>NC_138864.1:109369809-110569809 GCF_965194805.1 Balaenoptera borealis
GTGGATACACTAAGCCTGATGGCAGGAGTTAATCTAAATGTCCAAAAGACTTCTTAAGTACCCAATTTCCTTCAAAATTGTCAGAAAAGAAAAGAAAAAGAGGCACGATGACACATTAAGAAACCCCAAGAGGCTGCCGCAGAGCCGTCAAGCCTTGCAGATGCTGTGTCTGGTACCCACCGTCCCCTGTGCTGTCCTATCCGTCTCCTGTCCCCAGGCACAGAGAGTAGAGCTGGGGAAAGTCAGTCCTTGTCTAGAAAATTATTAACTCAGCAATACGTATGGATCTTAGCATCATGGTCTCAGGGAGCCTCTCAGAGCCCCTCCAGGGGCCCTTCTTTCCTTTGGTGGCCTCTGGTTGCCTCTCCAGGCTTTGCTTCTGCTGACTTGGGGCCAGGCAAGGGTTTGTAGAGCCCCGTCTCCCCATGATGACCTCTAAGCCCCTCACTGCCAGGGCTTGAACTTGCGGTGGCTGAGCACTGGCTTGGGAAGCTGTGTTTACGTCATGTCACTCCAGATGCCTGGAACACATTCACTCATATCCTCCTTGCTCAGAGGTGGCAGGTATTTCTGAACTTGGCAGACTGGCAAGAGAGGCCGAGGTCAGAAGGCTGGTCATGGGCTATGGCAGATTGTGTTATGAGGCCCAACTCTTCATTTCCCGAAAGTAGCCTCTAACATCCCCATGCCCATCCCTGTCCGGCTTTATGGTGAATGGATAGGTGGAGTGTACTTCCCACCCCTTGACCTTGGGCTTGGCCTCAGGACTGGATCTGGTCTATGGGAAGGCAGCAAGCACAGGGAAAAGGTTTGAGATGTGCCTTTGTGCTTGCCCTTGCCCTCTGTGCTTCTGCCACTGCCACGACGATAGCTTCCCCAGGTAGCTGCTTCCTCTTCAGCCAAATGAATCCATGTGGAGCAGACCTGAGCCCAACCCACAGAGAGGAGATGAGCTCAGCTGGTGCAGCAGCTTGAAGCAGAACCGCCCAGCTTAGCCTAGATCAGCTGACATGCAATGGATCTGAAGGTCCATGAGAATGAGAATCAATGCTTATTATTGTACGCTACTGAGTTTTGGGGTGGTTTGTTACACAGCATTTTGGGGGCAATAGCTAACCAATACACAGTTCCTGGGCAGAAAGTCACACCCGGGTGCAAAGATCCTGTGAAGGGGAGAGGGGAGAAGCTGAACGAGGAGGGGTAAGGTGGCAGTGTGGTAGTTTCTATCCTGAACACCAGACAGGTCTACATAAACACTCAGGTTGTATGTATCTGGCACCATGATGGGGAGATTATTAATAACTGCATCTAACATGACAAATGAATCTTCCCAGCATCTCCCATGCTGCCCAAACTCACTATGACCGTAGATTTGTAGCTCTCAGGGAGGCCCAGCCCCTGAGCAAAGTACCAGAAAAGACTCTGGACAGAGAATATGGCTCTTCAGATGTTAATATTATCTTAATATTAATTAAGATATATTATATCTCTGCTGACTGGAAGCAGAGACGCTCGCAGGACCCTCTGTCCTGACCTCTTGGCTGTCTCTGTGCCAGGAAGTGATTTTATCTACTTGGCAGCAATAAAACTCCTCAAGGATGATTGGCCTTGAACTTTGCAATTTCTCCTGCTTGGGCTCTGGCCAGGGGGCTAATTCAGCAGGGGCCTCACTTGAGAGCAGACTGATGCTCAGGGGCAAGGGGAGCAGCAATGGCTGCTGTCACCATTGTCCCCACCTGCCTCTAGGCAGGGGTTCTGGGGTCAAGTTCGTGGCTACTCAGAACAGCAAGGATGACAGCCCCAGAGCACGAGGTTTGGGGAGCTGAGGTCCTGAGCTCTAATCCATTCTGGGTGTCTGGGTGACCTTGAACAAACCCTCCCCTCTTCTTTTGCCCTCACTGACTCATTTTCAGAGAGGAGGCCCCAGCCTCCTCTGCCTTGGAGAATTGGTCACAAAATACTACTAATACAAATGGTCTGGGAAGCTCTTTGCAAATAAGAAGTAGCAGATGTTGCAGAGGGCTGCAATTTGCTGCTATTAATAAGTATAAATGCCTAATAGGAAGCCAGTTTGCTCTGGGAACTCGGACAGCCAAGGAGTGAGCTTGACGCTGGAATCATCAACATATGCTGCTCCTCATTAGCAAATGGCAGTAGCTGGGCCAGGAGCTCTCAGTGCGATTTCTGCAGCCTCTAGAAATCACCCCATCCTCACGCCTCCTGGTGTGGGCTGTGCCACAATGGCCCATGTTCCATTTAGCCAGACCCCTTGCCACGCGAGGAGCAATCCCCTTCCCTGCTGCACAGATGGAAAAGCCACAACCAGAGAGGCTGAGTAGCTTGCCCAAGGTCACACAGCACAGGGCGGTGGCAAAGGTGGAAATTGAAATGAAGCCGGGGCTGCAGCCTGCATTGGGCCAATGCACATTCGACCCCTTGCACACAGGCCAGGGGATTGAGAAACCTCTGGTCCCTCCACTGAACCCGAGTTCCCGGGTTGAAAATTCCACAGCACTGGAGGCTGCTTACTGTAAATCAGGAAGGTTTGGCTGAGTTCAGGAGCTGAGGGGCCCCTTCAGGGGGCAAAGAGGTCCATCACTGAGTAGGAGCCCTAAAGAGAGGTTGACAGCAGGTCTCAGTAAGCCCTCCTCTTCCAGGGAGACCCCCTGGCTCCTTTAAGCATGGTTGGGGAGGAAAACGGAGTTTGGAATAGCTTATCTCAGAGCCAAGTAGAAGCAGAGATTTGGGGGCAAGACAGACCTGGATTTGAATCCTGGATCTGCCACTTCCTCTGTGACTTGGACAACTTACTTAACCTCTCTGAGCCTCCTTTCCTTCATCTAAGGATGACAGTAAGCACCCTGAAGGGTTGTTTTGGGGATGCATTGAGATGACACACATGAACGTGTTAGTGCAATGCCAAGAACAACCCTGTCGTTCCAGCATCTTTCTCAGATGAAATGTCCCCATGAGGGGTGGTGCGAAGCCATCTTTATCCCACCACACTTGGTACTCATCTCAGGCACAGCAAATGAGAACTAATGAGCAAGAGAGTGAATGCTTGCACGCGTGCATGAATGAATAAATTTGGTTCCTGTCAAGCTCCTACATAGTCCAAGGACCCCATGGAGATCACTGATTTGACCATCTTGGCTTTCCCCCCAAATCTATCATTTCTGGATTATTGCCACAAGTTCACCTCTTAGTGTAAAGGTCAAATTCTCTCACGCTCACATTCGCACAATGGGCTCAAGAAACCTTGCAAGGTGGGCCAGTCCAGTGCATTTAGTAGAGGAGACTGGCAGCCACACCTACATCCTGCCCAGAAGGACCCCGCACCCAACATGCAGGTGAGAAGGTGCCCAGGATGGGATGAGTGTCTCACAGGGTTAACAGCAGAAAGGGAAACAGTCTAGCTGCCGGTCCCCTCATTCTTCAGGTGAAGCTCAGCTGCTTCAGGGTTTGTTCAAGGCCACATGGCTACTGACACTACTCTTTTGATACCCAATCCCTAGATACAGGCTCCTGCCCAAGACATCGGCTCGTGACCTAGCCCTAGGGACAGGGATGAAGGAGGAGGCGGAGCCCCGGGACTCACACCCAGGGCGAATGTGAACCTCCCTCCCCACCCCCAAGCCCAGCAGGTGGGCAGGAGCCTTTGTCCCGGGGATCAAAGAGCTGCTCCAGGTCCAGCCATCTTTCATCAAGCTCCGCTGACCGACCACGGCCCCATCCAAGCTGGGACTGGGGACCTGCTGGTATGTTTCCCAAACTCAGCCTGCTCAAGGGGGGCCTTTGTTCCAGCAGCCAAGAAGGGGGTAGAGGAGGGGCTGGCATGGAGACACCTCTATCCAGGCCCGGCAGCTGAGCCAAGTGAGTTCCGAGGCATATGCCGAGACCCTCTGGCTCGCTGGCACGGCTCTTTGTGGGAAGTGGCAGGGCAGGCCTCCTCCACCCAGCACCCAACCTTCGCTCCGACTGCCTTCTGTCAAGGGCAAAGCTGGCAGCATCCCCAGCAATGGTCTGACTGTTCAAACCAAAGAAGGGTTGCGGGCAAATGGCACACTGATGTGAATGAGTGCACAGGGTGTGTGCCCAGACATGTGTGCCTCGTAATAGGGGTGGTGTTTGCACACATCTATGGGCAGAGGTGCTCTGGACCATACGAGCAGGTCTGGAAATCAACACGGCTTTTCTTGCAGAACCCCTTTCTGGGTAGGTGGCTCCTTTGTATAGCAAACAAACATCTTCCTTCAAAAAGGAATTCAACCCTGGGAAAAATCATGGTGTCCAAATGAATGGAAACTGATATCCCTCAGCAGGGAGCCTTCTAGGCCCCTTCTCACGCAGCCAGGTGCTGCCGGCTTAGGAAGGAGACAGAGACCACACTTGCCCCGAAGAAGCCTAAATCCTCTTCCTCCACACTCACCCCCTGCCTCAAAGCAGCCAACTAACTCTCACAGACCTATGCGAGCTCCCCTTGTGGGGTCAGGGGTCAGCCTGCTGGTGGGCAAAGTGGAGGGGGTCCTCTGATGTCTGAGTCACCCTTGGATGTGGATCATCTTTGCCCACACGGGCAAATATGACCTTTTCATTAAGAGATGCTGCCCTGAGGGTGTTTTCCAGAGTTCTTCAAATATGAAAGGACAACAGTTAAAATGACAGTGTTTTAAAAGGTTTTCATGCTTTCTGCACTGTCGGCGGGGGTTTAGATTGGTACAACATTTTTGAGGTGTAATTTTGTAGTTATTACTAAAATCTAAAATGACCCAGGAAGTCCTCCTCTTAGAATCTTTCTTGTAGAAATACTAGCACCTGGGTACAGGTACATGGCTGTGTATTATCACTGTGGCTTTGTATGTGATAATGAATATTTGGAAATAACCTAAAATGTTCATCCTAAGGGGACTGGTTAAATAAATCGTGCTACATCCATACTCTGAGATGAAGTATGTCTGCATCATTGACATGGAAAGATATTCATGACCCATCTTTGAGTTAAAAAAGCAAGTTACATAAACAACAAGGATTTACTGTATAGCAAAGGAAACTACATTCGATATCTTGTAATAAACTATAATAGAAAAGGATCAAAAAAAGGAATATATATATATACACACACACACACACACACACACACACACATATATGTATATATATATGTATAACCGAATCACTTTGCTTTGCTGTACACCTGAAACTAACACAATATTATAAATCAACTATACTTCAATTTATAAAAGCAAGTTACAGAAAAAGTATATTAAGACTCAAGTTTTATTTTTAAAAGACAACTCTGGGCTTCCCTCGTGGCGCAGTGGTTAAGAATCCCCCTGCTAAGGCAGGGGACACGGGTTCAAGCCCTGGTCCGGGAAGATCCCACATGCCGCGGAGCAACTAAGCCCGTGCGCCACAACTACTGAGCCTGCGCTCCAGAGCCCGCGAGCCACAACTACTGAGCCCATGTGCTGCAACTACTGAAGCCCGCGTGACTAGAGCCTGTGCTCTGCAACAAGAGAAGCCACTGCAATGAGAAGCCTGCACACTGCAACGAAGAGCAGCCCCTGCTCGCCACAACTAGAGAAAGCCTGCACGCAGCAACGAAGACCCAACACAGCCAAAAATAAATATATAAAATTAATGAAAAAAAAAAGACAATCTGTAGTTATGTATTTATAATATACAGACATATTATGGGGCACAGAATAACATCTGGAGTGATAGTAAAACTGCTAACAGTGGTCACCTCTGGGGAGTCTGAGTTTTTCACAGACAGGGTATAATTAAAAAATTTTTTTTGACTTGGGAAATTAATTTTCAAAAGATGCTTTAAGCTTTAGTCTTTTAAACCAAATTAATTAGTCAGCTCCAAATATATTTTAGGGTCAAAGTTTTGAGTTTTCCTTATACCCATTGATTTCTAACATTTGGGAGCTATGAAAAGGATCCACAACTGATTGGTCTGTCCCTTTTGGCTGCCTCGTGATGACCAGCACCCTGGAAGTGTATGGACCCTGAGACATAAAAGAGTTTTCTCCTTGGAAAATTAACTAGCTCATATTGAGCGTAGGGGGCATTTTTGCCTGTGGTCCCCGCATGGGGACCTGGGCCCTAGTCCTAGACCTGCCCCTAACTTGCTGTGGGCAATAGTCCTTGCTTCTCAGGCTCTCAGTTTTCAGATATAACTTGATCTCTATCGTCCTTCCTAGCTGGAAGAGTCCATTATAGTTAAAGGCTAGAAAAGCCTCCAGGAATTTCATTCCAGGACCTTCCCCCATTTTATTCCATCTTGATAACTTTGTATAATAGGGAGGTTCAGGGCTGCCCCTTCCCTAGTTCTTGTGATCTTGAAAAAGTTAGATGACATCAACCTGAAATATACTTTGCATTATTACCAGAAAGAAAGTTACCACAACTTGGGATCACCAACTACAAAACTACCAGTGCTTATTATTACCAGTTCTATGTATTATTAATATAAACAACTGTGGGGTGAGTAAGGGGCTGCAGTGCTCAGGAAAGGTGGCTGCACTGAGCCCAGCCTGACAGCACGAAAAAGCACAGGCTTTCGAACCCTGTCTTAGGTTCAAATTCTGGCTCAGCCAACTGTCAAATGTGTGACTTGGGGACAGTTACTTTACGTCTCTCAGCCTCGGTTTCCTCATGCATAATGGAAATAAACAAGGTATTCTGCTGTTAGGTGATAATTCGATCCCAGCACAGAGTAAGGGTTTCGCATGCTCGCCAGGCTTCACGTATTCCAGGCGGCAGAGCGGAGGAGGTAAGGCAGGGTCTCCCCCTTGCATTGGCCAGGAGCTGACCCCGCTGGACTCTAGCCGTGGGTCAGCTTGTCTCCATTAGGAGGTTCATGGTCGAGGGGTGAGTGGTGGTGTGCGGGGGTAACTCATTCATTTCACGTTGCCTGCAGCTGGGGAATCTGAGCTACATCAGACTAAGACTCAGTGTAGATTTCCCCTTCTGAAATGAGAAGTGGCTGGTCAGGGCTATATTTAGATGGTGACTCAGCGAGGTCAGATATAATTGCTGGTCCGGGATGGGGGTGGGGAGGAGGAGGTGTCTGATCCTGGCCGATGGGTGCCCATTCTCAGAGGACGTGAGTGGTTTGGCCAGAGGAAGGCCAGGAGCCTCAGCTACCCTCTGTTTCTGTTCACTCAGGTCTCTGTTACAGCAACCAACAGCCCCTAACGTCAAAACGGCATTGCCAACGACAGACAAACTCAGTAGATGGAGAACCTGGGAGGGGAATCTAGGAGTGGAGAGCCCACCGGGCGCAGGGGGGGTCCCCGGGGAGCTGGCAGTACAGCTCTTAGGACTTGGGCTTTGCAGTCTGAGGGGTTGCCACTTGGACTCCAGCTCTACCACTTAATAGCTTGGTCAGGCACTTAACATTTTCCAGCCTCCCAAAGGTTACGCAGATTAAATAACATAATACATGTAAAACACTCCACATAGGTCCTGGAGCACCCACACCAAATAAATGGCAGCTATCATCACAGTGATGACAACCACGGCCGATTCACCTTTTGGGTTTACTTCTCTTTCTGGACCAGATAACGTTTTCCTAAAGGAAAAATGCAGCTTTAAATTTAAAGTTCAACTTTAAAGGTTTCCAGATGTGCCCCCGTGATAGCTGAACATTTCTGCCGTTGGTTACTTTATAAGCAGTGCTAGAAAAGGAGTTTGAACTTGAGAGAAACTGTGCTGGGACCTCATGATCTTTCTTATTCCTGACACCCCCAACTTTACTGAATGACCCCCTGTGGTCCCCAGAACTACAGCCCACTCCCTATTAATAGGGGTTTGGTTCTACAGCCAGCCCAGAACTTTCCAATCAGTTCCTTGCCTCCTACTCTCCCCTCTCTGGCTTTTCCGACAGGCTTTCCTCTGCCTTTGAATAGCAGAGGGCAGGAAGAGGAGGGAAAACCCCAGTGAATGAATTTTATGGCCCACAGCACCCAGGAAAGTGAGGTGAAGCTAGGAAGCCCTTCTAACTCTGACATGAAATGAGGTCAGGGTTCTCTGTGAACTCCGTGCATTCAGCTTCTCCCCTGACCTCTGCGCACAGGCATAATCAAAACCTGGCTGTGGGTCTGGGACAGGATATCGGGCTGGCTCCTGGCCAAACACAGGCGGCCGTGCTGTGTGCTGGCATGTGGGTACACTGGATGGCGTGGCGCGTCTGGCAGGCCTGGGTTGGGCAGCGAGGCCCAGCGTGGTGGTGCTGGCACAGAGTCCAGCAGACCCTGCTGTGACAGGGACACGAGGACGCGGCCTCCAGACACGATTCAACACAGGGCGTTTGCTGAGTCTGCAAACAAACCTGCAGGACGCAGGACTGATACAGCAGCAAGGAAACCAAATGTGACAGTTCAGGGCAGGTAGCGCACCATGAGCGGGATTCACTTACAAAAGCTTTTCTCCTCCATTAAGCCTGCTTGGGAAGTTGCTGTGAATGTAGCCTGACCTGGATGAGCGTCTGAGGGGCGCCAGGGGCTGATTTTGGTTGTACGACTCCCTTTGCAAGCGCCCCACGTCACCATTTGCTGAGTGTGGACTGCCCTCCGGAAACCTTACAACTCAAGGGGAGAATCAGGGCATGTAGTAAGTGCTCGGGAGGAGGGGCAGGCAGGGAAGTAGGGTCTAGACCAAGTGGCTCAAACCTAGCTGCACATCAGAATCAACTGTAGAGCAATCCCACTCCTGGGTATGTATCCGGAGAAAAACATAATTCAAAAAGATACGTGCACCCCTATGTTCACTGCAGCACTATTCACAATAGCCAAGACAATGGAAACAACCTAAATGTCCATTGACAGATGAATGGATACAGAAGATGTGGTACATATATACAGTGGAATGTTACTCAGCCATAAAAAAAGAATGAAATAATACCATTTGTAGCAACATGGATGGACCTAGAGATTATCATACTAAGTGAAGCAAGTCAGACAGAGAAAGACAAATATCATATGCTATCACTTATATGTGGAATCTACAAAGATGATCCAAATGAACTTATTTACAAAACAGAAACAGACTCACAGACTTCAAAACCAGAATCAACTGTAGAGCTTTTAGAAAATGCTGATGCCCAGGTCAAGCTCAGACCAGCAAAATCAGAATTTCCAGGAGCTGAGCATCTGTACTTTCTCAAAGCACTATACTTCTCCCGCCTCATCCCCCACCAATGACCCCGATGATGGGCTGGGTTTGGGAAAACTGGCTTTGGCCACGGGAGAAGAGGAGCTGGGATCTAAGGATGATGTATTTCTGCCCTGGAGTCTGAGAGACGCGGCAGGTCGAAGGCTCCCAGAGCACAGAGACAGGCGGAATGGGCATCGCATAATAGCAGACCCTTGCACTTGGCTTCGCAATTTATAAAGCAACCCCACAGGCATGACTGTGTGACCCCCACCATAACCTGGCGAGGTAGCCAGGTCAGGGATGACAGTCTCCGTTTTACAGCTGGGGACGCAGGTTGGAAGAGGTTAAGCGACTTGCTCAAGGTCACATAGCCAGTGAGCGGCAGAGCTGGGCTCTTACGAGTCCATGACCTCCGACTGCTTCAGGGCTGGTCCAGCCTCCCTTCTCCACTGGAATCCCCTCTCTCGCAGAGGCCAAGTGGCCATAACTCCCCCGTGAGGAGCGGCAGCAACTGCCTGAGCCAGCGCCAAACCTCATGGAAACTGATGAAGGCAGAATTGGGTTGGAAGGCCTCATCTAAATATCTCTTAGCATCGTTCTTTGGCCGGCTTGTTTCCATAGCAAGATTTGTGTCAACGTACACGACTCACATCTCCAAATAAGGCTTCTATCATCTCAGGCTGGGTAGGATGTGAGACCATCACTCTGTGTGGCACGATGTCACCCTGGCAGGAGCTGGAGGGTATGGTGTGCCTGACTTCACGAGACTTTACCAATTATGGAATTGTTTCACTGGCTGCAGACTTCAGAACTGGCTCATGTCCTAGGGCAGCTGCTCCTCAGGGCTCAGCCGTGAATCCACGGCCTGTCTTGGGGCCCAGGGGTGTAGTCTGGGAGTGTGGAGCGGCCTGAGCCCATGGATTGGCCAATACATCCGGATAAGCTGAACTTCACGCTGCTGGCAGCATGCTAGGACCGGGTGGGCGGCCTGTTCTGACCCAGAGTCGCTCTCGGTTGCTCAGTTGTAGCCCTAGAGAGCTGAGGGAACACTGTGGGCTGGTTTTCCTAGGCTACGCTCTGAGTGATCTTCCCAGCTGTGCTGAGGAATAAGTCTGACCCTGCAGGCTCTCCGTAGAAGGCGAGGTCTGGGAGGGTCCATCCTGCTCTTCTGTGCTGTTCAGCTGGTCCTGTCAACTCAGCCTCCTCAACAGAGGGCAGATCCAGCAAAACCATGGATACCCAACAGGCATCCTTGCCAGCACGGGCTTCATCAATCCACCTCTTTGGGGTGGAGGGTGCAGCTGGAGAGGAGGGCATTTAAGGCAGAAAAGTCAATGAGAAAGCTCCCCCACGGGGGTCCCGCGTAGTCTCTGCAAGAGCCCCGGCCTTTGAATCCTGTTCACTTAGATTCAGCAAAGCCTGCAGGGTCTCCCACCCTCACGCTTCTCTGTCCATGGCTCCTTCAAGGAGTGAAGGAAATATGAAAACAGTACAAACCCAAGAGCGCCATGTCCAAAAAAGGAAGGCTGGGGGCAGAATGAAGGTCAGGACCAGTAACACCACAGCGGGGAATGGTCAGCTCCTCCCACTTCAACATCACCCCCATCCCATGTGATTCTCTCTCTTTTTCTCCCTTTCACTTCCTCATAAATTGCCTGGCAGGATCACTCACTCATCCTTCTGCATGAATGAGCTCTCCCTGGTGGCGGCTGCTGAAGCCTGGGTCCTGGGAGCAGAGTGGGGACAGGAGTGACAGCCCTGTGTTCCCAACGCCCCCAGGAGTGGGGGACCCTGCTGGAGCACAGCCTCCGCCTTTGGAACCTACTTTTTCTCCTTTTTCTCCCATCTCCTCCTCCCTGTGCCCTATGACCAGTGTCCTGGTGACTCTCATGTGCATGACTGTATGAGCTGAAGCTTTGAATTCTTGGGATGCTTGGCACAAGTACCCACATCCACCCAAAGCACAGCCCCAAGAAAATCCATGGGGAGAAGAGAAAGGTAGCTATAAAAGCATGGCTCAGCTGCTCAAACCTAATACAAGGACTCAAGAATCCCAGCGTTGGGTGAGACCTTCAGGCCACCTAATCCTGCCTTCTACTGGATGCAAGCACATAGCCAGTTATTCAATGTGTTTGCCAGTTACACCCCATTCGAGGGACAAATGATAAGAGTAGTACACATCATTAAATGTAATCAGACGTGACTTATGAAAGAGTTTGACTCAGCATTAAACTGTGCTTATCTGTACTGGGGCCCTAATTTGTTGCTCATGTACCATGATAATCTACTCATAATTACAAAAACAAAGGACTGGGAGCATTCCTTACGTTTCTTGGTTACTCAGCCTTTTAAAGAAGCCCCAGGGGTGCCTTCAAGATGGCGGAGGAATAAGACGTGGAGATCACCTTCCTCCCCACAAATACATCAAAACTACATCTACATGTGGAACAACTCCTACAGAACACCTACTGAATGCTGGCAGAAAACTTCAGACTTCCCAAAAAGACGCCCTCAGGCGACCTACACGCAGAGGCGGGACCAGATCCAAAGCTGAACCCCAGGACCTGCGCGAACAAAGAAGAGAAAGGGAAATCTCTCCCAGCTGCCTCAGGAGCAGCGGATTAAATCTCCAAATCAACTTGATATATCCTGCATCTGTGGAAGACCTGAATAGACAACAAATCATCCCAAAATTGAGGCGGTGGACTTTGGGAGCAACTGTAGACTTGGGGTTTGCTTTCTGCATCTAATTTGTTTCTGGTTTTATGTTTACCTTAGTTTAGTATTTAGAGTTTATTATCACTGGTAGATTTGTTTATTGATTTGGTTGCTCTCTTCCTTTTTTTAATATATATATAGATATAGATATATATTTTCCTTTTTCTCTTTTTGTGAGTGTGTATGTTTATGCTTCTTTGTGTGATTTTGTCTGTATAGCTTTGCTTTTCATTTGTCCTAGGGTTCTGACTGTCCGTTTTTTGATTTTGTTTTTTTTTTTTAAGTATACTTTTTAGCACTTGTTATCATTAGTGGGTTTGTTTTTTGGTTTGGTTGTTCTCTTCCGTCTTTCTCTCTTTCTTTTTTTAAATTACTTTTTTATTTTTAATAATTTTTTTCTATTTTAATAATTGTAATTAATTAATTAATTAATTAATGTTTCTCCCTTTGCTTCTTAGCCGGGAGGCTGACAGAGTCTTGTTGCTCTGGCTGGGTGTCAGGCCTGAGCCTCTGAGGTGGGAGAGTAAGCTCAGAACATTGGTACACCAGAGACTTCCCAGCCCCATGTAATATCAAATGGCAAAAGCTCTCGCAGAGATCTCCGTCTCAATGCTAAGACCCAGCTCCACTCAATGACCAGCAAGCTACAGTGCTGGACACCCTATGCCAAACAACTAGCAAGACAGGAACACAAACCTACGCATTAGCAGAGAGGCTGCTTAAAATCATACTAATGTCACAGACACCCCAAAACAAACCACCAGACGTGGTCCTGCCCACCAGAAAGACAAGATCCAGCCTCATCCACCAGAACACAGGCACCAGTCCCCTCCACCAGGAAGCCTACACAACCCACTGAACCAACATTACCCACTGGGGGCAGACACCAAAAACAACGGGAGCTACAAACCTGCAGCCTGCAAAAAGGAGACTCCACACACAGCAAGTTAAGCAAAATGAGAAGACAGAGAAACACACAGCAGATGAAGGAGCAAGGTTAAAACCCACCAGAACAAACAAATGAAGAGGAAAAAGGCAGTCTACCTGAAAAAGAATTCAGAGTAATGATAGTAAAGATGATCCAAAATCTTGGAAATAGAATGGAGAAAATACAAGAAACGTTTAAGAAGGACCTAGAAGAACTAAAGAGCAAACAAACAATGATGAACAACACAATAGATGAAATTAAAAACTCTCTAGAAGGAATCAATAGCAGAATAACTGAGGCAGAAGAATGGATAAGTGACCTGGAAGATAAAATAGTGGAAATAACTACTGCAGAGCAGAATAAAGAAAAAAGAATGAAAAGAATTGAGGACAACCACAGAGACTTCTGGGACAACATTAAATGCACCAACATTCGAATTATAGGGATCCCAGAAGAAGAAGAGAGAAAAAAGGGGACTGAGAAAGTATTTGAAGAGACTATAGTTGAAAACTTCCCTAATATGGGGAAGGAAATAGTCAAGTCCAGGAAGCGCAGAGAGTACCATACAGGATAAAACCAAGGAGAAACACACCAAGACACATATTAATCAAACTATCAGAAATTAAATACAAAGAAAAAATTTTAAAAGCAGCCAGGGAAAAGCAACAAATAACATACAAGGGAATCCCCATAAGGTTAACAGCTGATTTTTCAGCAGAAACTCTGCAAGCCAGAAGGGTGTGGCAGGACCTATTTAAAGTGATGAAAGGGAAAAACCTGCAACCAAGATTACTCTACCCAGGAAGCATCTCATTCAGATTCGATGGAGAAATTAAAACCTTTACAGATAAGCAAAAGCTAAGAGAATTCAGCACCACCAAACCAGCTCTACAACAAATGCTAAAGGAACTTCTCTAGGCAGAAAACACAAGAGAAGGAAAAGACCTACAATAACAAACCCAAAACAATTAAGAAAATGGTAATAGGAATATACATATCGATAACTACCTTAAATGTAAGTGGATTAAATGCTCCCACTAAAAGACATAGACTGGCTGAATGGATACAAAAACAAGACCCATATATATATGCTGTGTACAAGAGACCCACTTCAGACCTAGGGACACATACAGACTGAAAGTGAGGGGATGGAAAATGATATTCCATGAAAATGGAAATCAAAAGAAAGCTGGAGTAGCAATTCTCATATCAGACAAAACAGACTTTAAAAATCAAGACTATTACAAGAGACAAAGAAGGACACTACATAATGATCAAGGGATCGATCCGAGAAGAAGATATAACAATTGTAAATATTTATGCACCCAACATAGGAGCACCTCAATACACAAGGCAATGCTAACAGCCATAAAAGGGGAAATCGACAGTAACACAATCATATTAGGGGACTTTAAGACCCCACTTTCACCAATGGACAGATCAACCATAATGAAAATAATTAAGGAAACACAAGCTTTAAATGACACATTAAACTAGATGGACTTAATTGATATTTACAGGACATTCCACCCAAAAACAACAGAATACACTTTCTTCTCAAGTTCTCATGAAACATTCTCCAGTATAGATCATAACTTGGGTCTCAAATCAAGACTTGGTAAATTTAAGAAAATTGAAATCGTATCAAGTATATTTTCTGACCACAACGCTATGAGACTAGATATCAATTACAGGAAAAAAACTGTAAAAAATACGAACACATGGAGGCTGAACATATGCTACTAAATAACCAAGAGATCACTGAAGAAATCAAAGAGGAAATAAAAAAATACCTAGAAACAAATGACAATGAAAACATGACAGCCCAAAACCTATGGGATGCAGCAAAAGCAGTTCTACGGGGAAGTCTATAGCAATACAATCCTACCTCAAGAAACAAGAAACATCTCAAATAAACAACCCAACAGTACACCTAAAGCAAATAGAGAAAGAAGAACCAAAAAACCCCAAAGTTAGTAGAAGGAAAGAAATAAAGATCAGATCAGAAATAAATGAAAAATATATGAAGGAAACAATAGCAAAGATCAATAAAACTAAAAGTTGGTTCTTTGAGAAGATAAACAAAATTGATAAACCATTAGCCAGACTCATCAAGAAAAAAAGGAGGAAGACTCATATCAATAAAATTAGAAATGAAAAAGGAGAAGTAACAACTGACACTGCAGAAATACAAAGGATCATGAGAGATTACTACAAGCAACTATATGCCAATAAAATGGACAACCTAGAAGAAATGGAGAAATTCTTAGAAAAGCACAACCTTCCCAGACTGATTGAGGAAGAAATAGAAAATATAAATAGAGCAATCACAAGCACTGAAATTGAAACTGTGATTAAAAATCTTCCAAGAAACAAAACTCCAGGACTAGATGGTTTCACAGGCGAATTCTATCAAACATTTAGAGAAGAGCTAACACCTATCCTTCTCAAACTCTTCCAAAATATAGCAGAGGGAAGAACACTCCTAAACTCATTCTACAAGGGCACCATCACCCTGATACCAACACCAGACAAAGATGCCACAAAAAAGGAAAACTACAGGCCAATATCACTGATGAACATAGATGCAAAAATCCTCAACAAAATACTAGCAAACAGAATCCAACAGCACATTAAAAGGATCATATACCATGATATACTGGGTTTTATCCCAGGAATGCAAGGATTTTTCAATATGCTCAAATCAATCAATGTGATAAACCATATTAACAAATTGAAGGAGAAAAACCATATGATCATCCCAATAGATGCAGAAAAAGCTTTTGACAAAATTCAACATGCATTTATGATAAAAACCCTCCAGAAAGTAGGCATAGAGGGAACTTACCTCAACATAATAAAGGCCATATATGACAAACCCACAGCCAACATTGTTCTCAATGGTGAAAAACTGAAACCATTTCCACTAAGGAACAAGACAAGGTTGTCCACTCTCACCACTATTATTCAACATAGTTTTGGAAGTTTCAGCCACAGCAATCAGAGAATAAAAAGAAATAAAAGGAATCCAAATCGGAATAGAAGAAGTAAAACTGTCACTGCAGATGACATGATACTATACATAGAGAATCCTAAAGATGCTACCAGAAAACTACTAGAGCTAATCAGTGAATTTGGTAAAGTAGCAGGATACAAAATTAATGCACAAAAACCTCTTGCATTCCTATACACTAATGATAAAAAATCTAAAAGAGAAATTAAGGAAACACTCCCATTTACCATTGTAACAAAAAGAATAAAATACCTAGGAATAAACCTACCTAGGGAGACAAAAGACCTGTACACAGAAAACTATAAGACACTGATGAAAGAAATTAAAGATGATACAAACAGATGGAAAAATATACCATGTTCTTGGATTGGATGAATCAACATTGTGAAAATGACTATACTACCCAAAGCAATCTACAGATTCAATACAATCCCTATCAAACTACCAATGGCATTTTTCACAGAAGTAGAACAAAAAATTTCACAATTTGTATGGAAACACAAAAGACCCCAAAGAGCCAAAGCAATCTTGAGAAAGAAAAATGGACCTGGAGGAATCAGGCTCCCTGACTTCAGACTATACTACAAAGCTACAGCAATCAAGACAGTATGGTACTGGCACAAAAACAGAAATATAGATCAATGGAACAGGATAGAAAGCCCAGGGATAAACCCACGCACATATGGTCACCTTATCTTTGATAAAGGAGGCAAGAATATACAATGGAGAAAAGACAGTCTCTTCAATAAATGGTGTTGGGAAAACTGGACAGCTATATGTAAAAGAATGAAATTAGAACACTCCCTAACACCATACACAAAAGTAAACTCAAAATGGATTAAAGACCTAAATGTAAGACTGGACACTATAAAAACTCTTAGAGGAAAACATAGGCAGAACAGTCCATGACATAAATCACAGCAAGATCCTTTTTGACCCACCTCCTAGAAGAATGTAAATAAAAACAAAAATAAACAAATGGGACCTAATGAAACTTAAAAGTTTTTGCACAGCAAAGGAAATCATAAACAAGACCAAAAGACAACCCCCAGAATGGGAGAAAATATTTGCAAACGAAGCAACTGACAAAGGATTAAGCTCCAAAATATACAAGCAGCTCATGCAGCTCAATATCAAAAAAACAAACAACCCAATCCAAAAATGGGCAGAAGACCTAAATAGACATTTCTCCAAAGAAGATATACAGATTGCCAACAAACACATGAAAGGATGCTCAACATCATTAATCATTAGAGAAATGCAAATCAAAACTATAATGAGGTATCACCTCACACCGGTCAGAATGGCCATCATCAAAAAGAGTACAGAGAATAAATGCTGGAGAGGGTGTGGAGAAAAGGGAACCCTCTTGTACTGTTGGTGGGAATGTAAATTGATACAGCCACTATCAAGAACAGTATGGAGGTTCCTTAAAAAACCAAAAATAGAACTACCATACGACCCAGCAATCCCACTACTGGGCATATACCCTGGGAGAACCATAATTCAAAAAGAGTCAGGTACCACAATGTTCACTGCAGCTCTATTTACAATAGCCAGGACATGGAAGCAACCTAGTGTCCATCGACAGATGAATGGATAAAGAATATGGGCACATATATACAATGGAATAATGCTCAGCCATACAAAGAAATGAAATTGAGTTGTTTGTAGTGAGGTGGATGGACCTAGAGACTGTCATACTGAGTGAAATCAGTCAGAAAGAGAAAAACAAATACTGTATGCTAACACATATATATGGAATCTAAAAAAAAAAAAAAAGGTTCTGAAGAACCTATGGGCAGGACAGGAATAAAGACACAGACATAGAGAATGGACTTGAGGACACGGGGAGGGGGAAGGGTAAGCTGGGACAAAGTGAGAGAGTGGCATGGACATATATACACTACCAAATGTAAAACAGATAGCTAGTGGGAAGCAGCCACATAGCACAGGGAGATTAGCTCGGTGATTAGTGTCCACCTAGAGGGGTGGGATAGGGAGGGTGGGAGGGAGGCTCAAGAGGGAGGAGGTATGGGGATGTATGTATATATATAGCTGATTCACTTTGTTGTACAGCAGAAACTAACACACCATTGTAAAGCAATTATACTCCAATAAAGATGCTAAAAAAAAAAAAAAAGATGGGAAATGATTGGTTCACATTCAGTTTGAAATCCAAAAGGGACTAAAAGGAAAAACTTGTATTCACAATAAACACAGCACGGGACTGGAAAAAATAAATAAATAAAGAAGTCCCTCCTGTGTCAGTAGCAGACAGATACTGAGCCCCTCCCAAGTGCAGGACGTGGGCCGGACACCTGTGGGATGAGGTGAGTTCTCCCAAGGTCCTTCTGCCAATCTGGACTCACTGGATTCTTTGCACCTGGGTCTTGGGTCTTCTCCCTACAGTGGGTGGTAGTCCAGAAGGGCAGATGAAAACCTAGACCTGCACATGGATGTTTGTAGCAGCTTTGTTTATAAGTGTCAACACTTGGAAGCAACCAAGATGTCCTTCAGTAGGTGAACAGATAAATAAGGTGGGGTAAATCCAGACAACGGAATATTTTTCAGTGCTAAAAAGGAATGAGCTATCACACCATGAAAAGACACGGAAGAAGCTTAGATGTAATTTACTAAGTGAAAGAAGCCAATCTGAAAAGTCTACATACTGTATGATTCCAACTATATAGCTTCTGGAAAAGGCAAAACTATGGAGACACTAAAAAGATCAATAGTTGCCAGGATTCAGTGGGGAGGGAGGGATGAATAGGTGGCACACAGGGGATTTTTAGGGCAGTGAAAATATTCTGTAGGATACTATAATGGTGATTACATGTCATTATACATTTGTCAAAACCCATAGAATGTACAACAAGTGAACCCTAATGTAAACTCTAGACTCTGGGTGATAATGATGTGTTAATGTAGGTTCATTGATTGTAACAAATGCGCCACTCTGGTGGGAGATATTGATAGTGGGGGAGGCTCTTTGTGGGGAGGGGAGAGCAGGGGCTATATGGGACCTCTCTGTACTTCTGCTTAATTTTACTGTGAACCTAAAATAGCTCTGAAAAATAAAGTCTATTTAAAAAAACATACCAAACTAGGAAAAGAGGCAATAGACTATTCTATCATTTTTAAAAGAGTATGCTCATATTCATGTATCCTCCCTTGCTCTCTTATACAGCCAAATATGAAATGCCCAAGGGGACACGGGGGCAGGGGGGCAGCAGGAGTAGTGCTGCCACCAGAGCCACCGGGAAGCTGCACTGGCTGAGGGACCTGGTACGGATACGAAGAGCCCGGGAAGGGGGAGGACTCGGAGTCTTGTGACTGATGCTCTGTGATGGGCTGGAACAGAAAACGCTTCCTAAGTGGACTCTGGCAATGGACCTGGACTCACCTTCTCTCTCTCAGTGGGCTGCGCTGGAGGGGGCGGTCAAGAGCAGTGTGCACGGGCGGTAGTGCCCGCAGCACCAGCCAAGTCTTCCCGAGGTGCCGGTTTGTGTGTTCCTGAATATGCAGGCACACTCACTCCACCTTATATGTTAGCTTCTGCCACTCCCGGCGTCGCAAATCCCCTGCTGGTGAATTACACTGGGCTGGACACACTGGGCTGGACACACGCGGCAGCCCGGCGTGTCTCCACCATACACTGCAGAGCCCTCAGCTCTTGCAATAAACAGCCCCAACGTAGCCTCTGGGCGCTGGACTGTGAGATGAGGGTCGAATGCGCACAGGCCCTAAGGACCCAGGCGGCTGCTGGCTGGCAAGAGCTGACCCTGAGAGGAAACAGTCCCAGTGGGTGCCTCTGAATACATCCTCTGGGTAGCAGCAGTCCCTGCCCGAGCACATGTGACATGGCCAGGTTTCCATGATTCCATGACGAATACCCTCAGTTATGTGTCCTTGTGCAGTGAACAACCTACACCACAGTACACCGTGGCTCTGTGAGAGCGTGCACAAACAGCCCCAGGGAAATGAATGTATCTCAGGGATCCAGGAGACCCAGGTCGAATCCCAACTCTGCCTTATCTCACATCTGAGACGGGCCAAATATTTCAACCTTCCAGGCTGCTGTCTCCTCACCTGTGAAAGGAGAGGTTCCTTCCTGTTCTGACAATCTAAGACATATGGGAAATCGAGAGCACATTTCCCTTCCTTGACCTAGATTGCCCCTCTTACCCCTCTTGAACTTGACCGGGTCCTTCCAGACCAGGCTAAAACCAAAAATCAATTTTAATTATAAAAATCCGTTTACTGTACCAATAAATCATCCTGGCCCTGGCTTGGTTGTGGGGAGAAGGTTACACCTGGAGCGGGGCTAATAAGTCACTCTCTCCCTCCGCCTCACTGCACCAGGCTGCCCCCCTGCTCCTGCCCCCATATTCATCACCGTCATTAGGCTGTGGATTATTAATGATGCCCTGGGCCGATGGATGGGAGCCGAGATGCTCTGAAACACATGGTATCGGTTGTAACTT
The DNA here is from genome assembly GCF_965194805.1 of Balaenoptera borealis. Classification (NCBI taxonomy): domain Eukaryota; kingdom Metazoa; phylum Chordata; class Mammalia; order Artiodactyla; family Balaenopteridae; genus Balaenoptera; species Balaenoptera borealis. Next base: position 109,390,121 of record NC_138864.1, read on the forward strand.
GATTTCCAGCCGACCCCTCGACAGGAGACCCTGATGGGCTTTCTCCCCCTTCCCAGTGGTGGTGGGGGGAAGATACATAATAGGGGGTGGGACTGTCTTTTGAGTTGGCTCCACATCCGGGGGTCTGAAAGAGGCAGTGGTATAGATAAATGGGGAGAGACAGTACAGCGTTGTCTATATATCAGCTTCCTGGGGCTATGAGTCTTTTAAATTAATTAACTGATCAATTACTATTGCAGTGAGGGTTATCCTTTATGTGCTTTAAGGAGAGAAGGACCATCTGCTTCAGATGGCCATTTGGGGGCAAGGGGGAGACCCCGTCCTGACGTGAGCTCTATGACACACATGAAGAGGAAGGTAAAAGTTACTGGGTATAAAGGGGGGGTCAAAACATCAGGGGGCTGCTAAGCCCTAGAGGTTGCTTGTCATCTGTGACCCTCCCCCCCTGCCCCAGCTAAGGTCAAGGGTTCAAGTCCACCCACCTCTGTGTGACACTGCAACCCGAGGCTTGGATGGAGACGGGGAGGACAGCCAACAAACAAAGGTTGGCTCTTGCAACCAAGTCCTTTCAGCAGTGGGACCCGAGCCTCACTTCCTTCACGGAGAGAGGCTCATGGCCAGCCCCCAGTCAAGCCTGGGTCCCCGAGACCTCCGTTCACACAGCCTGCACAAGGGCACTGGTGAAAATGGCCTGTCCAGATGGGAGGGAAGGCCGAACCTCTCCCTGGGGTATCTGGGCTTTTGTGTCCTCCCTGCTATGCATCTAGACAGTAGAGATGTGAGACAGGTCGCCCGCGTGGAAGGGAAGTCGTGCGGCTGAGCCATCATCAGCAGGGTAGAGCCACAGGTGGCTTTTACGATGGGACTGCAGGACTGACCGAGGCACGTGGGTCCTGGTCACCTAAATTCACTGCTATCGTGGCACAGGTTTACCAGGAAGTGGGCACCTACAGCATTTTCCACTGGCCAGGCTGGCAGCCGCCCAGCAGATCACAGTGAGCAGGCTGGGGCAGCTCTGCCTACTACTTACCAGATCTGTGTTCTTGGGCAAGTTACTTAGTATCTTTGAGCCTCAGTTTCTTCACTATAAAATGGGGATTCTAGTCCTTGCCTTGGTTGTTATGAGAGTATTTCACACAGTAGGTCTGGTTTGGAATATTTTACTGCTCATCAGCGTCTCTTCCTGAAGATGGAAAGGAGATAACACTCAAGACCTATCAAATTGGTCATTTGCCTGCATTGATTTTTGCGGGAGGGAAAATTAAAAGGGACACCCCAAATGAGAATTTAGAATTGTTTACAGAATCATTGCAGAGGCATCGAATTTACTATTTAAAATTGGATTTGAGACTAACTGTGGCACATGTCAGCTGTGTGACTTTTGAGAAGTCATTCAACCTTTCTCGTCTGTTACATAAGATACTGATGGCAACTTCAAAGCATTGCAGGGCAGGTTCAATGAGGTATTGTGTGGAAGGGCACTTGGGAGATGGCAAGTACTAAACGGATCCATGATATCATTTCACTTGCTCCCACTGTCCCATTAGCAAAGATAATTTAGAGTTCGCCTGTACCAAGCTTTCCAGGGAGCATAAATGATAGCAACTATTAACTTCTTGATTCAGTTCTTTCACTACCTTCCATTAAGGCACCAGAAGGGAAATCATTTTTCTTTTTTCGTCTACTCATCATCATTTCAGATATCCTGCTACACTGAGATGCAAGACTGAGAACATTATAAAAAAGTAAGAACCAAAAAGAAAGAAGAAGAAAAAGCAACTAAGCTCAGACATAGATCCCCAAGCTGAAGAACTGGTTTAATTAAATTGAAAACCCTGGTGCTTGTGGTAGTTGTTATTAAGGAATCTACATCCCATCAGAACCCTCTTCCCTGGAGTTTACTCCCTCTGTCTTTCTACTGGGCACTAAAATTGCTTCTGTCTTTGGGCAGATGCAGCCACAGAGCCCAGAGATCATTGTGGGGTGACTGTCCAGTGTGGGACTTGGGTAGCAGCAGCGAACAACTTGGTCCAAACCTGATCTTGTCCTTGAATTTCCCTGACTTGGACATCACTCATTCCTTCTGCAAAAGGGCAACATATGCCCTCTCTTAGGGCTGGTTATCAGGGATGCGTAAAGTAGGCAATGCTTGCTTTTGGAGCCCTTCCACTGCTCTGCTGTCTGCAAGGGGGTTGGGTTTCTAACACCACCCAAAGCTCTGGCCCTACTGGGTTCCTGATGTCCCTGAGCCACTGCCACTTATTTTTTGGGCACCAGTTGGCTATAAGAAATACGTGGGCTGTCTTCCCTTTTGATGCCACTAGAGCAGCTAGATCCCAGAAGTAAATACAACAGCAACTTTTAAACCGTGCTTAAAATAACAACAAATATATAACAAGCAATGAGTGAGGGCAGCAAGAGACAGTTTGGTACAATGGAAAGAGCCCTGGAGAGACTTGGGTTTGGTTCCCAACTACACCATTTCCTAGGTTCATAACTTTGGGTGTTGATTCTGAATTTTATACACTTAAAATAATACCCTGCTTATCAATTATCAAGCAAGATAATTATTTGCTGGGTCTCTAGCCCAGGCTAAATTCTGTGCTACAACTGGTCAGGTCAGGCAAGAAGACATCTTAAAAGTCAAAGAGGAGCCTTTGGAACCATTATTCATTCTTAGATGGTCAGCCATCATCATGAATTGAACAATTAAGAATTGGGTGGCAATATACAGGGTGCTATGTAGGTAGGACCACATAGCAGGAAAAGAGCAATAAGCCAGGATTGGGGTCATTTTCAGTTTGAGGCAAAGAAGTGAGCCAGGATAGGGCAGATCCTATCCATGTGGTCCATGTGGTCCTCTCTAGGTAGGTATGGATCTCTGACTCCCATGTAAACATCCTGAATAGTTGCAGCAAGTGTACACAGGCCCTGGCAGACAGACATGTGAGCTGGACGGGCCTCGAAGAACAGGACATAGCTGCAAGTGCTGTGCACCGTGACCTCGCCATGCAACTCACGCGGGCATGAATGTCCTGAGCAACCATCGAAAGGCAGGGAGCCAGAGCAGGACAGGGGGGCCCAAAGGGCTTGGGAGATCCACAGATCACACGCTCACACCCTTGATAGTGAACAGCAGGGTACATGGAGATGCAAAGAGGTCCTAACTATAGCATGAAAAGGGATGAAGTGAGAATAAGAAAAAAATTCATTAGAAAGAGAGGAGGTCTTCAATGGTTCAAAGTCCAGAACAACTTGACTCAGTATCAAGTTGAGTCAAGTTTGAGGCTCAGCAGACCTCAAATGCCATGATGAAGCCCTGCTTCCCGAAGTTCATTGGGCTGGAACCCAAACTGAATCCAGCTCAAGGGAAAGAGTGAATGTGTGTGTGCATGTGCGTGTGTGTGTGTGTGTGTGTGTGTGTGTGTGTGTGAACGGGGTGGTTAGACTTTTAAATTCCATCATAGCCAATTATCACAACTATGTCCATTTTTCCAGCCTGCCAGACAGAGTCAAAAACTCTGTGTGCATTTGATATCTCCAACCTTTGAAAAATTACCGTGAAGTTGAAAGTTTCTGGCGTCTTTACATTAAACATTGTGTTAGGTAATGACTGTTTTATTTTTATTCTTTTTCGCCCCCTTTAAATTACTGATTGTTGTCTGACATTAGGGCCCCATTTGCTCTTATTAAATTAGCAAGCCTACAAAACTCTTGATGAATTGAAACTCATCAAATGTTTGGAAACGAAAGCAATCTTAAGATTCTTTTCCTTCTAATGTATCTCTGTGTGAAACGTTTCACTTTCCCATACACTCACTTGGGTTCAGACAGTGGCATATAGAGATTCTTAGCCCACCTGAAGCAGCAGGGAGTCAGCTGACCAGGGAGGCACAAGAACTTGAGTGCTTGGGTGGTTCTTCCAACAGGCAATGTGCTGTCCTTCTGCCTAAGCGCTGACTTTCTGACTGCACCAAGTGATTCCTACTTTCCTTCCGAGGAGGCCTTGGAACTTTGATGCATTTGAAAAGGCATTGCTAGGATGCAGTCTGTGGTCATCAAACAGACTTAATTCTCTTTTTAGGACAACCTGACTGGTCGGCAAAGGGGTTAAACTTGTATTTGGGCCATGCTGCCTGTTAGCTAATTGTGAGCTGATGGGATGGGGATCCTGGAACCCAGTGTCCCATCTTCTCTGGACTTTTTTTCTTTTCCGATGTCATCCTCATATAGAAGCAGACATTTACAGAGGTTCCTACTGAGATCCTCAGCTTTGTAAAGGGTGCACAGCCCTGAAACCATCACAGGGCTTGGGGCCTGGTGAATAGCATAACCACCCAATTAGGAAGCATCCAGGGGCAAACTCCATACTGACTCTTGCCCTACAAGTCAGAAAAAATAATCAGGTGACTGGGCAACACCGGTCAAATTTCAGTCATCGGTTTACCTTGGGAAATGGGGCTGCTACATGAGTTTCATGTATGCCTTTAGGAGGAGCCTGAGGAAGGTGACAGCAGAAGGAGCATAGCCCAAGGGAAACACTTTCCTCTCTGGCCACCAACTACTCTCTAGCTAGTCTTGGACCACCATGTAGTCTCAAAGCCAGTTATCCCTGGACAGGTGTGCATGGGGCAAAGAGGTAGGTCTGGCTCACCGAGGCTTTGCCCTGAGAGCCACTGTGCTCGTGACTTACTGTGTGTCCCAGCTGCTCATGAGTCCGGACACACAACCCAAAACAGCCCTGGTGGAGGCTTTGCAGGTTGGTCTACCTGCTGTTAGGACTATTCGGTGTAGTCAGGAATCACCTGGCAGCCCTTGGGAACATAGCAAGACATTTCGTGCTGTCGTTCCATGAGCAGGTGTGCTTAACATTTAGAGCTCTGCCATTGGCTTGTTATAGGATACAGGGATCTTAGATGTCTAATCCACAGGATGAGAAAAATGGCTCCTTAAATGTACTTGGAAAACAAATATACATTGTAGAACAAATAACACCTTAATCCAAAAGGAGGCTGCTGTAAATCTTCACCATAACTGGGCAAAGGAAAAAACCCTCGGGGTTTCTGCCCATGTCTGAAAGCTGAATCCCGGTCTCCTGACTCCTGCTTCCTTCTCAGGAGCATGACCCTGGTCATCAGGAGTTAACTCCATCTAACTCTAAAGCATGCACTACCACCGAGAACAGGGAGCTGGGCAATGGAGAACCCCGCCAGGACCAGTATTGATTGGCTTGTGTGATTAGTTGGTTAATTGAATATCACTGCTTTCTAATATAATTAAAACAAGATAAATCCTGGGGCTTTGTCCCATAAGCAAGTGCCATTAGTGGTCATGGTGCACACCCTGATTAAAAATGCAATCGACAGGGAGGATAATTTATGAACTTGCCAGCCTCTAGTGCCACTCCATGGTTTGTGGGGCCTTGAGATACGACGTGGCTGGCGTGGAACTTCCTAACCTGTCATGATTGCCTTGGTCTCTTGGTAAAGAAAATTATTACACAAGGAAATATATGGGATGGTCTCTCCTTGCAGGTAGCACTCCTCTGTGCTTGCCATGAGCGCCTTTGTAAAGTATTAGAGAGGGATTCCTACAGCACCATGGGACCGTCATGACTATTTCCCCCTTTGCTTCACTTCCCTCAATCCCAAATGCAATACTGGCTCCCAGCCCTCTCTCCGTAATCCTTTGTTTTATCCTCATCAGGTTCATTATGAGTTTGGAAATATGGCTGGATCACTGATCTGATGATGAAATACCTATGAAAAATTACTTGAAGCAAAGCAAGTATGGCTAGTGGGAAAGGCACAGGACTTATTTACTTGGGGGCTGAGGGGACCAATCCACAGGTTGCTAAGAGAAGAAGCTAAATGCCTTGGGCTTTTGCCTCATATGCACTGTGCAGGTGCCCGTGGAGTAATCCCCTCCCACTGGACATCTCAGACGGTGGGTTCCTCCAGGAGGGGGCAGGCTGCCAGACTCAGTGGAGCACAGGTTTCAGCCCTCTTCTCTTGGATGTCATCTGCTGCTTCCTCAGCCAACTGAGTCATGTGTGTCAACTGCCAGCCTGGCTGGTGCGTGTGTGGTAGAGAAGTGTCATGTCACCTTCCCTGAGTCACTCCCATTGAGGTCTCAGCTGTCCCTGCTTATAGCGAAGGGAGAAACCCTTCATTGAGAGCTGGTGGGGGTCTGGGTGAGATGCAATTGGTAAGTACTTGGAGTACATCCAAGGAAGGTGCTATATAAATACAAGGTGTTATTATTCTATTAACTGATGTTCTTAATTTTGGGAATGTGTCCAGATATGCTGACTGGTGAGCAGACACTACAGATACGAAGGAGTTGAAGAACTCTGTGGCTGATGCCCAGAGCAGAATGGAACACCACATTGGCTCTGCCTCAGAACCGTGTAGTGTTCTGATGAGGGGTTAGGTGTGCCTGAAAAAGCCAGTAAGATCTGAAGGTGCAGATGCAGCCCTACTGTAGAAGTAACAAAAAGCTGACCTGGTGATGTGGCTCTGACACTTTTTTTTTCTGCCAAAAAAAAAAAGGCTTTTGTTTGGCAACTGTTGCCCTTTCAAAATCATGTCCCTTTAGTGGCTTTATTTTATTTTTATTTTTTTTTCTGAGAGAGTGGTTTCATCTTGTTGTCCTTTTCTTTTCCCTGAGATGCTGCCAGGTTTGGATGAACAGGGGACACACTGCTGGGACATCTGATAGTTCTATCACTAGAGAGAAGAGAAAGGAATGAGGCAAATAGGGTGGCCTGCTGAGGGTAGCAGGAGCTGCCCTTAGCACATAATGGGAAGTCAGGGCTGAGCCCCACACCTTTAATGGGAATCATAAAGAAACGTGCTTGAGGGGGTGACAGGAATAATCTAGAACACCAGCATGCTCAGAAATCCATTCTGTTCACCCTTAGGTTTTCTAAAAGCTGAACTCATCTTCCTAAATGCTTATTTGGAGACAAAATACCACATGTAAAGAGATATGTATATACAGAGAAACGAGGACATATTTCTACCTACAGTTTTGTTATTACCTTGCCATAAAATAAATGCTTATTAATTTCCATTCCACATATGGAGGGAGCTGCCACATGTGAATTTCTTTCATCAGTAATTGCTGTGCCTGTGACTCCTTAAGTTATATGTACCACAGAGATGGTTTCCAAATAAGAGCCTGGAGAGAGGGACAGATTCACAGATGATAGCAAAAATGTCTAGAAATTATAGACCGACTGAGGTCAGCAAGAAACAAGTTATTCAATATATCCCCTGGGGGCTAGAGCCAGACTTTTCCCCATGGTTCCAAAATTACTTGGCAGTTTCATTAGGGTGAAAGGTACTGCAGCCTCACAAGTGCAGAGTAGAGGTTGTCACTTAAAATGTAGATGGACTTGTCAACCAAACACTTAGAGAGGATGGCATTTTGATGGTCTGCTCCTTCCTGGTCCTCAAAGAAGCTGCTCAAGTTTGTGGCATAGAGGAATAGGAGTAAGTAACTGCAGGTGCTTGACTGTATGTATGTCTATTCCTGTATAAAAATTCAGGAAATCGGTACTGCTAAGAAACCTGATACTCAGGCAGAATCCTTTACAATGTGAGGGAGCTGTCCTCAGGTTCCGGTGCTGAAATATAGAATCACCAATTTTATCCTTTGAAGTGCCTCCACAATATGAAGGAATGCTTTTTTCCTGGCTCTGAGTAGAGTTGCTGCTCAACCAACCATGACCAATGTAAAGCTAAAAGAGTACTTATCCCATAGCAAGAGGATGAAGTTTTAGGGAATGTTATGGGAAAATATTCTTTGGACCTTCTCAATGCGTTAGAAATGAGCATTGCTCACTCATATCTGGTTCTTTTTTCCTTCCTAGGCACCCCCAAAACTGAGCTTTCCAGCCTCCTTGCAATTATGTGGGCCCATGTGACTAATTCTGGCCGGTGGGGTATGAGTAGAAGTGATATGTGTAACTGTTGTGCCGAAGTGCTTAAGGTGTGTAACCATCCAGGCCCCTCTTTCCTCTGCAGCAACAATGATATAACTATGCCCGATATAGCAGAGGCAAGATGGAATCAGCCTCTATCCCTAAGCCCCCATTTGGAAAGAATCTCCTCTGGAGAGCTGCTGGGCCCCTAGTAAACTCTGAATAAATGAGACATAAAATGCCATGTATTAAGTCTGAAATTTTGAAGCTTATCCTATTCTACCTTTCCCATCTTAATTCATACATCTGGTTAATCATTTTGGTGTCTTACAACCAAGACCACCACAATAAACTTTATGCTGCTACCAAAGACATCAAATAAATATACAGGGAAGAAAGGAAGTTTGTTCACTTGGAAAAAAAATGAAATATATTTGACAATGTCCCCATAGTGATGACTTGGGTGTTGGTTTGTTTGGGAAAGCTATGGAAAAAAATGTTTCCAAAAGGTTGAAGTTTCTGTTTGGCATAGAAGTATATTTTTGAACTTCCTTTTAAAATGGTGAAAGAATCTATGTTGGATTTATGATGATCAGAGTTCTACAATGTATGAAGAAGCCAAGTTAATGTGACACCACTGCCATGGAATGATGGATGTGACCATCAAGCAGAGGTCAAAGAGGATGAGAACTGAACAGAGACCATGGGATTCGGTCAAGAGGCGGTCACAGGCTACATTTTTAAGAGAGTAGTCTCATTGGAAAAGCCAGATTGCAAAGGGTTGAGGAAAGAGTTGGCAGTGAAAAAATGAAAGTAGAAAGTCTAAACCACAAACTCAGAGTATTTGGTGACAAAGGAAGAAAATGGGGCTGTAGTTAAAAAGAGAAAAGCAAAACTTGAGTTTGACTGAAGATGGAGGCGCAAGAACAAGAGGACAGGAAGAAATAGAAGATTAAAAAATGTAGACAGAAAATCCCTTGTATGTCTGAAGAGGGTAAGATTCAGAACACAGGTGGAAGACACTCGTGCTTTCCCTCTCTTTCCCAAAGAGAGGGAAAACATGAGGGTTTGAAAGGGCTTTCCTCCTGTATTTCTTATTTCTTACCTGAGTCCATGGCACCATCATACAACTAGTTTCTGAGAACTAGTTGGCTGAGAACCCCAGGAATTATCTTAAACTCCTTTATCTCCTTTAGTCTCCCATACATGCTGTTATCACCAAGGCTGTTTAACCACCTAAGCATCCTTTAAACCTATACCTTTGTATAGCCTTAAATCAGGCCCTTAATTCTGATGGAACTATCATAATCACAGCTTTACCCCTTACCAGCTGGGTGACCTCAGGTAAATTACAAACCTCTCAATTTCTCATCTGTTAAATAAAAATAAAAATAACTACTTGGAAGCACTGCTGTGAAGATTAAATTAAATAAGTATCTGACACAGTAACAGCAAAAACTTCTTACTTGGTCTCACTAGCTTTGGATTTCCCATTTTTTTTAAATTTGTTCACTGTGTTGCCATCAGAATGATGTGTTTGACTTTCAAGTCTGTCACTGTATCCCCTTGGCTTAAATCATGTCAATGAATCACTATTGTTTATGGGGTAAAATCCAAGGTTGTTTTTTTTTTTTTAAGTATGCGGAGACCTCTGTAATTCTAGATTGCACCGAACCAAAGAGATCCCAAATGATCAGAGGCAGGTTCCAGTTAGATGAAGGAAGGGGGCTTTAGCAGGAACTGGATTCCAGGAGTCCCACCTGCAGAACCTCAAGCTGCAGAAGAGCTTGTCTTCTTCCACATCCCCTGCAGGAGTATGTGACAGGCGCTGACTTCCTGAACACTTGAGGATATATCTAATTAGGCCTGCCAAACCAGGCTCTATAAAACCAGGTAAAGAAGACTAAACGAAACCCAGGAAATGGCTATCCTTAGAAAACAGAGTTTCCCTTTTATTTTCTGAAGACGTGGCTGTTATACATGGTTAAAATATTTTAATTAATGAGTGATCATTCTTATGGAGTCCAGAAGGCTGTCAAGGCACGTCCTCCAATGATAGATAAATGTTCTGTAGCAGAGTTCTACATGTAAAGGCATCAGGGCCTCTAGCAGATCCCACTGAAAAGATTCCCATTGGCTACTGCAGGGTCACTCTGAAACTTCCTCAGGTGGAAAGGGCCACCAGGGAGTGGACCTGGTCATGCTGATTATCCTGCTTTGTCTCTACCTAGAACAGCGAGGGTCTACAGAGGCAATACAAGAGAGGGGCTAAGAGTATAGACTATTGAGCTGAATCCTATCTTCATCCCTCATGAACTGTGTAATCTTGGGGAGGTTGCTTAGCCTCTCTGTGCCTTGGTTTGCTATTCTGTAAGATGGGTCCAAACCTTGCCACAGACTGGGAGAAAATATTTACAAATCACGTAAATGACAAAGAGTTTGTTTTCATAATATAGAAAAACTCTCAAACCTCAACAATAATTATGGAAAGAAACATTCTGAATTTTTTAGAAAAGGCAAAAGATTTGAACAGACACCTAACCAATGAAGATATATACATGGCAAATAAACAAATGAAAATATGCTTAACATCATCAGTCATTAAGAAAATGCAAATTAAAACGATGATGAGATATCCCTACATACCTATGTGAAGGGCAAATAAACAAAAGCACCCCCCCCCAAAAAAACAAACCAATAAACTGCCCCGAAACAGACAATACTAAGTGTTAGTGAGGATGGGAAAAAGGAGCTGTGACTCTCATACTATGCTGGTGAAAATGCAAAATGCAGCCAGCCTGGAAAACAGTTTAGTAGTTTCTTATAATGTGACCCAGAAATTCCACTCTTGGATATTTACCCAAGAGAAATGAAAACTTATGCTCATATAAAAACCTGTATGAGAATGTTTATAGGAGCTTTTCCCCAAACTGGAAACAACCCAGATATCATTTGATAGGTGAATGGATAAACTGAGGTACAGCCATATCATAGAATACTACTCAGCAATAAAAAGGAGCAACAACACGAATGAATATTAAATTATTGTGTGAGTAAAAAAATGCCAGATACAAAAGACTACTTATTACATGATTCCATTTATACGAACTATCAGAAAAGGCAAAACTATAGTGACAGAACGAAGATCGATGATTTCAGGGGCTGGTGATGGGGGGAGGGGATTGACTGCAAAGGAGCATGAAAGAATGGAAATGTCTATATCAGGACTGTAGTTGCGATTACATTATTGTATACATTTTTTTCAATTTTAAGAACTATTTATTTTGAACTAACTTTAGATCTACAGAAAAGTCTCACAAATAGTACAAAGATTTCCCATATCCCCTTCACCTAGGCTTCCCTAGTGTTAAAAGCATACATAACCATGTTATGCCTATGAAAATCAGGAAATTAACATTGGTAAAATACAACTAATTAAACTCTAGGCCTGATTCTAACTTCACCAGTTCTTCTACTTAATTTCCTATTCCATTCTGGGATCTCACATTCCACTTAGTTATTTTAACTCCTTAGTCACCTCTAATTTTAAACAATCTTTCCTTGTCTTCATGACTTGGACACTTTTCATGAATACTAGTCAGTTATTTTGTAGAATGTCTTTCATTTTGGGTTTGTCTGAGGTTTTTGCATAATTAGAATGAGTGTATGCATTTTTGGCAAGAAGAATATCACTTATTTTGGCAAGAATAATATCACTTATTACAGAAGTGATATTATGTCCTTCTCAGTGCATCTTCTCAAGGGGTTCATGATATTGATATGTCTTGTTACTGATGATGTTAACCTTTATCAGCTGGCTAAGGTGGTTTCTCCCCTGTCAAGTTACTATTTTTCCCTTTGTAGTTAAAAAATATCTGGAAAAAATACCTTGAGACTTTGCAAATATCCTGTTTCTCCTTCAACTTTTGCCCACTAATTTTTGTATCCAATGGTGGATCTTCTCTGCAACTACAATGATTATTGCAGTGTAATTAAAATTGGTTTTCTCTTTCTTTCTACATTTATAATTTTTGACTTTGCTTGTTAATTCAAAAAATTTTTTGAAATAATTTTAGGTTCATGAGAAGTTGCAAAGATAGTACAGAAAGGTCCCATGTATCCATCACCCTGTGTCCCCCAAGGATTACATCTTACAAAGCTGTAATATCAAAACCAAGAAAATGACATTGCTGTGAAGTGTGTAGATATATAGTTCTGCCATTTTATCACATGTATAGATTCATGTGACCACCACGGCAATCGGGATACAAACTATTCCATCACCACCATTTAACTGTACACTTAAAAAGGTGATTTTATGTTAATTATTCTTCAATAAAGCAGACAAAACACAAAGCCCCCCCCCCAAAAAAAACACTGCCAGGATAACGTTAAGCAGTATGTAACTATTAGCTATCATCACTGTTGCTCTTTTATCAAAGAGCATCTGTCTCCTGTTCTAGATGATGCTCAAGCAAAGGCCAGTCCAGGCAATCAATAAAGGACAGAAGAGGTCTCTCCTTTTTTTTGCACAACTCCCCGATTATTGCTCTACCAGACGAATTAGATCAAAATTAGTCACGGACACCTGGAGCTAGGCTAGTGCTGCCCTGGCCCTGTTGGGGAGTCCCAAAGATGTCTCCTACACATCAGCATGAGGGTCCATTTGCCCCTGTCTTCTCTCTCCATGGCGACTATCTTTCTCTTACTTGAATATACCAAGTGTATCCTACTTCAGCTCTTCGCACTTGCTGTTCCCTCTGTTTAGACTGTTCTCCTCATATACTCAGTGGCCAGCTCACATGTCATCTATTCAGAAAGAGCTTCCTGGGCCACCGAGCCTAAACCTGCCCCCCCATTGCTAGTTCCAGCTCCTCTCTATCATGTGACTTTGCTTTATTTCCATTATAGCACTTATCACTAGAAGAAATTATCTTGGTTGCTTATTTGCCGACTTGTTCACTGTCCATCGCCATCCCCTCCAAAATGTAAGCTACAGAAATGCACAGGCATCATCTGTTTTGCCTACTTCTGTACTTTTCCTATTTGCCAAGTGACTATGGTCATGCCCCCAGAAGAGTTTTCCTGCCACCTTCCTTCCTTCTCAATCTCTCTCCTTTCTTCTTTTTCCTTTAACTCTCTTTATGGCCCCTCCCCATTCCAACACATATCCATTGAGATAAAAATGTACGCGAATACATTGGAGGAATCACCAACAAATCCAACAACCACTCTCTGCAGTCTTTTCTGTGATGACTCCCTCCTTCCCAACCCTGTTCCTTGGTTCTCTGCCTGCCCTTGATGAGTGCTTGCAGGAGGCATACACTGAAAGGAGGACTTTCACTAAATTGTCTCCAAGCTGTTTATTCACGAACTGCATTTAAGGTAATAGGAAAGGTTTCCCAGGAAGTCTGCAGGCTCCTCACCATCTTCGCTCTTGTTCTCTGCCCCACTTCAATCTAGTTAGTTCTGTGATTATTATTTCTGTGGAATGGCATATATCTGTGCCATTAATTCTACGTATTTCTAGGGGAGAAGGGATTGTGAGGAGGGAAAGACTGATTATTTATCAAGTAAAAGACATTTCTCCTCCGTCTGGACAGCCAGGTGGATTTTTCTGAACTCATTTCTGTCCTGGAAATGGGGCAGCTGTTTCTGAAATGAGTCCTCTTTGTTGGTGTGGGCTCTGTTTTACAGCCAGTGGGTAATAGCATTTCCTGATTTATGAATTGGCATCTGGGGGAGGTGCTGAGCCCCTGGATGGATTCATCATGGGGAGAACAGCCATATAAATAATCCTGTCACATAAAATTATTGTTCTCATTTTGATTTTTTTAAAAAAAATTCCTTTTGTGAGGTGGTGGGATTTAGAAGATGTTAGTGGGAAAGCAGGAGAGGAATAAGTCATTTGGCCCCTTTTTTTCTATACGACAAAAAACGTACAAAAGATATTCTCTAGAAACAGTGACTTGTATAGAAGACAATTACCAAAATGGTTTAATTATTTGGGGAACTCTTGGCACTTGGCTTAAAGCCAATGCCAAGGTCTTAGCCTGAGATGACATGTAGGGAGTTCCACCTCATGAGTTTGGTCCGGGTTCACCGTGGGATATTTTTTAAATTGGTCAAGAGAAGGTCATTTCATGTATCAATAGGTTTCCCCCATCTTCCTCAAATCAGTGTGGGATTTCATCTAAATGTTCCAAATGTTCATTGAACTTCTGCATGGTACAAATCGCCACTCGGGTCCCCTGGAGCTGCAAAGGTAAACGAGCAGGAGCGTGCAGTCCAGAGGTTGTGGGTGAGAATGACTCAAAGGGGAACGCAGGCTTTGAAGCATGCACATGATTTCCCTGGTGAGAAGTCACAGGACATCCCGGACAGACGGCAGGACGGAAGCAGAGGTCCAGGGGTGAGGACAGACACCATGTAGCTGAGCAGAAAACTGGTAACTGTTGGCAGTTCATGCTTTATGGAGAAGATCCTTCTCCCCCATGAACCTGTAAGCTCCCTGAGGAAAAGGACCCTGCCAGACTTCTTTTGTAGCCACTCCTTTTTTCCTTGACCTTGAGATTTAGCACGTAGTAGGTCAGGAGAAACCACACTGTTGTCTATAAAAGGCCAGATAGTTTATATTTCAGACTTTGAAGAAGCCATATGGCCTGTCTCAACTACTCAACTTTGCTGCGGTGGTAAAAGCAGCCATAGATGAGATGTCAAATGAATGGGCATGACTGGGTTCCAGTAAAACTTTATTTACAAAAGCAGTGGCCCATCAGGTTTGAATTGTAGTTTGCCAGTCCCTCTAGCAGGTCAATAATAAGTGCTTGTGGAACTGAGTTGGAAGAAAATCACTTAATAACATGTGCATCTCACTTTTAAAAAACATCAAATACGACCTGACAAAGTAAATGACCGCTGAACGTGTTAAAAGAGTTATTTATGTAGAAAGATTTCCATGGTACTCTTAACATATAATCTGTTATATAAGCATATTTTAAAGAAGGGTCCCTTACGTAAACCTGGAATTTCTGAATCTTCTCCAGTAAGCAAGATGTTGCACAGACACCATCTCTTTCCATCGCACCGGGCTCAGGAGGGCAAAAAAAGGGGGACAGAAACCTCTTCTCTTCATTCTGATGGTCTAGAGAGGAAGAGTGCCAGGAATCTGGGAGTGAGAACCAAGGGGATGGCAGGCAGGATTCTTTCGATGGATGCGGCCTTGGGGAGGGAACCAGCAGAGGCTGGTGAGCTGGCTCTAACCACTGTGTCTAACCATGGGGGCTCTGTTCATTGCTCTAATTTATTTCTTTGTTTTCATGGCAGAATAAACTCCAAATTCCAGGGGTCAACTAAGCGCCTGCCACCAGCCCATGCACGGCCAAAAAAAAGCTTGGTGTCATCAGTCAATGCCAACTAGTTAATAATAACCAGCCTCCTCGCTAATGGCCCGAGGCAGGAGTCCTTGGGCAACAAAGGCTCTAGCAGAAAGACTTGCAGTCAGCTGCATGGGGAGAACAGTTTGCAAGAAGCATTTCTGCTAGCCACTTTCAAGGGCGTATCCACCCATGCTCAGCTCTTTAAGAGGGTAGTAATTAGTTTTATTCCCTTCGGTGCACATGGTGAATGCAGCAGAATCTGGCATTTGGAGAGCCACTGGAGTCTTGTTCCTCTCATCTTGACTTGCTTCAAGTTTATGTCTATAACTAAGAGATATCAAGATTGCAAGGCAGTTCAGGAGTTGTGTTCAGTTCCCACAGAAAGAAAACTTTCAAGTGTCAGGGCCCGGGGCCAAAAGAGGCCACAGCAAATGAAAGCTGACCAGGACTCAGCTGGTGCTGGACCACACAGTGTCTCTTGCAAACTGCAGGTGATGAGGACAACCACTAAAATAGTAAGCTTCTAGACAGCATCGATGTCTTATGCCCCTTTGTATGTTCCCAGCATGGGGACCTACACACAGAGTTGCATGGCCAAAGATTTCCAGGCCTGTTTGTATACTGTGGTCATCTGACAGTGTTTCCCAACTGGGGACTGGTGGCACGCAGTGATGCTGAGGATGGGACACAGGTGTGCTACCATTTTGGTCCTTTTAGCCCTTGGGGCAGCTGGGAAATGCCTGGAGGAGACGTGTCCCCAGAGCCTGGTCCCCCTGGTCATGAGGGGATCTCCATCACCCTAGAGAGCTGTACAAATACATTTTCCATGTGTACCGTAACAAAATAACAGGTTGGAAAGCATTGAACTGGTGCACAAATGAGAAAACGGAGACTCAGAAGTCTAGATTCACAACAAGCCAAGGCTTGATTCCAGTTAGCCTTACTCTGTGTCCAGCGCCTACCCACCACCCCACAGCTGTCACACCAAACTGTCAACAAAGAGCTGTTGAAGCCAAATTGTTGGAACTGAGAAATCACTTGACTAAAAACTAGTGGAGGGTCAGATGATGTCATTAGCATGGCTTGAAATGTGAGCCGGATGCTCAAAGCTGAAGTCAACTTACTGCCAGTGTATGCAAGACGTTCTCCCTAGGCCAGCGGCGTTCATTCTGACCACGACTCCCGGCAAGACGTGTGTTTTACATTGCTACCCAGGGCACTCACATACAGGTACATATAGAGTTTCACAAATAGTACTTACCCTTACTATATTTGATGGACACTGTTCTATTTGATTTTCTTCTGTTCCATTAAAAAAATAAATCTGGTCATGACCCTTTAAATTGATTTCATGACCCACTAAATTGATTTCTCGACCCACTAATGTGTCACGACCGGCAGTTTGAAAAACAGTGGCCTGACCCCAATTCCAGCTCCACCTCCCTCCCTGGAGAGGGGAACATGGAAGGTGAACATGGAGGAGAGTGAGATAAGAGATTGGGATAAATAAGGAGGATGGTGGGAAGAATGCCAAAAATAGGATAAAGGAAAGCATGGGGACAGAGTGAGACAAAGGAGAAATGAGTGGGGATCAGAGACTTGATGAGAAAAGGCTAACTCTGGACTGATTGATTTACGTCTGTGTCACGATTCTCAAGTTCCACAGTCATTCTGGTCACTTTGATACAAGAATCTTCCTCACCAGCTTTCCTGGCATAGCCATGGTAATGCTATCTGCTTGTCTGAAGATTTTCTTATCTGTCAGCACCATCTCGCATTCCTTACTGTTGCTCCCACAGGGAATTTTAGATCTGCTGTTCAGGGATCTGGGCCCTAGAAAGATCTAGAAGGCATTGGGTAAATTACCCAGGAATAAAGAAACTGACCACAATGACTCCACCCACACCAACGCACCAACTCACACTGGGATCTATGGGCTTCTGCGCTGGGTCTAAACAACAAATTCTTGAGCACAAAGGAGGTGGTTTTAAAAGGTAACAGGAAAGTGAAAATCAGAGATTGAGATTAGAGTCATTTATGAAGCAGCTGCAGTTTTACACACTCCAATGGCCAGTAGGTCGCTAAAGAGTTTTGACTGCACACCCCATAGTAAAAAACAATTATTGAGCATGCACCTATAAGGCTCATATATTTGTTTACAAAGAATACCCATGTTCTATTTATTAACAACATTGAGTTATTAAATATACACAAAATTAGGAAATTATGAAGTGACATAAAGGTAAAATACCATCTTAATTTTTATTTTCTATTATTCATGAACGGTACAAACGATATTTTACTATCATCACGAAAATTATTATGAATAATGGTGAGACTCATGTGTTAGGATTGGCTTCATTGTTTTTGAAAATCCTTGTTTAGCACTTAGTGATATGGGGTTTTGAGGTCCAGGGTTCAAGTTATTTCAATACTTTGCTTTAATGGCTGTCATAACAGAAAAAGACACCTCCCAGAGCCACAGAGATGCAAAAAGCACGTTGTTGGCTATGCTGACTAAAAAAAGATATTTTTTTTCAGTTTCATACACCAATTATGCGAAGATTATTGTTGAAATTCAGCTAGTAGATTTCTGTCTTCTCTGGAGTCAATCAGCTGTTCTTTTAACTAATCGGAAGGTGCAGAATTTTTATATTTTTTAACAAATGGGTCAAAACTCTCAGAAACTCTTTATTTGGAAGACTTTTAGGCAAGTAGAAGATTCTGTTTCCGAGTTTTTAAAGCTTTGAGATAACGAGTTTTTAAAGTGTCACATTTCCTCATTATCAAATTGTATAAAGGTGAAAATATTTCCAAACATCCTTTTTTTCTTCCCAAATGGTGTCTCCATGCCATAAATTCTTTCTGAAAGTAGTTACTTTCTAACTCATTGTTAACACATTACCTTTATATTGAGGGGGCAGATGAAGTGTTTAATTTTTCAAAGTTATCGGCAAAGTGGCATAGTTCTGACAGCTGCTTGTCAGAACTGAAAAGGTCAGCAAATGTGGAACATTTGGTTCTTTTAAAAGAAAAATCTTTATATTTCCATAACCAGAACACCTCTGTGTTGTACAAAAAAAAGTTTTCATGCTCACTCCCATCTCATTGCAAAATATGTAAAGATTCTATTTAAAGGATTGTTTTCTACAATATTGATAATATCAGTTGCACATAAATTGCAAATTTGTTGTCATATACTGAAACTGAATCAGCCAGTAAGACCACCAGTGTCTACCGCTCAGAGATGTGGCCCCTCCCATGTACCTCCATGCCTTCCTGACACATAAATGGCTGATGTATAGACCAAGGCAGGAAAACAGTACCCAGTATCCACTGTATAGTAAATACGAGTGAAACCTAATTTCTTCTTTTAAATAGAAAAATAAATAGATGTTCTAATCACTTCTTCCCTTGCCCCATCAGATCATTCTTAGCGCCATTTAGCATCAAAGTATGCTTTAAGACCGCTACACTAGAGAAGCAAAAAAGGGCACCAAATGTTTAGTTTGGTCTTTGCTGTTCTGGAGCAAAACGATACGTGAATGAATTGTCTCCTCTAAATCACTGTGAATTTAGGAGTGTTGTGTTATCAGCATTCATTTAATTTTTGAAGACAGAGTAATAAAGATCTGAGAATGAACAATGGCTCCTACATTAAGAACCATCTGAGAAGATGCGAAGTGGTATAACCCATGAATCCCAGGTGAGAACCGTATACCTCTGAATGGTGACGGTAGGCGAGAGGCAGAACTTTCATAATTTGAACGAAATTGGTGACTTTCAGAGAAGAATAATGAATGGAGGATTAAGGCTGGGGGCTCAGTTCAGAGTTGAAGAGGGCTCCATGCACCTAGGATAGAAGAGAGTTGGTCCTGGGAGCGCTTGTGAGCAGAGCGAGCCCGGTGTGGGGTGGGAGGTGCAGTGAGCTGGAAGGAGAGAACCCTGGCCCCAAAGTCTGGCTGTGACCTTGAGGCTTGGATCAAAAGAGCCCTCCTTTCCCAAACTCAGAAGAGTTAAGACCAAGAATTCAGTCTGTGCCTAGGAATGAAACAGTACAGAGGAAGAGAGACTAGGGCCAGGCCTAGAGCCAGGGAGACAAGCTCAAGAGAAGGGAGAGAAACCCGGAAAAGCTGGGAAAGGATAGAAATGAAGTCTTCCCCACTGAAGGTTTTACTCTGGGTGCTCCTGGTAAAGTGAATTTCATGGTCAAATGAGTCTGGAAGTCACGACCTCCTAAATTTGCCAGTGCACCTCTAGCTTGGAGCTTTATAATACTCGATAGCACACTGACATTCTAAGAAATGTTACAGTCGAGATTATCCGCTTAACTCAGATTTTCCCGAAATATTTGACCAAAGAAAGCTTTTGCTTTTATTTTTTAATATCCTGCAAAACTTTGGCTCTGAGAACAAAATTTGGGAAACCCTGACTAACTGATGTTTAAAGTGGTACTGAGGCAAGGGACAGGCGGGAGACCTCGTGAAAATGTCACACTTCACATACATATTGCTCGTCTCCTGAGACGCCCTTGTCTTAATGAGGGCCAGCATTTACCGCCAAGTCCTGTGGACTAAAGGGGGCCACAGGGGAGTAGGACTTCCCTTGAGGGGTCTCTCCTCCTAACCTGAAGGTACCTGCAGGTGTGAGTGGTGACCCCCTTCCAAAAGCGATATCTCAAGGAGGTGATTTGGGCACAAATGGGCCACTAGAGCAGCCTCAGTGCCCTTGGACTCAGGCTGGGAGGCAGAGCTGACTGGGGAGTGTGGCCCATGCAGGCCACCTTGGTTTGCTCTCTGCCATTTCAGGCACCCCAAAACAGGCCTGATAGGTCCTGAAGGAGACAAGAGTGAGTATATGAATGAGGGAAGTAAAAATATTAAATAAATAAATAAAATATAGACACCCTTCCAATAGACCAGCATACTGAAAATAATAAAAATGAAAGCTAAGAGTTGTTGACCCCTGTTAAGTGCCAGGCACTGCACTAAGAATTGTATGTACATTTTCTACTTTACTCACTGTAACCACCCAGGCAGTGGGCACTAGCCTACCCCCATGTTACTGTTGAGAAAACTGAAGTACCCAGAGGTTAAATACTTTGCTCAAAGTCATATAGGCAGAGAGTGGCAGAGCCAGACCAGAAACCAGGGCATGTGGTTCCAGCTCACGCTCCTGAGGTGAACATCCTCAAGTCACCCAGCAGGTACTGGATAGCCTTCGGCACCAGCACTGAATCCTTTTCCAGGAGGATATACCTATTTCTCCACTCCTTCATTGTTTTGCACAACTTTCTTTAAATATCCAGACAGCTTCTTCCTCAACCATCATACATTCCCTTGAAATGATCGCACTGTCTCTGAGTCGGTTTCAAATTCACGCCTCCATTGTCTACACGTGATATTTGAAATGCACTTAAAAGACTCAGATTAGATATAATTCTGCCATTTGTAATTTCTACTTTTAAACCTATATTGTGTTTAGCAGAGTCATGTGACATCACTAATGCCAACTAGTCATCTTGAACAATGACACGAACTAACACGCACCTATTTACTTTTGAAAACGTCTCATCAATATTCAAACTGAGGACACAACTTACTTAAGTATCCGGTATTTCTCTTTTTCTGCAGAACTTCAAGCACAAGTCAAATCAGTTCTCTCTGAACTTAACCACTTCCATTCAGACGCCATCCCTGGAGGAAGGGGAGAGGGCTGGGATTGTGGGGGTCAGCTTCCATCCACAAACACCCTGTGTAAGGGAATGGGGCGCCCACAGAGTTGAGGCTTGTCTTGGGAAACACCCCAAGAGCTCCAGCCTCTAGACCAGAGTCCTCGTGATACCCATTCAAACCCGCAAGGAGAGTGTGCCCTTTGGGCTGACATCCACCTCCACCAGGGCCCCAACTGCACAAGGATGTTGTGGTTCCAGGGCAATCCCCACAGTTGGACCACTTTCTTTCCAACGTCCGGTAGGCTGGAGTTTGCGCCCACCTCACTCCTACAGAACTTCCAGAACATGTCTTCCTCTGCTTTTCTCTACTCTGCATAGTGTCTGGCTCTGTGCTGGGCATACAGTGGGCACTTAATAAACACACATGGGGAGGGGCCTGAAAGGTGGCAGAGATGCAGCTCCTGGCCCTGTCTGCCCGTACCGTGGTATCTCCGTACGTGCTGCTAAGTGGGATGCAAGCGCCGAGACAGATGCCGAATGGAGTTCAGGGTTAGAGAGCTGCCAGGCATTCCCCTAATTACCTGGCCCTTGGATTTCCTGTCTTTCCTCCCACTCCACCCCTCCCTGCCCACTCCTGCTCTGCCTTTACATACCAGCTCTTCTTCCCTTGTTCGGGGCACAGAACTGTTTTCCCGTCTGCCCTAGAAGTCCTGACAGGTGACAAAGCCAGTGTTATTCAGGTGCCCAGTCTGTGACGACCTCAAGTCCAGTGGGGCTGGACTCAAACTAAATTCCTTCCCCAGAGCGGAAGTAGAATTACAAAGAAACCCCACCAAGCCCCGTGGAGGGACGCAGCTCTGTTTGATTGGGGTGGGAGACCCCAGGCCCCCCGCCCTTCAGTCTCCTGGATGCAGGGCTAACAGGTGTGAAGGGGCACTCAGCCTTTTCTGGGGGATTCTGAAATAGACTGAAGGTACCAGGGAATCCTGGAGAGCTGGTGGCCAGAGCTGGAATGGCCCTTAGCCACCAAACAGTGGTTTGTCTGGGTGTCCATACCCCTGGAGCACTGTTTCCTAAGAGTATTAGTAATAATGGTAATGATAATGATGATTGTGTAACTAGGCACTTTACGTATATTACCTTCAGTCCTAAAAGCCCTGAAAGCAGGTAATTATCATTTGTGTTTTCCACATGAAGAAACTGAAGCACAAACTGCTTGAGTGACTTGCTCTGGGAGGCAGAGCTGGTGAGTGCTGAGGGCCAGGGTGAAATTCCACATTTGCGGTCTATTCATGGGCACCCTGTGGTCTCCATCCTGCACACATTTCTGTATCCCAGTCACCCCCATGATCACCTGAGAAATGCCAGGCCACTCTCATTGTTTCTTCTCGGGGAGGCTACTGAACTTGACCCTGTTCAGATACTGGAGGCTTTCACGCCTCTGGGAGGGACCCTTGAGAGGCATGTCAGTCGGAAAAGGAGTGTGTGTGTGGGCAGGGTGCTTCACTGCCTACTCCCCTTATGGGGTGTCCTGGCTGTGTCTGGGGCCCTGTGTACCCCCAACATGTCCTAGAACAGAAGGGGCTTTTGTCCCAACTTGCACTGGGCTGGAACTAAGGATGAATAAACCAAGGGCCCTCCTTCACAGTGGGGTAGCGGGGTGGTTCTGTGTTCTTACGTCACCCCCAGTGCCGCATTCAGCCCACTCCACCCCCAGCAATCCCTTCGATTTCTAAGGCTTGTTTCAGCAGCTGCGGATTGGGGTACAGAGCAGTCCTGCTGGGAAGACTAGGAGATGAAGCGCATCTCTCACCCTACTGAGAGCTCCTCATTGGAAGAGGGGCCCGGAGCAGACCCTGCAGTAGGAGCTGGGCTGGATTCCAACTTGGCTCCTCCGCCAGCCCTCTGTGTGACTCTGGACAAGCCGTTGACCTCTCTGGGCTTCAGTGTGCTCATCCGCTGTAGGGGAAAAGGCAGCGGGAGATAACTGGACCTGAGAAGCCTAGAGGGCTTTTCCAGCTCTAAGCTTGTATGACACTACGGAGAATCCAGGGACCAGCACTGGAGTGTAGGACCTGAAGCAGGAAGTCCTCTCCCCTGTCCAGGTCCCTCCCAAGGAGACATTCTGTCTTTACTGAGAAGGAAGGGAGAAGTGGAACACCTTGGTCATGATGCACGGGAACCTTCAGGAACAGCTCTAGACAAACGGGAAGGCTTCTGCCTGAGTGAGACTAGGTGAAACACGGCAACAGTTTTTCTCTTTTTGCAGATGCCTGAGGTGGCTCGTGTGCTGTCACTCGCTCTCAGGCTTGCACGTCAAGTCCCCTCTCCCAGGAGCTATCAGAAACAGCCCCGTCTGGGTGCCGGGAGCAAATGTCCAAATGGCCTTGTCACAGTGTTGGCCATCCAAATGCAAACTGGAGCGGACAGCTCGGCCCTGCAGGGGTGGGAGGAACACACATGCCCGGGGACCCAGCGTGAAGAGAGTAGAATCATTCCTACAGGAGCCATCGCCTTGGGTGGCAGGAGCTCCCTCCACGACTGCACTTGTATGAGAGCGATGTCCATGGACCTCTGAGCTTGTCAGACTTCGCACTGGCTAATCTCAGAACATCCCGGGAGGCAGGCAGGGGCAGGGAGGGACACAGAGGAGCGATAATGGCCCCCTCATCACACAGAGTGTCCTCAGCAGAGGCACCACCCAGATAGGGGTCTGAGTCCCAAGGGGTATGAGCCTGTCTGTCTTGAACCCCAATACCACCTTTCCTTCTGAAACTCACAACATGGTACAAATCACACTCACAAAGCATCCTCTCCCCAGTTCCCTCTCTCCCACCGCGCAGGCTTAGCCATCTCTCAATTTCACAACCCCAGGCAAAGAGCTTGAAAACCAATACAAAGAAGAGGGAAGGGGATAGGGACCCTCAACAGGCCCCTTCACTTTGATGCCCTTGCTCTCTGGGAAGCCTTCTCTGGCTGCTCCGCTTAAAATTTCAACCCTTTCACCCTGACCAGTCTTCCCAATCTCCATTATCCTGCCCCGTGGCACTTATTACCTGCTAACCTACTATAGGACTTATTTAGCAGGTTGATTCTTCTTGGTTGCTTCCTCTTGCTGAAACTGCAAGCTCCTAAAGTCAAGGATATTTATCTGTTTCTTCACTGTTGAATCCCCAGTGCCTGGGCTAGTGTTTGGCACACAGTAGTTGCTTAGTGAATATCTGTTTAGTGAATGAATGAGTCAGGCCTGGGTGATTCGTTACAAAGCAAGATGGCCCTCACTACTTCACTACGGGATTATGCTGGAGCCAAGAGCAGCCCCTGCCTGGCCCTGCTTTCCTAGGTAACTCCGACCTCAGGTGGGCCCACCTCCTCAGCCCTTGCAGACATCTGTATCCTGGTTCACAGCTAGGACTGGAGTGCCACTGGCTCATGAGGGCAACAGGCTGTGATGTCCCCAGGCACGTGGAAGCTGACCCACTGTCAACAGGAGTCAGTAAAGCAAAGAACGCCGCGAGAGATAGCTTTGGCCCAGACACAACTGAAAGTGTATCTCAAAAAGCAGAAACATGTGCTTAAGGCCTCTGGCTCTCAGGCAGGGGAGAGGTGGTGTGTTGGATGGCAGGGATGCTGAAATTTACTGAGAAATCTGCCACTTGCTCTGGGGCCTATCAAAGAAGAGCCTCGCCTCGTGGTGGGGACAGCTGCTTCTCCCCTCCGTAGTGGGTTGCTCCAGGGCACCTGAGGACAGCCCCGGCTCTGCCACCTCATCTCCTCGTTTGTCTGCCTTGCTGACATTTCCTCTCACTTCCCTCCCATCAGTTTGGCAGGTTTTATTCACACTGGTTTCAGTGTGTGTAGACATTCCCTTGGGAGTACTGCAGTTGTAGTAAATATATACCATATACATACACACAGACGTGTACAAAGCAAGGAGACTGCTGGAGACACACAGACAGAGACAGACACAGGGGAAGGTGTGTGTGTGTGTCCATATATGCGCGCACGCGTGCACACACACACAGACACACACACCCCCCCTAGGGAGATACCCAGAGTCACGCAGAAGAAAAGCAAGAAGACAGAAACATAATATGGCACCGCAAGAGACAGGCAGACCCTGACAAAATGACACTGATACCTAGCAGGCACACTCAGCCACTCCAAGAAAAAGTGTACTACATAGAAAGGAGCCCTTGCTGGACAAGAAATAGAGAGGAACTCACATACCCAAAGCAACAGAAACAGTATCCCAGCTATAGAATTATTCAGCCTGCAAATAATTGTAGTAATAGCTCCCATTGTTTTTATCACTCAGGAAATTCCAAGGACTGCGGTAGTTCTGTGCCAGAAATAGGGATGAAGACTGAATATATAGTTCTTATTATCAATCACAATGTCACAGTTAGGTATATTATATATGACTATCACATCAGATGTATGATATTATTATTTAAGAGATAGTTAAAGTAGGCTATTTAAGTTTAACCAGCAAGTTTATATAAATGAAAACACAAAGCAAAAAATAGTTCAGAACAGGGCAAAGGTCATGGCAGTGATAAACAGATGACTGAAGCTTGGGGGAATGCTTTCTTTATCTACAGTATAGTCTTTTAATCATATAAGTTCAAACTTGGGAATTAAGATAAGCAATAAATCATTCATATCAGTTCTTCTCTTTTCTAGTTCTGGTTGTGTGAAGACACTGCGAATTCATTCATTCATTCATCCGTACATTCATCAAGTAACTATCAAGGGCCTAGAAGGTGAGATTTAGGCAGACGAAGAAGACATAGAACTGTCCTCCAGCTGCTGTCAGTCTGCTAGGAGACAAAGACAAGAAAGTCATCACGGCTCAGTCTGAGAAGAGCTACCGTAGAGGTGTAAACCACAGGTCAGGAGTAGCTCACTGAACATGTGACAGCAGAGCTAAGTTTTAAGGGAAAAGAAAAAATTAGATGATAAAGTGAAGCACCTTTCAGGCAGAGCCGACATCAGTGCCGAGCACATACCCTCAGCCTGCAGTCCCAGCCTTGCAAGGTGTTCCAATCCATCATGGCTGAGACTCACCCACCGGCCGACAGAGGCTGGTAGGCCTTAGTCCTGAAGCCCCGGGGCCCGGTATATCTCCAGATATATTTACCAAGCTGCTCTTGCCCAGTCAGAACTGCAGGCTGTGGGTTCTTGATTTGCTCTCCACTGGGCCTGGATCCCTGCTGAGAGCCTGCCTCGGCCTTGACCTGGACTCCTGTGCTCCACCCCCGATAGATCACCCAGAATCTTGATGCCACCACCTGCCAGACTCCACACACAGCCAGTTCCAGACACTCCTGGTGCAATGTCATAAGCATAAGAGCCTCCACTCACCAAGCCCTTATGCTGTGCCAGGCTTGGGTCATGCTGATTACGTGCATTATGTCATTAGATCCTCGGAACGACACCAGTGAATTTTATCATTACGTCCATGTTCCAGTTGAGGACAACGAATCTTAAAGAGGTTAGGAGCTTACCTGAGATCACACTTAGTAAATGGTAGGACCAAGGTTCGTGCTCAGATATCCTGACACCAAGGTCAGTCTGATTACCCATCTTGCTATATTACCCTCCCCACTAAGAATCTGCAACCCCAATGGACGCCAGTGTTGGCCCAGACCTCAGGGTCTTGGGACTGTGATTCGGGTGGCAGGCCTATGAGGAGCAGCCCCATAACGGATAACGGCCCTAACTCTATCCACTCCTGCCTTCCTCTCCTTCCCAGTGTGCCCATAATCCAGAGCTCCCAGCATGCCTCGCCGTCAAGCCTGAATGGGTACTGACCACTGACCGCGCTCTCAGGGAAGTGGGACAGGTGAAATCAAGAACCTCAGAATCCCAGGACTTCCCCAGTGGTCCAGGGGTAAAGAATCCGTCTTCCAGTGCAGGGGACGCGGGTTCGATCCTTGGTCGGGGGAACTAAGATCCCACATGCTGCAGGGCAACTAAGCCAGCGTGCCACAACTACTGAGCTCACGCGCCTCAACGAGAGAGCTCGCGTGCTGCAAACTACAGAGCCCAAGGGCTCTGGACCCCGTGGGCCACAGCTACAGAGCCAATGTGCCCTGGAGCCTGTGCGCCACAACTAGAGAAGAGAAAACCCGCATGCCACAACTAGAGAGAAGCCTGTGCGCCGCAATGAAGAGCCCACGTGCTGCAACTAAGACCTGACGCAGCCAAAAAAAAAAAAAAAACAAAAAAAAAACGAACCTCAGAATCCCAACTCAGCAATTAGAGGGGACTCCACACAGCTTTTAGATTTTCCTCTTTGGAAGTCCTTAGATATTTTAAGTCCCAGGTTCAGAAATCCTGGCTTTCAGGTCACATAAGAAATCCTGAAACATTCAATGCCTATGGAGGTCTTGGGTCTTCTCCAAAGAATTCATTCCACCAGGGAAAGCTGCTTCCCCTCAGTGTCTAGGGCCTTAGAGGTAGGCAGGGAGGGGGAGTGTGGGCCTCACGGAAAAGGAATAAGAAATGAAAGCAAAGGAGCAGCTTCATACCAGTCCGGACTCCTGGGATAAAATGCTCCCCTCTCGGCTCCACATCAGGCCATTCCCAAGCCATGGCAGCCTCAGCGAGGGCACCACAATGGGTCCCAGTGTGGCTGAATGGGGGTCCCTCGCCACGAGAAGATGTCATCGAGCTCTTGGGGAGGGTGGAGCTGCTGTGGGCTGCCAAGGCATAATGCACAGGCCCTGTGGGCGGCATAATGTGGTATTTATCTCCCTCACTTTGCAGAGAGGGAACAGGCAGAACAATCCAGACTCTGTCAGCAAGGTCCTCTGGGGAGTTCAGGCCTCGCTAATGAAGATGAATAAGACGGGGGAATCTGCCTTTGCCGCTCAGAGCTAATGCATACATATTCATGGGCAGGGAGGACAGTTCCCAGAATGACCCATCCTCCAGAGAGGCAACGGGGGCAGAGGTACAGCAGTGCGAAGCCGCACTTGGGGTGGGGTGTGTCTTGTGGGGTGGAACACTGCGGGCTGTGAATTAGGGCGCCCCCGGAAATACCCTTAAATGGATGGAATTTCGAAGGCGAAATTTATTCCTTTGCCCGCTGCAAATGTATGAGTCCTGGTCTGAGCTCAGGGACCCCGGAAGAACTTAGTTCTCAGCTGAGTTCCAGAAGCAAATCCAACTCTGCTACTTCCTACTCCACATCAGCTAATACCAATCCTCACGCCATATCTGTTCTGCCTGGTGTGGCCTCATGGAATTTGCTGGAGGTTCCATGTTAGAGGTCCAGGTACACACGAAGCCTCGGGACACATGTTACAGCATCTCATCTCATACACATAGACCCTGTTTTCTGAATCTCCATCTATCTGACTCTTCCATGATGTGCCCCCAACTAAGTTTTTCTGGGAGACAAATCCTTGCCCACCATAGACCTCCAGGGTCCAGGAAGGTGACCTTGGTGGGAAACTATACAGTGTGTAGAGAAATCGGGACCAAAAACTTGGGCATCTGTACCATGTTTCTTCAGGTAAGAGCAAATGTTGGCCCTGCACCTCGACACGCCGTCACTCTGAAGTCAGTGGATTTGTTCTTGACTCACAGATATTTTGATATGTGAAAGGTTTTATTCCCTGTTTCGGCACCCTCAGCCTCTGTCCCCAGGCAGCACAACGGAAAGGATACACACTGAGCCAAATAAATCAAATCCCGTCTCTGCAGCCGGCCTCCTGTAGGTTTCCACGGAGCCACAGGCTAGTCCTCAGCAGCAAGACAAATGTCTGACAGAGCTCAGAGCGCCTTACCTGCCTTTCCGACATGATGTAGAGCTGCTCGTGGTCCTTGGAGAAGGCCATGTCCCGGAGGACGGGGCCAGGGTCCACCACCTGCACCGTCTCATACTGGAGGGCATTGCCCCTGGGCCCATCTACCCGGATCTGTGGAGAAGAGGAAGAGGAGAGCCGGTGTGAGTTCCGATCCTGCGTGGCCTGAGGTCCAGATTCTGCCCGGGGCCCCTCCCACAGGCAAGGGGGAGGCAGTGAGCCCTGCCTCCCAGAGGCCAGACCTGAAGGAGCAGGAGCGGCACACGCCCACCAGGGGCCTCGCATTGGGGATGGCAAAGAGAAGGGACGAGGCGGAGACCAAACCGGGCTGCACCAAGAATCTGGTGTTCTTCTCTCTGGCTCACTAGGCCTTAGGCTCGAGTCTTTGAGGCCTTGCTTGTACATCTTTGGAGAAGAGGACGGGCCTTTCTCGTTATTCAGGATATTACTTTATTGTTAACGTAATAAAAAGGTTCTCTGCAACATCAAAAGTCCTACCTGGGGGCTTCCCTGGTGGTGCAGTGGTTAAGAATCCGCCTGCCAATGCAGGGGACACGGGTTCGAGCACTGGTCCGGGAAGATCCCACATGCCGCGGAGCAACTAAGCCCACAAGCCACAACTACTGAGCCTGTGCTCTAGAGCCCTCGAGCTACAACTACTGAAGCCCGTGCTCTGCAGCAAGAGAAGCTACCGCAATGAGAAGCCCCCGCGCGCAGCAATGAAGACCCAACGCAGCCTAAAGTAAATAAATTAAAAAAAAAAAAAGTCCTACCTGATATACTGATAGAATAGATGGGGAAAATGAGATGCAGTACGTTAAACAACTGGCCTGAGCTATCAAATCTGGTGACAGAATGAGAATCCAGTTTGACCCTGGAGTCCATGCTTTTCCTACCACTCCAGTTACACGAGGGACCCTGTTCCTTGATGGCTTCCATGTTTACTTCCTGGGGGTGCCACTAAAGGCAGCGGCCTCCAGCCTGCACAATTCCAGAGGCTTTTGCCAGTCATTCCCAATTCTGAAGCTGAAACACTTGCGCTTGGCAAATATTTATTTTAAAAATGAAGAAATACATGAAGTTCAAACTCTTCTTTGCAGATTTCCCATTAAGCTCAGGAAAACAACAACAACAGCAATGAAAAAAACCAAACAAACTGGTGAAGGAATTAACAAAAGATATGTTTAGCCCTGAAAATCTAAATGCCTTGGATTCCAGTAGCCCTCCTCCTTCTGTCCCCAGCCCCAAGCCACCAGACGTCCACCCTGGCCAGGTCCTTCCTTAATCTGAATGAAATGGGAGCTCATGCAAAACCAATTGGGATTACCACCCAAGTCTGACCACGAGGTGATGGCCTTGGCCCCCAGCCCAGCCGGGCTTCATCCCCAGCTGTGAATCACCCCTGGAACAGCAGCACGAGAGTGATATTGCGCGGCCAGCTGGTCTCCAGCCCCTTAAGGCTGCCGGCAGGAGCAAGCGCCCCTCGGGGATGCCAGCAGAATGGTGTCCCACCCAGTGGCCCGTGGTCTGATCCCCGAGGGAAATTGGATTCAGTGCCTGAGTGACCATCTTTATCATTTGGCTCCAACTTCCCTGCTCTTTAGGGTGAGCGGATGTGCTGGATGTGGACATCAGAAGAAACAAGGTGAACTGGGCAGGGACAGAGGGGTGGACCAGGGAGCACCAATGGGGCGAGTTTTCCCAGGCCCAAGGAGGCAGGATGGGGGTATGACCCCCGCCCTTGCCCATTCTGCCAGGGCAGGAAATCAGTAATTGAAAAGGTGGTTCCTGGAAATTCCGTGGCGGTCCAGTGGTTGGGACTCAGCACTCTCACTGCCAGGGGGCCCGAGTCTGATCCCTGGTGAGGGAACTGGGATCCTGCAAGCCATGCGGCACAGCCAAAAAAATAATAAAAATAAAATAAAAGACCTTTAAAAAAGAAAGAAAAGGGGGTTCTTCCCTTCCCATCACCCCACC
This sequence comes from Balaenoptera borealis, assembly GCF_965194805.1. Lineage (NCBI taxonomy): Eukaryota > Metazoa > Chordata > Mammalia > Artiodactyla > Balaenopteridae > Balaenoptera > Balaenoptera borealis. The sequence continues at coordinate 109,420,895 of NC_138864.1, forward strand.
CCAATCCACTACTTGTTTCAGAAAACAGAAAGGAAAGCATGCATTCATCCATCTGCTGAAAGAGTCTCACACGAGACATGAATGAAAGGAGTTTATGGTGGATGTGCTGAATGATGGGCAATCACAAAATTTAGGTAGGCTGGACCAGCTGCTGGCTCTTGGGCCATTACAGGAATAAGAACAAGAACTGCTAGCGATTGAGTGGCTGCTATGCGTCAGGCACGATTCTAGGCATTCTACATGTATTTACCCTCTCATTTAAACCTCATAACTCCGTGAAGACTTAATATTCCACTAAGCCTTATTCCAATAAGCCTTAATAAATTCCATTTACAGGTGAGGCACAGAGAGGTTTAATACCTTGTTCATGGTCACACATTTAGCGATCGGCATGGCCTCAACCCCTGTCGAGGTGCAACCAATTCCAGAGTCCACTCTTCAGTGCACTTACATACTACACCAACACAAGTTGAGCCAGGTCCTACTGGTTCTATAAACCTGCATCTCTTTTAGGAGTGAAAGTAGTTAATGATAAACAAGCATCACTCTGGGAGTGCTGGAGGAACCATGTCTATCTACTGCAGTGGTAAATGGGAGTGTTTCCTGAATTTCTCTTTCAGATTTTTCATCATTAGTGTATAGGAATGCAAGAGATTTCTGTGCATTAATTTTGTATCCTGCTACTTTACCAAATTCATTGATTAGTTCTAGTAGTTTTCTGGTAGCATCTTTAGGATTCTCTATGTATAGTATCATGTCATCTGCAAACAGTGACAGTTTTACTTCTTCTTTTCCAATTTGGATTCCTTTTATTTCTTTTTCTTCTCTGATTGCTGTGGCTAAAACTTCCAAAACTATGTTGAATAATAGTGGTGAGAGTGGGCAACCTTCTCTTGTTCTTGATCATAGTGGAGATGGTTTCAGTTTTTCACCATTGAGAACAATGTTGGCTGTGGGTTTGTCATATATGGCCTTTATTATGTTGAGGTAAGTTCCCTCTATGCCTACTTTCTGGAGAGTTTTTATCATAAATGGGTGTTGAATTTTGTCGAAAGCTTTTTCTGCATCTATTGAGATGATCATATGGTTTTTATCCTTCAGTTTGTTAATATGGTTTATCACATTGATTTGCGTATTTGAAGAATCTTTGCATTCCTGGGAAAACCCCACTTGATCATGGTGTATGATCCTTTTAATGTGCTGCTGGATTCTGTTTGCTAGTATTTTGTTGAGGAGTTTTGCATCTATGTTCATCAGTGATACTGGCTTGTAGTTTTCTTTTTTTTGTGACATCTTGTCTGGTTTTGGTATCAGGGTGATGGTGGCCTTGTAGAATGAGCTTGGGAGTGTTCCTCCCTCTGCTATATTTTGGAAGAGTTTGAGAAGGATAGGTGTTAGCTCTTCTCTAAATGTTTGATAGAATTTACCTGTGAAACCATCTGGTCCTGGGCTTTTGTTTGTTGGAAGATTTTTTTTTTTAATTAATTAATTATTTTTTTATTTTTGGCTGTGTTGGGTCTTCGTTTCTGTGCGAGGGCTTTCTCTAGTTGCGGCAAGCGGGGGCCACTCTTCATCGCGGTGCGCGGGCCTCTCACTATCACGGCCTCTCTTGTTGCAGAGCACAGACTCCAGACGCGCAGGTTCAGTAGTTGTGGCTTACGGGCCTAGTTGCTCCGCGGCATGTGGGATCTTCCCAGACCAGGACTTGAACCCGTGTCCCCTGCATTGGCAGGCAGATTCTCAACCACTGCGTCACCAGGGAAGCCCTGTTGGAAGATTTTTAATCACAGTTTCAATTTCAGTGCTTGTGATTGGTCTGTTTATATTTTCTATTTCTTCCTGGTTCAGTCTGGAAAGGTTGTGCTTTTCTAAGAATTTCTCCATTTCTTCCAGGTTGTCCATTTTATTGGCATATAGTTGCTTGTAGTAATCTCTCATGATCCTTTGTATATCTGCAGTGTCAGTTGTTACTTCTCCTTTTTCATTTCTAATTCTGTTGATTTGATACTTCTCCCTTTTTTTCTTGATGAGTCTGGCTAATGGTTTATCAATTGTGTTTATCTTCTCAAGGAACCAGCTTTTAGTTTTATTGATCTTTGCTATCGTTTCCTTCATTTCTTTTTCATTTATTTCTGATGTGATCTTTATGATTTCTTTCCTTCTGCTAACTTTGGGTTTTTTTGTTCTTCTTTCTCTAATTGCTTTAGGTGTAAGGTTAGGTTGTTTATTTGAGATTTTTCTTTTTTCTTGAGGTAGGACTGTATTGCTATAAACTTCCCTCTTAGAACTGCTTCTGCTGCATCCCATAGGTTTTGGGCTGTCATGTTTTCATTGTCATTTGTTTCTAGGTATTTTTTGATTTCCTCTTTGCTTTCTTCAGTTTTCTCTTGGTTATTTAGTAGCGTATGTTTAGCCTCCATGTGTTTGTATTTTTTGCAGTTTTTTTCCTGTAATTGATATGTAGTCTCAGAGCATTGTGGTCAGAAAAGATACTTGATACGATTTCAATTTTCTTAAATTTAGCAAGCCTTGATTTGTGACCCAAGATATGATATATCCTGGAGAATGTTCCAAGAGCACTTGTGAAGAAAGTGTAATATACTGTTTTTGGATGGAATGTCCTATAAATATCAATTAAGTCCACCTAGTTTAAAGTATCATTTAAAGCTTGTGTTTCCTTATTTATTTTCATCATGGGTGATCTGTCCATTGGTGAAAGTGGGGTGTTAAAGTCCCCTAATATGATTGTGTTACTGTCGATTTCCCCTTTTATGGCTGTTAGCATTTGCCTTGTGTACTGAGGTGCTCCTATGTTGGGTGCATAAATATTTACAGTTGTTATATCTTCTTCTTGGATTGATCCCTTGATCATTATGTAGTGTCCTTCTTTGTCTCTTTTAATAGTCTTTATTTTAAAGTCTATTTTGTCTGATATGAGAATTGCTACTCCAGCTTTCTTTTGATTTCCATTTGCATGGAATATCTTTTTCCATCCCCTCACTTTCAGTCTGTATGTGTCCCTAGGTCTGAAGTGGGTCTCTTGTAGACAGCATATATATGGGTCTTGTTTTTGTATCCATTCAGCCAGTCTATGTCTTTTAGAGGGAGCATTTAATCCATTTACATTTAAGGTAGTTATCGATATGTATATTCCTATTACCATTTTCTTAATTGTTTGGGGTTTGTTATTGTAGGTCTTCTCCTTCTCTTGTTTTTCCTGCCTAGAGAAGTTCCTTTAGCATTTGTTGTAGAGCTGGTTTGGTGGTGCTGAATTCTCTTAGCTTTTGCTTGTCTGTAAAGGTTTTAATTTCTCCATCCAAGATTTTGGACCATCTTTCCTATCACATTACTCTGAATTCTTTTTCAGGTAGACTGCCTATTTCCTCTTCATTTGTTTGGTGTGGTGGGTTTTTAACTTGCTCCTTCATCTGCTGTGTGTTTCTCAGTCTTCTCATTTTGCTTAACTTACTGTGTTTGGGGTCTCCTTTTCGCAGGCTGCAGGTTCGTAGTTCCCGTTGTTTATGTGTCTGCCCCCAGTGGGTAAGGTTGGTTCAGTGGGTTGTGTAGGCTTCCTTGTGGAGGGGACTGGTGCCTGTGTTCTGGTGTATGGGGCTGGATCTTGTGTTTTTGGTGGGCAGGTCCACGTCTGGTGGTGTATTTTGGGGTGTCTGTGACCTTATTATGATTTTAGGCAGCCTCTGTGCTAATGGATGGGGTTGTGTTCCTGTCTTGCTAGTTGTTTGGCATAGGGTGTCCAGCACTGTAGCTTGCTGTTCGCTGAGTGGAGCTGGGTCTTAGCGTTGAGATGGAGATCTCTGGAAGAGCTCTCACCTATTGATATTACGTGGGGCTGGGAGGTCTCTGGTGGTCCAATGTCCTGAACTCGGCTCTCCCACCTCAGAGGCTCAGGCCTGACACCTGGCCGGAATACCAATACCTTGTCAGCCACACGGCCAGGTATGTGGGGGAGTTTCTTGACTTTTGGGAAGTTTGAGGTCTTCTGCCAGTGTTCAGTAGGTGTTCTGTAGGAGTTGTTCCACATGTAGATGTATTTTTGATCTATTTGTGGGGAGGAAGGTGACCTCCACGTCTTATTCCTCTGCCATCTTGAATGTCTTCTTTAATACTTTTTATAAATGGGTCTGGAGCAGGGAGCAGGAACATTACAGCTGATCCTAAGCTCTTTGGAATAGCAAGAAGGCCAATGATGGAAATGAACTACAGAAAGACGGCACATCCTCTGTGGGGACTGAGGGTGGGGGGAGGAGCTGTATTTGGGCAAATAGACCTGGGACTTCAAGTCTCATGTTGGCAGAGATCATGCTTGTTGTATTCAGTGCTGTAGCCCCAATGCCTGGCACAGTACCCAAGACACGGTTGTTGCTCAATAATTAGTTACTGACAAATGTCGGCGAGGGTATGGAGAAAAGGGAAACCCTGTACACTCTTGGTGGTGTGTAAGTTGGTACAGCCACTAAGGAAAACAGTAGGGTGGTTTCTCAAATAATGAAAACTAGAACTGCCATATGATCCAGCAATTCTGCTCCTGGTTATATACCCAAAGGAAACAAAATCAGTATCTCAAAGAGATATCTGCACTCCCATCTCCATTACAGCATTATTCACAATAGCCAAGACATGGAAACAACCTAAATATCTATCAGTGGATGAATGGATAAAAGAACGTGATTATATGTATATAATTCAGCCTTAAAAAAGAAACAAATCCTGCCATTTTCAACAACATGGATGAATCTGGAGAACATTATGCAACGCGAATTAAGACAAACACAGAAAGACAAATACTACATGATCTCACTTATATGTGGAATCCAAAATAGTCCAACTCCTAGAAGCAGAGAGTAGAATGGCAGTTTCCAGGGGCCAGGGGGAGGGGAAAATGGGGAGATGTTGGTCAAGGGATACAAAGTTTCAGTTATTAGATGAATATGTTCTAGAGATCTAATGTACGACAATGTGACTATGATGATACAATACTGTATACTTTAAGTTTGCTAACAGGGTAGATTCTAAGTGTTCTTGTCACACACACACACAAAAAGAATGAAAATGGTAACTATGTGAGGTGATGGATATGTGAATTATCTTGATTGTAGTGATTATTTCACAATATATAATATATCAAAACATCAAGTTGTACACCTTAAATATATACAATTTTTATTTGTCAATTGTACCTCACTACAGATGGGAAAAGTAAGTAGTTACTACATAAATGATCAACTCTCTCTGTCTAAAACACCCCACATTCTACCAATCAGATGAGGGACTCTGAGCTGATCAAGGTAAGATCAAGGTAAGAGGTAGGAGCAAAAAAGAAGAGCTCAGTTGTCATCATTCACTGCTCCCAATACTCCACGGCAGCCAAAAAAGGCCAACAAAATATCAGGCAGCTTTCAAATGGGATTCCAGGGGAAAAGAGGCAAACAGAAGCCATTCTCCTGGCCAAGTTCACCTGGACACAGAAAATCACGTTCAGTTCTCCCCTGATAAGTTAGAACAATCCAGATGCCTGCAACTCGAGGACAGCCTAGGAAAGATTCCCCCAGGCCACGAAGACCAGTTGAGATGAAAGGAGACACAGTGGCCAGTGGCTGTCGTTCAGTCACTATCACAGGGGCCACCCCGAGGCTTGGGAGGTGACAGCTTAGAACAAACAAGATGCATTATTGTACAAGTTAGGACAAATAAGATTTATTATTTTATGCAGCATAGATGATACTTGTGGATCAACTAAGCAGTGAGCAAGAGTGAAAATAGACATTGATTTTTTTTTTTAAGGTAGAAAATATAACGAAGCCACTAATGTAAATTTGCGTGTTTAGAAGATGTTGTTCTCTGAGGCCGATGCCAAGGAGGAATCCACATCCTCACCTTGTGTGTCCCTTGACAGAGTGACAGTCCGCACTCAATTCATCATCTACCATGCATTTATGTAATGCCCAGGCTAGGCTCTGAGCCAGCCTCTGGAGAAGAACAGTGAGTCTCGGCCCTGCCCTCTGGGAGGCCATTTTCCTGATGGGTTCAGATTTCACACAAATAAGGTCAAGCAGCAAATGCTATAGCAGAGAGGTGTTCAAAGGCTTCTTTTCCTTCTTCCCTGGAGATCTGGCCAACTGATTGGAGTGTAACCAGGAATTAGCCCAGCCCCAAGCAAGGCTCAAGGGAGCATGTGTATGTCACAGAATAAAAGGGCTACCGCATGGCACCACCATCTATGAGTGTTTGACTAATAATACACATAGTGAGTAATATCAGATTTTTTCAAACACCCCCTTCAGAGACAAAATCTCTTGAGTCAGTAGGAAGACTGATCTTAAGTAGCAACATGAGTGGCAATAACAGATTTTATAAAGATATGCTGGCAGGTGGAGGTAATAGTGAAAATATGAAAAAGGGGGTCAGAGGGGAAAATTTGGTCATCTTCATGGAGCACTGTCCTGAGGAGACAGTACAAATGTGTTCTCTGAGGGCTGAAGGGGCACCTCACCCTTCAGGCCTCACCACAGGCCCAGTGAAATGTTCTCCTAGACAGCACTGGACAGCAGAAATATAAGGCCAGACACAAATGTGGGCCACATGGGCAATTAAAAAATTTCTAGTAGTGGTTACATTAAAAAAGAAAGAGGTAAAATTAATTTTAATAATCTATTTTTACTAACCCAATGTGCCCCCCCCAAATAGTTTCAATTGAACAGGTGTACAGTATAAAAACTGTTAATGAGATATTTTACATGTGTTTTTCCCTACTACATCTTTGAAACCTGATGTGTATTTCACACTGACAGCAAAACTCAGTTTGGACCAGCCACATTTCGGGTGCTTAATAGCCATGTGTAGCCAATGGCTACTGTACTGGACAGCACATTTCTAATTTCTAGACTATTCTCATCCCTGTGTTCTGATTCTGCACCCACCAAGTGACCCTGCTGATAATGATAAGTTGACTTGGTGACTATCCTCCTGCGGGTGCCCTCAGTGGAGATCTTGCCCGCTTCCCTCCCCTGCACAATACTCTGTGTCTCCCAGAACCTTCAATTTATAGCATAACGAGCGTGCCCCATTGTCTTCACTTTTTTGGAGCTCACAGGCTGTAAGCTCCAGCTAGCTGGATGGTCCCCATCGGCCCAAGCAAGCTGTGTGGGCCCAGGCTGACCTAGGCTAGCCCTCAGCAGGCTCATTTGACACACTCATGCCTACGCTTTCCTCACCCAGGCTACAGGTTCCCTGGGCACACGTCTTGTGTGGCAGGAACCCCCCGCATCCTGGGTGATAGTCAAAACATTTAACAACCGCTAGAGGGAGAGGACCAACCAATCAGAGGAGTTGCTGTCGGGTCAGGTGGCCTTAAAGGCTCCCAGCTGCACCAAGTAATACTGCTGGGGGTGAAGGCGGGACCCAGATGGGAATTATTTCAAGATTTAACAACTGGTGAGTTACTTACAACAGCCAAGACTTGGAAACAACCTAAATGTCTGTTGACGGCTGAATGGATAAAGAAAATGTGACTCATATCACATAGATAGAGTGTAAAAGGTATATACTACATCTACATACATAGATGCATACAATGGAATATTATTCAACGTTAAAAAGAGAAGGAAATCCTGCCATTTGCGACAACATGGATGAACTTGGAGGACATCATGCTGAGTGAACTAAGGCAGACACAGAAAGACAAATACCGCGTGACCTCACTTATATGTGGGATCTAAAATAGTCAAACTCTTGGAAACAGAGAGTAGAATGGTGGTTGCAGGAACGGGGGAGGACGGAGTGGGGAGATGCCAACAGGTACAAAGTTTCAGTTATGAAGGATGAACAAGTTCTGGAGATCTAATGTACAGCAATGTTAACAATGTCAAAGATATCCTATTGTATACTTGAAATCTGCTAAGAGGGTAGATCTTAAATGTTCTCATCACACACACACACACACACACACACACACACACACAAGAAAGAAAATAGTAACTACGTGAGACTTGCGGTGGTTATCTCACAATGTAGATGTATATCACAACATCAAGTCATACGCCTCAAATATATACAATTGTTGTTTGTTAATTATACCTCAACAAACATGAGACAAGCAGCAACTGTTGAGGCCACGCTAGGACCTAAGAACCGAGCATCAGTCCTGCCTGGACCACGTGGGCCCCTCCATCACAGCGTGCATCCCCTCCACGCAGCTTCCCTGGAGCAGGCACGTGTGCCCGAGGGCCCACACAGGCTCCTCACCTGCCCTCCCCAGCTGCTGCGTCTCCAGCCCAGGATAATCCTAGGCAGTACGGGCCCCCCTTTCCCTCCAGCCTATCCACCAGGCAGCACGGCCACCTCTCCATCCCTGGCACGGTGGGCGTCTGCGCTGCCAGGCAGACTGCTATTAAAACATCAGCAGGGTGGCCTCCGCAAAGGTCAGCCATCCGGGGAGCGCCTGGCAGCTGCTTGTTTGTTTATTGGAACATTATCTGGGCTGGGCTGTTTATTTGCGTCCATTGAAGGACTGAACAATAAATATCATCTCCCAGTAGCAGGCAGATGCTTGCACTAGAGCGTTCTGGCCGCCGTCTTGCTTGAAATAATCTCCCTAATGAGCAAACAGTGCTATTCATCTTTAAAGATGCAGGCCACCCCCGGCTTCCCCTTTCCTCTCTCCTTCCACATCCTCCCCAAATTCCCTGGTCAAGGTCCACACCGGCCAAATAGCTGGGCAAGGCCCAGAGGGTGGGGTCTCACCTGGCAGGGACTCGAGGGGCAGGGTGAGAGTGGATAAAACCCGGAGACCAGTGTCCCAGGACCCTCTGAATTCTCCACCTGGACCCTCACACCTCCAACACAGAGGCATGTGAACTAGGGTCTGCTTCTCCCCTCAGAAGCCTCAAGACACGACTTCAGTTCTCTTAGGTGTCCTGGCCTTCACCTGTCTCCCGCAGAGGTAGAAACAGAACAGCCGTGAGGACCCGCGGTGGGAAATGAGTGACCAGGATCTCCTTCTCTGCACATACAGAGCTGTGGGGTCTCTCAGGAGGGAAAAATAACAAAGCTTTTGATCTTGTTTATGCGGTTTATTCAGTTGATCCCCAGAGGCTCAAAGTGGTGCAACCCTCGTCACTGTCACACAACATCTTGCCACGCAGGCTGGAAAGCAGGTGATAGGAGGAATAAGCACACGGTAGAGCTTATTATGCATCAGGTGCATAGTAGGTCTAGTTCCTTGGTTGAATGAATGAATGACTTGAGAAACTCACTCTGGGCCTGAGCTGCCACAGTTGGGACCTTTAGACATACAGATACACTCACAGGTATATACATACACATCCTCTCTCTGTCTGTGAAGATGAGGCCACGTCTCCACTCAAACATGGCCTCTAGAACTTTCCACTTATAATTCCACAACAACGCGATAGATGGGGAGGAATCGGAAGGGTGTGGCGGGCCAGCAGGGAAACAGACCCAAGTATGAGGTGTGAGTATCTTGGCAACTTGCTGGTGGTGGGGTTACCTCTCCTTAGGGCAAGGGGCCCCTTTATAGTCTCCGTGTCCCTGCAGAAGAGGGCAGTGGCTCAGGGCTCACCACCAGGTTCTCAGGACGGTGGCTGGGATGACCTCTGAGTTCCCGCCAGACTCCCAGACTCCCAGACTCCCAAGTCTATCCCCTGCCAAGGGCAGCTCCTCGGCCCCAAGTGCTCATTTGCTGTCAATATTCCTATATTCCAATATTCCTATAACCCCCAACCAAGGACATCTGAAACAAAACTTCACTCATACTGTCACTTGAATTGTCCCCAGTGCTTTCAGGTTTTTTTTTTTTTTTGAGTGGCATGTTGATTTTTTAAAATTTTTAATTGGAGTATAGTTGATTTACAATGTTGTGTTAGTTTCAGGTGTACAGCAAAGTGATTCAGTCACACATATACATAGATCCACTCTTTTTCAGATTCTTTTCCCATGTAGGTTATTACAGAATATTGATAGAGTTCCCTGTGCTGTACAATAGTGCCCAGTGCTTTCATTTTTAGAATCACGCCTCTCGCTCTCCTACGGCTCTTCCAATCTCCTTCCCCTGCTCTACTTTCTCTTTTTTGCACAGCACTTGTCACCATTTCACATACTATATAATTTATTCCTTTATTATGCTTATTATTTATCTCCATTGCTAGAATGTGAACTCCACAAAGCAGAAATCTTTTTTTTTTTAACATCTTTATTGGAGTATAATTGCTTTACAATGGTGTGTTAGCTTCTGCTTTATAACAAAGTGCATCAGCTATACATATACATATATCCCCATATTTCCTCCCTCTTGCGTCTCCCTCCCACTCTCCCTACCCCACCCCTCTAGGTGGTCACAATAACCGAGCTGATCTCCCTGTGCTATGTGGCTGCTTCCCACTAGCTATCTATTTTACATTTGGTAGTGTATATATGTCCATGCCACTCTCTCATTTCGTCCCAGCTTCCCATTCCCCCTCCCTGTGTCCTCAAGTCCATTCTCTACATCTGTGTCTTTATTCCTGTCCTGCCCCTAGGTTCTTCAGAACCATTTTATTTTGTTTGTTTTCTTAGATTCCATATATATGTGTTAGCATACGGTATTTGTTTTTCTCTTTCTGACTTACTTCACTGTATGACAGTCTCTAAACCCATCCACCTCGCTACAAATAACTCAATTTTGTTTCTTTTTATGGCTGAGTAATATTCCATTGTATATATGGGCCACATCTTATTTATCCATTCATCTGTCGATAGACACTTAGGTTGCTTCCATGTCCTGGCTATTGTAAATAGTGCTGCAATGAACATTGTGGTACATGACTCTTTTTGAATTATGGTTTTCTCATGGTATATGCCCAGTAGTAGGATTGCTCAGTCATATGGTAGTTCTATTTTTAGTTTCTTAAGGAACCTCCATACTCTTCTCCATAGTGGCTGTATCAGTTTACATTCCCAACAACAGTGCAAGAGGGTTCCCTTTTCTCCACACCCTCTCCAGCATTTATTCTTTGTACATTTTTCGATGATGGCCATGCTGACCGGTGTGAGGTGATACCTCATTGTAGTTTTGATTTGCATTTCTCTAATGATTAGTGATGTTGAGCATCCTTTCATGTGTTATTTATTTATTTATTTATTTATGGCTGTGTTGGGTCTTCGTTTCTGTGTGAGAGCTTTCTCTAGTTGTGGCAAGCGGGGGGCCACTCTTCATCGCGGTGTGCGGGCCTCTCACTATCGTGGCCTCTCTTGTTGCGGAGCACAGGCTCCAGATGCACGGGCTCAGTAGTTGTGGCTCACGGGCTTAGTTGCTCCGTGGCATGTGGGATCTTCCCAGACCAGGGCTCGAACCCATGTCCCCTGCATTGGCAGGCAGATTCTTAACCACTGCGCCACGAGGGAAGCCCCCTTTCATGTGTTTGTTGACAATGTGTGTATCTTCTTTGGAAAAATGTCTATTTAGGTCCTCCACCCACTTTTGGATTAGGTTGTTTGTTTTTATGAAATTGAGCTGCATGAGCTGCTTGTATAGTTTGGAGATTAAGCCTTTGTCAGTTGCTTCATTTGCAAATATTTTCTCCCATTCTGAGGGTTGTCTTTTCACCTTGTTTATGGTTTCCTTTGCTGTGCAAAACATTTTAAGTTTCATTAGGTCCCATTTGTTTATTTTTGTTTTTATTTCCCTTTCTCTAGGAGGTGGGTCAAAAAGGATCTTGCTGTGATTTATGTCATAGAGTGCTCTGCCTATGTTTTCCTCTAAGAGTTGTATACTGTCTGGGCTTACATTAAGGTCTTTAATCCATTTTGAGTCTATTTTTGTGTATGGTGTTAGGGAGTGTCCTAATTTCATTCTTTTACATGTAGCTGTCTAGTTTTCCCAGCACCACTTATTGAAGTGGCTGTCTTTTCTCCATTGTTTATTCTTGCCTCCTTTAACAAAAATAAGGTGACCATATGTGCATGGGTTTATATTTTCTATTTCTTCCTGGTTCAGTCTGGAAACGTTGTGCTTTTCTAAGAATTTCTCCATTTCTTCCAGGTTGTCCATTTTATTGGCATATAGTTGCTTGTAGTAATCTCTCATGATCCTTTGTGTATCTGCAGTGTCAGTTGTTACTTCTCCTTTTTCATTTCTAATTCTGTTGATTTGAGACTTCTCCCTGTTTTTCTTGATGAGTCTGGCTAATTGTTTATCAATTGTGTTTATCTTCTCAAAGAACCAGCTTTTAGTTTTATTGATCTTTGCTATCGTTTCCTTCATTTCTTTTTCATTTATTTCTGATGTGATCTTTATGATTTCTTTCCTTCTGTTAACTTTGGGTCTTTTTGTTCTTCTTTCTCTAATTGCTTTAGGTGTAAGGTTAGGTTGTTTATTTGAGATTTTTCTTGTTCCTTGAGGTAGGATTGTATTGCTATAAACTTCCCTCTTAGAACTGCTTTTGCTGCATCCCATAGGTTTTGGGTTGTCGTGTTTTCACTGTCATTTGTTTCTAGGTATTTTTTGATTTCTTCAGTGATCTCTTGGTTATTTAGTAGTGTATTGTTTAGCCTCCATGAGTTTGTATTTTTTACAGATTTTTTTCCTGTAATTGATATCTAGTCTCATAGCATTGTGGTCAGAAAAGATACTTGATATAATTTCAATTTTCTTAAATTTAGCAAGTCTTGATTTGTGACCCAAGATATGATCTATCCTGGAGAATGTTCCATGAGTACTTATGAAGAAAGTGTAATATGCTGTTTTTGGATGGAATGTCCTATAAATATCAGTAAGTCCCTCTTGTTTAATGTATCATTTAAAGCTTGTGCTTCCTTATTTATTTTCATTATGGTTGATCTGTCCATTGGTGAATGTGGGGTCCTAAAGTCCCCTAATATGATTGTGTTACTGTCGATTTCCCCTTTTATGGCTGTTAGCATTTGCCTTGTGTATTGAGGTGCTCCTATGTTGGGTGCATAAATATTTACCGTTGTTATATCTTCTTCTTGGATTGATCCCTTGATCATCATGTAGTGTCCTTCTTTGTCTCTTGTAATAGTCTTTATTTTAAAGTCTATTTTATCTGATATGAGAATTGCTACTCCAGCTTTCTTTTGATTTCCATTTGCATGGAATATCTTTTTCCATCCCCTCACTTTCAGTCTGTATGTGTCCCTAGGTCTGAAGTGAGTCTCTTGTAGACAGCATATATATGGGTCTTGTTTTTGTATCCATTCAGCCAGTCTATGTCTCTTAGTGAAAGCATTTAATCCATTTACATTTAAGGTAGTTATCGATATGTATATTCCTATTACCATTTTCTTAATTGTTTTGGGTTTGTTATTGTAGGCCTTTTCCTTCTCTTGTGTTTCCTGCCTAAAGAAGTTCCTTTAGCATTTGTTGTAGAGCTGGTTTGGTGGTGCTGAATTCTCTTAGCTTTTGCTTGTCTGTAAAGGTTTTAATTTCTCCATCAAATCTGAATGAGATCCTTGCTGGGTAGAGTAATCTTGGTTGTAGGTTTTTCCCTTTCATCACTTTAAATATGTCCTGCCACTCCCTTCTGGCTTGCAGAGTTTCTGCTGAAAGATCAGCTGTTAACCTTATGGGGATTCCATTGTACGTTATTTGTTGCTTTTCCCTCTGTGCTTTTAAAATTTTTTCTTTGTATTTAATTTTTGATAGTTTCACTAATATGTGTCTTGGCGTGTTTCCCCTTGGATTTATCCTGTATGGGACTCTCCGCGCTTCCTGGACTTGATTGACTATTTCCTTCCCCATATTAGGGAAGTTTTCAACTATAACCTCTTCAAATATTTTCTCAGTCCCCTTTTTTCTCTCTTCTTCTTCTGGGACCCCTATAATTTGAATGTTGGTGCATTTAATGTTGTCCCAGAGGTCTCTGAGATTGTCCTCACCTCTTTTCATTCTTTTTTCTTTATTCTGCTCTGAGGTAGTTAATTCTACTACTTCATCTTCCAGGTCACTTATCCATTCTTCTGCCTCAGTTATTCTGCTATTGATTCCTTCTAGAGAATTTTTAATTTCATTTATTGTGTTGTTTATCATTGTTTGTTTGCTCTTTAGTTCTTCTAGGCCCTTGTGAAACATTTCGTGTATTTTCTCCATTCTATTTCCAAGATTTTGGATCATCTTTCCTTTCACATTACTCTGAATTCTTTTTCAGGTAGACTGCCTGTTTCCTCTTCATATGTTTGGTCTGGTGGGTTTTTACCTTTCTCGTTCATCTGCTGTGTGTTTCTCTGTCTTCTCATTTTGCTTAACTTACTGTGTTTGGGGTCTCCGTTTCTCAGGCTGCAGGTTCGTAGTTCCCATCGTTTTTGGTGTCTGCCCCCAGTGGGTAAGGTTGGTTCAGTGGGTTGTGTAGGCTTCCTGGTGGAGGGGACTGGTGCCTGTGTTCTGGTGGATGAGGCTGGACCTTGTCTTTCTGGTGGGCAGGACCGCGGCCAGTGGTGTGTTTTGGGGTGTCTGTGACCTTATTATGATTTTAGGCGGCCTGTCTGCTAATGGGCGGGGTTGTGTTCCTGTCTTGCTAGTTGTTTGGCATAGGGTGTCCAGCACTGTAGCTTGCTGGTTATTGAGTGGAGCTGGGTCTTAGCGTTGAGATGGAGATCTCTGGGAGAGCTTTTGCCATTTGATATTACGTGGAGCTGGGAGGTGTCTGGTGGACCCATGTCCTGAACTTGGCTCTCCCACCTCAGAGGCACAGGTGTGACACCCGGCCGGAGCACCAAGACCCTGTCAGCCACAGGCTCAGAAGAAAAGGGAGAAAAAGAGAAAAAAAGAAAGAAAATAAATAAAATAAAATAAAGTTATTAAAATAAAAAAGTTATTAAAAATAAAAAAATTAAAAAGTAACAAAGAAAAAGAAAGAAAGAAAGAAGAGAACAACCAAACTAAAAAACAAATCCACCAATGATAACAAGCGCTAAAAATTATACCAAAACAAACCCCAAAATAACAGACAGACAGAACCCTAGGACAAATGGTAAAAGCAAAGCTATACAGAAAAAAAATCACACAAAGAAGCATACACATACACACTCACAAAAACAGAAAAGGAAAAAATATATATATCTATATATGTATAAAAAAAAAGGAAGAGAGCAACCAAATCAATAAACAAATCTACCAATGATAATAAACTCTAAATACTAAACTAAGATAAACATAAAACCAGAAAGAAATTAGATGCAGAAAGCAAACCCTAAGTCTACAGTTGCTCCCAAAGTCCACCACCTCAATTTTGGGGTGATTCGTTGCCTATTCAGGTATTCCACAGATGCAGGGTACATCAGGCTGATTTAATCCACTGCTCCTGAGGCTGCTGGGAGAGATTTCCCTTTCTCTTCTTTGTTTGCGCAGCTCCTGGGGTTCAGCTTTGGATTTGGCCCCGCTTCTGCGTGTAGGTCACCTGAGGGCGTCTGTTCTTCGCTCAGACAGGACGGGGTTAAAGGAGCAGCTGCTTCGGGGGCTCTGGCTCACTCAGGCCGGGGGGAGGGAAGGGTACGGATGCGGGGCGAGCCTGCGGTGGCAGAGGCCAGCGTGACGTTGCAGCAGCCTGAGGCGCGCCGTGTGTTCTCCCGGGGAAGTTGTCCCTGGATCACGGGACGCTGGCAGTGGCGGGCTGCACAGGCTCCCGGGAGGGGCGGTGTGGAGAGTGACCTGGGCTCGCACACAGGCTTCTTGGTGGCTGCAGCAGCAGCCTTAGCGTCTCATGCCCGTCTCTGGGTTCCGCGCTGATGGCCGTGGCTCGCACCCGTCTCAGAGCTCGTTTAGGCAGTGCTTTGAATCCCCTCTCTTCGCGCACCCCGAAACAATGGTCTCTTGCCTCTTAGGCAGTTCCAGACTTTTTCCTGGACTCCCTCCCAGCTAGCTGTGGCGCACTAGCCCCTTCAGGCTGTGTTCACGCAGCCAACCCCAGTCCTCTCCCTGGGATCCAACCGCTGAAGCCCGAGCCTCAGCTCCCAGCCTCCGCCCGTCCCGGCGGGTGAGCAGACAAGCCTCTCGGGCTGGTGAGTGCTGGTTGGCACCGATCCTCTGCGGGAATCTCTCCGCTTTGCCCTCCGCACCCCTGTGGCTGCGCTCTCCTCCATGGCTCTGAAGCTTCCCCCCCGCCTACCACCCTGTCTCTGCCCACGAAGTGGCTTCCTAGTGTGTGGAAACCTTTCCTCCTTCACAGCTCCCTCCCAGAAGTGCAGGTCCCGTCCCTATTCTTTTGTCTCGTTTTTTCTTTTATGTTTTGCCCTACCCAGGTACGTGGGGAGTTTCTTGCATTTTGGGAAGTCTGAGGTCTTCTGCCAGTGTTCAGTAGGTGTTCTGTAGGAGTTGTTCCACATGTAGATGTATTTCTGCTGTATCTGTGGGGAGGAAGGTGATCTCCACGTCTTAGTCCTCCGCCATCTTGAAGGTCTCCCCGAGCAGAAATCTTTATCTCTTGTGTCCACTGATGTCCCCCAAACCCCTGAACCATGCCTCATAGTAGGTGCTCAATAAATACTTGTTGAATAAATGAATGCATGGAAACGCTCAAACTACTCATCAACGTCTTCATCCGTCCCCAGGATGCAGATTTCTTCCTTATCTTATGACAAAGGAACCAAACAGTTGGGGATGTTCTCACTGGAAGGTTCCTCAGCAAGAGAGGAGCTGTCTAACCCAGACCTGAGGGGCCCACGGCGCCCATTCCACCAGCAGAGTGGACCCTGCCACACGCCGCAGCCTGGCCTCCCTGCCTTGACTCCCAGGGCTCGGAATATGGGCAGAGCCCCTGCTTCTGCGTTCACCCTGCTTAAGCGGCCCCAGAATAGCACAGTGAGGGCGCTTTGTTTTGAGTTCCTGATTCCAGCCAGGAGAAAGAGCTTGCAAAGAGAACTGCAAGAGTGTAAACAGTAATTAATTAGACAGGCCCTGCGTGCGCATGAAATCCGCACCATGTTACCAAACACTGTCAGGACAACAGGTCCCTTTGGGTCTCTCGTTACACGCACAAAACCGAATGATGCTGCCTAGGTAGCCATTAGCACTTCTTGCCATGTATGGTCCAAATCAGAGAAGTCAGGGACAATGGCCTCCATCCCTCCCCCACCTGCTTGGGTGGTGACACAAAGAACAGGATACAACTCCAGGAGAAAAAGATGCTGATGAAATAAAAAGGAAAGACAGTATGGTTGGTATGAAGGCAATACCAGAAAAAGGTTCAAACCAGCATATTTCTTTCAACATATTTAGTGAGTTGGTATGAAGATGGAGATGAAATAATGTGATGATGGTGATACTGTAGCCGAGCACAGCCCCCAGTCTCCAACAGCTCTGTGAACACCAGAGGCGCTTAATAGATATTTAGTACATTAACAAATGAACGCGTGAGTTCCAATAACAATGGGAAAAGATCAAAAGGGTCCCAGGGTCTTCAGAGACTCTCCCAAGCTTACATCTTGTTGATGCCCTGTCTCCAAAGGACCACCAGTCCTCTTTCTAAGACCAAAGGCAGCCAGCCCTATATGGTTCCCCCTCGACAGACCCTGTTCTGAGCTGTCTGCAGGAAGCCCCACGAGACTGTGGCTCAGCCCCTCGGCGCTGTTCGGCAATTTCCTTGACAAATAAATAGCCCAGGGAGCATCAGACGAGTATCACCTCGACATCTGCTCTTTCTGATGAGCTCTGCTCTGGGTTCTTTCCCTGCAGCCTCTTCAGGCTTCTGGGGCATCAGCCCTTCCCCAGGGCACCATCCAAGGACAGCTGTGTGTGTTTTATGAGCTTAAGAACAGCCTGTTTCCTTAGTGCAGAGGACCAAGGTGCCAGCTTCCTTGAAGGTGGAGAACACAACTCCTCAAGAAGGATTGGCGTCTCCATCAACCGCTCACCCGACGTACCACGTGCTACCTCCCCTTGGGAAGCACGTGGGTCAGGGGCACCATCTGGCTGCTGGCTGAATGGCTGAGGGTTCCTTTCAAATATCAGTGGACTTGAAAAGCCCTGAAATAGGCAGAGATTCAAATTTTGCTCACTTGGGATCTGCACCAGGACTTCAAAGAAGCCCCAGCTCCTGAGCCACCCAGGAAATTTTCTGTGGTCAAAATGAGGGTCAGAAGTAAGTGTGTTAACTCAAGACTCAGGTCAGCGTCACTCTCTCCGAGAATTCTCCCCACCATCTCCCAGGATAGATTCAATGCCCCGCCTTGAATTCCTTCTGGCTTGCCTGGACCATGGCCCTTGGGGCGCCTCACAACATGGGGTCATTACGTGCACCCATCTTTCCACCTGCCCAGGTGCTCCCTGAGTGCAGGGCTGTGTCTTATTCATCTTACCTAAGGTCACAAAGCCAGCGAGTGGAGCCCCAGACTGGAGTTTAAATTTTCTGGCTTCAAATCTGTACTCAGTGACAACTGACATAAAAGTAGGTGTTGTTGGGTGCCATCGTGACAACGTTCATTGTCATCTAGTAAAAACTTTCTGGATCTTCTTTGAAGAGCGGACTTCAGTCCACTCAGTCCTGCCTCACAGATAACCAAGTACGACTTCATTCTTCCTCTCTCTATCCCCACACGTCTCCCCCAGCAGCCACTGCCTGCATTCTACATTTTTTTTTTTTTAACAGCAGCTAATCTGAGAAAGAAACACTCGGAACTCTTTCAAATGAGAACCCAGGAATTCATGAGGCCTGGGTGAGGCATGTGAATGGTTTGCAGTCAGAAAATCTGCTCCCAAAGACACTGTGGGCAACAGCCTTCTCCGGACTTAGAATTCTGGCTGGGAGAAGGGCATCCCTGTGTGGGTATGACATCAGCAGACAGGGCTGGAATGCACAGATGGGAGAGCTGAGGGGCCCGGGGGCCAGGAGGGAGCTCGGCTGTATATCACAAAGGGTCTTTTGACCACCCTTCATCCCGTGAAAACCACAGAGACCGTGCTTTAAGCCTCCCCCTCCCTCAGCGGAGGGGCCTAAAGACACTCTCCTTGAATCAGATGGGTGACCTTTGATCCCAGTGAGGGAGAGCCTGGAAAAGGCAGGAGGTATCAGAACTAACGGGCCTCGGAGGAAAAAAAAAAACAACAAAAATCAGTGCCTGTATGGGATACTTGTTCTGCCAGAAGCATGTGGAGTTAATTGTAGAGAAATGAATTTTAAAATAAGATATTGGAAAACCATCCTCTTTGTCACTGACCACAGTTATTACAATTATTTATACGACATCACTACAGCCCATGTGTTTCACAGCAATTAAACTATTGATCTTGCAGCTCTGCGGCACCAAGCAAAACCCACAGCCACCACTCCTGCCCCTGTGGGAGCTGTCTGTCCCCATGCTCAGACGTGGAAGCTGACACCAAGGAGGAAGTAACCAAGAGTGGAAGAGTTGGTGGTTGGAATATTAAGAATCAATATATTGAGGGACTTCCCTGGCGGTCCAGTGGTTAAGACTTCGCCTTCCAACGCAGGGAGAGTGGGTTCGATCCCTGGTCGGGTAGCTAAGATCCCACATGACTCATGGCCAAAAAAAAAAAAACAAAACATAAAACAGAAGCAATACTGCAACAAATTCAATAAAGACTTTAAAAATGGTCCACATCAAAAAAATCTAAAAAAAAAAAAGAATCAATATATTGATATGATATGCTAATATTGCATTAGCACAGCAATAGTAATATGTTCCTGTCTCCATTGGGCCAGCATTTAGTCTGTCATGATGTTATTTTCCAGGCTTGCCCAAGAAATTATATAGTGTAGTAAGTGATTAAGTGCATGGCTTCTAGAGGCCGTGACCATGAGCTCCAAACCCAGCCCCGCCACGAACCAGCTATGCAACCTTTGGGAAATGAGTCAACTTCCCCAACTCCTAGTGTCCTCTTTTATAAAATGTGTACACTAACAGTACCTATTACATTCAGCTGATGTGAAGAATTCATGAGTTAGTAGATGAAAAGCGTTTAGCACACGGGCTGGAACATAATTGGGGCTAAACTCAAGTTTCCCGTTATTGTCACAGCCAGTCACAGCTTATTCATCCAGGACACATCTCTCTGAACTCATGTGTCACAGTCACATCACGGTGAGGGAGAGAGGGCAGGCTTGGTCTCCCGTGAGTCTCGACACTGAGATTTGTAGTAAGATGAGTGACATGCATTTTTTTTTTTCCATTCTTTTTTGTTGGTCTTGAGGCAGGTGCTGGACCTGACCTCTTTGTGGCTGTGCACCTAGATGTGAGTGGGGATGGTCCCTGGACTCCAGTCTCTCCCTCTGCCTACCACACTCCACCCCAGAACATGCCCTCGTGGCCCCATCATTTTTCTTCAAGTCCAGAGTCAACATTAAGCTAATAAAGGTTACACAAAGTCTTATTTATGTAATGCATTTGATGTATTTTGAAGATACATTGAAGGATAAAATATATGGAATGGTGGGAGTCTGGGAACATAACGGAAATAATTCCACTTCATAAACCTTTTTGTTACAGGAAGTTGTGTGTTCCTGGACCAAAATCTCTTATATTGGATGGTGTGGATGTGGAGAGACAGAAACAGAGTGATGTTCACTTTGGTCTAGCCTCCAGGTTTGGGAATCAAGGAGACGGATGACAGTAGGAGGTGATGGAGCCTGTAGATCAGTGACAGTTCCGGACTGTCACGCCTGATGACCAAGGGAATGGCAGGACCAAGGGGCAAGTTGGGAGGAAAATCTGGTGTGGGTGGGAAGTGAAGAGTGAGTGTGAGATCTGTGGCATGAAGTCACAGGGGCATGGCCAATTGGCCTTGTCTGGTTGCCTTGGAAATTCAGGACGGGTGCTTGTGTCGTTGCTAAGGGTTTGCTTTTGGTTACTGCCATTCTAGAGGTGGACTCTGAAATCATGACACAAGACATTTCCCAGAGTCAGAATTTAAGCCACTGTGTCAGGCTGACCAGCTCGCCTTCTTTCTGAGGGTCAGGTATGGCACACTTCATGGGTTACAGAATATACCAATGGATCAGAAAGTCAGTGGTGAAAGGAAGAACACAAGTCACATTTTCCACTTTCCTTCATGTTGCCCCCAAACAACCACAAAGGGCTCCCTCAAGTGAGAAATGGAAACATTCTCCTATTTCCCAGGCTAGCCCCTAAAATAGGCTCCATGCCTTAACCTATATAAACTTACAAATAAATAGGCAGGCACTTTGAGGAACACACGAAAGACATGCCTATCCTGGCATCTTCTTTATACAGTCACCGCCATCCTTGAATTCCAATGTTGGAGGAACTTTTCTCTGGGTGAAGCATCTTTTATGATATAAAAATTGTGATGAAGGAGGGGAAGCTATCTTTGGTGGGGAGGGTGGGCGGTAAAGTGAAAGGTCCTGGCCTGGAAGGGGTCCAGGAGATGAGTCTGGTCCCTTTGGCCGAGTCTCCCAATCCCTTAGGGCACCATCAGCAAAATGGCGAGTTTAGATGTCCAGGTTATACAATTATATAGGCTATACAGATACATTTTGTTAGCTCCAATTTTTCCATGACAGGAGAGAATGGTGTCCATTGAAAGGTTAACAAGGGGACAACATAAACCTGGATGGCTCATGATGGAGAAGTGGGCGGGGGGCATCTTTGAGGAGCTAAAGAGAAATCTCATTTTGCATCACAATTTTCACAGTTTTGCTTGGGGCTGGTTCAGGAATTTCTTTCCAAAGTCTATGTCATTTTCAAAATCTGAATTTCTCTATCATTACAAACAAAAACTCCTCAGCGTTTATCTTTCGCTCCGACGTAAGACTGCAAACCAAGTGACGTATTCTGAGGGTTGAGCCCTTTCTCCTCACAGACCCTTTCCTTCTGTCGCCTTTGGTCAGCCTCATGCCAGTGCCCACCAGCAGGGGTTGCTGGCTCCCTTCTGCTCCTTGGGGACTTCCTGTTTTTGCCCCAATTAGCAGGAAGGGGAAAGAGGCAATGGTGAGAGGAGGGGAAGGGTCAGGGAGCTGAGGGCTGGGAAATCTCAGGAAAGGAGAAGGAGACTGTCCAGGTGTTACTCTTTGGGCTCCAAGAGAGGCTCCAATGACCACCCCTGCCTCATAAGGCCCTGGGGCCTAGATCAGAAGCTCCCTGTATCCTGGGTCTGTAGACTGGAGTCCATTGACTGGACTTCTGGCCACATCCCTGGGCAGTGAGCTTTATTTCCCATCCCTCAAGGTAGACCAGGGAAAAGCAGGACGGGAACATTTCTTTGTTCCTCTCCAGCCAGCAGGACTCTGCCCATGTCAGCTTGCTGTGTTGCTCTAGTAAAAGAGAGACCAAAAGAAGCCAGTAACGAAAGGATCTCCACCGCTTAATTTCCTCCCGGATTTCTAAGCAGGTAATTATTTCCTCAGCCTCCAGTGGACTACCAGCACGTTGGGGTGTTTTTATTATTACACACACTACATAAACAAAGGTGTCGGATGATTGAGAATCATCTCGTCCCCCATCCTCCCAAGGATTTTCTTTATCCAGCAGAAAACCATGCTCCTCCTCTACAGCTTTCCCTCCCTGACTTTTTCATCTGGCGCCTAAGATGAGCAGGTCGGAGGATCTGGGAGCACGTGGGAGCGAGGGACATATTTCTGTGACTGAGGCCCAGGAAACGGGACCCCTGGGCTCTCACACTGGCCCACTGTGTGCAACCTCTGGGAGTCTCTAGTTCAAGTCCGCTGTGTAACATCCTGCTACGGAGGACTCAAAGGGAATCTGGCAAAAGAGTCAAAGGGAATCTGGCAGCTTGCCACCCTCAAGGGTGTCTTGTCTAAAACAAATAAGATGCCAAACAGAATTTAGAAAGCAGTTTCACATTTCTGTTCTGATTTAATTCACACCACACATTGTAAGTGCACAGGAAACACTGATTTCATAAATGAGCTACAATTCTGATGCGATGAGAAGAGCAGTTGTTTTTAGTCACACTTCATGTGTAAATAAACTGACTCGGAGAGGACACATCTAAAGTCAGATATAGCTAACAAGGGGTAGCAGCAGAATTGTCTACCAGGTCCTCAGCCAACGTGCCCTGCCCCCCACACCAAACCCCTCCTGAGGGAAGCGCATGCAGATAACAGGCCGTGTGTGGCCACGGAAGGGATGGTCATGTAGAGGAGGGCTCTTCACAGAAGAGTGACGATTGGAGCTGGCTTTTAAAGGAGGAATGGGATTCCAGCAGCAGGCGCTGCAAGGAAGATCGTGTCCTGGGACAGGCTGGCATGAGGGGTGAGGCAAATGTCAAGTGTGGGCAGTGGGAGGTGCCAGCTATGGCCAGGCCACGTGACTGCAGAGGGACACAGTGGGGGGTTGGATGCAGGCACAAGAGACCCTCGAATGCCCTTCAAAGTGCTACGCTTTCATCTGTAGGGAAGGGGGGAGTGTTGTATGTTACAAGGGGTGGGAACTGATATAATCTGACTTTAGAAAAATTTAGAGAACTTCCCTTGAAGAGGGGCATTTTCAGTCCTTTAACAAAGATGAGAACCTACTTATTGTCTACAACAGCTAAACACAAAATCCTCCTCCACCACCATGAGGCTGCCTACTTTGTGTTGGGAGTGGATTGTCCTGAATCATCCACATCCTCCCAGTTCTCCTGGGGCCACTTCTAGCGTTTGGGTTAAGGGAACAACACATTTCTTTCCACCGAGCTCGCTAACTGGGGTTTTGGAAAACTTTGATATTCTTCATACAAACTGAATCAAGCAATTTGGACTCATGGAAAATGAGACTTAGTCACAGCATTCTAGCACTTCCCTGATGGAGAAGAGGCCTCGACTCTCCCATGCCTCCTGGCCACGATTTTAAAAAACAGAGTTCACTTGTCTATAAAGCAGTTACTCAACTAACAATAGCTTCGCGTTCAAACTTTGAAAAGGGATTTTGTGACCATTATTTCAGTGCATCCTACATCAGTGTGGTGAGCCAGCTTGGCAAAGTGCACTCAGGCTCCCGCCCTCCAGCAGATGAGGAATGAATACCCAGGTGTTCCATGGTACCCAAGGTCACATCGCCATTGCAGTTCTGTCAGGTCTCTTCACTCCTAGCCTGCTGCCCTCACCAAGCTGCCTTGGTGTTCACTTCCTTTTAACAATCCTTTAAGTAAGGGATGGAGGATTTTCCTGTGGCCAGGAAAATCCCCTGCTTAGCCCCCCACCTCCCCAGTTCCATCAACTGAGAGTGAGATGAGTAAACAGGGTGCTGTGAAACTGCCTGTTACCTTAGTTATTTAATTTTATTGTGTTGTGTTGGGTTGGGTTATATTGTGTTGTGTTAGGTTGGATTATGTTGGATTGGGTTGGTTGTATTGTGTTGGATTGGGTTGTGTTGGATTGGGTTATATTGTGTTGTGTCGTGTTGGGTTATATTGTGTTAGATTGGGCTATGTTGGATTGGGTGGGTTGTATTGTGTTGTATTGTGTTGGATTGGGTTGTGTTGTGTTGGATTGGGTTATATTGTGTTGTATTGTGTTGGGTTATATTGTGTTGTGTTAGATTAGGTTATGTTGGATTAGGTTGGTTGTATTGGGCTGTGTTTTGCTGGGTTAGGTTATATTGTGTTGTGTTGTGTTAGATTGGGTTATGTTGGATTGGGTTGGTTGTATTGTGTTGTGTCGGATTGGGTTGTGTTGTACTGTGTTGGATTGTGTTGTGTCGTGTTGGGTTATATTGTGTTAGATTGGGTTATGTTGGATTGGGTTGGTTGTATTGTGTTGTATTGTGTTGGATTGGGTTGTGTTGTGTTGGATTGGGTTATATTGTGTTGTATTGTGTTGGGTTATATTGTGTTGTGTTAGATTAGGTTATGTTGGATTAGGTTGGTTGTATTGGGCTGTGTTTTGTTGGGTTAGGTTATATTGTGCTGTGTTGTGTTAGATTGGGTTATGTTGGATTGGGTTGGTTGTATTATGTTGTGTCGGATTGGGTTGTGTTGTACTGTGTTGGATTGGGTTGTGTTGAGTTGTGTTATGTCTGATTGGACTGGATTTACTTGGTCTGTGACTCAGTAGAGCAGGATCCAAAGTCTGCCCTGACGCTCGGGCTCCGTGGTAAGTGCTGTCCCTTCGCTGGCCCTTGCCCAGCCACAGCGGTTTCACAATGACCAAGTCCCAAGTCATGCACGACAGAAGCAAAGTGGGCAGCACAAGCCAAAGTCAGCGCTCGCTGCCTGGACACCAGCTCCAGGGGCCTCCCAGCCTGCTCCCTCCTCAGCGGCTCAGGTTGCAGGCATCCGGGCAGCTTGAGGAAGGGGTAGGGAAGGAAGCCAAGAGCAGGGCTGGAGGACAAGAGAGCGCCAGGCAGAGAGAAGGCGGGCAGGGGCAGAGTGTGCGGCCAGAGAGCATTCTCATTCTGGAGGAGCACGAGAATCTGTGGCTCCTGGCAACGGCTGGGATCTGTTGATCTGTTTTCCCCGAAGACCTGATGTAACCTGGTCCATGAAACTCAACCCAACTGGTTTTGACATAAGGTCACGGCCCCAAGACAAGGCAAGGTCAGAAGTTCATCCCCGAGCACAAGTGGGCCCACAGGTGGTCAGAGGGGAGGGCAGGTAGGCAGGGGTCAGCCCTCCTCTGAGTGGCTCTGGGGATCGAGAGCCCTCCGAGCCAGACGGGGGATAGCTACCCTTTCCTGCCCTTCTGAGCACTGGAGAAGCTCAGACTCTGGCTGGGTTCTGAAGGCAGGGTACACATTTATTCATGCCACAAAAGAGGAAACTGAGGCCGAAAAGACCTCAATACTGGCCAGCAGCCAGAGCCTCAGGGAAGGATGAGGTACCAGCCTGTGCTCACGTGCTCTGGACCCCGGGGGAGCCTGGCTGAGGGAGGGCCAGGGCTCACCGTCTCGGGGCTCACACGCTCCCTCCCTGCCCTGTCCCGCCCTGCCTGGGATCCTTTCCCTCCCCCACCCCTGCAGAGTTCACTTGACGACTCTCACTAACATCTTTACCTCCTGTGTTCTGGAAAACAGGAAGGGAGAAGGAAGAGGACGTCTTTTCAGAGCCTCTGGTTATCATTGTGCACTTTCTTTCCTTTTTCCTTCTCCTCCACCTCCAATCTCATCCACCCCTGAACACAGAAATCGAATGCATCTGTACTTGTGACAGCAGGTGAACCAACAGCTGCTGCCGTGGGCTACCCGGGGTCAGAGGGTATGTGTATGTGTGTGTGCTGTGTGTGTGTTTTCTGAAGCTGCTCTTTAACCAGGGTGAACGCTGTGTTGAATTCTGCACCTCCCTCCACAGCCAGTAGGTGGCAGAGCTGCAACAGGCCGGTGATTCCAGTCCTGCGGCGCCCGGCCCCTCAACACTGGTCAAAACTGGTCCAACTGTGGGAGGAAGCAGTGTCCACAGACACCCCGGGGGTGGCCCACACTGAGGTCCTGGGCAAGATAATTTGGGGCAGAGCTAGCTAAAAACTGTTCCGAAACCTCCTCCCCTCCCCTCCTCTCTTCCCTTCCTCTATATTTACCCTAATTTTATCTAGAAAGGGGGGAGCCTATTAACATTTACAAAGCATCTGCAGGAATACTTTTCAGATTTTGTGGGAGTTTGTGAAAGTGCAGCTTCCCTGTGCGCTCGGATTCTCACTCAGCATGGCTGAGGTGGAGCTCAGGAACCTGCATTTGGAGTAATCACCCCTGGTGATTCCCAGGCCGCAGCCCGGGAACCCAAACTGAGCGATAGAAAACTAGGACACCCCCGGGTATCGTGATGAGGGCTTCATACTAAGATCTGTTCTCAGGTCTCACGTAATTTTTCATCCTCTCCGCTTGTTTCTTACTCTTCAAACATACTGCCACTGACCTTCTCCACCATGAAGTTTAAGCTCTACATTCATTAGGGACCACTTTTCTTTTTTCCTTATGCTAATTTCCTGGTGCTCTAAGATCACTGGACTTCTTGCTCCTTGAGACGGTTTTGTCAGGCTGCCCAGCTCTCATCCTAACCTTTCTTTCATTCTGCCTAAAGTCCTGAAAAGCCTAGCACTTTCCCCTGCCTTGACTGTCGGAGCTCTGCTGGAATTTGCAGTACAGAGGCCGCACTCCATCCCTCTCCCCCTCTCCATCCCCCTGCCCCCCTCCTCCACCCAGCCACCCAACTGGATTGCCCTGGCGAAAGGTTCCACTCCTTTGGTGTCCTCTGAGCAGGGCTCCCAGTCAAGCAACCTGAAGCTGAGCCACGGATGTGCCTGGGGAACAGGTCATCTCCCAAAAGTCAGCAGACATAAGAAACCTCACCCTCAAGCGATCAGGCTGGTGCCCCTAAGGCAATGGCAAAATCAAATTCTGAAGACCCCATGGATTCCTTTGCTAGGGCTGCCATAACAAACGACCACAAACTGGTTAGCTGAAAGCAACAAACTTATGCTCTCATAGTTCTGGAGGTTAGAAATCTGAGATCAAGGTGTTGGCAGGGCCATGCCCTCTCCAAAGGGTCTAGCGAAGAATCCTTCTTTGCTCCATCCTAGCTTCCGGTGGTTGCTGGCAAAGCTTGGCATTCCTGGGCTATGGCAGCATAAGTCCAGTCTCTGCCTCTGACCTCACATGGCATCCTTCCCTGTGTCTCTCTGTCTCTGCATCCAAATCTCCAACTCTTCTCCCTTATAAAGACACTGGGCATTGGATTTAGGGCCCACCCTAATCCAGCATGGCTTGGATTACATCTAAATAACTTCATTACATCTGCAAAGACTATTTCCAAATAAGGTCACATTCACAGGTCCTGGAAGTTAGGACTTCAGTGCTTCTTTTGGGGGGCAGACAATCAACCTACCACATCCCATAAACCAAAGGCACTCCTTTCATGGCTAACCTTCTGATTGAAAGAGGAGGGCAGGTTTAGGGGTCCAGGGCTTGCTTCCCTAAGCATTTCACATGAGTAAAGGTATTTCTTATGGTGGACACAGTATGACAGCCCAGCTCACACACAGGCCCTTGTGACTTCCTGGATTAGAAGAGTTCAAAGCATGTCAGCTTTTGGGGTTCCCTGGTGCAGTGATTCTCAGAGTGTGGGTCCCTGACCAGCAGCACCCGGGAATTTGTTAGAAATGCAAATTCTTCTGCATCACTGAAGGCCTACGGAATCAGAAACCATGAGGTTGAGGCCAGCAGTCTGCATCTAACAAGCCCTCTCAGTGACTTTGGTGTTCAGCTGAGGTTGGGAATGATTACTCCAGCAGAAGCGGGCACACGGCATGCCCAGGGAGAGCCAGCAACTGGCTGTCACATTCGTTGCCCCAGATCTCCCTTTTCTTCTGCCCTCGCATTCCTGGCAACGCCCACTCCCAGCTGCCTGCCCCATCTCCACCCCTGAGCAGCTGGAAGATTCCAGCACATCAACTCGCTCCACACTCCTTGGCCAGCATTTCTCCCAGTGTTTCCCTCTCGCTGTCTCCCCTCCCAGGCTCTCTCACCACCCGCCTCACACACACTCATGATGCCCTCAACTCCCTCTGGCTTTTTCTCTTGACAAAGAGAAGAGCTTGGTAGGGGTTGGTTAAGTTAACTCTGATCACACACAAAACAAATAGTTATTTTTCTACCTGCCAAGCTGCCGAAGACAAGGATGTCAAACCCAGGATCTGTGTGAACGTCAGATCTACAGTTACCCCAGTGTGTCTCTGTTCTAGGCAAGCTTTTTAATTTTTTTTTTTTTTTAAATCATGGTCCAATTCCCAGAGAGAGATACTGGTGACAACGTCTCGGATGTTCATTGCACTGGCTATGACAGTCTCCGTACACATTCCCCTACCTGGGGAAGGAGCAACTCCCATAAACAGCAGGCGGTGGGTCACCTCTGACATCTGCTACCCACATTGCTGATCCCCTGGTAGGGCTTGTTCAAAGCGATGCTAAGCTGAAGTGTTGGTGCGCCATGTGTGTTTGCTGTGTCGGCATGCGCTAGCGACAGACCTGCAGGAAGGCAGATAGACAGGCAGGAGGGAGCCTGGGGGGACACGTGTTGGAGGCTGGTGAGCATTCAAGACAAGATTTTAAAGATATTTCTGTGGGTTGGGCGTGGGGAGGAGCAGTGAGCATTTTGGCGAGATCCAGGGTGCATGTCCAGGGGAGACCTGTGTGTAGGTGACCGACCTCCCAGCACAGCTCTAAGTCCCTGGAGAGACGGCCCAGCAGAGCACCTGGGAGGAAGGGGAGCCAGTGGTGGGGAGGAGGAGAAGGAAGAGGAGGAGGAGAGGGAGGGAGAGGAGGAAGTCCCAGAGCCCCACTGCAAAAGAAGGTGGCAACAAGCAGAGACTGGTGTATTTGCATGTCTAGCCAACTGTGTTGATGTTTGGGCAAATTACCATCCAGTTTCCATGCCTTTTTTTCCCAATTGCCAAACTGGGCACAATCATAGCAGAATCATAGTGAGGAAAAAAAAAATCCATGCAATCAAAATGAATACGGTGAGGGAAAGGTTTTGCAAAAGGAACGTGGCAGAGAAATCTGGAAATCTTTGCATGCAGGCACTCTGGTCTGAGACAGGATTTGCATTAAGTTTGAAAACTAGATGCACAAAGGCTTGAGTTCAAATTCCCTACAACAGCTGCTTTATTCACCTCCTTTCTTCTAATGGAGCGTTAGAATGCAAGAGGCAGTGGTCCCAATCTTTCTATCACACAACAAGAAGGTAGCCTGGCTGAGCGTCCGGAAGCACAGCTCCCCTCCCCAGCAACTGAGTCTGATGTGATTTCAACCTCTCAGGGCCGCTCCCCAGCCTCAAAAACCGAACAGTCCCTGGCCAGTTAGGAGTCCATCACTCTATGACTAATGCTAATTTAGTTTAAAACACTCCTCCCTTGGGAATTCCCCCCCCGTGGTCCAGTGGTTAGGACTCCGCTCTTTCACTGCCAAGGGTGTGAGTTCGATCCTTGGTCTTAGGGAATTAAGATCCCGCAAGCCGCAAAATTAAATAAAAATAAAACACTCCTCCCTTCTTCTTAAGTGTATCATGTCCCATGTGCATTTTTAAACTATTGTGACTGATTTTGCTTTGGGGATTTAGGAGATCATTGGGTCCTCTTCGAAACAACCAGAGATACCCAGGAAGAAAGGGATGTCCATAACCAGCTTTTCTTATCACTGTCAACTTCCTGTGACTTCCAGGTCCACTCAGACTTTAAACAGGACAGTTGATCCCCCCTCACCTCTCGGGGGTCCCTGTTAGACAGTGTAAGCCAGAGGGGCCTTAAGATCAGAAACACAAGGGTTGGGGAGGGGGGCACATTTATATTGGTGAATTCTCCTCCAGAACTGATGAAATACACTGGGTGACACAATGGAAATTCATGGAGGGAAGAGATCTATGGAAGGAGAGACTCATAACTCAGGTGGCCACTGAGCTGTGATCCCCGTGAGTTCACCTTGTCTGGCCCGTCTCCCTCCCCCACCAACCTGGCTGTAAATCACCTGTGTATGTACTTTGCTGAGAGCTGGTGGGTGATTCATGAAACCCAACAGACAGGTGCCCTGGTGGGAACAGGACGGTGAGGTGTGGAGGAGTGCAAGGAGGAGATTCCAGGGTTCCAACACCGTGGTTTCCACGACGCCTATCCATGTGCCTCCGCGGCACTGGCTCAAGAGCCTGAGGACCTGTCTTCTCCAACTGCGGGCTTCTCAGGCTCCCCAGCTGGGTTAAGGCGGCCAAGACTCCCGCTCCAGCAGAAGGCAGCGTGTGTCTCCTCCCTCTTGCCATTGTTTTCCTTCTCCAGCTAAGGCTCTCATCTCTTCTCCCCTCCTTTCTATTGTCCTAACGCTTCTTCCTCTCTCATCACCCTGCCCCTGTATTAAGGAATTGCCTAGTTTACCTATGCTGGAGGGGAGGAGGAGGGGTTGAAGGTGGAAATAATTCTTAGTTCTTCTTCAGACAAAGTGATGATGGGGTGTGTTGATGTGCAGTAATAACCACCATGATACCATGAGGTCTGCTTAGGTTCCAGCTTTACAAAGTGGACTGTACTTGTCGCGTCTCAGCCAATCCTCATAGGGGTATGAGGAGTTAGACATTAGTATCCCCAAGGCCTATAAGGAGGGCAGTAAAAGCAAAGCTTTCCACCCAGAGGCCTGACCTGGGTCCACCTGAAATCTCTCAGGACAATTCTAGGCCCCTTTGGAGCCCCTCCCTCCAAAGTAGGTCTACCAGATCCTCCCTCTAGGCAGGGCTCTGCTGGGCAAGAGTCATTGGACCAGGGACGCCCTCTGGGCGGTGGGTGGATGGGCCCCTGCTAGGCCACTACAGCATGGGCCATCCTCAGGCTCTGCCCAAAGTTCTGAACCCAGGATGGAGGACTGGTGATCTCCTGTACAGATACGTCACTTTCGGAAGACCTGTAAGTTCCATTTTTTTGCCACTTCGATATCTGCGTGGCTGCAGGAAAGACATGTCACCTTCTGTGCCTCAGCTCTGTCATGTGGAAGTGAGGGCCTCGTATCCTCCAAGCATAAGATGCTGCGATTCTATAAGAGGTGCAAACTAATTCAACTGCAAATAATCACAACATACTCCGGAGGACTGAGGTGAAGCTGGGCTGTGCTGAGTCACGCAGGGATGATCAGAGACAGGCAAATGATGTGTCACGAGGGCCCCGGAGAGATTTCTGTACCAAAAGTAGGCTCCCTCTCCAAAGTTAGTGGAGAGCAGAGGACAAGGATGTCAACAGAATCGGGACTCTTAAGATCCTTCTAAGAGGAGAGTGAAAGGAATGGATGGGAAGGGAAGAGGAGGAGAAAACAGAGAAGAGAGAATGGGAGGAAAAAAGAGAAAAATTTAAAAGATCTGCCAGGGTTGACACTCACATGAAAATGTCCTAGCAGATTTGCATTTCCTGTTAACAATCACCTGTTTTTATTTATTCTGGCAGGGTTTGCATGTCATGTAATCACTGTTTTAGTTCATTTCCCTCCAATGATAGATTGTGATAAGTCAAGTTGGTTGTTAATAATGCTACAATCTACCTAACAAATTTTGAGCTTGTAGTACAGCTTCATTAGTATGTTTAATTTATCGTTACAATTCCTTCAGGTTAATGGTTTGAGAGTATGTTGGAGTTTAATCTGAGCAGTTATTATAAAGTGCTTGTTTCTCGTTAAAATGTAAAACTGAGATACCCAAGATTTACTTGGGATAAACTGGCCAGGATAAATCTCTTCTTTGCATTGGGAAAGGAATGAGTGCTGGCTATTAAAAGTGTTCAGAATTGGAGAGCCCTTCTGATAACTTTAGAGGAATTTTGCAGATTAAACTGCCTTTCGCTGGGGCTAATGGAAGAGATGCCTGAAACCGGAATTCATTCGGGCAGGATTCGCTCTGGATGCTTCAGGGTGGCAGGGGCATCAGAAAATAGATAAAAACTGCATTTTTCCCAAAAATAAGCATCATGGATTCCCGGAAAGGTGTCTGAGTGTTGGATGCTGGTGACAGGAAACAGAGTCCAACTTCTGAGCTTTCCTTGTGTCCTCAGGAAAAAGATTAAAATCAAGAACACAAGGCCTCTATAGAGAACAAAACAGGACAGCAGCCTTCTCTTCTCCGGCTGGAATTTCGCTGGGGTCCTCGGCCTGGCAAACCACCAAATACACTCTTTCGGCAGCTCAGGCACCTGCCCCCACCCACTTTTACTTCCAGGGCGCCTCAGAATGGTCCATTCTTCCGGGTAGCTTTTAGCTCAGCCCAGGAGAAGAAAGAAACCCTCACTCTGCCTCCAAATTAAGCATCCAACTTCTCAGAGCAACTTCTAGGGCGCCTAAAACTACCCCTGGACCCGGCGTGTGGGCAAAGGTGCTCTAGATGCTTCATAAGATGCTTTGGGGTGTCTGGCCATCTACAGTCAGGGGTTTGTTGGTAACTGAAAGATGGCAGTGGAGTTCTTGCAATTTTACTAATCAGGGTCCCTCTGGACATGTCTCTGGCTCCTCTGGGAAGCTCAAGAAGACAAGTGTTATGAGTTGAATTATGTGCCCCCAAAGATATGTTGCAGTCCTAACCCCCAGTATCTGTGGATGTTGTTTTATTTGGAAATAGTGGCTGTGCAGATGTACTCAGGATAAGATGAGGCTTTTAGGGTGGGCCTTAATCCAGTATTACTGATGTCCTTATGAAAGAGGAGAATGCCATGTGAAGACGAAGGCAGTGATTGGGGTGATGCAGCTATAAGGCAAGGATGGGTGGCCACTATTAGAAGCTGGAAGAGGAAGGAAGGTTTCCACCCAGAGGCTCAGGGAGAGCATGGCCCAGCCCACACCTTGGTTTTAGACTTCAAGCCTCCAGAACTATGAAACAATAAACTTTTGTTATTTCATGCTACCCAGTTTGTGGTACTTCGTTACAGCAGCCCTAGGAAATGAATACAAGCAAGCCCAGCGGGTCATCCTCAGATGTTAAAGATGGCCACGTGAGAGGGGAGGGGAGGTACATGGTGCGCAGAGCCCCCAGGGCCTGGAAGGCAGTGGATGCCACAGAAGCTGACTTCTTGGACACAGCAGTCCTTCCTATCACCCCTATCCAGTCTCTCTTCTCTTCCACAGACCTTGCATTGAGTCACCTTGTGTGACGTTAACTTTATGTGTCAACTTGACTGGGCCACAAGGTTTCCAGATATTTGGTTAAATATTCTGGGTGTTTCTGGATGAGATTACATTTGAATTGGTAGACTGAGTAAAGCAGATGGCCCTCCCCAGTGTGGGTGGGCCTCATCCAATCAGTTGAAGGTGTGAATGGAATAAAAAGGCTGTAATAAAGAATTCTCTCTCTCTCTCTCTCTGCCTCACTATCTTTGTGCTGGGATGTCAGTCTTCTCCTGCCTTTGGACTCAGACTCAGACTGAAACTTACACCATCTGCTCTTCTGGTTCTTAGGCCTTTGGACTCAGAGCCTGGAGCCTCTAGCTTGCTGACTGTGGACCTTGGGCTTTCTCAGCCTCCATAGTCACATGAGCTAATTCCTTATCACCTATCATCTATATATCACCTATCTATCATCTATCTATCTATCTATCTATCTATCTATCTATCTATCT
Source organism: Balaenoptera borealis (assembly GCF_965194805.1). Lineage (NCBI taxonomy): Eukaryota > Metazoa > Chordata > Mammalia > Artiodactyla > Balaenopteridae > Balaenoptera > Balaenoptera borealis. Next base: position 109,454,899 of record NC_138864.1, read on the forward strand.
ATCTATCATCTATCTATCTATCATCTATTTGCCTGCCTGCCTATCTCTCTCTCTGTCTCCTATTGGTTCTGTTTCTCTGGAGAACCCAGACTAAGACACTTTGGAATCAGATGCCTGAAGGCTGTTGAATAATGGGTCCCAGGCGTTTCCATGACTTATGTGATCTGGGCCTCCCTCTACAGGCATCCACCCCACTCTTCTCTGCCCATTTCACTCCCATTTCTCTAGCCTTCCTGCTGTGCTTCCAACCTCAGTCTCTGCCTCAGGACTCTTCTGCCCGCTGGGATGCTTCCCCAGAGAACTTCACAGGACTGCCCCTCAATTCTTGCAGGTCTACTTACTCAAATGGCATCTCCCCTCAGAGGGGCCTTCCCTGCCCCCCCAGTTCCCATGGCTCCCACACCCCTAATCTGCCTCTACTCCCTCACCCAGTTTTTTCTCTATAACACAACCTGAACCTACAGCTCTTGATTTATTGCTCGTTTCCCTGCTAGAATGTAAGCTCCCTGAAGGCAGGAACGTCTCGTTCCCCACTGTTCCTCCAGCGTCTGTGCCCAGTGGGTGGCATAGGGTACTCAGTAAGTTTTGTGGCAGGAAGGGAGTGAGGAAGGAACTAAGGAAGGAAGGAGGGAGGGAGGGGAACAGCCTTGCAAGCCACCATCCGAGGATGGCCCCGGGGTCCACTCATGACCAGAGATCCTGTAGTTTGACACTCCTGAGGGAGGCTGTAGTCTAGGGGTTAGAAGTGCCAAGAGATAGGTCGGTTGTATAAATAAAAATTACATACATATAATATTATAATAAATATAATGTCGTTTTTAAGATAAGCTTTTACATGAAGGTTCAGGGAAGGTTATGATTGCTAACTATTAAATTCTATTTACCTCTCATTCCCACCTCCACCCCCAAATCCTTTGAAGTGGCTGATTCTTCTTCCAGAACAAGATCAATATATACCCTGCTCGCCTGGAAAAGGAGGCCCCTCTGAGTGCATTTCAGGGGTCACCCTTGCGACACCGCAGTCAGCCCTCACTCAGAAGTAACAGCTGAAGGCCTGTGGTGCTCCAGGTCTTCAGGGCACAGAAGGGAGCACTCTGTGCGAGGAGGGTACTGTCTTCACTCTGTATGATTTACTCATCAAATTAGACTAAATTTAAAACCTTTGGAAATAATGTTCATGTATAAGTTAACGAATCTTTAAAAAATGATCAGAGCCTGCGGTCTGCATATAAAGGAGGGACATGAACTCAGTCCCTGATGGCAGAGAACATTCCAGCAAGTCCTCTGGTGACCAGACTCCTTGCCCACCTGTTGGATGGAGAGGAGGTCCCCACTCTCCCTGTTGGGCTCTGAAAACAGGGAGACCCGCCCCTGCTGGGGACACAGGTGAGCTCTCTCATCCATCTGGAAGGAAACCAGCAGTGGGGGCAGAGAACATCTGGTCCCTGCGGAAGGGACGGGGCGGGGCAGGGGGGCAGATGTCTTCCCAACGAGGCGCCTGGCCCTACGAGTGGGGATTGGGCTGCCCGTCCCCGCCTCCACGTTAAGTGAAGGGTCACTGGGGTCGGGCAGGCGCTGGCTTCTCTTCCTCCTGACAGATCCGTAATTAGAAGGAGACAGAGCATTCAAAGAGGAGTGTTTGGCTCCAGGCACATCCTTGTCAGCCTGTCAAGCAGAAGCCTGTTCTCCATGAGCTATTTTGAGCCACCTTCTCAGCTGCATTTCTGATCCTCTTGGCCCATGACACCCTCCTCCCTCCATCGCCCTCCCCACTGAGTCTCCATCATGACATCACCGAGGCTCGTAGGTCTGGGGGAGGCCCGGACAAAAGGAGCATTTTGTGCAAGATGCTTGAGCACTGGCAGCCCTGGGGCGGCCGCCTAGCCCTGCCCCACACCTCCTTCCTCTGGTCCAGCGGGCTGTGCACAAGGACCACTGGCATGGGGTCCTCACTCTGGGAGAGACTGTTACCAGAAGCTATGAGGGTCCACAGACTCCTGGCCTTGGAGAAAGTAAGGGGTGACAATTCCTTAGAGAGCATTTCATGGGAGCCAAACCAGATGAAGAACAAGAGAGGGTGTGTTCTCTCTCCAGATCTGCCCTGCAGAATTCCTGGGGACAGGAAAGCCAGGCAGATCCAGAAGGACTACACACCGCCCAGTGAGTCCCCAGCGCTACGCCAGCTGGAAGAACACCCCAGAAAAGAACAGGTCCTCTCCTCAGCCCTGAGGGGAAGGTGCTCTCGGGGAAGCTTTATGAGTCAGCTGGTAGGAGACGGCCATCGTGCACCGAGGTATCTGCCACGCAGAGCTCACAAGCGCTGGTCCCCATCACACCATCCATGCCACACTCCCACCAGCTGGCACCTCCACGGCTCACCCAGTACGGACCATATGGCCCCCATAAGGAGGCCCGCAGTGTGCACTCCTGGCACTCTCTGGGCAAGCTGGGGGTGGGAGAGTGGGCTACGCGGGTGTGGGCTGCGGGGACAAGGGAGCATGCTTACAAAGCAGAGAGAGCGGGCGTTAAAGAGTGAAGGCTGGGGCTTCCCTGGTGGCACAGTGGTTGAGAATCTGCCTGCTAATGCAGGGGACACGGGTTCGAGCCGTGATCTGGGAAGATCCCACATGCCGCGGAGCAACTGGGCCCGTGAGCCACAACTACTGAGCCTGCACGTCTGGAGCCTGTGCTCCGCAACAAGAGAGGCCGCGATAGCGAGAGGCCCGCGCACCGCGATGAAGAGTGGCCCCCACTTGCCGCTACTAGAGAAAGCCCTTGCACAGAAACGAAGACCCAACACAGCCAAAAATAAATAAATAAATAAATTAAAAAAAAAAAAAAAGAGTGAAGGCTGGATTCTGCGCTACAGGGTATGTCACTGGGCGTCCGCCTCAGTGCGTGCTGAACCCACTGCCTGCCGTGAGGGATAAATACAGCACTTTATCCTCTGAGCCGTGCTGCTGGCAGCGCGTATCGCGGGAGATGGGCGCTCTCGCTCCCGGTTTCGGTATGATAAAGCCCTTCACTGCTGCGTCCCGCTGGGAAGGAGGGCTCCTCGTGGCCGCGGGTGGACAGCACAGCCTTCAGCGGGCAATGGCTTTTCATCGAGACGATGCTCCTCCTCTGGGAGGGTCTCACATTCTCTCCTGGGCCACCAACTGCCCATCCTTCTGTGATGGCTGACTCGAGTGAGCAGAGAAGAGCATGGACCAGAACTGGATCTTCTCTGAACACCACACGGACCGTCTCGAACTAGCTGTGCAAACCGACGCAGGTGATAGCGATCAGAGTTACTACATGCACTATTTCATGTCACGTTCACGACAACTCTAAGAGGTACAGACCATTGCAGATGAGGAGACGTTGTCTTTAATGAAGACCTAACCATGGAGGATGCCACACGTGGCCGGAGATCCTCATGGTCTTGCTTCCAGGGGAAGCTTGGTTTGGTTTCTCCGAGGCCATGGTTCTCAACGGGTGGGCCCGGGGCCGGCAGCGTCAGCATCACTTGGTTTGTTCAAAATGCAAGTTCTCAGGCCCCCTCCGAGACCAGAATCAGGAATGCTTGAGCAGGCGCCAGCAGTGCCTGTTGTAACAAGTCCTCCAGGTGATGCTGAGGCTCACTCAGGTCTGGGAACTTCACTCAAAGAGTCCCTATTATCAGCCCATATAAGAAACCTCCAGGCAGAGTATAAATGCCCCTACTCTGCCCCTCACCGCAGGTGGAGTCTTTCCCTTGAAGTCAGCTCCAACCTTGCCCTTCTAACACTCACCCCTAACCCACTGTGGAGTCTCACCTGTAATCTTCGGGAAGCCACTGCCATCATTTCCTCGCCCCATGCCTGACACTGACTCTTGGTGTACTTTTAAGTCTTTTTGTGTGTGTGTTTCCCCTTTTACACAAGGAAATGGTGAGCTCCTCCTGTCTGCATCCCTACAAAATTCTGCCCAAGGGAGATCAGCCCCATGCCTGCCTGTCCCCCTGCTGTTGGCCCCATGCCCGCGGGATCCAGTGACCGTCACACACTGCCTTGATGGAAACCAGAGAGAACTGGTTAAGCACAACCCTTAATTGTGGCAGCGTTGCCCGAGAGCCTGGAGCCAGTTCCAGCTACTTTGCCTCCTTTGCATCACAGGCCTCCAGCTCCATGGGTTGTTTTTAATTAGCAGAATAATGACAATTCAAAGCCCTCTGCACCAGCCATCCTCAAGGGATCGCAGGGCATGTAGATAAAAATGGGTTGGCTCCTGGCCTCTGGATGCTCTCTGGAAATTTGGGGATACTGACAGATGAGTGGGGCCCCGCCCAGGAACCAGAGTTCCCAGGTTCTAGTCCAGCTTTATTCAGTGACCTTGACCCAGTGGCTCTGAGTCCTGTGATGAAGATTTTCTGTTTACAAAATTGGGCGGATTCCATCATTCATTCAACAGATATTTTTTGACCTTACAGGAAGCCGGATGCTGTACTGGGCATTGGGTACGAATAATGTATATGAGATCTAACTCTTCTCAGGGGTGCTTTGCATTGTGTGTTAAGGGCTACAGCTGAAATCCAGAAAGTGGGTACCCGGAGAGGCAAGCAGGTGGGTCACAGAGCAGATGCCCCTGAGCTGATTCTTAAGGAATGAGGGAGTCTTCTGCAGATGGAAAAAGAGGGAACAGTCTAGTTTAGAGAACAGCATGTACAAAAACGAGAGGTGGGAAGGACCTGCAGTGTTTGGGAGACAGTGTAACTGAGCAGAGAATGCTTGCGGGGGTGGTGGAAAGAAAATGAAGCCGGGGACAGGGAGAGGCCTCAGCAGTGCTGGCCACCTCCCATCGGGGGGCCTCTGGGACACCAGCAGGAGTTTAATCGATTGTTTCACAGTGGCAGAGTAACCACCAGAATGAAGCTTTCATGCTTTTTCAGTAATCACCACTCAGAGTGAAATATAACCCACTTACCAATGAATGATTCAGACGGGACAGGAATGGAGAAAGGGGAGAAAAGGCCCACAGTCCTTAAAAATAAAATGTGCCTTCTGGCCTGAGCAGCCCTGAGTATTCCCTACAGCACAATTCAAACCGTGAAAGTGTTAAAAAGTTGGTAAGTTGGGGAGTCCCACTGGAGACCCTTTCCGTTCCAAAGTGTGCCCGTGCATGACTGTGAGGAGGTGAGTGGCCCAAATTGAGCCCCTTAGTTGAATGATACTGTGGGCTGGGGGCTGAGCGCCTACCCTGAGCTGTGGATCTGATCTGGGTCATGAGTCGACGGGGCTCACAGGGATGGGTATGACTGAGACCACACAGCACCATTAACCCTGGCAGTCACCTTGCCAATGACCCAGTGCACCTTGCCTCCCTGCCCATCACCAGTGCAGTCCAAGACACCTGTCATAGGAGTTGCAGGTGGTACTTAAGCGCATAAGAATTTTTTTTTTTTAAATAAAGGGGAAGGGCAACCAAGGGCAGTGACAGAACAAAGCTGCTCCCTTCACTGTGATTCCCCCGGTCACCTTTGACTCATGAATTGCTGTCTGGGTCTCAGGATCCGTCAGTCATTTTCCAGGGTTCAAGGCTCCACGCATGTCAAGACAGAGCGGAGATGGGGGTGTGACAGGGTGGGGAGGGGGGGTCAACCCTGGCAGGAGCAGCAACACCCCGCCATGTTAATGAGAAGCTTTGTTCTGCATCACCTGGCTGTATGATAACAGCCGGAATTAATACAACCACAAATTAATAGCACAGAAGAGCAATCGGGAGACAGAGATACATTCCTAATGGACTCAGCTGAGAGCTGAGGGAAGATGGATATGGGAGCCTCTCCTGGCCCCGGGCCCTGAACTGGCTGCGGGGCCATGACACCCCTGCACACACCTCACCTTTGCCAAGGACAGCGCCTGCCTCTGCTAAGAGTTCACGGGGCCTGCAGCCCCCTGCTCCCTGCCCTCACCCCTCCCGCTCCGAGTCGCAGGCCTGGGAAGGGGAGAGATGCACTGCTCAGCTGCTGGGGGACCTGTCCGTGTCCGAGTCTGGCACATGTCACTCCCCAGCGGAGGTGAGAGGATTCCTTGCAATCACCTTTCCCAGCTCCTGCGGTTATGGAGAGCTGTCGGGAGCAATTTTCTATTAGGGCCAAGTGAACTGCTCACTCAGCCATTAAATCTAGTAATCACAATGATAAAAATAATAACTTCAAGTTTACAGTGTCTCTCTCATCATAATAGTGCGAGGCCATTGCTCGCAGGCTCTCCTTCCATGCCTTCCTTCAGGGGGCCCAAAGCACCAGCCCCCCATCTCCCCAGCCCAAGCACCACTGTTGGAAGAGGTGACAGCAAAACCAGGAGTTGCCCACGTGTCTCAAACAATGCACAGCAAGGGTCCCATGGGGGCGAAAGCTAGTTCCTATAGGAGAAGGGGCAGTGCCACAAGAGCCAGTAGTGACAGTCAAGGATCCTTGGGAGACAACATCATTAATCATTAGAGAAATGAAAATCAAAACTACAATGAGATATCATCTCACACCGGTCAGAATGGCCATCATCAAAAAAATCTAGAAACAATAACTGCTGGAGAGGGTGTGGAGAAAAGGGAACACGCTTGCACTGTTGGTGGGAATGTAAATTGATACAGCCACTATGGAGGACAGTATGGAGGTTCCTTAAAAAACTAAAAATAGAACTACCATATGACCCAGCAGTCCCACTACTGGGCATATACCCTGAGAAAACCAGAATTCAAAAAGAGTCATGTACCAAAATGTTCATTGCAGCTCTATTTACAATAGCCAGGACATGGAAGCAACCTAAGTGTCCATCAGCAGATGAATGGATAAAGAAGATGTGGCACATATATACAACGGAATATTACTCAGCCATAAAAAGAAATGAAATTGAGTTATTTGTAGTGAGGTGGATGGACCTAGAGACTGTCATACAGAGTGAAGTAAGTCAGAAAGAGAAAAAGAAATACCATATGGTAACACATATATATGGAATCTAAGAAAAAAAAAAAAGGTCATGAAGAACCTAGGGGCAAGACGGGAATAAAGACACAGACCTACTAGAGAATGCACTTGAGGATACGGGGAGGGGGAAGGGTAAGCTGGGACAAAGTGCGAGAGTGGCATGGATATATATACACTACCAAACGTAAAATAGCTAGCTAGTGGGAAGCAGTTGCATAGCACAGGGAGATCAGCTCAGTGGTTTGTGACCACCTAGAGGGGTGGGATAGGGAGGGTGGGAGGGAGGGAGAGGCAAGAGGGAAGAGATATGGGGACATATGTATATGTATAACTGATTCACTTTGTTATAAAGCAGAAACTAACACACCATTGTAAAGCAATTATACTCCAATAAAGATGTTAAAAAAAAAAAAAAGGATCCTTGGGAGAGTGGAAGGAACCCTTGGGTGTCGAGATCTGGGTTCTGGACTCTGCTCAGCCACAGAATTCGGGCAACCCTGGGGAAGGCACTGAACTTCAAAGGGCAGTAGGTTCATCCTCTATGTAAATAGACATAGATGGTTCCTAATTTCCCTTCAAGCACTCACATCTTGTTAATAATAAGTTAATTGTTAATCAAAGGAACATTCCCAAAGCCTCTGGAATCCCTGATTCATCCCTCTGCCTTCAGGTACCTGCAAAGGGAGTGGAAGGAAACCGTGTGTCCAGCTCAGGTGTAGAAAAGACGTCACAGTTCTTTGCACATGACTGAGACTCTCAGGCCAGAGAATGGATGCTCTTATTGTTTAAGTTGAAACTTTGGCTGATGCCTTGCCTGGGACACAGTCTTTTCCTAGTCCTTTCCTGGGACCTGGTCAGCCCTGAAATCAGGAAGGAAAGCCAATGGGAAGGGAAAACATCGTCTACGGTAAGTGTGCCCAATTCTTATCTGAGGAGCTGGGATTTCTAAATTCCTCACTGGGAGAATTTAATCAAGGATCATTACATGAAGGGCAGTCAGATTTCTATAACCAAGTAAGAGAAATGGTGTCAACTGGTATTCAGATGGGACAGCAGGGAAGAACTTGCCAGAAGTGAGGAGTGTTCATGAAACCAGGACAGGCTTGCCAACAGAGGTTAGGCATTTCCTTTCTGAGATCTCTGCATCCTGGGTGGTTCCCATTGGTTCAGAGAGCTTGGAGGGAAATCAGAGCAGAAGGGATAGGGCTAGGCTACCATCACCCTTTTTCCAGCTTTTTCTTCTTCTTTTTTTTTTATTAATTAATTTATTTATGGCTGCATTGGGTCTTCATCGTTGGGTCTTCGTCGCTGCATGCAGGCTTTGTCTAGTTGCGGCGAACCGGGGTTACTCTTGGTTGCGGTGCGCGGGCTTCTCATTGCGGTGGCTTCTCTTGTTGTGGAGCACAGGCTCTAGGTGCGCGGGCTTCAGCAGTTGTGGCACGTGGGCTCAGTAGTTGTGGCTCGCAGGCTCTAGAGCACAGGCTCAGTAGTTGCGGTGCACAGGCTTAGTTGCTCCGCGGCATGTGGGATCTTCCCGGACCAGGGCTCAAATCCGTGTCCCCTGCATTGGCAGGCAGATTCTTAACCACTGAGCCACCAGGGAAGTCCCTCTCCAGCTTTTTCTTTAAGACTTACAATCAGAAATACATTTCAACCCAGGAGACACACACTTATAGACAACAGAAGGAAAAGTTCCATTTACATGTGACATGCATTCCGATATTTTTCCATTTTTAACGGTAAAATGCTGGTTACGACCCGCTAAATTACTTTCATGACACATTAATGGGTACCACTCCACAATTTAAAAGTCATCAGGTTTGATGATCTCGAAAGGACATGACTGGCTTCCACTTCTGGGTTCGAAAGCAGGGTAGGCAGCCGTCCTCTTCATCTGCTTGTTCCTCCACAACAGCCTTCCCTGGGCATGACTGGCTGGGGGGAGTTTGTGGGGAGGGGTCTCCGGCACCGGCTTGTTACCGGCGTTCCCGGCCTGATGCTCATTAGACAACGTGTGTGCAGAGTGATAATGGGCTCCCCCAGCTCCTCCCCATCCTGCACCTGCTCCCAGCCCAGAGCTGGTACCCCCCTGGATGTTCAGCAAGGAGGAAGAAGAGGGAAACTGGGGAGGCAGGAAGGTAGCACCAAGGTTACCGCAGGGTAACGTAGGCAAGGGCGATCGCCAGGGGAGCCTGTGACGGGGAGGCTTTAGACATCCCCCCCATCCCCCCAACTCCTCGCTGGCTCTTGCTGCTGACAGCCCCGCTGGGAGAGCAGATGTGGCTGGAGTGGCCCCGGGCTGTCTAATTGTGCCTGGTACTCAGGTGCGGAGGGCCATGTCCACCATGGGGATCCTCGAGGAGGTGCCTGGGCTTGGAGGGGGGCCTCCCATGCCAGGGCGGGACTGCCGAGAGGGGAGAGGCAAGGCCTGAGGGGCCCTGGGAGAAAGCAGTCAGGAGAAAGCGCCTCTCTCCCTTGGTGAGGAGAATCAGCTCAGTGACCCACTTCCCAGGGGTCCGGTGGGGACTTGCTAGGGAGACACTGTCCCAGGCCTTGCCACTGTCTCTGCCTTGTCCCATAAGCCCTGACAGCAGTGCTTGGCAGGAAAACAGTTGTTGACACAGCGCAAAACTCATTGCAACTTCCACCCCTCCGATCCTTCCTACGCAGAGAGAACCAACTCCCTCTTCAGGGTCCTGGAAGACCTAATTCTTCCCTGTTTATAAGGTGTTTTGAGCATTGCTGTGCATACATATTTAGCTACTGTTGTGACACTAAATAAGTGCATTAAATAATTGTGATGATTTTATAACATCTGTAACTTTTTTTTTCACACTATGTAGCATCTATTTAATGGAATTCTTGTGGCTCGGTGTGAAATATTTCAGTGGTAGGGAGTAGAAGGCATTCCTCTCTCCCTCCCTCCCTCCCTTCCTTCCTTCTTTCCTTCCTTCCTTCCTTCCTTCCTTCCTTCCTTCCTCCCTCCCTCCCTCCCTCCCTCCCTCCCTCCCTCCCTTCCTTCCTTCCTTCCTTCCTTCCTTCCTTCCTCCGTCCCTCCCTTCCTTCCTTCCCCAAAGAACAAATTCATTGGTTATATTTTAAAAGAGGTAGATCTTTTGCTAAGAATTGTTCTCTGGTGCTTTATGAGATTTCTGCTTCCTTTAGAAAGTGACACCTCAGATTCTGTGGCCTGATTGCAAACAGTGAGGAAGTCTAGATTAAGGTATCACTCATTGTATTAGAGCCAGAATCAGGAGTGGACTTTGTGGGTTAAGCAAGAGGGAATGGGAGCCTTTAGCCCTTCTCCTTCATGTGTATAGACGTTGGGTTAGAGAAGAAACACTCTTCCAGATATTCCTTCAACCCCTGCTCAGAGACGGCACTACCCAGTGCCTGGGACATTAGGACTGAATGGAAATAGAACAGGTGGTTCTCACTAGAGTCTAATTTTCTGATTGTAAAATAAGCCAGACTACAAAACACCTTAATAAAAAAAATGCAGTCCTGTTTGTTGTTTTTGTTGTTCTATTTACCAGGTCTTTCTATTAACCAGAATATCTGCACATTTACATTGACGGGTTGATGTTTGGGATGATTTCTCTAGCACTGTAAAAATCTTGACTGATTCCAGATAATTTAAAAATATATATATTCTATTCAGCAAAGTTTTACTGTAAAGGAAAACTTGTTGCTTCTTTTTAATCTTTTGAAATTTCCTCACACCTTGCCCCAGATCTGTGCTTCAGTGACTCATGATATTTCAAAACCTCAACCTTATTCCCAAAGCACAGTCTTCATAAATAAGAAGTTGTCTCCAGCACCCTCCACAGCGACAATGAGCTTTATCAGAAGTGAGGACTGGGGATGATTAACAATAGGAATATTTTGAGTCTGGTGGAAGAACACTAAATACACAGTGTTCCCTTTGCTATAATAAGGGGCTTGGTTTACTGATTGCTAAAATCGCCAAAATCTAATTATTCTCTGATGCTGTGAGTCAGGAGCTTGCATTCTCCTGCGGAGGGTGTTCATTCCCAACTCCCGCCCTCCTCGCCCCACTGCCCCAAAGCACTTGAGTTAATTCTCCTTAAATGATTCAGCCTTGTTGGGTGGTTTTCAAATACTTTCATTCTGGAGCTTCCTGGCCCAAAATAGAAACTTTTTTTTTTTTTTTTTTTTAGCATTAAAGCTCAAGGCCACACTATATTAAATTTTAAATTGATGAGTTCTGACATAATCCATGAAATGATGAGTTTCAACTCAGGAAACAAAGATCTCGTTGTTTGTTCTTTTCTCATCCAAACCACCAGAGAATATGAATGTGTGGCATCTCCATGCTCCCAGAGCTCTTCTAAGGGCAAGGAAACTTCCAGAAAACAAGCTCCAAAGGAAAGAGAGGAATCAACAGAGGAATAAAACTGCTGACCCAAGCACCTGAATTGGTCAGTCTTTATCTGTATGGTCTCCTTCTCTCAAGACCTCTCCCTCCCATTCTAGGAGGCAATCAGGGGCCTGCTGGTGGCATGTTCCACCCAACACATGCCACTTGGCAAGACCAATGGGAGTTGCTGGGCTCCTGTCTGCTGAGAACAAAGAAGTCACTAGAAGAGAGATAAACAGCCTCCCAGCCCTGGGAAGAAGTTGCCAGACCTTGGAGGAACGATAGTGCGGCTGACATATTCTTCGTCATCTGCTTGCCCTACCATTGGTGGCGGGATCCAAGGACCCAGCAGAGAAGAATAACAAGGAAAGCCATATTCTTGTGAAAATAGCTTCTGCTCTCCAAGTTTTCTAGTCCACACCAACTCTGTTTCGGATTTAAGATTTAATTAGCTTTGTTAGTAATATAAATAAGAATGCTAATAGCTTTGCTTCATTCAGAGTGACTGATGGCATACCTCCCAATGAGCTAATGGCTTTCATCACGTTCCACTCTAGGTCCTCAGCATCTGATCCAGGAGGCACCTATTTTTGTCGTGGATTTTCCAGAATAATCCTTCCAAAGTTCTCAGATTGTAATGTCCTGATTTGGGGGTTCAGAAAGCATGTGCACTATTACCTGTGTACCCTTTATCCCTTCCCGTTTGGTACTCAGTCTGATTTCAAAATCCCAAGTGCGCTGGCTTTCTCACGCCTCCAGAGAGATTCTGGAACAGAGAGGTTTCCCTAGCAAGAAGGGAGAAGAGGAAGGAACACTAAGTAAGAACCTACTATGCTCCAGGAGCTTAACTCCCAGGAACCTCAGAGGGTGGCCATTACTATCCCACTTTACAGATGAAGAAACTGAGGTCAGAGATGCAGGAGTCAATAGCTGGCAAAGCTGGGAATTAGAACACAGCACGTTCAGACTGCAAAGCTCTCCTCACCAAGATGTGCTGTTTTCCAGAAAAACAGTTGAGCAACTGGTTGCTTTCTCACTGTCCTGTGAATGTTCCTTTTGATTCCCTGACCAAAGTGTACACCGAGTGAGGGCAGCAGCCAAGCCTCTGCTGACCAATTAACTAACTCCTATAAGTTATGAAAGTTAAAAACCAATTAGAGCAGCCGCTTTGCTTCTGCGAGGACTTGGTTTCCGACCACTGCTAGCTTCCCTCTCTTGACTCCCATCACACCCAGGAAATTTGAGACGTGGTGCCAACAAAAGCTGCCTCTCTCAATACACTCTGCTGTTGTAATAACAAACCATAAAATTAACTAAATTTCACCACGGTGTAATGTGCAGCATAAAAGCGGCAGCAATGTGTCTGCAGGGCAAGGGAACATTCCATTGAAATCAGTTTCTCTTTATTGCATTGCCAACAGTTAACAATTTCTCCCCCCTAAAGGCAGGGAGAATAGCATGAGCAGAAGAGAATGGACGGTTGCAAATGTGCTGCAGCTACCTGCACATGTATGCAGCCATGGGCGATGTGGAACGAAAAAGTGACGAGGGTCACGTGCACATGTTCACACACACACACACCGACATGCTTTCCATGTCCACACATGTCCCCTGGCTGTGGAAGCACATATGAGTGTGCAATGAACGCCCAGATGCACATACAGAAATACACAGCTGAAACAGTACGTATACACCTGTGATGTACACATCATACTTGCTCAACACAGGTGTACAAATGGACAGCCCTATGCACAGGGATGCGCTTTATTCTCTTTTCAAAAGGTCACCAGTCACCACCTTGGAGAATTCTGCAATTAGCTGCACCCCAGTAGTAGCAAGTTCAGCCCATTTTCCAAGTAACAACGTTTAAAAGCCGGAACGCTCTCTTCCTGACCTATTGCTAAGAAAAGACAGCCAAGGCAAGCTTCCACGGTTTCGGCAGGCTTGGCTTGACCCAAAATGACACAACCAGGGCTGTTTGGCAGAGAGCAGAAAACAATGAGCCTCGGGGATATGAGCTCTGCTTAGAACATATTTCCAGGCTGCGTAAACGTGCCTTGCTCACTAACGGGGCTTCTCTTGCACTTTGGGGGAAAACAGAAAGCAGTGCCAGCAGCTGCGTGAGTCTGCGGCTGATAGGATCTGCCTTTGATGAGTTCACAGGGTCAGAAAGTTCTCCTGACTATCTGCCCTAAGTCCTTCCTGGCGCAGTTTAAGTCCATTTCCTCTCGTGGGGAGGGAAAACATCTGCTCATCACACAGTCTATGTACACACTGTAGAAACCTGTTATTTTTCCACCTCTCAAATGGCTAGATCCTCTCTGAAATTCACAAACACCTGCAGCCTCCACTCATCTTACATCCCAGCTGTGCACTGGGGCGAGGGCAAGTTCTTAAAGCTTCCCGTGTCTGGTCTGCAAGGACCACAGGATTGAAGGCTACTGTGTGCCTTGGAGAAAGGCACTGTGCGCTGTGCGCTCTGCGCTGGGATTCAGGAGAGCTGGCTCCAGGCCAGTTGTGCTACCAGCCCAGGAACCTTGACAGGTTCAAATTCCTCTCAGCCTCTAAATGAAGCAGAGAGCCTTTAGTGGGTCAGGGAGGCCCCTTCAAACGCTGTGACCCCCAAATGTTTTGAAACCCACTGGCAAAAGGCAGATGTCAATCCCCCTTTTCTGGAAAACAGCATAAAAAAAGAGAGAGAGAGAATACCTTCTGATGGTGTCAAAGCCAGCCAGCTATTAAGTGTGGGTGAAATGTAACTGTTAAGAATGACTTGCTCCACGCTTTCAGGACAAATTGTCTTAAAAATGCTGCCAGTGCAGTAATTACTCAGATATTTACACAGTGATTAACATCCTCACCTCCAAATCACATGAGGTTGTTCTATAGACAGTCAGATATCCTTTTAGTCTAGCCGTGGAATGTCTTACAATGTTCAACGTTCAACAAATAATTCCAGAGTAACCACACTGTAAATACTGGGGCGTGGGGGACATTCTGGCTCTGGGAACACAACGCGGAACAAGATCTGCTCTTAGATAAAAACTGTGGAAACTGATGACCCCAGCTACCCACTTCCCTCATCTGGCACTCAGCTCCCATCCTCTGGACAAGAAAATAGTCCTTTTCTTCCCCAAGAAGACACATTTCTGGGCCCCAAACAGCATCCTAAAGTGCCACTTGGATGTTGGGCTGTCCACATGCCAAACGAGGGAGGAAGGATGGCTCACATCACTGTTCTCCGAATGACAGTGACCACGCTTCGTTGTTTTCCATGCCAGGCCACTTCCCGGGGATGCAATGACTGAAGAGGAGAAATGGAAACCCAGGGATCCTTCCATGATGAGACATGGCTTCTCCCATTTAGAACGCTGAGACGCCCAGGAAAGAGCAGGACCCACACGGGCTCTGTTCTGGTGCAGGTGATTACTCAGCTAGTAAATACAGAGTGAGCGGCACCCTTGCCATGTCATAGACCAGACAAACGGAGACACAGTGAGAGAAAGTGATTAACACCTGGAATCACAGAACGTTAAAGCTGGATTAGAGGTTGGGAATCTCTTACCCACACAATACTTTGTAAGTGAAAATTCTGAGGTCAGAAATATAACTTATTCTCTACTGCCCAATACCCAATCTGAAGTGTCCTATGTCCAAAAAACATGAACATTTATCTCATGAAATAATTTCTCAGCTTACACTTAATATCAGTTCTCAATCATGTACTCCACAGCTCAACTTTCCATGTTTTGTCCCATGAAAAGATTTGTTTTACTAAAACCATTGAACTAGAGATTCCTTCCATTCTTCCTTTCACAAACATTTATTGTGTACATACCATATGCAAGGCATTGACAGAAAAGGGAAAAGTGTTCCATCTTGTGAAAAGCAGCAATTATGAATGTATTTGCTCACATATAAGTAAATAAACCTTAATAATATAGCTCTCCTCTCCCTCTCTCTCTCCCCCTTTCTCTCTCCCCTCCACCCCACTCCCACTTTGGATACAATAATTGGAACTGATTAGACCTGAGTTTTCCATCTTTTTAGGTTAGGACAGAACACTCAAGGGTCCCTACACTTGGTCTAGGTGCTGAATTACATTCCATGCCTGCATTCAGGACTTATTGTGACAGGACTGTAGAAGATTGGACTTTCACTGGAAGCTTCTTTGAAAGCATGAAAAGCGCCTCCATTGATTTTTATCTGAAAGGACCTAGCATAGAAGCTGAACCTAATAATGAAGACTTTTCACCAAAGACCCTGTAGTGTACATGCGCATCATATATGATAAACAATACAGATCAGAACAGGAAATACTCAGCTTCTCCGCCTGGCTATAGCAGCGGAATGGTGATAGAATAGAATTCTGGACCCTACAGATCCCAAGGGGATTTTTTCACTCTCTAGGTCTTGTCCACAACTTTTGCTCTTAACCAACTCCACAGTGAGTCTGTAGTACAGCTAAGACTGAGAACTCAGCGGATTCCATTCAGAGCCTTTAGTGGCCTGGTTGACCTTAAGGGGTTGAGTATCCAAGGAAAGTCACACCACACACTTCTCTCACCTATCTTCACTATATTAATAAATCAAAATTGGAGAAAAATGAATTTCATGGACTGGTCTGAAGGGAAGAAAGAAGAAGGAGAGATGATGCTGAGAAGCCCATATGGAAAGAGCAGAGGGCACTGTTGCTAGGCAACCAACCTGGTCCACCAGAGAAGCGATGTAGAAGAGCTTCAGATAGTTCTGAGCATCAGCTGGTGGGACCTCTGGGTTCTTCTTCACTGTGTCTCCCTGTCCCTGTCTCCACAACAGGTGACCTATTGATTGTACTCCAAGGACAGCTCTGCTCAGTGAAGAGAGGCAGAAAAGAGGGGCATGAAGAAGCATGGGAGGGATACGCATAAAATGGATAACTAATAAGAACCTGCTGTGTAAAAAAATAAATAAAATACAATTTAAAAATTAAAAAAAAAAAGAAGCATGGGAGGAGACAGAAGAGATGGGAAGGCACACCAAAGAATCGAGAAATTGAAAGCAATAAAAGATCTCTTCCGTAGCATTACCCCTTCAGTCCAGTTTTCTGCCCAGGTTCGTAACTCATTCTGCAGAATCCACGGCAGTTGCACATAGACAGCGAGATCCAGTCTTGGAGGAAGTGGTAGGACACATCAAGGAGCATGAGGATAAGTCCGTGCGAAGGACAAGACAGCAGGTGTCTGAGTGTTGTGTGTAAGTTGTCTTTGGAACATATCACACATTTTCTCAGCAGTTTTGCTGCTTCGCCTGCACTTCTTATTTTCCATGTGTGTCTCGTTGAAGAAAGACAGTTCATACTGGGTAGGGACTCAACCCTAGCCAGGGCCCCTCCGCTGAGACAATGGCTGTTAAGTGTTGGGAGAACCCACGTCCCTTATCAGCACCGAATTACATCTGAGCACAACTGGGCATTAGTTTACCAGCACTGAACAAGTCACTGGAATGGAAAGGAGATGATAGCAACATGAAGCTCTCTCTAATCAGGCCTTGGGTCCTGCAGCCTTTAACATGCCATATATTTCACTTAATCTGAGGCACCAATTGTACGGTACACTGTAATTTTATATATTACTAAGAAAGGAAAAAATGCTGGCAATTAATACTAGGACAACACATTGATCGTAAGATGTATTCTGTTCGGAGATATAAAAATGTGAAGGAAAATGTGTGTCTTAAAAATTGTTAAAATACAGTAAAATCTAAAGCCCTTAAGATGGCATTCAAGCCCTTTGCAGAATGGTCCCAATCAACAGTCCAGCCTCAGGCCCTGGTCCCCCTTGGAGGACCAGTGATCCAGCCAGATTTTCCTTCATTCATTCACACGCTCACCCCCGCTTGGTTCTGGGTCTGGTTGATGCTGCTTCTTTTGCCTGGAAGGCAGCCTCTCAGCCCAGCTTCACATCTGCCTGGGCCAGTCCCCACACTGTGATTCATTTTCAGTATGGCCCTGACGCCATCCCTCACAGCACAGTTCTGGGGATTCCAGGGTCTGGTCCTTTTTCTGGGTTATGAGCTCCTTGAGGAAGATCAACCAACCACAGTTAACATTTACTGAGTATTTACTACGTGCCAGATAATACAAGCACTTACTATATACGTTTTATACGCAAGTGGGTGCTGTTGTTATCTAATGAGAGAGACAAGATGTAAACGGTAACACTGCCAAATTCATATAAGCTATCGATTAAATATATTACTTCGTCAAAATGGGATTCTTTGGGGCTTCCCTGGTGGCGCAGTGGTTGAGAATCTGCCTGCCAGTGCAGGGGACACGGGTTCGAGCCCTGGTCTGGGAAGATCCCACATGCCGCGGAGCAACTAGGCCCGTGAGCCACAACTACTGAGCCTGCGCGTCTGGAGCCTGTGCTCCGCAACAAGAGAGGCCGCGATAGTGAGAGGCCCGTGCACCGCGATGAAGAGTGGCCCCCGCTCGCCGCAACTAGAGAAAGCCCTTGCACAGAAATGGAGACCCAACGCAGCCAAAAATAAATAAATAAATTTATTAAAAAAAAAAAAAAATGGGATTCTTTGAACCCAGGTCTGGGTGACACCATTGCCCCATTTGTAATCATTTTGCCTCTTAGTGGCCTGAGCCTCAGCATCATGTAGGCGTGAAGGAATCCTCAGTAAATGCATGTGGCATGAATGAATGAATCGATCCATCATGGATTTGTTCCTTTGGCTTCGATGTGGCTTTGAGGGGACCAGCTAGTCTTGCTCTGCCTCTTACTATCCCTCTTCCCCATAACATCAGAAAAATCGTTCCTGCCGTTAAGGAATTTATGATTATAAATAAAACAAAGCCTTTAAGACGTTACTGAAAGCTAAAGAAAAAGGCAACTCGATGAAAATAATAACATGGATCAAGGTATGAATAACAACGCCGATAATAACAATGGAAATCACAAGCCATCATAATATACTTAGGCAAACAAAGGTTCTATGAATATAATGAGTTACAAACGGATTCATCTTGGCTACAAAATAAGAAGCTTCTGTGATTGTTGCTGTTATTATAAATTAAGCCGGGCTTTAAAATTTCATGCTATCGACAAGCGTGGGTTTTTAATACACGTGAGAGCACAACCAAAGCAAGACTGCCGCCTCCTGTTTCTCAGGTTCAGGGATTTGGGGGCACAGATGCAAGGCCAGCATTCCTGCCGGTCACCTCACAGGCCAGAGTGCCCGTGGCCTCTGACTTTTGCAACTGGGCTTAAGGAGAGGGAGCCTGGTTGGGGCTGACTGGTCCAGTATGTGTTTTTCCCTCAGATGTTTGTGAGAGGACTGAGGGGCCCCGGGGTCTGGCAGAGGTCTCCTGGGAAACGGGACGAAGAACAGGATTCAAAGTTCTAGTGTTGAGGATCCACTGAAAAGAGTAAGATTTTTTTTTTAAGGCTAGAAAAAATCATACTATAAAAAGAAGAGAGGAGGCTATAATAAAGAATAGTCGGGATGAGCTTTTGATGGAAAGTCCTCTTTAAAAATTTTTTGATTGTGGTAAAATCCACAACACATAAAATATACCATCTTAATCATTTTTTAAGTGT
This sequence comes from Balaenoptera borealis, assembly GCF_965194805.1. NCBI lineage: Eukaryota > Metazoa > Chordata > Mammalia > Artiodactyla > Balaenopteridae > Balaenoptera > Balaenoptera borealis. The sequence continues at coordinate 109,473,815 of NC_138864.1, forward strand.
CCAGTTTGGTCCATTCCCATAGTTGTGCAACCATCGCCTCCATCCATCCGCAGGAAGCTTCATCTTGCAAAACAAACGCTGGACCCATTAAACAACTTCCCGTTCCTCCCTCCCCGTGGCCCCAGGCACCACCCTTCTCCTTTCTGTCCAGAATGTTCTTTTTCAGTGGACCATTTCATAATCATGATTGCACTGTTCTTCCTGGGAGCCTTCAGTCCTTCTGAAACTTTTGTCCTTTGAAAAGGGAAGGGTCATCCTTCCAGAGTCGTCTGGCTTAAAGAGACACTGGGAAGAGAGCAAGTGGGAAACTGGGGCTTGCCTGAGAGCCCAGGGAGAAGAGGTTAAGTGCAAAAGCAGGTGCCACCTCTCTGCCAACAAACACTGAGCCATACGGTGGTCACCCCACCTCACTCCCACTGGAAACCCCCACAACCCCCAATGCCAACTTGACCGCTGTGCCTTATCAGACGTCACAAGGGCAGCTGTGAGGAAGAGACTGCATGCCTTCTGGAAAAGTCACCTGAAATGAGCACGTCCCCACGGGGAAGGGGCCACAGGTGTGTCAAGACATGGCTTTTCCCCTCAGCTCTTGGGAAGGCAACCTCGGCGTGCCCCACAGAAATGATCACTTCCCACGGGTGGCACGATGTGATAAAGGACTTCTGAAGTGTGGATCTTCAACAAAAAATTCAGAACTCTGAGCTCTTGGGGGTGGGGAGGTGGGGTGGGGAGACCAGTACAATAGAGGACGATTTAGAGTCTCAGCTCTTGGAGAGCAAGGGCTGTGCTGTGCCTACTTCCTGTACCAGAAATAGTCAGCACTGGTCCCCACAAGTGAGGGTCAGCGTCCAGCCCCCTCGTGCGCTCTCTCAGTGACAGACTTTAGCTTTCTCCTCCCTCTTCCCTCCTTAATGTTGTTCCGTCATCTATATGATTGGATGCAGAGTCCCAACAGCTGTTCATCGGAATGTCTTGTATTTCCACCTCTGTCCTAAAAGCGTTGTCACTTTCTATATTGCAATTTACTTATGTTTCAAGGAAGGGTGGAGTTGAGAAGTACTCCCTTTTCAGTGGAACTAGGGGAGACTAATTTCTCCAAGGCATGTAGGGGTCCTGTGTCTAAACACAAAACACTACAGGAGGACCCTTCCCCTAATAAGAGAAATGAGGGGCACCGTGGATTGGATGTGCCCTCTAGAACATCGGAGCTCAGCTTTCTCACTGGATCTTTGTCCATAATAAATATTTCCCCCAACAGAATAGGTACCGGCGATTGATAAATGTTGGTGAAATGAACACCTGGAAATGCATACATGTATCTGAATAGATCTTACATCTTTAAAATAACTTCTTTTGGAAATGGGTGTACATGTGAGAGTGGGAAATCCCATGTGTGAGCAGAATGTTTTAACTGGTAATCAACAAAACAGGCGTTAAAGTCCAGACTCTTAACACGTTAAGACTGGTTACTCTGACTTACATTAGAGTTCTAAGGGCGCATACAAACGTACGGCATTGGTTAACTATTCTGCTAATTTGACACCTCAAAAATCATCATTTATCCCAGCAATGAACGACTCCAAAAAGTTATTTGGACAGTGGTAAACTATAATAATTTATACATTCCTGGGTGCTTGTTATGGATAATGGTAAACTGGTACTAATTTGTACATCCATGGGGGCTTGTTATACAAGCATTAAAGATGAATACTTTGCTCTTGTTTGTCTCTTGAGGGCAAGAAAGCTCAAATTTACCCAGTATGTTGAGCTCTCCTGTAGAAAGACATGTTATATCTCATCTACAATTATAACAACTACCTAGCTTGCTGTTGAATGAATGAAAGAATGAATGAGTCAACAGGAGCATCTGTCAAAACCCCTGCGTAAGGAAATGATATAATCCATGGTTCTGAGCCACTTGAGTTCGGGTCAGTTGGTTGCTCTGGAAACGCCATAGAGTCGTGCCCTCTCAATCTTCTGGGCTCTGCCAGCCAACTCACTCCATTTGGGAACTTCCCTCCAACAGCCATGACTATATTATGCTCCTGGCAGGGCCCCAGGGCTCCAGTGTCTCACCCCAAGAGTAACTCTTCGGGCAGTGCCAGAACAGCCCCGGCCTTGCGAAAGAGCCCAGCTGGACCATAAATTGTAGAGACAAAGATAAAGACGCACATTTTCTCCGGTCTCAAAGGCCTTCAGCATAGCACATTACCCACCCCCCTTCCAGGCCAGCACAGGCGTTCACATGGCTTCCTCCACTTTTTCTCTCCACGCTGTCCCTTTCTCCTCTTTCCCCATCTGCTTCAGGAGCCATAAGACTCCTCTAATTCCTCGTCACCGGAGCTTCATATCATTCCAGAGCTGGTACAGTGGGCTGTTTGTTGGCATGACCTTGAAATGACCCTTTCTCTGGGGCTGAGTCTCAGTGCTGCGTTAACCTTGTTCCCACAGACAGCTGTGGGCTGCCGAAAGGCCCTCAAGTTGAAGTCAGCCGAACCTGGTCCAGGCACTGCTGCTTGCTACCTGGGCGACTCTGGGCAAGTTGTCTGACCTCTCTGATCCTTAGACAATAATGCCAGCCTCACAGGATGGCAGCGAGCATCAAAGGAGATGTCTCGTAGCTTTAATTAAACTTAGCATTTCTAGCATGCCTTGAAGGTTACAAAGTATCTTCACATCTTTGGATCTCTTAGAGGGAGGCAGGTAGGTATTTTAACTCAGTTTTTTAGGAAAAAAGAAATGTTAAAAACCAGAGTCCAAAAATATTATGTGATTCAGCCAAATCAGTAATGGAGAAGGCAGGATTAAAACCCAGGTTATCGACGGAGTCGAGAGGAGAGAAGATGGCGGAAGAGTAAGACGCGGAGATCACCTTCCTTCCCACAGATACAGTAGAAATACATCTACACGTGGAACTGCTCCTATAGAACACCCACTGAACGCTGGCAGAAAACGTCAGACCTCCCAAAAGGCAAGAAACTCCCCCCGTACTTGGGTAGAGCAAAAGAAAAAAGAAATAACAGAGACAAAAGAATAGGGACGGCACCTGCACCAGTGGGAGGGAGCTGTGAAGGAGGAAAGATTTCCACACACTAGGAGCCCCTTCGCGGGCAGAGACTGCGGGTGGCAGAGGGGGGAAGCTTCGGAGCCACGGAGGAGAGCGCAGCCACAGGGGTGCGGAGGGCAAAGCGGAGAGACTCCCGCACTTCCCGCACGGAGGCTCGGCGCCGAGCAGCACTCACCAGCCCGAGAGGCTTGTCTGCTCAGCCGCCGGGGCGGGCGGGGCTGGGAGCTGAGGCTCGGGCTTCGGTCAGATCGCAGGGAGAGGACTGGGGTTGGCGGCGTGAACACAGCCTGAAGGGGTTAGTGCACCACAGCTAGCCGGGAGGGAGTCCGGGAAAAAGTCTGCAGCTGCCGAAGAGGCAAGAGACTTTTTCTTGCCTCTTTGTGTCGTGGCGCGCAAGGAGAGGGGATTCAGAGCGCCGCCTAAACGAACTCCAGAGACTGGCGCGAGCCGCGGCTATCAGCGCGGACCCCAGAGACGGGCGTGAGACGCTGGGGCTGCTGCTGCCGCCACTGAGAAGCCTGTGTGCGAGCACAGGTCACTCTCCACACCGCCCCTCCCGGGAGCCCGTGCAGCCCGCCACTGCCAGCGTCCCGTGATCCAGGGACAACTTCCCCGGGAGAACGCACTGCGCACCTCAGGCTGCTGCAACGTCACGCCGGCCTCTGACGCCGCAGGCTCGCCCCGCCTCCTCCGTACCCCTCCCTCCCCGCGGCCTGGGTGAGCCAGAGCCCCCGAAGCAGCTGCTCCTTTAACCCCGTCCTGTCTGGGCGGGGAACAGACGCCCTCAGGCGACCTACACGCAGAGGCGGGTCCAAATCCAAAGCTGATCCCCAGGAGCTGTGCGAACAGAGAAGAGGAGGGGAAATCTCTCCCAGCAGCCTCAGAAGCAGCGGATTAAAACTCCACAAACAACTTGATGTGCCTGCATCTGTTGAATACCTGAATAGACAACGAATCATCCCAAATTCAGGAGGTGGACTTTGGGAGCAGGATATATTAATTTTTCCCCTTTTCCTTTTTTTTTGTGAGTGTATATGTATATGCTTCTGGGGGAGATTTTGTCTGTATAGCTTTGCTTTATAATAGCTTTATTTTACTTCACTATATTATAGCCTCTTCCTTCCTTCCTTCCTTCCTTCCTTCCTTCCTTCCTTCCTTCCTTCCTTCCTTCCTTTCTTTCTTTCTTTCTTTCTTTCTTTCTTTCTTTCTTTCTTTCTTTCTTTCCTTTCTTTCTTTCTTTCTTTCTTTCGTCTCCCTTTTACTCTGAGCCGGGTGGACGAAAGGCTCTTGGTGCTTCAGCCAGGCATCAGGGCCGTACCTCGGAGGTGGGAGAGCCAACTTCAGGACACTGGTCCACAAGAGACCTCCCAGCTCCACGTAATACCAAACGGCAAAAATCTCTCAGAGATCTCCATCTCAACATCAAGACCCAGCATCACTCAATGACCAGCAAGCTACAGTGTTGAACACCCTATGCCAAACAACTAGCAAGACAGGAACACAGCCCCATCCATTAGCAGAGAGGCTGCCTAAAATCATAATAAGGCCACAGACACCCCAAAACACACCACCAGACGTGGACATGCCCACCAGAAAGACAAGATCCAGCCTCATCCACCAGAGCTCAGGCACTAGTTCCCTCCACCAGGAAGCCTACACAACCCACTGAACCAACCTTAGCCACTGGGGACAGATACCAAAAACAACGGGAACTACGAACCTGCAACCTGTGATAAGGAGACCCCAAACACAGTAAGATAAGCAAAATGAGACAACAGAAAAACACACAGCAGATGAAGGAGCAGGGTCAAAACACACTAGACTTAACAAATGAAGAGGAAATAGGTAGTCTACCTGAAAAAGAATTCAGAATAATGATAGTAAGGATGATCCAAAATCTTGGAAATAGAATAGACAAAATGCAAGAAACATTTAACAAGGACGTAGAAGAACTAAAGAGGAACCAAGCAATGATGAAAAACACAATAAATGAAATTAAAAATACTCTAGATGGGATCAATAGCAGAATAACTGAGGCAGAAGAAAGGATAAGTGACCTGGAAGATAAAATGGTGGAAATAACTACTGCAGAGCAGAATAAAGAAAAAAGAATGAAAAGAACTGAGGACAGTCTCAGAGACCTCTGGGACAACATTAAACGCACCAACATTCGAATTATAGGGGTCCCAGAAGAAGAAGAGAAAAAGAAAGGGACTGAGAAAATATTTGAAGAGATTATAGTTGAAAACTTCCCTAATATGGGAAAGGAAATAGTTAATCAAGTCCTGGAAGCACAGAGAGTCCCATACAGGATAAACCCAAGGAGAAACACGCCAAGACACATATTAATCAAACTGTCAAAAATTAAATATAAGGAAAACATATTAAAGGCAGCAAGGGAAAAAAAACAAATAACACACAAGGGAATCCCCATAAGGTTAACATCTGATCTTTCAGCAGAAACTCTGCAAGCCAGAAGGGTGTGGCAGGATATACTTAAAGTGATGAAGGAGAAAAACCTACAACCAAGATTACTCTACCCAGCAAGGATCTCATTCAGATGTGATGGAGAAATTAAAACCTTTACAGACAAGCAAAAGCTGAGAGAGTTCAGCACCACCAAACCAGCTTTACAACAAATGCTAAAGGAACTTCTCTAGGCAAGAAACACAAGAGAAGGAAAACACCTACAATAACAAACCCAAAACATTTAAGAAAATGGGAATAGAAACATACATATCGATAATTACCTTGAATGTAAATGGATTAAATGCTCCCACCAAAAGACACAGGCTGGCTGAATGGATACAAAAACAAGACCCACATATATGCTGTCTACAAGAGACCCACTTCAGACCTAGAGACACATACAGACTGAAAGTGAGGGGATGGAAAAAGATATTCCATGCAAATGGAAATCAAAAGAAAGCTGGAGTGGCAATTCTCATATCAGACAAAATAGACTTTAAAATAAAGACTATTACAAGAGACAAAGAAGGACACTATATAATGATCAAGGGATCGATCCAAGAGGAAGGTATAACAATTGTAAATATTTATGCACCCAACATAGGAGCACCTCAATACATAAGGCAAATACTAACAGCCATAAAAGGGGAAATCGACAGCAACACAATCATAGTAGGGGATTTTAACACCCCACTTTCACCAATGGACAGATCATCCAAAATGAAAATAAATAAGGAAACACAAGCTTTAAATGATACATTAAACAAGATGGACTTAATTGATATTTATAGGATATTCCACCCAAAAACAACAGAATACACATTTTTCTCAAGTGCTCATGGAACATTCTCCAGGATAGATCATATCCTGGGTCACAAATCAAGCCTTGGTAAATTTAAGAAAATTGAAATCATATCAAGTATCTTTTCCGACCACAACACTATGAGACTAGATATCAATTACAGGAAAAGATCTGTAAAAAATACAAACACATGGAGGCTACACAATACACTACTTAAGAACGAAGTGATCACTGAAGAAATCAAAGGGGAAATCAAAAAATACCTAGAAACAAATGACAATGGAGATACGACGACCCAAAACCTATGGGACGCAGCAAAAGCAGTGCTAAGAGGGAAGTTTATAGCAATACAAGCCTACCTCAAGAAACAGGAAACATCTCGAATAAACAACCTAACCTTGCACCTAAAGCAATTAGAGAAAGAAGAACAAAAAAACCCCAAAGCTAGCAGAAGGGAAGAAATTATAAAGATCAGGTCAGAAATAAATGAAAAAGAAATGAAGGAAACAATAGCAAAAATCAATGAAACTAAAAGCTGGTTCTTTGAGAAGATAAACAAAATTGATAAACCATTAGCCAGACTCATCAAGAGAAAAAGGGAGAAGACTCAAATCAATAGAATTAGAAATGAAAAAGGAGAAGTAACCACTGACACTGCAGAAATACAAAAGATCATGAGAGATTACTACAAGCAACTCTATGCCAATAAAATGGACAACCTGGAAGAAATGGACAGATTCTTAGAAATGCACAAACTGCCGAGACTGAACCAGGAAGAAATAGAAAATATGAACAGACCAATCACAAGCACTGAAATTGAAACTGTGATTAAAAATCTTCCAACAAACAAAAGCCCAGGACCAGATGGCTTCACAGGCGAATTCTATCAAACATTTAGAGAAGAGCTAACACCTATCCTTCTCAAACTCTTCCAAAATATTGCAGAGGGAGGAACACTCCCAAACTCATTCTACGAGGCCACCATCACCCTGATACCAAAACCAGACAAAAATGTCACAAAGAAAGAAAACTACAGGCCAATGTCACTGATGAACATAGACGCAAAAATCCTCAACAAATACTAGCAAACAGAATCCAGCAGCACATTAAAAGGATCATACACCATGATCAAGTGGGGTTTATCCCAGGAATGCAAGGATTCTTCAATATACGCAAATCAATCAATGTGATACACCATATTAACAAATTGAAGGAGAAAAACCATATGATCATCTCAATAGATGCAGAGAAAGCTTTCGACAAAATTCAACACCCATTTATGATAAAAGCCCTGCAGAAAGTAGGCATAGAGGGAACTTTCCTCAACATAATAAAGGCCATATATGACAAACCCACAGCCAACATTGTCCTCAATGGTGAAAAACTGAAACCATTTCCACTAAGATCAGGAACAAGACAAGGTTGCCCACTCTCACCACTATTATTCAACATAGTTTTGGAAGTGTTAGCCACAGCAATCAGAGAAGACAAAGAAATAAAAGGAATCCAAATCGGAAAAGAAGAAGTAAAGCTGTCACTGTTTGCAGATGACATGATACTATACATAGAGAATCCTAAAGATGCTACCAGAAAACTCCTAGAGCTAATCAATGAATTTGGTAAAGTAGCAGGATACAAAATTAATGCACAGAAATCTCTTGCATTTCTATACACTAATGACGAAAAATCTGAAAGTGAAATTAAGAAAACACTCCCGTTTACCATTGCAACAAAAAGAATAAAATATCTAGGAATAAACCTACCTAAGGAGACAAAAGACCTGTATGCAGAAAATTATAAGACACTGATGAAAGAAATTAAAGATGATACAAATAGATGGAGAGATATACCATGTTCCTGGATTGGAAGAATCAACATTGTGAAAATGACTCTACTACCCAAAGCAATCTACAGATTCAATGCAATCCCTATCAAACTACCACTGGCATTTTTCACAGAACTAGAACAAAAAATTTCACAATTTGTATGGAAACACAAAAGACCCCGAATAGCCAAAGCAATCTTGAGAATGAAAAATGGAGCTGGGGGAATCAGGCTCCCTGACTTCAGACTATATTACAAAGCTTCAGTAATCAAGACAGTTTGGTACTGGCACAAAAACAGAAATATAGATCAATGGAACAGGATAGAAAGCCCAGAGATAAACCCACACACATATGGTCACCTTATCTTTGATAAAGGAGGCAAGCATATACAGTGGAGAAAAGACAGCCTCTTCAATAAGTGGTGCTGGGAAAATTGGACAGGCACATGTAAAAGTATGAAATTAGAACACTCCCTGACACCATGCACAAAAATAAACTCAAAATGGATTAAAGACCTAAGTGTAAGGGCAGACACTATCAAACTCTTAGAGGAAAACATAGGCAGAACACTCTATGACATACATCACAGCAAGATTCTTTTTGACCCAGCTCCCAGAGAAATGGAAATAAGAACACAAATAAACAAATGGGACCTAATGAAACTTAAAAGCTTTTGCACAGCAAAGGAAACCATAAACAAGACCAAAAGACAACCCTCAGAATGGGAGAAAATATTTGCAAATGAAGCAACTGACAAAGGATTAATCTCCAAGATTTACAAGCAGCTCATGCAGCTCAATAACAAAAAAACGAACAACCCAATCCAAAAATGGGCAGAAGACCTAAATAGACATTTCTCCAAAGAAGATATACAGATGGCCTACAGACACATGAAAGAATGCTCAACATCATTAATCATTAGAGAAATGCAAATCAAAACTACAATGAGATATCATCTCACACCAGTCAGAACGGCCATCATCAAAAAATCTAGAAACAATAAATGCTGGAGAGGGTGTGGAGGAAAGGGAACACTCTTGCACTGTTGGTGGGAATGTAAATTGATACAGCCACTATGGAGAACAGTATGGAGGTTCCTTAAAAAACTACAAATAGAACTACCATACGACCCAGCAATCCCACTACTGGGCATAGACCCTGAGAAAACCATAGGTCAAAAAGAGTCATGTACCAAAATGTTCATTGCAGCTCTATTTACAATAGCCAGGACATGGAAGCAACCTAAATGTCCATCGACAGATGAATGGATAAAGAAGATGTGGCACATATATACAATGGGATATTACTCAGCCATAAAAAGAAATGAAATCGAGGTATTTGTAATGAGGTGGATGGAGTTAGAGTCTGTCATACAGAGTGAAGTAAGTCAGAAAGAGAAAAACAAATACAGTATGCTAACACATCTATACGGAATCTAAGGAAAAAAAAAAAAAAGGCCATGAAGAACCTAGTGGCAAGACGGGAATAAAGACACAGACCTACTAGAGAATGGACTTGAGGATATGGGGAGGGGGTGGGGTGAGATGTGACAGGGTAAGAGAGTGTCATGGACATATATACACTACCAAATGTAAAATAGATAGCTAGTGGGAAGCAGCCGCATAGCACAGGGAGATCAGCTCGGTGCTTTGTGACCACCTAGAGGGGTGGGATGGGGAGGGTGGGAGGGAGGGAGATGCAAGAGGGAAGAGAAATGGGAACATATTGTATATGTATAACTGATTCACTTTGTTATAAAGCAGAAGCTAACACACCATTGTAAGGCAATTATACTTCAATAAAGATGTTTAAAAAAAAAAAAAAAAGAAAACTGATCTGGACTAGAGGCTAGGCCAGTCTTTCATGTTGGGATATGAGTATTCAAATATTTTAATACACAATGTACATGATTTGGAAAAAAAAAAAAAAAAAAACAACCCAGGTTATCAGGTTCCCCATCCAGTGCTAATCCCACCCTCTCTCTGTAAAGCAAGTCTTGTGGCTAGAATTTTTGCAGTAGGCTTGTTTTCCAAACATGCCGGAAAGGCCACAGAACAACTGGGAAACCTAGACTGTTTACCCTTTGTGGTCACTAGATTTCAACCTGGTTAATTTCCTGGACTCTCTGAAAAGGCATGCCATCCCTCACTTACAGTTTGTAAGTCAGTTTCCCTCTCCTACTGAAAGGGATTAGTTTATATTGAATATAAGACACTGGCTAAAGTCCTTTGAGATGCTTAGAGATCAGTTCTGGATAAATTACACACACACATATTTTACTAGAAATCTGGACCAATCTGAGCTCCTGGAGGAAGTGCCCTTGCAGAGGTGAAGGTGGATATTATTGATGAGTTGTCTATTCAGAGCCTTGAATGAGAAGGTAGGTATTTTTGATGGTGATATCAATAGGCAGTAAGATCTGCTCAGCAGTAAGAAGATGACATTAAAGGAAGGGTCAGAGAAGGAAAGAAAACTGCATCTCTCTGCTGACCTTGCCAAAGATGGTAAAATATAAATAACATGGACGTTACCCTGATTCCATTTTTTTTCCTCTTTTCTCTGATCACCCCTTGGGATAATTAGCTGATACAACAAGGCAAACAGAAAACCTCCTGGATTTGTTGCCAGCCATTGCCCTCTCCCTGGTGGAGAGAGTCAGATTAGATAGCATCAAAGCACTCTCAGCTGAATCTCCTCCCTGCAAAGAAGGAGAAACAAGAGGGGAATGCCAGATCTTTCTTTTCTAGCCCAGAAAGGTTGCCGGGAAGAGCTCGAGGGCCGATGTGGGGTGGGAAGCTGGGATGAGTCTCCATGGCAACCACCCAGGCCCAAGGCCAGTTTCATCACCTGGAAACTAAACAAGATGCAGACAGAGGGGGTATCCATCAGGAAGTTTGGATTCTCCTAAGCGTGAGCCCGTTTGTACGTGGGTGTGTGCGTGTGGGTGTGTTTATGTGTGAGTGTTTGTGCTGGGAAAGGGGAAGGAAAACAAAAGATTCAAGAAGGGACTGGGGAAAAAAATCAATGCCAGCCCAGCAAAGAGGTATTTCTGGAGAAGAGTTTTGATGCCCAAGATGGCCAAGCAGGAAATGCTGGGTGGGTCACAGAAGCGGAGGCCATCTGAGGGCCTAGTGTTGAGCAGGTCACCCAGGGAGACAGGGGGTTTTGTGCTCCTAGGAGAGTCTGCAAACCATATCCGAGTTCCAGGAGGGAAGGCAGCTGCTTAGGATCACACAGCTAGTGGCAGAGCCCAGACCCCACGCCAAGCTTCCAACTCTTGTGCCTGGGCCATCCTTGTTTCTTCCACTGGCTTCACCCTCTCCTTCTCCCTTTTTTCAGTCTTTCCAGGCAGGATTTGACCTTCAGAGGCACTTCAGTGCCACCAGTGTGTTCATCTGAACCAGATTTCCCCTGCACAGAAGCACGGACACAGGATAGCCAGACACTATGATTTGGATGCCTTACCAGGCGTGGCTCTCCTGGGACAGACGTGGGAGAAAGCATGACAGGGAAGGAGGTGGAAGTTTCATTTGCCTTGTGGTTTTTCCTTTAGTCGGTGCTGGAGCAGTGATTTCTGGGGTAGGAGGTGTCAGCTGTAAACCCGCCCTGTCTCTCCCACCTGCCTATCACTCAGCTGGAAAGAAGAAGGGGGAAGAGTGACACTCTGGCCCTGCCACTGCTAACTGAGTCACCTTGCCCAGGTAACCTCTTTGCCTCAGTTTTCATATCTTTAACACAATAACAACACCCACGTAGGCCTAAGATGTTTCTAGCGGCCCTCCAGCCTCCCCTTGAGGGAAGCTCAGTCTGAGGACACAGCTGAAAAAACCCCTGAGTACAGGAGTGAAGGGATGAAGGAATTCCCGTCCTCCCTTCTCATCCAAACCTCTTCTCTTTGGCTCCGAGTTTCGCAACCTTTTCACATCACGACGCCTGCATTAAAGTCATATTTGTAGAAAATGAGGTAAACTGGAGGGTTGCTCCCAGGGCAGGAAGATGGTCCCAGGGGTTCTGGCTACCCCAGGCCCCTCCTGATGGCTCCCAGGACTGTGGGAAGCTGTATCTAGGTGCACTGCAGCCAAGAGAAGGCAAAGAAATCACAGCCCAAAATATGGGGGTGGAGGTGGGTAGGGGGAAGCCCGAGCCTCTGGGGCCAGGGAAATTCTGGGCACTTATTGGTTTAGGATTATCTGGACCAAACTCTGTGAGACAAGGCAGAAAGGATCACCCTGATTAGCTCAGGACAGTGGGAGACCACCTGTGACCCCGGGGGTGGAGACAATCCTCCTTACATTTCCTGGTCACTGTACTCTATGGGAGGAAGGTTGGACGACCACGGGGGAAGCTACAACTGTGCCCACCGAGGAGAGACAGTGCAGGATTCCTAATGGGAGCAGCACCCAAATAGGAGATGTTCCATCTGTGATCCTAATGCTATGCCTTCCCCAGCATGCACTTGGATCTGCTCATCCATGAAACAGAAGTCACCAGCCAAATGCCCAAACTCAAATGATATGCCCAGGACAATAACGGCCACAGTGAGCCATCAATTAAAGGACCAAACATTTGAGCTTGTCTTGAAAGTGTGTGTGTGTGTGTGTGTGTGTGTGTGTGTGTGTGTGTGTATCTGTGTGTTTTTTAAATAAAAGGGTTATTTAGCTCTTTTTCTCCCTCTCTCTTAAAAGCACCTTTCAACTCAGGAGCTGCCAAAGAAGTTATAAGCCGGGGCTATGTATAGAAACCACAACACTCACTACTGAGACAGAGCAAGCAGCAAGTCCCCCACAGTTTAGGGTAAGGAGAGAGCAGGCAGATCCAGCCCAAACTGGGGGGAGATGGGGTGGGAGATGGGGTGAAGGGTGGGAGGGATGTGGCGGGGGAACGGAGGGGTCACCACAAAGCTACCCGGTACATATGGGGGGTTGTACAGGGAGGGCTACCGAGGGTGGGCACGGCCAGGGATTGCAGTGTTTGTGTGATGGAAGGACCTGCCTCAGGGCATCTCATTCATGCTCCTGGATGCAGTTTATCATAGGTGGAGAGGCCTTCAGGGACAGGAAATGTGATAAATTCCCATTCCAATGTTTCACGACCCTGACAGCAAAGGAGCTCTTCCTAATAACTAAGCTACAGGCTACTTCTCACAGTTTAAATGCATTTTTTCTTCTGATGTCCTTAGTGGAGATGGGGAACAGCTGGTCACCATCCCACATAATAACCTCGCTGATATTGAAGATGGTTATTATATCACTCCTCACCTTTTGATTCTCCTTGTTAAAAAAAAAAAACTTCAATTTCTTTATCTTGGCGTCAAACGCTCTTTTTCTTTGTCCCAACTCAATCCGTCATCAACCCTCTTTCTCTTTTTAAAGTTATATTCTTCCCCCTGATCTTGTTGTAAAATTGGTGGAGCACGTATAAATATCATTCCTATTGTACCAGCGTGAAAATGGAGGTAGAAGTACCTGGAGCCGGGGAAGGGAAGGAAGGTATATTGTGTGCCTACCCTTTGCAAGTTGGTTGCTTCCCCTACATTCTCTGTTAGCCCTCACGACCTGAGGAGGTATCTCAACCTCCAATTCACAGATCTGGAAACTGAGATTCAGAGAAACTGTTACCTGTTCAAGATTATCAGGTTAATAATCACCACAGCTGAGGTGTGGATGCATCACTCACAGAACAGTTGAGACCAAGAGTCCATTAAATCCGTTCAGGAAAATTCGAATCAAAACTACAATGAGATACCACTTCACACCCGCTGGGGTGGCTGTAATAAAAGACAATAACAAGTATTGGCGAGGATGTGGAGAAACTGGAACCCTCACACATTGCTGGTGGGAAGGTAAATGATGCAGCCACTGTGGAAAACAATCTGACAGCTCCTTAAATGGTTTGAGGCATAGATTTACTATATTATCCCGAAATTCCAATTCTAGGTATATATCCAAGAGAGGTGAAAACATATATCCATGCAAAAACCTGTATACAAATGTTCACAGCAGTATTATTACCAAAGAGTGAAACAACTCAAAAGTCCATCAAATGAGGAATGGATAAATAAATTGTGCTATCTTCATATAACAGAATACAATTCAGCAATAAAAAAGGATGAAGTACTGACACATGCTACAACACGGATGAACCTTGAAAACACTATGTTGCATGAAAGAAATCAGTCACAAAGGACCGCATATTGGATGATTCCATTTAGATGAAACGCCTAGAATAGGCAAATCTGTAGAGATGAAGATTAGTGGTTTTCTAAGACTGAAAGGCATGGGAGGGTGGTGGCTAAGGGTTGTGGAGTTTCTTTTCAGAATAATAAAAATGTTCCAAAATTGATTGTGGCGATGGTTGCTGAACTCTGTAATTATACTAAAAGCCAATGAATTGTACTTTTTAAACGGGTGAATTGTATAGAATGTGAATTATATCTCAGTAAAGCTGGAAAAAAGAAAAAGTGTACACTAAAACTCTGCTTTTTAAATGTTTGGGGATCCTTTGCTCTCCCAAGAATTGGACCACGGGTCCATAAAGCAGGTCCTTGAAAAAATTTCTAGACCGTGTTTACGAGACTTGCCCATAGTTATCCATCCCGTCAGCCCCAGCGGTGGGCGTGTGAGACTGGCCACAGGCTGCACTGTCCTGGGAGTGAAGACCCAGGCCTTGGAAGAGGGAGTGACGAGGCCCCTCTGGTCGCCTTGAGAAACCCCACTTCCATCTCCCTCACTGCCAGTGGAAGGTGGTGAAGCAAAAAGCGAGCACCTGTCCAGGGGTGGAATGAGTCAAGTGTAGGATGGAGGACCTGGAGTCCCCGCCAGGCGCCAGGACCGCCATCCCTCAGGGAGCAGGGCCAGGAACCTGACGGCCGGAAGCTCCGAGGACAAGGACCTCCCCGGGCTCCTGCCTCACTCTGTCCGTCCACAGAGCTCCAGAGAAAGAGAAAGCGCAGGCCAGGAAAGAAGGGGAGAAAGGAGCATGCAGAGACCAGCTGGAAAACAAAAGGGGGCCAGTTCCCTCTTCTTAAGCCTGTTATTAGGCTGCGAATCAAATTAAACCACAGGGCTCTCCACTTACAGAGTGCTATTTTAAGGCTTATTAGACTATATTAGGACTGGCATACATTTCCACTGACATAATATCGGCCTGTAATTGGATTTAGGGGTGAGGAGGCCGCTTTCAGCTGGAGTGGGCCCCTGCAGGGAGGAACCTGGTACTCTGCTCACAGCACTGCCACCTCCCCTGCGGGCGGCCATCCGAGGGCCCACGACCCATCCAGGCCCCAAGCACAGCTGTCCGCCTCCCCCTCTTCCTCCGCCCTCGCCTGCTCCCTTGATAAACTGCCCAGAGGCCACCGCAGGCCCCTCTGCTGAGTCTGCGTGCCCATCACGGAGTGGGCTCTCGGGTCTCAGAGCGGCGGGAGCCCCCTGAGGCTGGGGAGACAACAGCTGACGCTGAGACAGGGCCCCGGGGAGGGAGGCGGCCTCACCTTTTGAGACTCCAGGCAGCTGTGGACATGAAGGCTGACCTGACCTTCAGTGGGAGGTGCTGGGGTTTTTTGTGGGTGCTGAGGGACCGGGGGACTGGGGGCTGGAAGCCCTGTTGGCCTTGGCCTTTGAATCTCCTCTCATCCCCTCCCCAACGGCTAGACTCTGGGAAATGACTCTCCCTGGTCAATCCCGGACCACCCCTCAGGGCAGCAGCAGAGTCTGAACAGGGAAGAAACGTGGGAAGGAGTCCACACACTGGATGGAGAGAGGAATGTTCACGAACATTCACTGAGCAGGTGGTGGGTCCTGAGTGTGAAGCAGCAAGGGTCACGGTTAAGCCCTTGGCTTTTGGAATCAGACCTATCTCTGCCATCTGGCTGTGTGATCAACCTCTCAGAGCTGCCGTTTCCTCCTCTGTAAGAGGAGAAATGGAACCCGTTCCTTCCAATCATGATTGTTTTGAGAATTAATTGAGGCAATGCAGGTAAATGGTGAGTAAAAGGCTTAACACCATGAGTGTCTTCTCCCCTTCCATGAGCTTTAAAAATTTCAAATACTTCCACTAAAAGGCATCATAATGGAAACAGACCTCACCAGTCGAGTGCATTACAAAATAATGTTGGGAAGAGAAATATCTTGGTACAGGGACAAGCATGTATGAAATACCACTTCCCAAAATATTGCTCAAACATGAAAAAAAAAAAAACCAAATTCCTTAAGATTTTCCGCTCATATATGTGAACATCTCCTGCTCCCACTTGCCAAGATGCTTCTTGGCTTTACTTTGATGTCTTCAATTTCCACACTTGTTTTCAGCTCTTCTGCCAGAGCCATGTGCTTGTTTATTTTTACTACATTTTTATGACGTTTCTGCTATAGCAATAAGTTTTGCATTATTAGTTTTATCAAATAACAGAATGTCTGGTTGGCTGGCAAAGATTACTGGCCTGGTTTTTATGGCTCCATCCCAGAATACTTTTTGTGATTACTTTCTAAGTTGTTCTTAGATCCCTTCTTAAATATGTGTTTACGCCCTTATTAACTCACATTTCAGGGCTAATTGTTATGGTATAAACTTAGCATCAGTGTGATGCCAATTGCTGTAATCTTATTGTTATTACTTAATCACATGTTTGTGTACTCAGTTCCGTGCAACAGATGTATGTAGGAAAAGTTGCTTGTAAATGTAATATTTACAAACCGAATTTCTTTTTATATTCATTAGGAAGGTTCCCCCTCTAATACATATTATTACACCTTAAAATATCTGTTTGGCAAGTTCAATGTATTTGGGATATTGAATTTCCTGAAACTGGAGGGAAACCTTATTACAAAACAAAGAGAAGCAGACAAGGATGATCTTATCTCTGCAATGTGTAGCTTCCTCTACTGTTCTTAGCTGACTGAATAAGTCTATGAATGACTTGGTTCTATCTTTGAGAGGCATAGAAAGCATGTACTCCCTCCATGGATCAAGGGGGGAAACTGAGGCAGAAGGACAGGGGGGTATCTTGCCCTGCCCTGCCCTGCCATGGGGTCCCAGATGTCCTGTTCTCTGCAGAGAAGGCCCTCTTGTCTGGCATTAACCAAGTCTGTTGGGCCTCTTGAAGGCTTTGCACCTCCTGAACGTCTGCGCTCTTTTCATGGCAGATCTGTTTCCCTTATGGAGCCCAAGCTCAGGTTTTTTTTTTTTTTTCTCTTCCCCACCTCAACAAATGCCCTCATTGCTCACTGGCCCCCAGAGAGTTGCACATCCATAAGAGAGGGGACCTCCTGCAATGTTCCCCCAAGGGAACATCAATGCAGCAACTGTCCTGGCGGGATTGGATTAATGGCATCTGAATTATTCCAGCCAGAACTGGTGCATGCCTGTGAGCTGGGGGCACCGGCAGATTGCTTGTGCGTGTCTGTGTATATGTGTGCGTGCATGAGTGTACACTGAGCGTGTGCTTAACAAGAAGTTTAAATCAGGGATGAGCTGAAATTCACAAACATGAATTATATCACTGTAGACTCATGGTCTTCACAATTAAGGCAGAAAGAGTTTTTATTTGAAACCCACTAGGGTCTCAGATCTTTTTAGGGCTTGGTAATCTGGAGTAGAAGTGCTTTATATTCACATTTTTTTTTACTGTTGTGTCATTACAGCTCTTCTTTTCTCATCAGGTTATAGAATATTCAGATGGTGGAGGGTGGCAGGCTAGTGTCTTTCATAAAAATAACTTTTAATCAGAAAGCACTGTCATTATCCCCAGTGCTGTTCGGCACTAATATGTGTAGGTGACTGACGTAGGGACACGTTGCTTCGCGCACGGCTCCATGGGTGTGTTTGTTTGTACACATATGTGTGTGTCCCTAATGCACCCCTGCTCTGCAGATGGTTCTGATTAATCTGGGCAAGGAAGCTCTTGGATTCTTTTCCTCCAAAAAGGAAGATGTTCTAGCTCCTCCCTCTGCTCGGTATCCAGCACGTACAGATGCGGCAAAGGCAGAGAATTAGAGAAATGGTCTGAAGTTCCACAAAGGCCTCCAGGGAGGCAACTTGCTGACAGCCCCAGGGAAATGTGGAGAAGACGCCTGAGCTCCTTTTCAGCACTGGTGTGGTTCTAGGGTAAATGAGTCTTTGAGTAGCTTTGAAACAATGATTGGTAAACAATCAGGCAAGTGCATGCCTTCCTCTACTAGACTTATTTGGGGGGTAGTCCAAGATCCAAACACCCCCTCCTTTGGAGAAACCCTCCTTTAAGGGAGGTCTTGGTGGCAGGCAGGGCCAAGTGCCCTTAGTTTGGAAGCAGAAAAAGAACCAGATACCCTCTTTTCCTGCCTCTGGCAGTTAGGGCCCTGGGCTGGTCAACGGAGTCTTGCTTCCAAGACTCTGGATCTCCAGCAGGCAGTGCACAAGAAGGATGGTGGAGATTGTTCAGGATGGCAGTGGTGAGTCACAGCAGGGACAGGACATCCAGCAGACTGTTCTTGCTAAAAGATGACTGTCACACTTCTAGCTGCCAGAGTGTCCAGATTCCTGTACTTCATCCAAGCCTGCTCCTCCAGCTACCCATCAATCTGGGAGGCCCTGATATCCTTCCCCATAAATTCTCTTTTTGATTAAGATAACCCGAGTCAGTCTCCATTAGTTGCAACTGAAACATCCTAACTGATAAATCTCCAAGACAGCTGACGTCAGATTTCATTAGCTGAAGGGCAAGTCCCACTGGCTATGAGCAAGAAACGCACCCAATAGCAATCTCCATTCCCATATAACATCCAGACAAATGAGACCATCAGGTGCTCAGCAGACACCTTCATTCATTCATTCAATTAACATTTATCTAGTACTAACCATGTGCCTGGCACTGTTCTAGGTATAAGAGATACAGCGATGAAAAAGAGAAAATCTCTGTTCTCATGTGGCTTGTATCCTGATGGCAGGGGAGACAAGCAGTCATAAACATATAAATACCTCCTATGTCAGGTGTTTCTAAGTGCTGTGAAAAAGAATAAGCCTGGGAAAGGGGGGTAGAGAGTGCCAGAGATGGGGGTATGGCTGCTTTACATAGCAGGGTAAAGCGACAGTGGGACTTGAAAGAAGGAAGGGAGTTAGTTATATGGACACATGGGAGAAAGGAATTCCAGGAGGAAGCAATTGAAGATGCAGAGACTCTGTGGCGGGAGTCTTTGGGGCGTGCTGAAGAAATAGCAAAGAGGCCAAACGTGTCTGGAGACTACTGAGCAAGGGAGTGAGTGTGGAGAGAGAGCAGGAGGCTAGCTGGTGAAGGACCTCAAGGACCACCGTAAGAACCGTGGATTTTACTCTGAGCGAGAAGGGAAACCACTGGAAGATTTTGAGCACAGGAGTGACACAAACCCACTGATGTTTTAAAAGGTCTCCTCTGGTGGCCACACTGAGAATAGACTTTGGGATGGAGGGATGAGAAGAAGCAAGGAAACCATCAAGGAAGCTACTGCAACAGTCCAGGAAAGAGAATACTGTGAGTTGGGTTAAAGTGACAGTGGTAGAGATGTGAGACGTGGTCAGAGCCTGCATGTATTTGGAAGACAGATCCAGCAGGTTTTATAGCCAATTGAACGTACAGTGGGAGAGAAAGAGAGGAGTCAAGGATAACTCCAAAGTATGGCCTAAGCAACAAGAGTGGAATTGCCATTAACTCACTGGAGAAGACTGGGAGTGGGGCAGGATTTTACAGAGAAATCAAGAGTTTAATGTTGGGCATGTTAAGTCTGAAATCTTTATTAGACTTCCAAGTATAGATATTGAGCAGGCATGTGGGTATTTATATGAGTGTGGAACTCAGGAGAAAGATATGAGACTGCAGATGTGATTTTATAAATCACCAATGTCTAGATGGTGTTTGAAGACAAGGAACTAAATGAGACTCCCCTAAACAGTGAGTTAGAGAAAAGAAGAGGTGCAAGGATAATGGGCAAAGACATTCTAACAAAGGGGTATGAGAAGGAGCAACAGTGAGGTAGACAGGGAGAAAGGAGGGGAGGGAGAGGGAGAGAGAGGAAAGCACAGAAAAACAGAGAGGAGGAATGGGGGAGGGGGAGAGGAGAGGCAAGAGAGATAGACAGAGAGATAGAAAAAGAGATCCTCTACGGCCAAGAGAAAAAAGTGTTTGAGAAGGATGGGGTAAGATCTCAGAAATGCAGCTAACTTTACATCTCAAGGAACAAGAAAAAGAATAAACCAAGCCCAAAGTTAGAAGAAGAAAGGAAATGACAAAGACTAAAGCAGGAAAAAACAAAATAGAGAACAGAACAACAATAGGAAAAAATGAAACTAAGAGCTGGTTTTTTGAAAAGGTCAACAAAATTGACAAACCCTTAGCTAGACTAAGAAAAAAAGAGAGAAGACTCAAATAAATAAAATCAGAAATGAAAGGGGAGACATTACAACTGATGCTATAGAAATAAGGATTATAAGTGACTGCTTTGAACAATTACATGCCAACAAATTGGATAATCTAGAAGAAATGGATAAATTCCTAGAAACAGACAACCTACCATGACTAATTCATGAAGAAACAGAAAATCTGAACAGACCTATAACTAGTGAGGAGATTGAATAAAAAAATCAAAAACCTTCCAACAAAGAAAAGTCCAGGAACAGATGGTTTCACTGGAGATTTCTACCAAACATTTAAAGAAGAATTAATGTCACTCCTTCTCAAACTCTCCCAAATAACTGAAGAGGAGGGAATGCTTCCAAACCCATGAGGCCAGTATTACACTGATACCAAAGCCAGACAAAGACATTACAAGAAAACTATAGCTCAACATTCCTGGACAAATATAGATGCAAAAATCCTCAACAAAATACTAGCAAACCAATTCAATATCACATTAAAAAGACCATACAACATGACCAAGTGGAATTTAATCCCTGGGATGCAAGGATAGTTCAACATACAAAAATCAATCAGTATGACACATCACATTAATATAATGAAGGATAAAAATCTCATGTCATCTCAATAGATGCAGAAAAAGTATTTGACAAAATTCAACATCTTATCACAATAAAAGCATTCAACAAACAAGAAATAGAAGGAAATTGCTTCAATAGAATAGAGGCCAATATATGAAAAGCCCTCAGCTAACATCATATTCAACAGTGAAAAACTGAAAGCTCTTCTGATAAGATCAGGAATGAGGTAGGATGCCCACTCTTGCCACTTCTACTCAACGTAGTACTAGAAGTCCTAGCTAGAGCATTTAGGCAAGAAAAAGAAATAAAAGGTATCCAAATTAGAAAGAATGTTAGCCAAGATGACATTATCTTATATGTAGAAAACCCTGAAGATTCCACAAAAAAGGTTAAAATTAATAAGCAAATTCAGCAAAGTCGTAGGATACAAATCAACATACAAAAATCACCTGTGTTTCTACACACTAATAACAAACAATCTGAAAAGCAATTTAAGAAAACAATCCCATTTACAATAGCATCAAAAAGAATAAAATACTTTGGAATAAATGTAACCAAGGAGGTGAAAGACTTGCATACTGAAAACCATAAAACAATGTTGAAAGAAATTATAGTAGACCCAAATAGATAGCAAGACATCCATGTTCATGGACTGGAAAATTTAATATTGCTAAATGTCCACACTACCCAAAGTGATCTACAAATTCAATGCAATCCCTATCAAAATCCAAATGGCATTTTTTTAAGAAATAGAAAAATCAATCCTAAAATTCACATGCAAACACAAGGAACCCCAAATAGCCAATCTTAAGAAAAAAGAACAAAGCTGGAGGCATTATACTTCCTGACGTTTTTTTCTATTACAAAACAACAGTAATCAAAACAACATGTTACTAGCATATAGACAGACATATAGACCAATGGAACAAAATACAGAGCCCAGAAATACACTCTTGCATATATGTAGATGATTAAATAATCTTTGACAATGGTGGCAAGACAATTCAGTGGGAAAAGGACAGTCTCTTCATCAAACAGTGTTGGGAACGCTGGATCTCCACAAGCAAAAGAATGAAATTGGACCCTTATCTTACACCATATACAAAAATCAACTGAAGGGACTTCCTTAGTGGCTCAGTGGTTGGGAATCCGTCTGCCAACGCAGGGGACACAGGTTCGATCCCTGGTCCGGGAAGATCCCACATGCCATGGAGCAACTAAGCCCGTACGCCACAACTACGGAGCCTGCGCTCTAGAGCCCACGCACCACAACTACTGAAGCTTGCGCGCCTAGAGCCCGTGCTCTGCAACAAGAGAAGCCACTGCAATGAGAAGCCCGCGCACCGCAACGAAGAGTAGCCCCCGCTCGCCGCAACTAGAGAAAGCCCGCACGCAGCAACAAAGACCCAAGGCAGCCAAAAATAAATAAAAATAAATAAAAAATTAAAAAATAATCAACTGAAAATGGATTAAAGACTTAAATGTTAACCTGAAATTATAAAACACTCGAAGAAAACATAAGGGAAAAACTTCATAACATTGGTCTTGGCAATGACTTCCTGATATGACACCAAAGCACAGGAAACAAAAGCAAAAATAGACAAGTAGGACTATATCAAACTAAAAGCTTCTGTGCAGTGAAGGAAACAATAAAGTGAAAAGGCAATCTAAGGTATGACAAAAATATTTGCAAACCACATATTTGATAAGGGGTTAATATATAAGGAACTAATCCAAAATACATAAGGAACTCAGTAACCAAAAAACCCCCCAAATAACCCAATTTAAAAATGGGCAAAGGACTTGAACATACATTTCTCAAAAAAGACATACAAATGGTCAACCAGCATATGAAAAGATGCTCAACGTCACTAATCATCAGGGAAATGAAAATCAAAATCACAATGAGAGGGCTTCCCTGGTGGCGCAGTGGTTCAGAATCTGCCTGCCAATGCAGGGGACACGGGTTCGAGCCCTGGTCTGGGAAGATCCCACATGCCGCGGAGCAACAGGGCCCGTGAGCCACAACTGCTGAGTCTGCGTGTCTGGAGCCTGTGCTCCGCAACAAGAGAGGCCGCGACAGTGAGAGGCCCGCACACCGCGATGAAGAGTGGCCCCCGCTTGCCGCAACTGGAGAAAGCCCTTGCACAGAAACGAAGACCCAACACAGCCAAAAATAAATAAATAAATAAATAAAAATAAAGGAATTCCTTTAAAAAAAAAAATCACAATGAGAAAGTCACCTCATACCTGATAGGGTGGCCATTATAAAACAAACAAAACAGAACAAAACAAAAAAACAGAAAATAGGGAGTTCCCTGGTGGCCTAGTGGTTAGGATATTGGGATTTCACTGCTGTGGTTCGGGTTTAATCTCGGGTCGGGGTAACTGAGATCCTGCAAGCTGCGTGGTGCAGCCAAAAAAGGAAAAAACAAAACAAAAACATAAAATAACAAGTGTTGGTGATGATGTGGAGAAGAGCCCTTGTGCTATGTTGGTTGGACTGTAAACTGATGCAGCCACTGCTGAAAACAGTATGGAGGTCAAAAATTAAAAATAGAGCTACCCTATGAGCCTGCAATCCATCTTCTGGGGATTTATCCAAATGAATTAAAAACAGTATCTTGAAGAGATATTTTCACTCCCACGTTCATTGCAGCATTATTCACAATTTAGGTAGAAACAATCTAAATGTTCATCAGTGGATGAATGGATAAAGAAAATGTGGTATATACATAGAATGGAATATTATTCAGCTTTAAAAAAGCAGGAAAATCTATCATATGCTACAACATGGGGGAACCCTGCGGACATTCTGCTCAGTGAAATAAATCAGTCACAGGACAAACGCTGCATAAGTCTACTTATACGACAGAGTCAAACTCATAAAAGCAGAAAGTAGAATGGGGGTTGCCAGAAGCAGAGGGGAGGGGAAAATGGGGAGTTGCTGTTCAGTGGGTATAGAACTGCAATTGTGCAAGATGAGAAAGTTCTAGAGACCTGCTGGTAACATTGTGCTTATAGTTAACAATGTACTATACACAAGAATTTCTTAATAGGGTAGATCTCATCTCATGTGTTTTTTTACCACGATAAAAAATTAAATTTAAAAAAAGGGGGGTGAGGTATTCATCTTGTTAAGTGGTAGGATCGCAGACAGGTGGACGAGGGTAAAGACTGAGAAATGACCACAACACAGCAGCAGATAACTGATGGGAGGTTTGAAGGGAGGAGGAAGGAGAAACTCGGGGACAGGAGAGCAAGAAGGGGGATATCTGACATCCCTTTTTAAAGTGCTCTCACAGAATCAGGATGTCCAGTTCTCAAAAGAACTGTTTTAGAAAGTGAAAACACTTTACTAATAGTGAGTGAAGATGTTTGGAACTGGATCTTCTTAGAAGCTCTGACAGGTAGGTAGCAAACTGGCGTTCCTTTTTCTTCCCGACTGCGCCTGCCAGCTGGCCTGTTTTCTTGCCCCCGTGCTCCAGCGTGAACGCTGGCGGCTCAGATGCAGCTGTTTGTATAAATGGTGAAGTTAGGTTTATAGCAATTTAATCAGCAGCATTAATAATGTCACCTAGGCTTAATGATACCAATTAAAACCACAGCAAACATTGCCGAACAGCTTATAAACAGTGATATTAAAGATGAACTTCCTGTGTTTGGTCAATGCTGTTTTTAGAAAACAAAAGTAGAGGGGTTCATGTTTTAAATAGTCCTATATTCTCACTTCTACTCTGAACCACGAACAACACAGAATGGCAGACTCTCGCAAGGGAATAGCCCTGTTTTTTTCTTTATCACCCGTAGCTGTTTTGGCTGTTTGGCTAGGACAGATCTAAGTCCACTGCTGTTGGCCACCATAACGGAAGTGAGACCCAGGTGGTGGTATCATAGAACAAATCATCCAGGAACAAGGACATGGCTGGAAAATTATTCTGGCTCAGGAAATATTGGGTTCCATATCCTCAGCAAGTCCTGAGAAGTCCAGAGGCAAGCAAAGGGGATTTTTAAAGGTCAAACAGAGAACGTATCAAAGCTTTAACCCAAACAAAAAATCGGAGGCTGGATCAAATTAGTACTGTTCCTCTATGTGTGGGGCTCTCATAGGAATGATAGTAACCAACCTTCTTCTTCCTTCAAACATGTGTTAGAGAGTGAAAAATGCTCCTGGAGGGATTCACATTCAAGAACGAAGAAGACAGGGACATAGGGAAGGAGGATTCCCAAGGAGAGGTTGTGAATCCACCTGTTTCCAAGGGCTTCAACATTATAGCAACATCCCTGCTTATACGGGCGGCAGCATCCAGATGGACAGATTGGTAGCAGGGAAGGAACGTTTCTCAGCCAGAAGTCTCTTCCAGACATAAGAGCCTTGAAATTTTACTTGCGTCCAGAGACACCTCCATCTAAACCCAGCAGAACTCCGCGACATTTTTAAATGCATCCACAGGAAATGATGATCTTTGCAGAGCCCGCGGGGGTAAACAGAGGAGGTAGCTGGTGAGTCAGACCTGCTCAGCCAAGGTGTGACCCACCATGATGTGCTGAGTGCAAAGCTCTGTGCCCTGTGTTTCCCTGTCCTTCTCGTCTCCACATCCCCTCACCTTTGTGATCCTCCTCTGCAAGGGGCTTCCTTCACCTTCCTCTGGTGGTCGGGAGTGTGCGACTCAAGAAAAGCTGCTCCTATCCAGGATTCCAGCTAAATGGGAGTCCCCCGGAGGCTACCATGTGGCATAGCTCTTGGGGACACAAATCATACGTTCTTTGTAAATGATGCCCCCAGGAGCTGTGCAATAGGTAGGCTCTGAATCCACGTCCACTTTGGGGAATCTTAAGATACCAAGACACCAAAATTCATTTGTTATCTCTCTACCCAGTTTGCCATGATCAGCCAGAGCCTTTGACATTTCATCTCAGGCAGGTGGGGGGCTCAGAACGTTTCCCAAGAAAGAATCAAGGGCTTCACATCTCCCTCTTCATTCAATTCGTAGAAAGCCGGCCTCCAACACAAACCTTTTTAGTCTAAGATCCCCAGTGACGGCGGACTCTTCGGGGGGAGTTTACTGCAGTGTTTGGAAACTGCGTTGTGTGTTTTTATAGATTTGTGCATAGGCCCGGTGGTCTTAGAACTCTGCAGGCAACGCTAATAGATAAAAAACAGTGCTGGGCTGAGCCCAAGTTAAGAGTGAAGGATTTTGTTAGGCCAAAGTCAGAGAGAGGAATTACAGGGAGATCCCTGCCAGAAAGCAGGAGGTTGGACACAAAGCACTCCACTCAGAGGGAAGGACAACTATATATATATATATTTTCCTAGGCAACACACCTCAATGGAGATGAAGGTCTGTGAACAAGGTTCAAATTCCACTGCCACCACTAGCTTATTTTTCAGACTCTGAAACAAAGTCTTTCTGTGGCTCCACCTATGTGGCATCAACCGTCTGGAAGGGAACTGAGACGTTTATTTAATTATCCAGATATTTTGAAATATATGAAACCTTTTAACCCAGATGTTTGTCATCTGTAGAGTGTCTACAACTCTGGTTTCTCATCTGAAAACCAGGGGGGTTTCAAGCCCAACTGTCTCAAAGGAATGTCCTTTATATGAAAAATTGATCCTGAAGCAATGCACCCACATGCTTCAGGAAGAACAAAACTTGAAGAATATGTACTGTTGGTCTAACTAGATAGCGGCAGGGTCTCTAAATATAGCAGAAATTGGCCAAAGAATTTGGAGGAAGAGTGTTGGTGGAGAAGAAAAACGGAGTGAGGAGATGATTGCGTTTTATTAAATTTTCTGGAAGTAATTAGCTCTACAGGATCTTCAGAGACGGTGATTTCAGAGGTTCCCGGCCATTATTTATTCACAGTTAATTCCTTAACGCACAAGTTCATTCAACAAATATTAATTCGATGCTTGCTATATGACAGCAACTCTGGCAGGTGCTAGAGATAAAGGGGGTGAAACACACTTTTTTTCTCTCTCTCTTTTTTTTTTTAACTTTTGCAAATGAGTTGTTACAATTATGGCAACTTCTGTGAAGAAAACGTGAAAGGAGCTCTGACAAGGGGTACTGAAGTCATGTTCTCATCGGTGTTGCTCCGGGGCAGGGCCGGGGTTCTTCCAGGACAGAGCAGGTACGGGGCGGCTCAAGGGGGAAGAGGAGGAGGGCCAGCAAGGCAGGCCTGGGAGCAGCCGGGATCCCGCAGGCCACATACGCCGCATTTGGTTTTATCATGAATGCAATTAGAATACACTGGAGGGTAGAGCATCATATAGAGGAAAAACACCAGAATCAGAAGACTTGGGGCTCTGTACTCAGGTCGACGTCTTAAAGAGCCAGGCGGCCCTGGGACGGCCATTTGACCTCCCCAGACTCCGTCCTCTCATCTGTACAAGGGCAATACGAATAGGCTCAAGACCAGAGCTGGAAGGCACCTGAGAGATTTGTTTTATTTTGTATTGTTTTAGTCCAGCTCCCTCCTAATTCAGAAGAAAAAAAAAATCAAGGTTTCTAAAGAAACCTTGCAGTGATCAAAAGAAACAATGCATGTAAATACATTTTGTAAAATGAAGTATAACACCTAAGGTATTATTATTATTATTATTAGTTCTGATCTCTTCCACCCTGGCCACAGACTCACACATCTCAGTGTCCCTAAGTGTTCAGGCAGAGACAGAAAAATGGAGCTGTACCTGCATATGTGTTATGTCTGTCTATGTCTGTGTCTGTGCATCTGTATCTTTATCTCGTTAGCTAGATCTAGAAAGAAAGGAGGAAAGAGAGCTGGGAGACGGCTGCCATTCCAGGACATTATTTACAGGGAGGGGGGCAATCCTGAAAACTGCCGTATCCCCTTGAGAGCAGTGACCTAATCAAAATGTATAATTATCTGCCTCATCTAAATGAAAGCATCATTTGAGAAACAGTAATGGGTTTCGGTGTGGCTTCAATTGCTATATAGTTCTCAATTGCTATTGAGTTCTCATTTGCCATGGAATTCAGTTGCTGAAGGGTAATTATAATGTTTAACAAATATATTCCCTTTAGGGACCTGATGTTAAAGACGCAACATCCCTTTTCTCATTTTACCGATTCCCCAGCTCTCAGGACCATGGCTACACACCCCAGAAGCATGGGCACGTCTTCCTCCTAAGCTCACCTTTCTGCCAGTTCAGCTGCTCAGACCCGCACGGTCTGCCCCTCACCTCCAAATAGCCACGAGAGCTCCCACTGCCCCTCAGGTCTCCCTAATGAACTCCAAAACAGCTTGGGAGAATGTGCTTTGTCAATTATTTATTCTCCCCCGCCCCAGGTCCCAGGCACCAACCCTTCCCCACTACACCAAGATAGAAGACTGTGAAGATCAGAGCAAAGGAGGGGCTTGCCCTTAAAATACAGATCAAAGGTACTCAGCAACTCTGCAGACTAGAGGACTACAAGAAAAACGGGCTCTGAGATTTCCTTTCTTTAGCAGGCATATTGGGTATTTTTTACAGGCTTAGCCCTCAGAGCTGAATGATGCGTCCCTCAACCAAACACACACACACACACGCGCACACACAGAGACACACAGATCTGGAAGAGGAAGCCCAAACCCAGGACTGTTGCAGGGAGGCCAGTGCCTCTGTCCACACTGGAGCTTAGACTATGGCACAGAGGTCTGCTTGAAGAGGTAGCTTGTGGGTGTTGCCCTCCTCGTTGGCTGATTGAATATGCACCGTCCTGGACTCCCACCCTTGTCTAGCCCCTGCCTCTCTATATCAGTCTACTGAATGCATACGACTTGAAGACACGGGCCACAACTGCCATATTCACCTTTTATCCCTGGTGGCTGGCCCTGTTCTTAACCCTGCAGAGATGCTCAGTAAATTTTTGCAGAATGCTAAATGGCGCACAGAGACAGTAAAATGTATTGTATTACTGCAAGCTGCCTGCCAGCCTGTTCCAAGATGCCAGCCTTGATGTGGATGGTCCTCAATGCCATCCCCTCTCCCCAAGGAGTCAGCCGTAACGAGCCCGAGGGGCAGGCAGCTGCTGCATGCTAGATGTGAACTCACAGAGCACCTTCCAGGGAAAACTGGGAGGAGCTGGGAGAGAGAGGTGTCCCAAGAGGGCACAAGGCAGAGGTGGCAACCATGGGGGCCGTTCACTATGCCATCCAGTGACAGAAGCCAACATCCCATGGCCCTGAGATGCCTGGTGTCAGACTCACCGCTGTGAGAACAGAAACCCACTGAGTGGCCACTGTAGGTGCCTCATGAGCTCAGAGAGAAAGATGGATTGATTGATTTGTTTATTGGGCCTTTCATTTATTTTGCCCAGAGTGATGGATGAATTCAGCAAAGAGAGAAGGAGAGAAGGGACAATCGGGTTTGCAGGATGGTCTGTCAGCTGCAGAGTGGCTGAGCCAGCATCCCGTTATTAGCTCGGAAAATAACATTTCTCTCCAGGCCTCACTTAATCCTTTGTTGGGAGAATATTTTTCCAACCCACATTAATAAAAAACAATAACAAAAAATGTGGAAGGAGGAAGGGTTAGAGTAGGAAGCCCGAGTGAGGCAAGGAATTTGTTTAACGGAATCATTTCTGTGCCCCTTAAACACTTTGATAAAAGCCATGGGACCTAAATCAAAGCCACTGAAAGGAAAAATAAAAAGATGTCTGAGAACAATTCCATTTGCTGGAATTTTCCCTCCTGTATTATATTATGATGGGGGGGGGTAAAAAATAGTTCTATTTGACCCTCCTTTGATCTTTCAAAGTAAAGAAGAACATTTGAAAAAGAAAAAGAATAGAAATTGACGCCAATCTTGTTTCCTTTCTTTTCTTTACTTGCATCAATAACTCAACTAGATTTGAAGTGAGGTATGACCAGCTATTGAGCCCAGGACACCCACAAATAAAAACCAGGAGTATGTAACTAGAGGGAGTTCAAAAGGCCACTAGGTCACCAAGGACCCTCTCTCAGTCACAGATCCTCTACCCACATAAGGCCTGAGACAATTTAGAGGACTTGGTAGCTTGGCCAAGTAGACCAAGATGGGAGGGAAGTGATGAGAGGCCTTCAATTCATATTTTCATTGTGAGTGGATTTTCTGCAGATCCACCTGCAGTAAGGCGTTCCCTCCATGAAACAGGGCTGCTACACCAACCTCAGAGAGGTGGCAGAGGGCAGCAATATTCAAATAAGACAAGTCTGCAAGCACTTGACTCATTTCTAGGCCGGGAATCTGTGTGACTAGCCCCATTGCTCCCCAAAGAGGGTCATGCCCTTTCTACACCCATCTCATGAATCTTTGAAATTTCACTTGGAAATAGTGATAAATCAGGGGCACCTAAACTAAAAAACTGATGCCAATGCTAGAAGTGCAGAGATGGGAAGTAACCTGCACCTGGTATGTAATTCTGGCTGATCGACAGCGACTACCTGTGTTAAGAATGATTCTGAGAGGGCTTCCCTGGAGACGCACTGGTTAAGAATCCACCTACCAATGCGGGGGACACGGGTTCGAGCCCTGGTCCGGGAAGATGCCACATGCCGCGGAGCAACTAGGCCCGTGAGCCACAACTACTGATCCTGCACTCTAGAGCCCAAGAGTCACAACTACTGAGCCCGTGCTCTGCAACAAGAGAAGCCACCGCAATGAGAAGCCCGTGCACTGCAAGAAAGAGTAGCCCCCGCTTGCTGCAACTAGAGAAAGCACACGTGCAGCAACGAAGACCCAACACAGCGCCCCCCCAAAAAAAAAATATATATAAAAGAATGATTCTGAGGATATGTTTGAATTTCATCGAAAAAGCATAGTGCTCAATTGACTGATGTCTGCTATAGGGGTAGAAGAAAGCACTAGTACCATATTTCATGTATATGCCATCCCTGGTAATTGAAAAGAGCACTGGATTTGGAGTCAAAACACCATGATCTATGACCTTAGAAGAGACCAAACCTTTCTGAGTAACAGGTGCTCTATCATTACGACCGACACTAATGACAGGAAACTGATATACCTGAACGGACTCTGCAATTTGTGAAACATGTTTATACATGTTATTCCTTCTCTAAAATTGTGGTAAAATATATATATATAACATAAAATTGACCATTTTAACAAAATTTTAAGGGTACAGTTCAGTGACATTAAGTACATTCACATTGCTGTACAACCATCACCACTATTCATCTCCAGAACTTTTTCACCTTCCCAAACTGAAATTCTACATCCATTAAACAATAACTCCCCGTTCTCCCCTCCTCCGGCCCCTGGCAACCACCATTGCACTTTCTGTGTCTATGAATTTGACTTCTCTAGGACCTTATAAAAGTGGAATCACACGGTATTTACTCTTTTGTAAATATTTCACTTCACGTGTCTCCAAGGTTCATCCGTGTCATCCATGTTGTAGTGTGTATAAGAATTTCCTTCTTCTTTAAGGCTGAATACTATTCCACGGTATGTATAGACCACATTTTGTTTATCCATTCATCTGTCAATGGACACTTGGGCTGTTTCCAAATTTTGGCTAGTGTGAATAATGCTGCTATAAACCTTAGTGGGCAGATATCTGTTCAAGTCCCTGCTTTAAATTCTTTTGGGTATATACCCCAGAAGAGGAATTGCTGAATCATGATAATTCTGTTTAATTTTTTGAGGAACCACCGTACTGTTACCATCTCTTTTTAAATGTCGATTAGTAATGCCTGTTTGGAATACTTCGTGGAGAAGTTAAAGGATCACAAAGAGATAAAGGCTGATGCAACTCAAACTGAAGTCAGCCTGGGCCTGGCCAAGAGCAGGTGATGAATTCCCATCCCTCCTTTGCTGCTTCCCAGGCTGCAGTGGCCGCCATCTTGCTCCAGCAGGGCACCGGCCGGAGGAGCAACAGCTTGAGCCTGTCTGCTCTGCCACCTGCTGATGTGCAAGGAGCACATGGTCCCTGGGCCAGAACCAGCTCTCTAGTGGGAAAGAACATCCACTCAGGGGCAGCAATGTTTCCCTTGGCAGGGCGATGGCTCAGATGTTGCCTCCTGGAATGCAGACCCCTCCATGGGAAGGGGGAGGGGGAGGGAAAGATGGATGGCCATGGAGGGAGGAAGCCATTAGCATTTTGGTTGTGACATATTTATGCTCAGGCTTTGTCATGTGTTTCAAATAACAGGATATTCTGATAGAGACTCAGCTTTCAAATAACAGGCTGAAAAGAAAGACTGCACTGCCCTTCTTTGTTCCACAAAGGCCTGGCAGCTGGCAAGACCAGAGCTAGCCTGCCAGAGTACAAAGCTTGAGAGTTCTCGTCCTCCCGATGATGGGGCAGTGGTCCAATGCCAGCTCATAGCCATTAAGTGGCTGAGCTGCCTGGACGCATCCCATGCCAGGGCACCACTGGCATCTGGGAGTGGCAACTAGCCCAGTGGGCTCTTTCTCCATAAAGTTGTCTCCAAGTCACTGGACTTAAGAGGTCCTGCGGAGGGTCATTCAGCCCATACTCCTGCCTAGAGTGGACACTAGCAAAACCATTCCAAACCAGCAGGAATTTGTCTTACTACCAAAATTCTCATTCTGTGGCCTTTCTCTGGGGATGTGGAGAATGATGGTCCCTTTTCCACACCATCAACAGTCTAACGCTGTTGGTGAGCAGGTAGGCTCTGGGACCCGACAAACTCAGGCTGCCCCCCCGGGCACACATTTACTAGCTTGTGAATTTAGGGAAACTACTCCAGTTACTACATTGCTTAGTCCTCACATTCTCCATCTGTAAACTGGAGATAAACAAGAACGCCTACCTTATCTCATTGAGGATACAGGGTGCCTGGCACCTAAGAGCACAATGTAAGCTATTTGGGTTACACCCCTGCAAGTGGAGGCATCCTCCTTGGGGTACATGCCCAAAGCCCCTTTGACAGATGTCCACCTGGGTGGATGCCCTCCCCCCCAGCACTCCCAAGAGCTGGATTTGGGCCTTTGCAGGACGGCAATGGCTTCTCACCAAACTTGAAGGTCTAGGAATCAAACCAGAGGCTTCATCTCATCCAGGTTTGCACCTGGCTTGTTTAATTGCTCCATCGATAAGCTGAGAGCACTCAATAGTGAATTAATAAAAATGCTAGCTTACGATGGCCCCTGGGTACATAGGGGAAGGCCTCCTTCCAAGTGTTTCCATGTCCTGCCCCTTATCTTTCCAGGGGGCCCTTAGGGGGTTGAATGGATTCTGGGCACACCTCTGTCTAGAGGAAGCCACCCCACTTTGAGGCTCAGTTTCCTCATCTCTAAAACAAGGGGTTGCACAAATTCATTTCTAGAATGTTTATACTTTAATGGATCCATGATCCTGGGACTGTGGCTGATGGATAGGAATATAAGGAAAGGAAAGGAAAGGAAGGGGAAGGGAAGGGAAGGGGAAGGGAAGGGAAGGGAAGGGAAGGAAAGGAAGGGGGAGGGAAGGGAAGGGAAGGAAGGGGGAGGGAAGGGAAGGGAAGGGAAGGGAAGGGAAAGCAAGGGAAGGGAAGGGAAGGGAAGGCTACTTACATGAGGCAGAAGGTAAAGGTGGGCCCAAACCCAGGACTCCTGATACTCAGGCCACAGAGGAGAAGGAGATTCAAAGAGAAGACAGGCATCAGCAAGGAAACAGTTCCACTGCCAAGTCCTCCAGATGGAAACCTGTATCCCTAAGGACATTGTGGAAGTTCAGTTCCTCTGAGAACGTAAAAACTGAGCTAGCGGGCTTCCCTGGCGGCGCGGTGGTTGAGAATCTGCTTGCCAATGCAGGGAACACGGGTTCGAGCCCTGGTCTGGGAAGATCCCACATGCCTCGGAGCAACTAGGCCCGTGAGCCACAATTACTGAGCCTGCGCGTCTGGAGTCTGTGCTCCACAACAGGGGAGGCCGCGATGGTGAGAGGCCCGCGCACCGCGATGAAGAGTGGCCCCCACTTGCCGCAACTAGAGAAAGCCCTCACACAGAAATGAAGACCCAGCACAGCCATAAATAAATAAATAAATAATTAAAAAAAAAAAAACAGAGCTAGCAGAGCACGCTGCAAGGAAGAAAGCTGGGTGGTCCTGCCCCCTCCTTTCATATCACTAACTACAGGACACGGGACGCTGTCACCTCCCAGTCCCCTGGGTACCTCCCCATCTCTCAGGGAGCTTGGTGACTCCTGTTGAGAAGCAGTGAGATTAGCTAAAAGGTGTAAACTTGTCTCTAATATGACTGGTTACAGGGAGCTTTGCACTGAGAAAAACTGGAAGAAATCTGTAATCCGGGAATGACCCTGGAGGCAATGGTGGGTCTGACCCCTCGACACTCGCTCACTGTGAAGATGAGAAGACATTGTTCAGTACCTGAGGAAGGAGGGAGGGGGGGGATCAGTAATGAACCCCCATCTTCAGGGAATATCACAAATGACTCGGTCCAGATGAAGAACCCATGTGGCTGGGCCAGATGACCACATATGGAGGCAGCTTGTCCATGGAGAACAAATGTCCACGGAACAGCAGAAAGAGGGGAGGACGGAACCAGCAAAGGGCATCGGCAGGAGCTGAATGGCCACTGGGACCCAGGCTCTTTAGCTGAATAGACTTGAGTCCTCACAACAGACGGGCAGTACAGGTCTGCATTAGATAAGAAAGCTGAGAACTGGAAGGCTGCGTAGCTGGGAAGCGGCGCCCCCAGTGGTGAGCAGTAGATCTGCAATCCCCACCCGGGTCCACTGGCCAAAGCCTGCTCTTTCCACCGGCTTACTTTTCTCTTAATGCTCCAGGCTTGATGGAAGCCAGAGACCACAAAAGGGGTGCAGCAAGGAGTCTTCTGTGATAACGTAGAAAACATGCACACAGACTAAGGAGGATGGGCAAGAGAGGAGGATGTCTTGGAAAACGGGCTGTAGAGCAGGATGCTAATTGAGCCAAAGTAAATCCTGAGAGCATGATCAAAGGTGGGGCGGGGTCGCCTTGGGAGGAGGGGGGTAAAATGGGAGCATTTGGGGCTATTCTATGCTAGTTAGGCTTTTTTTCTTTTTTTTTTAGTTGAATGTACAAAAACTATTGATCAATTATTAAGATCGGAGAGAAAAGAGCAGCAAGGAGAGAACACTGTAGGGTGGAAAGAGTAGAGGGGCGGGGAGGAGGGAGAGAAGAGGCCGGGGCCACACAGGCTTCGCTCCCCTGTCACTCTCCTTCCTGCCAGCAGCTCCGTGGGCCTGTCAGGCAACCAGAGGAGCAGCTGTGTGAGCCCAAGTCCAGCTGGTGGGATGCCCCACTGACCTGGGGACCAGAGAGGAGCCAGGGTCTTGCTCTCTCCTGTCACCCCTGCCCCTGCTCCAGCTGGCATGTGGAGGGGGCCAGGGCTGGGCCCTCAGCAGCTCCTGCCCGGCCGTGAGGGCCCAGACACCTGTGCACAGGTGTGGCTCATCCTGCCTGGCTCAATGACGCCTCGCTCCGCTCTGGGCACTGTACCCAGCTCAGCCAACAGCTGGAGACAAGGCCCGGGCAGAGGGAAGCTGACACACATGCATCTGCTGAGGAGACGGGCACAGCCCTAAAAGATCTTGGCCCAGGACCCCAAACGGCATGGTGGCCAGAGTGGAATTGGCAAGTCGCCAGCCTCAAGCCACATGGTGACACTGGACTTCAAGCACTGACCTTGGGCCCCACCTCCTATCTGCAGCGGTGTCTGCTTTCACCTCACGCGTACCCTGTGAATGTCTGCAGCTCACAGCACCACCTGAGGGGCAGTCCCTTCCCCAGCCCTAATTCAAATCATTCCGATTATCCATGTGGAGGACGTGGCTCCTCATCTGGGTGACCTGCTTAGATCTGCCAGGGCCTGACGAGCCTGGGGCCTCCCCCAGCCCTTTAACATGAGACAAGATCCCCAGCGCCTCTGCCCTTGGACCAAGACAGCCGCTTTCAATTCTGTCTTCCCCTCGGGCAAAATCAGCAGCAAAGACAGCGCAAAGCTGAGTGCCCTAAGCCCCTTCCTTTGATTCTCAGGCCCCAAGAGCCACCCAGGCACCAGCAAGCAGCTACGACGCGGCCACCAGACCGTTTGCTGGTATCATACGCGGTGTTCCCCCTTCTCAGAGGAACTGACAGGACACGGCTTCAGCCCGGAGGTGAGCAGAGAGCTCCCTGAGCCTGCTGAGGACAGAGAAACGGGTGGAGAGCTCCTACTTCGCAGCCATCATCCCGAGGAGCCTTCCGAGGGGGTCAGGCTAATGAGTCCACTGGCTCTGCTACTGGGAGAAGTCCTGGTGGCTTCAGCGTTCACCACCAAGACAGAGCGCCTCCACTGGTGTCGACAGGGAGAAACGTTCCACCGAAGCCTCAGCCAAAACGCAGGCACTTCACGTCTGCCCCACAACCATCCCTTTGAACAATGAGCTCATCAAAGAAGGGGAATTTTTATAGACTCTCTGTTGAGGAACGATTCTGATGCCCAATCTGTCCATTACGGGCCTCCTGAGAAGTAGGTACAAAGAGGTGACTGCAGCGTGGCCCGGAAGCTGGTTTGTGGCGTGGCTCCTGTACAGGAGAGCCCAAGCTCTTCATACTCACGCGCCAGGGGTCAGCTCGGGCGTCCTTGCTTCCCAACCTCAACCCTGTCTGGGAACTAGCGTGGGGAAAATCCAGACGTGTTCTGCCCAAAGCGCCCTTTTGGTGGGTGGGTTCAGAGAGACCCCACATCTTTTCTGTCACAGGCTGTGCCCTGGTGTGAGACTCAGGGACAGCCAGCTGGGAGCGGGGGTCACCCAAGTACCCAGAGGCCTCCGAGGCCGGAGACACCATGGGCTCTCAGCTTGGATGCGGCTCTCCGATACTGAAGGACATCCAGCCCACGGCCTTCAGCGATGCTCCCTGGCCTTAAATAACTTTTATAAAATCATCCATTTGTTTGAAAAAAAAAAAGTCTATATTTAGATAATAAAACTTGTGTTGCTCTGCCTCTATTTGGCAGTGCCAACTCTCCTGGACTCGTGTGTGTGTGTGTGTGTGTGTGTGTGTGTGTGTGTGTGTGTGTGTGTGCCCATTTCTATTCCTCTCATATCACTAATACAAGAGCACATAAATAAATGCCTGCAGGAAGCAAATTCACTCAGTGGAGCCGTGAGCAGATGCTTTCCTTGGGTTCTGATGACTCATTTTTAGAGCCTTTCTCCCTACCCGCTCCAGCTCCTGGGTGCTATGACTGAGCTAGGCCATCCCCTGCATTTAGGGAGAACCACATTCCCCAAAGAACGTAACTGTCCAGGGAGCTGACAGCTCATTTTTGCCCTGAGGGTCCCCAGTGAGGATGCACAATGCCCGTGGCAGGTAGTGAGAGCTGGTGGCTGGTTTGCAGGGGCCCCCTAATGAGTGTCGGCTACGTGTGGACACCGGTGGGCAGAGGCAGGGGCGGGAGCGGATGGGGAGAGTGGAGAGGAAATCCCAGGGGAGGAGATCATGGGGTGGGGGAGGGCACGCCTCGGGCTTAGGATTTGGCTGCAAAGGAATGTGCCTCTGGGGTCGGGGCAGAGAGGCAGGCTGGGGTAGAGAGGGAACTGGGGGCTGGGGGACAGGGAACGATGAACCAGGTCACATGTTCCTTGGCTCCGTGGTATGTCTACAGTAGGCACAAAGATGAGGGAAGGAAGGGATGCAGGCAAGACAAGAGAAGGAAAGGATGAAGTTAAGACAAGGGCCATTTGAATGGATGAGAAAAACAAGTGTACTGAAACCTGCCCCAGGAGCCCCTCAGGGATGGCCCGGGACCCTCAAAGGAAAAGGGGGCCATCATCGTCAGCTGCCGGTTACTAACGTGTGGGGCCTTGAATCACTTCTTGTGACATTTCTCTCTGAAGACCTCAGCACCTCTCAGATGGGAGAGGCTATTTGTGTTGGGATGGGGAGTTAGTCCTCCTTGAGGATTTCATAAAACCAAAGCACCGAGAGCTCTGAAGGCCGGAGCCAAAGTGGTGGTGAGGGGAGCGGAACAGACCCCCCGGAGGGAGCCTCAGATCGGGGTGGGGTGGGGGGTGAGGGATTCTCACAGAGGTCCTTGAAATGGAGGAGTCAAGACCAGGCACCAAGGACAGGGAGCCCTGATCACAGCCCATGCTTGGGGCCTCCTGATCTGCTCCCTCCAACACCCCCCCACGCCCCGACCCCTGCTCGCACAAGGTCCGGGACACACTCAGCCACTGAAGAGTGCTTGAGCCCATGTAAACAGCCTGAGGAATAACCCTGGGGAGACACGATCGGGAAGGTGAAAAGTTCAACCTGGAGCAATTCCGGCAATTCCTTGTGCATTCCAGAGCCAAAAAAGACACCATCTTTTGATTATCTGTGTCACCGCTCTGTTTAATTAATGTGGATCGTTGCCTCTAGATTAACACTCATATTATTTTTGCCCCGGCCTGGTTATCTCCTATCAATCAACTCACTGTGAGCCAATGTGACCAGACACGGGCAAACACTTTGGAAAAAACCTACATCTATGGGCCATGACGCGTGGCACCACGTTAGGGGCTGCAGGGCCAGGTACTGAGCAAGCACACAGTTCCTGCCGGCCAAGAGCTTAACTTTTCCAATCCAAAAGAAGCAGAACGGAATGGCTAAGCTGAGTCAGAGATGATCACCTTGAGTGGTTCTGCCATTCTGAGTTGTAAGTTTCCCCATAACAAATGGCATTCAGTATCACCACACTGATCACACAGGTACAGTCTGTGTCTGTGTCTTCAAGCAGTTTCTTCCTCACTGAAGGGGTCTCTTGACACCTGTGCGGCTCCTTTTCCGTGAGCACACGTAGATGCTGCTCTTCTGAAAGAGGTGAGACAGGCCCATGGCAGATCCCTCCTCCTAATGACATCAGCTCAGCTACTCCATCCCCGCCTTCAGCAGGAGTAGAAGCTCCTAAGCCTACCTACGTGTCTTCTCTATCTTTAAATACTTCCTAGGTCGGGAGATGTTACTCATCACCTCCCAGATCTCACAGACCAGCATGATGAGTAGGAAAGATGGAGGCTTTTAGACTCAAACCCACAAAGGCTCAAATCCAAGATCCTACAAGAGTGTCTGACACACAGCAGGCACTTGATAAATATCTGATAAATGAAATTCTGGTTCTGCTACTCACCAGCAGTACATCTTGTATAAGTTCTTGAAGGTTTGTCTTTCTTATCTATAAATAGGGAAAGTTGGGAGGCTTAAAGAAAATAATCTATGTCTGTGGCTTCAGTAGAGGGCTTGGCATGGAGAGGAGGAAAGTACTAAGGAAACTGACATTTCATAAGCGTCTACTCATAAAATGCTTTGATGCAATGCCATTATAAAATACTAAACATTTACTGAGTACTTACTATTGCTGGGCACTTTTCTACTGGCTTAGCATCCATTATCCCTTTTAATCTTCCACACGCTATGTGGGTGGGTAAATATCATCATCCCCATTTTGCATGGGCAACAGCAATTCCAAGTTTTGAAAGCAGCTGGGGCATGACATGCCCTGACAGTGGAAGCAATGAAAAGCCTATAGGGTAGGTGGACCAGCCCTGGCTACCCGCGAGTCCTGCCTGAACTTCACTGCCAACTTCATCCCCAGACCCAGCAACCAGTGACCCAGACATTTGGCCATGCTCAGTCTTATAATATCCTCCCCAAGGTCTGGAGGAGAAGTCTAGAGGATGGGAAAGAAAGGGCAACCATTCCTTACACACTAGGATTCTATGATTGGAGCCAGGCCACCAAGTTCTAGACGCACTCAGAGTGAGTTGCTGAGACCACGGTGGCAGTTTTGGCGTCTCTGGGTCCCGGACACCTCCAGAAGCAAGAGACCCAGAGGCACACACACCTTTCTGGCTTGTCTTATTTTCCCCTGGATATCCTGATCACCTTAACGCTCTGAAACTCAGGAGCCTTTTGAAGTCATTGTATTCAGACTATAAACCACGTACACGCAAAACCGCTGGCCTTCATCAGGGGGAGAAAAAGCTGTTGGATGGTTTGGCTACTGACTGCTTTTTGGCATTTTAGCCATGGCTTTAAATAATGAGGCACCCATGGAAATGCAGGGTCGGGGAGAGGCCACACAGCAGCAACGAACGGGAGGAATCTGGGAAAATGGGAGACTTTTCATCTGCGATAAGAAACCCTTACGGCTCTTATTAGGCTTTCGGCTCAGTCAGGGAGGTCCCCTGGCTTTAATAAAATCTCATTTTCCCCTTAAACTCTCCCATGTGGTAGGGGCCCAGAGTTTAATGGGGACATAAGAGATGATTCCAACCTGAGGCTCAGGTGGCTGGGGCCACCCTCCAGCCCAGCAGCTGGGACTGATTGCAGAGCTGCTGGTCCAGCCACACGCGAGCCGCTGCACATCAGAGAATAATCACGAGCCGTTTGATGCTGACCTGGGCCAAACGAAGATGGCAGCCTGGCTCCGGTGCACTCCTGCGTTGAGGAGGGAGAAGCTCATGCCCGTCTTGATTAAGAGGGGGGGACCCAAAGAGTAAGTCGACCGGTTCCAACATGTGATTTATTAGGGGCCATCTGCATTTGAAAGGCTCCGTGGCTTTAATCTATGCCTGATTCCTTAAGGTTCCCATCAGCGCTGGGTGACTGTGTTCATTCGGACCTGTGCATGGTGGTGAATTCATCTCTCCTGTCACGTGCAATTCCATCGGGGGGGGGGGGTCTCACCCTCAGTTCTGAGGGGCTGATCCATGACGCCTAATACCACCCGACAGACTCCTGCACAAGACAAGCAGGATGCCAACGGCGAAGCTGTTGGGAGAGGCCAGGCCTGAGCCAGCAGAGGCTGGAGGGAGGGGAGCGTGCGCAGCTGGTAATTAGAAGTCACCGGTGGGTATCAGAACGCAGCCATCAGAAATCCGCAGAGATGAACACGCCCAGCGTCTTTGTGAGTGATGGGAGCTGGTGTTGGTTCTGGGTTTTTATTCCACTATTGCAAAAGGAGCACTGCTTGTTAGGCACTTGAACCCTAGCCCCAAGACGAACAGAAATATCATGGCTAGCAACACGGTTTTCACTCCTAGACAAATCTGTGCGAAGCACCTGCACCAACAGGGAGTAGATCACTTCCATCTAGCGATTTTATTATCCATTCAAACAGGCACGCTTGCTCTTAAAGCCACAAAAATGCTCCAGCTTTCTCCAGGGAAAAAACACATGAGGTGGTAAGGCACCAAGAGTCAGTTCCGGCCATTACATGACAAGTTAATTTCTGCCCAGAACGAACTCTCCGTCCTTTTCAAGGTATCAGAGAAACACTCCAGAAGCTAACTCAACATTGTAAAGCAATTATACGCCAAAAAAAGAAAAAAAAAAGAGTGCATGGGAAAAGACCTACAGAGGCAGAACTGCTCCCTGCCCGCCCCATCTCCTTCCTGGGTAGCACAAGCTCACTTTAGCAAGGCCTCTGATGTGGATGCCCCCATCCTGTCTGTGTTCCTTATTCCAAAGCAGAGAGCTTAGCTGGGATTCTGAGTCCTGGTGGAGGCCCGGGTGGGGCCATGGTAGGAAAGGCGCCTGGCCAGGCAGAGACTTCTCTAGGCAGGTGTTGACTAGACTCACTCACCTAGATCCACGTCATCTTGGTCGCTGCCTTTGAGCGTCCTCCAGGGACTCAAACACTCCCCAGCTCTGACCCGGCCCAGCCCTAAGAAGGATTTAGGACAACATCACCGGGACTTCCCTGGTGGCGCAGTGGTTAAGAATCCACCTGCCAATGCAGGGGCCACGGGTTCGATCCCTGGTCCGGGAAGATCCCACATGCCACGGAGCAACTAAGCCAGTGCGCCACAACTACTGAGGCTGCGCTCCAGAGCCCGCGAGCTACAACTATTGAGCCCACGTGCCACAACTACTGAAGCCCTCGCACCTAGAGCCCATGCTCCGCAACAAGAGAAGCCACCGCAATGAGAAGCCCGCGCACCGCAACGAAGAGTAGTCCCTGCTCGCCGCAACTAGAGAAAGCCCACATGCAGCAACAAAGACCCAACGCCGTCAAAAATAAAAATAAAAAATAAATAAATTTATGGAACAACATCATTAAACTCACAGAGACATCTTCCTGAGGGTCCAGAAGTCTGGTTGTCCCCCAAGAAGTGGTAAAAAGTCTCTGGAGGCTCAAGAAAAATGCCATGCGGACAGGGCTCCCCAGCCCTCAACTCCATTCACCAAAAACAAACGCTGCGTGCACTCTCGTTGTGTGCACCGGGAACCACACAGGTGTCAATGCCCCTGCCTGACAGCATCTCACACAGAGCCCAGGAAGAAAAGCAGACAGACCCTTGATCAAATGACCGTAACAAGGTGATCTATGAAAACCTGGGAATACTGAGGAGCCCAGCAGCAGTCCGTGAAATGGGGTGATTTGTTCTGCTCCAGGGCGAGGCGGGAGGGAGGGACAGATCAGAGAAGGCTTCTGAGAGGAGGCGACATCTGAGCTGAGAAGGAGCTCCCAGAACAGTCAAAAGGGTGGGAAAGATGCTGAAGACAGAAAAGGCAAGATGTATTTAGCAGGGAGGCAGGGAAACAGAGCAAAACACAACTTAGAATTGCTGGAATATACGTGTATGCAGTGGGGGGGGGGACCTTGCATGCAGTTTAGAAAAGAAAAAGGTTACCAGGAACCAAGGGAGGCAGGGAGCAATATCTCCTTTCAGTTCATGTGGTACAGAGGGGTGGATAGCAGGTCTGCGGGCGTGACCTCAGACAAATGCCTGACACTTACAGAACCTCAGCCCAGGGATCGTTCAAAGTCCCTGCAAAAGCCCTTGGGGTTTACAGCCGGGGTGGGGGGGGGAAAGGATCCACTGTACCACAAGGCAGAGCACCACCAAGGGCGGACACAGGGAGGGGAGGAAGGCGGGCACCCCAGGCTCTGCGGCTGCTCCACGCAGGGCCCTGCTGCGGAGTCCCACGCCCACTGCATCCCAACTAAGCGGCTGCTTCTCCTCATTTACATTCTCCTCTGCTCTCCCAAATACCTTCCTGTACAGGTACTTTTTTTGAAGGCCCTTCAAACTCCATGACTATCAACAGTGATGTTAGGCAAGGCGCTTTCAGCAAGAAGCAACCATAAGGAAACGAAATTGCAGCTGTGAAATCTCCACTCACAGGAAGCGATTTGCTCACTGATAACCATTTGTCAGGAGCCCGGATCAATCTCTGTGCAGGCAGGAGAGAAGGCCTCCAGCCTCCTAACATCTCCATCCTGCAGTGGAGACAGCACCCCTCGCCTCGGAGTTCATCCACTGGTCCCCACCCGTGACTTGGGTCTGGGTTTGGGGTCAGAAGACATTGTCCCTGTGACTATCCTAGAAAGAACACAGGCTGACCGTCACCCCAGCCAGGCCCCTCCTGCACCCCAGCTTCCTTGCACCTCTGTTCCCCTAGGTCAACCTTTGGCTTTTGGGTGCGAAGCAGGGTTAATCATCTCTCTGCTTTCAGTGGGAGGAGCTGAATCACGCCCTGGGCAATGTTTGCTTATGGAGAAACTTATCTTGCCTGCATTGTTCTCTCTTCACCAAACATGAATGCCAGCAAAAACTCCTCTCCCAGCCTCATGAATTTTGTAAAAAAAACAAAACACAGGAAAAAAATTCTACACAGTATTCCCCAGATGTTCTCTATGAGACAATGAGAGAATACCTCTCTCTCTCTCCCCTGGCTAGGAAAGGCTATTTAGGAAGAGCTGGTGCATATGACATGCTTATGTTATTAAACAGTGCCCAGTAGCCTTGCTTACTGGGACCCACTTGGAAAACAGCCAGGTCTAAAAATACATAAGTCCTCTCCTCTTCTTACCAAAATCGTTTCAAAAAATTTCAGTCCTAAAGATCATTTTTTCCCAAGCTGAACGCCCTCTGCTTCCTGTTTATAGACTCTCATAGGATGGCACTTAAAGAATGTGTTTCTCTGATAAGCGCAGAGCTTTTCCAGACACAGGTTTCTTCATGCTCAAACTTAAAAGAAAAAAAACAAAAAAAGAAGGAAAAGATAGAGCCCTGGGATGATCACTCCTGCTCTGCGTAGGGAGGAAAACTGAGGCACAAGATGTGACTTCTTCCCCACCTGTGGTACCCACACAGCGCACGAGCCGGGTGCCAGACATCCCCCCCAAGG
This sequence comes from Balaenoptera borealis, assembly GCF_965194805.1. NCBI lineage: Eukaryota > Metazoa > Chordata > Mammalia > Artiodactyla > Balaenopteridae > Balaenoptera > Balaenoptera borealis. Next base: position 109,518,042 of record NC_138864.1, read on the forward strand.
CCCAGCACTTCATCCTCACGGCATCCGCAGAGCCAGCCTCTGCACTCCTTCTGCCCATCACACCCGCCCCCCTCGCCTCCGCACTTCGCTGCTTGGAGAGACCATTTGATTTACTCATGCCCCTCACGGCCACCAGCACAGAACCAGCAGAGGAGGTCCTGCTTTCTACTTGAAAATCACTCCTCGCTTTCCAGGAGACATCTGTGAGCAGGAAGATGTGGCTGGCAGAAATGATTAGAATGCGAGAGACCCGGGCCGAGTAAGACGGAAGGGCTGAGGCGGCTGGCGTGACGAAGCACTGTTTCTCTCAACACCGTCTGGGAAGAGAGAAAAGAAAGGGGAAACACTCCGGCTTCAGGACTGCGTGCTGGGTGCTGGGAGGAGGGAGCTGAGACCCTGTGAGGGGCTCATGGGGCCTTCAGAGCAATCCACCAACTTCTGCCAGCACCACCCTGCTTGTCTGCACAGCGGGCGGGAAGGTCGGGGCAACACACAGGTGACTCCATCCCCGGCCCCACCGTCATGTGCTCCCGGTACAACCGTCCGTGCCGTGACTAAAGTTCTCCAATTATCTTGTTTCTGTCAGAAGCACCTAAGTCATTCTCAGGAGTCATGACAGTCCCTGCGTGTAGGCGCTAATTGTCAGAGCTCAGCGTCGCCTTACCTCGCAGAAGTGATTTTTCTCTTATGTGTCAGAGGTCGAATGCTCTCAAGTCATGGAAATAGTTATTCTTCCCATGTAGGACCGGAGATGTGCTTTAGAGCCAAGAGGAGGAGTATTTAATTCGGAGTTCCAGCTTCTTACCACTTGTGGCACATGGCTGGGGTGTGGCATGTTCTGACTTCCTGGTTAACGCAAACCCTCTCCAATATAGCGCAACCACTGGACATTAGGGTGGCTTGAGGAGAAGGCATGAAGCACCCAGTGCTGCGGGGCTATCCTGACTCCCCTACACCGGCGGATTGCTGTGGGCCCTGCCCATCCCTGACCACCAGCGGCCAGAGCAGCGCCCTTCCAAGTTCCCCATTCCCTGAGAAACTACCAGACATTCCAAGAAGTTCCATGAATCGCAACCAAGACAAACTGCAATCGTGGGCCAGTCATTTCTCTTCCCTGGGCCCCAGATCTCTCATTTGTAAAATGGGGTTTAAGGAAAGAGAGAATGAGAATGACTTAGAATATTCAAAATTCCCTCCCACCTCTGATTTTCTTGGAGCCACTGAAATTTGGAATTCCACTCAAGGGTATCAGGATATACCTCTAGTTGGATTTAGTCTCCTTTAAACCAATAGGGCAGCCAACACAATTCTGAAATGGGTATCTGTCCTCTTGTTGAAAAGTTCTGACATGGCCATTAGTTCTGTTGTTTGTAACAGATGTCCCTAAAATTTGGTGCAGATCTTCAAATGTAGGCTGGACAGAAACTTGGCTGAGTGGTTGTGTGTGGGCAAGGAAGGGGGTATATTGCAGGAGGGGGTATGGAAGCACCCAAAGGTGGTTAACCCAGGCAACTTTTCATCTCCCTTCTCACTCTGGGAGCCTGTGATCCACAAGACAGAACTTGGACTACATTGATGAGACCTGGCTTTTACAAAATCACTGGAGGAGGAACTTCCCTGGCGGTCCAGTGGTTAGGACTCTGTGCTCCCACTGCAGGCGGTATGGGTTCAATCCCTGGTTGGGGAACTAAGATCCTGCATGCCGCTTGGTGTGGCAAAAAAAAAAAAAAAAAAAAAAATCACTGGAGGAGAGGAAGAAATGGAGGGAGCATCTCAAAACTTTGTCAGAGAAGCATTCCTCTCTCCAAAAGCACCCATGGCTCTGTCCTCCAGCTTCCCATTGGACTTTGTGAGTACCTCCGTGGAAGCCCTGGCTCTGTATCCCTCCTCAGACCGTGGGCTACTTTTGAAAAGGGATGCACTTTACTCTTTGATGTATCCCCAGGCGACCAGCATAGTGCCAAGAACACAATCAGTGTTAATCCGATGTTGAAGGAACAAATAAAAGAATGGATGAATAAACAATCTTGCCCAAGGTCACAAACCATCAGTGACAGAGTCAACATTAGAACCCAGGCTTCCTGAAACCTAGGGTATAGCTCTTCATATTAACTCTGAGAATTTCCCAAGCAATGAAAGATAGCATTCAACAGATCGTCCTTCTTAGCCTACACACTAGATTTCAAGGCTTTGGGTGGGAGACCAGTTTTTAAATTAATTCTTGCCTGACCTTTGCTACTTGCACACATGATCGTGGAGCCAGCCACCACTATCTCCTCTATATACGTATCCCCGAGGCAGGCTCACCACATAATATAAGGTGTTGACTTACTTATGGCTTGAGAATTGGTTGAGAGTTGCTGAAACTGGCCCCGTATGGGATTCCAGGAGTAGAAGCAGCCCCTCCCCTTGGGGCTTCTGGGAACGACAGACAACTTTTTTAATGACCAAAAATGCCGAAGAAATAACCCTCTGGACAGTTGTTATCTATTGCCCAGCTCCCCGCAGACAGCAGCCTGTGGAATTTGCAGCGATGTAGTCACGTGCAAAGGGCAGCACCAGGCCCCACAGTAATAACCAGGAGGCATACTTAGCTAGCACTTCTCCCCCGAGAGCTTGTTTTTCCTCCGTTGCAACACTGTGGCCCTCTTGGCTCAACCCACCCAGTCCCTGGCAGGAATGCAGCACTAGAAGCAGATGGGTGGATCTGAGGACCTGCCCAGAGACGCGGAGGGAGGCGTGGAGGGAGCAGATGAGGTGATGTGGCCCTGCATCCCTTAGTCTGTTGCCTAAGCATAGAGGGTTGCGAGCCTTGAAGAATTTCATAAGCCTGACTTTCAGAAACCTGCCAACATTCCAAGAACCCAGGAAATAGACAGCTGTCCTTTGTGGGGAGGAGATAGGACATAGGGAGATAGGACAGATTTAAAGCATCAGGAGGAGGGCCATGTGGGAGGGAGCTCTGATGGTTCTTGATAAAGTCAATAGAGACAATCCTTTAAGGCAGTGTTTTTCAAAGCTTAGCAAGCACCAGCATCACCTGGAGAACTTACTAAAACCCCACGGCTGGTCCTCAACTCCGGAGTCCCTGACTCTGTAAGTCTGGGTCCGGAATGTATACGTCTAACAAGTTCCCAGGTGATGCTAATGCTGCTGGCATGGGAGCCGCTGACACGGGAAAATGGCATTAATTCCAACTAGCATGAACTAGGCAAGATACCAGGGAAGAACTTCCTGCAGTGAAGGTTTGGAATAAGGCAGGAGATCAGGTTACTGGGGACAGTGCAGAAGTCTCTTGAGCTGGATACTCATGTTTCCACAATGGATCTGGATCAGTTCTGCTTGGCTGCAAGGTAATTTTACCAACCACCAGCTATATTTATATTCAGTTCCAGTACTAGATTATAGAGTATCTCCTACACTCCAAGCACTGTCATAGCTACCTATTTTATGTACTGTGTGTACATACAGAAAATAGTACATGAAACTGGGGGTTGGTTGGTGTTTATCCCTGTTTTAGATGAGGCATCTGAGGCTCAGAGACTCCTGCCAAGCCTCTCAGCTGGTATGAGGCAGAAACAGGATTCAAACTCACAACTCCAGTCTCACCATGTCTTTTAGGAATGAGGTGAGGGCAGAGCTGCACCTACCAGTATTTTCCTAAACTGTATACTATGGGTCAGTGCCTTACAAGATGTTTTAAAAAAAAAAAAAAAGAGCGAGCCAAAATGTGATCAAGGTCAAATAAGTCTGGAGAAAGCAAATGCAGACAAAGAATGTCCTGCTAGACTTCTAGGGTATTTGAATATACTTACATATATAGTGAATCTCAGAGAGAAGGCTAGAGAGCATTTCCCCAATTTGACCAGAGACTCTTTTATTCAAAAACAACTATTGAAAATTCAAGTGATATTACAGTTGTGTAGAACACAGTCTGGTAACACCTGGCATCAATATTTGTAAGGCAAAGAATTTACACCACTAGCCCATGTTCTATTTTGCACACACTCACATATTGGAGTAAACATGTAGACCATGCCTGGTGTGATCCAAATCAGATTAGCACAGAGGAGAACTTACCGGGATCCTGCACCTTCCACCCAGTGCACAGGCTCTATTTGAGGACCCAGCCCCAGCCGGGCGGTCACAGGCTCCAGGGCCCCCCACAGCGCCTGCAGGGCAGGAGCCAGAGGGACCTGCTTGTCATTCCGATCACCTCCCCTTGCACCTCCCCAGGCTTCCTGAGAGAGAGGTTCCAACCAGAACTGTTAGTCACTGCAGCTTCTCTCAATCAATTATTCACACTTCTATCTGTTGGCTTGCTTTGAGGGAGAAAAAAGAAAAAAGTCACCGGGATTTGAAAAGACGAGGGAGAAGGGGGAAAAGGACGCCGGGGTTTCTTTCCTGTGCAGGGTGTAGGGGTAGACCCCTAGATGCACCTTCTGAGGAGTTGCCTGCATTTGCCCTCTCGGACTGAGCAAACAGGCTGGAGGGTCCTTCATTCCCTAAAGCCCCAAGAAGAGGAAGCAGGAGAGCTCAGACCATGGCCGGATTTCAGGGGTCAGAACAATGCTGTCCTTGGCTTGAGCGAGAGCCTCTCGGCGGTTGTTTGCCTTGTTTGCCTGGGTGATATTTGACCAGCTGAGAAGCACAGCATAGAAGCAAAATTCATGTTGCTGCTGGCTCCCGTCTGTCACGCAGGCTGCTCTCTGCTCTGGGCCTTCCCCGGGAACGCAAAGAGGGCTGTTCCAATGCACCTGGAGGAACCCAGGTGAGAACCAAACACGAGACACCTGTGTCAGGGTCGCCTAAGCCCACCACGAGCTTTTCACCCTAAGCATGCCTAGTCAGTTTTGGCAAAATGATCAAGATTTTTAAATTGTTATGGGTGGCATTTTGCAAATGGAGATCGCTACCGCATCCACTCATTAGTAAGAGAGAAGATGGGCATGGTCTGGAATCATTGTCATTGCCATTGAAATGATCTGCAATGATATGCCATCCTTTGTATTCAAAGACAATGCTATTAACATGGTACAGTAAGTGCTTATTTTCCATCGCACAATTGCCATATATTGTCTGAGCTACCAATATATTTGAGAGAGTGTGGTATGTAGGTGTGTGTGAATGTGCATATGTGTGTGTATATTTATATATACACATATATACACACACACAAATATATACACAAGCAAATGTACTTATATGTATATAATATATAATGTAGTATATGTATATAAATGTAGTTACATTCATGAACTGTTTCATGTGTATATGTCTGAGTAGTGTTTTATCCCTAGATAAGAATGCAAGTTCTTTGGGGCAACTTTTTTCCTTTGCACTTCTGTATCATCCTTAGTTCAAAACAGGGTATATCCTTCGTAAGAAGCTCTTAATAAATTCTGGTTGGCTGTTGGATTTATCCCAGCAGTGAGGGAAGGCTCACGCTGATGCCTCCACTCACACGCCATCTCTCTGAGGCCCACTCACGGCATGTGTCAATGAGATGGTCCAGCCACCAAGCAAACCCATTAACACACTCAGAGAAAGACCCCCTCACTGCTGAGTTAATTGGTTGGCTGGCTGAAGACCTTGGGGTTGACTATTGGTATTATCTCTCTGTTCTCAGACCTCAGTGCTATCTAAACAATTCTCCGGGGTTCTTTCTATTTTCAAAAGTTTATTTTTTCCACTATAAAAGCAATGAATGCTCATTTAAAAAATTTAGAAAAAGGTAGCTAAATAGAAAAATAAATAAATAAATCTCATCTAGTCCCTTTTTCCAAGTATGACTATTATTAGCCTTTTGGTGGATTTCTTTTTTTATGCATTGTAAAAAGTTTCAATTGTATCATGCTTTTTCACTTAATGTTACTGTACAAGAACTGGTTAGGGCTTCCCTGGTGGCGCAGTGGTTGAGGGTCTGCCTGCCAATGCAGGGGACACGGGTTCGGGCCCTGGTCTGGGAAGATCCCACATACCATGGAGCGACTGGGCCCATGAGCCACAATTGCTGAGCCTGCGTGTCTGGAGCCTGTGCTCCGCAACAGGAGAGGCCGCGATGGTGAGAGGCCCGCGCACCGCGATGAAGAGTGGTCCCCGCTTGCCGCAACTAGAGAAAGCCCTCGCACAGAAATGAAGACTCAACACAGTCATAAATAAATAAATAAAAGAACGTGAATTTCAAAAAAAAAAAAAAAAAACAAAACAAAACTGTGAACTCACTCCCCTGAACAATTAGTTCACAGCCTCCAGGTTAGAAATTTCTTTAAAAAAAAAAAAAAAAAAAAGAATTGGTTAGAATATTGGCCTTTATAAACTAAATTTTATTTTATTTTATTATTATTATTTTTTAAATTCATTAATTAATTAATTTTTGGCTGCCTTGGGTCTTCGTTGCTGTGCGCGGGCTTTCTCTAGTTGCGGCGAGCGGGGGCTACTCTTCGTTGTGGTGCGCGGGCTTCTCATTCCGGTGGCTTCTCTTGGTGCGGAACATGGGCTCTAGGCGTGCGGGCTTCAGTAGTTGTGGCTCGCGGGCTCTAGAGCGCAGGCTCAGTAGTTGTGGCGCATGGGCTTAGTTGCTCCGCGGCATGTGGGCTCTTCCTGGACCAGGGCTCGAACCCGTGTCCCCTGCATTGGCAGGCGGATTCTTAACCACTGCGCCACCAGGGAAGTCCTATATAAACTAAATTTTAAATGGCTGCATAATATGCCAAATTTACCTCCCTATCCCTCTGCAAATGGGTATTTAAATTAATTCCACTTCAGCTAAATAATGCTGAAATACGTATCTTGGTGATTAGTATCATTTTTTAAACTTTGAATTGATTCCTATAAAAAAATTATCACTAGTTCAAAGGACCTGAATCTTTTAAAGGTTCTTGCTAAATAGTTACAAACTGTCTTCCAAAAGTGTTGAACTAGTTAGAATTCCCAGCAGCCACGCTTCAGACGCAAACAGAGCCAGCTTCATGGCACACTCCTGGGACTCATTTCTGAGAACTGTTTACAATGCGTTTCGACTCTTTCAGAGTCCTTGTTTACCTGTCCCTGTGCAGCTCAGATGGCCCGTTACGAACCGCCACCCCGCCCCACCCCCGCCAGATATAGACAGTCTGGCACAGAGCGGGTAGTCCCGCCAATAAAATCTCCAGTTTTGGAACTAATTTCCAGCCCCGACTCTGGAGCAACCACCCAGACCAAGGTTCATAAGCACCCCTCTTAACCCATCACCTCCCATGGGACAGAAACCTATGGACCACCTTAACAAGAATTGCACTGACGCATATCCCACAGGAATCATTTGAGGGGTCGTATGGTGCAACAGAATGAATATGGAGCATTTTCACTTGTCTTCAAATAATCAGGTCACTACATCAGTCTCGAACCTTACACTTTGCCTTCATGCATTCTTTACCGCATTTTATTTCCTAGTGAACTGGGAAAAAATATGGGAGCACATGAGGCCAAGTGTTCTCACCTCCTACCCTGCTACCTTCCTCCTCTCAGGCTTTCCTTATTGAGCATTATGGGATTGGACCAGATTATGGTCATGCAGGAGACCCAGCCGCCATGCCCAGTGATCGCCCCTCGTGTTAAGGAAAGAAGAGGGGACAACGCTGACTTTTCTTGGAGGGCCCTCCTGCTCCAGACGCGAACAGGGCTTTAGCACGTATGATCGGCCACAGTGAGCACTTCCAGCTTCCCCTTTCTTTCCTACCGCAGATGCTGGTGTGGTTCTGAGCAGTGAGTTAATTACTTAAGGTTACAATAAGGTGTCCTCTCTGTCCTGTACATACACACACACACACACGCACACACGCACGTAGTGTCCAGGTGACTCTGGCTGCACAAGTGGACAAATGAGAATGAGATTATCCTACCCTATCAGGGAAGATATGAACCAGGTCTAAGAGACAACTGTGCTCTGATCGCAGAGTCAATTTTGCTAAACTTCACAAGTGATAACACAACAAGAGTGGACAGGAGTGGATTTCCCTGAAATCCAGTGTCCAGGGGTGCCCACAGGGTGCCTGGGGAAGGGGAAAAAGACCAACTACCCAACCAAGCTAAGTGGGGAGACATTCTCAGAAGTCTTTTTTCCCTAGGGACTTGGAGTGGCAAGCTTTGAGCTGTGATACATCACACTATGTGTGATGTCCGGCTGCAACACGCTGAGTAGATGCTGGCTCCTCTGTTTCTCCTTTCCAACATCCGAGGCAGACTATATACTAAACAGGTCCCTGCTGCTCTGAAATTTATCTCAGTTTGGCTCTAGCTAGCGAGAAGGACTTGCAGAGTAATTGTGGCTCTGGGCAATCTGGGGGGCCATCTGTAGCTGGCGGGTAGGGAAGAGGCTAGTACCAGGCATCTAATCAAAGTGAATCCTTTTAGTGTCTTAATAGACTTGGACCATGGTACACAGATGTAGCCACAAAAGACTCTTCTTTCCCTTCCCATTGTCAGTAAACACCTGTACTCAAGTTCAGTTTCACAAAATGTGTCAAGAGGCCCAACAGCTATGGAACAGGGCTCACAAGGTCACAGTCAGGGATCCAAATGCTGGATCGACCAAATAGCTTTGCTTTGGTTCCTTGGCCATGGACACCACCCCTAGCCCCAGACACCTGTCTCAGGAAGGTGTGCGGTGGCATCTGTCTTAGACAGCAAGGGAGAACAACCAGGGCAGGTTGGCTCATCTCCATCCCTGGAAGAACAACTGAAATGTCCCCGCCTGATCAAGCAGCCCCTTTTACACAAAGGTGAGCACGCACACACTTATATACATTCTCAATGACAAGTCCTCCTGTGGCCAAACTAGAACCTTGTTAACGAATTACCCCAGTTGAAAGGTAAAGCAGCTTCAGGTCATCCAGTAAATCACAGGCACAAATCAAAATCTAACCACTCAATTAAATCTGGCTTAGTTGAAATCATATCCTTTTTGAACACTGGAGTGGCTGATTTCCAAAGGATGTATGAAGATCATTTAACACATGGTTATTCAATATCAAGCCCTTTTCTCTGTGATTTTTCCAACCTAATTAGCATTTAGTATAGATGGCAAGGTGTTCTATAGAGCTTCTATCATTAAGGGAATACCTCTAGCTCAGAAGAGGGGACATTTACAATCAACCTGTGAAAAGGCATTGATGGAAGGGGACCCACAGCTGCCCAGTGTTGGACCAGGCACCAAGGGCGGGGGTAGAAGATTTGAAACGGGTCCTGCCACACTGCATGCCCAGGGTCATCCCCACCAGCCCTGTCCAGCACGTGTGACAGCCCTCCGGGGGCCAAAAACAACAGAGACCGCCACTGCAGGGAGAAAGCTGGACTTGTTTTCATCTCTGACCACTCCCTCGGCAGTCTGGGTCCTGCCAAACTACTGTGGGTCAAACGTGGGCGGGCTCCAGCTGGCCCCATTCCTGTTGTGACTGCACTTGGTTCATTAACACCCAGCCCTCCCCCGTGGGCACGCGAGGCAGGAAGCCTTCTCACTGGCCTGTTTTTCAGCCTGGCTTATTCCTTCTCAGCAGTGGGACAGGTGGTTGCCTCAGTAGAGTCAAATCCTGCTCAGGGACCAGGGACGGAGGGAGAGGGCTGCCTAGACCCAGTGTGGATGCCTTCGAGGCTGTGCGCTCCAAGGCTCTCCGTCTGGCAATCTCTCCTGTTAGTTGGCACTTCCTGGCATCAGCAGAGGCTGAACTCCCCTGATACGTTCAACCTTTGTCTGAAATACCCAGAATGCTGCCTGGGAAAGAAAACACTGAGCTGAGCTTGGAAAACAGGCGACATGAGGAAATGCCAAGGACCTGGCCGGGGATCCTCCGCAGGGATCACATGCCACCACCAGGGTCTGTCCTCCAGGGACAGGACACCTCTGTACACGAGCTTCAGAGAAACAGAGAAATCTCAGAGCCTGCAAAGCAAGCCGGAAGTCACCTAGTCTCTCGCTGCTCACTCTGTCCGTGGTGAAGAGCCATTCTGTAAAAGTTCCAGTCCATTGTAGATGGACACTTTTGTCAAATACCATAAAAACAAATTACTGGAAAAGTGAAATTTAAAAACACAAAATGCAAATTCACCAACCAGGCTCTGAGATGTTGCAGCAATGTCAAATTACTATACAAATTTCGAAAAGCTCATTCTCGGTGTCTGTACGACGTATCTTGTTGCAGACCGTTAACAAACAATTCACAGACCACATTTTGAACAGCAGTGACCTAGACCTTGCTACTCAAATTACGGTTCAAGGACCAAGAGTATCAGCATCACCTGGAAACTCATTAGAAATGCAGGGTATCAAGCCCCTCCCCAGACCTCTTGAATTGCAACCTGCATTTGCATAAAATCCTCAAATGATTTATGTGCACGTTCAAGTTTGAGAAGCGCTGGGACAGACCAGACTCGCACGTTAATCGATCACAAATGTTTTCTCCATATTCGACCCTTACAATGCCCCTGAATAAAGCAGATACTCAGTGTTGAAGCATCTTGACCACGTAGGAGAGTGGGAGGGGGGTGAAAAACTCAACAGAGTCTTCGGGCTGAAATATTTCATGGGAGTTGAGCCGCCCATCTGTGGCTGGATAGCTCGATGGCTTAGGAGCCACCTAAGGATGACGGCACGCGTTCGCCAGATCTAAAACGAGCCCAGAGTGAGCACAAAGGATGAGAGAGGTTTGTGAATCTGCTGTTGGGAAATCTGGCACTTCATCAGGGTCAAGTAGGGAGTCCAAGGTCAGGATGTTGGAGCAGACAACCTGATTCCACCACCGAGAGGGGGGCCCGCCCGACTGGAGACAGAAGCGTGTTTATTTAGATCTTGTCTGCTTAGCTGCTTGACTGACTGCAAGGAGTTTGATTATCATTCTCCAGGGCTCTGTGCCCTCAGCCGGAACCGTGTTCCTAATCTGCGTGACCATTAAGGGCTCTCTGTGCCCTGCTCTGTCTCCCGCAGAGTGCCAGAGAGGCTGGCAGCCCCTGCTCCCTGTACCCCTCCTCCAGCGTGGCTATGCCTCTATCTGGGGCTGCAGACCCCTTTCCACCAGTTCTCACTGAGAAGCAGCCTAGGTCCTTAATTAAAACAGCGAACCTGCACACGAGGGCAGGAGAAGCCACAGCCCTATTAGTCCAGCCTAAGGAAATTGCAAGGGATATGCACCGACTCACCAGGGACCCCATCTCTGGGCGCAGACTGCGTTTCCTTTCCTGAGTGCCACCCTACCCCTTTGTGGCCCACCTGTACTGTGACTCTACTTCTATCTGACCCTCATAAGTTTTCTCCTCCTCCAGCAAAAATCATCAGCGCATGGAGCTGGGAGACCCTCGAAACCGAGGTCCCAAGTGGCTAAGCGTCTTGCCCAGAGTTACCCAGCTAGTTTGCGTTGCTGCCTAAGATAATGTAAGAAAATCGGTGACTTGTGAGTCAGTCGCTCATATTAATCCCAGCCCCCAGATATTCCACCACAGTGACAACTTTTGTACCCAATATTATGTCATAATAATCCACCCCAACTCTCAATTTGGGTTCAGAAAAAATGGTATCCTTATTCATGTATCTCCTCTGGTCCTGACCACTTATTTTTCACCTACCCAACTAAAGGGTCCAGCCATCCAACCCTTTGGAGAATACTTCATGAGAAGTTTCACCCAATTACGTCTCTAAGGGGTTCCCCAGAGGCCTCAGGGCCCAAGTTGGCGCCACACTGGCTTTAAGGGTGGCCAAAGCAGGAACGGTGTGGAGCTCTGGGTTGTAGGATTTAGGACCCGCTCAAGCCTGATCACTCCCCCTTCTCTCATCCCTTCCAGTTCTGGGAGATTCTAGGGCTCAGCCTTATTATTACATGCTTCAAAGCCAGGTTTCTTCCTGTCAAGTATTTATAAGATATAAGAGGAACCAGAGTCACAGAAGCAGTGACAAGCAGCTTGGAGCAGAGGTAACGGCTTTCCCCGAGCTTGGGCTGCAAGTGACAGTATTCTCAGAAGGAAAGGCCAGCTGTAAATGCGGCTATCACGAACTTTTCCCTTCAACAGAGTGTGCTCCAGGACACGCCACAGCTCGACCCCAGCATTTTGCCCCATGCGGCCTCACCCCCTTTCTTGCCAGCAACACCCCATCCTCAGTGTCTTCTGAGAAATGCCCGTCCACACCCAGCATGTCAGCGTGTGCTTGGGATTCCTCGAAAGTTGAGTTCAGCTTTTACTTCCTCACATTGGTTGGTAGGGCATGAGACTGGCAAAGCCTCGCTCTTTCTCCTTTTGTGCTTTGAATCTTGGAAAACGATGCTTATAATAAGAAGGGAAATTCTTTTCTGATGACTTAAAAGCCAGGGAAAAGAGAAGGCCTTGGGGCTTCCCTGGTGGCGCAGTGGTTGAGAATCTGCCTGCCAATGCAGAGGACACGGGTTCGTGCCCCGGTCCGGGAAGATCCCACATGCCGCGGAGCAACTAGGCCCGTGAGCCACAACTACTGAGCCTGCGCGTCTGGAGCCTGTGCTCCGCAACAAGAGAGGCCGCGACAGTGAGAGGCCCGCGCACCGCGATGAAGAGTGGCCCCCGCTTGCTGCAACTAGAGAAAGCCCTCGCACAGAAACGAAGACCCAACACAACCAAAAAAAAAAATAAAAAAAATAAAATAAATAAATAAATAAATAAGAGAAGGCCTTGGAGTGGGAAGGAACGTGGAGAGTGAGGCTGAGTCGTTTGTTCCGAGAATCACCGGTCAGCCTTAGCGGACCGGTTTCCCTTTTGCCCTGGCCTCCTTCTGAACCAAGCAAAGGGATGACAGATCTTGTTTCTGCTCCCATTCAAAACAGAGTTAGCATCACAGAGAGGCGAGTCTGCCCCCAGCCAGGAACACGGGAGGACTCTCTCTTCCGCCCCGGTCTCCTTCCTCTGCTCCTCACTGGCCAAAACTCAACCGGAAGTCAGAGGCAAAGGAGCCACGGAGGTATCCCTACAGTTTATACAGGATGCAGGGGACGGAGCACAAACAAGACAGGGGACAGGGACACACCACAGGACACGGGGGAACTACTTCTTTACATTTCTGTCTTCCTTTTCGACCACAGGTTCCTTGAGGGCAGGGTCTATGTGCCCAGGGCACAGTGAACACTCAGTAAATATTTATTACACTAACAAGTAGATGTATGAGGGCAGCAAGGAATGGCACCAAGGGCGGAAACAAACCGGACCAGCCCTCATACAGTATCTAAATGTGAACCTGGTTGCCATTAGGCTATAACCTCTCCCATACGTGCATGAAGCTGTTTCTCCCAGCCTTTCCTGACACTCCTCCCAGGGAAACCACTCCCTGAGCCTCCCAGGTCTCTCGCAGATCAGAGCTATGATACTCCAAGCTGGAAAGAGCCTCACCTGGGGAGCCGACGCTCCGGACAGGCGGCAGGTGCCCCAGAGGCCCTGGCAGCCACCGTCCGGCCTCAGCGCCCTTCTGCGGGGAGGTGGGGAGTCAGGCGGCGCGTGTTGCCATGTGCCCTGCTCGGCAGTTACTGTGGCAACAGCCAGCACTCAGCCTCCTCTAGACTGTCCCACGGAGCCCTGCTGGCAGAGGCTGCGGTGATCCTGTAAACCCCGGTCGTCCTGGTCACGGCACAGGTCCAGGTGCCTCAAACCAAGGCGTGGACCCAGACGCTAGCCTCCCGCTGAGCCCAGATTGGTCAGCAGGCGAGACACAGTCATTCCCCAAACGCTACAGCCCGGGGACACGCTGCCTCTCTGCATCTGTCTGAGCACCCAGCCCAGAGGTCAGGTCCAGAGAAGGTGCTCCTCTTGGGTTGGCACGGAGCTACTTCACAAGCCCCTCTCCAGCCAGGCCCTGAGACCCATCCCTCCTCAGCCCACACTCCAGCCAGATAAAGCTACTACAGCTCCCCGTACAGGCTGTCAGTTTACTCCTCCTACTTGCCTTGGGCTGTTCCCTGCCCGTCCCCCACTTTTCATTTGGAAAGTTTCACTTACCCTTACGGGTCTGGATCACGACCCCCCTTCTCTCTCAGCACCCCCTTTCCATCACCACTGACCCCAGAGCCTAACGCAGCCCCCTCCCCGCAGAAAAAGCTTCATCCCCATTCCGGGCGCCCACAGCAGGTGGTGAGTCCCTCCACGGGGGCGCTGTGGTTTCTGTGCTGCACTCCCCACCAGACTGTGAGCCTCTCAAGGTCAGGGAAAACATCTTTTTCATCTCATTATCAGCCCAGCACCTGAGACGGCGCCTGGCACTTAGTAGTTTATTGTATGGGTTTTAGCCTCAAGGGCCCACAGGTCAGAGGTGGTGTATTTATTTATTTTTTTTAAACATCTTTATTGGAGTATAATTGCTTTACAATGGTGTGTTAGTTTCTGCTGTGTAACAAAGTGAATCAGCTATACGTACATATATATATCCCCATATCTCCTCCCTCTTGCGTCTCCCTCCCTCCCACCCTCCCTATCCCACCCCTCTAGGGGGGACACAAAGCACCGAGCTGATCTCCCTGTGCTATACGGCTGCTTCGAGGTTGTGACCGGCTCTGACCCGGATGTCAGACCAACATGTGGAGAGCACACAGTACCACGTATCAGCTCTGAACAGGGCTGTTTGTTGCTGGAGGCCCCAGCCAGCTCATCTCTCAGGACCGGATTTTGTTAGCTAGACATTCATTCATTCATTCATTCATCCATCCATCTGAGAAATGTTTATTGAGCACCTGCTATGTGTGCTCAGCGTGGGGAGTTCAGAGGGGAACAAGGTACAGCCTTGATCCCCTGAAACCCTGAGACTAGGGGGAGAGACGGAAAAGGAAACAGACATGGTAGGGGAAGCAGAGGGGCTGTCAGACCCACAGAAGAGGCACCTGGCTGCCTGTGGGAGCAGAGGGAGCCTGGAGGCATTAGAGGCTACAGCAAGCTCGGTACGGACGCATCTGGGAGGGCGGGTGGATGCTGAGCCATGCTGTCTTCAGCGTGCGTGCGGCAGCACAGATAGGCTCGCCGCGGAAGGAGGGCTGCGTTAGGAACCAGAGTCCCCAGCCAACTTGTGCGGAGGCCTGTTACAGATTCCAGGCACAGAGCTGTTGAGACACAGGCCACTAATTTACACCCACCCTTTTTTTTTTTTTTTTTCCTTCACGCTAACTGGCATCCCTGTCTGACCTTCCCCAGTCCCCTGACAACCTGGGTGTCTGTCTGGCTAGCCGCCATCCGGAATTTATTCTCTTCCAAGTCCTGGCCGACACCCACAACACATGGGGGGTGGTGGGCAGGGGAGGAGGGGGACCGAGCAGTTTGTGCTTGTGCAAAGCCGATTCTTCCATTCAATCCCTGTGCCGGGATGGGGCCGGCTTCCCTCTGAAGTGTTGCCCAGGCACCAGGGCTGCCTCTGTCCTACCCCCTTGAGACAGCCAGGCCGATTTCTGTGCAGATGGCACCAGCAGATGCCAGTCCCTGGGAGGACCCCTCCTCCCTAGCTAATGAGGGGAGCAGGTGAAGAGACTGGCGAAAGTGATCAGGGGTGGGAAGTGGAACAAACACTAGATTAAGAATTAGGAAACCTGGGTTCTAGTCCTAACTCTGCCACTAATGAGCTGTGTGACATTGGGCAAGTCGCTTCACCTCTCTGAGCCTCGGTGTTCCTGTCGTCTGAATCCGAGATTCTAGCCATCAGGACGGCGGCATATGCTGTTCTGAAAGAAAAGAGAACTGGGTCCTCATTTCTCCTCCACCGCTAACCTACTGTGTGATGTTGTGTAAATTCCCTAACCTCTCTGTGCTCAAGTTAGCCATGAGCCACATGGCATACAGCATGGGACTAAAACTGAGCTGGCATAAAGCAAGGGTCCCACTGAACCCAGGAAGAGACCATGTGGATCCAGGAAGTGCTTTTCCCCACTTTCTCCCACTGCCCCTGCCCTGGGCTTCCAGTCACAAGGAAGGAGCTGGTCCACCTGCCGCGTTTTCGATCCTGCTCTGAACCCCCGCCCTTCCTCGGCACTTACAAATCTCCCTCCACTTAGCCAGCAACCTCTGTGGCCATCTGTGGCTCAGATCTGCCAGCCCAGGGAGCTCCGGGACCAGCTCTGGGAAGTCTCGCCTTCAGGGACCCAAGTTCTCACCCCGCGCAAAGAGGGCCCCGCCTTTGAGGGGCAGGTGGAGCTGGCTGCATGCGTGGTAGCGGTGAAGCTGGGCCGGTCCCCAGCCCCACAGCACGTGGATAACAGCCACAGGTGCTCAGAAGCTTCCACGAGGGCTACTGATCAGATGACCCCACTTCTCACTCAGGGAAAGAGCGGAGAAACAGCAATTGGGCATTCAGGTCTGCACTTGAGGGCAGGCTGGCCACAGCAGCCCCTCCAGCCTCTTAGCAAATGCACAGGTGTGTCTGCTGCCAGAGGACCGGGCAGTGGGGTTCGTGGAGGCTAGCGGGCATGGCTGAGAACTGGGGCTGGTGGGTGGCCTTCCAGGCAGAGGAGGATATGGGGTGGGGGGCAAGATGGATGGGAAGTTTCTTCAGACTCTGAGGCCCTATGAAAGGGGAAAATAAATAAAAACCTTGGAAGAGAAGACCCCAGAGAGAGTCCCGCTGATGAAGTGGGTGGGCCATGAGAAATCTGAGGAATGCAGCAGTGGGCTGGGGGCACGGAGTCGTTTACAAAGTACTGCAGGCGGCCAGACATTTCCAACCTATACAGTTCATGTCTGGTTATGCAGCCCCTGCTGTGCTCCTGGGGCAGCAGAGTGCCTTGAAATTTGGAGATCCCATAAAGGAATGGGGAGACACAGGGGTTCCCTAGGTATCCATGGAAGTTTCTGGAACAATAATGATAACCAACATTTACGTAGCACTCACATACATTAACTCTAGTTTTCGCAACAGCACTGTAAGATAAGCACTATTATTTTCCACACTTTATAGATACGGGAAGGAAGGCACAGAGAGCTTAAGTAACATGCTCAAGGTCAAACAGCTGATTAGTGCCAGAGCCAGACTTTGAATCATGGGAGTCTCCTTCCAAACCCTGTGTTCTTAACTGCTATGCAGCACAGCCTCTCCACAGTGAAGTAGGCTGCTGCCTTCTTCAGGGCAGGGGCCTGCCTCTGTCGGGGTGAACCCGCTAGAAAGACTGGGGACTCCAGGGCTAGCCTTGGCCCACACCCGTCTGGGGCCTGGGGGGAATCAGCCCCAAGACCCAGCCCTGGACACCTGCCTCTCAGACAGCTGGCCAGGGCTGGGGGCTGGGACCTCACACCACCACGTTCTCCACAGGGCTACGCAGCCATCAGTTTTAGGCTGAAACTCCCATCTGTAACCCAGTTTCCTGAAAATTTTACAAATACTGGAAGATGAAAGCACAGGGACCAGCATGAATGGAGTGGGTTTTTAAGAGACAGTGTTTAACATCCAGATCCTCTGATGTGAGTAATTTGAATTCTGATGCATTTCTGGATTGTTTGTTGAATTATGCATCAGCAGCTTCTGGTGCCGTAAAAAAAACAACAAAAAACAAAAAAACCCAGCATCACACAGCTGCTCTGAAACCTGCAGCAATGGAGACAGTTGGGTTCACAGTCTGGAAACCGAGATCCGTCTTTGATGATCGTGAACCAGCAGAACAAGAGAGAGGCCAGGAGAAGGGAGACAACGTAGCAGGAAGAACTGGGGGGACGGAGTGAGATAAGACGCCTTCCACACGACATGCCCAGGAAAGCCACTCCCAGAGGGAGAGACCCAGAGGGAAGGTGGGCACATGGGAGCTTCCTGGAAGCCTGGCCACATCACAGCACATGGAAGAGAAGGAAGACAGACGGCGGGGGGGATTTGCCCGGGGGAAGGATGAGACAGCATTACCACGGAAATGCGCTGCTCTCCTCCAAGTAGGGGCTCCCGATGGTGGGGCCCTTCCTGCTGGGCCAAGGATGGTTACTGCTGCCATTATTAACTTTTTTACAAGTGTTTTCACATTTATTGCACCCTGGGATCTTTATTTAAAAACAACAACTAATGACAGTGTGCCTGAGGGCACCGAGCAGAGAGATAACACACCTAAGTCACACGGCGGCTGAGTGGCTGGAGTGAAGTTGGAATCCCAGTTTCTTGACTCCCAGCCACCTTCCCTTCCATCGGCCCAGGCTCCGCATCTCATGGTGGAGGCTCCCAGCATCTCTGACACCCATCAGACCCATGGCTTAGGCTGGCAATGCCAAGTCCTGTGCCTGGGGCAACAGAAAGCAGAGGCACCAAATCCCTGAGCCAGGCCACCTGGTCCAGAGCTGGGCTCTGCCTCTTCTAAGGGGTGTCCTTGAGCAGGTTATTTAACCTTCTGTGCTTCAGTTTCCTCATCTGCAAAATAGGCCTGGTAACGGTTCTTACACCTCATTGAATGAGACAATACATTTGAAGCCTTTCGCTCAATGCTGAGGAGATAGTAAGCAGTCAATACATATCACGTGCTGCTTTCATTATTGTTATTTTCCTGCAAAACTGTTGTGAGTTCAGAAGACTGATCCCAAAGTTGGCCTGTGAAGACCCTGACGAGTGTCCTGCCCTCCTGAGGGGACCAGGGCGGGTTCTGTTAAGTTTCCCAAACAAGGACCCTCAAACCAGGAGGCCCCAGGGAGTGCTGGAATCTGCTCTTCCAGTCTGGCAGGACCCTGTCTTGGTCCTTTGCCTGAAACCAGTAAGCACAAACCACCCTCCTGGACTGGCCCAGTTTGGGAGCTTGGGCTCCAGGGACGCAGGGGGCCCTCAGCCCAATTATAAATCAATCTAGCAGCCCTCGTCAAGCCCATTGTCATAAATGGCTCTAAAAGCTCAGCCTTGTCCGCCCTCCAGGCTCGGGGCTCCAGGATTAATGAGCGTCAGCTGCAGGCAGGCCGATGGGGACAGATGCCGATCTAATGGGCAGGGTGGTCCAGCCCTCGCAGACTCCAGGTGAGCGGGGCTGATGAGCAGGTGTCATTGTCATGCTGCCCCTTGGCTGAGTGTCATTTTGAAAGGCAGGACTGTTGTCATCAAGTGGCATCTCATTACCCCACCCTGGGGTGCCATGGGAGACTCAAGTGACCATCCACAAAGAGCAGGTATTCTGAGGCCACACCCTCTGCTCCTGGGCTGTGTTGGGGACCTGGCTTGTTTTTTCAAGGTCTCTCAACCTTGGAGCTGGAGAGAGGTTTGAGAATCCTGGCATGCCCTCCCTCCCCACGCCACCTGGCTGGTGCTGCATCTAAGTGCAGAAGTCCGCTAGAATGTTCCTCAGTCACGTCTCTGGTGTAGTCAGATTTCCCAAATACACGGGCTTAGAATTTGCCTGGAGTTCACACACATCTGTGCAGATTTCAATGAGCACGAGTGCCCAGCATCGTGCTGACCACCCAAGGGACACAATCCAGCCCCCGCAGGACTTGTCTGTCAATCAAGAGCACAGGCCCTAGGGAGATGGTTCAGAAGCATAAAATATAACAACAACAGTAATGGTGATCATTTACTGAGAACCTATTATGTGCCAGGCACTGTTCTAAGCTCCTTAAATGTACTAACTTAGTAAATAAAAATGAAAGACACTGAGTAATCAATGTCGAATTACATTAAGGCAGTCAATGCAGGTGAAACAGAAATGGGAAAGATCACTTAAACTGGCTGGAGAGATGGAGAAAGTCTTCATGGGGGAGGCAGGACCAATCTGGCCCTGCTGGAGTGTGGGAGGAATGTTCCAGAAGCAGCAGCAGGCACACCTGGGCCGAGGTAGAGTGAGTCCCCTGAAGAGCTCGTGTCTGTGCTTCAGCGGGCAGAGGCTGGGGCCACGATGTGAGGTGGACTCCTGCCTCTGAAAATGTTATTAGGATGACATTTCAAAATCAGGGTTTTATTCCTGATGAAAGTTGCCTTCTCTTAACTGTGGCTTCACTGCTTCCTTTCCATTTCTTTCTGGAATGTGATTTTTTTTTTCTTAAGGTAAAATTTACACACAGGGAAATGTATAGATCTTGAGTGTACACTTCGATGAGCTTTTTTTAAAAAAATAAATTTATTTATTTATTTTTGGCTGCGTTGGGTCTTCGTTGCTGTGCGTGGGCTACTCTTTGTTGCGGTGCACGGGCTTCTCATTGCAGTGGCTTCTCTTTTTGCAGAGCACGGGCTCTAGGCACACCAGCTCAGTAGTTGTGGCTTGCGGGCTTAGTTGCTCCGTGGCATATGGGATCTTCCTGGACCAGGGCTCGAACCTGTGTCCCCTGCATTGGCAGGAGGATTCTTAACCACTGTGCCACCAGGGAAGCCCCTCGATGAGCTTTTGACAAATGCATTCACCGGTGTAACTAACATCTTAATCAATATCTGGACACTTCCATGGGGCCCAAAGAATAAGGAAGGTGACTTTTAAAATTTAAATTATTCTGTTCTTACATCTTCTGGGCATTTGTGGATGGGAAGAACTCAAAATGATCAACTTCCTCTCATGCCCAACTCTGATCCACTCTCCCATCCCAGGAGAAAAAATAAAATTAAACCATATCTAGAGAGACAAATGCCTAGTGAGGGTTTGTGTTACTCATCTTCACGTCCCCAGAATCAAGCCTGTTACATGGCGCAGAGCAGATGTCCATTCATGTTTCTTAAATTAGGGAAAGAAAAAACATAGACTAATGTCTCATGGAAATGATGAACTCCACTTTCCCTAAGCTCCCATATGACACTGACAATCATGAAAACTTCCTGTCCCCTCTCTTGGGACTGGAGGGGAGGCCCCAGCAAGATGCAAAAGAGCATTTTCCTGTTATCCCCCCCAGCCCTGAACTCAACTGCATTTTCTACAGTCAGCCCATCTCAGGCTTCAAATTCCAGGGTCTTGAGAAAAGCAGACTTGGGGCACAAAGAATGCCCATCTGTCCCCTAAGCTATTCAGGGGACAACGTCTGAGACAAAATGTGCTCCCACCTCAGACACCCTCACACTTTTTTCCCAGATCCTTCCCCGTGTGGAAGAGCCAGAGCACTCCTTAATAGCTTTCAGGCAAAAGCATAACAAAGCTTCCAGGGCAAAGAGAAGCTTCAGGAAGGACCATCCATATGCATGTGGCCCATTTACTTCCTGGCCTAATCAGCACCTGGATGGGGCCCTGAGCTGACTACTCGCCAATACGCTCACCGTCAGGGTCCCTGGGAAAGCTCCCTCTGCGCAGCTTGCTGGAGACTGCGGGCTTCTAAACAGCGTAAGCCAGCATTCCAATCAGATTATTTCTTACTTGAAGTATTGCACAAAAGAGAAAAAAATAATGCTGAACATTCTGTTCATGGGAGAAAAAATAGCAGCAGAAAACTGTCACATTGTTTGCTCTATTTTCAATTTCATTCCTGAGCCCTGGAAATAGCTATCCACGCGAGCAGGCCAGAGGAGGACTCTGGCAACCTGACACGCAGATCCCAGCTCGGGGTCTGGGTGCAGAGGTAAAGGGGGAGACTGCAGTTGGGAGGGTGGGAGCAGCCTGATGGGCCACAGAGGGTCGGGTGAGTCAGCTGAGGAGAAGAAACACCGAATCAAAAATGATGGAGAGCGTCAACTGCTGGGCACTGTCGGATGCAGATGGGGTGTAGCTCACAGAGCCATGGTTCTCAACCTCGGTCACACACTGAGATCATCACCTGGGAGTTTTGAAAAATAATGCTATCAAAAGGTAGTTACACGAATCTACGCATGGATAAAATTGCGTACAACTGAATATGTGTGCGCACATAAACACACACACGAGTATACACAGCAATTGGCAAAATCTGAATGGGGAACTTTGGTGGATTGCACCTTGTGTCAGTCTTCTGCTTGTGATGTTGTACCATAGTTATGTAAAAATGTTATTGTGGGGGGAAACTGAATGGAGGGTACGAGGGACCTCTGTAAAATTTCTTGCAAGTGCGTGCAAATTCACAATTATTTCAAAATAGAAAGTTTTTAGAATGTGCTGCTGGGGTCTGATTTAATGAGTCTAGGGTGCAGCCTCTGCTCCAGAGTTCTCAAAGCTCTCCAGGCGATTCTGTGTGCAGCCAAGGTTGAGAACCACTGCTCCAGAAGTGGAGATGCTGACTGAGAAGGTAAGACAAACACGTGAAATTGGGAAACCATCCACATATGCTTCTGTACCGAAGGCTTCACGGATACCTGCTGAATAAATAAATGAACTGCTCAACAGCTGCATAAAGTGTTACAGGCGTTCAGAGAAAGAGCGAGGTGCAGTACGAGGGAAGGCTTTGTGGAGCCGTGGGATTCAACCAGGATTTGACAGAGGTGGAGAATTCAGATACAGGAGCCGGGAAAGGGCACTGCAGGTAGGCAAGTAAAGGCTTGGAGATGGCGTGGCCGTCCTGGGGAGGAGGAGGGGGAGGGGGAGGCGGAGGAAGAGGAGGAGGAGGAGGGTTGAATTTGGCACAGGGAGGAGTGAGGGTGGATAAAGTTGGTAATAATAAGCTGGCTCTCTCCCTGTCTTCGGGCAGGTGGCTCTCTCAACCACGTGAACCAGCTTTAAGTCCTTGCAAATTGCCAAGAGCAACTGTCAGCAGAGACAATTCTCCAGAAGACACACAGCCTCTCTTGGGTAACCGCAACGTGGAGAACTTGGAGAGGCTTCAGAATATAGTGCCAATGGGTAGAAACGTAAGCAGTCCTCATAGTGGCTCAAAACACCTTATCTACCTGCACTTCAGCTGGCCTTAAGACATCCCCAGCACGGAACACAGCCAAGTGCCAGAAAATACCAGAGATGGGCTGAGAATGGCTAAAATAAACACCTCAGTGCCTACACACCAAAGCTAATGCACTTGGCACAGCAGGTCCCTGGAGTACTCACTCAGTGCCTTTTTATTCTTATTTTACAAACAAGTCTAAATTTGATGATCTCTTTCCAAGTGCACAGAAAATTTCAAAACAAAATTAAACTGGTGACACATCAGCAATCACTGACAACTGTGACAAGTGATAAGTGACAGACACCCCAACAGCAGAGGGGAGACAGAAATTTAGATAAAGTAACCTGTGGTGCTCATCTGACAGATGAAGGCCACCTCAGCAAGGCTGAGGGGCTCTGTTTGTAAAGGTAAAGAAAGAGCTTTAAGATGCTCAAGCCCAAGTTCTAAAAGCCCTGTAGAGCCTCTCCTTGCTTTTTCCTTGTGCCTGTTATTAATTTGTGCAATGTATGTACCGAGGTGACTGGCTGTGTCCTGCTGCAGGCTGCCAGTTGGTGAGGGGCAGCTGGCTAGCCTTCCTGATCCTAGAGAACGCCCTCTGCCCAAAACACTAGTGCCCATCCTGAAGCTTGTTCTCCTCCCTGTAGCATCCACCACTGCCCTCCCAGGGCACGCAGCACAAAGGGCAGGCTGCTCTCAAACTGTTCAGTCTATTAGGTCAATTGGGCTCAACAGGAAGGCATCAGAGGACCAGGAGAAGCACCTCTCACATCATGACCGGGGAACCATCCCTTTGCATGAGATGGTCTGGCTGTGAACTCCAATGCCGGCTTGGTCGGAAACTCTGTGTCCTTGACCTAGCTGCATCCTTTCTCGTGCTGAGCACTGCCACCCACTGACCCACCATCCGGGGACTAGTATAGACGAGCTTGTTAGCAAAACACAAACCACTTGGTTGACCCAATGCCACCACACCAATGTGCAGTAACCAGAACTCTCCTCCCCTTGGTGCTGATGCTGAGTATCTCCTAAATTAGCTGCATCACCTTAGCTCTTCGCGTGAGGCAAGGCAGGCTGGGCGGTCCCCCCTCCACATCCCCATCCCAGAAAGTAGCACTCAGAGTGGAGACAAAAGAGAAGACGGGTCTTCCCTGCCAAACTGCCCTGGACTACGAGGCCTGGGCACAAGCACATAGCCCCAGGGGTGGCAGGGAAGGGGGACGGAGACTCCAGATGCCTGGACGCAAGCACATAGCCCCAGGGGTGGCAGGGAAGGGGGACGCAAGCACATAGCCCCAGGGGTGGCAGGGAAGGGGACGGAGGCTCCAGACCCAGGCGTCCTGATGTGTAGCCACGCACTGTCCTCCTCCAGAGCCCAGCCCCCAATCACGTGCTCTCTCAGGATGCCATGTCCTGCTTTCATCCAAAGGTGAAAGCTGAGAAAGAGAAATTAGGCAGGGAAGAGAGGCTTTTAGAAGCCCCGTGCACACAGGAGTAGATGAAAATACTAGCCTAAAACCAGGCAGCGGGAAAGGCGAGGGGGCCCAGGCACAGTCTGCAGCTCTAATTGCTGCTAAAGATCACCAGGCAGCCTGGGTGACACCTGGAAGTCTTCCGTGGATCCTCAGGCACAAAACATAAATCATCTCCCTCTCACTTGTTACTAATCTTGCTTTCCTGCTGTGTCAGCCGGATTCCCGCACTGGCCTGGGTTTAAATGGGGACTTCTGTTCCCTCCTAGGTTTTTCTGTTCTTTCTCTCCGACCTCCTCCCCCACCCTCATCCCTACCGAAAGCGAGGACAGAGGAGAGCAAACTCCAGAAGACAGGTTTCTAGCTTCACTCTGCGGGCAGGGGGCGGGCGTGTGCAGAGAGAAAAGGAAGAGGGTGTCTGGGCGCCGATGTTGGGGGACAGAAGCTGAGTGACCAGGAGGGAGAAGGCGGCCACCTGGACCCACCCTGCAGACTCTCACTGGCCAGTGTCCCTTCCAAGGCAAACCCCTTCTCAGTTCCCAGGGCGGCCAGGTGAGTGTGCTTCAGAGACACTTAGTTTCCCGCGGGGCTGGCCTCACGCAGTGCGATGGGGAGGACAGATCTCACGCCCCCGCTGAGCTGGCGGAGGGGCCCGGAGTCATCCCTGTCACTCCTCAGGGAAAGGATGGCCCGGGCTCTGAGCTCTTAGGGCGGCTGGGAGAGAAGATCTTTCACTTCTTTTGTGTCCACGGGTCCCCAAGCACCTCTGTGACGCAATATGGGTCAGATCTCCTCTGGGAATTCACCTGGAGGCCTGACCCTAAATAGTTCCCCAGGAAGCCATACCTTATGTAACCCTCCCGGAGGCTGACGGACGCTGCACGCGATGCCACATCCCTGCCGGGTCCTGCTCCACAAAACCCCAGGTAACGCCCCTGAAACTTTTCTGAAAGTTCTCCCTTGAGCCATGAGACATGCATCCCATTGACCTCGCCACTGAACCCCTGGGGGGATGAGGTGCTGGCCCCCCAGCCTCCTGGCGCAGAGGAAGAGCCTGGATGGGAGCAGCGCGCTTGCATCCACTCCCCGTTTGCTGCAAACCCACTCTCACAGGCCTCCAAGCCAGGGAGGCACTGGGCAGGTGTCACTGGCCGGGTGACAGAACCAGGACGCTGCCAGGGTGACAGAACTAGGATGTCGCCTGTCCGGCGTGGCTTGTGCGGGGTTTCAGCTGAGGCCGCTCAGGCCCCGTCACGCTGCCTCCAGCGTGAACCTGGCAACAGGGAGGCCACATGATATAAGGCAATGGCTACGCATGGGGCTGCAGAGCCAGTCCGCAGGGTTGGGATCCAACGAGCCGTGTGACGGTGACTTCTTTAATGTCCCTGTGCCCCGTTTTGTCTACCGTTCAAAGGGTGAGAGCAAAAGCACCACATCATAGAGGTACAAGATTAATTGACATAATTCATGTAAAGTGCTTGGAACAGCGCCAAGCCTGGGTGCCTGCTGTAGGCTATGATTACTATTCCAATCACCACAATTGTTGTTGTTATTCATTATCATTATTATTATCCTCTCTTGTGTCTGAGACTAGAAGCTTGGAGGCATGGGAAGATGGGGCTACAGAGTCTGCGTGAGGGAGCAACGCGGGTGGAGGGATGCTGGTGGCCTTCTTGTCACCCTCGCTCTCCCCCACTGGCTACCCCAGTGCTGGTCCTCCTTGTCGGGGTGGGAGCTCATTCTGCTCTGAGAACCTCAGAAGATAGATGTTTCTGGAGAAGGTAGGAGTAGGGCAGCTGGAGGTGCGCGCGCACGTGTGTGTGTGTGGGGGTGGTGGTGGTGTTACAGTCCCCTCCGAGGGGTGTATGTTTAACCCCAAAGCTCTCAGAAGCCATTTGCAAAAATGTGGGCTTTCCAGCCAGGATGAGGACAGCACGCAGAGGGGACAGAGTGTGAGCTTTGCTGATGGAAAACCCGGGTTTTAAACCGCCTGCTACACGTTGCTTGCCCACAGCTTCACTGAATATCAGGTTCCTTGCAAAATGATGGGCAGGACCAGGCTGTTTCTGCAGCTCCTTCTAGCTATTAAATTCTAGGAGCTGCGACTCCATGCCTGCCACATTTGACTCCCCGTGAGATGCTCGGCTCACTCCTTTTTCTCTCTGACTTTACTCCTGCTTCATTCAACCTCCTTAGTCTTGAAAGCAGCCAGAGGAGCAGGGACAAAGGGAGATGGCGAGTTCCCTGCCCGCCTGAAAGGACCGGTGACAGGTGTTTGTCGTTCCGGGAGAGGAGGCAGGTCTCCAGGGTCCAGAGCCCAGGCCACAAAGCCAGGAGCCACAGCCCATCCCTAGCACAGCCCGGGTGCGATTTTGGATTCTAGCCACACATACCCACTTGGCCTGAAATATACACTATGAGGATGTACAGAGAGCCTCTGAGTTCCTTATTCCTCAGATTCCCCATCCTTTCGAGCAGTTTTACCTGTTTTGATAGAGACCTACTCAGGAGATCTCACTCACATTGAAACCCAGGATCAAACAATACTTTTCTGGAAAACAAGTCGTACTCTTGCTTCCTGCAATGCACCCTGATATTTTCTAATCCTATTCGTTTTTAAGAATATTAGTCCCTACCAAACGTAAAACAGATAGCTAGTGGGAAGCAACCGCATAGCACAGGGTGATCAGCTCGGTGCTTTGTGACCACTTAGAGGGGTGGGATAGGGAGGGTGGGAGGGAGGGAGACGCAAGAGGGAAAAGATATGGGAACATATGTATATGTATAACTGATTCACTTTGTTATAAAGCAGAATCTAACACACCATTGTAAAGCAATTATACTCCAATAAAGATGTTAAAAAAAAAAAAAAAAAAGGAATATTAGTCCCAGCCCACGGAATTGACTTAATGGCCCACTAAGAGGTTGTGACCCTGGTTTGGAAAGCACTGTTTGAGAGGCAGGGACATGATTCCGCATAGCTGCAGTGTAGGCCACCAAGACCCCATTTTTGGAAGCACAGAATGCCTGACAAATTCAGTGACTGAATAGCCCCAGGGCTAAACTGCAGGGTGACAAGGACCTTCCGGAGGTGGCCTGGGCCACTTTGGAGAAGGACTTCCGTATCACCCCAATGACTAGCTCTCAGCACAGACCTCAGCTGGCTCATTTGAAAAGGACGGCACATTCCTCCTGCCATGGGACTCCAAGCGTTGTCCTCGTGGGCCGTGAATGAAGCTGCGTTAGGTAAGTCACACGCTCTCCAAGAACTTCTTAGAAATTGCAGTTACTAAACTACTCCACCTGAGGCTTTCCCTCACTTCTGAGACTTTCAGGAATGCAGTAACTCAGGCCCTTTCTAATTCACCCGCTGTTCACCTTTAATTCTTCTTTCTGCCTTCTGATGTTAAAGGACCCCCTGGAGCCACCTGACCACATGAGACGGGGGAAAAGGACTGCTCCTCTGACCTCTTCGATTCACAGCAGCTGCTTCCTTCTTGCCAAGATGTCACTTATTTAGGCATACTCGATTTTTTATCATATGACAAACTTATGAAACTTTCAAAAAGGCCCAGACTCCTATTTTCAGGCGAGAAGGGCGTGACCCAGAGAAGTTGGTGACCTGCCTGGAGTCACATGGATGACTGGAGTCAGGGCTAGAGTTCAGATGACCTGTCCCCCGGCCCCAGCATCCCACACAGCTCTCTACGAACGGAAGTAAGAAGGGCCAAGTCTCCGATACTCCTGGATTTACCCTCTGCTGTATTAGCAGAGAAGGCTGAGGGCGTCTCAAGAGAACTGAAATGGAGTGGGTGATGATTTGCAGGGGAAACCCAACCTCCCAGGCCTCATTTCCCCCTTTTCTAAAGAGAAGGAAAGCACGCCCAAGTGGGATATCTGCTTCTGTAAGGACCAATCAGCTCAGCATCCTCATGTTTCGTGTGAAGTTGGGGGGCTGGGCACTCTAGCCATACCTGCGCTAACAGTCCTGGGTTTGTGGATCTGGAGAGACGGACATTGACACTCTCGTTCGTTCTGAGTGGTCCCTCCCTGTCAGACCTCCCTGCGATGAGCAGGGGCTCATTATCTCAGCTGGCCTTTCCCCTCCCCGAGCCTGGCTGAGATGGCCTGACCCTTGCCGGGATACCCCACCCCCAGGAGTGGGCCGTTCTCTGAACAGCAGGGCTGAGACGGACTGGCGTGGGTCATCACAGAGGCCAACGAGCCACCCTGGTGATTTCCACAGGACGGTGCATCAGTCCAATTTTCTATTGTGAGACATGTTTATGAGTCCATTGATCCAGCTCTCTGGTTTCTTTCGGGAACGGAGATGCTTTCTGGTGGCACGCACGCACACACACACTCACATGCATGCACACAGGCACATGGACTGTTCAGGTCCTAGGTTCCAGCATGTCTCCTAGGGACCAATCTACTTTAAAAAAAAATTCCTGGGGCTATATCAATACATCTCTCCTGGTCTGAGGTGCAGGCCTCTGTTTGTGGGGCTGGTCTTAGCCAACTGAGCTAAATGGGGCCAATTCTTTGCTTTCTAGGGTGGATCCAGGGCTTTGTTGAATTTTCAAAAATGCTCAATGAAACAGTTTAGTCACATCACAATCCCTGGCTGTCTCACAGCCACCCTTAAACTTAGAACACTGAGATTTTTCACATCGGAAATGAGGACTGTCTACCACATTAGCAAAGATTTAATAAATTTCATAGCTTTCTAGTGGGAACATAAATTGGAACAATACTTTTAGAAAACAATTTAGTAATAGATAGCCAATCGTGAATGTGTTTATCCCTCTGACCTAGAAACACCACTTCTGGGAATCTAGCCAAAGGAAATAGCCTGAAATACAGAGATTAAAAAAAAGCAAGGCAAAACCTTTACACACAATCATTTTCATATTAGCATTATTTATCACTTGAAAATGAGAAACAAATTTTATAAACAGTAAGGGAGTGGGTAAGTAAATTATGATACATGCACGTAATAGAATATTAAGCACATGTTTAAAATTACGTTTATGAAGGGTTTACAAGTGGGGAAATTACTTGAGATACAAGGTTTCGTGTATATATATGTATCTATATATGATTTCCTTTCCAGCCCACTCAGTGAATATATATATATAGACATATATACATAATAACCTTAACTATGGAAAATAATTGACATAAAAATGGGAAGGAAATATCAATATTAACCATGGCTGTGGAGGTAGCACTCTGGGTATGTATTTCCTTTTATCTTTCCTATCCATTTCTGTATTTTCCAAAGAAAACTAAAACTTTTCATTTTAAATTCATTTTTTTAAAACTTTGAACAAAAAAGTACGTTACAGAGGGAGAAGACCAGTCACATCTCTGCCACCACATGTGCAGGTGACCTCAGGGAAGTTACGTGACCTTTTTGCCTCCCTCCCTCCCCCATCCATCATCCCTCCCTCCAATCTCTGTAATGAGTGTGTAGGATCACATGATCTCTAGAATCCATCCTGCTCTCACATTCTGTGTCTCAAAATATCATCCCCCTGTGTTTGAGAGTGGAATCTCAAAAAGGGGCCCAAGAGGCGTAACCAACTTACGAGTAAAATACTATAATCATCCTAACAAGCGATGGACTTGGAAGGGTCTTCTAGAAGATGCAGCTGTTCTTTTACAGTCAGCGGAGAAACATGCTGACACGATGTCCTTGGGTTTGGACATCTGGAGCCAAACACCCGAAAGAAGGGGTTTGCTGGCAGCTGTGCTGTGAAGCCAGGAATGGCGGTTGGGGGAGGGGGAGCCTCAGCCCCGAGTCTCCATCCACCAGCCCGGTTATAGCTAATCTCCTGGGCCCAGGGCAGACGGCATGATGACGCATGCTGGGACAGCAGGACAAATCTCACAACCTACCACCTCCTCTGGCGGCTCCAGCCCCCAGCATCCCCCCTTGACCAAACACCAGGGATGCTTCTGTCTGTTTTGAGCATGGGGGCACCTCCTCACAGTGTGTGATTGCCTCATGTCTCTGAGTCCCAGTTCCTCAGTGGTATTATCTGGCATCCCTTGAAGTCTGCCCCTCTCTTGATAATCCCACTTCACCTGGATGGTTCACAGGGGAGGAGAAATGAGGAGAATCCACACACTAAACTAGCTTTCTACCCTGGACGAGAGGATGAATGAATCTCTCAGGTCTCTTCCAAGGTGGAATTCCACAATTGGATAATTTCATGTGATTGTACAGTCATCCCCTGGGATTTGCAAGGGGTTGGTTCCAGGACCCCCATGGGTACCAAAATCCATGGATGCTCAAGTCCCTTATATACAATGGCATAGTACAGTGGACCTCCTGTATCCACAGGTTCCACATCCACAGATACAGAGGGCCGGGAGACTGCATGTCTCCTCTGGACCTTGGCCATCTTTCCCACAGTTCAAAGAAAATAAGGACTTGCTTCTAGACCTGATATCTGGCCAGTATGTACCAGGAAGGGTGGAAGATAAAATACTGAAATATTTCCACACTGGTTGGTAAGTAGCCACTGCCTTCTGACCCCTCCCCGTTGCCCCAGAAGCCCAGCCTCTTCTCCTAGGATACTGCTCAAGGACCTCCCTAAGGAGGCCTGCCTGGGCCTGCAGGGGACCTCCGGGATCTTGACCCAGCATTAGGCTTTATGCCCTTGGTGGTGAAATGTTTTGAGTCTTGCCTCTCCTGCTCCCTCTTCCTGAATTGAGTCTATTGGGTTGAGAGAAGCTAAGACTGTAAATCCTTGAGGGGAGAGTTGTATGTGATAACCGGGATGGTTTAAAAGTCATAAGGACAAGTTTTGGTTTGGATCGCCTAGCTGTCCCTAGTGCTTGTGGGAGCTGGGGAAGAGGGCACAGGGATAGGCAAACAGGTAAGGGAACGTGGGCTGTGTTCATCTGCCCCACGCGCCTGCTTTCTCTGTAGGGCTCGCATTTCCTCCTTACAGACGGGGCTGAAAGTCCTACTGAGTGAGCAGACACTGTAGTATCACACGGGCATCACGGTCCTTCCTTCTGGGCTCTTCAAGCAGCTCCTGAGCAGTCACTGCCTTTCCCACCCGGCATCTTGAGAAGGCAGAAGGAAGCAGAGATGCTTTTCCTGGCTCTAAGGGGAGGGGAAGCGTGGAGATGCTGAGCAGGTGGCCTCAGGTCACCTCGTCTATCACACGGACAGTTGGGAACAGACCCAGCCTAGCCCTTTCCCCTCCACAGGAGGATCGTGGGATTACCACCTCCATTCCGATCGGCAGAGGAGATCTCTGGTGGGATTGCATTCTGTTCTCTCTAAGTGGGAGACATGTTTATGAGATGGAGGCCAGAGGGACTGGTTTCATGGAGGGAGGAGGGGCCAAAGTGCTGCCTTTTGATAATAAAGCCTTTGTCTTTCTGGGCTGCCCTCCCCCAGGTCCTGGTGGGAAAGGCCACCATCATGTTATACTTTCACAGAATCTCCACTGGGAGACGTAGAAGATGCCAGGGACCTCTCTGAACTCCAGGTCTTGCCCTTTCTGCCCGTCCGTCCATCCCCTCACTGCAGGCCGGCATCCCTCCTGGGCAGGGATGCCACTGACAGCCAAAACCTCAGATGTGAGCCCCAGGAGATAACAGCCCAGAGGCAAACCCCAGTCCTCAGCAGTGTCTTGTAGAAAAAGTTCTGGTGTCTTGGCCGTCATCCCAATTATGTTCGCCTCATGCTATGATCTGGCTGTCAAGGATTAAAGGAACTTGGGGGGTTTTAATGCAAGGAAATGTTTAGAAACAGAGAGAATGAAAGGAACAAGCTTGCGCTCATATGTTTTCACTTGAATGTATTGCGATCTGGCAGAGGAAGAGGGACGTTTAACTTCTAATTAATGAGCTGCTCCGTTTGTCCAAACAGCTCTCCCTTGTCTCCGCTCCCCGCAGATGAAGGCCCCATCACCTGGAGCGCGTGATGCTCCGCACGGGTTCTATTTCCCTGGTCTCCGCTAGGCAACTCCCACCAATCGAATTGTGTGCGGTCGCCCCTCTGCCCTACTTGAGCCTCGGCCCTGAAATCCCTCATCAACAACTAGTTCTGATGCTTAACTGACAAGACCAGAACGTGTGAAGCATATTTTCTGGACTTGGCTCTTGCCACCAAATCTTTCTCAAATTGGAACTGCTTTCAAGTTACCGACACCAAAGGGCCCGGAAGGTAAGAATGGGCTGTTATTGCCATTGTTACATTCATGGCTGTTTTTTGAAATTTCGGTCTTGTCAACTCATCACAAGGCTTTAGCAAGGCCCTGCTTTCAAGTTCTGTTCCAATCTAAGCAAGAGCCACATGAGTCCAGACGTGCTGTTTAGAGTTACATGATCTTTATAAACATAGAGGAACAGAAGACACAGGCAAACAATGTGTCCATTGAAGTGTGAGCAGAAAAGGAGACCCAGAAGTTCTGGCATCCAACCCCCTGCCGAGCAGCACCCCTTGTTCAAAGTACACCCCTCACCACCTCCACTTCTCATTTCCATACCCCAGACTTCCCAGGGCCCTCTTCTCTAGATCATGTAGATCCTTATGCTTAGAGTATGAGGGATTCCAAAGTCCTCCACCAGTCACATCCCTGAGTGTCTTGATCACCCCAGACATTTCTGAAATGGCCTAGCTCCTCCTTGCCTCTCCAGATCCAATGAACAACTTCTTTTACAAAGTTCTATCCTCAGGGAGCCTTTCCCAAGCCTTCAGAGTTGCTCAGCTTTCCCCCCACCTAATACCCCTAATAGAGCTGCTCCAGCTCCTTAGAAAGCTCTTCCCTCTGCTTTGCTCATGGCTGGCTCCTTGTCATCCTGTAGATCTCAGGGTGGGTATTTCTTCCTACCACTCAGAGTAGAGCCCCCCACCTGATTATCCTCTATTTCAACACCCTATTTGTTTCTTTCGAAGCCCTTATTACTTATTATTTTATTTATTGTTTGTTTTTTGTCTTGTCTCCCCCTCTAGACCTTGGCTCCATCTGTTGAATGAACAAATGAATGAATGAATGAATGAATTGGATGGATGGATGAAACTGCATGCCTGCCGCATGCCAGGCACTCTTCCTACACTGGTGATGCAACAATCAACGAGACAGATGCCCTCATGGAGCTTATCATCTTGCAGACAGAGGCCCTGGGGGAAACTGAAATTGTGGGAGGCTTATGCAAAAACGAAGGGGCTTAGAGGCAGAAGGAAGGGAATGGCATCTCGTAAACTGAAAGCTAAATCCAGTATAAATATCACAGAAAATCTATTAGTGCTACCAGCTTGGAGGGCAATTGCTTTTTAATATAATAAGATCTTCCTTGGAGGCGATTATGAGGCCCTGATAGGGATCAGGTGACATGTTGAGGTTTTGCAGATAGATTAATTTCTGTTTACATCTAGTTGCTTGCGGCATGGAGTTCTTGGTTTTCAGGGAGAAGGTGGGAGAGAGGGCCTCTGGAGAAAGCAGCCCGGACAGAATCCTTTAGGTGATATTCTAGGGAGCACATCACCTGCTGTTGGTCATAGGGTGAGCCAGAAAGAAAACCAGGGGCACTGGGGAGGGACCTCCACTTGGGAAACACTGGCCAAAATTTGGGTAGGGCCCCCCTTTCTTTCCCTCCCAAACCTCAAGGGTGCCATTGCTGAGGTGGAGGAACTCCCTGGAACAAAATTCTGGGGTTTTAGAGGCAAAGTCACCTGACACACAAAAGAATCGCAGGGCTGAGGGGTAGGGAAAGAAGGAGGGAGGGAAACAGAAAAGGGTGTTTTTCTCTTACACAGCTCGTCTTAAACGCTGTCTCAAACATCAATACTCTTGTTAATAGATATTCTTCTTCCCTGAGTTTCACACAGAGATAAACTGAGGCACAGGCACAGTCAAGGACAGACTCAACCATGATAGAGCAGAGTCTGGTTCCTGGCTCACAGCACCGTGACCCGGGGCACACACAGCAAACCCCCAGATCATGACTCTGAAGATTCCCCGGACAGGGGCTGGTTCACTTTCTCCCAGAGCAGTGAGGTTGCAGCCCACAGGCTCACCGGCCGTGCTTTCCATCTCGAGTGAATCAGGGCTCCTAGAGTGTGTGCCAAAGTCCGCCAGGTATCAAGACCTGGGCACCCCACCAGGACATCTGTGAAACAGGAGCAGTGAGCCTGGGAAGGGTCCAGGGGGCTGCTTTTCCCACCATACGGCAGAAATCAGGGCAGATGCCACCAAGAGGCAACCCTCTGCCCATGCCTCTAAGTTCTAACTCGGCCAGACTCACCCTCAGCATAAACTCACCCTCAACATAAACTCAAACACAATGGAAAACACATCTAAGCCAGTCAATGGTGGCTTATAAGTGGAGTTCCCACACATCTCTAGCCTGGAACAATCCTGGTTTATGTGAGTCATCTAGGCAAAATATTAATAATGCCCCCTTTTACCTTAAAACTTTTGGTTTGGACAACAAATTCTAGGGTCTTCCTACTTGTAATGCACCTGGAAGCCAAAATGTTATGGAATCCCCATAGAGATGATGCTATTTTAGAGTATATACACCCACTACTATTAAAACGCCTCACTCCCACCCCCATATCGACGATCCACCACACAAAACTCTCACTACCCCATACACAACATGCAACCATTAACCTACCACGGTTGCATTATATACACACATAAATATTACGCACACATAATAGTATGCACCAGCCACCAGCTATGCTCTTGTACTCCTAAATCACCACCTGAGTCTCCCAGTCACAGCAAATGGAGCTTCCTCCCTTCCACTGTTCGGGCTTAGACACAACCACACGTATCTTATAATTTGGGGGAGCACCAGGACAAATGCACACACTTGGATATCCATCCCAGTCAACTAAGCCTTCAGGGATTTGAAACCAAAAGGCCCTGGTTGCTATAATGGCTACAACCTTGTGAGGACATGGGTCCAAGTTCGTTAAGAAGCTCCGCGCAGATGAGCCCTGTTGCCTTTGTGATTAATAATCATAATAGACAGTCAGCTGGAGGGCTTCCCAGCTGCGCCTCCCAGGACCGGTTCTGGGATCCCCTCTCTATCCACCAGTGAGTAATGCTTTGGTTTATTGGAGACTCTCCTCTCATTTTTTATGGCTTCAATTAAGCGATGGGGAGAATCCATCATGTAACCTTCTTGCCGCACTGCTAAAGACTTCCGGAGGGGAAAATATTTATCAAACCCCAAACCATCAGAGGAGAGTCTGTGGTAAACTTAACAGGAAGCTGGGGTAGCAGGGAGGTGACCGAGGTGGTAGGAAAAGTGGAAGAAAATATCCACACAGAGGTTTCCTGCCTGGACAAGAGCCACACTGACTGTAAAATATCTGCTCAATTCACAAACATCAGGCTGCTCTCCCCTCCTTGCATCAAATCCCACAGCCCCAGGAAGGCTTCCACGGAATAATCCAGTCACATGGACTCCTGGAGCCCAATAGGTTCAAGGCAACAAGGACACAGATCCTGGTGAGAGGTGGTCCTCATCGTGAGGGGCACCGGATGCTCATCCAATGGGCAGTCCCTGGCCTTACAATAGCCACGGAAACATGGCACCCACTTGAAAACTGCCCACACTCCTCATGAAACCCACAATCGCTAGATTGATAAGAATGCCAAAGGACCCATTTTCTGGTTGTAACTACAAATTCCTCCCAACACCAACGACATCCTCTCCCAGGTCAATTCGTTAGAAATCCTCTCCCAGGTCAATTCATTAGAAATCCTCTCCCAGGTCAATTCATTAGAATCCACAACCTCCTATCCTTGGCCCGGAGTTGGCCCTTTCCCTCTCCCTGACCTCTGCCCAGGAAGCCCTGTTGGTAAATGGAGCTGGCTCTTATTCTGCCCTTTAAATTATTCACACCCCAATCTTGGCCACTGGCATTAATCTTTCATTTGCTATTTAGACATCTGATTCCTGGGGCAGGATTGAGAGATGTCACTTGGGAGATCAAGTTGGCCAGAGGGAAGGTCTGAAGGGGGTTGGGGACCTGCAGAGCGACAAGGGCCTGCCTGGAATTAATGGGTTTATCACCCTGTTCCCCATCGCCCAGAGAAGAGGAGCAAGGCACAGGAGACACATATGTGTCTGAAGGAATGAAATTCTAGGTCCATCTGCTTTCTAAGAAGTGTGAGTGTGTGTGCACATGCATGTGTGTGTGAGGACAGGGTGACAGTCACTCAGCTCACATCAGGGCGGGCACTGTGGTAGGCTTGTATCTGCCCTGGTGCAGAGCACAGAGGTATCTGGGCATCTACACAGGAGAGCTGGTAGCTGAGCAAAGAGAATGGGAATCAAATAAAAAGGACACCTATGTGAGCCCCAGGAGACAGTATGGTCTCCATATGCTAATTGGTAATAACTAAAGGTTATGTTGTCTTAGTCCCCAAGACTTCACTCTAATAGAAGAGAAAAGATGAAATATATCCCTTCTCCTCCTCCTCCTCCTCTTCCTCCCCCTCCTCCTCCTCCTCTGTGCTCTATGTTCATTATCTTGGTTAATACCCACAACGATCCCAGCAGGTAGGATTATTAGTATTAATACGTTCATTTTACAGGTGAGGAAACTGACGCTTGGAAAGGTTAAGTAAGTTGCCCAAGGTCCTGGGGCTAATGAGAGGTCATGCAGGGCTCGAGCTAAGGAAGTTTGACTACAGATACAGAGCTCTCAACCAGTGACTTATGAAGAAATAAATAGATACACACAATAACTACCCAAGAGCATTGGGAAAAGAGGTTAGAGCTGTGCTGTCCAATAAAGTAGTTACTAGATACATGTGTACTAGATACATGTATCAAAATTAAATAAAATTTGAGGTCCAGGTCACACCAGCCACAGTTCGAGCCCTCATCGTCAATGTGGCTTGTGGATATCATGATGGCCAGTGTAGATATGACTACTGCCACCATCACTGGAAGTTCTACTGGACAATAGAGGGTTAGAGGATAATTCAAGATGTTGGCAGAGTGGAATGTCCTGCAGGAAAAACACCTGGAGGAAGGATTACATCGACTTGTGAGCTGGTCAGATCCAGAAAGGACAAGAAACGGGGCAACAGGAAAGGAGAGCGGAGGGAGTGAGACACAGATCAACAGACTTCATTCAATATCACAGAAGGAAGGGACCCTGAGGATTCACATGTCCAACCCCTTCCCATTACAAATAAGCCCAGTGACCACTAGGGAAGCCACTACCCTGGGGCACACAGTCAATTAAGTCCAGGCCTCTTCCCATCCCACAGAGCCTGTCACCCCGGGTCCTTTCCATCGTCCTCATTCTTGATCCCTCTTGAGACGTGTACTCAAGAGGCGATTTTCATCACGATCTCACACTATTCTGACTCCCAACAGGTAAGTTTTGTTTGGGAGCAATAACTGCCATTATCCCTATGGCTGCACCTTCCCTTCTTGTGATGACACAAGGCTGTTCAAGAATGAAAAGTTGGGCCTTTGTGAAAGGGAAGCCATTGGAAAGATAAACGGCAAACCTGGAGCTTGGGGAGCTGCCAAGTAGGACTCTGTTCTCTGCTCTGTTCCTAGGGTGTGAATCAGGGCACACTGGGAGAAGTCAGTAAACACTTCTCAAGTAAACCAGTGGCTGGTGGGGTGGGTGGGCGGGTGGCTGGTTGGTTGGATGGATGACACCTGTGTAAAAGTCCTTTAGCCACTTTATAGGCCGGCGCCATAGCCCCCCACAGCGCACCCCACTGCTATTCATCCAAGCACGGGTCCTTCTCCACAAGCTACAGAAAGGGGGAAGTGTCTCAGAATGTAGAACAAATTCAACTGCAACGCCGAGCCCAATATTAAAGAGTGGGTGTAATCCTACTGATGATATCAGGACAAAGAAGGGGTTTATGTCTCTGCAAAGGAAAGTTGCCGGATGCCATTTTGCCTGCGCTAGAAATCCACAGACTCTCTCCAGGCTAAGTGCGTGACCGCTCTACGGGGACCCCTGCTTCCCTTCCGGCCTCAAAGAGCATTACCTACCTCACCGTGCGAGGCCAATCCATCCTCCTGACGCCTCACTTACCGACCAGGTCTGTCGGGGAGCCCCTGACAGCCAGAGATGAAATGGCAGAAGGGGCCCCTCGTCTGAAGGCTCTTGGGCACTGTTTTCTCCACTCCTCAGAGAACCACATTTGCTCCCCTCCTCACAGGGCCTGCGCTTGGGATCAGGGCTGCCTCCTCTGTCTCTCTAGACCCACGTTCCATGGTGTTCCCTCAAACTACATATTTAGCCACTTAAATGAGTAAACTGTTTTGAAACAAAATGAGAAATCTCAGGATACAGACTCTGTCTGGTAGATAAGGAATGAGGTAATGCTTTAGCTCACAAATTCCTTGAGGGCAGAGGTTTTATTTCTGTATCTTTTAAATCTGAATTCCCAACATGCAGGAAAATGCTTGGCATATAATAAGCCACCAATATAATGGATGAATGAATAAATGAGAGAGAGGGAGAGAGGTTGAGAGAGACCCCAATCAGCACTAACCCTGGTACTCTGGCTGGTACCCAGTCAGCTACTGTTTCATCCCCAGCAAGGCTAGCCTGCTCCTTGGTCGTTGTTTCTTGCTGGGTCTCCTATCTACCTCCTTCAGTTCTGTGGTGAAACTGCTTTCTCTGTAACTGCCTGATTCTCATCCTCTAAAGTCTCTCTTCCTAGGTCATTTCGGTTTACCGGGATCAAATTCCCCTAATCCAGTGTCCCTTGTGTTTAAGACTTTTTGAGCTGATTTATGAGAGATTCTGGGCACTGAAAGGGTCCTAGTGATCATCCGTCATCAAGCACCCAGCCAACTCTACCCTCTGGATGGCTGGGTCCTCCTGGACTCCTCTGCAGCCCCATCACCCATACAGAACCATCCTGCTGACATCGGTTTTATTTTATTTTATTCTTTTTATTTTACTTTATTTTACTATCTTATTTTATTTTATGATCACACCTGTTCTCAGGTCCTAAAGCGACTTGAACCTAAGAAAGGTTCTCCTCACTGTCTATCAAGGTTCGTTCATCCTGCCCCAGGGTTCTCCATCCTAGGTGTCTACCCCAGTCCCTTGGACTGCAAAGGCATATTCACCTCAAATTCTTGGAATCCTTACCTATGAACTGCTCTTCCTTACAGGATGGTGCAATCTGTTCTCTACTATGATATGAGGGTCAAAGCCTCCTGCTGAACATGCCCCCTTGACCTTCCCAAAGTTCCAGAACCAAGATGGACCAAACCCAGCTTAGCCCTTAAGACCTGGAAGAGTCTGCTTCCAACAAAGCACATTGTATCGTAATGGCTTTTGTTATCTGATTGTTTAAGGCCTTTATGGAGGATGCTGATGATAAACGGCTTTGAGAATATGAAGCTTGGCTCAGCACCAGTTCATAGACTCACTATTTTAAAGTCAACAGACACACTGGGCACAGTTGGGAGAAAAGAGGGGGAAAGCAGGTAGCCCTGCTCTAATTCTGCCTCTAAGACACAGGCAAATGCTCTTGGACAAATCAATGCTTTTCCTTCCGTTGCATAAAGAAAAACTGGTGATGACGTGCAGGTGGAGGAGCAGAGGGAAAGGAGAAAGAGCAAGGTCGGGAAGGGGAGGGGGAGAAGCAAGGGGGAGGTTTGTACCAGTGTTTCTACCCTCTGTACATTCTTTCCCTTCGTTTCCTCCACGCCTGATTTCTGCTCTTTTTTAATGGCTGGGGCCAGTGATCTGTTCCCATCGATCGCTATTGATGTTTTTCAATTGTATCTGTGACACTTTTGGCAATATGTTTGTAAACACAAAGCCTTCTCAGATCTTGCCTCTTGTCACCTTGCACAAGAGCCATCCTTCATCACTCCCGTATCAGCTGTCAATCGAAGGGGTCAGGAAGGGAGCTCCGTGTCCTTGGTCCTGGGCCTTGCTTGTTTTTCTCTTTATGCCAAAGAGCAAACATTCCTCATTCATTGCCCTCTGGGAAAATGGAAACCTCCCTCTTCAACTGGGAGAAATACTGGGCGGAAACAGCCCTACCTGGGGTCGGGCATCGCATCTTGGCCATCTTGGACCACAGTGCTCTGGGGGAGGGAGATGTAGCAGGGAATCCTGCACCCGCCTTGCTTGAACCTGGGCTTCGGGAACAGACAACCACACCCTGAGTAGACATAGCTCAGAGACACTCATCCAAATTTTATCCCCAATATCCAGGTGAACAGCAGTAAATTTCCTAGGTTCACCTAGACCGGTAGCTTTCTTACATTTTGAACAAAGACCCATAAATACGAGAAACAGTTCCCATCATGACTGAGTGCACACATGCCTACTTAACTGAAATAAAAGCTTAAGGAAAGAAAAAAATGTTTCACGAGAAAAATCGCCTTACAACAAGTGATGTACTCTAATATTTTCTGCCCATTCTTCTAGTCTTTTTTTTAATCTTTAATGCTGATCATCATGTTCCACTAAGTTGACTCATGACTGAGTTGTGGGTTGTGATCCCACAACACACAACTAGTCTAGTTTGAAAAAATATTGGACTAGACCGGGGTCAACAAACTTCTCGGTAAAAGCCAGGTGAGAAATATTTTCAGCTTTGCAGGACATATTATCTGCCACAACTCCTCAGTTTTGCTGTTGCAGCAGAAAAGCAGCCACAGACAATGAGTAAACAAGTGTGCCTGTGTTCCAATACAACTTTCCTTATGTACACTATAATTCAAATTCCATATAATTTTCACGTGTCATGAAATATCGTTCTTCTTTTGATTTTTTAAAAACCATTAAATAATGTAAAAACCATTCTTAGCTTGCGGGCTGTACAAAATCAGGGGGTGGTCCAGATTTGGCCTGTGGGCCATAGTTTGCCGGCCCCCAGCGCACACGATGTCCACCAGCGCTTGGGGTGAGTCTGCCAATCCTCTCCAAGGGTTTAGGCATCGCCACAGCCGCCCTTAGTCAGGGTCAAGCCCATGTTGATCCTGTGCCTCTGTGTGAGAATCTGAGCTCTAACATATTCAATGAATGGTCCCCGTTCCCCTGAACGGTTTTCTCAGAGAGAGAGTGTGTTTCCTCCGTCACGGGTTTCTCACACTGTCTTGAAATATCTCTTTGCTTGCTTATCTTCTCCGTGAGACTGTGAGCCAGTGGATCCCAGAAGCTGCGGGTCCAGTGGAGGGCAGGAAAGCCTCTGCTCTTTCCGAGCCCTTTCTTGGCTCATGGACGCAACCTACTCAGGAACTCATTCCCAGGTTCTCTACTCTCGGGCTTCAGCTGACCTCAGCCCCACCAGCTAATCTAAAGCCACAGGGGCCCCAGGCGTCCCCCAGATGCCCCAGCACAACAAAAGGCTCTTCACTTCCACGTACCTGAGTAGGAATGAGAACATTCCTTTTTTTTTTACATTATGGTAAAATGCACATAACATTAAAATTTATCACCTTAACCCTTTTTAAGTATAGAGTTCACTAGCAATAAGCACACTCACACTGCTGTACAACCGATCTCTAGAACTCTTTTCATCTTGCAGAACTGAAACTCTGGACCCATTAAACAATTCCCCATTCTCCCCCCCTACCCCATCTCCTGGAAACCACCATTCTGACTTCTGTCTCTCTGGATTGACTACTCTAGGTGTCATATAAATGGAATCATACAGTATTTGGTCATTTGTGACTGGCTTATTTCACTTAGCATAATGTCCTCAAGGTTCATCCATGTCATAGCGCATGTCAGAGTTTCCTTCCTTCTTAAAGTTGAATAAGAGAACACTTGATTTTAAAACATGGGTCTCCGGGCTTCCTTGGTGGTGCAGTGGTTGAGAATCTGCCTGCCAGTGCGGGGGACACGGGTTCGAGCCCTGGTCTGGGAGGATCCCACATGCCGCGGAGCAACTGGGCCCGTGAGCCACAGCTACTGAGCCTGCGTGTCTGGAGCCTGTGCTCCGCAACGAGAGAGGCCGTGATAGTGAAAGGGCCACGCACCGCGATGAAGAGTGGCCCCCACTTGCCGCAACTAGAAAGAAAAGCCCTCGCACAGAAACGAAGACCCAACACAGCCAAACATAAATAAATAAATAAATAATGTTTAAAATAAATAAATAAATAAAACATGGGTCTCCAAATTTTCCTAGGAAGTGAGAGCATAGCTGGGCCTTTCCCAGATTTAATACAAATTTCAAGACAAACTCTCTTCACATTTCCTCCCAGAAATATCGAGGTTGGGTCCCCCTCCATATCTCACGTCATTACTCTGTTCTTAGAACGTTTCCTGGTCCGATTCACCCTCTCACTCATATCTAG
The DNA here is from genome assembly GCF_965194805.1 of Balaenoptera borealis. Classification (NCBI taxonomy): domain Eukaryota; kingdom Metazoa; phylum Chordata; class Mammalia; order Artiodactyla; family Balaenopteridae; genus Balaenoptera; species Balaenoptera borealis. Next base: position 109,560,482 of record NC_138864.1, read on the forward strand.
TGTGGTGTCAGGGAGAGGGAGCAGCCTTTATTTGGGGCTGACATTCCCAAATTTAAATCTCAGCTTATTCTTCACTGTATTAGCTAAATGTTCTGACCAGAGCTTCATCTATAAAATGCAAACACCCACCTTATATGTAATGATGTTGTAAAAAAAATGAGATGAAAAGCAAATTATCTAACGCAAAGCTTAGAACTTAGTACTCAAAACTATAACTATTATTAGCCCAATTAATCATTTCCAGGGTCACAGTCTGGTTCCTAATATCCCAAATGAATCCTGGAGATCCCCCAGGAAAATCCCAGAACCTCTTTTTTGAGATGCCAAGTGAGTTACTACAATAAGTACCATAGTCAGAGCCTGGGACTCAGATGTCAAATATGCCACTGCTGTCCTGTGACCTGGGCAAGCCATCGTCCTTCTATCCCCCAGCCTCCTTCTCTGTGAAGTTTAACAAATAAAGCCTCTAAAATCTTGCTCACAATGAGGCAATGTCTTCAAAGGGCTAGGGAGGTCATTGTCAAATGTATACCTGTGGTTACAACAAATGCTAATACTTTGGGAACTAATTCACCCAGTTGGTCCCTGAATGCTTTGAGTCTTCACTCTATGCCAAGACCCATCCAAGGGGCTGGGAGACAAGGATGAACTAGTGACCCCAGTACCCGTCGACATGCATGGCTGTGCACATGTGTGATCCAGAGAATGTGACTTATGTAGAACAATGGGTGCCTTATCCAGACCAAACTGATCACCCACCTCAGACAGGAGGAAGGGGAGAAAGTTAACATCTATTGGGGATCTATTGTGTTCTACCAGGTATTCTACACCCACAATGACACTTAATCCTTCTTATGTGTGAGCACACAGAAAGAAGCACAGTGAGGATATGCAATTAGCCCAAATTCACACATCTGGTATCTCGTAAAGCTGAGATCAAAAAACGGTTTGTCTGCCTCCAAAATCTATAAAGTTTCCACTCTTCCAAGCAGCCATTCTAATGAGAACCAATCCTAAATGTCCATCATAAATCCATCCAGAGATGGATTCACACTGGTCCTATCTAATGGCCTGGCTCTTATTCCCTTTCTGTCTCCTTTATGGCTCAAGCTAATTAGTGATGTGCTCAGTCCAACATCCAGTGGCCAATTTATGGGCCACTGGGTTCGCAGAGGGAAGGGAAGTAGCATTCATTGAGTGCTTTCCAAGACCCCAGCCCTGTTCCAGGAACTCCTGGCCACACATTAGCTCTCTTAATCTTCATAATAACCCTGTAAAGTGGGTAATTACCCCACTGGACAGAGGGTCAGAAAGGTTAAGTAACTCTAGACAACCCAGAAGGTGGACGGACGAGGTGATCCAGCACCACGGGAAACCTCTGAAGGTGAGACCGTCAGGCAAACCCTCCCATAGCCGAGGGCACCAAGCCTCCCTGCCTCATCAGCCTCGGAGACCCAGGGAAAAGGAAAGTGGGTCATTTATCATTCCTGCCCCTCCAGTCCCTTGAGGTGGCTCAGACTTGGTTACACAAGTCCTGAGCTGTGTTCATCCTCTCTAGCCTCCCAAGTGAGCACGACGGAATTATCCAAGAAGGGTGAGTCAAATGGTAAAAGCTGCCCTCCAGAGGGCTCCACGTTTCCAGCACTGTACTAGATACTTTGCCTCCATGATCTCAATTCATTTTTATAACAGTAATATCAAGTCTATTTCCACTTTGCACAATTTGTGTATTATTTCATTTGATTGTTCCCAACAGACCAGAGCTTATAAAGTGATCCTTCCAAGCTCACCCAGTTGGGAAGTGTAAAGCCAGGATTCAGACCCTGCTCGCCCACCCTAACCAATCTTTCCTCTGCCACAGACAGACTGCAGGGGCAGCCCCACCTTCCATTTGACTGATGGGTAAAACTGAGTCCATAAGCAGAGCAGGGCAGTGGTTGCAGACTCGGGGCTAGAGAGTCCCAGCCACACTTCTGTCTGGCTTTCCTAGAGATGCTGATGGAGCCAAAGAGAGGAGGTGAGCTGGGAGAAAGCCTTGATAAAAGCTAATGTTGAAAAATAAAACTGAGTAATCTATTTAATTGTTCATCACTCCTCCCTTCTGCAATAGCACAGCATTTTAAACAATTCTACTCCTCCCTGAAATGATCCAGTAACAAAATATCTGATTGTGACTGGTCCTCCCTCCCGCCTTCTCGGCTGCTGGATGTTTTCTGTTTATCCCTGTTCTGTGTCTTCGTAATTGTGTTATTCGCGTAGCAACGCACGGGGATGGAAGGACTAGAGCCAGCAGCGCCTGCAGCAAGGGGATAACGGGACGTCCCTCCAGGAGGGTGCACCGCCCTCCTCTGGACCCCCCAGGCCAGGGGGAGCAGCACCCACGGCAACCCCCTGGGCTGCACTGCCCCGGACCATCTCCTGAGCAAGCCCTTTAGCCAAGGAGCCAAGGGTTTGTGAGGACACCATAAGCCTGGACTCTGCCCCCGTTAGGTTCAACTTGGAATTGTTCTTGGAATAAACGGCCTACCCGCAAATGGCACATTCTGCCAGCGTGTGGTTTAGCAGCTGTCAAGCTCTGTGCTAGGGCTGTGGCCTGGCCAGGGCGCGAGTCCTGCTTGGGGTTAGCCCTCCACGTACCCGCCCCACCTGTCCATCCTCCTTGGAAGCCACCGTGAAGGCATCTCTCAGGCCCACCTTAGGGCCGGGTGTCTTGCACCAGGTGGGTGAACCACTACAGGCCCTGCCCTTCCCTGGCCACCCTCTCCAGATGCGCTGTGCCACATGCCCTTCCCAAGGAAGCCGTCCGGAACACAGAAAACCTTTCTCCCCGACCCCCTCCTCGCTGCCAAACCCATAAAAGGGCCGGCGCCAGGCCCCTATTCTTGGAGGCTGCACAACTGCTTGGGTTGTGTTGGTCTCTTCTGTGCCTCCCCAGTGCCAAGATAATAAAGGGGGAAAGTTCTTCTCCTCCTTCCAAAGTGCAGACCAATTAGCATTTTTTAAAATTACCATTGGAGGGCTTCCCTGGTGGCGCAGTGGTTGAGAATCCGCCTGCCAATGCGGGGGACACGGGTTCGGGCCCTGGTCTGGGAAGATCCCACATGCTGCGGAGCAACTAGGCCCGTGAGCCACAACTACTGAGCCTGCGTGTCTGGAGCCTGTGTCCCGCAACAAGAGAGGCCGCGACAGTGAAAGGCCCGCGCACCGCGATGAAGAGTGGCCCCCGCTTACCGCAACTAGAGAGAGCCCTCGCATAGAAACAAAGAATCAACACAGCCAAAAAAAAAAAAAAAAAAAAGTTACCATTGGAGAACTACACCTAATTAGCCACTTTAAAGGAAAGGTTTAAAAAAAAAAAAAAAAAAAAGTCATAAAATTCTACCTGGCCACAGCTTGGAGCCACTTTTAAAGCTAATTGTGTGTTTCTGGTACTAACAGGGGAACTGGTAAGTTAGAAACGGATTTTATGACCTGGGTGAAAAAGGGGAGGGAAACAGAGGTCTGACCTGGGCCGGGAGGATTAATTTCTATTTATTGGAATGGATGGGCCCCTCTTCATTCCCCCTCTCCCTCCTCCTCCCCCTCCTCCTCCTCCTCCCTCCATCCCCACCTCAAGTCCTGCCTTGGTCAGGGGTACCTGCCTTTCAGCTGAATGAGAGGCAGGCCAGCAGGCGGACACCCAGCCAGGCATGGATACAAGGAGGTAGAAAGGGAAGAGAAAAATGCAGAGGAGAGGGATGCTGGAAGGAACAGAAAAGACAGGAGCCACGGCCAGCTTCCAGGAGCCTGTTTCCCATTTGCGCCCTCCCATTAAACGCTGCATCGTGTGCTGGGTGGGACCCGGGCAGCACGTGAACGTGGTGACTTGCTCAGCCTGTTCCAAACTGGAGGCCGATGGGGCTTCTGCAGCCCTTTTGCCTCCTGCAGGCAAATCCTGCCCGGCGGCCCCCAACTGCCTGGCCCTGAATCTGAGAACACACTTCATAACGTGCAGGCGAGAGGCTCTGAGGTGCCTCGGTCAGGGGGAAGGCAGGACAGTGGGGTTCTGGTTCCTGGGGGAGGGGCAAGAAGGGGAGGGGAGGCCGTGTACAAACGGGGCTGAAGAAAGAAGGGAGGCCAAGGAGAAGAGTGACCCCCCCTCAGTGTCCCCAATCCTCCTGCAGCGCCACCCGCCGGCGCCAGCCCATCGCTAGCCCTCCGCTGTACCGCAGTGACACCCAGGGGAGCTGCCAGCCAAGGGGGTAAGAGCGGGGCCCCCCTGGCCCGGGGCACCGCTCCTCGGGCTGGGCTGTAGGGCAGAAGCTAAGGGAAGAATGGGGCCCCCCGACCCCACGGTGAGGTCCACACGTGTGGCCAGTGTCATGGGTGCCTGACCCTGGGTGTGACCTCCTCGCTGGTGGTGCAGAAGCCGGTGTCTGAGATTTATTAATGGAAAAAGTGAGGCTCGGACATGAGAAACCATTTGCTCCAGTGGCAGATCTGTACTGCCTCAGTCCTTGAAACCCTATTCTTCCTTCGTGAACACCCTTGCTTCTATATGTTAAAGGAGATCACAGAGAAATTACACCCAGGTTGGAACCGTGTTCTGGAAAGCCTACAGCATGCGTTCTCAAGGGGGCAACAGTGTCCCCAGGAGGGTGAAAATGGAGGGCAAACGACCCTCTTGGATATTACAACGGTCTGTGGCCCTCCGAAGCTCAAATTCTCATACCTTAGCATACCTTCGCATGTGGAAGAATTTTAAATCAGTTTACTTTTTTCTCCTAGTGGAGGAAGGTGACAAGGAGAAAAAGGTTGAGAAATGCTGGCCTAGGCAGGGGCCACCCAGGCTGGATCCACCCCGGGGATCAACCTCAGCGGGCTGAACGGGAAATGGGGCACAGGAGCGGGCTCTGCTCTGAGGCCCATCAGGGAACCCTAGATGTCCCGACAAAGGCAATCCCAAGCTTTAGAGGTGCCAGCAGTCTTGGGGATTGAAGCAGTACCAGGTGGGCCAACTGTGGGAGATGCTGCAACGCTACGTGTTCTGCCAGGTCAGAGGAAAGAGCTTCCGGAACACAGAACGCCCTGGGGCCTCTTCCCACCCCTCACCCCAGACCTTAAGCCTTCAGAGAGATGGGGTAGTAGCTGGACTGGCCAGGTGGCCTGCTGGGGCAGGAATGGAGCGTGGGGCTAAGAGGATTCGGGGCCTTGAACATGGCCAGCGCAGCCTAGGTGCTCGGGGTGGAGGACCGAGGGGGAGGGAGGGACTTTGGGTTCCCAGCACTCCATGGGCACCCCTCACACAACCCCTTTCCCCTCTCTCTGGCTCCAGAGGCTGGAAAAGAAGAAGGGGGAGAGGGGGAGAGAGGGAGAGGGAGGGAGGGGGAGAGAGGGAGAGAGAGAGAGAGAGAGAGAGGGAGAGAGAGAGAGAGAGAGAGAGAGTGGGGGGGGGGTGGAGAGAGAGGGAGGGGGGGGGAGAGTGCCAGCCAAAGGAAGGACACCTGTGCCTCCCGCCCCCCCTCACACGCACCAGTGATGGCTCCTCGGGTCCCCCCCACCACCCGAAGCGACCCTGGGCTGAATCCCCCAAGCAAGTGGTGCAGCTTCCGCCTGACCGGTCTCCGCCTCAGGGGGCAGCTTCGGTCTGGTGGGAAGAGCTTGGAATCAGACATACGTGGCTTCAAGCATGGTGTCAACATCGTGGGAACCTAGAAAGTCAGGGTCCCGGGGATGGGCTCTACCCGTGTCTCCATCTTCTGTGCCCAACGCCTCCTCTAGTACCTGTCACACACGGGTGCTTCGACCGTTTGTGACATCACTTACTCCTTCTTTTCCCAAAGGAAAAGGGGCATCGCGGTCTCCCCTCCCTCAGAGGGGCTCTGTGAATGTTAACAGACATGACGCTGATGACCTGCCAGGGCGGGCGTCTCTTCAAGCACCAGGCAGGGCGGGCGGCTCTGCCCCATCCAGCTCGTCCGCCCTTTCTAGAAACTCAGCGCTTTTACTGGAAGTCGTCTCATTTCGTTTCTGCAGGCAGGTGAGGAGAGGAATCGGGGAGGGGAGGACGTCACGGTCGCAGACTAGGTCGCACACCTTAAGGAAGACCGGGGGGCAGAGAGATGCCCCAGGTGCTCCCCCACCAATACGTGCTGTCCTCTGCTGGGTCCCACAGGGCACAGGGCGCTGTGCAGCCGGGGAGCACGTTCCTAACAGCAGGGTCCTGCAGGAAGCATTTATTTGGGTCCCTTTCCTGGGGTTCTGGCCCAAAGAAGGGGGCACCCCGGCTGCTCTCCCCAGGAGACGCTACCAGGAGCCCCATCTCACCCACCCGGGCCCAAATCAGCAGGAAGCCCCCCATTCTCCCTCCACAGGTCCTCCCTGGCTTTCTGGGGGTGATGGATGGCTCGAGTGGCTTTTTTTTTTTTTTTGTCAAGAAAGCACAAACAGGGCTTCCCTGGTGGCGCAGTGGTTGAGAATCCGCCTGCCAATGCAGGGGACGCGGGTTCGAGCCCTGGTCTGGGGAGATCCCACATGCCGCGGAGCAACTGGGCCCGTGAGCCACAATTACTGAGCCTGCGTGTCTGGAGCCTGTGCTCCGCAACAAGAGAGGCCGCGACAGTGAGAGGCCCGCGCACCGCGATGAAGAGTGGCCCCCGCTTGCTGCAACTAGAGAAAGCCCTCGCACAGAAACGAAGACCCAACACAGCCATAAATAAATAAATAAATAAATAAAAATTTAAATGGAGATTTCTTTAAAGAAAAGAAAGCACAAACAATTCGAAGCCACAAGGGCAGGGCCCTGCTCCCTGCTGGCCACTGGCACAATCCCCAGGGAGCCCTACCAGCATCACAGAGGCAGCAGAGAAAGGGAAAACAGCCAGTCTGCGGAGCCAGGAGCAGGAGGGAGGGCTGTTATTTGTGAATGATTAAACCCAAGCTCCCAGCCCTCAACGAATGCTTCTCCTTGCCACTCCCACCCCCAGACACAAGGGACTTCGAGGGACGGCCCTCTCTGTCCCCACCCCCTCAGATGAGGCCTCCAGCGCACAGCCTGGCCCTGGCCGCCGCCAGGTCCTTGCCTACTTCCCACTCCATTCCCGTCTGCAATTGTTTCCAACCAGTTTAGGAAACAGCTTCAGAGAACAATCAGAAAAGATAACGAGGATGAATTACATAATTACAGTCCTCCTAGATCTCGGGCACGTCAAAAAAAGGCTGCACTGAGTCCAAACAGGGATCAATGTGAGGAAGACGATGGTGGTCCTGGAGAGCGGTGGGCGTGCAAGGACTGGGACCCTGGGGGGTGGGGGCGGCCAGGGAGCGCCTGTGTCCACCCACTGCCCAAGCTGGGGCCCTCATGGCTCCCCAGGCTAAAGCCACAGAAGACAAGCCTGGCAGGCCCAGAGCCACCCTCATGCAGTGCAGACCGCTGTACGGAACAGGCCCCGTAGACCAAAGAAGCGTCACCACCTGTGAGGACGATGCGCCCTTAGAGAACATGCAGCCCAAGCTTTTTTTTTTTTACATCTTTATGGGAGTATAATCGCTTTACAATGTTGTGTTAATTTCTGCTGTATAACAAAGTGAATCAGCTATATGCATACATATATCCCCATAACCCCTCCCTCGTGAGCCTCCCTCCCACCCTCCCCATCCCACTCCCTGTGTAATGCGGCTGCTTCCCACTAGCTATCAGTTTTACATTTGGTAGTGTCTATATGTCCATGCCACTCTCTCACTTCGTCCCAGCTTAGCCTTCCCCCTCCCCATGTCCTCAAGTCCATTCTCTATGTCTGTGTCTTTATTCCTGTCCTGCCCCTAGGTTCATCAGAACCTTTTTTTTTTTAGATTCCATATATATATATGTGTTGGCATATAGTATTTGTTTTTCTCTTTCTAACTTACTTCACTCTGTATGACAGATTCTAGGTCCATCCACCTCACTACAAATAACTCAATTTTGTTTCTTTTTATGGCTGAGTAATATTCCATTGTATATATGTGCCACATCTTCTTTATCCATTCATCTGATGATGGACACTTAGGTTGCTTCCATGTCCTGGCTATTGTAAATAGTGCTGCAGTGAACGTTGTGGTACATGACTCTTTTTGAATTATGGTTTTCTCAGGGTATATGCCCAGTATTGGGATTGCTGGGTCGTATGGTAGTTCTATTTTTAGCTTTTTAAGGAACCTCCATAGTGCTCTTCATAGTGCCATGCAGCCCAAACTTATGAGGACCAAAGACCTAGAGAAGAAAAGGTCTCACCCCAAGAACTCAGGATACCAAACCCCAAGCCAAGGCTTTGTCCACCTGCAGGACCCTGAACACCTGCCTTTGATCCCCAGGCCAGCAGCTGACTGGCCCTGCAGGCTGGGAAGTCCTTTATTCTTAACCAAAAAGGATGGGTATAGAAAGAACTTCATCCTCTAGCATAAGGCTCATAAACTTTATCCTGTAAAGGGCCAGAGAATAAATATTTAGGCTTTGTGGGCGATGTCATCTCTGTTGTAACTCCTCAACTCTGCCGTTACAGCACATAAGCAACCACAGACAAGATATAAACAAATGAGCAGGGCTGTGTTCCAGCAAAACTTTATTTATGGACACTGCAATTTGAATTTCATATCATTTTCACATGGCATGAAATATTATTCTTCTTTTGATATTTTTCCCCAACCATTTAAAAATGGAAGAACCATTCTTCGCTTGCGGCCTATACAAAAACAGGTGGCCGGCCAGATCGTGGATTGGAGTTTGCTGACCCCTGCTCCAAAACATTGCTAGAAAAGTTGGTATTGCCCTAATTGCTCCACACCCAGAGGCTAAACATGACTCTGTGGACTCAGCACGGCATCTGGAAGGTCATGGTGGTCAGTCTTTGTTGGGTCACATTGACATGTTAACCACAGGAAGCCCTCAGGAAATCACCCTACTAGGCTTGCTCAAGACATCCCTGCCATCTGTGAACACCCGGTCCCCAGGAGTAAGCTGGGCAAGTGGAGGAGAGGTTTCCCTAGCCGGACAAGCAGTTCCTCCTCAGAAGAGGACCGAAGAGGGGCTGTGTTCCAATTTGCCCCTCTCTAGATAAGACAGAAGGTCTCCTGGCATATAAGATCGTTAAGGACCAACCTCCTGGCTTTCTACGCAGCACATCCCAACCTAACACTGTGTCCTCCTGCCGCCTCTCCTTTTAGCATCAGAGAGCATCAAGCACCTTCATTCATTCAAAGCAATTGTGTTGAATGTCCTCCATGGTACTATGCCAGGTGACAGTCGGGCACAGGATGTCAGGCACACACCAGTACCAAGTCTCCATGCAGTTAGTACCTTAAGGGCTGGGACCTATTATTCCTCTTTCATCCCCAGCACCCAGCACTGCATGGGAGAGGCTCAGAAAAAGTTGAACGAATGAGTAAATGAATGGATGCGCAAGAGGGAAATGGTGAGTGGCATAAGACAGATCGAACCCTATGCCAGTTGAGAGGAGGGAGAATTTGTGCCCGGCTGAGGAAATCAAGAAAGGCCCAATGACGATGGAGGCAGCTGAGCTAAGCCTGACAAGATGGGTGAGATCTGGGTGTGTACAGCTGGGGCCTAGAGAGAGAGGAGAGAAGAAATTGCAGCCAGAAGGAATAACCAGCAAGGGCCTCAGGCGTGATGGCGTCTGTAAGAATCTCAACAGTTTAGCCTGCTGATTCCTGCATGCAGCTAGAGGAATGACAATGAGGGTTAGGAGCCCAGAGGTGAGCTTTCTCTAGATCGCCGGAGGACCCAGAATGGCAGGCAAAGGAGTTTAACCTTGTACAGGTGTTGAGTCTTCTGAACTGAGGTGGGTGGGTGGCAATGAGATCAGGAAAATTAATATGGCAGCCAAGTACATAAGGACGGGAATAAACAAGAGGGACAGAAGCAGGCGGGTTGGGCCACTCGTGGGAGGAACAGAAGAGTGGCCTGGGATGACGGCGGGCTCGTAACGTGATTAGTGGTTATGAGTACACACCCCGGAGTCAGAGAAGCTGGGCTGAAGTCCAGCCCTAGCGCTGACTCACTGTAAATGGTCAGTCCTCACTGGGACCCAGCTCCAGCCTCTGTAAAATGTAATAAATGTAAGAAAATGGAGCAGTCACCTTGTAGGATTGCTGTGACGTGTAGATGAAGTTACACATGTGAAGTGCTTACATACGCTCAGTACACGCTAGCTGTCTGCTACTTTTACACCAGAATAACTCCACAACGCTAGGTAAATTCATAACTCATAGACATGCTCTCTGAGGGCTGTGATATATACTACATACTCCTATGTGACCAGCGGTCAAATTGTGTCCATTGTTCAGGAGTCACATTTGGGCCAGAGCAGCTTCTTTTCAGCAGAGGGGCGGGTAGCCGAGAGCGTTCTACAGTCCCCACTGCCTCCTCTCTCACCCTCCAAAGCCTGGACCGAGGGGCCCTCACCACACCCTCAGGAAGCTGACATACCTCCCTGGTCACCCCCCAGAGTCAGCTAGTGGCAGCCAGCAGCCAGAAAGGTACGGCCCCGCACGGGACTTGGGTCAGGAAAGTCGCTGTACTCGACAGAAAGCTCCCAGACCCCATCACTGGGGGAGGGAGGGAGTCTTGACCCACAGGCCAAAGGCCTTTTTATTTTTTTATTTTTTTAACATCTTTATTGGAGTATAACTGCTTTACAATGGTGTGTTAGTTTCTGCTTTATAACAAAGTGAATCAGTTATACATACACATATGTTCCCATATCTCTTCCCTCTTGCATCTCCCTCCCCTCCCAACCTCCCTATCCCACCCCTCTAGGTGGTCACAAAGCACTGAGCTAATCTTCCTGTGCTATGCGGTTGCTTCCCACTAGCTATCTATTTTACGTTTGGTAGTGTATATATGTCCATGCCACTCTCTCACTTTGTCACATCTCACCCCTCCCCCTCCCCATATCCTCAAGTCCATTCTCTAGTAGGTCTGTGTCTTTATTCCCGTCTTGCCACTAGGTTCTTCATGACCTTTTTTTTTTTTTTGTCTTAGAACACAGAGGCGTCACAAAGGGATTCGAGCCAAAGCCTCTGGCTAGCAGGCACGTCTAGGGGCTCTCTAATACGCCAGACCTGTCTTTCGGATCCCTCAAGATTAGTGATCAGCTACTTGTTAGGTTCTGACCTGCTGGGAAAATGATCAGCATCATGGCAGACAGAGCACAGGTGTGCATGATGCTGGCGGCCGCAGCCGGGATCTGGATGTCACCACTCCCCGGCCGTGTAAACTATATAAACAAGGACAGCCGTTAAGTGAGGGTCCATGAGGTGATACGCGTTCAGCACACACTGTAGTCCAGCACTGGGACCTCTGGCGTAAAGGCAGAGGGGTCTGGAATTCAGGGCCAAGACTGAGGATTTGCTCACCACCTGAGATGGGGATGAGGCCTCTCCTCCCTTAACGAACACAAGCCTCAGACCTGGGAGGAGGACGGGCTTTAACCAAGCTTCCCCGCACCGTCCCCAACCCAGGGCCTCCGCTGTGGGCTCTACCCCACCCCCTCTCAGATGGCCCCTTATCCTCCTGGGGGTTCTGTGTTTCTGCACATGGTCCAGCCTCTTCTCTGCCCTGGTCCAATTTCTGTCCACCCCACTCCCTTCCAACTAGCTGGATCTCCCATCTCTGCATCTGAAGGAAACGTAACTCTGACGGAAGACTCGCCTGCCAGCCACTCGTGAGCCGTTCCCAAAGACGCCCGAAGTCAGCCCCCTTTGCCACTCCCTTCAAATCCCATTGACAACTGACCACGTCTCCTAAGAGCAGGAATGCCAGACCAAGGCAGGAGGAATGGGGATTTTTAAAAAAGAGAAGAAAAGAAGCATCCTTCAGTTCCCAGGGCACCTCTCCACACAGCCCAGCTTGGCTCCTCCTGCTGCATTGCCAGCCGGTTGCCATTGGCAACCAGGCAATCCTACTTTTCTGGTCCCAGATATTATCATCGTAATCAATATAGAGTATTTATCCCACTCTTTGGTTTCAAGGAACTCAAAGCTTTTCACATCTATTATTCTTTCTTCGCTAACATGGGGGGGACGTGGGGAGGAAGTGTGCATGCAGGGGGTGGGGTGGGCAAGGACTAAACTGCTGCCTCTATTTAACAGATGGAAAAACTGAGGGAAGGCATAAGAAGGGGAGGCTGTAAAGTACTGCCCATGAGCAGAGAGTATTGTTAACAGTGATTGGCAGGTGATGGTGCTTTCACGTATATGCTCCATCTATTTCTCACACCATCCCTGGGAGGTGGGCTCATTTCATCCTCTTAGAGATGAGGCCGGGAAGATTAAGCGATTTGTCCAAAGTCATACAGCTAGAAATGGCATTGCTGAAACTCGAATTGGGGCTTTTGAGTTCCGTGTCTGTGTTTTTTTTTCCCCCCCATAACATCTCTGCAAAGAATTATAATATGCTCTTAGAGTTATCATGTCTCTTCTACGTGTTGCCATCATACCACTGTAAATGCTAATCATTCTACTTGCTCTCATGTAGGTAATTCTCTCGAGCTCTGGTTGATACCAGTACTCGATTGGCAACAGGGACAAAACGACAAGGTTAAAGCATTCGACTGGGTTGACAAGTTTAGGAGCTATATTTCATTTCCGAAGTTCTATGGATATCCCCTTACCAAGGTAAAATTTTTGAAAAAAGAATCAATATTTTTGACTGTGAAAATCATTCATCACTTTTGACAACTATGTGATGTTGCCTGTTACTACAGCAACTGGTTTGATGTCACCCTTTTATCGTAATGGCCAAAGTGATGCTGGAAACATGCCTTTGGGTCCCTAAAGTGGACGAGGCACATCCTCAACACCTTCCATCCTAAAATAAACACCAGCAAAGGCTTCGGTGCCCATCTTGCTAGTTAGTGCTAAGCAGGCAGCTTGAGGTAAAAGGACAGCAAATAAAACACACCTGAGAGAGGACACGTGACCATGAGCAGAGCCATTCTAAACAGGATGTTTTTCTGGGTTTTACGTGTAGTACGGACACTACCAAAAGAGGAGAGTGGCTGGCTTGCGTCTGAAGCTGCCACTCTGTTCTCAGAACAAAGAATCAGCTGGATACCACCTTACCTTTTACCATCTTCCTAACTTAGAGTGAGGCTTGTTTTACTGCTTGGAAGGAGAGGCCCCCAGACAGAAGAGCCCACCTGGGACACCCCAGACCTCCTGAGAAGTGAGATGAAGGGATTCGGGCCATCCCTTGCCCTCCTAATATCTCATCTACATCTCCCTGGATTCTGGAAAGAACTGCCACACTGGGGAAGTCCCTCTGTACCCTCATTATACTCACTTGAGAAGGCAGAGGAGGAAAATTAGAAACAAAATGCTCCCCATGCCAGAACCCAGGCTAAGGATACAAAGAGAGAAACGTTGGGGATCCAGATCCCTAGGGATTGACAACGACCCGTGCCAATGAATCAACGAAGGTTCGGCACCTGTTAGTGCAATGACGGTAACTGCCATTAACCCCAGCCGGCCGTCCACCTCACAGCCCCTCCCGACTCCAGGACACTGTCTGCCTTTGGTCTCCCCTCCCCTTCTGTTCCCACGTCTCCTCAGCTCCTGACATTGTGCTCTTGTCTCCCGCTCCTCAACCCCAGCCCCCTCACTGGCACCAGGCCTGGCACTTCCAGCATCGAATTTCAATGCTCCCTTTGGCCACAGTTCGCACCCAACCCCTAGCTGCATGGTTTTCTGGCAGAGTTGGGTGCCCACCTCACTTGTAGCTGGGGCCCAGCCCACATTAGCCAGCCTGGTGGCTTCCCTGCCATGCCCATGCCTGCTGCCCATGGTGGGGAGGCAAAGAGGGAGGAAAGGTGGGTGAACGTGCCGTAGGCACTGTGCAGTGTCTCTCCCAGAAATTTAGCAAAACTCAAACTTAGACATGCAGGTTCTCCAAGACAAAGGCCAGTCTGGGGCTCTTGGTAAGTCCTGTGGTTCCAAGTCCGTCTCACAGTACATTCCCGACAATGATGACTTCTTTACTTTGTATAAGACTTGTTCCTTTCCAAAGAGCTTGCCCTCTGCTGTCTTCTTTTGGATTGATACCATCCTTGGGATGGACGCAGTCAGACCTAAGGACGTGATCCTCATTTTGCTGTCTGGGGACACTGAGGCACACAGGGCTGAATGATGATGTGCTGAGTCAGACTGTCACCCTGTGCTCCGCTCTCACCACCCTTGGCTACGTGAGCGTGACCCTGGCTGGGTGCAGGTACGGAGGAGTTAGAGGATGAGTCCCCCGTGCAGGCGGAACACTTGAGCCGCGCCTGAATTCTGGCCCTGCGGGTGCTGATAACCCAAGTCCGCACTCTGGTTTTTCACCTGCGACGTGCATCCCATGTCCGCCTCCTCCTCCCAGCCTCTCTGCTCTGGGGCCACACTGGGGAGCAGGTGGAGCTGGGGTCCAGCTTCCCAGCCCTCCCCACCTCTCCCCTGCCCCTCTCCACGCACAGAGGGCACATCTCAGGGCCTCAGACTCTGCTTCTGGCATCCGAATACACCAGCTGTATCTTCAGGATCAGAGCAGGAAGTACGTGGGCCCTGCCTCAGGCTTCCTGGCCACTCAGGGCCACGTCCCCATTTAGAAGGGCAGCTTTGTGGCAGAGGCTGGCTGACATCTGAGGTCCTCATCCGAGGAGGCTGTGGGCCCACAAACTCCTGCCAAACATGTAGCCATAGCCTTGCGGTAAAAACCAAGGTGGGCAGAGGAGAGAGATTCTGAAATCTGGACAACATCAAGAGCTGGTTTCCATGACAACGCTCCATATTACTGCAGCCTGTTCTAATCAGTGCTCTTGATGGAGCCTTCAATCCCATCCGTGGTGGCCCCCACTCGGGCCGGCTCTTCCCCCGCAAGAGGACCACTAACACCCTCCCATTACCCCAAATCCTATAAGGGAAGGGAGGCCGGAGCTTACAGGGTGAGGTTTGCTGGGGAGGGAAGGAAGATGAGGGGCATCCAAGAAAGTGGAAAGTGGCAGGAAGACTTAAGAGTCACAGCCTGACAGAAGTGCGGGAGTCGTCTGTGTCCGAGTGTGTGCTGGGACCGCCCGTGTCAGGGATGCTTATCTGGGATCTGGCCACCCACCCCCCCGGGCACCCGTGGGACACGTGAGGCCACTGGCCAGTGTACCAGCGTGGCTGCCTGTGGGCACGTCAGCTGAGCCTGCGCACACCCCCCTCCCCCTTTCCGGTGCCCTGGGATATTCTCTTCTCTTGCATCTCTCGCAAAGCCCCGAAGTCCAGGGATAAGTCCTGTGAGGCAGAGGCGAGGGTTGGGTCAGTGCCCAGCAGGAAACAGGCACTGCAAGCCTCCAACCCTAGCTCCATGGTGTTGGGGATGGAAACAGCAGTGGCCCCCACGTTCTCCAGAGTTACACTGCAGTGAAGTGTTTATGGCTTAGGGACTCTGCACAGACTCCAGACTCCTCAAGTTCCCAGAAAATGACCAGTGACTTACAGGTTTCCCTCTGATCCACAGATGGGGCCTCAGAGGCAAACAACTCGCTGAAGTCACCCACTGGGCCTGGTGCCCCAGAAAACTGAATTCCCTTCCCTCTGCACTCTCTGAGCCGCCCTCTCCCTCCCCCGTGCCCATCTGGCATCACCACCCAAACACGCTGCAAATCAGAGGACATATGACACACTGCACTCCGTCCCGCTCTGAAGGGAGTCGGACTGGGGGGACAAGGGATCTGGTTTATATTTTAAGCAATTAGAGGGAAAAACAGGGGACTGATGAGGTAAGGCCATGGCAATGAACATGGTGCAGCTGTCCAAGATAATTACGCCGCCTTGCCGTCCTGGAGCCGGGGGAGAGGGACACAGGGAAAGGCCTGCCCTGTAGATTATGAGCAATGGGGACAGAGCCAGTCGCTCCAGGAGTGCCAGCTCTCCACCTGCACCCTAGCTGCAAGGGCTGCCGCCACCACTGGAAACACAGCAGAAGGAGCCAGAGGGGTGGAAGGTCCCAGTCAAAGCAAGGCTGTCTTCCCCTCAATTTCCAACCCTTGGAGAGTCCCAGAGAAAAGTTCCCATTCCAACAACCTTCTACAAGTTGCTACAAGGAGAATCGGGGCCCTGAATTTTAGCTGATGGCTGACCATCCGAAAAAATTGGGAGATCTGAAATCAGCACAAGGACAGAAATTAGTGAGAAGGTTATTGAGAAGGAGAGAGAAGGGAGAGGCTAAAGGGTGTCTGCCACACACTAGGAATGACTGTTGAAAGCCCGCCCCCCGCTCAAGCTGGGATGGGGTCCATGCAGTGGCTTCCCAGCCGCCATACTCCACCGAAGGAGACAGGCATTTCAGGGCTGAGGACACTTGGACTCCACCACTGCAGGTGCTGTGCGGGGCCATCTGGCTTGGACTTGACTGGGCTTCCTGGCTCCAGTGCCCCAGGGATGTTCCACTTCACACAAGCATGACTTGTTCTTGACTTTGGACCTGACGTTATGGGTACCAAAGACCAAGCTTAGGGAATTCCATTCTAGGTCCCCTTCCTGGGTTCCCTGAATCCTCAGATGAGGAAGGCTACTAGCTGACTCTGTGGAGGGGAGAATCCAATCCAGGGGACCCACTAACTAGCACTGGGTGCCTGTTTCACTCTTAAAAGAGACTCTCCAGAAACACAACAGTCAGGGCACAGAGCATCAAAAGTCAGATCCTGAAACATCCAGGTCTTTGCCAACTGTCAGAAAGCAGCTCACTGCCCCTCCCCTTCATGGTCCTGAGCTGCAATCATTAAAGGCCCTGAGGAAACTGAATTCTGAGGGGCAGAAATCTAGCAGGGAGGGATGTGGCCACAGTGCATGTGTGTGTGAACATAGACGCATACTTTCTTACAAATGAAGCCGCAAAAATTGGTGGTGTGTGGGTGTGAGAGTTGTGACTGTGCATAGCTCAGGATCAGGAAAGGCAGGAGAGCTGCACCTGATGCAAAAAAAGCTGCCGGATCTGAACCAGGAGATCCTTCGCCCCCTGTGCCCTGATTGATTCTTCCAGCTCCTCCCTCTGTTGGCTCACCCAGTGCAAAGTAAGCAGAGATCTCCCTCATTTCTCCCTCCCCAGGTTGACGCAAACCACTAAGTGCCCACAACCTGAAAATACAGGAAGACCCAGAGGTGGGGACCATGATGATGAGGTTGCTCACCGTCACCCGAGCAGTGTCAGCAGGCTGAGGACAGGAGTTGAAGGAGAGGGCGGGAGTGAGAAGTGGGGTTAGCAAGAGCCAAGAGAAAGCCAAGGGCTCTGCAGAGGGAAGCCTGGAGGCCAGCCCAGGGGAAGTGGCAGGAGCCGCATTCAGCGTGTGGTTGCAGTGGTAGGAGGATGGCTCCCATCTCCTTGACAAAGAGTCCGTCCTGACTCGGGGGAAACTGGCCGTGGCTTTGAGAAGCTTGTCTTGGGTACACTCCCTGCAGGAAGGTCTCAGCACAACTTACGGATATGAAAGCACGTAAATGGGTTTGCACACAATATGCCAAAAGCACATGCTGGTAACTTGAGGTTAAAGGGTGAGACTCTGGTTAAAATGTGACCACTTGGAGCTTCAATTTCCTCATCTATGAGATGTAGATAATATTAAGTGATGGTTGGTGGCTTTTATCACATAATCCACGGATAAAGCACTGGGCACAGTGCCTGGCATGTAGCAGGCACTCAATAAACATTCATCTCTTTTATTGCCATTTTCCAGGCTTCCATCGACAAAGGTCCAAAATGACACAGCAAAAATAAAGGGGTGTTAGATGCATAATGGTGTTATTTGCAGCACAGCTATTGTTCACATTACCCACCTGGAGCGGCTCACCTCCTAACTACACAGGGAATATTAGCATAAGATGATAATTCTAGCCAGATAATCTCAGTATTAGCCTAACACATTTAAAAGTGTCATATAGCATCATGGTAAAGCAAGGACTCTGATAGTGGACTGTGGTAGTATCCCATATTTACCACTTGCTAGCAATTGGCCTGGCTTAGCCCATTTCCCAGCACCTACTAAGAGCCCAATAGATGTTTTTAAAAATTATAATTCTGCATAGTTTTAAATGTGTTTTATATTGACGATTCTCTTCTTGACCTCATGGTTGTTTTTTTTTTTCAATCTCCTTTATGACTAACTGTCAGCATATCAAGACAAAAAGTTTTGTTTCAAATCAACTGGTTATTGCTGGAAAATAAGTCGTTAAAAGGCTTTTACAGGATGGTGTCGAAGGTTTAACAGGCCATGACTCTATGAAGCATGTGGATGTATTAATTCTTCAACCAGCATTGAGACAAACTGTCATGCCCCTTTTAAACCTTCTATCCCAGGCAGCAAGTGTTAACTCACCATTATTACCACGTATAATGTATAATGTGCTATACTATCAGCCAGAACATTAAACGTCCCTGGTTCATTCAGAAACTGCACTTCTTGTTTTATCTCTGGCCTGGAGGGAATTGAGAAGCAGAAAATAGTCTCTGCCAGATCCAGCTGCCCTGACACTTGCACCTCAGCTGGCAGATGCCGGAGCTTCAGACACATGGACCACAGATGCTGCAGCCCACCTTGCCCGGGCTCGGCGGTCATGGAGGCCAGCCCTGGAGAAAGAAATCATCTCTGGGAGCCTCACAAAATGCTCCAGGCTGTCTGCAGACAGGTCCCCCAGAAGGGGTGACCATCTGCACTTTACAATACATGAATAAGTGGTTATCCATATAATATGTGTATACACACACACATATATACACATCCAAACACATACATACACATATGAACATAATATATATGTATACAATACGTATACATACATATGCATAAATCCATGCATATGCATATATCAGTGCATGACTACACTTCCTATTCACCTCAGGTGACACAGTTGCCAGGGATGTTTGTGGGAGAAGGAAGGGCATTTTCTGCTGCTCAAACAGCTTCTGGAACCAAAACGTTTGCAAACCACTGGGTAAGGGGGCAAGCCCTGAACTCAGATCAGGTGATAGATGATCAACCAAAGTCCGTGGTAGTAATTCTTTCTGCTCTCTCCTCCCTTCCCTTTCCCTAAAGCCACTAGCAAATGTTTTAATACAGTTGCCTTTTTACCTGTGGTCCTAGATGCCCTGCTGGCCGGGGGATTACCAGGGTGAAAAGCATCTGGTTCTTGACCTCAGAAAATGTCCTAAAATTAAGTAAACAGTATGTACTTTCTGAAGCTTTATGGGATTAGGATAACACGCTCTGGCTAGCTACTTGGAAAACCTTACTCTGTGTGTGTGTGTGTGTGTGTGTGTGTGTGCGCGTGCGCACACACACAGGTGTGCATGGGTCTGTGTGGGGTTGTGCATTGCTGCCATAGAACACACTTTTATTTTTACAGGAGTCAGTTAGTTTACATTCTCCCATTTCCCCACAACAAGGCAACTATAAAAGTTTGGAGCTTCAACCTGCAGGAAAATGCCAGGATCCCTGTGTTTAAAAAAGGAGCCTTGGTTTACCTTCTCCACTGCCTTCCACAGATGTAAGGTGCACAGACAAACAGCTGGCAGGCAGTTTGCAAGTCTTTGAGGTTCTGCTTCTCACGTGCAGCTGTCACATCGCACAAGATCAACACGACACAGCAAATAACACTATGACACGCAACCAGCAACTTTTGAAAGTAAGCTCTCCCCACCACGAGCCCCACCTGCCTTCCCCGGCGTGTGCTGTTGTCTTCAAACTAACCATCCTGAAACTGCTTAAAAGAGCCTGACAGGTAATTTATTCTGTGGCAGAGGATAGCAATTTCACTGTCCAGAGGCAAGATACCCAACGGCATCAGAAAATCCATCCACTCACGGAACACAGGTTTAATATGGTAACAATTCCAGGGGTGTGTCGTCATAAGGCTCTCTGCTCCTTCCTCCCTGTCCCTGAAGCTGCTAGTAAATGTGATTATACAGTTTCCTCTTCGAAAGGCCCTCCAGTGAACCTCCATCGAATAAATCAAACACTTCACCATGAAGGGTGATTATCAGGCACTTGTTTGTGGACAGAGCCAACTCTACAGAGGTTAGGGCCCAGATGCTGCTAAGGGATTTTTGTCCGTAAGTAGAATGTTTTTAAAAATTGTATCTGACTCTCTTTGCTGCAACCGTGCTGGGCAGGGTTTCACTGGGGCACCTGGTAGCAAAGGGAAAGAAGAGCAAAGCAGGTTGATAAGCAGGATGACGTTTGCTTCTAGAGGCAGAATCCAGACGCCTATGGACTTCTTATTTTTCCAATATATTCTGACAGCTGTTTTCACATTTTATTTCCTAAAATCCATGTAAGGTAAGGAAGGTAAGCAGCCCATTATTATTTCTATTTTATACAGTATACGGAAAAATCTAAGGCTTGGAGTAGTAAAGACTCACTCAGCCTCCTTAAACATATCCTAGGAATAGTGGACCCTGGGTTCCTTCCAATGTAAATCACAACACTGTGGCTTGTCTACGATCACATGGTGAGTTTCCATCAGGGACAGAGCTCCTGACTTGGTCCCAGACGCTCTCCCCAGCTAGCTTCTGCCCCGTGAGACTGCATCTCGCCTGAATTGCAACAAAATGCAAATTCCAGAAGTGATTTCTAAACTTGGCTCTGTCACTGAACTTGATAGGAGATCTTGGACAAGATGCTTCCTATTACAGCATTTTGGAAGACTGAGCTGTAAGTGGGGCTGGGAGCTCCTCAGGCCGTGGTTAATTCTTTCAGGGTCTGCAGTGCCCAGCACAGCACCTGGGCTAGACTGTATCCTCCATACCTGCTCACTGAGCTGAGCTGAGAACAACAGAATTTGCTTATCTCCCACTGATGTCTCCAAGCACGGGACACTGCCCGCCGATCCCAAGGCTACAGAACGACATAGTGTGTCCATGTGCTTATTCTACTAAGCTCTGCCTTTCTAGGTAGTAATGAATGGAATTACTTTTTAAGCTTTCTCTCTCTATATATATACAACGATAAAGATATCCTGAATCTACCACATTTAAACAACCTATTCAGTCATATAGTAATACTATTGCTAGGCCACCAGTCGGGAAAATGAAGGTCTCTCAAAGAATGATTTATTTGCCCCAGGCCAGCAAAGGTTGATTGTCAGAGGTGGGAGATCCCAAAGGTAGACCCAGCTTAATGAGGCTAGAGGTTTAACGGGGCTGTGTTTGGAAAGGGGCCCTTCAGGGCAAGGAGTGCCAACCATTTTGCAAAGTAGCATGTCACCAAAACTCTCGGTGAAAATCGCACACAAGAATGACATTCCTGGCCTCAAGTCACTACTCCGTCAGCTGAAAGGAGGCCCCAGATCTGCCGAGGCTCAGGGACCATCAGCTCATCCTGTCTGAGGAGGAGCTCCAGCCCTGAATGGTCACGCTTGCCTTCGGGGCTGGCCTGGGAAACCCAGGGGCAAAAGCAAGGGCACATCCAAGACACATCTGAAGAGGTGGAGAAAAGTTACCGGTCAGGGGCAAAGAGTTGGGGATGAAAGGAACATGTTTGGTGTCACCAGCCTGGATCTTAGGGCCACAGAGGTCCCAGATGCCAACAGCTGGGGTGAGCCTGCAGGTTGTGCGTAAGATTGCAGGTAAGTAAGCAGAGAAACAGGAAACAAAGGGGAAAAAACCTGGAAAGATTGAAACGAAGCATCCTCCCAGCACCCAACCCATATTCAGAAGTTCTAGCAGATGTCCTTCCCGCCCCCTCTCTCTTGGGAATGCCTCAAGACCTTACTTCTCCCCAGTGGGCAGCTTTCCCCACTACCTAGGCTTGCTTTCTGGATTCCACCCTGCTGCTTCTCCAGAGGACTCGTCCTGTTGTTTTTCATTTTTCTTTTAGATGCTGACCTTTGTCCTCCCCAAGTTGTCACTCAGAGAAGCCCGCCCTCTGCAAACTCATCTCATGCACTTAATTAGCACTTATGAAGCACACACTGTGCCCCAGGCCCTGGGCTAAGCACCAAGTGTGCGTGGAAGAGTGGCTAAGACAAAAAATGGTCCCAGGCTTCCTGGAGCTTACAATCTAGTATGAAAGAGGGTATTAAACAAGGAATCAGGTTGTCCCCAAAAGCAATGCCTTCTGCCTCCTGATTTTCTGTATGGCTTCTTCTTGGAGTCCCTTTGCCTCCCCTTGCCCTGATCTGATAGACATAAGGTTATGGGTTGTTGGGACTGGCATGGCTCTGAGAAGTCAAACCCCTACGTGAGCCCAAGGTTGGCAACACTGAGCAGGGTGGCACTAGTGGGGTCCGATGGGCTGTTTGTAAGCAGTGTCGGTTCTGACTGGCAGGGTCTATGCTGTCCCAGCTGTGCACATGACCGCCAACCTGGGCTTCATCACAGAGGAGGCCGAGGTCCCGAGGAGAGCGGGCCTCTCCACTGCATTTCACACCCCTGGCGCCCCCCGAGGCCCAGCACCCTCAAGTTCTGTGCAGGAACTGGACGTTTTGCCCAACTGGAAGATAGTCCTTCACTGATGCGCAGAGCCTCTCCTTTCTCTGTAGCTTTCTTCCTACGGCAAAGGCAAATCCCACCAGTGGCATCATCTTTTTTTCACACCCTGTTCTCTTTGGAGGGAGTCTTCCGTCTTCTGGGCTGCTCCCAACTGCATCTTAAAGTCCCAAGACTTCACAAAGAGGAGGCGTGCTCCCTGGAGGTAAAGTCAACCAAGGCATTTTCTTCCCAGGATGCAGTTCTGCTGACACCCTGCATACTGTTTCTTCCCTCTGAACGATGATAAGAGAAACTGATGGTTTCATGGTCACACTTCCAGGCCCTCTCACCCTGGACATTTCTAGAGTCAATGAGCAGCTGCCAGTGGGCCCTCGGTCTGTTTCCATGCACGTCCTGAGTCGATAGGGATCAAGGGCAGTGACGACAATGCCGCGGATGGTCACGGCCGCGTTCCCCCTGGATGGCTCTGCACTCAGCTCTCCTTTGGATACATCCCTCTTAATTAACCTCATGTCTGTATCCTTTCTTTATTACATGGAAGGGAAAATACTGTCACAGAAGGACTCAGCAGAGAAAACTTCCCAAGACCGGCATCTCCAGGGTTCCCCTACATTTTCTAAACTGGCACTTCTCTCAAATTAAAACGTCTCTGGCATAGCTTCTTTTTTAAAAATGTGTGCTTCCAATCCAGGAAACACAATAATAGGCCGATCCTGTCAATAAGCAGAGAGGACCATGGAACCGATCGGCTTCAGTATGGGTCAGTGTACTAAATCAGGTGCCAATGGGACCACGCACCCCTCTGTGACCTTGGGGGGACCCCGTACTTTGTTCTTTCTCTCCAAACACCCCGCTTATACACTGAGCCCGATCTAAAACATTTAGATGAACTTAAGAGCATCATCTTGCTAAATTTCAGCCTTACTATTCTTAATAGTCTTTTCTAGAACCTGACAGTTTTGTTTTGAAATCCTCTCCCACATTTACTTCTCTCCTTCAAATTAGGCAACCAAACCAAACACTCCCCTTCTCACCCCCTTAACCATGCCTTTTCCTCGGGTGTCGTCATCAGGAATCACCTCCCTTCTGGACACAGCAGACCACGTTCTGTGCTTGGAGTGTGCTGACGAGCGGTGGCATCTACAGGGGTGTAAGTTCCAGCCCCGCCCCCACCCACGGGCAGCCTGGCACACAGCTGTGCTGAGGTGGGTGTTGGTGTGGGGTGGGAGGGACTGGGAGGTCTGAGGGCGCATCTATCCGGGGGTGTGCAGCCCCCAGCCACGCACATCGATGACTCCGCCAGCCACACCTGCAGCGCACACACGCTACATCATTTTTCTGAAAGTGCAGAAGAAGCTGACAGTGGCCATTCCCACTCCCACAGGGCGAACAGCAGCACCACTGGGCCCTTCCAGAAGTTATCTCCTTAAGGTGGGTTCTCCTTAACTTCCTGATCTGGCCAGAAAAACCACCTCCCCACCGCCACCCTTACACCGGCAGCCACTCTCCCACACCTGCCACCTGTTCCTTCTTCCATGGTATCTACGAAGCAGATGAGCAGAGTTTTGTCTCAGGTAACTCCCATCCGTAGCATCCTGATGTCCTTCACAGCCTTCTCACCCGAGCTGGGTGGGCGTGCCTGGTGTGGTGTCCACTTATTCAACTCTCGTCGGTGCCACTGTGGGGTCATGCCCACAGACCACACGTCACAGACACACAGACGCATCCAGCTGCCTAGGGGGATGGTGCATGAGCGACTATCTCCTTGGCGCAGACCAGAAATTATTGCATTATCTTAGTCCATCTGGGCTGCAGTGACAGAATACCATAGACTGGCTGGCTTGTAAACAACAGAAATTTATTTCTCACAGCCCTGGAGGCCGAGAAATCCAAAATCAAGGTGCCAGCAGATTCCGTGTCTGGTGAGAGCCCTCTTCCAGGTTCACAGACGGCCGTCTTCTCACTGTGTCCTCACATGGCAGAAGAGGAGAGGGAACTCTCTGGGGTCTCTTTTATAAGGACACTAATCCCATTCATGAGAGCTCCATCCTCGTGACCTAAGTACCTCCCAAAGGCCCCACCTCCTAATACCATCACACTGGGGATTAGGTTTCAACATATGAATTTGGGGGGACACCCACATTCAGTCTATAGCACACGGTCACCCCTGCACGACTGTGACACTCACTTCTGAATAGATAATGGCATTTTTCACACCCACATTTTTCACAGCCTCTCGGGCTCACATGATAGATGGTAAAATCAAGGCCATAGTTAAAGGGTAAAACTCACAAGTTCTTGATGAAGGGGATCATTTGCCCCACTCTAAAAGCTGAGCTGACGTCTCCCTGACAGGTCCAACTCAGCTCTGCATCATGTTAGTGAGAGCACACCAGCTCAGACGGAGGCAGGGAGGCCAGTGGGCTGAGGCCGAGGTAGCCAGGTGTGGTCTTGGGCATAACCAGTCAGACGGACTTCCCCTCTCCCTAAGCCGTAAATGAATAACAGTACTAGGTGCTTACAGTTGTTTGTGGTTAAGTGAGATACTCCATGTAGCATCCTTAGACCAGAGACTGCACTTCATGCTCAACAGTAAAGGTGAGGTAAGAACAACCAACATCCCCTGCATTTCAGCCTCACAGCAGCCCAGACAGCTAGGCACTGTAACCATCTCTTTACACACGAGGAAGGGCAGACCCCGAGCCATTAAAATCTGCCCCACGTTGCACAGCTAGAAAAAGATTTGAAAGCAGAACCAGGGAAGAGTGGGATTTGCCGGTTCCACCAGAGGGGCCCAGACAGGAAACCTGGTGAAGGCCTTCAAGCTGCCTCCAGAAGGGAAAGGAAGTTAACTTTATGCCCAGTCACTATAATATGTGTTTTAAATAAGAAAAAAAAAAATGTGCTTTAAAAACAGAAAAAAGCTGTTTCCATAAAGCAGGCATCAGCTATCCTCGTTATCTCCTTTCATCCTCACAAAACCCCTACATAGTCTGTGTTTTATAGAAATGGAGGACCAAGAAGGTGAGGTACCAGGCCCAAGGCCACACAATGAATAAGTGGCAGATTTAGGATTCCAGCCCAAGGCTAGCTGGTCTGGGCACCCTTGCCCTTGGCAGCAGGACTGCCATGGTCACAAATACCTTTGAATTCCTCAGCAGGCCCCGTGCCTGGACTTTCCATCCCTCCCTTCCTCTCTCTGCCTGCCCACATCCACCATGTGCATTTTCATTAGGCATCTTTGCCCAGTGATCTGTTGATTTGTTATATTAGAATTGCAAACAAATGCTCTCATTCTGTCCTCTCGTCCCCCCTCTCCTGCCCTCCTGGCATCTGGAATTCAGCATTGATTTTTCTAGCCCCGCTCCACTGCCTGACTGACATTTCTGGTTGATTTCACCTTAGAGACCTTCAGCTGGCTCGCCAGGTTCCCACGGGAGCCTGGATGGGACAGCACATCACCTGGAGAAGCTGACGTGAACCTCCTCTCCCCCCACCCACTTCCCTGCTCACAGGCACCAAGACTCAGCGCCCCCTGGACTCTGTTCCCATCGTTCCTAGTGGATGGGCACCCACTCCTCCCAGATCCCATCAGGGATCCCATCACAGATCCCATCAGGGATCTCGACGTGGAGGGGAGGCGGGGGGAAACTGTAGGAAGTGCACATCCCTGTGAGGTAGGACCAGGTAAGCCTTGACCTCTTAAGTACTGATGTTTTCAACCAGACCTGGGTAATTGGACATCTTGTAGATGACGAAGGGGATTACCCTGGAGCAAAATGGATCGGAAGGTATGAGGAAGATGGGCTCAGTGAAAGGGGTGCAAAGGTGACGGGATACCATCTTGAAAACAGAGGGGTCCTGATCCCTAACCCATCAGAAGGCTCCACGTAAGTTTTCTAAAAATGGATTTAATAATCCTCAGAGGTCATCTAAGTCAGTCTTCTGTCCAGGCCACACAGCATATCTCAGAAAGATGAGCTTCTCTCCTAAGTTTAAGAACTCAAACAGCCACAAAGACCCTCTCTCTCTCTCTCTCTCTCGACTTTCAGTTTCTATCTCTGATCATTCTGTTGGGATACTAGGTACTAAATGGAGCTACATTTTCTTCCTTGAAATTCCTATCCCCAGGCGATGCTACCCAGTGGGTACCCAACCTGGTATTTTATGGAAGCCACCACTCTGCCAATAAGATCTGGACCCAGTGCTCTGTGAAGTGGTCAGTGGTGACCAGCTCAACAGGGAGGGGACTTGCAGTGGTGTACAAGCTCAGGACAGCCGACTGTTAAATTTTAGAGATTCTGTGATCTGGTTGTTAAGCCATTGGTGGCTTGAGCTCATCATGGTGGGAACAGTTACATCACAGCAACTGGCATATGCTATAAATCAGGGCATTTTTTTCCCCTGAAGAACTAGGGGTTTATTGAAGAGAGTGCCCAGGCATGTGGTCAGCTTACATAGAGGCAGAAGTCAAAGAAAGGGTGGAGTAAGATGGAAGGGATGGAGGCAAGTCAAGGAATCCACACTCTCTCTTGGAAAGAACAACCTTTAATCTAACAATCATCCCTCTTTCTCATCTCCTATCCAGGTACAAGCTCATTCCCTCTGCATCTATGTTACCTCTTCCCAGGAAAACTATCACTGGTCATGCTCTCAGACCTAAAATGGGAAAAGCTGAAGAGACAGATGAGACTTTGGATTCTATCATTTCTCAAAAGCCACGAGTTGGAGATAAAAGAACCAGCAAAGAGCACTTGACCAGAGACTGAATTCTAGATGCACATTTATATGAAGCCTAGCCGTGGTTCTCTCCAGCTATTCTTGTATAAATGTTTATTCCACCCAGCGAACTGATGAGCTCATCGAAAGCAGAGACTGTGCCTTTTATTTCTTACATGTCCTTGACAGTGCCTGGTAAGGTACTAAAGACACAACAGGTAACTCACAAATACTTGGTTTATTAACTGAATTGCTTTGAATTGGATTGAATTGGTGACAAACCACTCACTGGCTTATTATCAGAGCCCTTTTTTCTAATGAGGTGAAAATTAGCTGCTGGCTAGACAGACAGACACTAGGTCATACATGATCTTGACCTTGGAGCTTCACTTGAGCTCATGCCTGGGGCTCCACCTCATTTCCATTTTCCCAGTTCACTGTCTTCCTTCTTCACCATTTCCCAGGCTTCTGGTCTCTTGTTAAGAGCCATTCAGTTTGAGATTGTGGCTCTCAGTAAGCTACCACCTTGGTCCCTGATAATATTCAACTATGTACCAGGAACATCCCCAGATAAGAGCAACCCGAAGTCCAGTCAGGCCAAGAGAACAAAGGTCCACATCCAAAGTGGTTCAGAAGCTAGAGAAGCCATCTCCCGAAAACGTCCTGCTTGATCAGTGCTTTTCCCACAGTTGATTCATTTCAGGGAAATGAGTGCCCAGGGATCTGAAGGGACATATCCTGGTCTCCAAACCCCAGCTCTGTACCCACAAAGGGCGTGGATGCACCTCGTTGGGAATCTGTCCTTCTCTGACTCCCCTGTCCCTCTCTGACTCAGGAGGCCCTGAGAAGAGGGCCTCCACTTCTCATGCTTCTCTGCCTTCCCGAAACTTCACCCAGAATCAGGAGCAAGGTGAACCTCGGTCCCCAGGACAAGGGGCTAAGTTGCTGATCAAGACGCTGCCTCTAAGGGGAGGCCCATCCTTCCCCGCCTAGTGGCTGCTCTCACCCACAGCTGCCAGTGGGTGTTCACCTTGTGGGTGCCAAGAGCGCTCTGAGAATCTTCTCAAAGGCTCTGAAAAGCGCTCACTCACTCACTGTGTTTACAGATGACTTCAGAGGGTTCATAAGCCTCCAGAAGCCCAGCTGTGGGCCCCAGGCCAGTGACTGCAGGTTGAGGACACCAGATGAAATGCCTCTCTTACTCACATCGTCCATTTCCTTCCTGGACACCAGCTCCTATTTTTCATCTCTCAAATCCCTTCCCCCCTCCAGGAAGGAAGAGGACTTTCATGAGATCCCTCCAAATTACAGATGAACAAGTTGACATCATAGAGGCTATGGAAGAGGCCCGGGCTCACACCGTAAGTTACTAAGAGGGATGGGACTGGGATGCAGGTCCGGGAGGCTCTCCCTGATACTCAAAGCAGCTACATGATGCTGTTATGTAATGCAGTTTCCGGAGATCTCAGAAACAACCACATCAAAACCCGGGCCTTCTATATACTTCTCCTCATCTAGGAGTTCCCACCAAAGGGTTTCAAAAACGAAGGAAGTGCCGCTCCTGGGGAGCAGGTAGGTCTCCGCACAGACTAGGCAGGACAAGAGAGCAGCTCTGTCCGTCCTGGGCTGACATCTAGAGGACTGAAACCGGAAACACCTCTGCCACACCGCCGATGCCAGCATTAATGGGGGAGCAATAAGAGCCCACTAATTTCAGTCCTGCTCCATCAGCAACAAGCGGACACGGTCACCTCACTCCCCCTCCCCAACTCTTCTAACCACTTGGCTCCTGAGGAGGGCTGTTCCCCACCAGCAGCTGCAGGGATGGGAGTAGACTGGGGAGGCCAGAAAGGCTAGGACCCTTCCCGCCCCTCCAGAGTAATCTCTGCATGTCCATGAGTAAGGACTCTGTTCCATTTTGAGCTGGAGCTGCTCTGGGCAATTTGGAGGTCCAAAGAGGCCCAAGTGGGTAAATCTGTCCCTAGGCCTCTTGCTTCATGGCTGAGGACCCCAGCAGGAGCCAAATCTTAGAGGCCTCAGAAAGAAGATGATTCAAGCCTGAGGATAATTCCTGGATTACACTCTCTTCTGTATCCATCCCTCCAAATAGGGATTGTACAAACTCAAAGGTCCTGGTTGCTAATTCAGGGCAGGCCCTTATTAGCAAGACCCACCCCCTTCCTTTTAAATGGTGGTTGGCTCCTATACCTACAGGAGACCATGTACAGAAGGAAAGTGACAGGCCAGGTGGAGGAAGCCCAGACCACAGGGAATCAGGGCTCACCCTTCACAGCCAGCGCCTTACCCACACTGGCCCGAAGTGCTCGCCTGGTGAGCAGCGAGGAGGACAGCTGTCTCCTACCTCCGCGTCCTTCGGCTGAGGTCTGCTCGGGCTCCTTGTATCCCCTCCCTGAGGTTTCCGGGGGTTTCCACGGGGAGGGAGTTGGATGCAGTGGCAGTGCTTTCCCCATCAGCGTCACCTCCACCAACCTGAACTGACGTGCTGAACAGCTCAGGAGGTGGCTGAGGTGGAGAGTCTAAAAAGGCAGACCGTTCCGGTCCTCCCACAGTTGGGGAAATCTACCGACACATGGGAGTAGACATTAAACACAAATATTAAGCCACAGAGAAGCCTACTCCCAAGTAAAAATTTTAAAGAGGGCTCTCTTGCACTGATCTCCAGCAAGGAAAGGACGTTCCTTTTTTGGGCCCCCTTGCATTTTGCTGTTAGCTGTGCCTGATGTGTCCAGCGGGGAAAGGGCAGTGGGGTGTGAGCTGTCAAGGACACATCTTTGCCCGTGGAGAGTTTTCTAGGAGAAGAAGGAGCTGAGAGCTTGATTCCTGGGCCCAATGGGATGCCAGGAAGGGAAGGCCATGCCAGGCCCGCTCAGAGAGAGCAAGCTTGCACCCCTCAGCTGCCTCAGTGGCCCAGAACTGACCAGGCATACCAGGCTGGGGTCCACACAGGCACCGGGGTAGGATGTGTGGGCTGTGCAAGTTTATTGCAGCAATGACCTTCCTAGAGATGACGGCCAATGAGCCTCCTTTCCTTAAATCAGTAAAATTTCTGCTTCCCTCAGGGTTAGACTGGACCTTCTTCCAAAATGAGGCTCCAGGCATCAGACACCAAAACATTACCTCACATTTACTGCCCTCTTTCTTCCCCTGTAGTTCCCCCCATTCCAAAAAAGGCAGGCTGGACGGACATACAAGTGATTCTTGGCCTTTCTCTTGGAGTAGTCATGGGTTTATTTTTGTCTCAAATCTGATTAAGCTTTAGGAATCAGAGTAAAGGCAAGAAAATGTTTTCTTCCCCTGCTTTGACCAGGGGGAATGTTTCCAAAAGAAGTCAAAAGCAGTTATCTGTCATCATCTCCCCCACCAAAGCACCTTGGCACCATGCATTTAAGACAAAGGGAAATCAGTATGGATCAAGAGATGGAAGAGGCAGGAATAAAAGGCAAGGCTTCTGCCTCCCATGTTAGGGTCCCACCCACCGTGACACATTCCAAGTCCTTCAGGCCTTCTCAACCCAGGGCAGCTCACGCAGGCCCATCCACAGCAAGCACGAATTAGTAGGGCTCCAAACGCAAGGGGAAAATGTCGTAAGATGGTCTAACGCTGGAAAAGCAATGGTGGCCATGTGGTGCTGAGGAGTCCAAAGAGATGCGGCCCAGAGCAAGTTTCTAGGCTCAAATCCCTCCCAGAAATGGTCATTAAAGAGCCCTCACACACTATGAGGTGTCGCATGAGAGGCAATGCTCAGCCCCTGGGAAGAGGATGTTCTGCCCTCTCCCTCCGTGTGAGGGAGACACAAGGAAGGCAACACCCACATCTGCACATGAGCAACTCTATTCCAACCCAAGCTCTCTGGCCTCAGAAGGGGAAGGGTCGGGAGGATATGAGCACCCGCGCAGGGGACCAGAGGAACAAGTACCAGCTGGAAGACAGCTCCCAAGATGGTCGGAAATGAAGGCCTTAATTACATTCCTCGTTGGCTATGACCTGGGGTCACCACACACCAGCAATTATTTACTCTGGCAAAGTGATTAGGGAATTGGGGCCAGAGAATTGGTGTGCTGGGGTAGGGGCACACGACGGTACAGAAGATGAGCACGGTGATGGGGATGATGGTCTTTTTGCATCTGACTCCTCCTAATTGGGGTCAGCATAGGAATCACTGAGGGAGATGTACCCCGGGTCAGGCCTACTCTTTGGTCATGATGACGTACCTGGAGGCCCAAATACAAAAAGAGAGTAAAAGAGAAGAAGGCCAAAGAAACAGTTGCCCACTAACAGGTGAAAGGCCTATGTAAATCAGACAGAGGACGGAGCAGTTTCAACAAACCTCCCCTATGCCCAGGATAAGAGCAGAAAAATCAGATCAGGCAGATAGGACGACAGCAAAGACAGGGCAGGCTGGAGGGAAAGAGGGGATACAGGCCTTAACAGGGACGAATGCCGTGGGGTGCTGCTCCTCGGCGTGCAGCCCCTGGGCCAGCAGCATCAGCCTTTCCTGGGAACGTGCTAGAAATTCAGCTTCTCAGGCCCTACTCTGGGTCTATTGAATCAGAAACTGGGGCCCGGCAATCTGTGCTGTTGACCAGCCCCCCGGGTGATTCTGAATTACATTCAAGTTTAAGAACCACTCTTGTAGGGAAAAGGGATTCCAGTTTGGGGTTCCATCCTTTGCCCCTAGAGAGTTTTTTCAAAGTTTGTGTTCAAACCACCCCTTGAGACTGGACATTGCTTTCAATGAAAATATAACCACTTTATGTACAGAGATTTTTGTCTTTGACCGCATCAGCAGAAATGACATTCGAGTGTGGTTTTTTCAGAGGCAGCAGAATCTGGTCTGCCCAGAGCACTCAGCAGACCCTTGTCCCAGCTCCTCTGTGTGAACAGCAGGTATGTGACAAGTAGCCCACTGGGTGCAGGGTGTCTGTCATCCCCACACTGGCCTGTCCGCAGGGTGGCAGTGGCATCAGTACTGAAACTGAAAGTGAAGGAAGCAGGTGTTGAGCACCTACTGTGTGCCTGGGCATGTCACACGCAGGATCCTACTTAATCCTCACACAGCCCCGTGGTGTGGATAGGAAAACATGCACGGAGGGGCGAAGTAATTTGATCGAGGCCACACGACTACTGTCTCCTCCCAAAGCTCCTGTTCGTGCCACTACGTTGCATTGCCTTCTCCTCCTCCAAAATTATTAAAAGCATAGCCCCCCTCCAAACCCTCCATTTTCTCTGCAGTGAATTTGCAAGCCACAAAACCAAAAGCTGCCTCATCTGCCATGCAAGAGAAAGAGCTTGGGTTGCGTGAGGGGCACGTCCTGGCTCTAGCCAGAGCCGCTGGGAAATGGCCCTACAGAGATCAGGCAGAGAGGACCTTGTTATGGGCTGAACGGTGTCCCCTAAAATTCGTATGTTGACGTCCTCACCACAGCACCTCAGGCTGTATTTGGAGATAAGGTCTTTAAAAGGTAATTAAATTAAAATGAGGTCATTAGGGTGGGCCTTAATCCAGTACGGCTGACCTCCCTATAAGAAGAGGAAATATGGTCACAGACAGGTG
This sequence comes from Balaenoptera borealis, assembly GCF_965194805.1. NCBI lineage: Eukaryota > Metazoa > Chordata > Mammalia > Artiodactyla > Balaenopteridae > Balaenoptera > Balaenoptera borealis. The sequence goes on from NC_138864.1 coordinate 109,593,253, forward strand.
CGTAGGGAAGGCCATGCAAAGACAAAGACAGACGTCTACCAGCCAAGGAGACAAGTCTCAGAAGGCTCCAACCCTGCCGACCCCTTAACCTTGGACTTCCAGCCTCCAGAATCATGGGACAATAAACCTCTGTTGTGTAAGCCATGGAGTTTACGGTCCTGTGCTATGGCCACCCCCTTCTGTCCCCACCGTGAGCTGTCCGCCTTCCCACAGCGCCTGCCGCGGCCCTGCTGGGCCTGATGCTGGCCAGCAGAGCGGGGGCCCCGCACCCTGGCCCTGGGCGGGGGCTGGAGGCTGCAGGGGTGCCACCTCCCGACCACAGAGGGGCCACGACCGCAGGGAGACGGGGGGCTCCGAGGGGCAGCACCGCCTCCAGCCTCCGGCCTCGCCTGGGCTCCCCAAGCCTGTGCGGCCGGGACCTACTCCAGTCATTCTGGTGTTTACCTCCTGCCCGGCAGGTGCCCGAAGAGAGAGCACGAAGCCCTGATGGCTGAGGAAGGAGACGTCCAGAGATAAAGGGAGACTCACAGAGAACAGGGTCGCGGCAGGAGCCGCGAGGGGCAGCTGGCTCCCAGGATGGCGCAGAGGGAGCGGAAGGGAGGCAGGTGGCAGCTGTGCGGCAACGCGGAGCTGGAGAGAAGGGAGGACGGGCCGGCGCAGAGCCAAGCGTGCCGGTGTGTACACCACACGCACACACACACGCACACGCACACACACGCACACACACACGCGCACACACACACACACATAGCTGAGGGGCGTGGCCGTTTGCGTGGACACTCACAGACGCGGCAAATCCCAGCGCACTCCCGCAGACACCTGCACACCCGCACCAGTCACAGTCTGTACAGCTTTTGGGGGCGCCCGCAAGCGAGCGCTGAGTGAAGGCGCGCCGCCGAGGAGTCCCCCTTTGCATTCTCCGCATACTCTCTCTTTCTGGGCTTCCGAGCTGTGCATCAAGCACGCAGCTGTGAAGAGAGTTACACAGTCACAGGAGCCTCCACTCCGTGGATCCTGGCGGAGGGGACGGGAGTGTGGCCCAGACAGTCCACAGCCAGTCTGGGGGGGGTGGCGTGGCTCCCAGGAAGCTGACTAGAAGCTTCCGCCTCATCACCCCCTCTCCGCATCTCAGGAGACCGAGGACGAGTGCGGGCAGCACGCGGAGTTGGCGGGAGCGTGGAGGCGAGGCCAGTCTCTGCAGCTTCTGGCACCACGAGAGAAGGCAGCCCCCCTCCTGCTTCTGGCCCTGGTGGCCTGAAGTAGGGTTGACCGGGTGGCAGGAGCGGGGCTGAGCCATTTGTATCTAATTACTGTAGAAGTAGTTGGTGGCCCTGGTTTGCTTCTTCTCTGTTCTCTTTTTATAGGGCCAGGAGCTCTCTCTGAACTCTTCTCTCCACCAATTTCCTCGGAAGAGGCTGGAGGTGCAGAGCAAAGCCAAAACAACCAGAGGGGCTAATCAACCGGGTCTGGAGGGTGATGGGATTACAGTCAGTGACAAATTTTATTAGGAAGCTCTAACCGTGCCCAGATAAGTGTGTGACGGGAAGATAGCAACTCAGCTGTGAGGCGGCTGGCCACTGGGGAGCCCTTAGACGGAGCTCGTGATGGGGCCAGGAAGAGAGGGGAGGAGTGCCGGGAGGAGCTCATGAATCAATCAGAGACCGAGGGCAGGATTCCCTCTCCATTCACACCCGAGGACCACCCTCAGCCCCGCTCCCCCAGGGAGCCTTGGGTGGGACTGGAGATGACCCATATGCTCCCACCAAGATGACAAACGCCATCTCATTTGTCTCACACCCCGCCAATCTCCATTTACACTTACATGGTTATATATGTTTTAAGCCTCATCACTACTGTTTGGATCTTTACATTCATTCCGCCAACACTGGCCCCTGTCTTTCATGTCACATGAACAGATGGAATCTGGAGCTTTTCCACTGGTACCTGAGTGCCCCCCACTTATTTTTTTAACTTTCTACTTTGAAGTCATTCTAGATTTACAGAAGAGCTGTAAAGATAATGCAGAGAGTTCCTGTATATCCTTCACCTTGCTCCCCCTAACGTTAATATCTTACAGAACCACGGCACAATTCCTAAGACAAAATTGGCTAAACTATAGGCTTATATTTGGATTTCACCAGTTTTTCTACTAATGTGCATTTTCTGTTCCAGGACCTGATCCAAGATCCCACATTGCACTTCGGGTGTCTTGTACTTTGATATTTTCCTTCCTATCCATTTGACGGTCTTTGTTACCACTGGAAATAAATTAACAATTTGATGAAACAAATCATCATCTATCCTTTAAATATACTTCTCTGGTCCCATCCAGTGATCTTTTCCCACAATACAACAAGAATCACAGACAGCGGCAGAACAATTCGGCAACCCTGTGAGGTAGGGTGACGATGCTTTATGAAGGTGGGTGTTACGGATGACATGGTGAAAATCAAGAGACAAGGCTGAGTAACGGCTCCCAAAAACAGCCAGGCCCTTATCCCTGGAACCTGGGACTTACCTTACATAGCGAAAGAGACTTTGCAGATGTGATTAAGTTAAGGATCTTGAGATGGGGAGACTCTCCTGGGTTATGTGGGTGCGTGGGTCCTAAATGCAACAACAAGTGTCCTTATAACAGGCTGGTGGAGGGAGCTTTGGCTACAGAGAGGAGCAGGCAATGTGAGGACAGAACAGAGAGATTTAAAGCTGCTACGCCGCTGGCCTTGAAGGTGGAGGGAGGAGCTGTGAGCCAAGAAATGCAGCTCTAGAAGCCGGAAAAGGCAAGGAGATGGAAATGGACTCTCCTTTAGAGACTCTGGAGGGAGCACAGTCTTGCTGACACCTTGATTTCTACTCACTGAGACCCATTTTGGACTTCTGACCTCCAGAACTGCAGGAGAATAAGTCTGTGTTGTTTTAAGCACCAACTTTGCGGTAACTTGTTACAGCAGCCCTCGGAAACTAATACAGACTGTCACTTAACACAGTGGACACTCAATGTTGAACTGATATACCCAGGTCTATCTCCCTCCAAAACCAACTACACTGTGCGGTCTGAAAAAGCAAAGCTACCTCCTTTCTGCTATTTTCTGGTGAGGATGTTAACCAGCCTCCCACAACTAAAAAGCCCTTTAAAAATATCTAGTCTATATTTGGCATTTTCTACTAAAGCTGAAGTCATACAGGCAGTGACCCAGCAATTTCCATCCCAGGTACATCAGCAGTAGAAGTGTGGATGCATGGTCTCCAGAAGACATACACAAGAGTTTTAAGAACAGCACTGTTCATAAAAGGCAAAAATGGGAAACCATTCAAATGCTCATCAATGACAAAACAGAAAAATAAATTTTAGTATAGTCCCACAAAGGAATGCTACACAAACACAAAAATGAACAAACTGCAACTGCATGCAGTGGTAGGGATCAATGTCATAAACATGAAAGAGAGCAAAATGAATAGACACAAGACAGTGGGTGCCGCGTGATTCCATTTGTATAAAGTACAAAACCAGAGAACCTAATCTGCGCTGTGAGAGGTTCAGAGGGCGGCTGCCCTCGGGAGGGTAGGGGTGGGGACCGCAGTGGGGTTAGGGGGTTATGGGAAACGGGGACTGTTTTGTTTCTTGATTTGGGTACATGGAGGAGTCCTGTAAGTGAAAACTCACTGAGGCATACACTTAGCAGGTTCGCCCTTTCCTGTATGAATATGACAGTTCAGTAAAAAGTCACCCAAGAAACCCAAGTTGGGAAATGGTTCCCCCACCAAGCCCCTCCACTCCCCAAGCTGCTGCAGCAGAGAGCTGGGTTAAATGCTGAACGGGACACACAGCCAACAAGGTCTGCTTGTTACCATAATTACTTCTCTGCAACGTGCAAAGCCCTCATTTTCCTTTCATGTCCATATAGTGTGGGGACATGGGATGCACTTACAGCCCCGAAACATGCAGCTTAGTAAGCACGAATGCATACGTCTCCATGGGCCTGGGGGAGGCAGGTCCACTCACACGGTATAACCAAGCCAGAGTGCAGCCCACCTTCCACCTGCCTCCTGCCTTCCAGCCACGAGGCTCTTGGACCCTTTGGGCTGTTCATCTGAACAAAGATAGTGACTTTGGGAGCAAATTCCCAGCCTTCTGGGACAGAATCCCGAATTAAAACATTGCATGGAAAAGCACAGGGCAAGAATTTAAATAAGATCTTGTTTTTAACACCAATAAGACATTTTGTTTAGGAAAAGATTCCCCACCTTCTTTTCCTATTTGAAATTCAACCTCCTTGGCTATAGTCTATCATTCAAGAGACACTGAGAACAAACTGAAGGGCAGCAAATGTGAAGTGGACCGATCATATTTCCTGGGCAGTACAGAGAGGAAAGCCAGGCACAGAGTGAAGAGCAGTAAGTGGGCTATAGTAAATTTGATTTTGTAAGATTCTTTCAGGTGAGGCCCAAGAGGGTGTTAGTGATGCCACGGGAAGAAGATGGGTGGGGGTCCAGTCCTGAGGTTTTGTGTGGGCTTATTCCCCTTGGCAATTTTCAATTCATAGTTCCACTCCCCCCAGACATTCAGGCCAATGGTCAGCGTGTTGGAAAATCTGGGCTTGTTTTACCACCAGCCCAGGCTAGCGCAGACCAGAGGGTGAACCCGCGGGAGTGGGGTGGTGGGGAGCCTGATGTGAAGTGGGGGGCTCCTCCACAGTTAATATAAACTAACCCAGAACAAAGTGGGAATCATTGTTCAATTATTTGCTGGTTGCAGTTATCCGCATCACATCTCCCTTGCAGAAGTACAGATAATTCGAGTTGACTAAACTGCAAATATGCCTGATTTTCAAATTCACGTTTGTACAAAGAAGTGCGCCCACGCCCTGCCCCTCCTCTGCCCCCTTCCCCCTCTGAGGGTCACACATGCATGCAATACAGTCACTCTGCCAGCCTGTGAGGATACGCACAGTGGAGGGGTACCACTCTCACACAGTATTTTGTTAGTTAGCAAATATACCCAGCTTTGTGCAGGTAAACATTCTCATCTTCTGCTTCTGAAAGTCCAGGTGGGAATTCCAAGATGGCAGCCAATGGCAAGAGTACTTATGACTATGTACAGTTCGTGTACAACATAAAAAGAATTCAGGGGCTTCCCTGGTGGCGCAGTGGTTGAGAATCTGCCTGCTAAAGCAGGGGACACGGGTTCGAGCCCTGGTCTGGGAAGATCCCACATGCCGCGGAGCAACTAGGCCCGTGAGCCACAACTACTGAGCCTGCGCGTCTGGAGCCTGTGCTCCGCAACAAGAGAGGCCGCGACAGTGAGAGGCCCGCGCACCGCGATGAAGAGTGGCCCCCGCTTGCCACAACTAGAGAAAGCCCTAGCACAGAAACGAAGACCCAACACAGCAATCAATCAATCAATCAATAAATCTTAAAAAAAAAAAAAAAAAAAAAGAATTCAAATCATGAATTCGCCAAATATTTTCAAAAATAGCTGCATGGCCACCCCTCCTTCCTGGGTCTCCATCAAGTCCACCCCTGGCATGACAGCTCTGTAGCCTTCGAGAGCTTCTGGTGTCAAAGGGCCCTGGGTAAGGTTTCACCAAGGTGGAGCCAAATTAAGTCAGGACACCTGGAGGTGGGCTGCCACCTTAGAAGTAGACTGGGGGCTTCAAAGCAAGAAGGCAGTGTTTAAACTCAAAATTGTGTATATATTGTCACAGCTTCCCTGTGCCTGGGTTTCTCTCTTTCCTCCCTTTACTGCATAAAATGGGAAGAATGAATCCTACCCTCTGCTAATCTCACATATCACTCACTATGAGGGTGAATTTGGTTTTTCAGTGAAAAACAAACACAGAGAGAGAGAGATTGAGAAAGAGAGAGAGAGAGGTATTGGAAACCTAAACATTTCAGAACGAAGCTTACATCGCTCTCTTGTAGACCCACCATACCTGCCCACACAACCTCCCTTTGTAAGGCTGGACAAACAGAAAAAATACACAGAAAGGATATCAAAAAAAAATAAAAATAAAAATGATGACTGATAAGAAATATCTTCCTATGAGAGAGATTTGCTATGAGAGAAAAGAGAGAAAGAGAATGCTTGGGAAATTTTCTTATTTGATTTTCAGGAAGATTCAGGAGGACTTTGGTCTGAAAAAAATCAAAGTAAGTAGTATCGACAGCAGTGGTCAGCAAACTTTTCCTTTAAAAGACCAGAGAGTAAATAGTGATGGCTTTGAGGGCCACATGGTCTCTTTGGCAACCATTCAGCTTTCGCAACTACTCAACCTGGCTCCCAAAAGCAGTAGACAATATGCAGGGGACAGATCTAGACTTCAGCTGTACTTTGTCCTTCACTTCTGGTCTAGAAGGGAAGAGCTCAGGTCAGGCAAGTTTAGATGAAGGGCCCAAGTTAAAACCTCACTGAAAGCAGCAGAAAGCATACTGCAAACAATCAAGTTAAAGAAGTAGAGATACACTTGAAAAGCTTTCCCAGAACTTGGATGATAGTAAGGGGGAAAAAAATGAGACCTGGACAACAAAACCAGGAGACCTAACATACATATGCGTACAATTATCATTATCAACTTTCCTGAGTTGAAAATTTGAGGCTGCAGATTGAAAGAGTATATTGAAATATAAAGCAAAAGAAATTAGATCAACATGTATACACATCCTGAAACACTTCTTTGGTATCTAGAGAACATTCTATAAACCTTTAGACAAGTAAAAGGAAAAAACCTACAAAGGAATCAAAATCCAATTGGCCTTGGGCTTCTCTCCTGTGTTCATTGCTCAGAGACAATGAAGTAATTTCAACAACTTTGAGCAAAGAAAAATACTCAACCAAGTTGCCATTTACACGTAAGGTCAACAGAATGACACTCTCAGACATTCAAGGGCTTAAAAATTACATTACCAGTATTCCCTTCATGAAAAAAAAAAAAAAAAAGAATGTCTTAAAGGTGAATGCTGATCTACCGAAAGACCTATCAAAATTAAGAACCCATAGGTGGGGGCTTCCCTGGTGGCGCAGTGGTTGAGAATCTGCCTGCTAATGCAGGGGACACGGGTTCGAGCCCTGGTGTGGGAAGATCCCACATGCCACGGGGCAACTAGGCCCGTGAGCCACAATTACTGAGCCTGCGCGTCTGGAGTCTGTGCTCCGCAACAAGAGAGGCCGCGACAGTGAGAGGCCCGCGCACCGCAATGAAGAGTGGCCCCCACTTGCCGCAACTAGAGAATGCCCTCGCACAGAAACGAAGACCCAACACAGCCAAAAATAAAAAAATAAATAAATAAATAAATAATGCGACCAACCATTAAAAAAAAAAAAAAAAAAAAGAACCCATAGGTGGGGAATTTGCAGGGTGACAGATCCTTGAGCAATGAATAGCTGTTCAAGTTATCTAAATACTTAGTGTAAGTTCAATGATACAATAGTGGAAATGCCAAAAACAATGTTTGAAAGGGATGAATGAATACTGAAATGATCATAATGTAAAAATATTAGTATGAGTCTCAAAACCTAGGTCATATTAGTGAAAACTGGAAAGTTGGGGGAGGGGAAGGACATAAAACCATACTGTTTAATTCTTAACTTTGATACTTATGGGCTTTAAATATGCTTTCAAAAGCCTAAGGGTAATCACTATTAAGTTCAAATAGGGTGAATATTTTCCAAATCACCAGAGGGAAGGAAGGCGGAGAAAATCCAATCCACAGAGCAAAAATTAACAGATAAAAAGGAAACAGGAAATAAATGCATTAAAAAGGAAGCCAGAAAGCCTAAAGATACAGAACAGAAGAGCAAGGACTGCATTACAAGATATTAGGCTGTCATTAAAAATCACGTTCAAAGGATATTTAATCACCTGGGGATATCTTCACAATGAAAAGTGGGGGAAAAGCACGATATAAAAATGTGTATATATTATATATGTTATGTTATCTCAACTATGTGCATATTTAAGGTACATGTTTACAGAAAAAACACACAAGAATCCACTCTTGTGTCAGCAGTCATTTGCTGAAGGTGGTAAGATTTCAGGTGATTTTTCATTTTCTTGTTTATTCTTTTTCTACATTTCCCACAAACGATATAGACTGCTATAATAATTTTTAAAAAGCATTGAGGACTATAAAAAATAAGTTTTAGGGTACCATGAAATCAAACTGATTATTCTTCCCGCCATAGAGAAGGGGGGACCAAGAGGAGTTGGAAGATATTATCCACGTGGGTGGGTTTGAGCAATCAGCGGACACCACCAGGCTGGAATCCGGGTTTTCCATCTCCCGCTGCTTCCTGCACTCTTAGCCCTCAGGAGTCTCAGGGCACCTGAGAAAAAATTCACCATGAAAGCCTCACTTTTCAGAGTCCTTACTATGTGTTTTGTGCCGTGTGCTTTAATCCTCACAGCAGCCCAGCGGGGCACACTTCACTAGCCGTCCCCCGCCCCGCCTTTTACAGATGAGGAAACTGAGGCCAGAAAGGAGGAGAGACTCGCTTGAGGTCATACGGCTGGGAAGGAAAGCTGTCAGGGTTTGAACCCTGGCAGCCAGTGGACAGCCTGTTTTTTGAATCCTCTTTCTTTCCTTTCTTCTGGAAGTTGAGCAAAACTTGTCTGACTTCATTGCTCTTCTTTTCTAATCGGTTCCTTCTTCGCTCTGGCTTAGGAGGGCGCAACTGTGAGAGTGGCTACCTCTTACATTCGGCTGGACCGCAAATACAAATGTCCCAGATTCTTGCCCCCAGACCCTGCAAGCCGCACCCCATGAGAGTTTCCTGAGCAGACAGACTACCCCTCCAGTCTAGTTTCGGGGGACAAAACAGAACCAAATTCATCACAACTCCACCCACCCTCGAGTCCTTCCCGCATAAACTAACCACGCCGCGGAGGCCCGGCAGCCTGGCAGATAGATGCCAGAGTCCTGAATCCGTCCCCACACAGGCTCAGCAGCAGCTACAGAAACCATGCTGGCTGTCAGCCAAATGAGTAAAATCCCCTATCTTTGCCGAAAAGGCAGGGAAGGGGAGGGGAGAGCTTACCTCTGAATTGCGATGTTACTAGGACACAGTTTGCTGTAATAATACCAATTAACATTTCTCCCCCACTCGCCATAGTTTCTAGTACAGGATAAAAATAGCAATACACGTGGCGTGAGATGCGGAAAATAACAATGGGGAGGTGCTTGGGAAGAGCCCAGCTCCTTCTCACCTAGGAAGGAGGGGGAGGCAGGCAGGAATAGGAAGGGAGATGTTGGAGGGGACTGCAGAGAACCTGCTAGAATTCCTTAATTCATCTCGCCTTTCTGCACCTTGCTCCTCTTCTGACCTGAGCCGCCAGGTGTGCCCACTGAAGGCACCTGTGGAAAAGCGAAAATGGCACTGGACTCGGAATCGGAGATGTGATGGTTGAGTCCCCACCCTGCCGCTAACAGGTGTGTGTGCACCACTTAAATGTGGTAACATATGAAAGGGCTTTGCAAATTATAACACGGGACACAAATTTTAGAGGATGTCCCTAAGTATCTGGTGGTGGTAGTGATGCAGGTGACACTTGCCAACACAACTCTTACTGATTACCAAAATGAAAATTGCCCCGAGTTAGCCCCACCGCTCTCAACAGGGTTAAAAGGACACTAGTAGCTCAGATACTCTGTCGTACAAGCTCAGTAGACACCATTCCTGACCTGGCATGCGGGCCAGCACCTGCCTTCAAGGATGTTTCTCAGATGGAAGCATCTCATCCTCAAGACAAAGGCGGCCTGGTCAACAGCCATTGTCCTCGTAACCCTGAGGTATGCAGCTGAGAGAGAGGGTGCCCAATCACACTCAAGACATTTCTCGAGGGCTGGCTTCCCTGTAAGAACCATCACTCCGAGCCTGATGCAGCCCCAGGGAGCCCAGGTACCATCTACTGTGAGGGTGTGACAGTGAATCAATGGAAGTTCCCCTCCCTCTTTTCATCCCCTCGCACACATGCCTCCCCCATTCTCTGGAGGTCCACCCAGGGGACACAGGACACAGCCCAGACACCAGGACAATTTCATCATTCAGTCTAGACCACCCACAAGGCAACTGTGTAGGATGGGGGCTCCCTGTTGTACTCCGTAGGGCTGCCTGCAATGCACGAGGTGCCCTAGGAGTCTTGGGGGCCAGTGGGAAGACAAAGAGGCAAGCTCTGAAATCACGTCCCTCTTCCCCTCACCTCCCCTGCCAGCTTCAACCTGACCTGACTTTTATATTTTATGTTTGACTTCCTTATGAGGTTTTATTCAAAGAAAAAGTTCTCTAAAATGCTTCAAAACCTTTGCTCTAAAGCCTTGTAAGAAGTCTAGGAAAGAGGATCTTGGTCCTTGGACTGGAGCAAAGTCACCTAAGGGCCTCTTCCCCCACCCAAATAATGACAATGTTTTCTAAGTGAGAAAATGTAGTCCAACAGTAACACCATCCAGAATTTCCCTGGACCTGTGGCTACTGAGCCTGAGGACGAGGAATTGTCTCCTTCACAGAAAAAGCCCTTCTTCCTCTCTCCTGTGCTGTGGTACCAGGACCATGGCCACCAGGGGTGTCAGCTCAGGCCAGTGAGCCCAAATGAGCAAAGTGCTCTCACAGACTTGAAAGGGACATGGGCAGAAGGTTTGGGGGAAGGAAAGAAAGCAGAAAGACCAGGAGGAGAAAACTCCCTGTGGAGCTGGAGGAGAGAGGGGCTGGAAGAGCACTCGTAAGCCCATCTGCTTCCTCAGAAATGCACATTTTTGGAAAAAGAGGAGGAGGCTCGGGAAGCAGAGATGCCAGCTTAGAGCCAGAGAGCATCCCTTTCAAAGGGAGTAGAAAGCACATGAGCAATGACAGGCCACCGTCCCGGGTGCCCCCATGGCCGGGGGCTGGGTCTCAACTTGGGGAACATCAGGAGGTCAGCCAGTGGAAGCCACTTGGCCCCGCCTCTCTCCCTCGGACATGGAAATATTGAAGCCATCAACCAGATAGGCAGGGAGAAGTCATCCTTCACTGCTTGGCTACCAAAGATCTCAGGGCAAGGAGGATGCAAGAGAGAGGGCCTGTTTCAGTCTGAGGGACAAATACGAAGCAGAGGGTACCGTCTGATATTTCTGGGAGGCTGCAGGCATCATGGATGACCACGGTGTGCTCAGCCTGAGACCAACAGAGCGTGATGGGCACAAGCATGGGCTCTGAGGAGGCTGCACTGGGATCCTGCCTCCACGGCTTTAATCACGTAGTCTTGGGTTAGCCACTGAACCTCTCTGGGCCTCAGTTTCCTCATGTCCTTGGCAATAACAAGCATGTCTGCTCTGTAGGGCGGTCCTGAGGATTGAATTAATGAACAGATGCGCATTACCAGAGCAACGTCCACGCTTAGCAAGCACGCACTAAATGCTGGCCAGACAATAAATCCCCCCCTGTGCTGGGTTCAGCCCCACTAACTGAGGAGCATGGGGTGCGTAACTCAGGCTCCCAGCGTGGCAGCAGGATGTGAACAGCACCCAAACAGCAATCTTCTCTAGGTGCAAGTCCCTCCTGTGGGGCATTCACCCCATTTCCATCTCTTCCATCTTTTCCTTTCCCCGACCCCTCCATTTCCCTCCTTCAGTAGTTCTATAAACATTTTCTGTACTCTTTTCATAAAGTCAAACTGCCAAGCCAGTTCTCAAGAGGCCTAAATGAGTGTGGCCCTGGATGCAGTCATCCGCTCACAAATTCTCAGTCTTCTGAGCAGGAGACTTCCGGGGAGGGCGGGGATGTCACTTGTCTGGAGTATGTTGTAGCCTCTTCGAGAAACTTGCACTGTCACCCCCGCCCCCCTGAGCTGGCCATCGTAGCCATTAGCAACTCCCTAAAGAGCCCCATCAGGTAATACCACCTACCACTTGCTTCACACATGGGAAAGCTGCAAGACAGCCCGAGAAGTTCCTGGTGGGGAAGTTCCTGGTGGGGAAGGGGTTGGGGTCCCACAGGCCCTGATTCTCCTGCCTGCTCACTTGTCTCCTGATTCATATGTAACCAAACAAGAGAAGGCGCTCCCAGCCCCCCTCCCTGGAGCCATTCCCCTAGCTTTGCGGAGTGGCTGGTCTTGGGCCAAAAGAGGTGTGAGGCTCACCGCCTACAATGGGGAGGGCATGGGGCTTGCATTATTCTTCCAGAGCTGCATCAGTCACACGCTTTTGTGGTCAAGGTGACCCATTAGGCAAGAGCTCAGGGTTCTGCCTGAGGCCACCAGCCAGAGTTGCTTGCTGTCCCCCTGTAGGGGGGCATGCGAGAGACCTTGGCCTCATTACTACCCTGCTTCGGCCAACTTGGCCCACCAATCCTGGGCTCGGAAAACTGGTCCACTCCCAGGCTGCTCTCATAGAGGGCTTCCTCAAAGGTCTGCTTCACTAGCTCGTTTTCTGGCTTTCAAAAGACAGTGGGGAAATGAACACACACGGAGGCCAAGGTTACTGCCCAAGATCACAAAATGTCAAAGCGGTGAACCAGGGACCAGACTTTCAGTCTATTCTCGTGATGGCCCACAAGAGCATTCATAAGTGGTGTGGGAGTATATTGTTTCCGAGTCTTTCTGATACTTTAAATAAGCTCATCATCTAGGACAGTGGTGTCCAAGTGGTAAAATATGCCATCCCTGGATGACAGAGCTGCTGAGAAATACAGCTTCTTGGCAGTGGGATCCTTGCTAGCTCACTTTGGAATGCCAGCATCTCACCGTGGTAGAGTTAAAATGTTCCAAATCTCTCAAACTTAATGAAACACCTGTCCCCTCTAACGCCATCAGAGGTAATTACATATGGCTCTCACATGCTCATATACACCCAGCCTCCAACTGGGTCTTTGGCTGCTTCCCTGGGTATACCTTTTCTTTGCTCCCCAATCAATCCTGGTGTGACTGAGTTGGAAGAGCCCCTCCTTCTAAATTCTCTGTAAGAACTGGCACAAAACTCTGTAGTCTGGTATCAACCGGGCTTAGATAAGTTCGAAGTAATTACGACGGAGTTAGGAAAATTTTTACTTTCAAACTCTAAGGCTTTATTTATTTATTTTAAATTTTATTGGAGTATAGTTGCTTCACAATGTTGTGTTAGTTTCTACTGTACAGCAAAGTGAATCAGCTATACGTATACATATATCCCCTCTCTTCTGGATTTCCTTCCCATTTAGGTCACCGCAGAGCATCAAACTGTAAGGCTTTAAATGACTGAAACACACACACATACACAGGGTATTGTTGAAAACTTATAATTCACATTAACAAGACTCTATTTAGAAACCGTCCCCATTAATCATTTTGTAAATGAATGTTTATACATACACCCCACATACTCTACACAAATCATCTTTCCTAACGGTGTTATTAGTTGGCACACTCAATCCCAGTGAACTGCGAAGGGAAAAAAATCCTCATCTCAGGAACCCAAAGAGCGGAGGTCAGACAGGGAAGTCTTGGCCTCGTGCTGAGAAAGCAGGAGTGGCAGTCACAGGCCCACACAACGTTCTAGGGTCCCTTTCTACGCCTGCTGTCCTATTACTTCTCTCCCTCTTCCTGCAGGACCAGGAGAAGCAGAATGATGAGAAGTAAGGCAGAGCCAAGCCTTAGAATAAGTCATCAAAAATGGCAAACAGGTCCTCTTCAGCTTTTCCAGGAACACACCCCGAACACACACACACACACACACACACACACACACACACACACACACACACACACTATATTTATGTACGTACTGTTACACACACATATGAAGAGAAAAGGAATTATATAACACATCAGCTGTTCATTTTCACAAGCCCAGTTGAGATCAATCCTGCAATAGAGAAGCCTGTGGTGAGAGTCCAGGGACTTCTACAGGCAGTGAGAGAAAAGGCCCACTCTCTCTGAGGCTCAGAACACATGCCCTGGAAGGCCTAGAAGCTTCCAGCATGGAGAGCTACCCAAAAATGTTAGTACCAAGTGTTTCATTTCTGGAGCCTCAAACTCCCCACATGCCCCTGCCTCACCCCGACACAGAGATGGATATTTGACGGGGAAGCCAAATTGAGGTCTAAAACGCACACAGGCAAAAGGAACAAAAAAAGTCATTTATATCCATAAAGGCGGAGATAACAATGTATCATAAGGGCATGGGTTTGGGAGTCTATGTGCCAACAAGCACCCTACCTTTCTGAATACGAGTTTCTTCATGGGTAAAATTGCAGCAAAAATCCTTACCATGCAGGGTTGACTGTGAGAGCCCTAGACGTTCACTGTAAGGTATGGGTAGCAAAGGACACAGCACACAGTAACTGCTCACTTTTTTCTCGTCTTCCAGCCTCTCTCTTCCCTCCCCAACCCTGACTGATGAAGCAGTGGTTTCCACCTTCGAAGCAGAACCAGCTTTCACCGACGATTCACCCAGTGGCTGGAAGTTAGTTCTATTTTGTACACACGAGATTGAAGACGAACTTCAATCTGTTCTAACGAATCCATTAGCCCACTCTAACTTGCTCTGCCCACCTAAAATCACCAAGAACATAAAGGCCCTTTTCTTCTCTTGTTTGATCATCTCATAATGCCTAAAATCATATCTCGTTCAACAATAAACCTTAGTAGAAGCTGGCAGTGGTGCTGGGAAATTACAGGAAGGACACAAAAACAGACACACAAACATGAGCCTGGCCAATCACGGTTTCCCAACCGGTAAATAATCAAGGTCGATGGTGACTCCCTTTTGGGGGCGGGGACACTGTTTGCAGCTGTTACAACTGGCCCTACGTGCTGACAGGTTTCGTTCCACATCTTCCCACTGGGCTTTGGTAGCTGCTGCACATGCTGCAGGAAACAAAGCCTTCTTTACCTTGTAAAGTTAAGACACAGATGAGCTTTCCAAAAGCTTCCTTTTTTTTTTTTTTCAAAAGCTCTTCTGAAACCAAGGGAAAGCAAACCTACACATAATGAGACCCCAAATAAAGTCACTGAAACTGATAAGTTCACAGAGGGCCCCTCTCGTTCCAATGTCCAAGAGGGAAAGCCCAAAGCTGTCTTGACCAGTGGAGCTTCCCAGGCTCAGAAACATGGAGGACTGTCCTCACCCCATCTGGCTGGGATGGGAGGAGTTGAAGTACTCTGCCTGGGAACCATGGCAAAGTCTGATGGGATTTTCAATCTTTTTAAATACTTGCCCCATCTTCTCTTTGGATGTGGGCCTCCCATTGGTCCTATCTGGTCCCAGTATGCTTCCCTAACTTTTCAACCTCACACTTCTTCCCCAACAATCTTGCAGATGTGTTAGAGCTATCTCTACTGTGGTAGACAGAACCATAGCCCCTCCAAAGACGTCCACATCTTAATCTCCAGAATTAGAGATTATGTTACTTCTCATGGAAAAGGGGATTTGGCAGGTCTCATGAAGTTAAGGACCTGGGGAGATTATCCGGGAGTATCCACACAGGCCCAATCCAATCACACGGATCCTTAAGAGTAGAGACCCTTTGCCAGCTGTGGTCAGCAGGAGATGCGCTAGAGGAAAGGTCAGAGAGATGCCACATTGCTGGCTTTGAACATGGAGGAAGGGGGCCGTGAGCCAAGGAATGTGGGCAGCCCCTGGAAGCTGGAAAAGGTGAGGGAACTGATTCTCCCCTAGAACTTCCAGAAAGGAGCAAAGCCCTGCTGGCACCATGATTTTAGCCCAGTGAGTGTGGGACTTCTGACCTACAGAATTGTAAGACAATAAGTTTGTGCTGCTTCTAATACCTGGTGACGTATCTGCTGCTCCCTCCCTCCACTCCCCCAGGGCTTGATTCCTCTGAAGGTGCTGCTGACTTAGTCCTCCCAGCAGGGAAGCTCGTGTGCCTCCTGTTACTTCTGTGGAGCTCTGGCCCAGACCCCTCGCCAGCAGAGCAGTAGTCTGTCCTCTCCTCCAATGTCAGATGGGCCTGCTTCCTTAACGGGACTCCCAAGCCTTGTTTCTAAACAATAGTCCCTGGGACCCTTCGAGTTCCAAGCTCATTTGTCAGAACGATAGATCACAGACGTGCGGGAGTGTGAGGACGCTCTGGTACCCAATTCAGCTCACGTCCCCAGAGGTGGACTTGAAAAACATCAACCATCAGGGCCTGCGATGCAAGAAAACTGTCCACACGCGAGGACAAACAAGGAAGCGGCATGCCGTCTCTCCTGAGTCTGGGCACACTCTCTAAGCTGGTTTTTATGCAGGCTCTTTCAGCTCAGGCGCACAAAAGCAAATCTTTAGAACAGGGAATCCAGAAAGCAGAGGTGAGAACTGTCAGAGGAGAAGGAAGCACCTCTCACCAGACAGAGGTGGTGGCAGGAGCCGGGGCACATGTGGGACTCGCCCGCAGCCGACTACCTCCCAAGCCTGCCAGGGGCCCTAGAACTGGGTTCTGGGCTGTCAGCAAAGACACATTTAGCATCAATGATCTCATCTTGCAAAACAGCCCCAGGGTCTCCAAGTGCTCTGGGAAACATCACTTTGACAAGTTGGAAAGTGGACGTCACTGCTGGTCCCATAACGTAGGTGGAGGGCACAAGGGTCCCTCGCTCGGCTCACCCAAGAGGAGCAGGTGCAGATGATGCCAGGGCGTGGGAGCAGAGGGCAGGCTGGGTGAGGCCTGGGGCACTGCCACCCTCCTCTACTGCAGCCCGGACAGCCCAGGTGCTGTGAGCTGGCGCTTTAAGGTGAGGCCACAAATACCAGCACGCTTTGTGACGAGCAGCGAGCAGTAACAGATGTCCTGACTGTGAGCTGGTGGCTCACATCCCCGCAAACCTCCACTCGTGCTCATACCAGGACATGCTGTGACGGGGGATTTATAAATGCAGCAGAGGCACAAGGTGGGGGAGGGCTGGCGCTCATCCCCTCTGTTGTTCGCTGCGAATAAGACCAAAGCCCTGCAAAGGGCCAGGTGGGGCAGGGGGTGCAGGGATGACTGTCCCTTGTCCCTCGAAGTGAGTCAGCAGCAGAAGCATGAGAATTTGTCACTGAGTGCAAACCCCAATTTCTCCCTCTTTGTGGTCCCGCAGTTGGTTTCCTGGCTTATCTTAGCCGGGGACTTCCGCTGGTCAGTTCTCCTGAGGTTTTTCAGTGTGTTTCATGGGCAGATTCTCCCTCGAGAGCAAAGAAGCCACAGTGGCTCCTCTCCAACGCTGCCCCAAAAGTCCCAGGAGGGCAGCGGTGGGCAGGCCCTTTGTCTGGGATGAGGACCCCTGGCTCCTGCTTCTGCAGCCACAGAAGGGCTCCACGGACCTTCCTGATGAAGGAAGGTATGAAACAGGGCTCCACGGACCTTCCTGATGAAGGGAGGTATGAAAATTCTAAGAGAATGGTCTGGATACCTCGCAAATAGAAAGAAATACATTTCTAAATATCAAATAAACATTGGTACTTCTAGAAGGTACGACACACAGAAGACAGTGGTCCCTCTCACACTGCTAAAGGTGATGGATAGTGATAGAAAATAAAAGTTGTCAGATAAGAAAGGCCAGGTTTATATCCAAACCCACCAGGGGTGAGTTCCATGTCGGATTTAGTCATTTTAGAGACCATCAACTCCCAGAGAAGAAGGGCTGTGAGTCTGATAAATTCCATATTGGGAAGTGCCAATGGGATGTAACGAGGGTCTGTCAGAGAAATAAATCAAAACGTACTGAGAATTTGGGGTGACCACCAAAATAAAATTCCTTCCGCCAAAAGACCGCATAGACATCATTGTGGCTGAAGGAAGGAAAGTTCTACAAGCAATTTAAAATGGAACTGACAGCATCTCTTCAAGTAAAGACGTCAGAAAAAGCTGCAAAGAGAAACTGTGATACAGGGCAAGAAGCCGGCATTGGGGCTACACAGCAAGACCCAGAGGGTAGAGGCTGGGTCCGCCGCAGGAGCAAAGAATCCTTAGAGAGGGTCTGACCCAGAGCACCGCGCCAGCATCCCATCACACACACGTATGCACACACACACATAGGCACACGCCCCTACAGCACTGGGGCGTTCGGAGAAGAAACAAAATTAGTTCAGACTGTGAACCATTTATCCTGTAGAGGAAAAATGAGATTTTTTTTCCTGCTGTTCTTTTAATTAAAAGTTAGCTCATAAATCAAAGACCTTGTTTCCAGGCTGCAGGAGGTGGTAGGAGGAATCCCAAGCTTTTCAGAACTGAGCATGCCCTGTGCCCCCTTCCCTCACCCACATTGGGCACCCCGTTACAGCACTTCAGTGTAGTAGCAGCCCAGGCAGGAGCCAAGGGTGGTTTCCTGGAGTTCTTCCAAAGAGATCTTGAACGTATACGTGCACACACACACCACACACACACACACACAATTAAATCCCACAAGGACTGGTTAGTGCATCTATTTGGAGCCTCCGAGGTTTCCCCTGGAGACCTTGTACCCTCTGCTCTGCTACTCTGCCTGGGTTCACATGAGTGACGTCCATGGCATTTGAAGACTCTCCTTAGAAGCTTACTAAGCACAGAAAATCATTTGATCCTCACCATCTTCTTTTTTTACTCGTTTTTTCGTCCTACTGAATCAAGGAATGCTCTCCAGATGTGAAGTACTATTATCCTCAGCTCATTCATACGAGAGATGGAGGGTGCATACACTAATATGCTAGTTGCTCAAAAGGTGAAATATGTGTAGGCAAACAATTTGTCCAAAACCAGGAGTGCAGCCAGCAACAAAGTCGAGATTTCCCAGCTGTCGGTTCCAACTCTTCATGTGACATGCCGGTCTGGTTTTAGCAGTTAAGAGGCATGGACAGACCCTGATACAGACCTGGGCAGATGCTTGGGCACGGAGCCTGTGGGGATGCCTAGGAGAGAACATGGGAAGCAGCAGGGTGGCATCCAATGGCGCCTTTTGCCGCTTCTTGCCTTCCTCTGGCTTAAGAGAATGGTTGCCATGAGCACGGAGGGAGTTTATCATTTTTTCATTTTCAAGCTACTCCTCACCAAAGCATCTTAAAGCATGTGTGCACCCTCACTCACATGCCTTCATATTCTGGGGAGAAATGAGGACAAAGAAAGGGGACCCCTTATGAGAAAGGGAATGGAGAGTTTTGTTTTAGCTTCCTTTCTAGAATCTACCCATGATGCCATGAGCCTCTCTCTCCCTGTGTCCCCTCACCCAACCCAACTATTTCCCGCTGATCCTGCCCCGGTCAGAGAAAGAGTCCAGACAAAAACAAAGGTCAAACAAGGAGCAAAGTTCCCCTTTCCCCTGTCCCCAGACCCAAGTCCCTCAAAAACAATCAGATTTAAAGCAGAGAGATTAAATTATCACTAAGCTAATTACGGGAATCACACTTAGGCTGGCTGCCGGGAAGCTGGCAAGAGGCATTAAAATTAAAGGCAGATGCATGAAGCACTTCAAAAAGCAACTGGGAGACTCATTACCCACCCATCCCCCAACCACACACACACGGGGGAGAATGAAACCGCTCTGATATTTGAGGCGCTGTCCATCTGGGCGATAGTCACAGCATTTGACAGCTAAATAGCTGCACTCTGTCATCATCTCGGAGCCAAAGTGGGCGAGTCAGAGGTAAACTGATTAGATGTCGTGCTGCTAATTTCCCAGAGAGAACGAGAGGGAGGTGGGTGGGGCTCAGTCCAAGAGGGCAGATCACAGGGAGGACCAGCCCCGGGCTTGAGTGCAAAGAGAAGGGTCTGGAATCTAAACTATGGCACAAAGGAAAGTACCTACAAAACAAAAACAGACTCACAGACATAGAGACTTGCAGTTGCCAGGTGGGTGGGCTGGGGGGGGTGGTTAGGCAGAGGGATGGACTGGGAGTTTGTGGTTAGTCGATGCAAAGTATTACATTTAGAATCGATAAACAATAAGGTCCTACTGTGTAGCACAGGGAACTGTAGCCAATCTCCTGGGATAGACCATAATGGAAAAAAATATAAGCAAAAGAACGTATATATGTGTATAACTGAGTCACTTTGCTGTACAGCAGAAATTAGCACAACACTGTAAATCAACTACAATTCAATAAAAAAAATTTTTTTTAAAGAGAAGGGTCTGGTTCCTAAGTGTGTGTGCACACATCAGCATGCATGGGTGCACACAGTATGCATGGGATTGGGTGCATGTGCATGTTTATGACACGAATGTGTATGTACGTGTGGGAGAGGGCTCACAGTCATGCATACGTGGGTGTATCTCCTACCCACCTGAAAACAGAAGGTGAAGAGCTTGGAAAGGATCAG
Organism: Balaenoptera borealis; assembly: GCF_965194805.1. NCBI lineage: Eukaryota > Metazoa > Chordata > Mammalia > Artiodactyla > Balaenopteridae > Balaenoptera > Balaenoptera borealis. Next base: position 109,613,465 of record NC_138864.1, read on the forward strand.
AGGGCTCCTCCTAGCATATCTGCAGCAGGGCAACTCCTTACAAGCTTTCTGTGATTGCCAAGGCCCTTCCAATCGCCGCAACTAGCTCAGCCAGGAAAATACGTATCATTTTACCCAGTTATGGATGCTCAATGACTCCTCAGACATCATCAATATGATGTAAGTTTAAGACATGTCAGCCAAAAAATTGGCAATCTACAGAATGAGTTTGAGGGCTAAAAATCAATGTTTTTCAAACCAATCTGCAGGACGGCTTCCTCCATTCAGGATTCCAGCTCTGCACTTCTGCCTTTTCCAGAGAGGAGCAGGTGGCGGGGAACCCTGACAAGGAGGTCTGTGAGCTGGTCCTGAGTCAGCAGTCAGCTCTGGAACCAGAATTCCCAGATTGGGTTTCTTGCCTGGAGAATGAATTTCAAGGGCCAGAGGTCCTGCCTAGGTCCAGAGTGAATTTTTTGGAATTCACAGTCAGAAAAGCAGAATTCAGAGGGGAAGTAGGAGAATTTTGGGGGGTTAAGTTAATTTGGAAGAAATGGGGAAAATTCATTTGGAAGGCTCCATTTAATTGTAGTTAAGAGAAATGATTTAATAAATTTGGATAATTTAATTATCCCAAGAGACATCTGCTGAACACAATCTAATCTTTGTATTTAAGTAGAAAAGTACCCTCACTCTGTAGGAAAACTGGACGCAGGGAAATACAAACATCCGGAGCCTGACTAATGGAACGAACTGAACAATTCTAATTTCAGTTTCAGAAGAAAAAGCAAATCACAGGAAAACAAGCTGATAGAGGATTTCATTTTTTAAAAAATCTCCAACACTATGTCTGGGCTTGATGACATAAAATCAGCCATATCCTGTATTTTTCATACCTCTTCTCCAATATTAAGTAAGAAGATACCATGTGCTCATTAACTCAAGAAACACCTAACACATTAGGGATGGGCCAAGTCGATATGTCTTGATTCAGTGCGATGCTCACAATAAGAATCCTTAGAGTAAACTGTATTATTGACAAAATATTCTCTGCCCCTCCCTCCCACCTCCCCACACATATATGCACCAGGCCTCTTCCTGTGGCGAGGATACACTCTCCACACCATTCCCTTTGGCTTAGCCAATAAAATGTGAGGGACAATGACATGTGCCACTTCCAAGCAACAGCATTAACAGCCATCTCTCTTTTCCTTCTGCCAGGAAGGAGATTGGCATGTCTTCAGCTTCCGTCCCAAATAAATGACATAGAGCATAGCTGCTGCCAAACCAGAGTGGACATGGACATGAGCTGGAAACGAGCTCATGCTGTTGTTGTAGCCACTTAAATTTGGGGGTCATTTGTTACTGCAGTATAACTTAGCCTAAGCTAGCTGATACACCTACACCTACACACACACACACACAGGTACTATAAGACCCTAAGACCCAAGAGTCAATCTTCAAATACATTTTTTACTTAGCATTTGTTACCTTCAGGAAAGCACTGTGCTGGGCACCTATCTCTAACTGGGAAAGGCTTAGACACGCTGGGGGAAAGATCCAGGTGTGTTAATAAATGTATTTTTTATGCGAAGGAAATGAACAAATTCCTCTCAGGAAGAATTCTCAGATTTTGAAACCTTCTATTGCCTATGATTTCTGGGTAATCAAAATGTGACTGAATAAAAACTCAAGTTGGTAAAATAGATACATTCGGAGGCTATTAATTTTAGCAAAGGATTCTTCAGTTTAGAAAAGGATTTATTGGTTCCTTTGATGAACTCGTATCTCTTAAGCCCGTGACCTTTCCATCGGGTTAAGAAGCTCACAACCTAGTTGAGGCAATGAAGCAGTCAGTCTACCTGCATCAAGGTGGCCTCGACCCTGCCCAGCTCATGGAGGAGTCTAGCACCCCAGCTGCCACAGCGGCACTTGAGGCCAACAGCGTGCAAGTTCAGGTCCATACGGGGCCTCAGCTGATCTTGCCTGATTAAACCTCATGGGATCTAAGAAAGATGGGTTCTGTGAATGAGGTTTAAAATCTTAACTTCCTTTAAAAAAAAAAAAAAAAAAAATCTTAACTTCCTCTCCCAAGCCTGGTATGTCTGGGGGAAGACCCAGAAGAGCTTTAATCATAAAGATTAAATAAGACATTCTATGCATGCTCATCTAAAGCATTTAAAATATGGTTATAAGTACATACAACTTCTCAAAAAGCCTGTGCACCCATCATGAAAAATATCTGTAAAGGGATCCTGTATCTGGTAGAAAAGCATGGATAAATGCTGTGCTCTTTTGGGGAAGGTAGGACGAAAGGGAAGGAGCTGAATGAACACTGCGGGGAATGCTGGCAAGTTAGCAGAAGGACCAAGTTAAAGAATTTATCCACTCACAGATCTTTAAGAATGAACCAAATGTATCTAACCACCTTCAATGTTATCAGAAACCACAAAACCTGTAAGATACCCATGTGATCTTAGGTATAATCCTGCCTGAAACCACACTTGGCAACTGAGATTCCCGCTGGGAAGACCTGGAAAGCAGCAGGATTTGGTGTAACTCGTGGATGCAGTGATGAGAGAGGGTCATAAGGTGGCTTCAGCATCGTCCTGGTCTCTCAAGTCCAACCATTCATTGAGGGTACTCTCAAGTTCAGCTCCCCCAGCCCCGGCACTCTCTCAATCTGGTGGGAGAAGTGAGTGGTTAAGCAGAAAGACAGTCCATCTCCCTGGCGAGAGTGGAATGGGGGAGCCTCTTCCTGTATGTCATCCCTTCCACCCTGCTTGCTTCCAAGACCTCTGGAGCCTTGGGGGAGAAGGGGGAGGAACCTTCTGGAAGGGGACTCAAAGGAGGTCCCAGCGGAAAAACTAGGATGAGGGGAGGCACTGGGGATGCCAGAGAGTGGCCCTAAGGGAGAGCCTGTGGAGGGGGGAGGACCCCTGAGCCAACACCCACTGCTCATGGACCCACTCGTTGGCCCACTTTTCCTAATGAGACTCACATGGGCATCAACAGGGCAAAGCAGGTCAACAGAGTAAACCATCTGATCACAGTGTCCCTCAAGCCACCAAATCTATAGAGAAATCATGGAGCCAGAGCTGCCTCGTGACTTACTACCCCACAGGCATCCAGGGTAACTCGTCAAGATAACATCTGAGAGTGGACCTGCCTGTGTCAAGAGTCCAATGCTGCACAGCGACAGGCAGCAAAGGTTAAGAGCTGAGAGAGTAAATGTGGGGTGAGCAGGTCCAGGACAGAGAAAAGCCAAGAGGCTCGGGTGGAGGAGACCGGCATTTAGAAGGAAAAAGAAGGTTGGAGGGACTGGTGGAGGTAGGTGCTAAAATGACCAGGGGTCTAAGGAGACGGTATAATTAGGTCCTCAGCTGCAGAGGACTTGCCAAGCAGTGATGGGACATGACTCAGTTTGCAGCTGTCTAGCAAATGAGTAAAGACAGGGATGTTGGCTGAGCAGCAACAGGAAGAGTAATTAAGAACCACTACACACAGTCCCACAGGCTGTTCGGAGAGAGAATTCTAGTGAGAACCCCAAAGACAAACGCCCCAAATGAGTCCTGGGTGGCAGGTCAGCGGTAAGTGGAAAAGCACAGCTTGTTTCCCGGAAAACTTTGGGCCCTTCCCCAAGGCCACTGCCCACTCTGCTGTGGGATGGGCTCCAGCATAATTGCCCCTCGAGAGGGAAGGTGTCCATGGAGGGAGGTTGGTGACATGAGAGCTGCTGTGTAGGTGGGAACCCCACAGTCTCTCAGGTGGGAGCCTCTTCCTTGGTATTTCCATTTAGCCGGGACCCTTGAGACTCAAAATGTGAGGGGCGGGACTTCCCTGGTGGCGCAGTGGTTAAGAATCCACCTGCCAATGCAGAGGACACGGGTTTGATCCCTGGTCTGGGAAGATCCCACTTGCCACGGAGCAACTAAGCCCATGTGCCACAGCTACTGAGCCTGCGCTCTAGAGCCCATGAGCCACAGCTACTGAGCCCACACGCCACAACTACACAGCCTGCACTCTAGAGCCCGCGAGCCACAACTACTGAAGCCCGCGAGCCTAGAGCCCGTGCTCTGCAACAAGAGAAGCCACCGTTATGAGAAGCCCGCACACCGCAACGAAGAGTAGCCCCCTACTCGCTGCAACTAGAGAAAGCCTGCACGCAGCAATGAAGACCCAACGCAGCCATAAATAAATAAATAAATAAATTTAAAAATACATAAATAAAAAGCAAAAACGTGAGGGGCCAGGCAGTGTGCAGGGCTGAGGGGCTGAGCTGGAAGACCTGTGTCCCCAGGGTGGCTGGACCTCTGACGTGCAGGCGGATGACAGGCAATGGGAGCCACAGACGCTTGGAGGAGAAGATATATGTATATTTTTAACTAGGAGAGTGAGAGAATTGGAGCTGTTTTAGATAGATGAGTCTGGCACAATTTACAGGAAATTAAAGTGGGGAGCGCCTTGCAGTGGGGAATTCCGTTACAACCATCCACTGGGGCCCTGAGCCAGGGCAGCGCAGAAGGAAGGAAAGGAAGGTAGGAAGGTTCTGGCCAACGGGTGCGCTGGCCCAGGGTAGGAGGCGCAACTCTCCCGGTTGTGGAGGTGAGATTTACCCACAGCCCGAGAGCACAGCCGCAGGTGGAGCCCATGATACGGCTGTATCAATGAAGGCAGACCTCAGATCAAATCGTGCGCACTCTGGCGAGTTACTTAATTTCTTTCCTCCTGTGTAAAATGGAGGTTGCAGTCTTTACCCCAAAAGGAAACACTGAGGATGACATGAGACGATCAATGTACATAACACAAGGGAAGCACCTAGAACAGTGCCTGGTACCTACGAGGTGTTTGAAGCACAGTAGTTCCCTTCTCATCCTCTTTCCTGCCAGCTTAATTCACAGGAAAATGACCCTTTCCTAAAAGCTAGGTGATCCTTCAAAGAGATCAGTCAGGAGGCATGGATTCTCCATGGACACAGAGCTCTCGTCAGTTCCCGACTTGAAACGTAAGTCTCTCTCATCCACCCTCATAAACCACCACTGTTTCCATAAGATCAGCAGAGCCCCCAGGACGGCCCCCACGTGCTCCCAGACCTCCTGCTGAGAACGGTGCGGCACCCTCTGGCCCTGTGGGAGTGGCAGGCCACTTCGCCCCTTCCTGCTCATCCTCTGGGTTCTCTACTATGTCAATCAAAACCTCTGGGAGCCAGCAGTCAGGATTTAGAGCTGGGGCCACTTTGGTTCCTGAGCAGGGCTCTGCCCCTTACTATATCACTAAAGCTCAACTTGACCTTTAAAAATATTGGTTCCGGTGTCCTTGATGGCCCAGAAACAAAGCCCTCGTGTGGCAGGCAGCCTCTAAGATGACCTCAATGACCCCTGCCTCCCGGTATTCCTGCTTTGTGGACGCCCCTCCCCTGAGTGTGGGCTGGACCATGTGACTAGCTTCTAATGAATAGGATGACAGCAAAAGTGACAGGATGACACTTCTGAAATTAGCAAAAAGACTGGCTGTCATCATGCTCGCCGTCTCTTGTTGGTTCTCTCTCTCTCAGCTGCCACGTGGTGTGAGCGGCCGTCACGGAGACGCCCACATGGCAAGGGACTGATGTCTCCAGTGAGGACCTGAGGCCTTGTACTGTCAAGGTGCTTGATCTTGGAAGAGGATCCTCTCCCAGTCTGTCCTTGAGCCTGGAGACGGTGGCTGCCCCAGCCAACACCTTGACTACAGTTTGTGCGCAACCCTGAGCCAGAGGACCTAGGTATGCCGGGCCTGGAATCCTGCCCCACAGACCCTGTGAGATAAGTGTTGTTTTAAGCCTCTATGTTTCAGAGTCATTTGTTACACATCAATCCATAACCAATACATCTGTGTCCCCTGGGGACAGGATAGAAGGCATGGAGTGAACGTGGGAGACTTGCGGAGCTCTTTTAGAAGTCACTGTGAACGCCTCTATGAGAAACCAAAGCCTCTGGAAAGAGCACCAGGACACCACCAGGAAGTAAGCCCAGTGGCCACATTCACAGGAAGTCATTTGAGAACAAGTAGGAGCTATAAGCAGACCCCCAATCAGAGCTTCAGCTGGTGGGCTCTGAGCCAATCTGGCCACCACTGCCTCCCCCATCCGTGGTCCTGTCCTTGCTGAGAGCCGCCACTGGTATCACCATCTGGATTCTATTCTCTTCCCATCCAGAGTCTATCAGCTATGAGCCCAACAGTGAGGGGACCATTTACAGCTGGGGGCCCACCTCCTCCTCTTGCCTTCTGCTTCCTCCCTCTTCCTCTGGTACATCATGTCTTTTATCCTTTCCCATATTTGTTGTCTTGGTTACATGGCCAGACTCCTGATATGCTGCTAGTTTTCATTTTAATGATACGTTCTTGTAAAGCACAATATTTTACTTCAATTGCATGTGTCACTGGATGAATTCCTCCAGCGCGTCTGGCATTTGAGCATCAGCTGACTGAGTGCGCTCTATGATTTGGGGTGTTTCTGCAGCACTTTCTTCAATTTTCATGTCTGCGTTTTAATTTATGATCAGGATCATTCTACACAAATGTATATATACACACACACGCACATATGATTCAAAAAAAAAATGGCACACACGTATCAATTAATCTTGAACTGGCAAAGCTCACCTAAAACCATCTCCTTAAATCATGTGCACTAGCAATGATCATTTGGAAAATAGAACGACAAATGTTCCCAGGGTAGTATTTTCTGGGGATCTCAAAGTGTGTCTCAAGAGGACACCAGGAGGAGAATGAGTCTAAGCCCCAGCTTTTGGCATCGAACTGCCTTGGGAGGGGCTGCAGCAGATGTGAAATTGGGAGGACACCACCCCAACCCCACTCAGGTCAGCACTGGTGACCACTTGAGATCCCTACCAGGGACCTGCAGGGACAGTGGGTGAGCCTCAGGGCCAAGTAGTGAAAAGTAGGAAAGGATAAGAAAATAGTGCCAGTGAGGACACATTTACACAAAAAGGATGATTGAGTGAGGGCTTGATATTGTTCAAGAATATAAGATATACCCAAGAGGATACTGCCAAGCTTAGCTGGTTTCCATATCTCCTGGGTACAACGTGGACAAAAAGGCCTACGACCTAGCAGAGGAGATTGAAACGAGGTGGGAGGAGGACTGTGAGAAGTGGACGGGTGGGCACAAGGCAAAGCTGGTCTGAAGGCCAGGCCCAGGATCCCCAGGCTTGAAGGACTGAGGACCCAACAGCTGTCTCTCTGTCCCTGCTCAGATGTGAAGTCAGAGGAAGGAGGGGGCCCCCCTGGAACATCTGCTGTGCTCTTCTGTCTACGACACCCTCCTCAGCCTCCCCCTCACTTAACGCACAGGTTAAGATCTATACAGGCTTACTACTTGCAAAACCAGGGGTGGGAAATGCAAAAACATAACACGATGAAAATAACCAGAAAAAAAAAAGAAAAGAAAAAGAAGCTTTGATGGACTTCTCCCATAATGGAAATTGTCCAGCATTGATTCTTCCATATTTCTCTTCTGCTTGGGTATCTAAACACATGCAAACTGGCCAGAAGCTCTGGTTTGAGAAACTCCTAACATGTCAGAGCAAACTGACCAAACCCTACACCAGGTACACTGAGCCTCTGCTCTGATGGCAGGGCCCTGGGCAAGCTGGAGTTCCAGCTGTATCTCTATTGGATTTTGTGATGTCTGCAGCCATCTGGAGAGCCTCCCATGGCATGAATCTCTTTTTAGTTAAAGTTGATTTAAATTTCCAGGTGAATATTAAGGAGAATTCTCAGATACACTGAGGAAGTTGCAGGGCAGGGGCCGTACATCTCTGATCTGGTATTGCTCTGTGACTCAAGCATTACAGAAACACATACAGCACCCATTCCTGAGAACTTATGTTCAGAACGACACAGCTTCAGGTGGGTCGCCCTCCACCTCTGGCTGGTTGCCTTTCTGGACCCATGGTCAGGGCCTATGGAACATGAGCAAATCAATTTCAAATAGGCTCAGAGAAAGACAAATATCATATGTATCACTTATGTGTGGAATCTTTAAAAAATAGGATACAAATGAACTTATATACAAAACAGAAATAGAACCACAGACATAGACAACTTATTATTATTACCAAAGGGGGAAAGGCGGGGGAGGAATAAATTAGGAGTTTGAGATTAGCATATACATACTTCTATATATAAAATAGATAACCAATAAGGACCTACTTATTGGCATAGCACAGGGAACTATACTCAATGTTTTGTAATAATCTGTAAGGGAAAAGAATCTGAAAAAAAGAAAAGATAGATAGATAGATACGTATAACTGAATCACTTTGCTGTACACCTGAAGCTAACACAACATTGTAAATCCACTATATTTCAATAAAATAAAATAAAATGTAAAAAAAATTCAAAGAGGCTCAAGAAAAAAAAATTGGGAAGACTGAATTAATCTGCATGACAATTCCCAAGAAGAATGACTTTGTGTTATCTACTGCTATTGACCCTCCATGCTGACACACACCCAATTCCTATCCAGAGGGGCTGGTATGGGATGGTTTGCCCATGTGCGTGCTCACATGCCCACACACACACATCCTACTACAAGCCAGTAGCAGGGCCCGCCAGGGTTCTGCTTAACCAACATCCACCAAGTGTTCTGCCCCTTCGCGTGAGCAGTTCAGCCTAACAAAACACCCAAGAAAGATGCAATCACAAAATGAAAGGAGCAAGCACACCTCAAGGAGAAGTTTATGATGTTTTGGTTCACAATGAACATTACTCTCCCACTAATGGCAGGCAGTAATTCACAGTTGAACAGCAGCCATAAAATATGATCATTTAGTGGTAAAAATGTAACAGAGACAGAGAAAGCAGGGTGGACTTCTGGCTGGAATATTCAAGCAAAGAGATCTTGTCCTTCTGAGGCAACACTGACCTCGTTACCCCAAGCTGGTTCAAAGTTTTCCAGATTTATACGGACATCTTAAAGCAAATCAGGATGGTGTTTGCCTTAAGAGTCTTCCCTATAGTTGAAACTGCAATAGTCTGTGACTTATTCCTAACTTCCCAGGCACCTCCTGATGACTGGAGCATTTATGTGCCACATTTCTTAACAGCCCACGGAAAAGGATGCCAATGCCAGCTGTAGCACACACACATCAGAAAAAATAAGACGTCCAAATTGGTACTTTCCTCACCTCCTTTCCCCCTGCCTCATGTGATGTGTGCACTAAAGGAGTGAAATTATGGTCATCAGAGACAAGGTCGCGAATGATGGGGACCCACACCTTCCAAACACAATGAAAAGGCAGTAATTTTGAGGGCAGCCCATGGATAGCTACAGTCTAGCTCCTGGACCCCTGAAACTCACAGCAAACTCCTTTACTCTTAGCAAACCTCCCAACCCCCTCCCACCCAGCCTTCCCACCTTGAGTCCCTTGTCATATTGCAGAGAACTCTGCGAGGCCCTTGATACACACGGGAGATTATTACAGGGCTCAGAGAAACCAGCTCTGTAATTACGGCGACAGTGTGATTTCCATTATTCTCGCCCCCTGGTTTCAGTAGCTCACAAAACTTCCTGCTAAGTCCTCCTGCAGTCCCAGAGCTTTTCATGGCTGGGCCTCTGCCCAAAAGGTGAATGGGGTCCTGATAACCTCTGGGAAAAGCAAGGCAGAGTTATTACAAGGAAAGGGGAGTGGTGCTTAGCGAGCAAGGGTGCTGGGAAATTCTATTGTTTAGAAAAAATAAATAAACTGGCCAGTTTCGCTTTTTATTATTTCAAACAACAGACTCGGCGGCCCGGCTTTCCTCTACCAACTCAGACTGTCCCCCTGGGCCAGCTGTGCTGAGTCTGCAGGAGGGTAGCTGAGCTTCAGCTAAACTATTAAAAAGGCTCCCGCTCTGAGCTCGTGGAGCAGAAAGTTTGGCTGCCCTGATGGCCTGGCTTTCCCCGGGAGGGCCCCTGGCTCATTCCCCACCACGTGACCCTCTGGTCTTACCTCTCAAATGTTTATGCTTCACCAGTCCCACTATAGTTTTGGAAATTAAATGTAATGTCCCAGGTGGCTGAAACAGAACTGTTCTTATATAAGCCCTGCCACCCCCCCACCCCCCCACCCCCCCCCCAAAGTAAAAGATGAGAAAGGCCAGCCCACGGTTTATAAAGTCCCAAGGCTCCCAGTCAGGTGTTGCCTGTCATTGCTGGCCTGGCTGACCTCTGGGGACACTCCAAGGCAAGGCTTTGCCCACAGCCTGCCCCATGAGGGATGTCTGTGTGCGCTTGGCCTGCCCAAGCTCCCGGAGGTGTCCTCAGCCCACACTCATGGAGATGGGCTGCACCCTCACCTCCCATCAGGAGGCCGGCTTCCACAGGAGAGAGGGAGCCAGCCCCCATGAGCCTCTGTCCAGCCTCTGACCAAGAGCACACATTTGCAAGTCGACCGTCTTGGGTTTACGATGCAGCCACGGCCAAGAAACACCTTCCCCCCGCCGCCAAGAGAAAACAACTTTCTGTTCTGTTATGTGCGCTGAATTTTCAAAGTTTATTTCACTGACACCATATACCAACCAGCTCAGACAATAGCAGAAAAAAAAAAAAAAAAATCCTTCTACAGGGTCTACTTGGTCTGGCCAGAAAGTGAAGGATCCTCTGGCACCTGGTAGGAAGTTTAGGGGGTGGGCATCTTTCAGCACATTGCAGGAAGTCACCTCTCCCTGGCACTGAGATTGGGCTCAGTGGAGACAAGAGCTAAAGCACCCCAAATTTCCTTGCTTACTTATTTACCCTCAACAGTACTTATTCACCCATCAGAGCAAGCAAAGCAGGTCAAGACATTTCACTGTGTGAACTGTATATGGGAATGCTTTTGGTATTTAGACTTTGCCTTGCCAGCAAATCAAATTCCTTGACTCCTAGTGAAGAATGAAGTCATCTGAGCAACTAACGGAAACATCCCCGCGGTCCCTGCTCTACAGCTCGTGGACTTCCCTCCTCGATTTATACTGAGGTTTATCAGACACAATTTCAGCAAGCTTGGTTATCTGATTTCCTAGCTCACTGAAAGCTGGAAGCCACAGACTGAGGGAGGGAGAAAGGCGCTGATGTGGACCAGCACTTCCTGGCAGCATCTGAAAGTGCTGAGTGACAAGGTACGCTAGGAGAAGAGCCGGGAAGGCTACAGCGATCAAATACAATGCACCTACACCTCCCAGCATCTTCCCTGGGTGTCCGTGAACCCCGTTCAACATGTGAGTAATAATCTAAACGAGAAGGTCAAGGCAGCAAGAGAACATTCAATTGTGTTTAATATATTCTTCACAGAAGGCCGACCATAAAATGTAATTCTTAAAGCTATACGGACGACGGTCAAATTATTTGTTAACTTGACACAGGAGGCAGCGCAGTACGACGAGGTGGGCAACCCCAGATGTGTGGAGCGTTGCCTGCGTCCCCCTTGCAGCGTGCCATGGCGCTTCCCCAACATATGTTTCTTCTTCCAGCTGCTACGCATGCAACTGCTCCACACACATCCCCAGCCCCCACACGCTCTGCTCCCCACCTCTCCCCCTCCAGCACCACTGCCTGTTCCACAGAGACGTACACTCTAAAGAAAAAAACAACTGCTGAAATGGGCTGTCACACAGTAGGATGGGAGAACAGGCACAGTCTCTAGATTTGCAGAGAGCATCTCCCCTTGACCATCAAGCTAACACCCACAAATACAGCAAAGAGAAATTCAAAATTCCGTCTCAGATCAGGCAGTGCCGCTTTATCCATCTGAATCACACAATGTCCAGTTAATTCCAAGGGAAGCCTAATTAAAATAAGCAGGATCTCCACACATGGAGTCATCAATATTTCCCAGGGAAAAGACTCAAATATGATTATCAGCCAACAGAAAACAGGACCTACTGCCTAGAGTCTTAGAAAGGCTTTTAATCCAAGCAAGGAGGGCACCCTACGGGGCCAGCACCAACTCACTGAGATGAGAACCCAAGCAGAGGTGGGCGAGAAAATAGTTCTGGATAGATAGGGGCCCCCAACACGGCGGATGGGCCAAGGCCACCCACTGCCCCTGAAGCCAGCAAGCTTCTGGAGAACGAGGAGGAAAACTCACGTCCCCAGATCACACGGTCCGACTCCCCCTAGGGCAGTTCTGTGCCCCCAAAACATGCAGGGTTTCCCCGTTCCACGACTTGGTTCTTAGCCGTAACAGCAGCTCCAGCAGGTACTACACTTTCCTCCGTCGGTTTCCCTGAATGGAGTCCACATGGATGCACCAGCCAGAAGGGCTGAAGCGGGAGGAACAGGCATATCCCTTGCCCATGTCCATCCTCCGCAACCACCCAGGCCTCATAAAGCATAAGCCCAAGTTGGACAGAATACACCGTATTTAGAATGGCCTAGCAACCTGGAGATGCACCTCTCAGGAGCACCCCAGCCCAACGGAAGAGATAGATCCACACACTCACCCACTGTGAGTCCCACAACAACCCTACGTGTGAAGGCAGAGAAAGGACAAGAGTATCACTGACGACCTCAACAGCAACACAGCTCCTTAGCTCAAACCTGCATCATTGCCAACCAGGTCCAAGGTAGTAAAAGAATGCAAGAGAACATCCATCCTGAGGGCGAAAGAACCAAAATGACTACACCTTGTCCTACCTTCTTCAGCTTGCCACTTTTGGTGCCCACGAAGGCCAGAGAATGATTCTTGTAGACGTATGCGATGACAGAAGTCATGCGGTCCTTGTCCTCCGTGAAGACGGGGATGCCACGCACCATCTCAGACACACCCAGGGGGGCGTTCATATCCAGGCCACAGAAGTTGTCATCAATGGTTAAGAGCTGAAAATGAAGACGGAGAAAAATTAGAGCGAGCACCAGGGCAATGGGTGGAGGTACTGAGTCAGAGAACTCTGGAGCTAGAAGAATCCTCACAGATGGATCGATCATCTGTTATAAATCCCTCCTTTATTACATGAAAAACTCAGCTCCAGAGAAACTAGGTAACCTGTCAACAGTCATCTAAGTAGGTTGCAGGACCATGCAAAAAGTCACAGATCCCTGGAGTCTCTTTACACTATACGCCGTGGTCTCTCTGCCCCTCCTCCAACCCCTCCAGGCACCACCTTGGTAGTTTAGATGGTCCATCATCACCATCCCTTGGGAAAGCACTGGGCCAGCACCCATGAGCATGGGCTCCAGACAGCCTTGCTGGGGAGTGAGAGGGGCGAGGTCTCCACATCTACACACTTCCTGTTGAGCAGACACACAGACGAGGACTCGAACGTGTGGAACATATAACTAGAAATGTTAACGCATGTGCGACAACACCATGGCAGAGACATGTACAGACAATCGGCTGGGGAAAGGAGGAATGGGAGGAGTGGAAGGTTTGTGGATGAACTCAGCAGGCCACAGGTGCCTCACTGTGTCCCACTTCAGGCTCTCTGCTTCTTTTAGAACACGGCGAAGAAGGGCAGGCAGCCTGACCTTGTCATACCTTCACCAGCATTTCCCAAAGTGTCTTCCATGGAACCCCAGTCCCACAAGATATTCTACCATAAACGGGCTCCTTGGGCAAATAATTTTGGGAAACGTACTGAAACGCAGTGCATTCTAACACCACGTAAGACATTCCTAATTGTTACAAGAAGGGTCTGTAAAGTCTTTTCAGGAAGAAATATGTTTAAAATTCTCTCAGCATTTTATTCCCTAAACCACTTTTTTGACCGGAACACCTCTTAGCGTCCCTTAAAGAGAATATTTTCCCAGGTACCCTGTGGGACACACTAACCCAACTCTTGCTTCTGACTCTGGGACAATTTCAGGAGTCAGGGAAGCAACAAGAAAAGCCTTTGACCCATTTCCCTGCCCCACCCCACCCCCAGTATTTTTGCTGAAATTCTCCCTGTTTTATTCCAGGCTCCCGAGGGTCACAGCTAGGGACCAGAGGGTCACAGCTAGGGAGTCCTACTGGGGAGTGTAGGTCACAGCTAGGGAGTCCTACTGGGGAGTGTAGAAGACCTTGACAATGGCTGGTGAGGGGCCTCCAGTGCCCTCCACTGAGCAGCTTTGGGTTGGCAAAGATCTCCCCGAGGTGCTAGGATCCTGCACTGGATTTCCCCTTTTTTCTCAGAAGAACTGTGTGCTCTTAGAAGACTCATTCCATCTCCCTGTGCTTTTATTTTCCACTCTATAAAGATGAAGGAAACAACCTCTGCTTTTTGATGAGCTTCCATAAAGCCTATAGAGCTCATGCCTGTAAACGTCTTAGGACTTTGCAGAGAAAGGAGTGAAGTAAAATACAAGGTGTCATTTTTTAAAGGCTTCAATCCAGCCAAAGGAAGAGGCATCTGGAGAACCAGCAGGCAGGCTCTTGCCAGTGGAGCTGCGTGCAAACGGCCAACTCTGCGCTTTCCAGGGATGCGGGGGTTCCCTCAGCTCTCTCCTAGCGGTGCTGTTCATCTCAGGGAAGACAGTGTGCTGAGCACCGACACCCTCCCTCTTAGCGTGGTGGGAGCAGCCAGGGCAGGGAGGGAGAGAGCATGGGCGGGCTCGGCAGGCCACGTGCAGAGCAGATGACTGCGCCACGGTTGGCACTGCCTCTGGCCTCTATTGCAGGGTCTGGCCCAACAGCCCGGACCAAACACACCCCACCCCTTCAAAAACAACTATAGGAGTCAAAGGTGGGAGGAAGCTTTCAAGGTCTAGTCTGATCTTTATGGTTCTTTCCTAAAATGAGGAAATGGGGGTGGCGGGAGACAGAGTGGAGAGAGAGAGATGGACAGAAGAGAGGAAGGAAAAATCCAGATAAAGGGCAGACAGTGTTTTCTCCCTGCTGGACGTAACTGCCGTGACCTGCCAAGCCTTCAGAGGGTAGCGTAGGAATCTTCATGGCCTTGCAAGTTCCTGCCTCTGGTTCAGAAGGAGTCCTCATCCTGGACTTTCTGGGCCCTGAACTGTGCTGCTGGGACTTCTGCCATTAGCGAAAGGATCTCACCTATTACAACCCATTTTCCAAGTAGGTGAGACCGAATGATTGTCTGCTCTGCACAAGGGGATACTGAGGCAGGGAGCGAGGCCGTCCACGCTTCCCACCGTCCCTGGCACAAATACACGCCTCATTGACCTGACAAGGCTCAGGCCGCTCAACCCCCCGAAACTACATTTCTGAGCGGTCAGTTTCCAAATACCATTCTTCTTCGCTGGGCAGAACACGAGATAAAAACCAACCACGTACAAAAAGAGAGTGTGCATTCAGCCAGTTGCCACATTAAATCCCTGCTTGCTCAGAGGCAGAAAGTCAGGGACTTGCAAGTCTCTGCCACTGCGGCATCTTGCATGTCAAGGGGCCAAGTAAGGAATGTTTTCATCGGAAGGAAGTGAGGAGAGCTCAGCCTGGTGGCCTGGCAGCTAGGACTCTGCTGGTTTCAGCTCATGACAGCTCCCTGCGAGGGCCCATCAGGAGGCAGGTCTCGGGCTCCTCACCTGCACCTGACAGGTACATCCCCATATTGCCTACCTCGTGGTATTGTCATCAGGCTCAGATGAGGCAAAGGGGACAACTGGGGCTCCTACCGTGGTGCCGAGATTCCAGGGACAATGGCTTCTCACCCAGGCTCACCCGTGCCTCGACATCTCCCTCTGAGCGGGGCCCCAGGTGATGAAGAGGTGATGGAGGCCTTTGACCAGGAGCAGCCCGGGTCTGCATGGATGCTGAGGTCCCCTGGCTATGGCGTGGGGCGGGAAGGGGCTTACTCCTCGTTTCCTCAAAGCGGGGGTGATAGGGGAGGGAGCTTTAACATCGAAGTCGGGGGAAAGCACAGGTCTCGCGTTCACGGGCAGCTGAGCTGCTTCCCAGCTGCACATTTTGGCACAAGCTGCTCCTGTCCTCTGGGCCTCACCTTTCCTTGACGGTAAAATAGCAAGACGGGCCCGTCCCGAGGCCTAGGTGAGATACCAGGGTGTGAAGACAGCGGCTAAACTGGAGAGCCCTTCATTAAGGTAAGGTGGGATTTCATGTTAATTTTTTTAATGGAAATCCTGCCCAGAACAGAAGTAGGATGGCGGCAGGGAGTGGCCCTTGCATGCCCCCGGCCAGAGCACAGCTCTCTAAGGACACCACCCGCCAAGTCTGAGCTGAAGCCACAGAGTAATTACAGCACTGGGAGGAGAGGAGAGAGGAGGGAGAGTCCCGCAGGGCCCGCAGACCTCGGGGGCTGGGGTGCAGGGAGCAGATGCCGGGCCCCTGGAAGGGAAGGCCAATCGGCGAAAGCCTTCCACGGGCAAGGGTTGGTGCAGGTTCCTGAGCACCCTGGGCAACGGGGGAGGAGAGCCTCTGCTCTGGCCCTGGCCGAGCCCTCCCCTGGGCCCCTTAACGGCAAGATTAGAGCGACAGCCAGAGGAGCCAGGAAGGGACTGGACTCCGCTGTAAGCAGGAGCCCAGCAGGCCTGCAGGCCCGGATTGCACCTCTCCCCTGCCATTCCACAAACACCCACGGACGAGCTATGGCCACGGCTACAGTGCTTACTCATTAGACAGCAGCTTCATTCTTACCAAGGAAAGAAATTAGGGTCTGCTGCATGGGAATATATGTGGTAGGCAACCCTGTGAACAGACCTCAAGGCCTTAGACAGGGCCACACCCTCTGGGGCCCCTTCTGCCCCATCAGGAAGACACCAAATCTGCTTTCCGTAACTGTCCTCATGGGGTACCTGGCTTATAAAGTAAGACTGGTGATCCACTGGATTCCAGGGACCATGAGCTCAAGGATGGGACCGTGTTTTACCCATGTTTGTATCCTTTGCTTGGTTCCTGGTTCACAGTAGGTTAAGACATATACGTTAAATGGATGATGGATGGAAGGATGGATAGATGGATGGATGGATGGATGGATGGCTAAATAAAGGCTTGAGTCTCACAGTGGCTAGCACTGTGGAACTAGAGTCAGAATGCCTAGGTTTGAATCCCAGCTCCACCATTTAATGCGGTGTGACCTTGGGCAAGTTATTTAACTTCTCTGTGCCCCAGTTTATCATGGGTAGTATAGGGATAATAATAATAGCATATACTTCCCAGTGCTGTGGTGAGGATCAAATGACTAATACATGTAGAACAATGTCTGGCACTTAGTAAGTGCTAAGAGAGTGTTAGCTCTTATTACTGTTGGTCATCCTTAGACAATTCAGATAACTTTTGTGAGTCTTAGCGTCTTTGGGGAAATTCATGATATCCACCTCGTAGAGGTGTGATCAAGATTAAAGAGGCTAATGTTATCAAGATGAAATAGCAAAGGTGGTACTTCCTAAAGATCTATCAGGCCAATGAGGCTGAATGAAGGAGCAGAGAAACAGTCTAAGATCCAGAAGAGTTGCGCTACTCATCAGAAATGCAAATTCTCGGGCCCCGCCCCAGATCTACTGGATCAGAAACTCTGGAGGTGGGGCTCAGAGATCTGTATCTTAACCCCTTCCCAGCGCTTTAGTGAGAGGCACCCTCCTAGATCACCACAGGCGTCCCTTCCTTGCTGAGGGTGCCAGGAGCGAACGGCACGTGACAAGCGTGACCACTGGAGCAGGACCCACTGGACCTGGAGGGAGGGGCCCACGGCTGCCCCCTCGAGCCGAGCAGCCGTGGTGGAGGTGGCGTGGGGAGCCGGAGCTGACACTCCGGACTACAATCTCACAGCTCACGGTGCTTCCCTCGCGCACGGCGGCAAAGGTTACCATGCAATTACGTGTCACTACATTCAAATGACAGAGCAGTTACGGTTACTTTACCAATTACAGGGAAATTGCTCCCACTCTGCAGAGAGACTGGCACTCTGAAAAGCTCTATCATCTCCACGGAAAGGGGATTTTAAATGCTGCCAGCATCCTTCCTCCGCGGTCTCCCCAGGCTCCGGGGCAGAGCTGCAAACAGCCACCCAAGGGCGCCGCAGTGGCTGGTGGTCTCTGTGGAGACCCTCTGAGAAGGGCTGAAGGAGGGGGCAGACCCGGGAGACGATGGGGGCATCACCCTCCGACCCTGCGCCCCACCATCAATCTGACACCTGTGCCAATCCATCCTGAAGGCCCTGGGTGATGAGGTGGGGCAGGAACCTGATTCTGAAACCACTCCTCCTCTGGTCTAGCGTGGCCCCCAGCCTGGTTCCTGATGCACCCGCCTTGCCAGGTGGAGCTGTTTCAGCCCTGCCCTTCATTGCCCCACCTTTACAGAAATCCCACCTTGAGTCCTTATTATGGAAAGATCAGAACTAGGCCAGAGCTCAGTGGTCCAGAAGCAGTGCTAATGAGGTAAAGGTCACCAGGTCCATCCCCCTGTGGGCCAATTAGCTCAGCTCTGGGACCCGGTCTCTTCCATAGCCATGGGCTGCCCCTCTCACCCCCGGCATCCACTGTTTGCAAATATCCCAAACTGATCCAAAGGAGGCCAACCAGATGAGCCTGCAGGGATGGACAAATGCAGCCGCCTCCTCCAACCGGGGACGCAGCCGCCGACTGCTCTGGGCCGGCAGCTGCAGTCGCTGAGCCCAGGATGGAAAATACAAAGTCAGACGGTCCTCCCATTGCTCATGGCCAGCTCCTGAAGAGAGAGGAGTCCTTCCATCTGGGAGCAAACGGGCTCTCCAGCCCTCCCTGAAGGCAAAAGTAGCATCCAGCCTCATGCAGAGGAGTCCTGAGCACCCCTGCGCCCACCCCCAAAGCTGGGAGGCCAGACCATTATGGGGGGAGAAGGCATCAGAGACCCTCCAAGCTCACCCACTGTGGGGCCTTCAGTTGGGCCTTTTTCCATCAAACTTTTGGTCTCTTAGGCTACTGGAACTCCCTGTTTCCATTAGGGGAAACTGAAGCACTAAATGAAGACAACGCTATTTACTGTTCTTCATTTATTACTTTGCTTAAGGATGTTAAGAAGGACCTACTAGGTACCAAACATCAGGTGAGGACCCAACAGTATAAAGATGAAAACATCTCTGTTTCTGCCCCTTTCTCAGTGGGGGAGACAGACCGGGTCCATGACTAGACGAGGCCACGTATGCCCAGCTTCAGTTATGCACCTGGCGCTGTGGGGACAGAGGGCAGGGCCACAACTGCCGGGGGGAGCAGCAGGGTTTCGAGGAAGAAGTGACACTGGGGCTCAATTCTGGGTTCTCTGTCCAGGACAGTGCATGGCCAAGCTTTCACACATTGTGCTATTTCAGAGGAAAATGACTCAAGATCTTAGAATTCAACAGCCCCACTTTACAGAAGAGAAAAATTGAGGCTTAGAGAGTGAAATGACCCCTCATGACCTATCAAGTTACTGAGAAGATAGTTACCAGAACCCCAAATTCCCAGACTAGAGGGAAAAACTGGCATTACATGGAGGCTTCCTCCAGGGTGCTAGAGGGTGGCCCCAAAGGAACCGATTCCAGGATCAGGGAACCTACTGTCAGGATGAGAGGCTGCTCTGGGACAGTGCTCGCTTCCTTTTCTGCTGTCCAGGATGAGCCCTCCACCCTTCTGTGATCTCTGGGAGGAACTACCTCTCCCATCCCGACGAGGCCCTTGGCTAGTCATCAGAGCGGGCTTCCTCCTTTCCTGGGCTGACCCATCCCAAAGGCAAGTGAGAGCTGAAGTTTAGAAAAGAAATACAAGTTAGGAGAAAAAGAAGGTGGAAGCCCATGAGGTGCCTGCTGATGTGGAAAAGAAAATGTCTTTAGATTCATGCTCAGCAGTCTCAAACACCTTCCACTAATTAATTACACTTACACACACACACACACACACACACACACACACACACACACACACACACACCGGGAGCTGACCAGAGCAGACCTCCGCTGGAAGTGGGGAATCAGTGAATTACGCATGTGGGATTTCTTCATAAAGGGAGATATTGATCAGGTAAGTGTAGTAGCTCATGTCTACATACAGACCCCAGCTGTAAATCTCTGCAGTACAGGAAGATAATGATCTCCCACTTACTGGGGCCAGATCTCAAATAGAACTGCTGACCCCAAGGTGTTCATCAACGCACCAGGGTCTGATGCCCACTGTGTATGACTCTGTGTGCCGTCTGACGGCAGGGCAGGAGGGAAGCAGAGAGAGCCCCCAGGGAGGTAGGAACCCCATGAGGAGGCCCTGGTTGGCTTAAGGTTACTCTCGTCAGAAAGCCTGTTACTCCATAAAATAGTCCCACGTGCCTGAGTGCTCGTTTCTGTAACAGAGAAAGAGATCCAAAGACTTGGACGATACCACCCTCTGACTGCTTTACTGTTCTGCATTAACTTTCCTCTCACTTTTATGATTTCTAACCCTCCCTGAAGCTCTGCCCATGGCCCGTGCTGACCCCAGGTGGTCGAACTCTTTTCAAAGCTGGAGAAGCCCCGACAGAGGTGAAGGTCGGCCCTACACCTCGGCTGTGAGCCCAGACGTCAGGAAAGGAGCGGGAAGGAGGCCTCCTACACTTAATTACTAATGCATTATCTCAGAAAGGTTCTTCATTGTGTCTTTTTCAATGAGATTGTAGGGGGAATGAACGTGCAGAGACAGAGAGGGGAAGTCAGCAAACCACAGCCACAGTAACCTAGTTAGACCCAACATGTTATTGAAGGGGCTTCATGAAAAGTGTCTTGGGGCTGGAGAAAGAACCCGACAAATCGCACCAAGATTCCCAAGAGCCACGTGCCCTGTTGCTAAGCAACTCAAAAGGGTGGGTACCAAAATACAGGTCATCTACGTGGTCACTCACTCATCATGATAACAAGCTATCCTTCTAATAGGAAACTAATGCCACTAATTTGAGCTGTTTTCCCAAGAGAAGCGCATGAAGCCCAGCACCCTCTCTGCAGTCCAGAGTGTAACCAGTAGCGAGCCGTAGCAATGCACCGCTCCTAGGAGATGCTGAGCAAGGCGGGCCAAGAGCAGCTCCGAGTCAGGATCCCAGGGATTGAACCCCTGACCCGCTCCTCATTCGCTCAGCTGCTGAGAGCCCTGCGTTCCTCCCTCTGGTAAGGAGAGAGGGCCACGACACCATGACTGGAGATACAGGCAGGCCAAGCAAAAGAAGCAGGAATGAAAATCCACTAGCCCAGTTCTGCAGGTGACCTCCGAGATGGGACTAGTCCAGAAGCCGAAGCTGGGCCCCTGGAAGAGACCAGGGAAGGCCTTGGAATGGTTCCAAGCAAAACCCACCCGGGTGCTGTCCCCTTCCTTTTGTACCTT
Organism: Balaenoptera borealis; assembly: GCF_965194805.1. Lineage (NCBI taxonomy): Eukaryota > Metazoa > Chordata > Mammalia > Artiodactyla > Balaenopteridae > Balaenoptera > Balaenoptera borealis. The sequence goes on from NC_138864.1 coordinate 109,634,655, forward strand.
AAGCTTCAGAGCTGCCCGTCAAGGGCAAAGAAATCCCACCCAGCCCATCAATCCCACGTTCCCGCTTCTCTCCCTGTCTACTGCAGACAACCTCAGCTGCCACCAGGACTGTAATTGGAGCAGGGCACACCACAACGATTAAGTCTGTGTGTTTTCTAGCGGGCACCGGGAAGCAGTGGTCCCGATCGCCAGACTGAATTATGGGGTAGGTCATTCCCTTGTTAGCGGGAATAAATTTTATTAGCCCCCCTCTCGTTGCTGTGCATCTTCCCCTCTTTGCTCCTCAGGCCCGAGTGTGGGTCTGGATAATGTTGCCTGCACGCAGGATAAATCAGCTGAACAAATCCCATTATATTTTGGAACACTCAGAGAGACACAGTAATGACACCGAGACTGGGAAAAGATGTGGGCTTTCTTCTCCCCCGCTGATCCCGTTTCATACACATGGACAGCATGCGGGGCCCAATCCACCAGGAAAAAAATGTAAATTGAGAGGCCGAATGGAGAACTCCGTGAGTTGTCTTTTTTCCTGCTCTCCACTAACTTTGTTAATGAAATGAAGCAAGCGCCGTGTGCCAACGTGTAGTCATTCCCTTCTGTCTTACAAAAACTAAGGGGCACATGAAGGTGGCAGCAGGGAGGATCTGGCTGGAAATGTATCCTCTCCTTCAAAGGCCTTAACTTAGCATTCATAACACGTGCTGGATGGCAGGGAAGGCGGATGGGGCACGCTCCAGGCCTGGGATTCTGAACATAACATCTGGGTTAGGCACAGCCCAAATCTCTCAAAAGCAGGTATTGGTGGAGAAAAAATATCAGTATGAAATCACAGCAATATTATTAAGTCTCTTTCTGTCTCATCAGGTGGTTACTGTAACCAAAGGAGACTATACTGATGTTGCTATAAGATGTTTCAGTGTTCTACAAATATAAGGTGCTCTGTGACTATCATCATTTATTAATGTCTCTGTATTTCTCTTTCCCTAGGAGTCTCAGCACACTTTATTAAAGGGATATTGTTTCATCACCTCCTTCTAGAAGATGAAATGTATAATTTAAAGCAAAAAGGAAACCGCTCACCAGCTCAGTGACCTCTCACGAGCTGGACCTGGCTGAGACCCAAAGGCCCAAGCTCCCAGGCCAGCATCCCGGCCAAGACGCCACCCTGTGAGGATGACGGGAATTGAAGGAAAGGCCCAGAAATGCAGATCTGGATAGATAAGTCAGGCCAGTCTGTGTGCTGACTGAATGAGAGGCCCGGCTGCCAATCTGGGCTGGGCTGTGGCACACCATCTGGGTGTGTGTGTGTGTGTGTGTGTGTGTGTGTGTGTGTGTGTGCGCGAGCGTGTGTGTACACGGGAGAGAAATCTCGCTGTGTTAGCTTCTGTGTGTAGTGTGGAGGCGTGAGGGAGGATAAACCACAGAAAGAGGGAGCCTCAGGGGCGACTGTGCACAGAGTGTGAGTGCAAGTGAGAGAGTGACACACAGCAGAGAGCGCGACAGACAGACAGAAATGACGGGGACAGACACCATGAGAAAGTGATTCACATATCCAGAGCAGAGAGGATGCGTGTGCACACGTGGGTGTGTGTACAGGGGTGCACGCCTCTGTGCAGGGCTTCCTGAAGTCGGTCTCTCGGTGTTAGGACACGGCATTGCCGGCCTCACATCCTAACCGCTGCTCGGTAGACCCCGCCCTGAGGTCGCGGCAGCTGTCTGTGTTAACGGTCTGCAGATATGATTTTTGGGTCTCGTCACCCTCCCTGCTGGCCCACTGGGCTCCAGGGTGGTGTCCTGGGAGGTCATGCCCAGCCTAGGAGGCCAGCCTCAAGCCCCTTCCTCTCATCAGGCCCAGCATATCACCCAGGGCTCAGCCACCATCCTGGACTGCAAAGCACCACGTGTACTTGGCTGAGATGCAACTTTAATTGCAGATTCTGCTGGCCAGAGAGAAAGAGGTGGGTGTCCTTTTCACCTGAATACCTGGAACAGGAGCCATCTCAAGGGGAGGGGGGAAAACTTGAGTAAAGACAGGGTCTGTGGTATGGCAGCACCTCCCAACCCACTGCTAAAACACAAGTCTGGAGTACGGGGTCAGTGGGCTGTGAGGGGTGAGGGCCTGGGCTGACGTGGAAGGAGATTTGTGATGTGTGCTGTCACTGGGACTTGAGTGTGGTGTATGCGGTGCGTGTTTAATGGCCCCCGTGTGTGTGTGTGTGTGTGTGTGTGTGTGAAGTGAGCTGGAGCTGAGGAAGGAGGGATGGGGGAGACAGGAGCAGGGGTTCCCGGTCCGAGAGAGGACTGCCGCTGAGCAGAGAAAGGCCTGCCTCGCGCCACAAACAACAGGACATACCCGTCCAGTCAGAGCTGCACTTCCTGCCGACAGGAAAAGAAAACAGCCCGAGCAGACGGGCAGAAACCGGCCCCCGGAGCCTGCGGTGGCTGCCTGGACATTCCGGATGCGCACTCCGGTGGAGTTGCAGGATCCCAGGCGCCAGACCGAACTGCGTGACCATCAGGCTGGGCTGGGAGGCCAGCCCGCGTCCAGGGGGTGACCCTGTCTCCTCCCAGGGCTGCCCTGCCGGAGAGCAATGGATATGAGTCACAGCAACAGCACACACAAACGGGGTTCTCCTTTCCCACTCCCCGCTGCTGGATATGAAGCGAAGCTTGGGGTTGAAAATAAAAACCTCGGTCCCGGGTGCCTCTGTGAACCTTGTGAGACCGAGCAGGGCTGGGGAGTAAACCCTGAACTCAGGCAGGCACCTGGTCTGGCAATGGCTCTCAGTCAGGGGCTTCTGGAAACGTGAGGGGTTTCCTAGTTCCTGCAGCGCCTGCGGAGTCCAGCCCCACTGGCACTCAGTGCTCCAGGGCCCAGCAACGCAAACGCCCTGCAACGCCAGACGGCCCTGCGCCGTGAGTCATCCCAGCCCCGCTGCCACCGCTGCGTCATGGAGAAACACCAGCGGGAAGAGCACCTGGCCGAGAATTAGGATGCATGGAAGGCTCTAGTCCACCAACTACACGACCTTCGGAGAAATACTTGACTTTCGGTTCCTCCATCTCCTCAACTGGACAGGATGTCTGCCTTTCCTATTATCCTGAGAACTGCTGAGAGAAGAGGAGGCGGTGAAGCCCTTTGTAAACTGTCAGGCACCACACGGACTCCCCAGGGGGACTGTCGGGCGGCTCGGAGGCCACCACCCTCTGCCCCCGCTACTGAGGCTGGACAGGTGTGAGGCGGTCACTCTGGTGACAGTCTCCGCCCCAAGGACCGACATCTTCTAAGTTCCGCCCCAAGGACCGACATCTTCTAAGCTCCGCCCCACGGACCGACATCTTCTAAGTTCTAAGTTCGAGTCTTGAGGGGGTGATTAAGCAGCTGATTTTTGCTCATCCAGGCTTCTCAGCACTAAAGCTGATGCTGCCTGACTCCTACATCCACTTCTCAACTGGTCCCAAACTTAGGGAAGACTTAAGTGGCATGAGTGACAGTCACTCTCATGACCACAGCCCTCGTTCCCGTCACACAGGCTGTAATGACCCGCTTGGATGCGTCTCTCTCCTGGCCTCTTAGGCTCCTGGAGACTGATGTCATGTCATGATTCTTGGCACCAACCAGGAGAGGGTACATTGCCAAGGGCCTAATGAGAGTTTCATCCATTCACTAACTCATCTGGAGGCAGAAGGGCAAGTGTCCCGTGAGGTGACCCCAAAGGCTGAAGAAAGGGTGAGGAGATATAGACGGCCATGCCCGGGGGGCTCCAGGACACCAGGCCTCTCGGCCCACATAGAACACAAGAGCCTTGGGCCTCAACAGCACAGCCTCCAGCCCAGCAGTCCCACTGCAGGTCAGGAGTGTCAGGGCTCCCAGAAAGGGGCTGAGAGCTGTCGCCTTGGCCTGCTCAGGGCCGTGGCACATGACAAGAGCCTCAGGCTACGAGCTCCTTGTCTCAACTGTCACTGCTCTGCAGACAGAGGGTGTGGGGACCCCGGATAGCAGCCTTCAAAGGCACCAAAGATAGAGACCATCTCAGGGTTGAGCAGCAGAAACAAAGAAATGACATCATTATCCTTAACCCCGCCCCTGGCTGCTCACCAGCAAAAGGCCTTAGGTTGATCTACAGTCTCCCAAGTCCTAAGACACTGGGAGGAGCCCTGGCTGATCCCTCCAGGACCCTCCTTCTGCACAGGCCCTCCTGAGGTCCTCAGAGTAATTTTCAGATGCCAGCCCGTTTGTTCTTGGATACCTCTTTCCATCCAAGTTGGGAAAAACCAGGACACAAGAAAGAATGGGCCAGAAGGCAAAACTAGAAGTTGCTTCCATTTCCCCCCCCTCCCCCAGGCACCAGCAAACACCTGGGCTGCTTCCCCAGCCTCTACACCCAACGCCCACTCCAGGATTTTCGTTTGCAACATGCGCTGACTTTCACAGGGACACAGTCCCACGAGGAAGACACTCCTGGCCGGCTGGCCCTTATCTGTGATAGGGGCTCAGCCAGCCTCTCTGGTTCTCCTGCAATAAAGACAACAGGTTGCTCCCTGCGGGCGTGCAGATCGAGGCTCCAGGTTCCCAGCCCAAAGCTTCTCCCCCGAGCTGGTCACCAGGCTGTGGGCCACCACGTGGCTCCACCAACGCCCCATGCATGGCAGGCTCCGACCCCATTTTCCCTGAACACAGCCAAACACAGCTGGGACCTGGTGAGGGGGTGGGGCCTCAGGGCTCATCCTACTTCCTGCTCTGAGTCCTGGAGGCATGAGTTCAGGGGAAGGAATGTGAATCCCAGGAAATGAAGAGACCAGAAAAGCCTGAAGAGCACCATGGAACAAGCATTCCAGCTTAGGGAATTAGGACAACAGGAGCACAATAAAAATGAGTCACTGGGCAAAAGGTACAAAATACCGGTTATAAAATAAGTCCTGGAGATGTAATGTACAGCATGGTGACATAGTTGATAATACTGTATTGTATATTTGGAAGTTGCTAAGGGAGTAGATCTCGAAAGTTCCGATCATAAGAAAAAGAATGTGTTACTATGTATGGTGATGGATGTAAACTAGACTCTTGTGGTGATCATTTTGTAATATATACAAATATTGAACCATTATGCTGTACACCTGAAACTAATATAGTGTTACATGTCAATTATATCTCAGTTTTAAAATGAACCACTTTTCAAGCTCTTTGAGTTGTAACTATGACAAAACCCACAAGGGACACCCAACCCTACAAAAAACAAGTTCTAAAGTCAGCCTCCTGGGCCTTATGCCCCCCTCCTCCACTCTCCTGCAGCTGAAACGCCGCAGGACAGAGGCCATCTGAGAATCAGTTCCCCTTCCCAGGCCTCAAGGGAATCCTGGACTCAGAGGCAAAAAAGAACTCTAGAATTCATCTCATCCCTCCCTGCCTCAAGGTAAGAAGGCAAAAAGGAAAGGAATCCAATGGCCTTGTGAATGAATGAGTGCAGGAAAAGCTGGGTTTGCAAAACACTGTGCCTGTGAGGGCTCCTCAACGGGGACACTCAGGAGCCTGGCCTGCGTGGTCTGAGCTGAGGCCAAAAGAACCGTAGCCAAGCCCCAGAGCAAACTAACTCGAGTATGGGCTGAATCAAAGGAAACTGATACTGTGCATTAAAAGCTGGTGTGGCCTTTTAGACTGGCTGGGGAGACAGCCCCAGCCCTGTGCGGAGTTTCTGGCCTCCTCCTTTCTGCTCTCAGCCCTGAACTTGCCTCGAACTTGAAAAGGCTAATTAAAGCCCAAAGAAAAATCAAAAGCTTGTTATCTGGCTCCCTTACTCCCAGTCCTGGCATTAGCCAGTCTTGCAAAGCTGCCTTCTCTCTGTTCTCTCCAAGGCCGCCAGGCGGATGTTAGGACCTGCAGCTCTGCAGACTCCCGTGATGAACTTTGCTTTTTGTACTGTGGCAGGGAGCAAGGGCGAGACAGATGCTTGCCCGTGCGCAGCCAGGCTGATCTCCGCAGCTGATTTTACTCCCAAAAGCATTGCCCAAAAAGACAGGATTGGAGCAAGTTTTGTGCAGCAAAAATAGCCAACCCCTCTGATCTCAAAAGAACTAGCTGTTTAGTAAGCACACAGCATAAACTTGCTAATTTCTAACACAAGGTGTATATGTGAGTGCTTGTGAGGGTATTTCTTGTGTACGTGCACATGCATGTGTGTAGGAGTGTGTATGTATGTGCGTGGTGGTGAGAGGCAAGGGGGCTGTGTCACCCGTGGCACCGGTGGTTGCCCAGCAGTTCTGAGGTCCGGTCTGTCCCTCAGGGCCCACGGGCCCTGGGCAGGCCTCCGAAACCAACCCTTCATTCTCCCCGCCCCCTGGTTTCCTTCAGCCCTCTGTCACCCAGCACTGCGCCATGGCTGCTTCTGGACACTGTGACATGTTTCTTCCATGAGACTGTGCACACAGAAGATACTTAATAAATACAGTTTTCTAAGCAAGCTTAGAAAACGGTTTTCCCCTCTATGTTCACTGGACTCTCATCCTACTTCTTCTGATCTTATTTTCCCATTTCCTAAAGATACGCATGGGGCTAAAAACATACCTCTCCTGAAGTTCTACATCTACCCCAAATGTAAAATGACTGCCTCCCTACTCCCAGTAGGGGTTTTACTCTAAGCTCTGCCTCCACCACCCATTGGTTTTATTCTAAGCTCCCAGGAGAGCGACTTGCAGCATGGTCGGTAAGAAGGTGGGTACACCTCTCAAGTCACCGTGTACGACAGTGCAGCCTTCAAGAATGCCTGGTGCACGTGGCGTCTATGGCACACAATCCCGCCTATTCCAGCCCCTCCTCTTACAGCCAGTGAGCCAGCCGGAAGAGAGAAAAGTGCCGACAGGAAATCTACATTTAGCTCCAGCTCTGACTCTCATAAGCTCAGTGCCGTGGTCACAGCATGCCTGAGCCGGTGATAATCCGAGTCCAGTGAGACCCAGAGGCGGGATACCCTTGTCTCATCTACAAGATGGGACAGATGATTCACACCCCATGGAGGCCACAGCCTAGGTCTCGACACCGTGCCATCCCGGCCCAGAGGCCCTCCCCGGACTCACCGCGCTGCTGCAGGGAATGTCCTTCACCTTGAGCCAGGCCAGGTCCAGCGTGCCCTCGCCCCGATAGCAGGACTGCAGCCGCTCCTTAATGCGGTCGTTGATCTGCTTCAGGATGAAGAGGCACAGGGCCGACTCGTCCAGGGATTTCATTTTCCGCTTCTGGCCTTTGGAGAAGACGGTGAAGAGGAGGTCGTCCTCTGGGCGAACCCCGAGGGTCCGGGCGAGCACGGCCCCAGCTTTGGACAGGTAGGCAGCCTGCAGCAGGCGGTACTCCACCCCGCCACGCTCACAGCCAATGGGCACCTCCACGTAGGAGTTGAAGGCCGTGTCCTCCTTGCAAAGCCTCACGAGCTTGGACGTATAAACCTGCTCCTTTGTGGTGGAGCCGGGGGGAGACACCATCTCAGGCTGAAGCGTCAAAAAGTAGACAAAGTTGCCGCTGCTGAAGCCGTAGACGTAGTAGATATCAAAGTCGGGGATGACGGTGAAAGTGTCCGAAGGAATCTTGATCATCGAGGCCACAAACTCATCGTGGAAGACATACGCGAACATGCCATCCGCCTCTGAGTTCTTGGTCAGTTTCCGGCTGGAGATGGTGGGGAAATACTCCGGCTTCCCGTCCACGGCCGTGGCAATGAAGAGCTTGTCGTCCAGGTTGTTGTAGGAGACGATCACCCCAAAGACAGAGCCACTCTCGTTGACCCCCGACAGGTAGTGCTCCTTCTTGTGAAAAGGCTCCCCCAGCTTGAAGAGGTCCTCCAGCCTCAGGAGCTTGCAGATGCCTTGGTACAGGCTCCCGCAAGCGATCAGCCTGTTCTCCTTGTAGTCTATCAGGAGCATCTTGTTGACATTGTTGGTTGTGGTCAGGGGCTCGTTGCACGTCTGGACAATGCGGGGAGGGTAGCACTTGGGGTTGTCCTCGTCCGGCCCGGTCTGGTGGGTCACCAGGACCTTCAAGTCGCTGGAGAGCTTGTAGATCCGATTGACGGCCCCCACATAAATGTGCCCTGTCCTCTCGTCCACCACCAGGTGGTTGAAGCTCTCGGCGGGCTCCCCGCGGAACGTGACAAAAGACCGCTTCTGGGGCAGCAGGGGTGGCTGCTGGGGGAGTAGAGTGGAGGAGCCCATCCCCACCATTAGGAGGTGGGAGAGCAGGCAAGTCCAATTCCAAGGCATGGCTTTCATTTCAGAGACGCGTCCTCGGGGCACAGTCACACTCGGCACAGCAGTGTCGAGGGAGGAGTGCAGGCTCTCTACGGGGGGGAGAGGAAAGAGGTGATGCTGGTTGACAAAGGCAGAGGCTTAGTTTCACCCCACAGCTTGTCTGGCTGGGCCCTCAAAGCATCCTGCACACGCTGAAACCAACCTGCAATGGGGGACGCTGGGGCCGAGGGAGCCAGTCCCCAGTGTGTGGGTATGAGTGCCCAAGCTGGGTGGCAGCAGGAGGGCACTTCAGTAATAGTACTAGTAATAATACTAGCAACAGTAACAACAATGGTAACGGTGACGATGATGATGATAAACAGCCATTGCCCACAGAATGCCTGACTTTGCATCAGCCACTGCCCAGCACCTTCCAGAGACTCTCATTTCATCTTAACAAACCCTTCAGTGCGGGGGATCTTCCATCTGCCCCTCCAGATCTGCTCTCTACCCTTCTCCGTGCCCAGGAGGCTGACCTGTATGGACTATACCTCTGCAGGCTCCTTGCCCTTGGGCCTGGTTAGGTGCAGCCAGTGGGCAGAATCAGCCGAAGCCCCGTGGGAGGGGGAGAGGCTAGGAGGAGGGGAGGGGGGCTGCAGGTACTGGGGACGCCCCACCCTCAGGTCCTGCAAACCACCTCCTGCCTGCCTCCCTTTGGTCCTAGGGGAGGTAACTGGCCTCAGTGTTCTTGCCCCCAAACACTGCCCTGCCTCTAAGGAGGCACGTGTCAAGACCCCCTCTATTAACCTTTGTGCAAATGACCTGATTTGTATGTGCAATGTTTCCTGCTGGGACCCTGACCAGCAGCCTTGTGATATAAGTACTACTGACACTCCCACCTTACAGCTGAGGGGAGTAATCCAGGTTGCACAGCTAAAAGCCCTAGAGGCCAACTGAAACCAGGACCAGGACTGTCCAAGTCCATGGCCGACTCTCATGCTGTCCTGCTAAAACATCTCAGTTTACCCCAGCCAGGCACAGACGGGGACGTCCACCAGTGACTGTTTATGCACAGAAGACTAGTTCACACAACGCTTTTTAGGGGGGCTGTCCGTCACAGCCCTGGCCCTCTGGGTCTGCACCTACTGCAGGGGAAGCTTCTCCTTTGCGCCTCCCCCCTGCTGGGCGGTGCATGAGGCCTAATGAACAACCCACATCCCGGATCCCTTTACTCTGAGGCGGCCACCAGGTCCTCTGGGCGCACTGGCCAGGTCTGAGCCCCGATGTCATTTTGGTTTTTTTTCATTTTTTTTAAGTCTTTATTGAATTTATTACAATATTGCTTTTGGTATTTTTATGTTTTGGTTTTTTGGCTGCGAGGCATGTGGGATCTTAGTTCCCCGACCAGGGATCAAACCCGCACCACCCCCGCATCGGAAGGCGAAGTCTTAACCACTGGACCGCCAGGGAAGTCCCCCGACGTCATTTTAATGAGGCAGGTCTTGGTCGCTGCCCAGGGTGAGGCCTCCTCTGAGAGGTTTTCATTAAAGGCAGAGAACAAATGCTTTAAGAAAAGTGGTCAAGTAAATAAATAAATAAATAAATAAATAACTCCCCGTGGAACAAAATAGCTTTCCATCCTAATTGGTCTCATTCATTTCTATTCCAGATGCTTTTCTGCGTGTGTTTCCAGAGGATGGCTTCATATTTCTTCCAGTTTGGGAGAAATCTGGGCAGGAATGGCCTACATCTTATTCGGAGACATCTCAGCTCTGTGGAATTTCTCTCATTTCCCCCTCCCAAACAACTCAGAAACAAGGTGATGGGAAGAAGTAGATGGCTGAGCCAAAGAAACCTATCTGCCCCTCCCACAAGCAGAGAGAGTACAAAGTTAGATGGAAACCAAGAGAAGAAAGAAGAAGGAAAGCAAATCAAACACTTGACATTGTCAGCTAACAGTGACATTGACATTGACGTTTTCATTCCCAATGAAAACCACAAACATTCTCAAGAAAACGTCAGAGGAGGGAAACTGGCACACCCACGACCGACAGCAGTCTTGTGAGCGGAGGGCCTCCATCTCTTCCCCCGCGTGGCGAACGTAGGCTGAGGGCACCTTCCAAATGAACAAGACACCATGGATCCAAGGATGGCCGAGGCTGGACCAGGCCCTTGAAAAACCCAGAGTCGGGGGGCAGACACCGCCAGAACCCAATTACTCAGAGGGTGAAACGTTGCATGACGGACTTCGAGAGCTCAGGTGAGGACAGCTGACCTCTAACCCCGGGCGAGGGAGCAAGGAGAAGGCTGTGGGAGGCCTTGGAGAGGCGATGGCACTTGGGCTGAGCCGTGAACTTCGAGAGGACTTGCAGAGCTGGAAAGGAAGGGCCTCCTTGGGAAGGGGTCCATGGAGCCACAGCAAGGGCACTTCAACCGGGGTGCACGCCAGGAAGAGCCTGTCTGGGAAGCATGGTTCGTGAGAGTCAGGGGGAGATAGGGCTGGAGAGGGAGCCAGGACCGCGTCAGGGCGTCCCTGGGAGGTTGAGACTAAAATGCGCAGTAGTGAGGGAGGAAACTTAAAGGAGAAGAGCTCAGCCCCCGCTCCCAGAGAGGAGCCTCCGCGCTCCTGTCGATTTAGCCTTTGCTTGAAGAACTGAGGCCTGTGAGCTCCGTGGGGGTAGGGAGGGCCTGCCTTGCTCACTGGTGTGTCCACAGTGCGAGACCCACACCTGATATGGAGGGGAGACTCAAGAACTCTTCCCTGACTGGCAGGAGGAGGGGCTGGAGGCGAGGAGCACCAGCATCTGTGCATCGTTCATGGGGCCCCAGGCCCCAAGGCAAGTGCTTGCCCACCCACTACCTCACTCCTCAGACAGCTGTTCGCTGGGGTCAGGAGTGCCTGACCTGCTTTTCAGGTGAGGAAACTAGCTCTGCAAGAGCACGTGGCTCATCAGTGGCAGAGCTGGGGTTGAAACCCAGCTTTGTATCATTGCGAAGCCCGTCCTATTTCTAGGAAAGCACAATTCCAGAGTCCTCAGAAGTCCAGTCTAACCCATGTAAGTTCCCACACACAGAAGTCCCAGGACATCACCCGGCAATACCAGCTCTACAGGAGGCGAGCAAAGCCCCTGGGGACTCCCAGGGCATAACCTCACAGGTCATGCCCATCACAATGGGCACAACTATTTCCCTCTGAAAGCATAGAGGGCTGGAAAGTGCCTCCTGGCACAGGGCTTCTCCTGGCCCGAAGTAAGTGCTTCTTAAGTGAGAGTTGTTGTTGTTGACAAGAGTGAAAGAAGATGAAAAGGATTAGGATCAAAACATGCCCGATGGCACCATCTCTGTTAGAGTGATGAGGGCTCAGGAGGTCAGGCTGGTTCATCAAGAATTGCCTGTGCAAATCTAAATATCAGAGAAGAATCTAGAAGTTTTTGAGCTGAAAGAGAGGATCCAGTTTGATGATTCCCAATCCCTGATTTCAGTGACCAGGAAGCTGCTATCCACAGACATTAAAGGACTTGCAGGAGGTTGCATAGTGAGTTCACGGTGGGGATGGGATTAAGCTCAAGTCCCTGGACTCCTAATCCAGGCAGGGCTCTTCCCACGTCTCCTGACTTCACCTGAACCCGCTTCAGCACCTGCTCCCGGCCTTTGTCTGGAGGAGGCCGCTCTTTGGGTGCCATATTCTCTGCTGCCTAACACAGCTCTCAGAACACCGCCGCCAACAACCAGATTCCAGCAGGGCTGGTGATCCTCACTCCAGACAGGCAGGTGTGGGTCAGGCCTCAGCCACCGACCCTCTGGAGGGAACTTCCGGCCGTCCCTGTATTGGAACCTGCCGAGTCCCGGGAAAGTGTGCCCGCCACACCCCGCCTTACTGTACACACTCACGGACCCACAAGCCAATCAACAGCTCTCTGCTTTGCAAGAGGCGAGACGAGGAAGCCTGTAATTATAAATTTACTGAGCAGAAAGGTGCCAGGCCTCATTCTCCATCTTGTACTAGGCACTGAAAGGAGACACAGTTATGCGTCTCAAACACTTGTCACCCTCATCTGGGGACGGCGAAATTACTGCGCCTGGAGAGGGGGGAGCCCACAGAAAACAACAACGTGTGATAGGAATAACCAGCCTCTCATTTTACACACCACGAGAGAGACGGATTAGCTAGCAAACAAACAAGAGAAATGGAGGAGAAGGGGGAGCTAGCAGGGATGTGGGCTTCAGCTTGCCTCACCAGAGACCCCACCGGGCACTGCCACAGCGGTGAGCTGGCCGCAGCCCTCCTACCCCAGCACGGGACCCACAGGTGAGCAGAGCTGCCTGCCCCTGCCCTCCAGGGCGGCCTGAGGCGGTCCGTCCTGGCAAAGCTGGACTTCTCCAGTGGTGTCCGTTCCAGCTATCCAGGTAAGTGATGACTCAACCTAGGAAACGCTCATTGAGATTCCAGATCCCATCCACCGTTTCTCTCTCAGGTCATCATTCAGCTGTTTTTGTTTTTGTTTTTTTTTTAAGATTTTTTTGATGTGGACCATTTTTAAAGTCTTTATTGAATTTGTTACAATATTGCTTCTGTTTTATGTTTTGGTTTTTTGGCCGCGAGGTATGTGGGATCTTTGCTCCCCGACCAGGGATCGAACCCGCACACCCTGCACTGGAAGACAAAGTCTTAACCACTGTACCACCAGGGAAGTCCCTCAGCTGGTTTTAAAACAAAAGTGTCAGAGGTAGCATTCAGCCCAATTCTGACTCTTCAAGGCAAATAATGTAACCGAGTCACCACAAGATGGCCCGGAAGGACTCACTGAACTAGGTAGGGTGGGAAAGGAAGACAGAACTGAAAGTCTCTGAGTCAAACCCAAACAATCTGCTGTTTCTCCCTCTTTGAAATCAAATTTTAATTCTGAATCATCTCAGGGGAGATGGGACTCATTTTTAGAAGCTGATCATCATTTTGATTAGAGAAATTGGGGCTTTGTTTTGTGTGGCAAGTGGTGAAGAGCTCAAACTAACTTTCATGAAATAGAATCATCTTCTCAGATTCCTGAATGGCAGAGAAGAAAGTTATTATAGAGTTGTTTAAAAATAGCAGTTACCTCACGAAATTACTTTAGAGTTTACAAAGTGTTTTCACATATATTATCTCATTCTGATTGTACTGTATGTGGCAACCCTGTTAGGTAGAAGAGGCATTTGTAAGTATACGGCCTCTATAGATAAGGAAACGGAGGCATGAGCAGGGACAGGTCCTGGCTGGGGTCACACCCAGTGATAGTGGGACTTGGCAATCTGTTCAGGTCTCCCTCGGTGGCACATGGTACCTTCCCTGACCCTCTGGACAGAATCCTGTTTTCCTCAGGACGTTTGCCATGGGATAATAGAACATCCAGAAAATGTCTTCTAGGATGATATTTCAAAAGACAAGTCATAACCCAGCATCAGTCTAGTAACCTGCTTAGGTTACAGGTACTTTTTTAATGAAATAAAATAGAAGAGAAAAATAAGAGTATGTCACATTTAGGAAGGATAAGACTTTTGTGAGACTTTTGTTTCAGCCACGTATGTGTATGCATGAGTGTGATGTAAGTGTACTTCTTACCGTCAGTCACTGTGATGGTGAATTTGATGTGATCACTTGGCTGGGCCATCGTGCCCAGATATGTGGTCAAATATTATTCTGGATGTTACTGTGAGGGTGTATTTGGATGAGATTAACATTTCAATCAGTGGACTTTGAGTGAAGCAGACTCTCCCCTAAAATATAAGTGTGTGGCTACCAGATCAGGTGAAGACTGAATAGAACAGAAGCCTGACCTCCCCAAGGTAGAGGGAATTCTGTAGCAGAAGCCCTTTGACTTGAACTATGACATGGGATCTCCTCTGAGTCTCAAGTCTGCGGTCCTACTCTGCTGATTTTGGACTTGGAGCCTCCATAATTGCATGACCTAATTCCTTAAAATCAATCTCTCTCTCTCTGTCTCGATATATACATGTAGTTTCTGCTTCTCTGGAAAACTCTAATACAGTCATGATTTTTTTAAAAAAACGAAAGACACTGTTAGAGATAGTAGACACCTGTTGTTTTTGATGTTGTTTTTGCTACCATCCATTTATCCTCTGGGGATCCACCCCTTCACCCCTTCTCAGCCCAAAAGCGTCTGGGGAAATTGACTCCACCCCTGGTTCAAGGGAGGACACATGACCCGGGCCCAAACCAATCAGCACAGAGCAAGGGCAGGTCACAGGGACTAGTTTAGGGATGGGTACCTGGTTGGATCAGAATCTCTGGGAGGCAACAGACTTTGGATGGAGCACTGAGGAAAAAGTCCTAGGTCTTCCATTGCCTGTGGCCTTGGAGAGGGTGGGCTTAAGAACTGTGGACACCATCTTGTAACCAGGGGAGTGGGGGGGGGGAGGGGGGCCTGAAGAGAAGGAAGTTAAGTACGAAGAGAGCAGAGCTGAGGCAGGGCAGAGAAAGTCCTGAGTCCCAGGTCCTGGTGACATCACACAGATGTCTAGATCACATGCACTGAAGCCACCTCTATGCTTATACTTCCTGGCTACGTGAGCCCCAAATTCCCCTTTTGCATAAGCCAGTGAGGGTTCTGGCATTTGTTAATGAAAGAATCCTGACCCACACACAGAAAAATCCAGCCTTCCAGCCAAAAGAGTGAGGTGTCTCTCACCACATCCTCCCTAATAGACTGTTCTTTCACAAGAAGAAGCATGCCAAAGAGATCTCAGTGTCCCACTGCCCCAGAGATAAACTAGAATTTTGCAAATGGTGAGGCTTTTTCCAGGTGCGTTTGGGTGTGTGTGCATGCGCGCGCGCGTGTGTGTGTGTGCGTGTGTGTGCTGACTTACATAATCCATCACGATGCTCCCCTGTCTGCTGGGCCTTTGCCTTGAGGGCTGTGCTCACAAGTCTCCTGGGATGCTCTCCACCTGTCCATGCCTCCGTGTCCTCGGCACAGGTGGTTTCCCCTGCCCAGGATGACCACCCCACCCCCTCACCTAGGGCCTCACCCTTCAGATGAAGCGTGTCTGACCCTGGCCCTGGTCTAGGACAGCCCCCACTGCGTGTCAGTCCAGGAACTCGAGTTAGTCTCACATTCTACAACCACAAGCGTCTCACATTCCACCAACGCTGCTATATTTGCCCACTGATGCTCCCTGCCATCTAAAAAATATGAGCTTCTGGAGGTCAGAAATTACTATGTATTTTTCACCACTATTCTCTTCAGTTCCAAGCCCAGAGCTTGATATATGGTCGGTATGTTGGGAATACATGAAGGAACGGATGGATGAATTATGGATGAATGAATGAATGATGAATGACTAAACGAGGAACGGATGACGACTTCACAGAAGAGTGTATGAGGTGGCAGCTGGGATCACCCACAGCTGAAGTACCAAGTAAATCTCGGTGCTGAGCCACTTAGCCCAAACACACAATGCTGATTTTACCCTGCTCTAATCAGGGCTTATAGCTACTTAAAATACCCACTTTTGCCCATTAAAAGCGTGACTTCAAATGCAACAGGGAAAATACACCTTTCAGACACAGTTTACAATGAGAACTGCCGGTCCTCCAGCTGGAATATCATAACAGGTTGCCTTGCATCCACAAATTAGACTTGAGAACCACTGCCCTACTCAGCAGAGGACATCGGCGCAGACTATGTTGAGGAGAAGGAGCTGGGCCTGGAAACAAAACTGCCGCAAGGAAAACAGACAACGCAGGAGACCCAGTTGCTGGAAGTCAGGATGCATTTGTTCATTCGGCCAATGCGTGTTGATGGATCACGTACCACGAGAGGGGTTCTCAGCTGGGTGCAAGGGCTACAGACACTCCAAAGCAGAGAACAGTAGCCCTGCCCTCCAATGGCTGAGGTCTCTTACTGGATCCTGTAGCTTTCCCCTCTGAGGTCATCCATAGTCACTGGCAAGCTCTGCAGAGCTCCACCTCCCAACCCCTCCTGGCTTCCTAGAAACCAGGAACCTCATTCCCCTTCGTCCCCCTTACTGGGCTGCACTAGAGGTAATTCATTTCTTGCGCAGGTGAGGCCAGGGGACGGGAAGCTAGCTATCCACCAAAGCTGCGTGCTTCCCCATCCGTGCAGCGGCTGGTGTAAAGGTGTTGACAAGAGATGGCTACCAGCTATGGCCTACACTTCTCGGCCTCTCCGTTTCCACACAGTCTCCAGGTGTGACCGCACGACTGGTGAAGGAGTGTCGTGGTGACACTTCCATACCAAAGCAGGTAAGAAATAGATATGTCTTCTCTACAGATCCTTTTACCAACTGGATAAACAGGATTCTGAGGCCCTGCAAGATGGTGGAGCCTCAAGATGGAAGGACCCACCCACTAACCACAGGCATCCAGGTCAGACAAGAAATAAACCACTCCTGGGACGAGGCTCTGAAATGGTGAACTTGTGCGTCCCAGCAGTTGGCACCACCCTAACGAACACAGGCAGAAATGCAGCCAGCACGCTGCGTAACAGAGCCAGATTCCAACCCGAGGCTGGGCGCAGTGGGGCTCCGTTCCTGTAGTGCATCAGGCTGACCCCAGGGAAAGTCCTCTTTAGGTGTCAGTAGCTCCCTCCTTGTTCCCAAAGCCAGACTGCAAGTTGTCAAGCCCAAAGAGGTGGGAGATGGCCATGCCTATGTCTACAGGAGTGAAATATCTTCATGTTCCTCCGAAGTGGTCCTTCTGAAGTTTGGAACCAGGGAGGCACTCTGTGTGTGCAGCTAAGGGCAGTGAGGGGACTGGGGACACAGCCCAGGTCTCCTTTCTATTTCATCCAAGAAACACCAGCCAGCTATTGATCCAAACCAGCAAAATGGAGAAAGGCCTTTGTAAGATTCCTACTCCAATTTGTAATCTATGCATTCAGAAGAACGTCCTCAGTAAGAAACCAGTATTTTTTCTTGTCTGCATTTCTCACTTGAAACTCTTGGTTTCTAGAAGTAGGAGCCATGAATTGTGATTTTCTTTCTTTTCCTGGAGGATTATATTTACACGGAACATCTGTGCCTGCCTTCTGACGCCACGATGGGCATGCAGCCCCCTGTGTGCTTCACTACCTAGTCCTGGCCTTTGCTGCCACCCCTCCTCCCTGTTGAGGTCTCAGAAATGACTGCCACGTTCATAAGAGGAAAAGTGCCCCAGGGTGTGGGTGTCATAGTGCAATCCATCACCACCACCAGGGGAAAGATCAAGTCACAACACTGTGCCTGGACAGTCTTATGTGCAGGAGGGGGGGACCCAGGAGGGGGACCCAGAAGGCTCAGCCCGGCCATGACCCAGCACAAAACCAGAAGGCAGCCACAGCTGGGGCAGGTCATGAGCCCACGAATCAATCCCTCCAGGCTGCTTTCCCTCTGCTTCTGCTCTTCGGAGCAATGAGAAATGTGACATCGGTGGTCGGAGGAAGGGCTGGAGAAAGGCATAAAGGATGGGTCAGAGGGAGCCGTGGGGAGCCAGGCACAGGCTTAGCGTCCAGCCGCCAGGCAACCAGCCTGGTCCCTGGGAAACTCAGCACCAAGCTCGGCTACTTAATCCTTACTTCCCAGTTTATTAGAGAGGGCTGGGGGAACGTGATTACCATGGACAGAGCCTTTGCAACCAGCCTGGAAGAAGAGTCTGCAGGAGGGTGAGTCACTGAGCCACCCCCATTCAGAGATTAGGTCCACGCCGGACCCCTGAGGCCCCCATCTATGGTTTCCCCTCCCCCAGGCCTCCCCATCCTTGGCCTTGAGGGAGCCCCCCAGGGTGCAGAACCACCTTTCCCTGGCCAAGTCCGCGGTTCCCAGCAGAGACGAGTGGGAGCTTCAGCGAGCCCAGGAAGCCCAGGATGGAGCTCTATTATTACACTGTGGCAGCCCTTTATATTCCAGGCACTGTGCTCGCGCAGGGGAGTCGCTAAGCCTCCAAGTCCGGCTGTGAGGCTTTAAAAACCCAACACTCCCAATAGCAGCCTGGGCTGGGAGGACAGAATCGTCAGCTTCTTTCCAGCGTCTCATTTAAAGAAACCAGCCAGCCAGGAACCGGGGGTCAGATGTACCAGCCGACTCGGCATCAGTGTGGTCACTCTCTTCCACCCCAGCCCTTGGCCCGGCTGGTGAGAAATGCCCTATCCAGGGGGCTGGCTGCCAGTATCTTCTGAGGGTCCCCACTGGCCTCTGGAGGTGCAGAAATGGAGGCACATCATAGGAAGATGCTCAAGACACCCCAAAGCTGTGGCAAAGGGAGCATCTGTTGTCACTTTTGCTGCCCCAAGACCTGGGTGGACATTCGCGTCACAGAGAAGGGGCTTGGGGTCCACCATGTGCTGGGACAGTCATCTATCCGTGCAGCCCTGTCTCAGGCGTATGGCCCAGGGCGAAGCGGATGGAAGACTTGCTGCACTAACTGATCTTCATCTGGAAAGGAGGCTCTCTGACGCTCTCCCTGCCACCCATTCCCCCACTCCCCTGGGCCTTGCCATCTTCTCTCCCTGGACTCCCAGCCTGGCACCAGAAAGCAAAGCCACATCATGTGGGCTTCAGGCTAATGAGCTCCTCTCTCTCAAGGCCCTTCTCTCCTGCCACGGTTGTGGGAAGAGGCAGGATATCCTTGGCGCACAGCGGTTAACGTGTCGGCCACAGGCACCCATAAGAGCCTCCCCTCTCTGAATCACAGCAGCAAGGATGCTACAGGTATCAGGAATGGACCTCCTCACTGGCCACAGTCCTGCTTTCTTGATGCCTCAGTTTCCCCATCTGTAAAATGGCGTTTCTGGAAATAGGGTGATGAGTCAAGGGAGATCGTTAATGTTTCTTTTTGGGCTTAAATCTAGGAGGAGTGAGAGTGAAGCATTTCAGGCTTCATGGAGCACAGGCTGACGCTGATGTGGGGAGGGTTCCACGAATGGCCTTTGCCATGAGATGGTGAGGATGGTGTTCACTGCAAAACACAAAGCTGGTGCTGAAGTCTCTCTTTCCAGTCTCTTTGCATCTTCACCTAAACTGGCTTTGTAGTGGCTGAAATCTAAGTTGTGCGGAGCCTGGGGAGAGCCCACTGCGGTCTAGTTCCACGACCTGCCCCCAGAGAACGCGGGGCATGCGGCTGTTAAGCGAGCCTCCATCACACTCCTTGGACCTATCTTCTCTCTCTCAGTGAGGACTGCTGGAGCGGGACGCACCTTGTCAGCTCAGGCAGTGGCCCATTCACTGAGTCAGAGCCTGGGGAGCAAGGTAACCTTTCAAGGAGGGGCCCTCGCTGCTTCCGGCCTCTGCAGACCCCAACACTCGACAGTTGAGTGAAGAATCAGCAGGAGGCCTCCAAGCTCTGAAGCCACCCCACCCACTGAAGGGCTTAACTGATAACCCACGATAAGGTGATCCTGCCTATTTCATCTCCTATCTTTAGCAGGAGAAGGAATTTTAAAACGAATGGAAATTCCCTTCTTTAGACTGGTAGAAATCTCTAAGTAAACTTTTCTGACTAAAAAAAGTCAACAGGTTTGGAAAGGATGCTAGAAGCAGGTTGCTAGGGGGACCCAGATGGGAGACCACTGCACTCAGACCCTTGCACTCAGCGTCTCTCCCAGGTACCACTCTGCTCCCAAAATGCCTCCCCACCCCAGGCCATCACTGCCACCCCCAGCAGAGCAGACCTGCTTCCCACAGCCCGGCCTCCTGACTTCCAGCCCACAGGGTCTTCCTGAGGGAAGCTGGTGATGCCACCAAATGGCAACACCATGAGGGAACAGGCTATTTGGGACACATCTGGGCCAAATACTCGCACTTCTGCTGTCATCTAATGTGTAGTGGGAAGGCTCTTTCTCTCCCCTGTCCCCTCCTTGTCCTTCTACCCCCTCCCTTTCTTTTTCAATTCCCGGGAAAATCAGGAAGTGAACAGTTGTCTCCCTTGCTGGTCTATATTCATGTAATTAGTGCTATTTAATTCCACGATGAGCCAAAGCTCAGAAAATACAAAACATATTTCAGCTGCGTGCCACGAATCTTGGCAGAAATCTTCCCTGCAGCCGGAAGCAGAACAGAGCTATATTCACTCCTTTAAAAAAAAAAGGTTCAGAATCGACTGCAACAAAGTTTGGGGGCCAGGCACTACTACCTGGAAATATGCAAGGAGCTAGCAGAATAGGGTATTTTATATCTTAAAGTTTGGAAATAATCTCCATCACCATGGCAACACTGAATTTTAAAAATACTTAGTATTGATCAAATAACACTAGTATAACATGTCATTCCTCCTAAGGAGGTGGTTCTTGGTTCCCCATCCCCTCCTTATTCCCATGGGCTTTAAGTGTTTGGGTCCCTAGCAGTGGGGACCTGCGCCACCCTGTCATCCTGCCTTTCCCACCTGCTGGGCACGCACCTATGAATCAAAGGACCAAGGAGACGTGCGGTTTCTGGCAATGAATCTCAATTAACTAACACATTCCAATCTCCCAACTCCTTTGCCCCTGCCCAGCCCACTCCATTCTGCTGAGACCTCACTCTATTTCCGTATTTGTGCCAGCAACATACGAGCAAGGAGCAGGAAATCTTAACCCCCATCCTGCCACCATTTCTCAAGTGAGGCACAGAATGGTGAAGACCCTCCAAGACCATTCTCCAAGGTGCCCATCACTGTAAAGAGAACAGTCCTCAACAAGTCAACCTCTGCCCCACATCGATGCCGGGGCCTCTCGCCAGCACTCCTGCCGGGACTAAGTCCCTCCCATAGCACCCCTATGAACTGGCCATGCCCTCCTCCTTCTCCAGGTGACAAGCATACAGAGCTGGTGCTAATGCTGGAGGGCCCGGGGCAAGGCCAGGCAGAGGAAGGAATCCTGTTGGATGCTGCTCACACCTCCTTTCAGGACCTGCTCAGAAGCTGTGTCACTGGGGGCACAAGAGTCCCAGAGATGGATCTCAGGCGTAACAGAGGGTCGGATCCATTGCGAGACCCAAGAAACGTTGAAGTAGACTCTGCAGCTCTTATGAGTCTGCTCTGCACATTACTCAGTGGACAGAAACACGCAATGCTCCACACAGAGAGGAAAACACCTGCCAACTCTGGCCACCTCGTCCTCTTACACGGCCTGAAATTCCACCACCACCACCTCTTGTTTGTGGGTTATATCTTGCCTTCGACATGCTCCTTCATATGCAGTCAACACTCATGACTCCAAAAATATATACCTATCCCCATCCAAGCCATTATTATTACTGTCCAGATGGGGACACCAAGACTCAGAGAATTTCATTAAGTTGCCCAAAGCTCTGCTCTTCATATGTCCACAACTCAGGTCTTCTGATGGACCCAACACTTCCCTGTAAACCACAAGGCCACCCATCCGAGTCATCACTGAAGATCGTATGTCAAAGCGGGATGGGGGCTAAGTCTAGAAGACCCCATGACCAACGCAGTGGTTAACTGGGAGGAAAGGAAGCCTCCTAGCCGACTAGAGTATAAAAACTAAACAATTTTGGACTGTCATCACCTCCATTTACCTTGATGTTTTGCATGTGTTGGGAGAGGACCCTTCCCTTCAGCCCAAGGAGGTGGCACAACTGGACAAGTTCTCGGTGGCCAAGGGATGATATAAGGGACAAAGTAGCAAGCGGGGAGGGTGACCCAAGTTCATCCCTGCATTTGTTCAACAGCACTTGTTCAGCTCCTACAACATACCAGGAACCCATGTTCCAAGGGTGCAACGTGACTAAGACAAAAAGATTTTGATGTCACAGAGCTTACATTTAATAGGGAGAAGACAGACAGTAAACAGGAAAAATAGTTATTTTCAGATAGGGTAAGTCCTTTAAAAAAAAAAAAAAAAAAAGGATAGTCATTTCATACAGAGTCACTGCGGGGGCAGGGCATTCCCTAGCTGTAGTGGCCAGTAGAGGTGTCTTGAGGCTTGCCGGGAGGGTAAACAAACAACAAGGAGGAAGCCACCTATGCAGCGATTTGGGGAAAGCATTCTGGGCAAAGGCAGAGTGAGTGCAGAAACTCTGAGGAGGGGGCAGACTTGGCAAGGAAAAGGCAGAAAGCTGAGCAGCCGGAAGACACTGGGCAAGCAGGGAAGTGTGAGTAATGGGGTCTGAGGGAAAGGTGGGGGGTAGATGACAGAGGGCATTCAACTCCAGGGGAAGGAATGGGAATTTCATTCCAAACGGTATGGGAAGCCATGAAAAGGTTTTAAGCAAGGAAGTAACACAATCAGTTTATCATTGACAAACTCAGTCTGGCTCCAGGTGGAGAATGGTTTGTGGGTGGAACAGGAGACCTGCAGGAGTTCCTTGAGGGGTGATGGCGGCCTGGCTCAGGTGATGCAGGTGAAAACAGGTCATCATTGCTCTAGTAGGGCTTGCTGGTGAATATGGAAATGAGAGGAATATTCATAATACCTCCTTGATTTTGGCTTGAGCACCTGGGTGGATGGTGGTGCCATTTTACTGCTATGGGGAAGGCTAGGAAGGAACAGGGCAGGGGAACAAAGAAGTCAAGAGTCCCGTTTGGGACATCAAGGGCAAGGCTGTCTGCAGTCTGCCAGGGTTGGTACGGGAGGGGATCATGGAGGGAAGTGGCTTACAGAGAAGCTAGCTGTGTGGTCTGCAGAAAGCATCTCATTTAAATGCTCCAGGAGGATGCTAATGGTATCCTTATTTTCTAGATGAGAAACTGATTCTCAGTACCTAACATGAAGTGAAGCTAAGGTCTGAACCTAAGCCTGCAGAAAGCCCCAGAGGCATCAGGGCCCTCTGCTTGTGCCAGCCCTCGGTAGAGGCAGAGGCTGCACCAAGGGACCTTGGCTGGAAGAAGGGGATGCCAACTAAAATATTTTTCTAAGGGACCTAGCGTTTTACACTTATTTTTTGCGAAAGAAAAACTATCACATCAAAGTTTCAATTTTACTAAAGGGAAATTGCAAATACTTATGAAGTACAGGCTAGTTTGTAAACCTCATAAATTTATAGCCAAAGTTAATAATATTAAAAGAGTGGAAATGGCAAAGGATATTCAGCATCAGTTATTTAGTTCTTAGCAAGGAGCCCTCTCTTCACTCAGGTTATAAAGAGAATCTTGAGCACCCAGTTATGCAAACCAGTGAAGTTATGCAAACCAGATTCCTCACTGTCTGTAATGCAGGTGTTTCTGGTGCCCTGTGGAAGCTGCTGCTTTATTGAGGGATAATGAGCCTCTGTCCTGGTCTACAGTGTAAGGCTATGCTCACGAAGGGGTGACCATCATTGTATCAGTCATCCGGGTAACAGGTGGCTCCCCAAACAGGTCGACAGATGACACAATTTCACAGGCAGGAGCGGGGACTTCCATCACTCTCTGGGCCTCAGTCTTTATGCCTAAACTTTAAAGGGTCTCTAGAGTCTAGCCAGGGGTCAAAACAGGACAGTGGTCCTGGCAGCACAGTTGGTGTTAGACTGGAGCGTCATCTATCAATGAAGTGAAATAAACTATAACTTGGAAACCACATTGACTTGTTATAGTAACTCTATTTATTTTCCTTTTATGACCTCCAGGCCCCAGGCAAAGTCCTACTAAAATGTCCAGCTTTGTCTCAACTGTGCTATTAGATATTAATGGGCAGTTGTAAATGCACTCTTAGGCTGAGGTTCTAAGGAAGATGCATTCCGTCCTCGGGAGCCAATGTAGCCGAAGCTGCAGTTATTAGCAGGAGAAATCCCAATCTCTGGGTGAGGGTTGAGGCTGCAGGAGCTCAGCGCCCCTCCTCAAGTGGAGGTTCTTCCTCCAGAGCCAAGTCTGAGCAAGGCCATCGTTCCCTGACCAAGCAAACCCTGCCATCACCTCTCAGGAGCTACTCTCCTGGACACCCACATGCCTGCCTCCCCGACTTCTAGATGCTTTGGGCAAGAATTATCATCTCCATTTAGCAGATGAGGAAACGGAGGTTCAGAGAGGTTAAAGGCCTTTCCCAAGGTCACAGAGATTGTTCCAGGAAAGGGGTGATCAGCGTCCACATCGAGGAAGGATAACGCAATGTGGTAAAGTGTCAAACGGGCACAGAAAAATGAATTGAAAAGAAATGAAGCGATCTCTAAGTGAACAATGAACAAGATTCAGTCTACAGTGAAAAATCAATGAGGCAAAATGCTCAGCCTGTAAAGATCGATGAGGCAACCGACCAATGACCCGTATTCCCACCTGAATTGACACCCAACCACATCACAGTCATGTCTGTATTTGCCCAGACCAACCCCCATGCCACCTGCCAGCGTATTGCCTGGGTACCAGATTCAACCTCCACCTGGGCACCTCCCCTGCACTGATCTGAACAGCATCTTCAAACAGCCCTGAATGGTAGCTGATGGAGTCTGCACACACAGGCTACAGAAAGAAGCCCCTGGAACAAGGAGATAAGGTCACCTTCTGAGAGTTAATTTTGTACCAATCAAGACATCCTCACGGGAGCACCAGATATCTGCAGGAGCCACCTTACGAGGGCAAAGTGTCCCCAAATCACTAGTGAAAGAGCAGGGAACCAAAGCCTACTCAGGGTGACATGGTTTCTTCCACTAGACAAGAATGTAAGTCAAGAAGGCTGTAATCTAAACAGTCTGAGTAAAGAAGGCATTAGCCAACTCGGGGTGGTTGGCCTGGAGCAAAATGGCAGGAGCTGCTGAGTCTTAATCTCACACCAACCAGGGAGAGAGAGCGCGGTGGTGGCTGCCAGACATGAGTACGGGGCTCGCCCACCGGGAGGCGTGCTCAGAGGAGGGACAGCAGTTGGTCACCAGGCTTCTCCATGGCACAGATGACGTGGTTCTCAAAAACACCAGACTCTCGGTTGCAATTCCACATTCCCCCAGTGAGCCAGCTGACCCCCCGCCCCCCGGTTCTTCCTTGCTGGGATATCCCCCAGCTTTATCCAGGAGTACACCCTGCATATGCAGCCCCACCTCAGAAGGGGGCCAATCACAACTGGAATAAGCCAGTGAATCCCAGCCCCAGTGGGTAATCATGATTGGATTAAGCCAGTCATGGGGGTCTCCTTCCCCCTGCCAGTGATAAGTTTTGGAACAGCCATGAGACTCAAGCCTGGCCCACTGGACCAAATGGGAAGCCTGCCGGGGACTTCATGTGGAGGAGTACCACTCTGCCTCACTTGCCCACTACCCTTCGTGTCATCAACTGTTGCAGGCTCCTCCTGACCATGAGGGGAGACATTACCAACACAGCCACCACGGCTGAGCGGAGAGAAGAAAGCCCCTGGGGGATGAGGATGATGTTGAGTCACTGAACGATCCAATCCTGGAGGCACCAGCCTGTGGTCTTCTCATGTGAGATGACCATTCACTTATTGTTCACGTTATTCTTGGGTTCTGTAACAGCAGCTGAAGGCATCTCATTGACTCACCCAGTAAACCTTCAGGTTACAGAGGTGCTCTCCAGATACCATGCTACCATGAAGCCAAGAAGGGTGTCTAGGAGAGCAAGCACCATTCTTCCATTAACTAGATAGGAACAGACCCCACTACAATCAATAAGATGGCGTTTTATATTCAATATCAATATCCCAGAGAATTAGAGTGAGTTAGTCCTGAGAATCTGTCCATCTCTGGATATACAGGCAAGGCAGACCCTGGTCCATGGTAACCCCACCCTGGGAGACCCTACCTGGAAGCCATTGGCTGCCTGCATGTTGGTGTCACCTTGTTTAATGGCAATTGAAGGGAATGATGGGAAACACATGCTTCCTTCCAGCCCCACCTACCTTACATCCACTCAAGTCCTTTATCCACTTGATGTATTTGTGTCCTTGTCTTTAAACAAGCTACATCTTACCTACCTCACGGTGTTTTGAGAGTAAAATGAAATCGATATGAAGAAAACAAAGTGATATATAAACGATGGTACTTTGGATAAGAAGGCGGTGTGGGAAATCATCTCAACTTCCTGTGTATCCAGAATCATCTCAACCTCCTGTGTATCAGAATCACTAGGGGAGATTTTTATAAAGCACAGACACCAGGATCCCACCTCCAGAAACTATCATCCAAAAGATGCGGGATAGACATCGGTATTTTTTAACAAGCAATAATTATTTAAAATTAATTATAAAATTATTATTAAAATATTGTTTTTTTATAAAAGCAATTATCACTTGCTTCCCAAGTGATTATTCTAATATGCAGCCAGAATGGATGAGAACTGCTGAGAGCTGATCCTGTGCAGGTGAGGAAGCAAGCCCAGGGAACAGAACGGGCCACTGGGCATCAGCCTGCACCACCCACAGAGCCAGAACACAGGCAGTCTGGGCTCCTGAATCCCAGATTAGGTATCTTCCCATTATGCTTCAGTGTCAACAGCAGGGTATTTAGAGCACTATTATTAACAGAGAAAGCAAAGGCAGGAAGAAGGAATTATAAAGGGTCATGAGGAAACGTTTGGGGGTGATAGGTATGTTTATTATTGAATATATTGTTTGTGAATATATGGTTTCACAGGTGTTTACCTATGTCAAAACTCATTACATTGTATACTTTAAATATGCAGTTTATGCTATATCAATTATTCCTCAATAAACTGAATTTTTAAAAAAATAGACTAAAAAAGACAACCTACAGAGTGGAAGAAAATATTTGCAATTATCATACTTCTGATAAGTCTAGAAAATATCGAGAATTTCGACAACTCAACAACAAAAAGACAAACAACCCAATTTTAAAAATGGCCAAATGACTTGATGAGACATGTCTCCAAAGAAGATATACAAATGACCAAGAAGCCCATGAAAAGATGTCATAAGGGAAATGCAAATCAAAACCACAATGCGATACCACTTCACACCTCCTGGGATGGCTAAAATCAAATGGAAAATAACAAGTGTTGTCAATAGTGTGAAAAAATTGGAACCCCTGAATACTGTTGGTAAGAATGTAAAATGGTGTAGCTGCTCTGGAAAACGGGTGGGTCCTCAAAAAGCTAAAAATAGAATTACCATGCAATCCGGCAATTCCACTCCTAGGTATATACCCAAAAGAACTGAAAACAGGGACCCGAACAGAGATACATACACCAACGGTCATTTTAGCCAGTGTTCAAGGGCCAAAAGGTGGGAACAACCCAAGTAAAACTTGACTCCGCATCACAGGATCCCCTGGAGAAGCCACGCCGAGCTTCTGATTGGGTGGGTCTGGGGCAGGGCTCAGTAACGTGCATCTCTAACACGTTCCCAGGTGACAGTGCTGCTGTTGCCTGGAGACCACACTTTGAGGACCACCGATACACAGACTCTGGTTTCCCTCACCACCATCTCATGATTCTCACTTGCTTCGGTATTATAATCCCCACCTTGCAGGTACAGAAACTCAAAATCAAAAATCACACATCCTAGAACCACAAAAGGAGTTACTGGCTGGACCTAGAACCTGAGTTCAGTGATCTTTGCAGTCACCTACCACCTCCCTCAAAGCCAATAAATGTCTGAAGGCATAAAAGATGTTTGGATTCATTCCAATAAAATGGTGTGAGGGTGGTCTAGAAAATAACTGGCACTGGTATCAAAGGAACCCAGTAAGGAGACAGAAAGAGGATGGAGCAGTAATGACTAGAGTCTAGTTTGGGGGTCAAGGTAATAGGCACAAATGTGTAGATGGAGTTGGAAAGAATTGAAATACGGACCATTTTTCCTTCATTCTTATGAAATGAATTACCTCTTATCAAAATGAAAAGAAATTTTCTCTCCTTGCATTGTCCAAAGTAATATGCCTCTGGGCACAGTGAATCACCTGTCACACGTTCTATAAGAGTCACTGCTTAATGCTCTACACATCTGATTCTCTTCTTTCCTAAAAGCTTATCTGCTCTGATGATGACACTCTCCTACTCCGGAAATTTCAGTGGCTCCCTATTGTCTACAGAATGAAGGATAGACTCAGCTTTGTATTCAAAGACCTCCTCCATCTGGCTTTCATCATTTCCACTCAAATAGAACTCCTCTTCACTGCCCATACATGTCCTGTGCTTTCCTGCTTTCATGCCTTCATCAAATTGTTCCCTTTGCCTGAGATCCCCTTCTCCTCCCCCCTTCTCTAGCACTACACTTAACAAATTCGACCTTGGACAAATTACTTATTCCCTTTAGGCTTCAGTTTCCTCAACCATAAAATGGGGATGAGAGTAGGACCTGCCTTCTAGATTGTGGTGAGGAATAAACGAGGCAATCTGTGTAACTGGTTACCACCATCACAAACCCCTCTTAACCTCCAAGCCAAAGGAATCTCTCGCCTTCCCTGAATTTCCAAAACAATGGGTGCAAATATCAGAACTTAGCACTTTCTACTTTGCCTTTGCCATGATGTTTATCCTGTATTCACCTGGCAGCTAAATAAGCCCTAATGAGGTGAAGATATGCTTCTTCTGTATAGTTCAATGCACAGGGCTCAGCACTCAGCCCAGTGCAAGTGCCCACAGGAGTTGGAAGGACATATGATCAGTTTCATGAGACCTTAAATGGACCCTAGAATGCCCCTCCCAGTGCTCTCAGCCCCATCAGAGGTAGCCAAATCCTTGGGCAGGACATAAATTCAGGAATCAGATGGGTGCAAGGCCTCCAACATGAAAAGATTTAACTTGTCCTGTGAACCAGTCGCTGAGCTTTGGAGAAGAGTCTCCAGACACCCCTGTTCAAAGAGTTCCCCCAAATCCACAGAGGCCAGCCTCAGCCCAGTTTTCTACTCCCAAAGCATCTTCCAATAATTCAAAGATTCCCTTCCACATCAGGAGTCCCTTGTGCCTACTTAAAACAAAAAAACCTTGGCTTCACAAGAAAACCGTTGTTCTCTCATTTGATGCTTCTTGGCCTCTGTTCTCCTTGTGCTCTGCTAGTCTATGAAGCTGCAGGTGCCCTGCCCACCTAGGGGAGTTCAGACTCAGCGGAGTCTGCGAGCTTCCTCCACACACAGGTGGCAGGCCCAGGCTCCCTTCTCCACCCGCTGCCAGCACCTCGCCTCTCCTCCGCTCGCTGCCTGCCTCGCAGCCCTGGTACCAACACCCCAGAGCAACCAGCTCCTTGAGCAAAGCCACATCACCTTGGGACCCCAGAACTCTGGTTTGGTCCCACTGCCTGCAGAGCCAAACCCCTGTGGGGTTGTTCTAAGGGACAGATTAAGGGGATTTGTTTGTTTGTTTTGGCAACTCACCAAGCAACAGAAGCAATGAGACTGAAGGACATTCCTTTGCTGGGGGAGGGGAAAGGTTGAAGAAAGGGAGCCTGGGAAACAAAATGGCCACTCAGTGGTGACTCCCAGGGCTGAGCTGACTCAGAAGAAATGGCCGGTAAAGAGGAAGCCACAGCTTGATGTGCGTTTGGGGGGGTGGGCGGTGTGAAAAGGAAGGGGGAGCAGGAGCTCACAATGAAATGGATAACTGGTCAGCATAAACAAAGAAAGGATGCAATACTTCTCTCTGCTTGGCTGGAACAGGGATACCTAGCGAGATCCATCAGCAAGCCTATTCTTCCCTGACCCTAATCTAGTGCTCCTCAACTGACCTGCCACAGGGTCACCTGTCCTACTAATTCCTCCCACCATTAGACTCACTCCTGCTGTAGGGGTCCCAGTAAGGAAGGAGAATCTCATCTTCCAGGAGAGAGAAGCATAGCCTCCCTATGCTTGTGTCCCTACAACAGTGCAGAGGCGAGAGTCTGGCTACAAGGGACGTCCCCATGGAGACACATACGAGTGTGCACGTGTGTACAGACACAGCATGGGGGAAAGGAGGTATGGAGAGAGCAAAGGGAGGAGGATGGAATCTTCAGAGTGACAGTCCGGAGTCAGAGCAAATGGGACAGATACCGGGTTGGCTGGCGTGGGAGGTCTTTTATTTTAGTGGTCTCTAAAGTAAGGAGATATGGGAAGAAAATACTAGAATTTCTATTTAAATATATTTTTATCTCAAAAGAATGAAAGTTAACGGCTCTACTAATATTCGATATATAGAACCGGCATGACCCTGTGGTTGATATATCAACAGGCCTGTGTCCTGCAGGGGACAGCAGGTGTCCTGAGGGCAGAGTAGGTCTCTCATAATGCCAAGGGACTGAGGTGGTCCCCTCACACCTTAATCTGCCAGCAGTATGTGCAAGATACTGCCGCTTATCTGTGCTAACTAAGGGGTTTTATGATGTACTGCATTATTTCTTTTTAACCATCCAGTGTTTTTAAAAATGGGCAAGTGACTTTAAAAGATTCCTATAAGAAGAATATAGCTAGAAAATAATGCAAATAATGCAAGCGCTAGCAAGCAATAAGAGAATGAAGAGACGATCCTTATACTCCCAGCACAAACCCTTCGTCACCCACATTACAAGCCACAGGGTCAACTAACCAGTCCAGAAGTCATTCTCTTCTCAAAAAAAAAAAAAAAATCAAAATTATTAGGAAGACTATTTTGATACCTGGGTTTATATTCACCATCATGAATGCATCATGAATGCTGACCCTCCCCGTAAGTGCTGATTTACTTTGAGATACTGCATTATGGATGGCAACGTGCGCCGAAACATGGCAGACCACAGTCCATGCCCCGCTCTGCAGAGGGGGGGCCCTGGGGGGGCCGGGGCAGGGAGGGCCCGTGATCTGGCTGGTGGGCTTCAGTGGGAGAATGAGGAAGGAGTGGGGTTACACTCTCATGGATCTCAAGAGCCAGCTCTCTGTAAAGGCCTTTGGGCTGAGACCAACCAGCTGACTCACTTCTCCTCCCACCCTCTTCCGCCTATCATCTGCAGAGCTGGGGCCGTGAAGGAAAAGGGAAGGGGTCCCTTCCTATTCAAGCGCTTCATTCATCTCATTTACCTTCACGGCAGCTACCCTGTGGCCCACACCCCACTGGGCCAGCGGTTCACCCAAGAGAGCCAAAAAAAGTATGATGTTGCGAATGAGGACCCAGGTCCCTTTGCTCCCTGACTCTGCTTTGTTACTTGATGGACAGCCTCTCTGAAGGCCTCACAGCCAGGAGATTTTCTCTGTGACTGAAAATCAAAGCATCTTGCCCTTCATATTAAGAGAAAATTACCAAGCCCTTGCCACACACCCAGCACTGGGCTGTATGCGTGACCCTGTCACCTCTGGTAGGCCTCACCACAGCCCCTCGAGGTAGGTCTTACTCTTGCCCTTTGACAAGGGGAGAAACTGGGGTTCACAGAAGACAGGCAGTTTTCAGCACTGGAGCCCAGACTCCATCCCAGGTTCGGAACCTCTGCTCCCCACCTCTCTCTGCTTCTCAAGATCAGGAGTGCCAACCGTGGAGAAAAACTTGCATCTGTCTTGTGACCTTGGACAAGTCTCTCTCTGAACCTCAGGCTCCCATGTATAGAACGGGGTCCTAATAGCACATACCGCATGGGGCTTTTGTGAGGATTAAATGAGTGAATAGGTGTAAATGCCTTAAAAAGTGCAGGGCACACACAGCTGTCGTATCAGCGTTCGCCATTATTATTGCCATAATTCTTGGGTTATATTGCTCTCCCAGGAAGCTCAGTCCCTCCTCTTTTCATTCCCAATGAGAAACTAATCCTTATCATTTTATCCTGACTCTTGCGCCAGGCCTGGGGAGCAGCTGTAGATCACAGAGGGGAAAGACCAAACCACCACTCTCCCCTCCTACCCTCACCCCTCACACACCCCCTGCCACAGCCAGGTCTTGACCAAAGGAACCAGGATGTGGACAGAGCAGAAGAAAGAAGAAGAGGGCTTCTGGACCAGGCCTCCTTCAGCCCCTGCAGGGTCCCCACCTGGCACGGCCAGCCTTCTCCTCTGAGAAAGTCCGCCCAACAAAGGCTGCTCCACCGGGGCTCTAGCCACCAGGAGACTAATTAGGCAGCCAGTCCTTGGGCAACTCAGCCCAGAGGACCCAACATGAGGCAGCTGCTGAAAGATGCTGGAAGGCTGCAATCCCAGAGCCCTTCCAAGGAGTGACCTCGTCCAGCAGCTGTGGCCGCAGTGCCAGAACTCATAAGCCATCCCCCAAGTGAGGAGAAGCCGCCCTACAGAGATGGGGGACTTTGACTAGTCGGAGGTCCTAGTTCCAAGAAGTTAGCCGGGGGGGCAGGGGGCTGGGGGGGGAAGATACTCATGAGAGGAGTGTTTCCGAAGAAAAGCACATTTTTTGAAAATGAACTGCGGAGTTCCCACTCTGTGTCTCAGACGCTGCTTCTTGCAAAGGAGAGTTACTAAGTTGACTGTACTCTCAGAGGTATCAGGCTGCTTAAAAAGATGAAAAGGAAAACAAGCAGCTACAGAGGACCAGGAAGTCTTGAAGGGACTGGGGATGTTTAAGCTGAACTTGGGGGCTGCCACTGGGAGGAGAGAGTGAGCTTTCAGGATGACTCCAAAGGGCAGAAATAGGACCTTGGGAGCAGAAGTCGTAAGGCAGAGGGAGATTTCGATCCTCTCTGAGTCCAAGGGACCAGTCCAGCAATGGGCTGGCCACCCAGACATGCTCAGGCAGAAGCCAAGTGTCCATGTGGCAGAGATGTTGTGCACAGAGGCAGAAGGCCGGACGAAGTGATGCTGAAACGAGCACTTAGCAGTATCCGGCAGCTACTAAGCACTCAGCCTAGGAGAGCTTTTATAGTCATTGTGAATCCAGTGAGAAGATGTTGTGGTTCTTTTCGGCCAAAAATAATAAAATCAGCCTCTCTGGAAGGGATCTTAATCCTTCAAGTCCACTATTGCCCTGAATGAGACCATTTTCAGCACCCAAAGTACTATTTCAAGAAAGTTAAGACCCTTTTTAAGGATTTTCACTGGGATTCCCCAGTTTGGGACAGACAGCTTGGAAGAGAATACCAGGGTACCCGAGGACCAAGGGGCACGTGTGGGAGGGGGAGGCGCATTGGGGAAGAAAGAAACAGGGGCCCAAGGCCCTCTGAGAGTGAGGTGTCAAGTCCACAATGACAGGAAAACCTCTGGAAAGAATGGTAGCTTAAGAAAAAAAAAAAAAAGTCTTTATCTTGATCAAACCAGGAGCTTCTGCTGTCAATTTCATGGGGAGGTGCACGGGCAGCGGGGGCCACCACGACCCACATGCTCGGCCTGGACACCCAGCCCTGGATCATTTATCAAATCAGCAGAGGGGAAAATCCCCCAGCACAGAGCAACTCCTCTGCGGGATCCCGCCCTGACCCTGGACCTGCTTGCATTTCAATTCCTCCCAGAAAAGACATCAGATAGTCTCGTCCCCTCTCACTTCCCTTCTCCAGCTCTCCCAGTGTGACTGTCACACAGAGAAGGAGGCAATGTGTGGGAGGCTGGCGGCCACGAGGAGTGGCAGCCGGAGCCCCCTGGGACAGACAGCCCCTGCACAGCTGTGGATGGAGGACACCGCCACCACCCCTCCTCCCAGCAGCCCGGACGTATCAGCCATCCATCCAGCAGCCCCACGACAGAGGAGAGGGGCCCTGCCGCTCACAAAGGGGAGACACTCAGGCCAGTGAGGCTGTAGGACCAGCTCAGGTTCACAGGCAGGACCTGGTCTGAAGCCCGAGGCATCACCAGCTCCACAAGACTTAGAGGGTACCTGCTTCTGGGTAAGGTGAGTGGAACAGAAGCGTCCCTGCAGTGAGGGAAGTCTTCCTTAATTCAGACAAAGCAAGTGCCAGGGTTATAACTGAGCATCGGTGTGAAAGGGTTAAGGGCATGGGCTTTACCTCAGGCAGCCCTGGGTCCCAGGTCTTACTCTGCTACTTGCTCATTACGTGAACCTAAGCAAACTTCTGAATCTCCAAACTTACTTTCTTTATCCATACAATGAAGTCGAAAATAGGATCCAACCCCACAACTATTACAAAAGTGCTCAGCATAAGCTCTGGCACACAGTAAACAGTCAGCAACGACGAGCGGTGGTTATAATATTATTACTGGAAGGACCTCCAGATAGGGAGGGCAAGCCTGGATGCTGCTGGCAGCCGCCCTGCCCAGTGTCCACCTCTCTTCGGGTTTCCCTCGCTTTGCCACCATCACGACCGGCCACGGGGAGAAGCTGCTCTCCTCCTAACACCCTGGCCTAAGGGTGGAGGAAAGAAAACCGCTTTCCTTGTTTCCTCTGTGCACAGCTTGACATTGTCAGGAGAGGAGAATAAAGATCCAACAGTCGGGACTTCCCTGGTGGCGCAGTGGTTAAGAATCCGCCTGCCAGTGCGGGGGACCCAAGTTTGAGCCCTGGTCCGGGAAGATCCCACATACCGCGGAGCAACTAACCCCATGTGCCATACTACTGAGAGCCACAACTACTGAGCCCACGTGCCACAACTACTGAAGCCCACGCACCTAGAGCCTGTGCACCACAACAAAGAGTAGCCCCCGCTCGCCGCAACTAGAGAAAGCCTGCGTGCAGCAACGAAGACCCAACACAGCCAAAAATAAAAATAAACAAAATAAATAAATTTATTTTAAAAATAAATAAATAAAATAAAAAATAAATAAAAAGAACACTCCCTCTTTCTAATATTTAAAAAAAAAAAAAAAACCCAAGAGTCACACAAAATACAAGCACAATAGAAATAATTAACGTTCCTGAGCACAGGTCTCAGAATCTGCAGTGACACATCGTAGAGGGCTTCCCAAGCTCCTAGCCCCTGCCTGTCTCCCTGTGGCCGCTGCCACCCCATCACCCACCTTCCCCTTCTCTCTCCTACTGCAAGGCTCAAGGACCTCATTACGGCCTTCTTAGGACCCTGCCTCTCCATCCAGGGCTCAGGGACACGTGGCGCCTCAGTAGGTTGACAGTGAAGACACAACCCAAGTGAGACTCTGTCTCCTGCCCGAAGGACTGAGCCCTTCCAAGGCTGCATGGAACATACAAAATCCCTTGATGTGTGGATGTGTGTTCTGTGTGTGCATGGGGGTAGGGGACATACTCTCCACCCGCCTTCTCAGAGCTTACAATACACTGCAAATTATTGGGAGTTATAAACTGGAAGACTTAAGTCAGTGGTTCTCAGCATGTGGTCCCTGGAGCAGTAGCACCAGCACTTCCTCAGGCCCATCCCAGACCTACTGGATCAGAAACTCTGGAGGTAGGTCCCCACCATCTGGGATTTTCACAAGCCCTCCGGGAGATTCTGAAGCACGCTGAGGTTTCAGAACCACTGACCGAACGTATAGTCCAACTAGCTGCATGATCTTGAGTCTCTGCATCTCTAAGGTGGGACTAAAGACAGTTTCATCATCTGTAAAATGGGAATACTAATGGTACCACTTCATTGGGTGGTTGGTTACAAAGATTAGATGGGATCCTGTACGTAACATACTTAGCAAATCGCCTAGCACATTGTAAGCACTCTTAAACATTCATTAATATTGATCCTCCTCCCAAATCTAAGAGATGGGTTCTACTACGATCACTAGACCCTGAGGTCTCAGAGAGTTTTTGAAGTGATTTGTTCAAGGTCACTCAGCTGTCAAAGATATCTTAAGAGCCCATCTCCCCGGGAAGAGGCACAGGTGTCAAGGGCAGGTATGGTATGAACTACGCCCTTCTTCCTCTCAGACTTGCAGAAGTTCTCAGTCTGGAGCGGCACCCCCTCCCCATGGGCATCCAGAAATGTACAGAGGCTTTTTTGGTTGACTGAGTGCTCCTGGCTTTTAGCACCCAGAGGGACAGGGACGCTCGCCCTGCATTTTGCAAGACGGTCCTGCATAACGAAGAACTGTCCTGACCAAAGGCCCGTCGGCACCTCCATCAAGAAACATCGGCTGCCCCAGGGGTTCACAGCTACACAGAGCAGGACACAGTGTCAGAGGCTGCCTGCAGAACCCAGCAATGAAATCACAGTAATTGCAGTGAAGGGCTGGAAGGTTCAGGGGACGTGATTCCTGCTGGAGCCCCCAGGACTCCCACATCGGGTGTGGTGAGAGCTCGGTTTTACTCTCTGACATTTTGTTCTCCCTTTGACACGCAATGATCAAAGCCTCCCACCGAACCTACATGAGCCTCCACCTCCAGGACCCAGGCAGACACTGTCCAGCGCTGCGGTACTGAAGATTCTCCAGAAGCTCGTACCGGCAACAGATGTTGAGTCCAGAGACTAGAAGGTATGGTGGGGACTTGTCTTAAAAACTTTGTGCTATTTATTATTTGCCGCTAAGAAAGGGAGAAGGAGGAGAGAAAGGGAGTAGAATGTCAGTAAAAAATCCTGGCTGTCAAAAATGCAAGCAGTGGATTTAATCGGTAGAATCAATAAAGGTTTGTTTTAAAGGATGCCCAGTGAACAGGTGCTCAGACAGAGGGCGGGGGAGGGAAAGGGTAGCAGCAGCAGTGCACACAAATCACTGGTTTGCCTGAAGCAGGAACAGTGTGTGACTCTCATGAAGTGGGCCGCTGCCCCTAACTTAACACCTCTTCTCCCCTACGCCGCTCCCTTCCTTGAGAGACTTCACCCAGTGCTTTCACCAGTTACCCCTCCCCCCAAGGGGTAGAGACTGATTGTACTAAAACGTTTCTTCTCCCGCAAACCATTAAGCTGTCAAGCCAGGTGGCGAACAAATCCAGAGAGAACCAGAGCTGGAATGCTAAGAGCAAACACCGCCATTATTCTTTCTGCTCTGGACAATTCCTGCTTCAACTTTAGTGGCCCCGGGTCACATTTGGTGATCTTTGGATGCTGATGGAAGAGACGTGACGATGTAGAAAATAACCAGGGAGATGATGTCTTGATAGAGATGGAGGTAACAAGTAGAGGAGTTTGGGGGCTTTTTTTTCATTATTTTCCTTTTGACATCCACACAGGTATCCTATCCTATAATGGCTTCTGGTTGCAAACCCTCCTATACAAAGGAAAAACAACCTCTCCATAAATACCTTGCCCACGTCAGTGAAATAGCTGTGTTACACACTTGAGTACCATTTTTGAGGACACTTTAAATAGAGCATCGGTCGCTGCTTTCAATTTAACATGTGAACGGCAGCCGCTGAGGCAGGCAGAGATGATAAGGTGTGGGGACGGGCTCACAGCTTCCACTGGTGCATCTGCTCAGACTTCTAACAAATCTACAGGCACTTAAGGCATTTCTGGGACAAGCCAAATGCAAGACTCATTCAACAAGTAAATGGGCACTTGCTATGCACGTGCAAAGCTAGGCGCTAGGCACGGTGGGAGACACGAAAGGAAGATGAGGATCCTCCCCTAGATGAGGTGGGCTTTGCATAGAAATTACAGTAGTTCAAGGAAAAATGGTATAGGTAAAATGCTATCGGTTCAGAGGAGGGCTGGGTGGCCTCAGTTTTTTCTTGTGTAGAAACCCCTGGTGAGTTTTAGGAGGATTAAATGAGCTCGTGTATGATGGGCACCAAGAACAGCGCCTGGAACAGTGCCATAATGACAGCAGTCGTCAAGGAAGTAGAATTGACATTGCTGACATTAAATAATTTTTTATAGTTTTAATCTGTTGGGTGGTAAGAAAAGGAGGATTATCAGATAAAGCTTGATAAATAATAGGTAACATGTGGACAGACAAAGATGAAGGAGTAGGGAACAGTATATACAAAGGTACAGGTACAAGAAAGTTGGGGGCTTGCTTGGGAAATCATAAATAAAACAATGTGTCTTCAATACTTTGCATATATGTTATGACATGTCTGTATGTAGATTTCTTTTTATTCATCCTGATTGGAGTTTGTAGGTCTCCCTGAATCTGTGTTTTCCCATTCTATCTCTTTCTTTGTAGAAATCCAATTAGATAGGTAAGACCTTCTCATTGTATCCACTATGTCTCTTACCCCCTTTTCTGTACTTTTTATCTTTCATTTTGGATAGTTTCTTTTTCCCTGTCCCCTACTTCATAAATTATCTCTTCAGCTGTGTCTAAATTCTTTTAAAACCCATCCGTTGAGTTCTTAATTTCAGTTGCTGTACTTTGCAGCTCTGGAATATCTTTTTGGTTCTTGTTTCAAATCTACTATATATGCTTTATAGTTTCTAGCTTGCTGCCAGGTTTTTTAATCTTGTCTTATCTCTACTTGAAAATAGTAAGCAAGGTTATTTTAAAGCTAGCGCCTGATAATTGCAGTATCCAGAAAACCTGCAAATCTATTGTTTCTGCTGGCTCTTGTTCATGTTTACACATTCCTTGTGTGCTAGCTTATCTTTGATTGTATGCTGAACATTGTATTCAAAGATTTGTTTGCAGGAATAATTTGATAACTAGGATAATGTTATCTTCCTTGAGACAGTATTCTAATGCTTTGCCAGGTGGACTATCTTGCAATACAGTATAACATTAATCCCATTTCAGGAACTGAGATTCTTCTCAGCTACTCAAGTGGTTCAAAGCTGGACTTCAGAACTTGCAAGGGCTGGTTTCCTTATAGTCTCAACCCCAAATACTCCCACCTTGATAGGCCTTGAACTCCAGCTTTTGCCCCCTAATCCCATGAGGCTATGAAATAAAATTTTTAGACCCTCAGCTGCCTCTCTAGAAACCAGCAAAAAGTATTACCCCTGCTGGTAACTTACCTCCTGATTTCCATCTTCTTCTAAAATTTGACCCTGTAAAATTCATCACTGTGTTAGCTTTTGTATGTCTTCAAGGATACTTTTGAAAATACCTTTCCTACTTTCTGAATTTTCCTCAGTAGGTGGGTCAGTGTGCATTACCTAGTCCGCCATTACTAGTAGCAAAGGTCCCATAAATAGTACGTGATTTGGCTAGAACATTGGATTTATGTTAGGGTGGAAGTAAAAGATACAGCCAAATCATAGGCTGATTCCAAAACATGGATAACCTTGAGTGCTAGGTTTAAGAGGAAAAAAACTCAATAATAAGGAGCCACTGAAGATTCTTGAGCAAAGGAGGGGGTAACCTGAAAGCTATACTTGAAGAAGATGGATTGGGCACTTAAGTGCCAAACAGATCGGAGGGAATGAGACCAAAATCGGGAAAGAAAGTGAACAGGCTTTATCAAACTCGTAGAGAAGAGGTAAACATATCTGCACAGGGTTGAGGTGGTGAGACTTGGAAGACAGGGCAGGTGGAAAGCCCGTGTGAGTGGGGCACACTGACCAGAAGCCACAGATAGGAATTAGAATATGGAGAACACATCAGATGAAAGAAATTAGGAGGAAAATAGAATATGATTAGTCATTAACTGAGACTGGGGTTAAAGGAGAAGGAAGAGCCAAAGATGCCACTGGGGTTTTGGACACAAGGACTCAAATATGGGGCTTCCCTGGTGGCACAGTGGTTGAGAATCTGCCTGCTAATGCAGGGGACACGGGTTTGAGCCCTGGTCTGGGAAGATCCCACATGCCGCGGAGCAACTAGGCCCGTAAGCCACAACTACTGAGCCTGCGCGTCTGGAGCCTGTGCTCCGCAACAAGAGAGGCCACGATAGTGAGAGGCCCATGCACCGCAATGAAGAGTGGCTCCCGCTTGCCGCAACTAGAGAAAGCCCTCGCACAGAAACAAAGACCCAACACAGCCAAAAATAAATAAATAAATAAATTAATTAATTAATTAAAAAAAAAAACTTTAAGAACTCAAATATGGAGGAATAGTTAAATTGGTACAGCCACTATGGAGAACAGTATGGAGGTTCCTTAAAAAACTAAGAATAGAACTACCATATGACCCAGCAATCCTACTCCTGGGCATATACCCAGAGAAAAGCATAATTCGAAAAGATACATGCACCCCAATGTTCATTGCAGCACTATTTACAATAGCCAGGACATGGAAGCAACCTAATTGTCCATCAACAGAGGAATGGATAAAGAAGATGTGGTACATATATACAATGGAGTATTACTCGGCCATAAAAAAGAACAAGATAATGCTATTCGCAGCAACATGGCTGGACCTAGAGACTGTTATACTGAGTGAAGTAAGTCAGACACAGAAATACAAATATATGATATCACTTATATGTGGAATCTTAAAAAAAAAAAAAGGTACAAATGAACTTATTTACAAAACAGAAAACAGAGTCATGGATATAGAAAACAAACTTATGGTTACCAGAGGATAAGGGGGGGGGAGGGATAAATTGGGAGACTGAGATTGACATATACACACTACTAGATATAAAATAGGTAACTAATAAGAACCTGCTGTATAGCACAGGGAACTCGACCCCATACTCTGTGATGGCCTATATGGGAAAAGAATCTTTAAAAAAAAAAAAAAAAGAGTGGATATATGTATATGTATAACTGATTCACTTTGCTATACACCTGAAACTAACACAACATTGTAAATCAACTCCACTCCAATAAAAATTTTAAAAGAAAACAAATATAGAGGAATAGAGAATAGGGGATCTAAGCCACAACTCTCCCATCCTCCCTGTAGTCCTGAGACAGCTCCAAGAAAGATGTTTGAAGTTAGTGATGGTGGCCACCCTCCAACCCTGAAAACTCCTAGAGGAGAGAGAACTTCAGGCGAGAATACAGAACCTGCCACTGGAATACACCCACTCAGGGCAGCACGTGATCAGGCAGGGGGGACAAGCTCGTGGCGAGAGGGAGGTCACCCCATTTTGTGATTTCAGAGATTCTCTAAGTGATGTTAGGTGACAGCACAATTCTTGTTTGGGGCAAGGAGAAAGCTCTCAGGGCCCTTTGTCAACAGGGACATCGGAACACAAGCCAGG
Source organism: Balaenoptera borealis (assembly GCF_965194805.1). Lineage (NCBI taxonomy): Eukaryota > Metazoa > Chordata > Mammalia > Artiodactyla > Balaenopteridae > Balaenoptera > Balaenoptera borealis. Next base: position 109,675,498 of record NC_138864.1, read on the forward strand.
AAGTTCCATAGTAAATAAACAGCACAGAAATGGATTTAAGTGTGCAGAGGGCGAGAGGTGCAGACCTATCACTATATGACAGGTGGTCCTCAGAGACTGCTAGGACTGTCATCATTAGTTCCACTGAGTGATAAAAAGTGCCCATGAGGGTTAACTTCCCAGGTTCCCAGGTAGAGACTGAATCCGATGGAAATGTAAACCTTTAAACTGTCATCATGTCTTTCTTGGCCTACATGTCTGCCACGTACTACAGATACTTTTCCTCGTCTTCCCTTCCATTTATATGAATGAGTGTCAAAAAGGTAGCCATCTGTGAGGAAATAACTTCTGCTTCCACTGTGGGGATCTGGGAGATGATAAAATAAAAATAAAATGTTACTTCAGGAAGGGCTATATAATTTCATAAATAAATGACCGAGCTTGGCATCCATCTAAGCCGAACCTGTGCTACAGATGGAGGAGAGCAGGACAGCCGCATCAGGCAAAGCTCACCACGCATACGTAACCTGTCTGCTCCTGCCTTTTTTATTAATTGTCTGCACCAAATCAATGAGAGCTGCAGAAAGCAAATGTACTTTCCTCTTCCTGTCCTGGCCCAGGATTCCTTTCCCTCTTCAGACCTGGGATTTAAGAGTATGCTGCTCTCTCTCCCAGTATCCTCTGGGCTCAAAAAATTCCCACTAATTCTCCCAAAAGGACCCTACCTCCTGCAGTCACATCTTCAGCTCCTGTGGGCAGCTTTTACTTAACCCAGTGAAAGTCAGAATGTAGGTGTGCTAGAGTGTTGGAAAACCGATTGAGGCAGAGTGAGGCCTGAGCAAAGATGCCCCAGGGATGGATCATAAGCTCCCTGAGGTTGGGGCCATATTTGCTGATTCGCCACTGACCCCAGCCCCTGGCACCATACCTGGCTTATAAGGAGACACTCAATAAATACCAGAATTGTTGAACTGAGATTGCTGGGATGAGGAAAGCAAGCCAGGCATCACTTCTCTTCAAATAATTCTTGAATATTTTGCCAACTGAGAGCAAGGCAATGGATTGACACAATGTTTTCTAACTCTTTCGTTACATAGTCCCAAGGAGGGTCTCCCTCCCCCTGCAAATGTGTTCTTTTTGCCTCTCAAAGGTCTCATTCCATTAGAAAGCAAAATAGCAGTTGGATTTCCAGACTCCTGAGGAAGGGAGGGTTACATGACTTTCCTGTGTTTTTTGCAGGAAAGGAAAGAAGGTGAGGATAAGATTAAGTTGGGATGAAGGTGTTAAGAAGTGTAACAGGATGGACGAGGCTAAGAAAAGTCAAGAGTGTGGCTGCGGCGGGGAAATGCTGGCTGAGCGGCTGACACCCTCCACCACAAAGCTATCGGCACTTGTGGGTAAGGACCCAGCAGGAGGTGGCTGGGTATATTCCTGCACACTGATGGAATAACTTTGCCTATTCAGAGCTAAGGTGGGGGACATGGGAAGGGGGCCACCAGTAACCCACCAACCCTGGAAACTGAATAGTGTTGAGTGGCCAAATCATCTCTAATAACCCCAGTCATCACTAGCTAGTCCAACGGTGGCTTTAACAACTGTCCCCAGTAGACAAGGCCCTCCAGAAAGGTTCACCTGGCTGAGCTAGAACTATGTCCAGTTTCCCTCTGTGATGTTCTGGCCACCACCCAAGGACCGGGGTGCCTGTCCTCCAGCTACAACTTTAGGACTAGTACCTTACCTACTCCCAAAGCCGATCTTTGGAATAAAAAGCAATGGCGGCACTGCAAAGAAAAGGTTTGAAGGCAGATATGTGGAAATGGATGCTTCCAGGACCACAAAAAAATTATAGCATCCAGGAGGGGGTAAGCATTAGAGAGCCCCATAGTATGGTTTATTCTCTCAGCTCCTCCCATCTCTGGGCCCTGAAGAAGTCTGAATTCTCTCTATTTTCATCCGTCTACCCCAGACAGAGTTTAGGATTTCCTCTGGAAGTTCCTGGCCAATGAAGGAAGCAGTGAATCTCTATGTGTTGTTCAACCCTCCATTGCTTGCTTCCGGTCCAAGCTGGACCACATTCCGGATTCACCTCTCGGACTCTTCAGAAATCACTCTCCAGCTGTCTGGGAAGCTGGGCTTCCATTCTGAACAGTTAGTGGGGAACGAGTGGCTGTTCTGTTTCTCCTAGAAGCCTCAGTGAGGCAAGTTTTGTTTACTAAGCAGAGCCACAAAGAAGGCAGCCGTCTCAAGCCCACACCTACAGGTGCAAAAACAGAACTCAGCTGTGTGACAGATGCTCCATCCCCACCCAAGACCCCTGGGATCCAGGGGAGAAAAAGGAATGAAATGCCTTTGCATCTGCTTCTAACTTTGAATAGATGGGGAGATTCCACCCTCCTTGGTGGGATTTGCCTGGATTTCTCTGTGGTCACCACTCAGCCTCACGGGAAATTGTGCCTTGAACTCTAGGCCAATATTTCTCAAAGTGTAGTTTCCTGCAGCAGAATCACACCCATGGAATCAGAACCTCTGAGGGTGCAGGGAACCAGAAATGTACATAATAGATCTTTAGGTGGTTCTTATGGCATGGGCAGGGCTCCCAAACTCAAGCAACAACCCTGAGCCCCAGGAAAGTGAGGCAAATAACACAAAGAATATAGTGAGCTGGGCAGAGAGCTTGCAGCTTGGCAAGCTGGAGAGTGTGTCCTCTAGGAAGCAGCCTCTAGCCACCTCCCATGGTTGCCATGTGGGAAGAGAGGCTCTGTGTTCTCAGATATGCCTGTATTTCTACAGACGCGTAAAAACTATATTTTACGTGAAATCTCTCGATCTTTAAATGTTGGCCACAGCAAAATATTCCATGCACCTAAATGAAACACAAATGTGCTTTGGCTCACGGGTTTCCGGTTAACAGTCACGGTTGAGAACCACTGGTCTAGAACCAATTTGAGAATCACTAAACTTTAGGACGTTTCTCAGCCATACCTAGAAAGACCCTCTGCTTCCTATCTTAATCGACCCTCAGATGCAGAGGGAGCTGGGGGCCTCCTAGTCCGCTAGAGTGCAGTCCTCTGGTCCCTTCCAGGGAGGAGGAAGAAGATCCCCGTTTCCAAGACCCTTCAAGGGGATGCAGTCTCACTTTCCCACCGTCAGGCCCAGGGCAGCTTCACAGCTCCCAGCACAGGAGGCCCACCTCCTGGCTCGGAGCACTCACTGCCTCGTTGAGGTCCTTACTGTTCTGCCAGAGGCCATCGGATCCTTGGAAATTCACAGATTTCAGGCTCCTAGATCCCTCCCTTGAGTTCCCAGACTCTATAAGAGGAATAAAACTGACATGATTCTGAAATACGGTCCCTCACAACACCTAAAACCCATCCTTGAGAAGCAGGAAAGGTAATAGGAACAAAATAACACAGTGTATTTCCTCGAGTTCATCCTCCCTGCAGCGGCTCTGAGAGGCACCAGTGAAACCCTCCGGAAGCGTCCTCCTGGGAGGATCAGCAGAGAGCAATTGCTCTGGCTTTAGCGGGAGACCTGGGCACCAGGGCCCGAGCAGAACAATGAAAAGGAGGCGAGGAAGGGTCAAGGTGGGACACCCACACCCACACCCACACCCAATCTCGTGCTTTTCTTCCTCTTCCCCTCACACCTCCCCGGGGCCACAGCTGGGGAGGGTCCTTACAAGGAGGTCTGAAGACAAGAGAGAGGGAGGGAAGAGGAAACAGGACATCACACTGACATGGATTTGCTTGAGGTGGTCTTAATCTTTCATCCCCCTCTGTCAGCCCGAGTGGGTTCACCACGCAATGCTGCTGGGTGTAGGAACAGAAAGAGAAAGGAATCCAACACATAGGTCAGATTCAAATGCCCAAATGAAAGCCCAACGCCAGTGGAAGCCATTTGTAAGCTTATCTCCAGAATATAGTATCACTGTTGCCCAAAAGGGCAACTGTTGATTCAGGGCCAGACACTCACCTGGATTCAGGAACAGAAGCAGGCAGACATTGATAACCCCTTGAGTGCCGAGCTTCCTAAGGAGACACTGGAGAGCAGAGCAGAGAGGGAACCCTGTCGGAGGGAAGGGCTACAGCACACCCCCCTCCAGTGCCCTGCACTCCAGGGGCAGTGATCTCGCCTTGGGCCTCCTGAACTGACTGACCATCAGGTCCTCCTCGAAACCCTTTCCAGAAGGTTCTCCATCCTCAACCCCCACTCCCAGCACGCCTGGACGCTCTGATTCAATCAGCCTGGGATTAGGCCAGGGAATCTATAATCTCTCAGAAATCCTTAGGTGAATGCTAGGATAAGCAGGGCTTGGGAACCAAGGGGTCAACCCACGAGATTCACAAAATGAAAATATGCAGGTCAACTACCAAACCAGCCCATCTGGTTCTACTATTCAAGGAAAGGGATTCCCCACCTATGCCAACTCCTTACAAGGGGCCTGAAAAATACATTTATTTTTCAAATACTTCCTCTCTTGAAAGAATAAACTGAATTAGAGCAGGCTAACTCCACAGTGATATTTTCCCTGATTCCAGTTCACAGAGATCATTTCAAGCTGAAAATCCTTTCCAAAAGGAAGGCATACGAGGCCACATTCTTTGACAGTGCTTGCTCTGGGCCAGGCATTGGTGCTGAGCACTTTACGTGCATCATGTCACTTAACCCTGTAAGGAAATGATCATGACCCCATTTTACAGATGAAGAGGTGGCCTCAGAGAGGTTTAAGTAACTTGCCCAAGCTAGGAAGTGGGAAGACTGAATTGTACCTACATCTGACCCCAGAGCCTTTACCTTTAAGCCTGCAACATGTTCCTCCCTTCATCCTTCCCACGTCTACATCTCTGCTTGTTCCTAGATCTTTGAACGTCACTTAACAAACATCCCCTCCACGCCAATACAGTTCCTTCAGTCCCTTTGTCAGGGCCCTCTTGAAGGCAGGCCATCACGGTTGCAGGCGCAGCAGGTGGCAGAGGTCAAGAGGAGAGGCTGGGAGCTATATATAGGGCTCCTCCTGGGATTGCTTGATGACCTCTTTCGGGGATTCTGACTCATGTGTCTACCCTGCAGAAGAGCCAAAGGACAGGCATTCCTGAATCACAGAGAAGACAGGAAAGGGGTAAAAGCCATCAGGACCCTACAAACACCCACCAGGAGCATCAAATCAGAGGTGAAGATAACAAGAGAGTCTGTTGGTCGCCTGGATTTCTATTCTTTGGGCTGCTCTGTATCTCAGCCTATGCAGTGGCTTGCAAATTAGCCCTGGAGATGACAAGAAACTGGAGAGCGCCTCTCTCTGTAGCCACAAGTACAGATCCCAAGATTGCCACGACCAAATGAGGACAGAAAGCCGTCACTGACGCACACAGGGGCCCCAGGGAGTCTGAGCGTGAACACATCTAATGCTGTCGAACAAAACATGAAACCGAAGAAAACACCCAGCCAAACAGAGCCCTTTGAATTGGTGGCTTCGCTCCAGAATCGCGGATGGGAAGAGCGTGAAGACAGACAAAGCCTCGCTTTGGAAAGGCTCAAAAGAGTTTCTAGGAATGCCACGTCCCAAATCCGGTGGGGTTTGTGAGGGGTTTGGAGAGCCCCGGGCGTTGAACAGCACTTCGTTGTCAGAGTAAAAAGTGGAGTTCCAGGCTCGCCTGGCCCTCGTCTTTCATCAAATTAAAGCCTAATGCGAAATTAACTCAGGGTAGAGTGTAATTCTAACTTCAAGATGACTGAGAAAGGATTTTTTGATAAGCTGAGGAACCTAGGGTCATTTCAAGGGCATGGGAAGTTCTTATTTATTTGTTTTTGTAATGTCCCATCATTTTGTATACCTTTGGGGGTTTTGCTTAACGGGGAGAGTCCAGAAGAGGGGGGACAGACTGGAAATAGACAACATTGCCAACAGCGGGCGAGCCTGAAGGTGAACGGACACTGGGCAGCCCGGGTTCTGTTCCCACCACCCATCCCAGAAACGCCTATTCTGACTCAGCGTTGGGCGTGTTCTCCCCAAACACCAAGACCAAGAATTCTACAGTGCTTTCCAATAAATACCCAACCTAGCTTTGTTCAAAGCTAGATATGGGGCACAAAACCACCCATCTGTTTCTCCCTAATTTGCATGAGTAAAACGTAAGCTCATCACTACCACACCCAGGAAAAGTGGAATTTCAGAAAACCTAATCTTCCCTTTCACAAACTATTTAGTAACTACTTACTCCCTCTGTCTCAAGCAGAGCAGAACTCAGTTCAGCCACTGGAAATGGCTCTAAACGTGTATGCACATGAGAATCACCTGGGGAACTTTAAAACATGGGATGCCTGGGTCCCAGCCCCAGTGACTTTGGTACATTTGGTCTCTCCTAAGATTTGGAAACCTGGAACCACAGACTCTTAAAAAACCTTAAAAGTGAATGGACACTAAAATGCCCCTGGGGGCCGATTTCCTTGATTCTGGGAGGAATTTGCCTGAACCAATAATACCCCCTTCAGCGTTCTGGAAAATGGTAAAGGACGTTAACTGCAGGAAGGTGTCCTGAGCAGGCACGAAAACTGCAATTTGGGTTAAGTTCCTGCTACATCTCTAATATACCCTGGTTTTCTGTTTGTTTGTTTGTTGAGCAGCATGGGGGCTGGGATTGTTTTCCTAAAATGGTTTTTGAATGCTCGGCTCATTTTCGTGGCGAGGCGTGTGAGTTACAGCTTGAGCGTTAGGTGGAGAAAGGAGAAACAAGGGAAGACAGAACAGGTAGACGGCTGAGTCTGGATCCAGGTGCAGCTTGAAGCACTGACCCAGACTCTGGGAACCAGACCAATGCTGGACAACCTTGCTCTTCTCTTGTGGCCCTGTTGGTGCTTTTAGGCCATACCCCACCCCTGTACCCAAGGGGGTGTCCCCTGAAGGGCGTGCACATTCCCTAGAAAGAAAATGAGGGCTGGAATGTGGGTCTTCCATTGGCGCTCCGAGTACCCGACCCCACAGCATAAGGAGACCCTGCCCTTCTTTTGGCGGCGGGGGGGGGGAGGGGTGTCAGGCTGCCCAGAAATGAGGCCTGACGCACCTCATAAGTAAGGGGTCCACCCTTCCACTGAGAAACAGTGTAAGTTCCTCTCTGTGTTACTTTCCTGTTCCCATCATTAACCTTGACCCATGAGAAAGGTTTCACTCAGAGTTACGGCCTCATCTCTCTTCCTGGGAGGGGCTGGGGGACAGGCCTCGTCCAGGCCTGGATTCACGGGGCGCACAGCAATGAGAAGTCAGCGGGCATTTCTTGAGCTGCAGGACACAACTAGTGGACGCTTAGAGGAGATCTGAGTGCAGCTGACTAGTTTCAAAAACATCCTAATTTGGGTTTTATCCAGAATATGACTTTATTTTGTATTAAAGGCACTGAGTTCTGCTGGACACAATTACTTCCTCCTGCCCCCAATGTTTCTGTCTGAGACTCACTGGGAGGAGGAAGGAGATGGGACCCCAGCAATCCACCTTGGCCCAAGGCTCAAATTCACACACTCCCGCTGGGCGGCAAGGACCACATCTCTGCCCCCAGCCCCTCATCCCATCTCTCATCTGGACCTCAGTCCTCTTCCCCGCTGGCCTCCAGGTCACCTGCACACCACACCCTGTACGTCTCCATTCAGTGTGTCACAGGCACCTCAAACTCAGCTCATCAAGAGCCAGCCCCTTCGTTTCTTCTAAACCTACTCCTTCTCCTGCCTTTGATGGAGGAGTGCCACCCAGGTGGTCCTCCAAGCCCCTCAAGCTGCCTCATCCAATGACCATCAAGGCCTGCTCACTAACCTCTGACCCACTTCTGGCCCCTCCCCCCCGGCCCTCCCACTGACTCTCAGCCCAGTGCCCTCATCACCTCTTCCCCAGAAGGCAGGAATAGCCCCTAACTGACTCCCCGATTCCAGATTCATCTGCCTCCAGGCCACCCGCCACACCCCTAAGACAGACCTTTCTAAAAAAAATTGAATTAGGCTTCTTCCCTGTCCAACCTCTTCCATCGCTACCCACATCCTAGAGCAAGAAAGAAGTCGAAACTCCTATTTTATTTTGGCTTCCCCCTTCCCCTGTCTGCCACTTCTCCCACCTCCCTTCTCCAGGAGAACGCTGAAATCCAAGTATTCTTCCATGAGTTTCTCCACACTCATAGAATCAAACACACTCTCGGAGCTATATTACACATGCTTTTCTCCATCCCTTGGAAACCCTCCAAGTCACCTGGTTTAGCTGCGATTTAATTTTGGGATGGCTGTATTCCATGGTGTGGAGGTACCATAATTTATTCAGCCATTCTCCTATCAATGGGCATTCTCTTTAGCCCTTTTTGGCACAAAGATGGATGCCATTATAAACATCCTTGTACATACATCTTTACATATTAGTACTGTTATTTCCAAGAGGTATATTCTCAGAAGCAGGAATTGATTTTGTTTTATTAGATGTTGCCAGATCACTGTGTGCATTTTTGTAGCCTTCTTCATGGAAGTCCAGTTGACTCCCAGCACAATTAGTGCCACCTTCCTAAGTGGCCTTAATCCTTGACAGTGGTCCAGTAGGTATGCCCTCTTACTAAGGGAGGCTATCAGAGGCAGCCAGGGTGTATATGGCATGTATGACCTGGGAGTGAGACAGAGGACGCCAGAACTATATACTGAGCTGCCATGGGCTATGCGGAAAAGTAGAAGGACGAGGTCACTGGAGAAAAGCAGAAGGGAGGGCCCCCATGCCATAAAAATGGTGCCCTTGGCCAAGCCTCAGTCCTTAACATCAGGGCCATGAGAAATGAATAATGCTGAATCTTCTCAAAATTCCTCTTTCCAAACCAATCCATCCCATAATAACGAGGTTTCCCAGCACCTCCCAGCATCCCATATGCATCACTCTGCTTCCCTCTCTGTAACATAAAGACACCATTTAGCCTCAGTGCAAGGAACCCAGCACCTGCCAACCAAAGGGAAAAATGTCTCCCCAGAGGCTTCTGAAACACAGGTCAGCTCCCTTTGGGAATCTCATGAACTTCCCTTTGGCTTGATTTTTTTTCTTTTTTCAATTTACAGCTCCTTTTTGTCATCCACCAAGTTTAGAAAAGATTTCTTAAGAGAAGTCCATCTTGATCTAAAGTACGTCACATTGCACACGCTCTCTCTTGGATGGGCAGTGCCCTGAGGCTCTCTTAGCCCTGCTTTGTTTCTGGGCTCGTCTGCTTGGCTCCTGTACATAGAGGGACACTCTCAGTGCCAGTCCCAGTACTGCTGGGCTTGAAGACCGTAGCCCGGGTGCCTCCGGGTTCCTGTACCAGCTCGGTGACTTCCTCTTTCCTCCTCTCCTCAGCAGAAGTGCCAGGGGGGACTGAGAAGCCCTAGGGATGGTGGAGCCACAAGATGGAAGGAACCTGGGTCTCTGAATGACTACACAGAGCAAAATCTGCCCCCCCACATACAAACCAATATTGGACTGCCATGTGTAAACCCACTGATCTTTGGGGTTGTTTGTTACAGAAATCACCGACCCTGACTAATATACCATTCACGAGCAACTCAAGAACAAACAGAACAAGCCTACAATAGAAAAGCAATGTCCATCCATTCATCACCTTGAATTACAAAATTCCTGACAGCCCTACAGGCAGAGCAGTGGGTGTGACTCACCATCGTGCATGAGGATGTGCCAGCCACCCTCATACACAGTCAGAGCCTCCTGTGAAAGACTGTGTACAGCCAGCCCCGCACCCTCACGGCCACCCTCGAGTTTCCCTACCCAAGTAGTGGAGAGAGCCTGTGATCACCTAAGGAAAGTGCGATATGATTCTAGGTGTCACCTTTCAAAGACTGTCACCGAAAGTGATTTAAGCCCTGGAAAAACCTTTGTGTCCTTTTAACATCCAAAACGAATCCTCTTCACACCAGACATCAATGTTAAATAAACAGAAATTTCCATTAACCTGCACCTCTGTACATTTATTTTTAAAAAGCGGTGTCACTCTCCCTTAAATGAACATACTAATTAGTGTATTAATAAATAGCTGAATGGAATCAATGAGACATGTAATCAAGGTCTGACCAGGAGTCGGGCCAGGTTGAAGGGGTTTGGAGGGAGGAAGAGGGAGGGAAAGGAATCTTATTAGCAGGTTTGCTGAGGAGGGGAACGTGTAAAATCAATGTCCCACATGCAACTGAGATGCAACCCAAGTGGCTGGTGTGTGTAAAGCTAAGTGCTTGCCCGCCTGCCCGCTTTGACAAGAAAGCTCCTGGTGAGAGTTAATGGGACTAGCAGGGTGGACGTTAATTGGAGCTGGAAAAGCCATTCAGAGATCATGTCCAGATCACAGCTGGCAAAGTTACCCAGAACCTCAGTGCTGGAGATCTGACTCTTAGACCCTTATTTAAAATACTGAAAAATAACAAACTAGGAGGGTTGAATTTGTCTCAGCAAACACTTGCTCTAAAAAAGAAGCCCTGATGGGAGTTATCCGTTTGAGGCTTTCTGTTAGCCTTGCTCCCCTTCCAAATTCCTGGTCCATAAAGAGTAGCTAGAAGTACCTCTGCCCCTGGAGATGGGGCACTGGGAGGCCAAGGGTCTGGAGGGCTGGAGACAGCCTTGGGGGTGGAATGGGGCAGACCCTACCTCTTCGTCAGCCCTCAATTTCCTGTAGCACACCTCATAGCAGGAAGGCTCAGGAAGGTGAGAAGAGGAAATTCTTTCGCTGGCATGAGGTTTCCAGCTGACATGGTGATCTCATTACCTACAAACCCCACCCCACCTCGTTGGAGCTCAGGTTAGCACCGATACCCGAGTTGCATTCCCTCCATCTGGAGACACACGTCTTTGCGCCCCCAAACTCTGAAATAAAGAAACCCAGGTTTTCATTTCCCTGGAGATTAATATCAGGAGTTACACCCTTCTGTACAAAATCATTTCAGCGCCTGAAGCCCCTTCCCCAACACCGACTAAGTGATACTAGGTGAAGTGGAAATTGTGTTCAGATGAAAGAGACTCACAAAGAAGAAATCTTGCCTTGGGTCTGGCATGGCCCACGACAAGCCCCTCTAGGGGTGGTGCCAGGAGTCGGGGGTTGGCTTGTTAGCCCTGGATGGAGTGCGTGGCCCAGGATTCCGGGGTGCCACAGGGCCCCCCATGCCGTGAAGATGAGGAGCCTCCTAATTCTGGTTCCTGAAGAAGCCAGTCTCTCTGAGCTACCTCACAGGCAGAAATCCTGCGGCTCTGAACACCTATCTCTAGCACCTATATCCACACGGATGATCTAGAAGCAGAGTCTACGTCCTGAGGTCTGTTTCTGCCAGCCCCAGGTGTGGCCTGTGACCCGCTTACCCTGAGGTCAGCATTTCCTGGAGTGACAGTGAGGAGACAGATAAAAGGAAGTGCGGGGACATGGGGGGAGGCAGCTCTCAGCCGCTCTTGAGCTATTTTCCACGTGACTACTCATGGTGTTTCGTCCCAGGAGGCTCATAACACTGCTGGAAGGATCTCCTCCCCAGACCCATTAGAAAAGCCACAGGGTGACAGCCATCAGCTCAGGGGCAGCGCTTCCCAACAGGGCCATGAAAATGCAGAAGGAGGGGCCAGAGACAACTGTCCCCAGGCCCGATCTCAAACACAGACACCTACAGCTGGTGGTCAGGGGCCTCTCTGTCTGGTATGAGAGGTTCTAGAAAGGTTCCCCTGTGCAATCAGCATCTTACCCCCTCCACTAAAATGCCTGAAATGCCACCACTGGAACTTTGATTCTTTGGGTCAAGCACTACATTCTCTCTTCCAGCAATTCATTCCTTACTGTGGCTCCTCCATCACCTCCCTTTCCCTGTGGCCAAGGGGACTCAGGGCTAGGCAGAAGAGGGGAGTGGAGAGGGTTCAAACAGCAGGGTCCCACTGGTCTATAAGGCTACTTGGTGAGAATGACGGAAAGCATCCTCTCTGGTCAGCCCCAGCTTGGTGGGCAGAAGGCATCTTGGTGGAAGAAAAAGACAAGTCTTTCCTGAGCAAGGAGATGCAACAACGCTTGGCCAATGGGACATGGGCAAAATGGCAGCTCTCACTCACCCCTGAGTCATGGATACACTAGAGCCCCAGAGGCCCTGTTTAAAGCAAGAAAAGGAGAGGCAGAAAGGAAGTAGCTTCACTCTGATTGGAATTCTTAGGAAAAAATGCAATTACTTCCCAGTTTTGTCCAAGGATACCCTTTGGACATATGTATATGTGTGTGTGTGTTCTGTACGTGTACATACAGATATATCCATATCCCATATCTATATCTCTATCTGTATCTATATCTACATACTATTTTCAAACCAAAAATACCAGGACACATGCTCTGGCAATGGCATAGAATATCTGAAGTGAAGTCTGTTTCTAGTAAATCTGGGGCCCGTGGTCACTACTGATAGGCTAAAGAGTGGAGGATGGCTGTGACAAGGTTCCTGGGGTGACACTGTGCCAGTGAGTGCCTCCTTTCCTTCAGGGACACAGGAGAAGTGACAGGACTTTCCGTGGTGTGTTTGCAGTAGAAGGACTGTCTCATTCAGAGATGGCCTCTGTTCACAGAGGCCCCACATCTTTAAAATCCACCAACACACTGAAAGTTCCCAGACTCCCCAAGCGTTTGTTCCCTCTCCACAGTGGCTAGTCACCTTTCTCCACAGTCAACCAGCGGTTCCTTCCTCCCTCAGCTAGAGTGTTGCCGGGAATAATGCAATGTTCCAAGCTTAACAGTTCGTCAACACGCAGAGACTTTACTGCTTTCAGAGCTGAGGGGCCGGGAGGAATTGGGTGTGCTCTGGCAACCAGGGTGTCTCAGGGCAATGGAAAATCTGACTGGATCACTGGACACACGCAGTGAAAACCATGCAGGAAAATCCCAGAGGCCCTTACTATCTAGTTTAAGGCTATCTTACCAGGAAATCAGGGCCTGGACCTGAAGACATCTGAGATGGGCTGTTTCTGTAAGTATCTCCCATTGGATGCAGGTGAATATATCCAGGTATGCCAATGCCATGTACACTGGACCCACCTCTCTGGTCTCCAATGGACCATGTCAGCTTTATGACTTTGTAGCAGGCAGACATTAGCAGATGCCCCATCCTGCAGTGCTTGACGTAATTATCAGGTAGGCTCCAGGCAATAATTACTCATTAATGGTTAGTCACTGCCTTGAGTTAAAGCCAAGAATCTCCTACTTGCTCTCCCTTAAACCAAATCTAGGGGTCTGGGTGGTAAACCTGAAAAAACAGCAACCATTGCCACCCCCTGGCAAGAAAAACAAATTATCTAAGATACCACTGAAGGTGAAACATAAATAAAAACAGTGTATGTTTACAGGTGTGCATTGGCAAAATGGATGGCTGAACTGAGCACAGACTGAATATATAAACACGGGTGTTAAATTTAAACTCCAGGCAAATGCTGGATCTTCCAAAAATGAAGGAATCCCTACATATGCTTTTAAATCTTTTTTTAAGAGGCCATACTTCGAAGGAGAGCCAGGATCCATGGGACCAGCCACCTGCCCTTCTGCTCTTCCCATGTGCATGCAGAACCTCAAGGCGGTAGGCACACTGAAGCCCAGTGTTAGAAACAGATGTGACTATTTATAAACCAAGAAAATTGAAGTGCTTTAACCCAGCAGAGTAGCAAGAAGCATAACTAACAAGTTTTAGGTATCTGAAGAGGAGGCAATAATTTTCAGCAACATTGTGAGCATTTAATATGTGCCGAGCAGTGTGTATTATGCCACTTGATTGTCCCAGTAATCCTGTCATGTATTATTTTACCTTTTTAATGATAAGAAACCTGAACATCAGAAAGGATAGGCAACATGCCCAATGTCACGTAGCCAAGGAGCCAGGGTTTGATGACGTCTGTAACTTACTTTAAATAAAACAGTGAACAGTGTGGTATAATGTATGTAAGTTAGTTTTAATCTACACCCAAGGATGGTTAGTCAACATCTGAAGTACTGACATTAAAAATGCACACACTCTCCAGGGTTCCTGAGTTGGCTTTTGAAAGACTCACATCAGAGTCTACCTTGAGTCTTTCAACTACACTATCTTGATCAGCACCATTGGGTTTGTTAAAGAGCATAAGAGATGTTAGAAACAATTTTTCAGTGGGAAATTAAGCAGTGTCAAAGATAGACGACTGGATAGAAATACTGTCCGGGCACCTCCGCCCTGTGGTAAAAGAGTCTGGCCAGCCCAGAGCATTTGCGTCTTGGCTTAGGGCTCCCGTTATGTTTCATCTTTCAAAAGATTCTGTCCTCTGATCCCACTAGAAGGTGAGCTGAAACCTATAACCAAAATATTGTTGCATCTGCCTCAAGTAAACCTTCCTTTAAATAAACCTCTCAGAGTCATGTTAGGGATTAAATGTTTGTGTCCTCCCAAAACTCATATGTTGAAATCCTAATCCCCAGTGTGATGGTATTAGGAGGTGGGGCCTTTGCAAGGTAATTAGGTCATGAGGGTGGAGCCCTCCTGAGTAGGATTAGAAGAGAACAAGTCCCCCCCGCCCCCACCTCTCTCTCTCTTTCTCTCTCTCTCTCTCTTTCTCTCTCTCTCTCTCTTTCTCTCATACAAGGAGAAGACAGTCATCTGTACACCAGAAAGAAAATCTTCACCAAGAACTGAATCATACTGGCACCCTAATCTTGGACTTCCACTCTCCAGAACTGTGAGAAATGTCTGCTGCTTCAGCCATCCTGTCTATGGTACGGTGTTATAGCAGCCTAAACTGACCAAGACCGTCACTAAGTCAGTGCTTCCCAAACTTTCTCACTTCCTGACACACACACAGAAAATGATAATATTTGTACTGCAGCCTGGAGCTAGAGAGGGCGGGCTTGGGTGCTCTGCCAGGTGCACGCTCCATGCATACACCAGCAGGGTTGAAGGAACTCGCCATCCCTGGCGTACTAGCTGGGAAGGAAGACAGGGTCTTCACTGAGCTTCAAGAACAGGTGACTGCTTCTATGTCCCCTTACTAACAAAGATGCGCACGTGTGGTGGAATCCAGTCTGATACTTGCTTTGTAGGAAGGTTGTAGGGGGAGGAGGCCTACAGCTCTCATCTATTTGTAATCAATGGAAACTGAACCCCGAAATAATCTGTTCATTGGGAATGGCCAAGTTGGCGTAAGCCGGGTTGCAACGCCAGGTCTGTCTGCTTCCAAAGTCTTTGCTGGGTCCTCGTGGCTCCATTGTTTCTTGGGCCCAAAGAAGCTTAATCAATGGTTATTTGTCAAACCTACAAGGGATGCTCTCCAGGGAACACCATGCCAAAGGGTTCTGTCCTTGGTGCTCTACAGTTTCACGTTTTTATCAGTAATTTGAATGAAGACACTTATCAGATTTGCAGATGACAAACTCTAGGACTTGTGAAGGTCAAATGAGATACTATGGGAGAAGTCATGTGGTCCCTATTGGTGATAATGACACACAATTCAAAACTATCTTATCAGGCTGGAACAGGGCCCAAACTGGACTCCAAAACGAAACGGAATGTGATTACCATAAGTTCAGAATTTAGGTTTCAAAAAAATATGCCTGGATAAAGTACCAGATGGCAGAAGTTAACATAAAATACAAGTGTGGGAGGCGTATACAGATCCACTGGTCATGGACCAGCAGTGGGATGGAGCTGCCCCTAGATTGTAAGGGAGCCTTTGGCAAACAACCCTGCCACAGGGGCGTCCTGACACTGGGATCTGGCGCCCCCGCCTCCCAGACTCCCACCTTCTCCACACATCAGTCCCAAAGTCAGACGTGGAGTCAGACCTAACCACGCATGGCAGCAATGAGCTCCCAATCCACGTGGCAAGGTCATTAGAAGAGAAAGAACCCATTGTGTGCCACCAAAACGGGGTTGCTTGCATCCCCCGCAAAGATGCCCAACTTGCCAGCACAGCCTAGATGTGTGGCTCAGAGAAAAGAGTGGAAGGAGAGTTGATAAGAGCCTGGAATTTAAGATCTTCTTCACACAAGATGGAAGGAATAGGGGGAAAGGGGGAACATAAAAGCAGGCAATTAACTAGCAAGGGGCAATCATTTGTCCCCCTGAATAGAAATCTCTTTATTTCCTTGAATTTCACTTTCATGTCATCCTTTTTCTTTTTTCACTTTTGTGAAACCTCAGAACCTTCTGGCCTAAGACCACAGGAAGGCAGCCAAGTTTAATCGGTTCTTCATTTCAGAAAGGAAGTAACAGCAGTTCCTATGTCCTCCCAGGCAATACAGTAAGTCTGTGATCAAGACTCCAACTCAGTAGATGCTTTATTCACAATCACTGAGCAATGACGATTAAATAGAAGATTACACACCAGCACACAGCCACCAATGCATGCTGACTTTCCTCTGAAGCTACTTCCCACTTCCTGTGGACTCGCAGTTGTTTCATTATGTGTGATGCCCTCTACCGTCCGACCACTCTAGCACCCCTCTTTCTAAGCTCAGGAAATCAAGAAAAAAACTAAGCCACCCTATTATTGGAGGCAAACAGAACTGCAAATAGGTATAAGACAGTTGCCTGCTTTCAAGAAGCTTGCAATTAAGGGGAAATATGAGAGGAAAATGCTAAAAATACAAGTCAGTAAATCGTATATTACAAATAAACTCTTGGCAGCTTGAATCTGCAGAGAGTTTCTAGCTATACGGCTGCTATCTTGACACAAAAGTTCCTGGGACTGGCTCACGTCTGGAACGCGGACAAGGCTACGTGCAAAATTTGTTAGCTGGGAAAAACTCTCCCAGGCCTAACGATTTTTTAAAATTTGCAAATATAAATGCCATTCTTTCAAAACAATATGTGCTGGGGAAATGTTGCTTGATATTTTTAGGAGTTACTTTTCTCTCTCTGGCCACGTGATATTCCTCAAGCTTTACACTCGAGCTCTCTGGAACACTCTAAACATGGGCATCTTCAAGTTAAAGCAAGAGAACTTCTATTGCATCCCCAATCCTAGATGCCAAGAATATACCATTTCGCCTAATAATTAAGGGCAGCCACACGTATAATTACAGGTTTTAAAAAATACTTAATTCATTTGTTTTGAAGTATTTGCCGCGAAGCATTGGGTCTTGCTAGTATCGAGTCCTAAGAGAAGGAATGAGGAGGTTAGAATGCACAGCAGTGACCTCCTTGCGAAATCAGGCCTGGGTTTAGCAAAGCTTGCTCTCCCCCACTGCCCCCAGCACCCAGCCCAGGGCCCGGCCACAGTCCAGACCCTCTGTCCAATTCGACACTGCACACGCAGTCGGCAGCTCGAGTACATGCACCTTTCTTGGATCTTCTCATCTGACCACAGAACCAGAAGCCACTTTGACATCTGATAAGCACAGGTCAGTGGGAAGTCTCTACAGTGACACTTAGCGGGCAGCGAGGTAGAAAAGCAGGAGCAGTGGGGATTCCCTGCCTCTATCCCAGACTCAGAGGCAGCCTTGGAGAGGAATGGGCTCAGCAATCTCCCCCCACCCCCCGACCCCATCTCCCAGCATGCAGAGTCAGGCGTAGAAGATGCCACCAGCACAGCCCCGGGCGATGTCAACTAGTCTATTTTGGTCCTAACCACACATCACTGTGGTTAAATTACTTCCCTTCTTAGGACCCCGGGCCCTGCCCTCTGCCCTCTACTAGGGAAACAAGTTGCCACCAGATAAAGTGGGGAAAACTGCTGAGCTCCCTGAGACCAGCAGCGCAGCTACATAAATATATTATGTACTGAGTGCAGCTGATAACACCTACAAGGGCTGGGTACAGAGGCGTGGCGCGGGAAGAACAGAAACCTGTCATCTCTGTGCAGCTCTGAGAAGGTTAGAGCTCAAAAATACCTACCCTGCCCACTGTTCCCTCTCCACAAGAGAGACCACAGTACAAGCCATTTTGATTAGCTGCTCTGAGACACCCAGGAGCAACCCAGAGAAGAGAGTAGCCCCATTGTTTCCCTTGAAATTGAACTGCAATTTTACAGCTGAAGATACCCTTTGGGGCTGAACTACCAGAATCCCTCATTCGAGAGGGCCGGTGTGAGCCGCGTCCATGCCAGCTGGATACCTCGACCCGTCGGCAGACCCCCAGCCCCACGTGAGCCTGGTGACCTTCCACAGCAGCACAGCGGGGCTGGGGGTTGAAAGGGTCTGGGTGGACTTGAAGGAGTTAGATATTTTTTTCTCCAAACTCTGCTCAAGACAAATGGCCTATTTTCTAAAGTTCCCACAGTATAAGCACAAGAGCCTAAAAGTTTTGCCACCAGCCACTTCTACATCTCCTGGGCTTAATGGGGACCACTACATGACAAAGCGTCCCTGCAGAATGCAAAGCACTGCACACTGAGACGGTAACTCATCTTTTCCCCACATATCGCAAAGAGGGGGGAAGGAACCCTGCTTGAGTAGCTGCCAGGTACTAGGCTGCTCGTATTTTAATTCAAATACTTTCACCATAAATGTGTGAAGCAAAGTGTGACTACAGCGAATGCCACCTGCAGCCCCCCGGAGACAGACCATCCCACCTGAAGTCCCATCATGTCCCATCGTGGGAATCATACAAATTTTTCTTGAAGGCTCTCTGGACCAAGCAAAACTTCACAAGTGGCCAGATCCTACCCGCAGGCCTGGATTGTACAGACTGGCCCCTACTCCAGGACACAAAATTAGACAAACAAGATGTTATATTTCTAAAGCGCGAGATCAAAATTTTCATCCCCGTCTCTCAGCTCAGGGTGGAGCTCGTTTCACCAAACCACACTGTTTTGAGTGTGTCCACATTGAAAACGAGGTGGACACACCAAGAAAGGGAACAAGCTAATGCCCAGAACGAAGACCTGGTCATTCTCCTCTGCTGAATTCTAATTCTGCCTTTATTCTGATCTTATTCTGTAACCGTCTGTGAATGACTCAACCTTCCGGGACCATGCTTTTTCCATTGGAAAATAACAGAAATCTCCTAAGGCAAGGTGAATGCCTGGATATTTTCAGAATAATCTCAAGCAAAATGTTCAAGATAGTATGTTTAATTCAAAACATGAACCACTTGAAAAAATGTAAAATCTATATGTGGGTTCTCTTGCTTCTTTACCAAGCTTCTGCCAGATCCCAAAATGAGCTCCTCTGTCTACCAGTGGGAACAGAAGTAAACAGCAGAGTAAAAGCACAGAGATGCCGCTGCCAACAACGCAAGCGCCCCACATCCGTTGGCCTCGCCTCCACCCACAAATCATCCCATGTGCACCTCAATTCACCACGTCCAGAAAGACCACATCCCCCGCCCCTCAACCAAGGCTCAGTCTAGAAATCTATAGCTCAGTGAAGGGTGTCGCCTTCCACCAGCTGCCCAAGCTGGACACCTGCAAGACGTCCCCAAGTCCCCCGCCCCTCCCTCCTACCACCTTCCCCACCATATCCACCATCTGTCCGCTCTAACACCCAGGGACCTGTCAAATCTGTCCCTTTCTCTCCTTTGCTACCACTTTGGGCAGCCCTCGTCCATGTCTCCTGGATTACCATAATAGCCTCACTTTTGATTCTTCCTCCACAATGCAAAGCTGGTCTCGTTGATTCCTCATTTGGAAATCCCCAGGCCTCGCCACTGCCTGCCGAATGAAACCCTTATCTGGACACTTCTCCTGGTCCTGGTCCTGGCCCAACCTCCAGGGGTGTTTGCATCTGGTCCCACTTCCCACCTCTGCTGTGGGCGCTCACCTCTCCATGCCTTGTCTATGCTGCTTCCTCCCCCGGGCACCTCTTCCCCAGGTGTTCACAAGGCCAGTCCCGCTCACCCTTCAAAACACCCTTCAAACCTCCGATTGACGGCCCCTCCTCCTCCAGAAGAACTTCGCCACATCCTGCCTTTCACATCTGGACGGGCGCCCCTTCTTACACCTTCTCAGGAGGCCCTCTGATTGCACAGAGCCCACGTCTTACCACCCGGTGTTTAATTATCTATAAACGTGTGCGCTGTGGCTACACCAAGCTGTGGGCTCTCTAATGGCAGGAACTGGGTCTTTCATCCCTGTACAGCCAAACTCTTGCATGGTGCCTAGCACATAGTAGGCACTCAATAACTATTGACTAATTGATGGATCGATCAATTCATTGGTTAAATATTCCTTAGTTCACATCTACCTAACTAAAACATGTAAATATATACGTATGGAGCAAAGTGAATGGTAGATATGGAAGGAAATCAAGACCTTTTTCCTTTCTCCGCAGTCCCCCATTAACCTACTACTGCCAGGAGCGGGACTCCCCCTCCTGCCCCGGCCTCTGGACTCCTGCACTAACCATTTCCTCCAACGGTGTCCTGCTACCCCATGTGCGTTCTCCCTTCTGACCCTCTGCAAGCCGCTTTTATCACTTACAGCTCTTCACCAGATCAGCAAACACACAGGAGCTGGTAAAGGTGCAATGGTGAGAGGCCTAAGCTGAAACATTATTCTCTCTTACTTGATTTTCTCTAACCGTGCGTGTAAATAGAACCTTCCTTCTGACACTCACCTGGTCCTTTAATATCCATAGCTACGTTCATCCTCACCTCCTGAGCTTCAGGTCAGGAACAGCAAGGGCTTATTCTGACTTGAAAGAAAGAGAAATTGAGGCCTAGCCCAGAGAAGGAACTTGGCTGAAAGAGATTCAGCAAACCTAGGATTAGAAGCTGGGTCTCCCGATTCCCTGGCCAGCACATAATACTTCTTCAATTGCTCCGAAAATGAAAACCTCAGGATTATTTTGCAGGAGAGAAAAAAAATAAGCCTCAAGAAGCTGTAGCCACATTTCTGACAAGCTCCACTCCGAGGGCACCGTTAACTTACATAAATGATTTCCTATTACACCGCAATTGTCACTGCAACATGACAGTGCTGCAGCCTCCTTGAAGTGTTCTCTTTGTTGTTTTTCTGTACAGATCCCCCAGAAAGAAGAATCAAATATGGTCCGAGAAGGAAAACAAACAACACGGCACCCGCAGACCCAGATTCCCCTTCCGCATGACTCCTCCTGAGAAGGACCAAAGAGAAGGCTCTGAATGGTGCCCCCTGGGCCTGAGCCCTCTCCCACCTGCCCTGTTCCCAGAGTTCTGCTGTGTCCCTGCAAATAGGATTCTTTTTTTTTTTTTAATGAAAGCCAACAGTTTATGAAGAAGAAATGAAGTGGCAATTTCCCAGCATGCCTGGGAACCGATACAAGCTGTTGTCAGGGTCTTCCTTTCAAAGGGTGACCGCTACACTCCTCCAGAGTCAAGAGTGACAGAGCTCCAGCGCTTGACTTACAACTGCTTCATCATGGCAAGATATTTTTAATTTAAAACTCACTGCAGTTGGGTTCAAACTCAGCTGGGACTTGATTTACTGCTAATTCATGTCTCCGATTCCTATAATTCTAAACTCAGTCGCCAAACAGTTTAATGCTGCTAGAATCACCAGCGCTATGCTTTATGAATGGGCGTCAGGGGAATTTTGTTAGTAAGTGTGTGTTAGCAACTGTTATTCACTTTGGAAAAGGAACACAGGGCTCGGGCAAAGCATGGTGAGGCTCTATAATTAGGCACGTGGGTCCCCAGGTGATCCAAATCCAAGTACTATGGGGGTGATACCCCACCCCAGCTCACACACACAAAACACACACACACACACACACACACACACACACACACACACACATGCCCACATACATCATTACCTAGGTAAGACAAATACTGGGCAGTGAAATGCTTCCCATGGGAAATGCCTAGCTTTGCTCTCTGGATCACTACCCAATGGTAGAAACCATGAATTTACAGTCTAATTAGAAACATTTGACCTCTCTAGGGTAGCAAAGTTTCTTCTCTGAGAGAAAATTTGTTTAAACCATCCAAAATTTGGGGAGCTGTATCTTAATAACTCACGCCTTTTTTGTTAATTCAGAACATTTATCTTTGCCAGTTACATTGAAGTCTCTTATTCAATAAGCGTAGCTGAAAAAAATATATTGAGAAGGTGAATGTCATTACTCACGTATCTTGCAAACATCCATCTTGATCTATTACATGCAACCGAAAAGTGCTATACTTGTTGGAAACGTTTCCACAAACCTGTCAGAACTGCAATCACACTCCTTAAAATGGTCCCTTTAGAAAATACACATCTGAAGGCACCAGGGTCGCCAACATCTCATGGCAATTCACAGCCATTTCTGAGATTCCCAAAAGCAAATGACAAGGACAAGAGGAAGCTGAGCTCCTCTGGAAGCTGCACCTCACGAGTCCCTATTTTAAGAGCACAGTACATTTGTTCTCCTGTTTTTTTCTCCTCCAAACTACATTCAAACCTGAAAGCTTCCAGATGAAGGCCAGCATCTCCTAAAATGCTTTCTGGGGAACACTTGTTCCAAGAAATGTCAACAGGTTTAAATATACCCACGCAAAGGTATCCCTCCACTGAAAAAAATGGTTTGCTAAATATAATTAACCAGGATTCTCTGTAGCCAAACTTCTTTGCCTTTAATGTGCATCCTGAATCTCCAATGGAGGACACAGCATAAAGTGTTTGCAAGACTTACTTAGCCACAAATGCCTTTTCTATGGGGGGTGGGGGGCTCGTCTTTGGGATGCTCTGGGAAATGCAGTTGGGTCATCCCTCCCAATCTATCTGCATCTAAACCCATAGTGGGTTTTACATGAAGAGCAATAATTCATTTCCGTGTGCATCAGTATGAAGAGACCACGGCCCCTACCTGCCCCCAAACCACTATCACCCAGAACACTCTAGGGTGACTGATGGGTTCAGCCTGCGCTTGTCTTGGTTCATCTTAATCCTCTGAAAGAGCCACAGCCTTGATGTGGTTCCACGCCAGCCCCGCCAGAGAGCTGGCACCCACCAGAGCAGCCGGTTCACTCTTTCCTAGTTCTCTCCTTTATAGACTGTTCATCTCTTCTCCTTCTCCTCCACTCATTCATTCTTTTTACTCGGCAAATATTTACTGATTTCTTCCAGTAAGACAGGCCCTACGCTGGGTACCAAGGATACAAGAGAAGGAAGAAACGGTCCCTGTCGTCTAAAGACATAAAGAAAGAAGTAATTTCAGTGCTATTGGCATCATCGTTATGGCCAGCAGCAGCTTCTTTAGCACCATTAAAAAGTATGAATTAAGTTCCTGATTACACAAGAGACTGCTTCAAGCAGGGGCTGGTCCCTGACCCTCTGGGAGCCGGAAACCTTAGGCAGCCCTGCTAACGCAGACACGTCTCAAAGTCAGTGAGTTGCTCGCAACAATCATCAGTTAAGGACAAGTGCATTTAGGGGAAGAAGACAGGGGTCAGTATCTAATGGCAAAGAGAGCAGGGAAAGGGGTCACAAGCAGAGCAGGACCATCGGTCCTTTGCCCCACCTGACCCTAGAGGAGCTTCAAAGTACAAGAGTTGTTAAAAAAAAAAAAAAAAGGAGGGGGGCTGACTCCAGGCAATGACCTATGGGAAATATTTTATGCAGAAATGTCTCCTGTTGCTTTGTATTTCAACGCTTACAATATTTTTTAAAACTGGAAGGGGGCAAAGGTCATTTGCATCTGTCCCCAGCTTCCCAGCAGCTGTGCCCCTCTGCCATTACAAACAGAAGTGTCTGAGATATTCACATACCACCATGTGGAAGGCATGCCTTTGGTCAATGAGCCCTACAAGATAGGAAACCTGGCTGGAACGCATTCTTCATGTGGTTCCTCTGGGGATTAAATTGGGTAAGCCATAGTGTAGTTGGCTATTTTGGCCATAGTCATGAATGCTGGGGGCTGAATGATGCCTTACTGGTGCAGCCTGCTGTGGTTCGCTGACTCTGTTCTGAAGAACCGTATCTTCCTTATATGGAACCCATTATCACAGACCCTCAATTTATGTACCTGTCTAGATCGCTCAACCCCACCAAACATCCCACCCCACCCCCAATTCTGGGCTTCAGCCCCCTGCCCTGCTCCCAGCTGGAGCGGCCCCAGGGACACCTCACCCCATTCATTCCTCTGCTCCGAAAGTTCCTGCTCCCTTTCTTCCTTCAGGGGCCAAGGTCAGTGTCCTGCAGGTGCAACACCTTCAGGCCCACTCGGGGGGAGCCACGGAAGCCCCAGCTCCCGGGTCTGACCCCATAGGCTCTAGTTTGACCTGGCATCACGACCCCAAGGGGCGGGGGAGTTTCTGCCTTGTGGGGTAAAAGGTGCCCAGGGAGCTGCAGCAGGAAGGACCCAGCAGGAGGATGGATGGTGGCCGTACCTGTCCTCCAGACTTTTCTGAGACCGTGTTCTCATCAGGCTTCTCCCGGTACGTCCTGAGCACCCGAGCCACCAGCTGTGTTTCCTCGGGAAGCGGTGGCTAGCTTGGTAATATGTCATTCTTTGTGCATTCCTTCCCTCCCTCTCCTCCCTCCTTCCTTCAGTCTTGCTGCCCTGGGATTCCACCCCTCAACAAAGTGTTACCACATCAGCTTTTGCCTTGGGCTCTGCTTTCTACGGAACCCAGGCCAAGACTGGGGGTGAGGGGACAGGCAAGGGTGTCAGGCCCTGGGCTCCTCCATCACTTTCACCAGAACAGTCCATCTTGCCTCTGTTCTGTGCATTAGAATTCCACATAAAATTGAATTTGAATAGAGAATTCCACTGCATAAATATTTTTTAAATCACCGATCTTGACCAATCCCCTCATTTTATAAATGGTAATACTGAAACATAAGGTGATTTTTTTTCCCAAGACCCCTTTGCTGGTAAGTGACAGAGCTGGAATCGTCTACATCTGTCTCCAAAAGCTAGCTTTTCCCACAACACCAGTGCTGTTTAACCAGGGGGACATACCAGCATCATGCAGGAACCTGAGAAAATATACACTTCCTGGATCTCATTCCTGTCTGAGAACCTCTCGGCTACCTTGGAAGGACAAGGGGCAAACACTGAATCTGGAGTTGAACTGTCTACCCACCTGGCAAAATTCTGCTTGAAACCCTAGTATCTATATAATCACCAGAACCTAGTACTTAGTGTGAAAATTCAACTGAAACTCTTATTATAGACTCCACCCCTTCATTCACCATCGGGAGGAGGCAAATCAAAGTGCTTGTTTTAGCCCAGCGTTTCTTGGGGGATTCCCAGGGCCACTACACAGTGTATCTATTTCTTGTGGTTTTACCAATCCACATTCGAGTGCTTAAAGGCTCTGAGAAGTCCTGCAACAAAGAACCTCTTTCTCTCTGGTTTACACTCAGGATTTCTCAAACTCCTTTGACCGTGAAAACTGTGTATGTGTACCACCTATTCACAGAATATGCTCTGTGAAATTCTGCTCTACTTTAGGTATCACCTCCGGGCAGCAGGATTGAGATGGAGAGGAAGAAAATCCACGCTAACCTTCTCTGCAGAGTCAGCTGACGTTCCACGCAGGATGGTTCAATCACACATCCCGGGGGCTACCGCCCTGCCAGGCCCTCCTCTCATTGTCTATTCCCTCCACGAGAGGAGAAGCGATCGTCCAGCTCTACTCGGCTTTCTGTCCCTCCTCTTGACCTCTGGGCCAAAGCCAAAGAACGGTTTGTTCACCCCCTGGTTCCCGACCCCACTCTACCCAGAAGGAAATCCATGAGTTGGGCTCGTAGCAGACAAGTTCAAGGAGGATGTGAAGTGGGAACCCGATCTTGAGTGAAGACCAGGAAAGCCTTTGACCAGCTCTGGTTTTCCTTTCCTGTGGGTCCACTGACCTCTTCCTCCACAGCTCCTCTCCCCACGATTCCTAATGAAAATCCTTGTCTCTGGAAGACCTTGGGAATTGATTCGGCTAGTCTGAGTTCAGCACATCGACTGCAGAGACGATATCCTCTTAGCTAGTGATCTGTTTTGTGTTGGATTGACAAAACGTTCCAAAATCCAATTTACTGTTGCGAATCCTGGTTCATGGAGAACGCGCCGTGGAGAGGGCGGGGTGTAGCCAAGCTTAGCTGGCAAAGAGAGGATGCCTGAGGTCTCCCACACACCTGTTGGCATGAGTCTGAGCAGGCCAACGGTGGCAGCCATTCCTGCTGCTGCCCGGCGGGGTGGTGATGAAATCCAAGTGCACCCTTTCAGCCACCTCAAGTTTGGCAGACGCTTCATTCCCTTCAGCGTAGAGGAGAAGCCAAATAAATAACGTGCAGAATAAAAGTTTGTCTTTCACAGGGAAAAACCAAACTAACTGCAGCAGAATCACCTGCGGACGCTCCCTGACGTGTTCAGGCCAGAGAGGCCACGTCAGGCAGCTTAGTAGGCCCGACTTCCAGGTGGGACAGCACCCACCTAGGTGCATGGGCTCCAGCAGGGCCTCACTGCCCACACCTCTAAGAATCGGGATGTCATTCCTAACTAAGCGCTACGCTTACACTAAGTCTGCACAAAGACCTTCCTCACCCACAGCCCGTTTCCACCGATTTCCAGTGAATCTCTGCTCCAACACCATATGGTCCAGACACCCAGCACAGCATGACATCCACAGACAAAGATTCCTTCCCTGCCTCTGCCTTCCAAAATCTGGAACCCTAGGGCTAATCAATGAATGAGCGAGCAAGTATTGAGCACCTACTATGAGCATCTTTCCCCAAGAATAAAGAGACTATCTACCTCGTAGCAGCCTGGGGCACTCATTCCATCTTAGTTCCCAGACCATCAACATGAGAATAAACAATCCCCACCTTACAGGGTGATCTGAAGGATTAAGTGAGAGAGTGCCGTTTCTACAACGCCAGCAAATTTGAAGTAGCCACTGGGAGAACTAGACTCCTACCAGCACAAGACTCAGAACCTCACAGAATGAAAAGCAGAGATCGGGACTGCACTCATTCACTCCTTCTTCGTTTTTTCCCAGGATGAAATAGGAGCTGCCAACTGAGGCAAGAGTCACCCTCAGAAACTGAGCACTCCGCCAGAATGATCCTTGCAATTTCACAACCAACGACAGTCAAGGATAAGGCTCAGCCCCATTTGATGAAGGGGGAAGTCGAGGTTCAAAAAAATGAATAGATTTGCCTGGGGTCACAGAGGCGGTCCAAGGGAGAAACCAGATCTTCTAAACTTCACCCCAGCACACTCTCCCACAAACCTCTCCAGGGTTTGCTAAGGATGCAAACAGCATGGTAACGAGGAGGGAGGTCAGTCTGCCCAGGGCTGAGACCTGGCTCCACCCGCTGCCAGCTGTGTGATCTTGGACAATGTCCTCACTTACCCCCCTCCCCCCATCTCAGTTTCCTCGTGAGCAAATGGGGATAGTAACAGTGAGTGCCTCTCTGGGCTGTTACAAGGAAGACACGGGCCAACCTGTGCAAACCCTTAAATGATGCCTCCCCCAAGTAAGTGCTCAACAAATACTAGCCAGCATCGTCATCATTAATTATTATTATTTTCCACTCTGTTATTTTCACAAGGACGAATACCAACGTCCTCACAACCTCTTCCCTGGGGAGGCGGATGCCACAGGATCATAAGCACAGGAATCCTGGGGCTCACGCAGACTCACCCCGGGACTCGGGAGGCTTTTCTTCCAAGCTGCCTCATACCAAGCAGGGAAGCAGCCCCCTCCCTCTGGAACAAGGCCTCTGCTCTGGGAATTAGGACCCCCTGCCTGTCTCCGCTTTCAAGATCCATCTCTTACCACTCAGCAGCAGAGCCCCCTTCCGTCTCCCTGCTGACTCCACGTTCCTGCCACAACTAAAAGGCTACAGTCTGGACAGTAAGGAGGGAAGAAGGAAGAGGGGCTCAAGTCCGGACCAAGGCAGGGGATCAGGTGGCGGTGCGCGGCAGGCAGCAGTGGGACTCACAGCTACTGAAGAGGTAGCTGGTGTCCGCAGGGCTCCACGTGGACCCAGCCTTGCTCAACAGAACCTATCGGGCAATTACCCTAATCACGTGCATCTCCCCAACAGTCGTTTGATTTATTAGTGCGCCATCTTTTTAAAATGCCGCTCTTAAATATAAATAACACTTAATCATCCAGCTGTCGTTAAATTCATGTTATATTGATTTCTTGGAGTGCCACAAATTTGAGGGCGAATGGGCTGGTGGATGTATGCACAAAGCCACGAGATGGATTAGCAAGGGGGTGGGGGGGATGGGAGGAAAGAGAGGTGGGAAGGAGGGGATGTCAAGGGAGAGAAATGAGCCCTGCTCAACTGCCAGAGGGTCCGAGCCGGTTCCACGTCGGGCAGCGCTGGACACGAATAAGAAGGGGAGAAGAGAGCCTAGAAGGACGGGCACGTCTGCTGCACAGACTCACCACAGCCTAGGTCGCGGGTCGGTTTTCTGTAGGGCTACCGCCCTGTCACAGCCCACTGCTGAAGCCACCCCAACAGGTCTCCGAGGTGGCACTGTCTGTGTAGTGGTTTCTCCGGGTGAGGATGGGGAGAAACGACTGAAAAAAATGCCCCCTAGCTGGCTAGGAGGAGAGAGATTGGCAGCGATTTCTTTGCATCAAAGCTTGGTGATAACTAGGAGTTAAGAGAGGGTGGTTTCCCCACCCCCTTGGCTCTCTCTCCACTTCAGGACTGCTGCCTCCCTGGAAAGCCCCCACTTAATTCCCAGCAGCCCTCATTGTGATTAAAAGGATCGGAGGCCAGGTGTAGGCAGACTCTGCCCTGCAGATTTCCCTGTCTGCAGGGAGAAGCGGCTGCGGCGGCAGCGGGCGAGGGAGAGGTGCAGAGAAGCAAAAAGGAAACAAGTTGGCAGCCTCAGATTCCTCCGGAAACGTTTGCAGAGCGTCGGTGGGCATCCAGAATGAAGTGCTGGGAGGACAGAGGAGAGCACGGGAGTACCAAATAGGGCAAAAAGAACGGCTCGTGGGCAACCCAGGCCGCGCGCTCACAGCAGAGGCGCCTGGAGCACAGCCCGGCAGCAGTGAGGGTCTGCTGAAAAGCAGCTTTCGCGGTTGGGGATTTTCCCAGTTTGATTCCCTTCCGAGCAGCGAGGAAGACCCCAGAGAACTTAAAAGGAAGGTCACAGAGGAGTGGCGGAGAGGGAGAGTGGCAACGTGACAAGCTCCGGGGATGACAAGAGAGCCCGGAAAAAATGAGATGTACAGCCAGCTTTACATAGATGTTAATTAATGCCTGCTTTGTCCTAGAAACCAAACTGGTACCTAACACTAAGTTCGGAAAGTGTGGGGATTTTTTGACCCACGTTAAAAATGTTTAGCTTATCACCGGCATAATGACTGCTGGCTTAGCATGAATGTGATGGATCCTGAGCCTGCAAATATCCGAGAAAGGAAAGAAGGTAGGGAAGGAAGCAGAGAAAGGGGCAGAGGTCTACAAGCAAGACACACAGCCATTTCAGGCAGCTCTGGACCGCACCTTTTCGCCCCTTCAAGGTCCCGAGAGGAAATGTTTACCTGGGAGCCACCCACTGTCGCTGGAGTTCCCTATTTCTGTAAAAAACCGTGTGCTGCTCCACGCGTACGGGGACCCCCCTTGTCCACTCACCCAAAGGGCATGCGTGCGAAGTGTCCCAGTTCTTCCACAGCCCGAAGGAGAGAGATGGGTCCTGTTGTCACATGTGGTTGGACGAGCTGACCACATACAGCAAGGCTCTTTGAGAAGGCGTGTGTATATCTGGGTATGTGTACACACAACCACCATTCTTAAAAAGAAAATAAGGTCTGTTCCCCTGACTGGGTTCTCCCCATTGTGAGAGCTTTGCTTTATTCCATCTACCCTTTTTCAATCAATCAAAGGGCAGCTCACACAGCGCACAGCGGGAACACAATCTCCCTCCCGGGGACGTCTGGTTCTCTCCTCCCCGGCCTAGCCGAAGACCTTTTCAGGAGCTGAAAAAAGTTTTGAAATAGCAGAGATGGGGGTACGAAGAGGGCCCTTTAGTTCAGCACCCATCTTCAGGATTTACAGAATTAACCAAATCCTGTGCCCAGCACTGAGGCCCACTTGTTCAAAAGAATGTTGCCTCCTCTCTCCTCATGTTCTGGAAAACTCCCAACATATTTTTCCCACTGGTGGGTTTGTAGGACACTCTGAACACATGATCTTGTATAGAGAGCACAAGCTGATTCCATTTCTTGCCAAGTTGCCCAACAAGCTATGCCAAAAGGGACAGCTATAGAAACGCAGAACCTGGCTTATATCTACATTCAACTCCAAAATAATGTTGTATCTGGGTCTCACATTCTTCTCCCTACAATTGAGCCCTGAATGAATTGGTCTTTGACCACCCTCCCCCAAAAGTGGGAACTATGAAAAAGCCCTTTTGGAACCCAATCCCCTTTCACCTCCTCCAGAAAAAGTTTGAAAATGAGCAGCCTGTGAAACTCCAGCCAGGGAGAAAAAGAAAGGAGGAGCGTTAGGGAAATAGAACCTTGAACCACAGGCTTCTGGAGAGTGATTCTGCACGCCAGGAGCAGCCTGGCTCTGGGAGATGCTGCCTGACCCAAGAATGCCTGGCCTTCTTCTAGGGTGGACACTGCTGAGGTGGTCATGAGAGGGGGGACCCTCCTCCCTTCCTGCACTGCACCCTCCTCCATCCCCCTTCCAGTTCTATTTCTCAGACACACAGCTCGGAAAGGCATGTGGCAGGTGTTACGCGCGGGCACAGAGGAAGCAGCCCCACGCTTCCCTGCACAGTTCAGAGAGGCTAGGGACACCCCAGTGCGTGTAAGATTGCTGCTGTCCACAGACTGGAGACGTGAGTAGGTTAGACGTTTTATGGAGGATCTGAACCCACACACTCTCCCTAGACAAGCAACACACCCAAAGCCATGCTTAAGCCCCTTCCTGCCTGAAATCCAGGCGCACGGCCGGGAAAGCAGTGCCTCGCTTCAGAAAGGCGTTTGTGCTGCCTCTTACTGGGGAAACGCAGTGTCTGTTCCATATGCACCGCCCTACAGAACTGCAGCCCCATCCGCCTCTGTGGCCCCCTCCCCGCGCGCTGGGCCACCACGCTCTCCAAAGATCTGTCTGAGTATCTGTCGGTCTGTCTCGCGTTAAAATCCCACGGTGCGCAAAGGCCACGGAGCAGAGATTACATTGGGCGGGTCTCCCAAGACCATTACTTCTCCTGTTTTTTAAACCAGCCAGGGATGCCAGCGGCTGGGAACTGAAAAAAATCGCTCCCTCAACCTAGCCAGGTGAGAGGGAGAGGCAGTAATACACAGAATCCCACCCCGAAAGTCCTGGTTAGAGAAGTCTGAGTCCGGGAGCGTCAGAGGAGAAAGAACATGGGAAATACCTGCTCCGGCCGCGCGGCACCTACGTGGGGTGCCCAGATGGGACGTGGGCAGGTGCGTGTGCATGGCGTGTGCCCGTGTGTATATGTGTGTGCGCGCGTGTGTGTGTGTGCGCGCGTGCAAGGGGCTGGCTCCGGGGCAGCCGAGGACTCCGGACCGAGCCGGCATCTCCGCCCGCGCTGCCCTCGCCCGGCCGCCCGGCCGCCCGGCCGGCTCCTTACCTGCAAGCGCCGCTTTGCCTGCTTCAGCGGGAGCGCCGCATTGACACTGCAGATGGTGCCGGTGCCGCTGCCTCTCGCCCTCCTCTGAACGTGTGCGTGTGCGCGCGTGTGGCTGCCTCCTCCAGCCCCAGCCCCGAACCAACGAACGCGAATACTCCACCGAGGCACGGGGAACCCGGGGGAAGGCCAGGGAGATGGAGGGCGAAATCAGAGCCTACGGGGCTTGACAGCTCCTCTGGCGGCGTCCAAGGTGTGCAGAATGTCCAACAAAAAGGTCGGGAAATGCGGCTCGCTTCCAAGCACCCCTTTCCCCACCCCCCAGCCCTGGAGCCCGAGCAGCAGCGGCGGCTCTCGGGGGCTGCGGTGGCGACGCGGGGCCGCCCCCTTCGTCCCCACCCCCGCGGGCTGAATGTCCTTGATGCCAAGCGGGCACGGCGGCGTCACTCCGCGCCGCCCATGCTCGCCCGGTCGGGCCGCTGCCCGGGCGAGGCGAGTGCGCGGGGGACCCGCCGGGGAGCGCTGTTGGCGCCTCGGCGCGCCTCCCTGGGCAGCGGCGGCCGCCCCCCGGCCACACGCGGCCGGCCGCGCCGCGGCTGCCCCCGCCTCCACCCGGGGACGGGCCGGGCCGGGCCGAGGGGCCGGAGCTGGGGGGCCGCTGGAGCCGCCGGCTGCTCCCCGGGGAGGCGCGGGGCGGCGGCGGCCGCCGGCGCTGCGGCAGCGGAGAGCGCGGCCGCGGGCCGAGCCGGGCCTCCCGGGCGCGTCCCCCGGCCCCCCGAGCGGGCTGCTCGCAAAGTTTGCAGGGGGCAGGGAGCGGGGCCGCCGCTGGCTCGGCCGCCGCCGGAGCTCCCGGGCTGCCTGCTGCCGCCGCGGCTCGCTGCTGCTGTGCATTGAAGCCCGGCCAAGCGCTGCAAAAACTCCAGCTGCCTGGCGCTCTCTGGGTCCTCCTCTCCTCCCTCCCGCCCTCCCCGCTTCCCAGCCTCCCTCCCTCCCTCTCCTCGCCCCCGCCCCTCCCCGCCGCCCGCCACCCGCCACCCGCCGCCGCGCTCCCTCCCTGGCTTGTGCTGGCTGGCTTGGAGCTCGGCTGACAGCTAGACCGCCCGAGAGCTGCCGGCAGAGGGGGCAGGGGGCAGGGGGCGCCTCCCCGCACCCCGCGCCCGCCGCCGCCCGCCTAGCCCGCGCTCCCCGCTCCCACGTTTGCGGACACCCGCCTGGTCCCCTCGGCCCGCACCGGGCGACCCTGCCGGCGGCTGTGTGGGGCAGAGGTGCGCGTACTTGGTGGCACGGGCGCCGGGCGCGCACGGGGGATGAGGCACACAGCCGCCTCGGAAGGTCCGGATGTGGGCGCCGACGGTCGGAGGGACCCCTAGGTGCTCAGAGCCGACACCGACACAGGCACCCGTGCCAAATCAGAACCCCGCCCCAGAACCCCACACGGGACCTGAGGACGGGGAGGCTGGGTGAGATAGCATGGGTGGCCGAGGGCCCTAGAGCTCGCCGGGTAACCTGCCTCGTCTAGTCCTGTTTCTATTAAGAGGCCGACCTGGCTCCTCTCTTCTCGAAAACCCTAGATCCTAGACCAGGGCGAAAACACACAAGGCCAACATCCGGGCAGTTTCTAAGTCCAAAGAGAGAGATCGGGATGTTGCTCTGGTTCAGACAGCCGTCTGGCAGGGAGCAGACACCTGAGGATGGAAAGTGAGCAGCATTACCTCTGAAACCTCTGCCTAGATCCTAGGCAGCATTGAGCCCCGTCCTCCAAGAGAAACTGAAGGGATTCCCACACTTATTTAGCCCCAGACTTCCACGGATTCCTCACTCATCCCCACAACACCAGAGCCCCCCAGAATGGCACCATGGGCAACCACCCAGGATGACCCTCGAAAGGAGCCCATGGTTTCTGGCTTCCTCCCTCATGGCTGCCCACTTTCCTTTTTCCCCACAGCCAGCAATTTCCGGTCCATTCCTGTCCTCCCATCAAGACACCTTCAGGGAATCTTCCTATTAGGTGGAAATGACTGACAACAGCATACATTTCTACGCCTTCCTGTAGGGCTTCTATTTTCAGAGATCAGAGTTGTAAACCAGGGAGACTGAAACCAGCTGTGTGCTGACGGGGTCTACAAGCCCCAAGGTGGACAGCACACTCGGCTCAGGCCGGGCCCACCTAGACGGGCCTTGCTGAAGCTTTGCTTTGGAGAGGTGGCTGCCTGGATGAGAAGGAAAGAGCCAAGCCAGACGGAGGATGAAACCAGACGTTGGGTCGTTTGGCGGAAGGGTATTCCAGGAGACAGAGTGGAGCCTTGAGAGCCTCTGGTCCTCTGCTGAGTATCGCAGGGCCCAGAAAGCAGCAAGGAGTTATCTTATTAGCTTGCGTTAATACATTGATCCGGCTCCTCTCTTCTCAGAAACCCCGGATGCCAGACTCTAGATAAAGCACGCGATATCAGGTTAGTTTCAGAAGTCCAGAGAAACATAACGAAATAACTCGATGATGCTGCTTCTTGGACCTCCATCCGGAGTTGAGGAAGCCCAGGGCCAGATGTTTCTCCAGGCAGGACTGAGATTAGGGAGAGACACGCCAGGCGCCCAGGAGGCACTCACACTCAGGCTCCTTGTCAGGCTGTCCTCACCCTGGTCGTGGTCCCACTTTGAGGTGTCTTCTCTAAAATTGCTGCACGGGACCATCACAGGCCTTTCCCAGAGGTGACAGCGCAGACAGCCCCATGAAAAACCCTAACGGGTTACTTATGGAATACAGTTCCATAAAAGCGGGAGGGAGGGGGGATCCTTTCAAATGTCTGTTTGCCACTCAGCTTTCAGGGCATGCCATAAAAATGCCGGAAGAGGGGGAGAGGGAGTGAGAAAAACAGCTCTGCTTCCATTCTCAGCCATCTAGCATGTATTTTTAATACAACTTGATTTTTTCACTTGTAGCTTGTGTGTGTGTGTGTGTGTGTGTGTGTGTGTGTGTGTGTGTGTGTGACTATTGCTGGTAAGACACAGGTCCATTTTCTGATGGATGGATGGGAAGTCAAAGATCTTTTTTTTTTTAGCGGTAGCAAATAAAATGTATTTATTATTCTTTATCTCCTGCCTAGTGTGTGGCGTCATTTATTTTCATTCAGAGAAATGAATGCCATGTGGTGCCTGAAGAGCAATAACACAGCCAAATGACAGAGAGGAAGTGAGGCAAGGAGCTGGCCCGACAGTGGGCAGGTGAGGGGCGCCAGCCGATTCTCCTGTTGTCAGTGGGGCTGAATGGCCAACGGTCTCTTCCTTCCTTCCCCTTCCACTTAACAACCGAGTGAAAGGTGTGCTGAATGGGGCAGTTATAATGTCTCCATAAGGAAGAACACGAACAGTCAAATTAGCAACAGTGTGGGACCTGATTTTTTTTTTTTTTTTTTTTTTAATTATGATGACCCCTTGGATTTGCTCTCTCAAGGCTGGAGAGTGAGATGGGTTGGGATGAGTAGTGCTCTAGACCGGAAGTTAGAAGACCTGGGTCCTAGAGCTGGCTCTGACATCCGCCAACTCCATAATTTGGGGGTAGATCAGACTTTCTCAGTGACACTCTGTCCTCTCACCTGCCCCATTTACCCCTTGGAGATAGTGACATTCAAGGGAGACACTATCTATTCATGCACTTGGAAACTCTAAGGTAAGTGCGATACACACGTAAGGGATCAGCATCGCTTTTCAAAGACCACGTCTTTTTTAAATAGCACCACACGGTGAGGGCTGGAAGGTCCTCTGTCATGTTGACCATTCTCGGTGGTCAGACACACTAGGAAAGGCAGCCTCCATAACGGTTGAAAGCAGGTTTCCGCAGTAGGTGCAAACCCTCCTAGCTCCCACACGTCCCCCAATCCCACCGGCTGTGGAGCGGCAAAGAGAGACACGAGCTTTTCTCCTGCTGACGGTGGGTCTGTAAGTCACCCACTCTCCCCCTGGGGACGCTGAGTAGGTCATTGGCTGGCTTACGGCCACAAGAGGGAGAAGCTAAATGGCACATTGCTTCATAAAGTCCTGTGTTCTAAGGAGGCTATTTTTGTGGCAGTTCGGTGGTAGTTTATTGAGGGGTTTGAGGAGTAGAGTATTGGCTCATCTTTCAGGCTGAATAATAGGCCAGATTTAATAGGAGAGGGGAGAAGAAATCCTTAAGTTTTCCTTCACTTAGCCACCACTGTTTTATTAGTCTAGGAACAGAACTTCTATTTAAGTTGATACAAAGCCAGATTTGCTCATTAAATAAATCACCAGAGCCTGGTGGTACTATAGAGAATTTCCCCCCCCAGTAGCTGGCCCCATGGCTGGGTTTCAGACGGCGCACCCGGTGCTGGATGAAAAAGGGCAGGCAGTCCGTGGCTTAAAAACCTAAATTGTGGCGCCACCTGCAGGAGAGTGGAAATATCAACATTATCCCAACTCAGCAGAGACTGGGAGGAAAGAGCCTTCCTCGGTGACCCTGCGCTGGAAACAGGGGCCAGGGTTCCAGACAGAGAGAAGGGCCCAACTCCCCACTGACCCCTGATTTCCAGGTGTGTCACCAGATGTCCACCACACACTCCAGCAGGCTGCAAGCTGCAGCCTTCTGAAAGCTGCCATTTCGTGGTATGCGCAGCTGCTCTCAAGATTCTCAGTCTATTGAAACAAACTTCTTCTTTCCTATTTCCTAAGGGGTTAAGTCAGCCTCTAACCCAAGCATTCTATTTCCAAGGCTCTAGGCCATAAAATAGTAAAACAGGACGGAGAAACGACCGCCCTTGGAGGAGGGTGGGGGGAGGAGCATCCCTATGCCACCCAACTTCCTGATTGTACTTGACCTTGGTGGCTGGGTATTGTTAGTAGACCCACACCGTTCCAGGCTTCTCCAGCTTGTGGGTGCTAGCGAGGACACAGTGATGGTCGCATCTGAATCTCATCTCCCAGCCTTCTCCTGCTCATGCAGACTTGGCCTCCACTGATAGCCCCCTCCCTGTCTCCTCCCACGTGTCACAGACCCCCAAGGGTGGCTGTGCTGAGGAACAAGTCTGATCATGTTATTCTTCACAGGCCTCGTCATGGAAGTCCACTGCCACAAGCCACGTGATGGAAGGACATCTCTGCCATCACCTCTGCCCACCTATACCGCTGGGCAAGGCCAGCCCTGCTGCTCTGCTGTGGCTTCCCAGGCCACACCAGGGGTCTGGTGCCAAGGTCGGGGGGATGCTCGCTCCCTTCCCCCACTCACACACCGTGTGGATCTTGGGCATCTGGGCCCCGAAGCAGCTCCCACACCTCCCTGGGTCTAAGTGTTAATCCCCTTCCTCCCCAGATGCCTTCACCTACCACCTCTCTCCAGAATTCTTCCTTCTCTTCTACCTAATGAGCAAACTTGTCCTTTCAACTGCAGGAATCAGAAGTGGGAGGATGCAAGGGGTGGGGTAGGCATGTGACCTCACTCAATTGGCCAGAAACAGCAGAGTCCCAGCTCTGGCCAACTCCGTATCTTGCTACAACAAGAAAATGTAAACACTTCCGTGTGACCCGTTTTGGGGGTTCAGTCCCAGGAGGCATGAGGTCCTATAGCACGCCTGAACTCCAAGAACCAGATGCCATTCATGGCTTCCACATGAAGGCTCCATCTTGCCTCTGCCCAGCTCACCTGCCAAGTAGCTTAAGCTAGTCACCTGGCCTCTATGACTGGGGTACAAAGAGCACAAAGGCCTCACTTGTTTTCCTTGTACTGAGGATGGATTTGTGCTAATGGGTTAAATACCTTATCTGGTAACACACATTTCCAAGATGATTGCCAGGTTGTCTGAGTATAATCTTCTAAGAGACTGTGATAACCAGCATCCAAAATAAACCTAGTGATCCTCGCCAACTGGTGTTCGTGCCGTCCTGCGGTCCCCTCCCACAGAGTCAGAGCTGACTCAGCTGACCAGGAAGAGACAGTGGGTGACTTCCAAGGCTAGCTCATCCAAGACGTGGCAGCTTCCAGCTTGGTCTCTTAGATCACTCGCTCTGGGGTATTCGGCCATGTGGTGAGGACCCTCAAGCAGCCTTGAGGAGAGGAAGTGAGGTTTCTCACCAAGAGCTGGCACAACTTGGCATCCCACGGGGGAGCCACCTTGGAAGTGGGTCCTCTAGGCCCAGTCAAATCTTCAGATGATTCCAGCTTTGGGTGTTTTAACTGAGGTCCCAGACATTGTGGAGCAGAGACAAGATGTTGCTGGAGGTGATCTGTTACACAGCCATAGATAACTAAAAATATAGTGACTTACAGAGGGAATCGTTCCCCTGACCTTGGCCTCATCAGCCTCTAACTCTTATTCTTTGAGCCCACTTGGCTTTAGAATAAGAAGGACGGGGGGGGGGGCGTGCTGGATGCATGATACTGACTATACTGGGCAGGAATGGGCACCAGGATGTGCCCTGCCAGGAACTCCCTACAGAGCCCCTTAGCCTATCTCAACGTGTGAAGTGAAAATGAGAAAACCCAGCCAGGGGGCTGGAAGGCACAACACACAGAATGTGCAGTCGTGCTCACCTGAAGTGGATGTGGTCAGTTCCAGCATGTCAGCCTCAGAAACACCCCGCACGGAGGCTCGTTCATTTTAACGAGCTGCCTGGCACCTGCCCTCACGGGGAGCCCGCTGGAGGCCAGATTGAGTGGACTCCATCCCTGTGTTGCTGATAAAGTTCCCTCCTCCTGATCCTGGCCCTCCCCGCACTGCAGGGCAGGGGGGAGGTCCAAGGACTCAAGAGAAGGCACGGCAAGAAGAGACCGGAAACAGGAGGCCGCTGCTTCCCCGCCGCACAGTGTCCTGTGAGGACTACCTTCCATCCCCCTGGCGCCAGCTTCGAGGAATCTCCTCGGCCCTCAGCAGCTTCTGGAGACCCAAGCAGTGCCTAAGGGTCATCAGGGGGGCCAAGGTGCCCACAACGGGTAGGAGGAAAGTGAGGGAGGAAAGGAGCCACGAGGAAGAGTAAGAAGGGAAAGAGGTGCCTATACGGAGTCGGCGCAAAAGGAGCCGCAGACCACGCCTCTGGGAGTTTCTGGGGACCGTGCATAGACCCAAGGTGACCTCTCTCCTCCTTAACATCTCCCCTCATTCTCTTTCCTCAGGTTTGAAAGGGCTTCCTCCCAAAGCACTCCTGTCTGCAGGCTTTGCAAACGCTGGGTGTCCCCTGTGGACTCCCCGTGGTCACAGCCCCAAGGCCACAGTGGTGCTTGATAGCTAAAAACCAGGGAGACGGGCTTCCCTGGTGGCGCAGTGGTTGAGAATCCGCCTGCCAATGCAGGGGACAGGGGTTCGAGCCCTGGTCCGAGAAGATCCCACATGCCGCGGAGCAACCAAGCCTGTGCGCCACAACTACTGAGCCTGTGCTCTAGAGCCCGTGAGCCACAACTGCTGAGCCCGTGTGCCACAGCTACTGAAGCCCGCGCGCCTAGAGCCCATGCTCCGCAACAAGGGAAGCCATCACAATGAGAAGCCCGCGCACCGCAACGAAGAGTAGCCCCTGCTCGCCACAACTAGAGAAAGCCGGCGTGCAGCAACGAAGACCCAACTCAGCAATAAATAAATAAATAAATAAGTAAGTAAGATTTAAAAAAAAAAGAGCCAGGAAGACCCCACTGTGTGCACCTGTCCCCAACCCTGCATTCAGTGACGCTATGCTGATAGCTGGAAACCAGCCGTGGTGGAAATATTTACTCCAGGGGGATCAGCATACACTGCAAACCAGGGCTCTTATCTTTGTGGAGAGCCAGTTCTTAAACCTTCCCCAGCACAGCACTGGGCAGGGCTAGCGACGGGCCAAGATAAAGCAGGTGAGTGCAGACCAGGCCTGCTGATCTGCTCAGATGACTGTTCATGGGTGCCCAGCAAAGGCAGCACTCACATCAGCGCAATTTAGTGTCGCTACGGGCAGAGAGAGGGTTCCCTTCCGCCCACGCCCCACCCCTAGATAATGAGAAAATGTTAATACATACCCTTTCTAGTAGTTGTTTTCCCAAGTCCTGTGTCTAAGGAGCCTTGTCTCATATTTTTTGACACTAGAATCAAGAAGGAAAGTGATGTCCTTTCCCTGCTCGGCAAACTGAGGCAAGGGATGTTGAAGTGACACATCTCATGTTACATAGGAATCTGAAATGTAAACCTGTGCACCCATCAGTTACTCTCTCCACTTCAAACTTAAGATTAATACCTTGGGTTTGGCAACAATTCTTTCTTCATTCCCTCAAAGCACTGCTATTAAAATTACGGTACACCCATGCAATAGAACACAGTATAGATCTTAAATGAAGTAAATCTATGTAATCGATGCTCTGAAAAAAAAATGCAGAAAGGTATTTGTATATATGTTTGCATATTTTTGAATATAGAGAATAGTGCATACATATCTATATAGTTTTATATATACATCGAACATTTTGGAAGGATACAAAAAACACCAGCAGAAACCTCAGAGTGGGAGCCAGGGTGACATACGTTTTATTGTTTCATTGTGTATCTTTTGTTCTTTTTGACATTTTACCCTGTGCAAGTATTACATTCTCCATTTTTTTTAAAAAGCTAGTTTAAAAGGAACAAAAAAATACTGCTGCTAAAAGCATCTTCATCACACCACTCTCTCTTCTCGAATCCAGCCAACCACTCCTCCACCCCATCTGTATCATATTCAAGCTTGCTTTTGTTCTACTTTCCAGCTATCTGCCCCATCTTGCTCCTCTTCTCTGGGCTGCCACGAAGGTACAGAGCAGCCTGTCTGTCCAGCACGACAGGGTAAACATCCCAGAGACGTTCTCATCTCTCATTTCCTAAAGACCAGCCAGTGTTCTGCTTGGCCTGAGGGCTTCTGTTTGGCACTAATTGATTAGAAGGAGATTCCAGGAATGATTCAGAACATCCTTTCCATGTTAAAGCAAGTAACTTTAGATCAAGTCAAAGGCAGTTTTCTTCTCCACCATGGTCAATATACTCATGGACACTAATACCCAGAAATGGTACAGGCTCAACATAGGATGGTGCCAGGAAGCGTTTAGATATTAACAGGTAAAAGCTCCATATTGAGTTGTTAATCTCATCAGGAACTGTGTAGGGACAGGTGAAGGACTAGAGACAGGCAAACCTCATTCTAGTTTGGAAAAGGTGAAAGTAATGTATTGATAAGTTCTGAAAACTACAAACAAATGAGCTGGGCCCAGATATTGACCACTGGCTCAGTAAAGGGCAGACGTGATTATTTAGAAAATGATATGGTGAGCACTAAGAATAGGCCTGGCATTGCCAAGAACAAACCCTACCAGGTTGGTCTTGTTTTCTAATTCAACAAAGTGGTGAGGCTTTCACATCAAGGAAGTGTAAGAGAGAATATCTGAATTGCATCAAGGACTCTTTAATAAGACCCTTGTAGAGCATGGGGTTATGTGGGCTGGAAGGATTAACTGATTGAATGGTGAGACCCCAAAGATGGTCCTCAATGCATCAAGACAGCGTGGAGGAAGGTTTTCTTGGGATCTGTATCAGAGCTCTGTTCTCAAACTAATCCTGTTCTACAAATGTGCTAATAACTTGGGTAAAGATGGAGGAGACACAGTCATCAAATTTGCCTATGACTGCAATGAAAAAACAATAAATATAAGTATTTACAATCCTCCCCGTGGCTAAGGAGAAAGAAACTTTTGCTTAATACTGGGCATTTTTGGTGTTAATAAGGCATTTTGATGTTGACCTGGGGGCACCATGCTGAGGAATGAAAAAGTGAGAGAAGCTGAACTGACCTACATTTGAAAATATATGGAGCTCTCCACAAAGAAAAAGGATCTGGCCAGGGGGAAAGAATGGAGCAGCACCCTGGGAGGGAAGGGGGCATGAGGATGGGTGGGAAGAAGGTGGGAGGAAGGCTGTGAGCATGGGGATCCTGGAGGGACGTGAGCATCGGTCACAAAAAGAGCAGTTTTTAGGAAGTCTTTCAGAGTACATGATGTAATTCCTTCTTTTGATGCCTCCTCAAGAGACTGTCAGTAGAAAACTTTGCAATTTGTCAATGCTTTGAAAAGGTTGATTTTGCATTTCTTTTGGATATATCATCAAGTTGGGAGGGATCTTAAGGCAGAATCAAGAAGACCCTGTTTTATTCAGGCTACAAGTGCATGATCAAAGCCCCTCAACATAAAATAGACTTTCTGAATTCAAAGATAATTTTGCATGCTGAAATTATGGGGAAATTTTTAACAAAATGAAATGTAATATAGATACGACCAAGGTCCTATATGTGGGTATAGGAAACAACTTTGCAAATACAGGATCAGGGAGATGTGACCACATTTTTTTTAAGTATAAGCTAAAGTTGACAATAAGCTCTCTATGTGACTCAACAGTGAGAGGCTGCCAAAGTCAATGGAATCACAAGCTATATTATTAGAGAATGGAGTCCCAAAGGGGGCGGTGATAGTCCTGCTCTGCTTTGAGACAGACCACACCTGGATTACTGCTCCAGGCCCCACGCTTTAAGAGTGGTAAAGCCCAAAAGGGACTTAAAATCCTATTCTATTTGGAACAATCAAAGACGCTGGTGATGTCCAGCTTCAAGAAAGTAAGAATCATGGGAACATGACAGCTTGAAATATTTGGGAAGGGTTGCTGAATTAGCTCTATAACTTCAAGATATTGAAGTAGGATCAATGAATAGAATTTATCTTATGTAGAGATATTTTGGCCCAATATAAGGAATGCCTTTCTAATAGAGCTCTCTAAAGACAGAATAGATTTTCTTGGGTGGTAGTGAGTTCTCCATCACTTGATGTGTTCAGACAGGAAGGAGGGGATGCTTAGGTGAAGACGGGAGTTGGGATGAAATAACCTCTGATGTCTCTAAGGGTCTGAGGTTTTAGTTGTTTTGTGTTTTTTGTTGTATCCTCCACAGTGCCACGGGCTTTGCTTTGACTCAGTAAATGTTTACTGAAGTAAACTGGAATGATTTCAGAGTAATATTTAGGGAAGATAACCAAATCTGGCCCCAACCATCACCAAGGAGAGGAATCAAGGATGAAGTCAGGTCAGAGAGTGAGATGAAGGGAATGAGTAGACAGACAGCTAAGTTAAACCCTGCCTCTTCCTTGCTCTGCAGCTGTACACCTCATTCACCAGGTATACCATCCTTTGCCCGGTACAGGCCTGTATAGAACCATTTTCCATCATTCACTCATTGAATACTCATAAAATCCAGAGTTCTGAATTTTTATTTTTTTTCCTTTGGCTTTCAAACTACCCCCCACTCCATTCCTTCCTCCCCAAGTCCCCAGTCTTTCTTTTTGGGTGCCCAGATTGCTTTTCTCCCCCTTTACCCTAGTTTCTTCCTACTCCAGTGGGGGATACTTATCATTCTTCTATTCCTACCCCTTTAACCTCAGAAGCTTTCTATGGCTACCAAGGGCCTGACAACCAGGCCAGGGATCCCAGTGTCTCAGAGAAGTCACAGGTAATGGGCTCAGGGTCAGCTTGTGTCATCTCGTCGCAGGGACGGTAACCTGAGGGCTGGACAGGTTTTTGCCCTACATCTAACTACACTGTGGACGTTCAGCAGCCTATAATGA
The DNA here is from genome assembly GCF_965194805.1 of Balaenoptera borealis. Lineage (NCBI taxonomy): Eukaryota > Metazoa > Chordata > Mammalia > Artiodactyla > Balaenopteridae > Balaenoptera > Balaenoptera borealis. The sequence continues at coordinate 109,718,491 of NC_138864.1, forward strand.
CTGCTTCTTCATCCTCTAGTTTGTCTTAAATGATCCGAACAATGGCATTCTCATCACTGCCCCTGACCCCCAGGGGGAAATTATTCCACTGTCGAAAGCACCTCTCTGTAAAGGAGTGTTGTGGGCTTCTTCTGCAGGAGTTCCAAACCTTCAGTCTGCCCCTTTGTCATTCCTAATTATGCTTCCTCCCATATTAACAGGATTATTGACACCTCATCGTTTTCTTCTGTAAATAAAACTAAAGCATCCTATCGCTTCTGCTCCAGCGATTTCATCAGCACCTTTCGGGCCTGGTCATAATCTCCCTTCCTGATTCGTCATGCTTATTCAGGCATAAAGCTACAGTAAGAGAGAATACATCTTAAGAAAGAAAGAAAGAAAGAGTGAGTGATAATGATGGTGACAATGATAAAGATTTCGTCCAAAGACCAAAGCCAGATATCACAGGTTTTCATGAGACTATAAAGGTTCTGTAAAATTTCATTGTGACTGTAGAGTGAAATAGGCCAAGGGGATACTCTGCAACTCATATCATGTTTAGGATCATCCATTCAATAAACATTTATGAAGTGCCTGCCATATGTCACTGTGCTATGGATCAAAGCTGTTTCAGGCATAGTCCCTACCTTAGGGGTTTTCAGGTGAGTGGGGGACAGCATAACAAACAAGTGCAGCAATATGTTATCGATGCTAAGATAGAAGTATTCGCCAAGTAATAGGGGAATAAGGAAGAGAGTGTCAATTCAGAAAGCAATTCTTCTTGATTCTGATCATAACACCATATTCAAATTATAACTATTCATTTTGTTATTAATAGTGCCTCTGCTGTTACAATATTTTTAAAATAAGGCTCATCTCAATGAGAAATAATAACAACATTAATATACGTTCTTCTAATCAGAAGGAATTGGAGTTAAGAAGCTGCATTTGAGGCATGGGCAGGGGGAGGATAGGAATGAATAATAAGGATCAGCGAGCAAGACCGGGTTGCAAAGGATGTAGGTGAAAGAAAAATATATATATGTTCTTCAATGTCAGAATTTTAAATTATAGACATTTGATGATGGTACAATATTTACCTAGCACTTGCATAGATGTGCTGATCACTTTACCTTTTAATATCCCTGTTTCATAAATACTGAACAATTCCCCCAGAATAAAACCAAGGACTCACATGGGCAGGTAGTTCATATCCATTCATTGTTTTGTTTTGTTTTGTTTTAATGTTGAAGATCTTATTGGCTTTATTCAGTGATCTATGAATCAGACAGCACCCAATTTAACAGATAAAAAGGAGCTCCCTATACATTCTTTCTTTGATTCATTTCTTATATGAATATATTCTTAGTTCCTCCCATGTGCCAAGTTCTAGTGCTGGGGATAAGATGGAGCCCAGGACAGTAGGTCCCTGATCTTGGGCAGTGTGCACTGTGGATGAAGGCAAGAATGAACCAGTTAAATGAATGAACAGGATAATTTCAGGTAGTGGTTTGTTCTATGAATAATATGAGAATATGGTGTTGTGAGGTGAGGAAAGGTTTCTCTGAGGTGGCAACCTCCGAGCTGAGGCTTGAAAGGCAAGCAGGAGCCAGCCAGGGGAAGACGTGGGGAGAGAGAGGAGTCAGTACAGGGGCCCCGAGGTGGAATGCAGAGGAAGAAGAATCCTCACTTCCAAAGAAGGCAAGCTGTGGGAACCACGGAAGAGTCAGTGTGGGCAGAACTTTGCAAGGGAAAGAAATGAACCAAGTCCTTAGAAACACACAAACAAACATAATAATCCAATTGGGAAAAATAAAGTAGAAAAGAGCTAGGAAAAAATGCATAGCTCTAAAAAGGTCGTTGGGTCGTATGACATCTTATGCCATACGGACCAAGCCTGGCCCCATAAAATGGAATTCGTAGACCAAAGAGAAGAAGGAAACTGACAAAATGATGACATGAGGATAGAAGAATGTTGATTAGAAACACAGAAATGGAGACTGTGTCCATTAGGAAGGCTTTGGTCTGCAAGTAACAGCATACACATCCAGCTGCTTAAAAGACAGTTAATATCTCACATGAGTAGCCTGGAGTTAGGTGGCTCCTGGTCTAGGGCAGGGACTCCCTGAGGTTATCAAGGATCCAGCCTCTTTCTATTTTGTCTGTGTCTCATCCTTGGTAAGTCGGATTTTTGCTCTTAGACTTAACTTAAGCCCCAAAGAAACGCAAAGAAGCAGTGCCAGAAAGCTCTTCTGGAGTTGCTCTCCCTTCTAACAGCAAGTAGAGTATTTCAGAATGCTTCCATATAACTGACTGGCAAGAACTGGGTCACACAGCCACTCCAAGCTGCAAGGGAGGTTGTGAAAATGAGTGTCTGGCAAAGAACAGGATTACTAACACTGATTTGGACTGATCGAGATCCCAAGAGTCATCCCCAGCAGATTTGATCAACGTGGAGAGCCTTGGAACAGACGAAGGAGGGAATAGTGGGTCATAGGAACGCAGGGCCACTCACTGGGGTCCCTCGTCAGGGTAAGAGGGGAGAAGGAGGGGGTACAGAGTAATGGAAAGACCCCCAGATCTGGAATCAGAAGACATGGGTTACAATCCCCCCTCTGGGAAAATTACCAAAACAATCTCAGCCGGAGTTCCTTCATCTATAAAATGGAAGTGACAACACCATCTACCTGTCAGGTAGGCTGTGAGGAGCAGAAATTGTCAGAGTGGGTTGTTAAGTACTTAGCGTATTCCCAAGACTCTATGGGGAATGCAGGGAGAAAGTATTAAAGTAATTTCTATTTCTATTTATTTTTCTCAGCCTTTAAAAATATCAATATATACTGTTATATATTATATAATAGTATATAATATATCATAATATATGCATATAATATACATACTACATTACAATAAATGTACATATGTTGGGACCGCTCAAAAAATTTACTGATAAGCCTCCAGGGTTTTAAAATAAACAGTTTGGAAACACCTTTTTAAAGAACACAATGCATATAAGGTACTTAGCACAGGACTGGGCATGCATATATTGAGCCTTCAGAAAAGGCTGGTGGCCGAGCTGCCTTTCAGATGCAGTGGGATTGCGATTTTTACTGGCACGAGCAGATATCTGTGACAGTCCCTCCCAACTCCACTCTCAAAATGCTGCACATCATGTATTCTTTTGCCACCTCAAATCCCTCTCCCAGAAAACAGGATTACAAGCCGCGCACCACGCAAGCGGCTCCCAGGAGCCAATATCATGTAGCTTCCCCAACCCCTGGCATCTTCTCTTTGGCCAGGTGGGCACTTCTGTGAAGGGGTGAACAAAGGCAAGGAGGAGGGGAAGCCAAGCCAGCCAGGGGATGAGACCTGCCGGCACAGGAAGGAAAAGGAAAAGGCCCCTGTGGGAGGGGAGAGTTAAAACTCAAATGGGGTTTGGGAATATTCTGTGCAATTCCTCTCTCCCTGTGAACCCTGCCTCCCATTAGCATGGACGAATGAGAAACACCCGTATCTCCTTTTCATCCACCCTCATCTTTCTTTGCAGGGACTCCGGGCACTTTAGGAAGAACATCTCTTTCTTGCCCTGAACATCACCTCTGCGGTGGGCATGCGTAGAGAAATAAAGTCACAAGGTCACTTAGTGGTTCAGCTGGAATACACCCAGGAGTCGTGACACCCAATTGAAATCACTTTTCTCATTAAAAGTACAAAGATAAAGCCTCCTTTATAAATAGGAGGTCCTTAAATATTATCTGTGGCCATCAGTTCTGCTGGCTGTGCAGGCATTGTTTGTTTATTTAATTTAACCTTTTCTTCCCCTCAAAGCTTTTGGGTTTGCCTTTAAAAACCCACGCTAAACCCTCACTTAACGATCTGACCGGCTCCCCTTTAGCTCCCTTTAAACGAGCTGCCGATAAAGGAATAAACTTGCTGAAGAAATAAGAAATGAGCCTCCTGAACACTGTAGTACTTTATGCTGCCGCTGTCCAGGCTGAAGGCCCTCTCAGTGAATTGAGAGATAATGCTAATGGAATTACACATCCTGACTGGATCAGGGGCTGCCCCGGCAAGATAAATACCAAAGCAAGGCCAAGGCGTTTAATCAAAAATAAACCCCTTCCATGTCCCCTTTTTTCCTTCAGAGTTAAAAAAACAAAAACGAAAACAAAACAAAACACAAAAACCCAAGACCTTGGCTTGCCACATATATTACCTCACTCCCTTTATGCTATTATTCCAAATTATTTGGTTTGGGGGAGGTCCCACATACACACACATTTGGAAGCAAATTAAATTAGTAAGAGCCACCCACCCAACATGTGTTTACAGTGACGCAAATGACACCGCGGCAAACCTCTCAGAAGATAAACTGTATGTGGATTAATTCCTGGAGATGATATAGCACTTATCTGTTTTGTTTAGGCTCAATGTGAAATAAGATAAAATTGTTGGGCCCTGTGATCTGCCTGCTGAAGCTGTTTACTGCACAACTGACATGCAACGGGGGCTGTTACGAATATAGATTAGCAAGTGGCAGCGGCTGGTGGTCGCCTCCTTCCAGCTCACTCCTGCCCCCCCTCGGGTGGCATTAGTGACGCTCACAGAGCATGGGTCTGAGGTCCCAGCTCGGACCTGGGTCCAAAAAAAAAAAAATTCCATATAATGGTAATCTGTCATCTTTGGGGTCTCATGATGTGTCCTGATTCATTCTAGAATTAAAATGAATTTAGCGACGCCTCTCTAGGGAACCCGTGACATCCTGGTGTATCATTCAGAGCTTATTTTTGTAAGTAACAGAAGTGGATTCTGCTTCTCTTACACAAACAAGGGGCTTACAGGAAGAATATCAGGGACTCATAAGAGTGGGATGCCAGGGGGTTCTGGAGGATGACCAGGAGGAGGCCCGGCGAGGCCAGCCTACAGGAACAGGCTAGTCTGAGTGTTGCTGTGGCCTCTGTGTCATGGCATCACTTACTCAGGGGACAAGGCCCAGGAGAATGGGTCTGACGGGCTGAGTCTAAGGCATGTGTCCATCTGGCTACCTGGAGATAGAAGGAGGGTCTGCCCTTTCAAATCAGAGAATGGGATACACGTACTATCTTTCAAGGAAGCGCCACACAATAGGAGACCCTCCAAGAGGGAGATCAGGTGCTAATAAAAAGAGGTGGAATGATGGGCACCTCCAAACTGGCAAATGACTCCTTTACTAGGGCTGAGAAAAACATGCTTGGGAATCCTTGTTTAGTCTGACGTCAAGTAGGAGACAGCTTGCAGTAATGAAAAGAGCTCTTAACAATGAATTAGGAGTCCCAGACCTAGGCTTGGGTGCTAAGGCAGATCTGTTTGAGCTGAGGCAAGTCCATTTCCCTCTAGCTCACTATTACGGGTTGAATTATGCCCCTGCCAAAATATATAAGTTAAAATCCTAACCACCCGTACCTCAGAATTGATCTTAATTGAAAATAACGGTCATTGCAGGTGTAATTCATTAAAATGAGATCACACTAGAGTAGAGTGGGCCCCTAATGCATAATAATTTATACAAAGGGGAAATTTGGACACAGACACATGGGGAAAATGCCATGCTCTCCATAACTGGAGTTATGTCGCCACAAGCCAAGGAACTACTAGAAGCTAAGAGAGAAGCCTGGAATAGATCTTTCTCTAGTGCCTTCAGAGGGAGCCTGGCCCTGCCGACACCTTGATCTCAGACTTCTAGCCTCCAGAACTGTGAGACAATAAATCTCTGTTAAGCCACACAGTTTGTGGTACTTTGTTACAGTAGCCCTAGGAAGCTAATGCACTCAGCTTCTGTAAGGGGAGTGGGTTGGATTTGGTTTGTGACTTTCAAACTGAGTCTTGACTTGAGTTTGAACTTCCTCAGAGTCCTAGGAGTTCTTGGCAGAATCCTTTGAAAACCAAGAGGCCAGGTGATCTCCAAACCCCCTCCAGCGCTCTCTAAATTAAAGCCCTTTTAAGTTTGGACAAAGCAGTGTTCAAATTTTTGGAAAGGATGTTCCAGGGGCATTTTTTTTCTCTAGCTGTGTGGATAAGCTAGTCCCTTAATTGGCCCCATGCCAGTCTCCACACCACACACATCCACCCTGCTTTATCAGCCACTGAGCCTTAGGAAAATGAGGCTACTTCATCCAGTTTGCAGATTTCTTGGTCTAGTCCAGTGACATGTCCACTCAGACACATACATCTTTGCTGGGCTTGGATCCTGGAGACTCCGTCCCATTCTAGACCCTGATCCAGCCAGTCGGAAGGTTCTGTGACCTACCACTCCCTCATCTCCCTACATCGAGCCCCAGTATCCAGAGGCCATGTCCAATGCCTCATAGAACAATATATACCCCTTGAGATGTATATGATGTCCTTGTTTCTATCTTTAAACAGAGAAAGAAAGATCATGATGTCACAAATATTTGGGGGTACCAGGCACCATGCCAGACGTGATCGCACACATGTCAGAAGGCTCTACGTGACATCATGATGCTGTGGGGACTGACTGACTATCTGTCTCCCAGGCTAGACTGAAACCTCCATGCAAATGGGAGCCACTGTGCCACTTGGGTTTGAATCCTCAGATCCAGGTAGACAAACCGTTAAGTGCCACAGTTGAAGATCCAAAGAGCTATCTCCTTCCTGAAGCCTATGGTATTTTAAAACCTGGAAAAAAGGGGTGCATTCACAACATCCAGACTCACGTCACAGCAGAGAGGAAGACTTGTCCAGCTCTACTCGCCCAACCTGATTCTGCTCCTGCATCAGTAGACCTGTGACTCCCACGCAGAGGGAGATCCCCACGAGACAAAGAAACAGAGGCGGCCATTCTTTCTTCCTCCAAGTTTTGTTACAAAATTGTTTCATACATACATAAACAGTTTAAAAATTACTGAAATGAACACACAGATACCCTCCACTCTCTGCCCAACGGTCATTATCCTTCAGGCACATTTGTAGGCATCGTGAAATGTCACTTCTAGATACTTCAGCGTATCTCTCTTGGGAATAAAACATTATCTTACTTAACTGCCATACCATTATCACACATAATAAAATTAATAATAATTCCATAATATTATCAAATATCAAGTCTATATTCAATTTTTTCCACCACCCTAAGGAATGTCTTTCACAGTTTTGTTGGTTTCTAATCAGGATCCAATCAAAGTTCACACGTTGCATTTGCTTGTTGTGTCTTTTGAGCCTCCTTTAATTCAGCATAGTCCTCTAATTCCTTTCTTTCATGACACTGACTTTTTGAGGATCCTGGGCTCAAAAATGAAATGTTTTCCGTTCTCACCCTGTCTGTTTCCTCCTGGTGTTGTGCGACTTGTCCCTCTGTCCCCTAGAGGCGGCCGCCATCTTGACCTACCAAAAACTCTGACTGTGAATTTAGGCTAAGATAGAAACAAGGCTGGATGCTCCTGTCCTACAGTGCCCTGATCTCTCTCTCCACCACGTGCAGGCTGCACACCAGCATCTCCACCATGGCACTGCCACTGAATGCCCAGCCCTGCCAAGCCACTGCTCCAGGACCACTACACGGCAGTGCTCTCCCTCTCCGTACCCTATTGCCTCTGAGGTCCGCGTGCCCACAGCTGGGAACATACAAGCAGTGCCACAAAAGATTACAAAGATTTAAAGGTTTCTCGGTGATTTATGTCTCTTTAATTAAGGGCTTTTAAGCTTTAATTAAAAAGTTACAGAAGTTGTCTTTACTTAAAAAAAAAAAAAAAAAAAGTGCTCATGGTTGACTGCCTGCGTGAATTAAACAGCATCAGATCCCCAGGCTGGCTCTATGCTAGACCCCTAGAGCTCATTTTCAGGGTAGGGGGAAGGAGGTCAGTGAGAAATACCATTAAGAAGAGAGGCTGTGACAACTTTCATTACTTTTTGATGATCATGCAATAATTTTCCATGATAAATCATCCTGTTGCATCTGCAAATTTAGAGGCAGAATCCAAATGCCAAAAAAAAAAAAAAAAAAAAAAAAAGCACTGGGACCTGGTTTAAAGGGATTTACCTCGTAGCTGAGGAAGCAGAGTCAAAGTTGATGTTTTATTACTAATTGTTTGATAGGTTCTCAGGTCACACTAATTATGTGTGGTATATGATTGTGCAGAGTTTTAATCTGGGCTCCATGGAGAGTCTGGAGCCAACATAAGAATCCACTTCTGAACCTAGATGCAACCCTAGACTGGCAGATTGTCTGAGTCACTTGCACAGTTCTGTGGGCTCAGCTCAGGTATCAAAACACCTTCTTCTATTCCTTATACAGGATTATGACCCCTTGCCTTTGCATTCCCATTGGATTTATTTTTAACATTCACTTTTAATTTTTCCTCCATTATTCTTTGAATTACATTATTTATGCCATGCCTGTCTCTTCCTCTGGTGTGCCACTGAGCTGCTACAATCTCATCTCCCCAGCTCCCAACCAGGTAGAAGTTACAGCACCATGATTTGTATCCCCACTCTACCATGAGCAGAATTGTTCCAAAATATCTTAATCACTTTATTCCACTTTTCAAATTAAATATGTCTATCTCCTTCTACTCAACTGTAAGCCCTAATGACCATAATTTGATCATCTTTTTTCTTTTCTATTCTACAAGATCTTAGGTCAGAGAATTGAATCAACCATACTCCTAGTTCATGACACATTCATTCCTGTATGGCCTCTCTCCATTCATTCATTCATTCATTCTTGTAATTATTTATTCCCTTAATTCCCCTTTCCCAATGTTGTTACCTTGATCATTGACTACCATTCTAATGAAGTTAATGAAGTTCTTTTGTTTTTATGCATTCTTATAAAATTTGTATATTTTTAATGTACGTGGAATTTTTATTTACATAAATAATGTCATAGGCTTCATGTTGTTTTCTAGAATAATATACATATATATATTCATATGTGTGGTAGGAATTCACTGTTCTTTGTAAGTTTGATGGGATGAAACTTTAAAACTATCTGAGCCTCCAACATCACTAATTATTAGAGAAATGCAAATCAAAACTACAATGAGGTATCACCTCACACCAGTTAGAATGGGCATCATCAGAAAATCTACAAACAACAAATGCTGGAGAGGGTGTGGAGAAAAGGGAACCCTCTTGCACTGTTGGTGGGAATGTAAATTGATACAGCCACTATGGAGAACAATATGGAGGTTCCTTAAAAAACTAAAAATAGAATTACCATATGACCCAGCAATCCCACTACTGGGCATATACCCAGAGAAAACCGTAATTCAAAAAGACACATGCACCTGAATGTTCATTGCAGCACTATTTACAATAGCCAGGTCATGGAAGCAACCTAAATGCCCATCAATAGACGAATGGATAAAGAAGATGTGGTACATATATACAATGGAATATTACTCAGCCATAAAAAGGAACGAAATTGAGTCATTTGTTGAGACGTGGATGGATCTAGAGACTGTCATACAGAGTGAAGTAAGTCAGAAAGAGAAAAACAAATATCGTATATTAACACATGTATGTGGAACCTAGAAAAATGGTACAGATGAGCCGGTTTGCAGGGCAGAAGTTGAGACACAGATGTAGAGAACGGACATATGGATACCAAGGGGGGAAAACTGCGGTGGGGTGGGGATGGTGGTGTGCTGAATTGGGCGATTGGGATTGACATGTATACACTGATGTGTATAAAATTGATGACTAATAAGAACCTGCAGTATAAACAAACAAACAAAACAACTAATACTAAACTTTCATTGGGTTATTTGTATGGAAATATGTGAATATAAATGTTTCAGACATTACATGAAATTTCTAAAAATCTTATATGTTCTGGTATAATGTTATAAGTCATAATCCTAGTTATTACTTTAAAATGTGTATCTCAGAAATAACTAATTTTCTTGTCAACTGCATTATTATGAACTTTCATCAAATCTTTAACCGTGGTCATTTTTAAGTCTTTTGTCATTTACAGACAGTTCTGGGTGTACTCTGATGCTTTTGTAAATATGTTCCTATAAAAGGGTTTCATCTTCAGGAAATTCATGGAAAAGACTCTGACAAGTACAGGTTTCTGGTAACTGACTGTACTGCTGAACTGAATGAATAAGCATTTTCAGAACTCTAATGAAAAACTGATGAGCTCATAAAAGTGCTAACAAAAGATCAAGATGAAAAAAAAATTAATTACATGGGACTGAGTAAACTGATGAGGATGAGTATAATTTTTGTGACTTTCTGTTTGAATTTAAAAAAAGAAAAAATCCCACAAGGACTCGGAGGCAAAGAATATACAAATCAATTTTCACTGCAAAGTAAAGGAGCTGTTACAGTGGAGGATTACTGGACTGAATGTCAATATTATGACATAGTATGAGTGTGTTTCATGTTTGGTAATTGCAATCATTGTTGCTTTTGTTGTGGTCATCCATGTACAATGCTTGGTGTCAGTCTATTTATCTCTTGTAAAAATAAAATACAGTGTGTGTGTGTGTGTGTGTGTGTGTGTGTGGAAAAAAAATTTAAAAAAAAACAAAAACAAACAAACAAACAAAAAACTATCTGAGCCTGGATTTTGAGGGGATAAGAGGTCTTTGGTTATCATTCCAATTTTTTTAATACTTATGTTCTAAGTAGGTCCTCTAATTTTTTTCTTGTACCAATTTTGGCATTTATAGTTCCTAAAAATTTATCCATTACATTATTACATCTATTCATAATTTGCTTATTATTCTAATCTCTGCTTTGTCTGTAGTTATTTGTCTTTTCATTCCATATTTTATTTGTATTTTCTCTCTTTTGTCTTGATCAGTCTTTTCAGAGGTCTAACTATTGAACTAATGATGTCAAAGAATCAGCTTTTGATTTTGTTAATCTTTTCTATTTTTTTTTTTGTTCTCAATTTCTAACTTCTTCTTTTGTATTTATTATTTCATTTATTCTTGTTTCTTTGGGTTAGCATCTTACTTCTTTTTTGCTTTATATCTCCAGAGGTGAGCACATACTTAGTACACAGAAGCTTTTTATCAAATGTTTACTGAATAAATGAATGAACTGTAAACACCTTGAGATCAGATAGTATGTCTTATCCATCTTCATAGTCCTCAAAGCACCTACTACATCACCTAGCACATGGGAGGCCTCAGTAAGTATTGAGAGAATATTTACTGAGGGAATTGTTAATATAAAAAAATATACTCCTCCTTAAAGGAACCTCTGGAGGTCATCTAATTGAATTTTCTAATTTAAAAAAAGAAAAGACAACCATTAGTGACTTTAGTGATCCTCTATTCTCTTCTTCTTCTTTAGTGATAGAACTCCTAATTTTAGCTAAGCACAGAACCATCTGGAATAAAGACCAAGTGATTACGTTCTGGCCGATGGGATATAAGTGAAAATGGCGGGTACAACTTGAGAAAGTGTACTTCAAGGGAGGAGATGTGTCTTTCTCTCTCCCCGTGCTTTCTGGAACATGGATACAATGGTTGCCGTTCAAGGAGCTATAATGGATCAGGAGGTGACCTTGGGAACAGAAGCCCGCAAGACAGAGGAACAAGATAAAGTGTCTGGGCTCCTCATACCAGGAAGCTTCTGTGGCAGCCCCAGATGAATGCTTTTGGACTTCTTTACAAGAGAGAGGACTCCTATCTCGTGTAAGACGCTGTTTGGGGCCTTTTCTTGGGGGAGGGGGAGTTCTGTCACATGTAGCTGAACATATTAACTAATTAGAATAGAATTAGATTAGTAACTGATTCAGTGGGTACATGTCAGTCCTTTTCTAAAGCACATCTCTCCTCACGCAACGAAGACCTAAGGAAGAAGGTGATGATAAAATCCCCATTTCTCACCTTTGGGAAAAGCAATGAGGGAGCTGAGAATTAGACTCACCTCTCATTCTTACTCAGATCTCAATTTACTTGGTGAAATGTACTCTTCTAAACTAAATCAATTAGAAGAGGGCTGGTTCCAAAGGTTCTAATCACAGAAGAATCTAGGGTTTCTCACATGAACTCCCAATAATTTGCAGCCCTAGTGATTACCTGGGTAAACTCCAGTTAAACCTCCATTTCTCAGACTCTGGTATGATTTTTCTCAGGCTTGACCCCCTGGCTTACTAGGTAATCAGGTTCCCAGTCCCCTTCAGGAAGGTTAAACACAACTAAATCAAAATATGAAAGCCCTGTCCCCTCTACATGGCTAATGACCTTGACTCTCAGAATGCTGCTCTGTGTGTTTCTCCATGAGTTGTGGTTTGGGGTGCACACTCAGCATGGCTTTGCACACCCCAGAGCAAGCTTCATGGGTGACACCTACATGCTCTGTAATCTATAAAATCAAATGGCCATGTCGCCTCTGTCTCACTGCCAACTTCTTTATGTCTATATGGTCTCCTTGCGGTGACGAGGGGATTCTTGGAGGGTTCTCTCTTAAGTGGCATCATTATCAATGGCCACACTCAACATCAGCCCTGGATCGATACCAGAATTCTACAGAAAAGAAACAGACAGTTCTAGGTTCAGAGAAGGGGTTATAGCTCCTGGACACCATGGCCTGGGTATGTAGGGCAAAGAATCCAAAGTCTTAGCTGAACTCTGCCCTTGGGGATTGATAGGGAAGAGGGAAGTTCAAAGGACTTAGGATGGCTTCGTGCTCTTAAAAGTGAGCTGGATGGAGAGCAGCCTCTGACCCAGACATCTCAGCAGCAAAGAGGAAAAGAAGACATATTGTTTACTAAGAGTGCTCTCTATGGGCCAGGCACTGTAGCAGGCACTTTCACATACATCTCTCACTGAATCTCTTGTTCAGGTGAAAGGCAATATAGTGCAATGGTTAAGCATAATTAGTAGCTATGTGATCTGGCGTGAGTGACTAACTTCTCTGGGATTCAGGTAAAAGGGAGGTAAAGTAGTTCTTACCTCATAAGGTTGATATAATCAAGGCATTTAGAACTGTGTCTATCACATAATAAGCTCTCAATAACAGCTTCTAGGCTATTATTGTTAATCATCACCATGACACTTCAAAATGGGTTTTATGATGCCCCCTAATAAAGTTATGGAACAAAGTTACAGAATATTAGAGTCAGAGACTTAAAGTAGCTTTCCCAAATTCAACTGCTAATAAGTGGAGGAACCAGGATTCAAATCCAGGTTCATCTAACTCCAACCTCCTTGCTCTTTGCCCCAGACATTTTCCAGAAAGCCGACCCTTCCCTAGCTGATTGTTCTAGACACAATTTAGCACTCCTTATGAAAAAAGTACTTACTATCTGGGTCACTAATATGGTTAGTAGTTAGGGCACTGACTGTGAGTGGACTACTGCCCTTTGAGGAGGTGACCACTGATCATAACCCTCTCTCCTCTGCCTTCATAATCAGCTGAGATATAGAGTGAAACAGGAGTTAAATAGGAATAAAAATATTGGGGGTTTTTTTGCTGGCAAAAGTAGAGGACACGGTTTAGACCCAAGATGAAGGCAAGTTTCCTACTCTTTCTTCCCAAGCCCCAACCTTGGCGTGCACACTCGGCAGGGGGGAGGGGGCGTTGAGGAGGCAGAATAGGCAGAGGAGACATGTACCCAGCACCAGGATGGTTACCATGAAAGACAATGGCCTGTCTCTATCTTAGCCAGGAAAGAGAGTCCAAGAGAGACCAGAGACATGGGAATCAGTCTCTGATGCAGATCCTGCCCCATGGGGACACGTGGACAAAAAATGTCAGACTCTCACCATCTCACCTGTCAGTGGAATCACTCTCCACCCTTGGAGGATTTGGTGAGAGGTAGATAGAAGCTTCTTCCTGATACTATCAGGGAGTGTTGGTACAATTCTACGAACCAAAAGAAACATGGAGAAAGAAAGAGAATCTCTCCCTTTACCGTAACCCCAAATTCCTGATACATATGCCCATCAACCACTTAGAGTCAATCAGTCACAACTAGAAAAAAAAATCCCACAGGTACCCAGAAAAGAGCTGTTAGCCTTGAAATAAAAATATTATTTTTTTCCTTTCTTTTTATGCCATGTTTTTATTCTTCTCATAGCCAGTTTGCTGGTCTCACTCTTCTTTCAAGTAGCTCCCACACTAATGCAATTGGTACTTTAAATGTCTCAAAGAAACAGCACAGACCACTGGGATCTGTATTCTCTTTCTTGAAAAAACAAAATTCAAATGGACTGCAGTGAGTTAGGTGGAATTAATTCCACCCTGGGAAGAGAAAAGCCAAGCAGTTTCAGTCTCTTGGTTTATAAGGTCACCAGAATCCCTCGTCGGGAATTATTCCTCTGTAAATCACTTCTGCCCAGCTGCTCTGCGGCCTTGAGTTGCAGATAATCCAGTCAGTAATTGTGTCTGGTCTCTGAGAAGAAGCTTCACTGACCTCCCCTAAGAGGATTCTGGTACCAGCTTTGGCTGCAGGAAGAAGTGGGGGAGCCCAGCCCCAATACACGCCAGCTCCGTGACCACCTTCGAGCCAGGATTCAACCTTGTAGGTAAACATCTTGGGTAGAGAAGTCCCTGCTGAAAGCATAGCCTCTGCTCTAGGAGAGGCCCCCATGCCCCAGGGCCCAGCTCCTACAGCATGTAGGAGGGCAGAGCCCACATTAGGACTTGGGAGATGGGGTAGCCAACTGGCACCAAGTTCACTAGACTCCCAGCTGCGAGGCTGGTGTCTGTACGTTTCCCTTGGGTTGGGTTTTGTATTTTTTAGACTATATGACACCACTGAGTTCATCTTTGGCTACCAATTAATTCTGGCCTTGGGCAGATCACTTACTTTTGAGCCTTAGTTTCACACAGATCTAAATTAAAACCCTGCATCCATTATATATTATTGATGACTTTGAGCAAATTACATGATCACTCCGAGCCTCAGTTTCTACACCAGTATATTGAGAACGTTAATGCATAGTTTGCAAGGTTGTGATGAGGATTTAAAAGATAACACATATAAAGTGCATAGGAGACTATGCACTTTAAAGTGCATATCTGGTTGTATTAGGCTCTGGGTGGGTTACTTGCGCAGCTGTGTCCGTCACTGTGCACAGCCCTCTTTGGAGAAATCCCCATGTGTCTCCAGTCTGCACAGTCCCAGGGACGGGTGTTAGGATACCTCACTCCACTACCACTCTGTGGTCCAGGGTGGGCACCTAACCCAAGGCAGGTCAGTACGAGTCCCTCCCCCCAAAATGTGGCATTGGATAGGTACTGAGATACACAGAGGACTACAAACACCCATGAGCTCAGGAGCTGACGGGGAGGTGGTGCTCCGCCAGGCAGCCTGGAACAGCCAGAGAAGCTCGTCTTCAAATGGAAAGAGAGACGATGGACACATACACAGAGTGGAGAAAAAAGATGAAATGCAGGTAACGCTCCAGTCCCAGCATCTAGCTCGTCTCTGCCCTTGGGCTCCACGAAACACACACCTCTGCATCCTCATGATAAAGTTCTGTTCTCATTAAGTTAGCTTGGCTGGTTTTTGTTACATGCAATAGAGTCTCAACAATCTGGTAAACAGTTGTTATCCAATAAGCAGTAAATACCAACTTATGGAAAATGACAGAATTGGCCAAATGATGCCACAGATTCTCCCCCATGCTCCCACTCTCTGCCTTGAAATAATTATTTACTGGGAGCCCCACCCTATTTATATCTCTTTCTATAACAACTTTGACCCACACTTATCATTATTCAATAATCTGTTCATTTGCTAAGCTGTTTCTCCATACAAGGGCAGGGACCACGACCTACCTCTATGTCCACGTGCAGATGGCCACATCTCTCATCCCTGTTTCTGAGCATGACCTTGTTCACATCAGACTCTGCCCACTTCCACCTGCACCCTGCCCGGCCATGGCGACTTCCCGGGGCCCAGCCCGTGTGGTCCCGTACTTCCCTCCTGTCCTAGCCTTTGATGGCCCTTCCTTTGCTGACAGCAGCCCAGCCTCGGCACCCACCGAGAAAGAGGCACTTTTCAAAGGCAAGCTTCCCCATGCTCACGATAAAAAGAGCTAATGTGAGGTCCTCACACTGAGCACTCCACAGGAATCATCTCATTTAATTCCCACAACAATCCATGGGATTGGCACTGTTATTATCCACATTTTGATGACAAAGAAGTTGAGGCACAGAGAGGGGGAATAATTTATTCCAGGTCACACAGTTAGGAAGTGGCAGAGCTAAATCCAAATCTGCACTGTGTCCCCAAGGTCTGTGCACTTTACCTCTTAACCGCACTAGACTAGAACTTTCAAGCTAGGCTTTGATTTTTTTTTTTTTAATGTACTACACAGATAATGTTATGTTTGAGTGATGGCTGCAAGAATTCAGAGAAGGAATTCAGTGTGGGCTGATACGGTGATAGAATCATCAAAGAGGATCTGGGGATAAGGCACTACACTTTGACCCTGGAGAATGGGTAGGGGACATGATAGATGGTGGAAAGGTCAAAGGCCCAGAGGTGTGACTGTGTATGGTGGGCTTCTTAGGAAGTAGGCAGGTGACGTTGGTAGATCTGGGTCAATTCTGGTGACACAGGAAGCCAGGCAGAGAGTTAGGATTTGGTTTGGTCATTGTTAATAAGTTGAATTGTAGCCCCCAAGAAAGATATCTTCAAGTCCTAACTCCCAATACTTGTGAATGTTTGACCTTATTTGGAAATAGGATCTTTTCAGATATACTCAAGTTAAGATGAGGTCATACTTGACTAGGGTGGGCCCTAATCCAATATGACTGGTGTCCTTATAAGAGGAGGGAAACTGGAACGCAGAGAGACACACGGGAAGAATGCCACGTGAAGACGGAGGCAGGGACTGGAATGGCGCAGCTGCAAGCCAAGGGACATCAGGGATTGCTGGCCACCAGCAGACAGCAGGAAGACACAGGAAGGACCCTCCTCTAAAGCCTTCGGGGGCCACATGGCCCTGCTGACACCTTGATTTCTGACTTCTAGCCTCTAGAACTGTGAGACAATAAATTTCTGTAGTTTAAAGCCACCTAATTTGTGAAGCTTTGTTATGTCAGCCTATGAAATAATAGAAACATATATGTTGCTCTCTAGCCCTGGTTCCTGGCACAGAGCTCCTAAAACCCTTGTAATTTCCTAAGTTACAGGAACACTAGGAGCATCTTTTGTTCTAACCGTTTGGTCTTTAACCCCACTTCCTAACACAGAGCTCCTAAATCCGTTGGAATTTCCTAGGTGATAAGAGCGTCTTTTGTTCTAATGAAGCGACTCTTGGTGGGCTCCTGGGTAGCATCAGGATGTGGGGCTGGTCACCGGAAAGACCAAGTCATGATTAGAAGCTTAGAACTTTCAGCCTGACTCCCCATCCCTCAGGAAGGGGAGAGGGGCTGGAGATTGAGTGAACAATCCATCCTGCCTACATGACGAAGCCTCCATAAAAATCCCAGTGGGATGGGGTTTAGAGAGCTTTCGGATTGCTGAGCACGCAGAGGCGCTGGGAGGATGGCACACCCAAGGAGTGTATGGAAGCTTCGCGCCCCTTCCCCGTACCTCACCCTGTGCATCCCTCCACACAGCTGCTCATCTGTATCTTTTATTTTGTCCTTTATAATAAACTGGTAGGTGTGTTCCCCTGAGCCCTGTGAGCCATTCCAGCAAATTACTGAAGCCCGGGAGGGGGGTCATAGGAACCCCGATTTAAGTGACAGCTGGGACTTGCGATTGGCATCTGAAGCGGGGTCACTTGTGGGACTGAGCCCTTAACTTGTAGGATCTGATGCTAACTCCGGGTAGACAGTGTCAGACCTGAACTGAATTGTGGGACACCCAGCTGGTGTCAGAGAATTGCTTGATGTGTGGAAAACCCACACATCTGGTGTCAGAAGTGAATGGTGAGAGTCAAGAAAAACGCACTGAGTTTTTCCCAGACACAGTCCTAGGAAACTGACACAGGCATCATCAGAGAAACCTCCCAGGTCCTTGAAAAAGACTTGGGTAACAGGAGGAAGCCATGTTTCAGGAAGATCAAGCTTAAACAGTGGAAACTGCTCCAAGGCAGAGAAAGAAAATAGACTTTGAAGTAAAATTAGACCCAGCCCAGTCCTCTCTGGACTTTCTACCTCTACCTGTAGACCAGGAATACATTCCATCCTCTCCTCCCTCCCCTCAACTCCCCACTGTCCTATTGAAGGCTCGGAGCCACTTGGCCATTCTTTCTCTATTAGCTCAGTTTCTTCACCTGTAGGATGAAGACGGCAGTGCTGCTCTGCCACCTCAGATGTCCCTTCTGTTCCCCCTGCCCCGAATACTTCTCCTCGCACTCTTCCTCCAAAGCACTCACCACCCCACGGCCAAGGGTATGTTGGTTTGTTGGCTTACTGTCCATGGCTCTCCACTAGAAGTTCAACCCCTGGAGGGCAGCAATGTGTTCCGTCCACCGATACAACCCCATGGCCGGATTAGCACCCAATACGTGGCAGGGGTTCAATATGGAAACAGGGTGGTGTGAAGATTAAACGAGATGATGTACATAGTGCGTCTCTTCCATAGGAAAGCCTCAGCATGTGCCAGTTCTGCTCCTTGCATGTCCCTGAACACTTCTTTCATTTCACAAAGTAATTTCATGTGTAACTCTATAACTGGGAGGACATGTGTTCTATATTTTGGATACCATGAAAGTAAAGTTAAAGTGATACCACCTTATAGATCTATGTTTCAGTTTTGCTCAGTTTTCCATTTCTGTAAACTGGAAGATATCCTCAGCCTTTTAGAAACGTTCTTTATAAGTTATGTATCTTTGGTGAGCAAGGGAAGTGGCCTGTGGTAAGGAGATCAAATGTTACTCACATATCTAATAAGGTCCCTTCTCTCCAAGATGAACACTATCTTCCTTTCCCAGCTGGTTAGAGTGAAGCTCAGAGCCCCCCAGTTACAGCTGGGTTTGCTATAATGTAACATATGCGAAATCACCACAATGTGTAAAATTGCTCGATAAAAACCACAGGGCTTATGGAAAAAATAAGGTTAGAGGCCGAACACTCAAATACTTCATCAATGACACATTAAAAAAAAAAAGAAGAGGAATCTAATAAAAATGGTAGCATAGTTTGACAAGTGTAAAATGGTTAAGAAATCTACAAATACTACAATAATTATGATACTTTACCCTGAAAAAGTTCTGATGTTTGCTTATGGAAATGGGCACCGGAAAGCTTACAGCTTGTGAGTTATTATAACATGAAGTCAACAGAGAGTTTTAACAACAGATGTGGATGGCGTGGCTTCTAAGATGCGAAGATGCAGTGAACTGAGGTGGCCAGTAGATGTTCGGGGCATGTGTGTGCATTCCATACATTCTTATGCTGTCCAGTTCAGCTGTGTGCAGTTTTCTGGATTCACCTAGTATTTCTCGCAGGCTAAATGGCACACGGGTAAATGTGAAATCTGTGTTAGCTCAAATTGTTCCCTAAGACATCAATTGCGTTGGAACAAATTTGCATTTCCAAAACAAGCATTATAGCAGAACTCACTATATATCCAAACTCACAGAGGGAGCTAACAATAGGGCCGGACACAGTTTATACTAAATTCTCCTGACTTGGCAGGGACACATCACACTTTTAGCCTGAGAAAAAAAATAGGGAGTCTCTGACACGTGGTAAAACTTTCATTAACCAGAAAGCGACTGGAACCCTCATACATTTAGAATTATTTGTCTTCAACTTCCAGAAGAAGCCAATCGCAAGAAACAAACTGATGTCTGGAAGTTAGCCAAGTAAAATCCAGAATGCGTCCCGGAATGAGATTCACCCAGTCCCTGAGCCTTCCACACCTGTGGTTATGTGTAATAAAAATTGGCATTTCAGCACAGGGATTCTGAATACCGACCCTGAATGTGTTCTGAATCACGAAATCAAGAGTAAGCAGCGTGCCGTGCTCAAACAGCTTAAGGAAGGAAAATGGACCGAAGTCTCTGAAAAAGAGTTTAAGAAGGCTAACCAAAACAGGGTTTTTTATAATCCTCAGTTAACCAGAAAAGCTGTGCTCCAAGCATTCCAGTTCGCAGAGGTGGACCTGCACGTGCCCACAGGAGACGTGCCCTCCGAGCTTACAAGATGTATCACAGCTTAAAATGCTGGGGATACTGCTCAGGTGGTTCCAGTTGTCTAGGGTGAAGCGGCCTCTCTCCGCCTTTCCCTCCTCCACCAAGCCTTGATCTCTTCCTGCGTCACCTGGGAGCTCCCCTACCCAGCCAGCAGCAGCACAGAGCGCAGCAGAGTAGCAGCTGCAAATCTATATTGAGCAGATGAGGAGTCAAGGGAAAATTTTATAGATGGAGAGGTGGATAGTTCCGAAGTGTAATAACCAGGCTAAGGCGATTGGAGTTTTATCTTCCTTTGATAGAAGAGCCTTAACGGGGCCCCTTGCAAGCTAAGAGAGCAGTGATCACTCTATAATGGAAATGTCCCCTGAGCCTGTGGTTTCTTCCAGCCACGAAGTTCCAATCAGGACACTTTGCTCACGTTAATTAATTAGGCCTCCTGCGTTTCCCAGGGAAGCTCGGAAGCATTATGTCTGCAAAGGGGAAGGTGAGCAAAATGGCGTCATCACCATCATCCCCATCATCATCCCACGGGGTGTGACAGGCATCTGTGAGACCCCAGGCTGGGAGCTGTAATAAGCCAGTTTGGCACATGCTCTCCCCCACAGAGGTGTGCAGTACAAGGCAGAATGAAGAGTTCATTCATTCATTCATCCATTCATTCATTCATCAGCATTGGGCTTCTATTCCGTATTAGCATGAGGGGTACAGTTGGAATGAATAGGACAATGTCTGCACTCAAGGAACACCCAGTCGAAGGGCAAAGGAGAAAAAAAATGCAAGCATTTTAAATTAAGTGTCATAGAGAAAGTTGGCCCCAAGTTCTAATTACCCAAGAAAGCAATAGGTAATCATTCTCAGCCTCCCGTCACTCATCCCCCACGTCCAACTCATCACTAAGGCCGCCAGTCTCTCTTCTCACAGTCTCTCTGCCGCTGCCTTGGCTCCGGCCCTCCAGGCTCTTGCAATAATCCCCAAACTAGCCTCCCTGCCTCCACTCTTGCTCTCATGGTCCACCCTCCCCAGCCCAGGCAAACTGATCTTCCCAAAGGCAAACCTGAAGGTGTCACTTACTCCACTGACTAAAGACCCCCCCACCTTATCTCAGGCCCATGTTCAGGGTGGGATGGGGTCTCACTCAGCAGCTCACATCCAACACCCTGGGGTGGCCTGACACACATCACCCTGCAGGGCTCACTGCTCCCCAGGAGAGCCAGGCGCAGCCACAGCCCAAAGCCTTGCTCACATGTTGTCCCTTCTGCCTCCTTGGTTACCTGATGAAAGCCCCAGCCCTCCAATGGTCTAGCTCCGTGTCCACATGAATGTCCTCTCCTGACACCTTCCTCCTCATGCCAAGTAGGATTCATCCCACTTAGATTATAGCATTTTTAAAGTTCTATCATCATTATTTGTTTGACTATTTCTCTTCCCTCCTAGACTCTGAGTTTCTTGAGGGCAGGGCCAGTCTCCCCGGTGCCAGGTCAGGGCATGTGGTTTGTGGGTGTGTCTTAGAGTGAGAGGGAATCTACTCTGGTCCAGACACACTTCTTGGTCCCCTCGGCCACTAGCCTTGTGTCCATTGTCATATATAGGCGAAGACTAGCTGGGGTCGGAGTGTGGTTTGCGGCCATCACTAACGGGCTATGACTATAGAAGGCCTACTCTGCACTGCTCATTTTACTTTTATTTACTTAATTGAATTAATAGGTATTATTCCTACTTTATAGGTGAGCAAACAGCCTCTCTGGGGTTAAGCTGCCCAAGGCCACACTAGCTACGGTAAGTACCGGAGCTGGGATTTGAACCCATGGCTGTCTGACTCCACAGTCTGAGTTCCTTCCATCACTCTGCGCCGCCTCTCACTCACAGTGGAAGTGAGGAACTCGTGGCTGATAGAGGGGCAGCTTGGGTAACACTGCCTCTGCGTCCTGTAGCGCCAACACTCTGTGAGCACTGGTTTTTATTTACCTTATATGGTGAAAAGAGAGATGCCCATTTTTTTCCCCATTTCTGCAGACTAACAGACGGGTGCTAATTTGGTAAGTGCAAATTGTCTGGCTTCGGTTCTATCCACCATCTGCCTGCTTGAACTAGTGAAACCAGGGTGACTTGTAATCATGCCCAGTTCTCTTCACAAGGTCCTTCCATCCCTTCAGATGAGCTTATCCTTTTCCTATTTTAAGAAAGAGCTTCACATAGCAGAGCATTTATGGAACACATCCAAGTACCAGAGAAGAAAGTGATATTATGAAGCCGAAGCAATCACACAGACAAAACCCTTAGATTAGATGCCAGGGGACCCGGGCTGGCCCTGCTCCTCCCAGGGAATTGCTGGGCACTTGGAGACCAGCCCCTGCAACTCTCTGGGCCTCAGTTTCTCCTCCAGGGCAGGGGCCTCTGGAGCCCCCAAGAAGAGGAAGGAGTGCTTTGCTGTTTGTGTGGCAGGGCTGCCCCCCGCTGCTGCTACTTCTGGTGCTTCGGGTGGGTGTTTGGAGGGACCGTCCCCACCTTCTCATTCTCATCCTCCAGAAGCAGCTCTTCAGACCCCGCATCAAAGATTCTCCCTGCCTCGCCGCCCCCGCTAAAAATAAAAGGCTGCGTTTCATCGTATTCATACCACGGCCAGCACAGATCCAGCTGCTTGAGGCTCCACTTCCCTGCTCTCTGCAACAACCTCTCCCAGCATCCAGCCCCCACCACGTTTTAAAAACTAAAGTGGGCAGAAATGATGAGGGTCACAAGCTAAGGGAAGCAATCTACCCAGCCCAAAGCACACCGTTTAAACCCTGGCGTCATTCATTCTCCTCCAAAGCAATACTTTCCATGCATTTACCTAACGCTGTCTCCTCCTGCCAGTTTCTCCCTCCCTTTTGGATCTTTTGGGAGATGACCACCCACATGGCAAAGGGGTGGTTTTCCCCTTCAGTGTGATGATACCACCTCTTAGAAGAGCAGAGGTTTGCCACTTGGGAGGCGGGCAAGCAAGGGTGTGCATGGCCCATGGGAGCGGCTCCCTGCCTGCCCCGCGAGGGCAGGAGGCATCTCTGGGCGTCCAGGCCCCTCCCTGACCCTTACCTCCTCCGGTTGCTCCTCTCCCCAACCCCTATCACGCGGTCACCTCACCCCCCATCCTGGAGACTGCCAAATGAGCCAGTCCCACCGCCAGCAGCCAAGTTCACTTTAAAAAGTCTCTTTGACAAAACGAAGAGGGAAAGTTGGCTGTTTAATTTGGTGGTTTTCTTTAGCAACACTGAAGTGTCTAGCATCTCAATGTGTGGTGTTTGCGAACTTAAATACGTCGCCTCTGGACCAGCCCTTCCTCAAGGAACATCTGCTCTCCAGAAGATCACAAGTGAGAAACCACAAAGTTGCATTACTTATCATCTTTCCCTAAAGAAATGAAAGGTGTTTTTCTCCCCCTCAAAGTAACATCTATTTCTCCACTCCACGTCGAAACTCCAGCCTTTGCCAAGCATGTCTCAGCACTTCCAAATCCAAGCTTCAGCACACAACTGCAGACTTCAAAAGTGACAGTGTAAGGCCGGCCCCGTGCCCATCCCTCAGTACCTGCTCACTCACAACTTCTGAGCATCTCGTGCGAGGGATCAGAGGACAAGGAGGGCTACGGTACTGAGCCCACATGATAACATACACCCAAATGTGGGGAATTCCTTAGACAACCCAGGGCGCCACCCTGGAGGATGGGCTACACGCAAAGGTCTCCATCTGTAGAGACGGGCCTAGAGCTTGAAAAATTGTGAAATTGCACCTGAGACTGGCCGACAGTTTAGCATGCAAGGAGACCGGTGCCAAAAGAGAAGTAAGAAAGGAGTCCCCGAGACGGAGTAGAAAGTGCCATGGACCTACGTTCTCCTCGGTGACCGTCTCTCAGCTACAAGTAGCAGCTTCAGCCATATGCTACAGGCAACCCCGAATAAGAGACTTGAAACGCAGCTTCATCGGTGCATGTAAAATGTGTTTGGAGGGAGGGAGAAGTCCAGGGGCTCCATGAAGCCAATGAAGACCAAGGCTCCTTCCGTCTTTGTGCTCTGCCATCTTCAAAGTCACCTCGAGGCCACTTCCTGGCTTCCAGACTCAAGGTCATTGGTATTCCAAATGGCTGTTTGAACTTCTGCAATCATGCTATGTTCTATGTACCAGAAAGAAGGTACAGCATGTCCCCATGACACCACCGCAAGCCACGTCACCTCCATTTTAGCAATCTTCCCAAAGGATGTGACATTTCTGCTGACATCTCAGTGGTCAGGACTTAGTCACATGGCCACACCTAACTTCATGGGACACTGGGAAATAGTGCCCTTTAGCTGAGTGCATTGTGATCTTGGAAAAAATGGGCTTCTTCTGCTAAGGACAGAGGGAACACTGAATATGAGCTGGCAACTGGCAGCCTCGGCCACAGACTCAGCTGTCCCTCTCTCAAAAGAATATGTCTATCTTGACTATATTTACATTAGAATATCTCAACCTCAGCATTCTTGACATTTGGAGCCAGAAACTCTTTGTTATGGGAGGCGTCCTGTGTATTATAAGATGTTGGCAAAATCCCTGTCCTCTACTCACTAGATGCCAATAGCACCACCGCCACCCTCAGCAGTCATGATCACCAAAAATGTCTCCAAAACATCACTAGATGTCCCCAGGGGGACAAACTCACCCCTGGGTGAGAACCACCGAAGTATATCAAAAGGGCATTAAACTCTGTCTTCAGCAAAGAGAGAAATAAGGAATATGTGCATCATTCAATGCACCTGACAAGATTAAAGATTATGTTGTTTCAAGCTTAAAAAAAAAAAAGGAAGGGGCATTAAAATGAGATGATAGGCACGATTTCCATACGGAAAGAGTATGAATTTGAACTCTGTCCACCTAGGGGTAACACTATGAGAAGAAATGGAATTAACCTTTATGCTTTGTTGAAAAGCATCTTGAGAGGTTTTAAGAGTCAAGTGCACCCTATGATGCTCACAATGTTCCAAAGAGTAAACTCAGAACACAGAGAGGAAACCGACCGACCAGAGATTCCTCTCGCCGTCCAGAGCTTGGAACTGTGGAGGAAATGTCCCTTGGCCTCAGGCAGCTCTTCTCCTCTGACCCTGAGTCTGCCCCCACCAGATTCCCTCTGCCTGGGCTCCGCCCCATCTTGCTGCTCTGTGCACGGCTGACTCCTCTGCTTAAACGTCACTGCCTTAAACTGACCACAAATCAAAGTCAACCTGCCCTCCCCACTGCCTGGTTCCTCTTCTGAATCCTCCATATCACAGTTCTTAAGTGCATTCTTGTTCACTTTTCTCACTCTCCCATTAAACTGGAACTTCCATTAGGGCAGGGACCATGTCTCTTTATTCACCTGTGTTTACCAGCACCTGGCGCAGTAAAGTGCCATTAAATATGTGATGAATAAATGAGTGACTGAATGAAGATGGTAACGGAGGTGCCTTGGGGAGTGGGGGAGGGAGTGATGGGGAGAAATGGAACACAGACCAGTACAAAAGCCTCACCTGAGCTCACAATAACCAATCTGTAGCAAGAGTGATTTTCTTTCACAGACTTCGTATTTCCAGTCAGTTATAGGCATTTGTTGAGTGTGTATACCTGGAATAGACAAATAAATGAAGCATGGCCACAAGGACCTGCAACAGAATATAGGAGATAAGGCACACATACTAATGATTATAATGAAGGTAAAATGTGCCAAAAGTGTATTTTAAAATACAAAAAAGTAAAACTAAAAGAAAAAAAAAAGTTCAACAGTTCTGAAGGTAAATAGCTACAGATAGAAGTATCTGTAGACATGGAGCTTCACAGGGCAGCACTGGAGGAAGGTTTTGAAGGATGGGTACGAGTTGGGTAGTGGAAGATGGAAAAACCTTCCTGGAGGGAGAAACAGCTTGAATAAAGGCAGCAAGTGAGAAAGCCCAGGCCTTTCCCGAGACTGTGGTTTAGCCCAGTGCTGTCCAGCAGAAATGACATGTGAGTCACATAGGTAATATTAAATTTTCTAGTAACCACATTTAAAAAGTGAAAAGAAACAGGTGAAATTAATTTTAATCTTATATTTTATCTAACTCAGTATATCCAAAATATTACCGTTCTGACATATGATCAATATGAACGATTATTGAGATATTTCGCATTCTTTTTTCCTAAGCATTAAAAACCAAGTGTGTCTTTGACATTTACTGCACATCTCAATTTGGACTGGCCGCATTTCAAGTGCTCAGTAGTGATGGGTAGCCAGAGGCCACAGTATCGGACAGGTCTAGTGCACTCAGGTGGGGCGGGCTTGGGCAGACACACCCAGGGAAGATAACAGGATGTGGCAGACAGAGTGTGACGCTCAACCGGGCATATTTAATACTAGGGTTTTCATAACGTGAGTTACCAAGATAAGCCTGAAAGTGGGAGGTGGAGAAGACTGCGGGAACATGGTCAAAGGCAGAGGTTGTAAATGTGAGACCCACAGGGCCAGCACCACGGCGAGGCTGGAGGTCACAGGTATGGGCCTGGGACTGTACAGGTATGCAGTCACGACTGTACAAAATGACCTGTCTGCCTGGCCACACTTATGGGACAGAGGCAACTGGCCCAACTTGGCTAATAGGAAATTTCCAAGGGAATCTGAGACTAGTTAGTTTATTCAGGTCTCTTGAATGGAGGAGATGTAAACACTGGGGCGATGCGGGCAGGTACCTCCCACCACGAGCTGAGCAACAGAGAAAAGCAAGCTGCAGAGAAAGAAGAGAGAAGCAGATGTGCAGAGAGAGACGGAGTCAAGTGGCTATGAGAAGGCCGCCTGGGTCCCACCGGCTTTCAGGTTCTAGCTTCCAGACTCCTCTGAGACTCCCCTGAAGTCCTGCCCTCAGCGTGTCCCTTACTCCCAAACTAAAATCTCTCTCTTCCTCTCCCTTTCTTCTCCTGTAGAATGCTGGTTTCTGTTTCATGCAACTAAAGCTTTAGAAGTCCTGAGAAACACTATTAGTACAGGGTTTTATAACATGTAATGGTTTTTTTTTTTCCTCTCCTGACCTGGGGAGAAGGCACAGGGAGGAAGTGAAGGGGATCCACGTGGGAGGTGAAATTGCCAGGATCGACAACTGATTGAATGAGAAGTGGGTGTTGGGGAGATGGCTGAGGGTTTGACCTTGGATGATTGGAAAGTTGCTGGTGCCCTTCCCACAGGTGGGAGGGGGATGGGAGGGGAAGCAGTTATCCAAGGGGAAGTGATGCAGCATTATGCACAGACACCGAGTCCTCAGCCTCTCTGCCCCTGCTGGGCGTGTGGAGACATCGGACAGCCTGTGCCCCCGGCTGAGTGTGAGACACAGGGGCTGGGGCTGCTCCTGCCCACCGGCCGGCTGCCAGGGTTACCCTGATCTCAACAGTCTCCTAAGGCGTCCGGATAACAGGCTTTCATCTCCTGGTCTGCTGCCAGCTTTGGCTGTAACAGATAGTCATTTCTGTTGTTTACTTTCAGATCTGTCTTCTGACGCTTTCTCTCCACTCCTCTCCCACTGGCACCTGCCCCTTATTCCCTGTGCCAATCTCGCCCACCGTGGTCTTTCTTCCTTCTTTTCATGTCCCAGAGCTGGGGTACCCTATTTTAACCAGAGGAAGAAAAACTTACAGACATATAAACACGCACGAGTGAGCAAACACACACACACACACACACAGAACACACATGCACACACATACACACACATGCACACACATACAAACGCACACACATACATGCATTTATTTTCTCTCTTTCTCTCTCTCTCTCTCTCTCTCTCTCTCCATCAGCCAGACTTATCCAGTAACACTTTCCCCCTAGAGTGAGCCTTTCAAAGATTTTCAGCCTCTCCAGGGAAAGCAATGGCAGCTAATGTGTGGAGTCCCCTGTAATTTTTTCCCCTGGCTCTCCCGACGTAGGCAGCACTCTCTACCTGACCCCAATCACCACCACACACCCAGCGCGCCCACCCCATGAACTGTGCACCCCGCTCGTCATGAATGCACATTGCCTCTTTGCAGTCCTTCTACAAAGCACTGCAGCTGTTTTTGCATTTGCTGGCTACAGGCAAGAGAGGTGAAAAGGTATTCAATCTAAT
Organism: Balaenoptera borealis; assembly: GCF_965194805.1. Classification (NCBI taxonomy): domain Eukaryota; kingdom Metazoa; phylum Chordata; class Mammalia; order Artiodactyla; family Balaenopteridae; genus Balaenoptera; species Balaenoptera borealis. The sequence goes on from NC_138864.1 coordinate 109,746,650, forward strand.
TCTACCCTGTCTCAGCCTCTGTTCTTTAAGGACCTTTTGGGTATCAATCCTAGAAGCTTCTGAAAAGATAATCATAATTGAACTGTCACAGCCAAGGAAACTGAGTCACTTTGGGGTTAAGGGTTCCAGGCCCCATTTTCAAAGAGCCTTTGGCACTCACAGCCTAAGGGCCTTTGGGTCCTATTTTCTAGTCCAGTAGTCGCCAAATATTTTTGATTGCTTGCCCCATCCATAAAACATTTTTGAGCATCCACCCCCAGTGTATGCATAGCTATTTACTTATAATGTACCACTACATATACATCATGCACCTTATAAATAGACATACTCAAAAAATAGACATTTAAAAAGGAGAGGATAAAGGATAAATATAACTGGAAGTTCCACTATGTTCTTCCTTCACCCAGTGAATCATCTTGCGCACCTCCTAGGGTGCACGCCCACTTCGCAGACTCCCTGTTCTCCCACCAGCTTTCTCACAGTGTGATGTCTGTGGTGGGCATTGCTGCTGCTCACCAGTGTTTCCAGTTCCCCCTCACACACACACAGGAGGATAGCACCCCCCCCCCACCAGCCCTTGAAGGCAGGAGCGGCCACGTGACTTGTGTATCCAATAAACGGCTCACTTCAGCTTGGGAGCATCAGGAACTATGATTCTCCATGTCCTCCCTGCTCTTGCCCCAAAAAAGCCTGAAGCCTCATGCTGAAATGTGGTGTCATGGATGGTCATCCAGGAACCCTCGACTGGTTAAACTACAGACACTGCTGAGCCATGTTGGATTTGAGGTCTGGGAGTTTGTTTGTTACTGCAGCACAACCTAACTTATCTTGACTGATACTCTCTGTAAAGAACCAGATGCCATCACGGTCCTGAGTTTGTCTCTAAGGGCTGGTGTCTCCCAACTTGCATTGCTGAGAGGGTTCTCCTTGGTAGTGACAGCCAGACATAGGGCCGTGGAGGAAGGAAGAATAGGGAACTGGACTAAGAAGGGGTCAATAAGAAATGGCCCGGAGTGTGACAAGCAAACCTGGAGACCAACAAGGTGCCAACTGGGCAGACTTGCCCAGGAATTGAGGGGCAGTCTCCCCTCTAATCCAAAATCCCTCCCTGAACTCTGGCCTGAAGATCTCCAAGCCAGGCAGTGAAAATGACTCTGTGTTCTTGGTTTCTGCATGTCCTGTGTCTTCCTAATAAAAGGAGTTCAGTTTGGGGCCAAATACATAAATCTTCCTTTAAGTTACTCTTTCAGCTCCTAAGGCAGTGGATCTTTGTCTTTAAGAAAATTTCTGGGGAATTAAATTGGAAAAGTACTTATATCACTGAAGCTACCTCTCCATTGGACCTAAACAGCCCATTTCCCAAATGTCTCCCAGATCGGCTGATGCAAGGACTGCTCTTGAATTACACCATGGGATCCCAGGTGGTTAAGAAGAGGCGATTAGGAATTTGGAACTCTTTTAAACCTTTTAAACCTTTTAAACTTTTAAACCTGATATATGGCTTAATATATTGGTCCAGCTGTCCTAACAGAGACTAAATAACAGTAACATAGACCAGATATAATTTTTTAATTCTTTCCCACCTAATAGTCTACAGGTCTTGGGCTGGTAGGGCACCTCTGCCGCCCAACATTGTTTCCGGTTCATTTTACTTTTCTCTTCCACCGCCTTCACCATTGAGCTTCCATCTCATGGTCTAAGATGGCTGTTCCAGTTACCACCACTTTTCAGACAATAGGAATACGAGGAGGAAGCCACACCCTTCATCTTAGGGGCATAAACCAGAAGTTGCACACATCACTGCTGCTCGGATCTCATGACCCGAATTTAGTCACATGGCTGAACTGAGCTGCAAGGAACCCTGGGAAAGATAGTCTCTAGCTGGGCAGGCATCGACCAGCTAAATAGCATGCTTTCGGACGTGCTTTTATGAAAGGAAGAGGAGGAAAATGAACATTACTGGACAACTAGCAGCCTCTGGCTTCTTGCTGTGTGATGCGGCCTTCTTAGGAAGCTCCTCCTCCCACCTCTGCCCTAGCCCCTGAGCTCCCATACCACCCTGCACTGCTGGCCACAGCACTCATCCCAGTGTGCTGCAAATGCCCAGTTACTCTTCTCTGTGTCCCACTAGGCAAAGCTTCATGAAAGCAGAGGCTGCATTCCTCCGGTTTACCCTTATATCCCCCCATCCTGGCACTTAGTGCTCAATAGATATTGACTAAGTAAATAAACAGATGATCATATGATAGGACAGTAATTATTAAGCTATGACTGTTCTCTACCGTTCCCTCCCTACTGCCTTTCTAGTTCTGCCTACCTCTGCCTGCCTCCTGGTCTCTGCTTCCTCTCCTCTAGGCCAGGCTCACTCTGGCAAGACCAGTGCTTAGAGCTTTTGTGATGCACCGTTGTGAGGAATGGAGGAGAAAGAAAAGCAGCAGAAGGCTGAGGTTGGGAGGACAGTTTTTGAGTAACTGTCTTGCATGAGCAAAGTGGCCAGGAAAGAAAAGTAGATTTAAGGAGTATCACTGCGGGCATCATGGCATTAAGAAATGCAAGGACAGGACAGAATCTATTTGGAACATTTTTAAATTTGTTAGACTGTGTTTCTATGACCCAGACACTGCCTGGTGACTAGAAAAGCTGTGGCTCAGAAGGAAATGACTCAGAACAACAGGAAAATGTCAGGGAAGTGTAAATCCCAGAAAGCCTCCTTCACAGTGATTTCTGCCTGCTTTGGATCCTGAGGAAAAATAAACAACTCTACAAAAGATCCAAGCGTATATCAGTGGTCTTCAAACATTTTCAGGTAGTACCAAGCCTAGAAATTATGATGCTCTCTGTATAGCCCCATAAGATACTTATATTTTTAATTCTATTTTACAAATCAACAATTTTAGTAGGAGACAATGTGATGTATAGCATGTGTATGAAATATAATATCACATCCAGGTATACATGTCCAAAAAGATTAGTTGTCAAATTAAACATTAAAAAACTGTTTCTGAATTTCCCCGTTAATACTCATTTGCTACTGGTTCATCCATATTGCGATTGTCTGTGCTTGCTGGTTATATCAGCAATATCAAAAATCAAAGGGAAAGTTTATGGGAGCAAAACTGAACATGGAGAAAATACTATGCCTTAATGTTTTCTGTAATTTAGGAGGATATCTCTAGACCATAAACTCCACAGGGGAAGTGTCAATGACTGTCTGATTTTTGTTCTGTTTCAGTTCCTAGGGCAGTATCTGACATCTTCTAGAAATGAAACAAATATGTGTGACCAGCTCTTTCATCTTAACCACGGAACCTCTCACTCCAACTGGAGCTAATTTGACAACTGCTGGATAACTGCACTGCTCCTTGTCACCAGGTTTTCTTGATAAGCTCTTTTTTGTTGGTAAATGTGTTCAAGGCTCCAGGGCCACCGCCACTCCTGCTGGTCCTGAAAAACTGAATGACACACTCAGTATGCATGAGGTCCTAATCCCAAGAACTCCTGTGATTTTGGAAGTGACCCTGGATAAGTGGTCTGCTTCTGAGTAGGATTCGTGAGAGGATTCTTGTTCTTTTGTTTAGTTTTTGTTTCTTTGTTCAAGATCTTAAAACATTACAATAACAATGAAAAATATAATAAATGACATTGTTATTTATATTTGCAAAGTCCAATATACTTAGATTTTTAAATGTGTTTTCTTAGTTTATGTATTCATTTCCTTATTTTTATTAATTTATTGTTAATTATGTAAGTAGTACGTGAATGATGCTTTACAGTGCTTAAAATCCCACCAATAAAAACCAAAATCCCCTTGATTACCACCTCAAACCCAATCCTCTCCTGCAAGGCAACAACTTTTCCCTGGTTTGTATCCTTCCAGATCTTTTTCTATACTTTTACATATAAATGTATATGTACCTAGAGACATTGATAGTTTTTTCTTGCCTTTATTTCTATAAATGGTACAATTTGTTACTTGTGCTCTGTGACTTACTTTTTTCTTTTGGAATACGTCTTAAAGCCCTTTCCATGTCTGTCCATATAAATCTACCTTACATTTTTAACCATTCATGGCATTCCATAACACAAATAGACCATAGCTTACTCACCTAGTCCCCCACCGCTGGATACTGCCATGGTTTTAATCTTTTGGTTTATGTACATCGCTGGCAATCAGCATCTTATTTATGCTTCACTGTACACTTATGAGAGTCCTACTCTAAAGAAGACAGTGAGAAATCGAATTGCTGGGCCAAAGGGTATGAACACTTAAATTTTCACAAACACCGACAAATAACTCTCCAAAGTGGTTGCACCAATTTACTCTCCCACAAGTATCGTATGAGAGAACCAGCTTCTGTACAACCCTGCCATCACCAAACTTTAAAATGACTGCTGACAAGACGCGTGAAAATCATTTCCTACTGCTGTTTTATTTTGCCCTATAGTGTTTTGAAGGTGGAAGGTCAACCACGTTGCTGCTATTTAAGACAGGTTTTCCTTGCTCTGCTTTATTTCTTGCCTCCCCAGTAAGGAGAGACATGACCTCAGCAGATGGCAGTGGCAGAGACTGCTAGCTGTCCACCAAATCTCTCTGTCTGGGCACACAGTTAGACTACATTTCCCAGACTGCTTTGCAGTTAGGTAGAGCCTTATTATTGGGTTTTAGCCATGAAAACGTAAGTGGAGGGATATGTACCACTTCCCAGACTGGCCTATAAAAACTTTCCATCCACTATCTTCCAGGCTCTCTTCCCCTCCACTGGCTGGATGCAAATAAGCCTGGTGAGCCTAGCAGTCTCATGTTGATGATGGCAGAACCACAGGAGGAAAGATGCCTGGGTCCTTGAGTAACTGCTTGGAGAAGAGGCAACTACCAATGCAAGCCTGTTTTGGATTTAGTGTGAACAAGAAACACGTTTCTAGCATGTTTGAGCATTATCACAGCAGCCATTAGTATGCTAATACAATGTAGTGAGAACTAACTCATTAAAGCAATCGTGGGTGCTAAAAATCAGGGAACAGTTCCCTAGGCATTTGGAGCAATTTCCCAGGGCAGAATATTCCATCTTGGAAAATCTCTAAATAATTAGGAGCTATTTGAAGGCAAAAACAAACAAACAAACACCAAACAAACAAACAAAAAACTCCAAAACTCTCTGGAATATTGCACAGTTTGGCTAGCAAAAGGATTTCATCCATTTTCTGGTTCCCACTGTAGCCTGAGAAGGACCACTTACTGGGGAAACTCTGGCTGTTGGTCAGCACTTGGCCTGGGGGGCTCTGCTCCCTTAAAATGTCCTGTCAGCTCTCAGGGTCAATCACCGCAGAGAGCCTAGACACTGCAGAATTGTTTCGTCCAAGGTCAAAGACGACTCACAATGCCATTTGCTGTTAGAACGCTGCCCATAAGCTAGGCACCAGGGGTGAAGCCACCACACGATTACCAGGTTACCTGTTGAGGACGCCTGTCTGTGGAGAAGAGAAATTGCCTTAGGTAGAGTCAGACCCAGCAGTTCTCGTGAAGCACGTCAGTCCCCGCTGGGTGGCTGTCCAAGCTATTTGTGCAGGCTGCTGTCCTGTGGCTATGAAAGGAAGCCACCCCACCCCTCCAGGTGACTTATCACCCACCCAGCCCCTTTCCCATTCTAAATAAGTATTCAGATTGAAGTCATCATATCCTGGTTCCATCCCAGTAATGGCAACCAGCCGTCTCTGCCTCTGCTACCCACTGGGACGAGAAGAAAGAGACTTGGAAAGAGGCTCACCCATGAGTCAGATGTAAAAGTTAGAAGAGATCAAGGAGACAGGCTGTCCGGCTTCTTCCACCGAAGAAGCAGTCTTCAAACAATGAAATAAGGCAGGAAAAGAGGAACACACCTGGCTGAAGGCAGGGAGGAAGGCTCAGGGTCCCTCCTGCTTGCTCTGCCCCTCCCCCGTGTGACTTCTCCCTGGGACCCTTGGGCTCCCAGAGCATACTTTGAAAAGCTCCTCTCTGAAGGCCCTTCCACATGGCCCACCCATCCAAAGGTCTCGTAGGAAGCAAGTCTCAGCATGTCCAAAGGTGGGAGACCAGCATTTCTGGATGTGGGAATCCTAACTTTGGGCCATAAGGACATGAGGTTGGAGACTACGTAGCTTTTTGCCTGTTGTCTTCCCAGTACCTGGCTTAGCGTCAGACACATAGCAGAGAATGTGTTAATATCCAGAGAATGAGAGAATAAGGAAGCTCCATCTTTGCACTGCAATCAGCAACAATTAGAGTATACTGGCCACATAGCAATTTACAGTGTACAAAGCACTTTCCCTTATACTGTCTCATCCAATCCTCAGAACCCACTGTGATGTAATCAAGACTGATTCTCATTCTTTCAATAAAAACTGAATTTCAGAGAAGTCAGGTGACATGCTCAAGGTCACACAGCTAGTCAAGGGCAGTTGCAGGATTAGACCCACATCTTCAGGCTCCAAGTGCCAATGCTCTTTCTACTACCTCACTGCTGAGATTCTTAGATGCTCCCACCATAATGGCAGTAACCACTGGTGGTGATGCTGGTGGAGTAGTCATTACGATCACAGCCATATGCAAAGCATGTAAAGATTCCAGTCCCTGACCATAAGCAAAGCCTGCTGATTAGCTCACATGGCGGCAGCTTCTGTCTCTTTACACTGAGAAAGGCAATTCTTGCCCCACGAGCACAGATCACAGACCCCACACCAAATAGTCGTCCTAAATGTTCATACCAGGGCTCTCCAGGGGCATGAAGAACACGGGATACAGATTTGGTTTCATGACCTGGAAACCAATTCAAACTCCAAGCCCTACTTCACATGGGAAGTCGCATCTGAGAGTTATTCAGTCTCGGTAAAGGAAGCATGAGACTGGAAGCTACAATTCCTATGCCCTGGTATAAGTCATGAACTTGGGCCAGATAACTCACAGGTTGCTGATCTGGTGTTTAGTGACGTAATGATTAAACACCAGTCCCCACCAGCAAATCGTTGAGGGCTACTCTATTGAAGCTCTCCACAGCCTGTCCACTACTCTTAGAATCACCTTCACCGTAAACCCTGAGAAGTTCACCTACCTCTAAGTCACTCCACGAGCAAGCATGAGCAGTAAGCATGCATACAGAGGGGTGCGAGTAGGAGAGGAACAAACAGCCCAAGCCAGGGGACTTTCTTCTACTTCTAGGTCACTCAATTTATTCTCCTTGTATGAAACAGGTAAAATAACTCCTTCCCATGAATGGCCAGTGCTATGAATGCATTTTCACCTGCAGAAAACTGAGGCCTGACCATAGAGCAGTGTTTCTGGCCTTTAAGATCCTTCCTTCTTTTGTTCTTCAGGTTCCTTCTCTATTGACTTTTTCCACCTCAAAAGTGAGGGCTAGGCAACTTGCAAGAACTTAAGCATCCCTGATGGGGTACAGACCAATGACTGATGCCTGGGAGAAGTGGAGGGTGCTTAACCAAGCTTCCCTGGGTTGAGGGTTATACGACCACATAATAGAAGACCCCCTTCTGCCTTCCCACCATCCCAGCACAAGGCTAAAGCTTGAAGAAACAGAGATATGGTGATCAGGGGGTCCAACTCTACCTTTCCAATTTTTGTGGCCCTAAAAAAACCACCTCCCTGTCCTGCTAATGTACACAATCTGAGCTCATCTCCAACAAAACTGTCTAACTCTACAGTATTTTAAATGGATTTTCCCCCCCTCTCTGGACACCATCTTTTCACGACATTCACATGGATCCTGCAGAACATCTGTTATATCCAAGCACCAGAGAGAACATCACAAAAGGTGGGAACAGGGTGGGAGGCAGAGTGGGGTGTGTGGAGTCCTAAACAGAGACCTGAGACCCCCTGGTCACTCATCAATCAGTTGCATCTGACATGTGTGTTCTTGGGGCCCAGCACTCCGCTGGGTGCTGTGGGGTGTATAGAAGTTAAATAATTTGTGATATTAGGCACCAAAAGAACTCTCATTGAGAGGGCCAGACACAAAGAGACAATCATAGGAACAGTACACTGGATCAACAGCAAATATCTATATGTGTTGCATACTCAATACCAGGGTCTGCTCTAGGTACTGGGATATAGACAAAAATACCTGCTTTCATGGGGTTGACCTTCTAGTAGGAAATATAATTCAGGGTTTGATTGTGGAGGTCAGAAAATAAAAGTCATCTGTAATTAAGAGATCTGGGTGAGCTGATGTAGAAGCTTCAAGGAGGCCTTCTCCCCGACAGGCCTCCTAATCAGCTTATCCCAAACTGAATTTACCATCTTTTCTCTCACATAAGAGGCCCTCTCTGTGTGAATCCAGTCACCATCACAATCCACCCAGCAAGAAACCTGGTGGTATACCAGATGGTCCTAATTCACTTCTCCTTCATTTCACTCACCATAGCCAATCTATCAGCATGTCATGTAGGTTTTGTCTCCTAATTACCTCTGAAATCTGTTCCCTCCTCCATATTCCCACTGCCACAACCTAGCTGAGCCTTCATCATTGCTTATCTTCAGTAGCAATGTAAGTAGTGGACATTGTCATGCACAGTCCAGATTCTCCTTCTGTGAAGGTCCCGCAGCCCCAGCTCTGGGAAATGCTGGTGGTGCCCAGCCCACAGGAGGTGCTTCAGCTGCAGAGAGCTGTCTTATCCAAGGCTCACCTATCAGAGCCCAACCCAGGACAACTCTGAAGAGCTATTCTAGCTCCAGAGCTCCCCACACGGTCAGCTGAGGCTGTTGTTGGGCCTGCATTGCAGAAGGACATTTTCCTCTGCCCATTCCCACTTCTGCCCCCTCCTTTCCACAGGTGCTGATCCCAGGGGTCCTCCTCAATAAACTCCCTGCATGTGGGAACCCAACCCGTGATGCTCAGATAATTGCAGTAGCTCCTGACTACCTTCTCTGCTTCCACTTAATCCTTCACCAATCTCATCTCCAAATATCTACAAAAGTGATATTTCTTCTTTTTTAACATCTTTATTGGAGTATAATTGCTTCACAATGGTGTGTTAGTTTCTGCTGTATAACAAATTAAATCAGCTATACATATACATATATCCCCATATCTCCTCCTTCTTGTGTCTCCCTCCCACCCTCCCTATTCCACCCCTCTAGGTGGTCACAAAGCACCGAGCTGATCTCCCTGTGCTATGTGGCTGCTTCCCACTAGCTATCTATTTTACATTTGGTAGTATATATAAGTCCATGCCACTCTCTCACTTCATCCCAGCTTACCCTTCCCCCTCCCCGTGTCAAGTCCATTCTCTACGTCTGTGTCTTTATTCCTGTCCTGCCCCTAGGTTCTTCAGAACCATTTTTTGTTTTTTAGATGTGTTAGCATATGGTATTTGTTTTTCACTTTCTGACTTACTGACTTTCTGACTTACTCTGTATGACAGACTCTAGGTCCATCCACCTCACTACAAATAACTCAATTTCGTTTCTTTTTATGGCTGAGTAATATTCCGTTGTATATATGTGCCACATCTTCTTTATCCATTCATCTGTCGATGGGCACTTAGGTTGCTTCCATGTCCTGGTTATTATAAATAGTGCTGCAAGGAACATTGTGGTACTTGACTCTTTTTGAATTATGGTTTTCTCAGGGTATATGCCCAATAGTGGGATTGCTGGGTCGTCTGGTAGTTCTATTTGTAGTTTTTTAAGGAACCTCCATACTGTTTTCCATAGTGGCTGTATCAGTTTACATTCCCACCAACAGTGCAAGAGGGTTCCCTTTTCTCCACACCCTTTCCAGCATTTATTGTTTGTAGATTTTTTGATGATGGCCATTCTGACTGGTGTGAGGCAATACCTCATTGTAGTTTTGATTTGCATTTCTCTAATGATTAGTGATGTTGAGCATTCTTACACGTGTTTGTTGGCAATCTGTATATCTTCTTTGGAGAAATGTCTATTTAGGTCTTCTGCCCATTTCTGGACTGGGTTGTTTGTTTTTTTGATATTGAGCTGCATGAGCTGCTTGTAAATTTTGGAGATTAATTCTTTGTCAGTTGCTTCATTGGCAAATATTTTCTCCCATTCTGAGGGTTGTCTTTTCATCTTGTTTATGGTTTCCTTTGCTGTGCAAAAGCTTTTAAGTTTCATTAGGTCCCATTTTTTGGTTTATTTTTGTTTTTATTTCTGTTTCTTAGAATGGCATTTTTCACAGAGCTAGAACAAAAAATTTCACAATATGTATGGAAACAAAAAAGACCCCAAAGAGCCAAAGCAATCTTGAGAAAGAAAAACGGAGCTGGAGGAATCAGGCTCCCTGACTTCAGACTATACTACAAAGCTACAGTAATCAAGACAGTATGGTACTGGCACAAAAACAGAAATATAGATCAATGGAACAGGATAGAAAGCCCAGAGATAAACCCACGCACATATGGTCACCTTATTTTTAATAAAGAAGGCAAGAATATACAATGGAGAAAAGACAGCCTCTTCAATAAGCAGTGCTGGGAAAACTGGACAGCTACATGGAAGAGAATGAAATTAGAACACTCCCTAACACCATACACAAAAATAAACTCAAAATGGATTAAAGACCTAAATGTAAGGCCAGACACTATAAAACTCTTAGAGGAAAACATAAGCAGAACACTCTATGACATAAATCACAGCAAGTTCCTTTTTGACCCACCTCCTAGAGAAGTGACATTTCTGCCTTTTTAAATTTAACTTTAATTTTATCAAAGCACTACAAAGTTTACAAAATCAAATGTTACTCAGGCTTATAATGAAGAATGATATTCCCTTTCCCCACCCAGAACCATCACCTTCTGGCATTTACCTTTTTTAAAAATTTATTTATTTATTTATTTATTTTTGGCTGCATTGGGTCTTCATTGCTGGGCGTGGGCTTTCTCTAGATGTGGCGAGCGGGTGCTACTCTTTGTTGCGGTGTGTGGGCTTCTCAGTGCAGTGGCTTCTCTTGTTGCGGAGCATGGGCTCTAGGCACACGGGCTTCAGTAGTTGTGGCACATGGGCTCAGTAGTTGTGGCTCGCAGGCTCTACAGTGCAGGCTCAGTAGCTGTGGTGCACGGGCTTAGTTGCTCCGTGGCATGTGGGATCTTCCTGGACCAGAGCTCTAACCCGTGTCCCCTTCATTGGCAGGCGGATTCTTAACCACTGTGCCACCAGGGAAGTCCCTACTTTTATATTCTAAATAACCTGATTATGCTTCTATTTGTTGATAATTTTGACTTTTAGATATTTACTGACTTCGTACTATGGAAGATGAGGGTTTAGGTCTTTTATGCATGCGCGCACGCGCATACACACACACACACACACACTTCACACACACACTTTTCCTGTCTTCATTCTCCCAAGATTGTCATATCACAATTTTCATTGCTTTTGTTGTTTTTACACTATAATATTATTCACAACTGATCCATGTAGTATACTATGATTACATTTCTTTTCCTGTACAGGTTTTTTGTTTTTCCTCAAATAAATAATTGCCATGTTTTCTGTTTGCTTAGTTTTTTACGTACCCCTCACTAATTTCTCTCCAAACTCTTTACCAGAATATCTCTTCTGGATATGTTTAAAGATATCTGATAATCAATCCATTTAATATTTTTCTTCTAGGAGATTTCCCTCTTGAAATTCTCCCTCCTCTTTTTCTAATATGGACTGAAACTCTCTAATCCTGCTCAATTATCCCTCATCTTTATGGAATACATTTTCTAACAGCTTCCTGATAAAGGGTACACATGAGATAATTTTCTAAGACTTGCATTTCTAAAAAGTTATTCTATCTTATATTAGTCAGGGTTCTCCAGAGAAACAGAACCAATAGGATATATATATACATACACATACATATTATATATATATAAAATGAAAGATTGACTTACATGATTATGGAGGCTGAGAAATCCCATGATCTGTTATCTGCAAGCTGGGGGCCCAGGGAAGCTGGTGGTGTAATTCCAGTCCAAACCTGAAAGCCCAAGAACCAGAAATGCTGGTGTCTGAGGGCAGGAATAGATGGATGTTCCAGCTCAAGAAAGAGAGCAAATTCACCCTTCCTTTACCTTGCCCAGTGGATGGGATGATGCCCACCTGCACTGGTGAGGGCGATCTTCTTTACTCAGTTTACGGATTCAAATCCTAATCTCTTCTGGAAACACCCTCACATACACACCCAGAAGCAATGCTTTACCAACTATCTAGGCACCCTTAGCTCAGTCAAGTTAACACATAAAATTAACCATCACATGTCCTCATACTAGAGGTAGTTTGGCTAGGTATAGAATTCTTGTTTCAAAAACAATTTCCCTCAGAACTCTGTGAAGTCACGGCCCCACGGTCTTCTAACTTCTTATATGGTCGATAAGAAGACCCCACCATGTTGACTCCTGCTCTTTTATATTCTCTCCTCTCTCCCTCCCTCTCCTCTTACTCCCTGTCTCTCTCAGCTTTTAGGCTGTTTTTCTATGGTATTTTGAAAATTCATGATGTGCCTCAGTGTGTCTTAGTCAGCTCAGGTTGCCATAACAAAATAGCACAGACTGGGTGGTGTAAACAATAGAAATATATTTTCCGACAGTTCTGAAGGCTGGAAGGCCCAGATCATGGTTCTTGGTGAAACCTCACTTCCTGGCTTGCACATGGCTGCCTTCTCATTGTGTCTTCTAACATGGCCTTTCTTCTGGGTGCCTGAGGAAGCCAGGGATGGGAATGGAGGGAGGGTGGGGAGAATGTGAACTCTGTGATGGGAGGGAGTAGAAATAAATGCAAGTGTCTGACCCGTAAGTATACCTCTCATTCCTTGAAAGTGACATTTCTAAACTGCAACATTTGCCATATGATCCAGCAATCCCACTCCTGGGCATATAGCCAGAGAAAAGTCTAATTCAAAAAGATACCTGCACTGCAATGTTCATTGCAGCACTATCTACAATAGTCAAGACGTAGAAGTAACCTAAATGTCCATCGACAAATGAATAGATAAAGAAGATGTGGTATATATATACCATGGAATACTACTCAGTCATAAAAAGGAATAAAATACTGCCATTTGCATCAACATGGATGGACCTAGAGATTATCATACTAAGTGAAGTAAATCAGGAAGAGAAAGACAAATACAATATGATATCACTTATATTTGGAATCTAAAATATGACACAAATGAACTTATTTACAAAGCAGAAACAGACTCACAGACACAGAATACAAATTTTCGGTTACTCCTAACCCCAAATTAGGAGTTTGGGATTAGCAGATACAAACTACTATATATAAAATAGATAAACAAAAAGGTCCTACTGTATAGCACAGGGAACTATATTCAATATCCTGTAATAGACCATAATGCAAAAGAATATGAAAAAGAGTATATGTATATTATAAATATATATGTGTATATATATATATGTGTGTATATATATATGTGTGTGTGTATATATATATATATATATATATATATAAAACTGAATCACTTTGCTGTACACCAGAAACTAACACAACATTGTAAATCAACTATACTTCAATAAAAAATAAAACAAAATAAACTGCAATCTTTATTATGACTCTTCCCTAAAACCCTTCAATTTCTCTCCATGACATGCAGTAAGGAATTTGAAACTTTTCAGTCAATGCACTCATAGTGGCAGAAGAGAATTAACATGTGAACTCCCAAGTTTCTGGGATGTAGTCCAAAGAAGTCAATCACTTACATGCAATTACTTTGAAATCTCATTTTATTTTTTAAATATATGCAAAATTTGCCCCTGTTCCATAATAGACCTGTTTGTTTTAATATAAGAATATTTTTTTGAAGTATTGGCATTTAAATGGCTTTACTTTACTTTCCCCAATCTTCAAGCAAAACTGATGCTTTGGGAAGACATCACATTTACCTCATGGCTTTGTGTATCCATGAGACACAGACCTCAACTTCAGAGGGCCAGCCCTTATTCTTACTGTGTCCCCAGCACCCAGCACAGTAGCACAGTATCTGGCTCTTAGAATATACTTGACAAGTGTTTGATGAATGAACTGAACTGAATGATCTTGAAGGAAGAGTATCATTTGGATGGGGAGAAGGGCATATGGCATATGAAGAAGACCATTTAGCTCAGCAAAATTCTAGAGGGAGGAATGAACACAGTCTAGTGAGTATGCTCTGGGTGGTACCCCAGGCTGGGAGCTCTTCCAAATGTTCTTATATCTGATATTGCGCCCTGAGATCTCAGGGTAGCTGTGTCCTGGATGAGCCGTGTCAATGAGGTATCTTTACTCTGACATATAACTCCACCGAACCTCTCCCTGTCCCATGCTCTCAGCTGCTCCTCACTCACCCCTCCTCATAGCTCCTGGCAAGATTAAATCTATGTTACATGGCCGAGCCAATGCCAGAAGCTATATTCTGGGAAGCAGGGCTGGTCTTCCACTGAGGGGCATGGACAGACCCTTCAACTTTTAAGCACGGCAGGGATAGTCCCCTCACTTAAGCAATCTCCTGTGAAGTCAGAAATTCTTCCCCTGCGTCACTGTCCTCTCACCACGCAAAGGGCCCTGGGAGGGGTGCCACAGGGGGTCTGTAACATCCTAGAATGACTAGATGTACAAGCAGCTACCTATTTTCTAGGAGCAACAAGAGACATTAGAGGTCACTGAGGGGGAAGAATTCATGATGGAGTTAATAGAGACGTTTTCAACTCTGCAATACAGCCAAGAGCCAGGTCTGGGGGTACCAAAAAAAAAGGGTGCTAAACAGCTTCTAGGAAGAGAAAGCAGCTATTTCCTCTCCTTTTGGTTCTCCTTTCGGAGTCTTTTATTTTAGTCCCATAACTTTATTTTTTTATTTTATTTTTAATAGTGTTTTGGTATTATTTTAAGTGTCATATATGCACATGGTAAAAAATCAAATAAAATGAAAAATACAAACAATGGAAAGTAAGATTCCTGTGTTTGGTTCTCCCAAATTCCTTCTTTTTCGCCAGAGGCAGTGAGTAATACCAGTTTCTTGGGAATCCTTCCAGAGATAGTTTTTGCATGGACAAGAATATATGTATATATTTTCCCATAAAAGACAAAAGGAAATGTTAGCACACAAATCATCCTCTTCTTATCCTCTGTTTCCTTTCCTTTTCTTTTTTAACTTAATTACCTTGGAGGCTGTTCCATATCACCACACAGATATGCCTCATTATTGTTAAGTTGCATGATTTCATACCACATCGATGTGCAATATTTTAATGAGAACTTTTGATAGACATTTGTTTCCAGTATTTTGCTACTGTAAAAAAAATGATTCAATAAGTGTACCTGTTCGTATATCTTTAAGCATATGTGTAAGTTTATCTATAGGATAATTTCCAAGATGTGAATTGCTGGGTGAAATGGGAAGAAAATGGTTTTGATTGATACCACCAAACTGTCTTTCAAAGAGGTTTTTCTGTTGGCCCCATAACTTTAAGCCCATGCAAATAGCTCCAGTTCACCCTCTCGCCTTTTTCTCCTTTCCATCTCTTTTTCTTTTCACCCCTTCCTTTCATTAAAGCCCTAAATGGCAAGGGAGTATGAGAGAGATTGGATTAATCAGCTGGGGAAAAACATTCCAAGTCTCCTGGGTAGAATTTCTGGAATTAAAGTTCTTGGTGGACAAGGAAATCATATCTTTAATGGAAATCTGTAGAAGTAATAATAACAGAGAACATATGAATTCATTTAATCCGTACGACTTGATAAGGTAGGTACTATATGACTCCCATTTCACAGATCAGGAACTTAAAGCCCAGAGATCACATAGCTAGTAAATGTAGGAGCCTTGTGTGAGCCTAGACTGTCTGGTTCCACAGTTAGGTGTGTAGGGGAGAAAAAAAATCTCTCTCTCTCCTCTACCCATCTCAGGATCATAATTGGGTCTCTATAACAAGACAGATGAACAAGAGAAAAGCATATAAATTTATTTAATATAAATGTTACATGCCATGGGAAACTTCATAAGGAAATAAAGACCCAAAGAAGTGGTTGAGCCTCAGTGTTTTCATGCTAGGTTTGATGAAGAGAAGAAAGTCATGGGAAGATGTGATAGGAGAAAGGGTATGAGCTGAGAATAGGAAACTGGGGGAAACTTAGCAAGGACTGTTCATTTGGATTCTTCTTGGCATCCCTCTGTCTCTGGAGATAAGGCCGCTCCTTGGCCTCCAGATATAGGGAGGGCACCTCTTACACGAGGGTCTACGACCTGCTTCAGGGGAGGTCATAAAGTCCTTCCTGCACCTGTTGTTTCTCAAATTCCTTCAGCTTGAAATGTTCACTGTGCCAAGGTGCCGAATTGGGGATGGAGTATCCCAAGCCCCATCAGGCTCTTACCCACTATACTAGCTCCTAAAGTAGCGACGTAGCATCTATCTCCTCAGCTCCCAGACTCTGACTTTTCACGTGCCAAGAAAATTTCAAAATAATTTGGGGGAGGGTAGACCAACACAAGATTGCCAACTTCATATTTTGCCAAATAAGCACATTAAAAATAAATCCTATGATCACTATCATTTCATTTTTAAATGACTCATTAACACCATAAAATGGGAAGAACATAATCACAGGATAAAAGCAAAAATCTAAACCAAATAAAATTAGACTTATAAAAAATGCTACATCACCCTTGCTGTCTCCATTTTTGCGGAAGACCAGGGGAAACTACCAGGGACCGCAGTGACCCTTCTACAGCACTTGGAGCCCGGGATCAGCTCACCGGAACTCCACTGCCTCAGGACCCTGAGCTGAGTGTCCAGGCCCACTTGGTTGGGGCCTTGAGGGGGGACACAGACCCTCAGCTTCAAGCCTGGGAACATAACAGGAAGGAAATCCTGTCCCTGGTCCAGTTCAAGGCTCCCTCCATCCTACCCAGACTTGCCACGCTCCCTTCAAGCCCAAACGCCCCTGGGCCAAGAGAAGCCAGTGTGTTGGGGAGGTGGGCGAGGAGATGGAGAGAGAGGAACCAAATCAAGGCAGCCAGTGTTCTGAGTGGACTGCAGGGGCAGCTAATCGTCCCAGACAGAGGAGGACAAACACAATTCGCTCAAGGTGGTTGAGAAACAGCGGGCCTTGATGTTCTCATCCTGTGCGTATTATTCCCTCCTCGGTTCGAGACTGTCATCAACAAGTATTCATTCTGTAACCGAGTCATTAAAGGTGAGGTTCTGGTCCTGATGATTTCACCCGGTAAGTATTTTTCACATTTTCCCAGAGGCTTCCCTGGCTCAAGCTCATCATTTCTTTGGTCACGCATGGCAACAGCCTTTCCCAGTATCCACACCCGTCTTCCTCCAAACCAGGCTTTCCAAAATGCAAAACTGACCACAGCATTACCTGTCTTCATCCCTCCCTTCAATATCTTCTCATTTGCCACCAACAGAATCACGTCGGAGCTTTCAAGAATGGCACACACAGCAATTCCATCCCCACACAGCAACAGTGCCCCAACACACAGACACACACACATAGCAACATTGTCCCAACACAGAGACACACACACACAGCAACAGGGCCCCAACACACAGACACACTCACACAGACACGCAAACTCATCCATGCCATCCTATGCCTCTTCCTAACTCATACTCAGTACTTCAGGCATACAGACTTCCCTCTAGATTGCCAGACAAGTCAGTCGGGCCTCTGTTCAGGATGTTCTAGCTGGATTGCCTAGCTGGACTGCCCCCAAATTCCTTTTCACCCTTTAAGACCTCACTGATGTCTCAGCTTCTCAAGGGACCACTCTGGGATCCTCCCTGGCCACCACCTCGTGCCTAGGCTGGGCCCCGTGGATGTGTGTGCATGGCTCCATCATGGGGGTCACTCTGCTTCTCAGAAGTCACGTTTGCCCTTTGGGGATGGAGGTCATATCGTACCTACCTTTGCACCCTTGATGCCAACACGGTGCATGGTGCGGAACAGGAAGCTAAAATAGGCTTTTTGAACCATATATTTGTGTACATAGAACCAGATGGTCCCTGTGCCAGGAGCTGGTAAATTAGCTGGAGAGATGCCCCACCCCAGGCATGAAGCATCATAAGACAAGATAGAGTGCTGGATTCGAGACAACCAAGAGCTAGAACACATGGTGCAGTGTGTTCCCAGCAACTGGAAAGAGAAGAAAACAACATGTGTTGACATTGCTAAGAAAGCATGCATGGAGGACCGAGGAAGAAGGGATGCCTAGACAGTTCCTCGGGACTGGCTCTTTCTGACCCGCCGTGAGCTGCACCTCGCCCCAGGATGGCCCCAAATCCTCCAGCAGCTCAGGAAGCCGCAACACCAGACCACAGCAACAGCACCCGTAGCCTCTTAACACCCGTAGCACTTACATCTGACAGAACAAGAATTTTCTGAGTGCCAGGTTATTGAACTTGAAATAGGTAAATGAAGAGTCGTTGAATGCCTGTTTCTGGCAACTTTTAAAGAGAAGAACGGCATGTATTTATCTGCAGGCCTCGAGGATGGAACGCAACCCTGCCAGGAGGCTGGGGGAGGGAGAAGGGGGCTCCAAGGTTCTGTTTGGAGCAGCTTTTTCACCAGATCTCAGGGTGCAGAACTCTGATGAGCAAAGGTCGGGGGGGTGGGGTGGGGAGAAGGAGCGGCCACCATCTCTGCGATAAGGATGGGAAATGAGGGCGGCAAACCCCTCTAGCTCAGAGCCTTAGATCTAAGGCCCAGGTTGGCTCAGCTTTGCACAAGAACTCCAAACAAACTGGGCTTCAGAGCTGGAAAGCCGGGGAGCTCTTCTGAAAGGCTCCCCTGGAGCTGTAAGCCGAGAGCCTTCTGTGAGGGCAGGGGCCTGGGAGCTGGGGGACCAGGAGAAACAGGGCTGGGGCAGAGGAGAGAAGGGGCCACTTGAAGTCAGGGAGGGGAGCTGAGGTGCTGGCAGCCTGGACTCCTGGCTCCATGGGTTGGGAGAGGTCCCCCTAGAGTCTGGTGTTGTAGACGCGGAGCCTCTGGGGAACGACTTTTCCAGGAACCTGTGAGCTTTAGTGACCCTACCGAACAATCACACCACAGAACTTTGCAGCCAGTGGCCCCACACCCTTGCTTCCATGCCACGGTCGTTGCGCAAATGTCCGAGCGCCCTGGTGCACCTGGGCTGCAACGCAAGGCTATCGCGGCGCAGGGGGCAGCAGCTCACCTGCCAAATCCTGCTCTGCCTGCTGCCCTCCTGGACTACTTCAAGCCTGGAAGGGTCAGATTCTCCACGGCTGCCACCACGTCCATCCCCCACTGCACCCCAGTGAGGTGGCCTGCTCTGAGCAGAGAACAGACTTCTCAGCCTAGTCGCATCCTGTGACTCAGTCTCTTCCTAAAATGCAACTGGCCTTGGACGTCGAATCATTCAGGTCTACCTCGGGGGCACCCAAGCCAGCCCTCACCTCTGGTATTTGAAGAAGGTTACAAAAACCATAGCCAGCTGAACCCAAAGGATGGAGCTGGTGGTGAGGTGGGAAGCATTCCGCTCCATTCAGCAGCCCCAACGCGGACTTCCACCCTCCCAGGAAGCAATCGCCCCAAGCCTTCTTGGTATTGTCTGATGCACAAACAGTCCTTTGTGGAAATGCCCAGAATGATGGGGATGAGTAAGAGAGAATACAGAGATAGATGGTTCGACAAGCCCCTGCCCTAAGAGCCTTTTGATCATTCCCCTGACTCTTAGTTCCCCTGTTCTTTCTCTCCTCTCTCCTCTCTCCCTCTCCTCTTTCTCCGTCTCTCTCCCTCCCTCTTTTCTCCCCTGCTCTCAGGCCAAGGCCACACTCTGTATGCACAATCCTCCCTCAGCCCGCAGGTGTGTAAAAAGGATGAATTACCTCCTTGATCTCAACGTGATGGCCCCTGTCCAAGCACCCCTCACCTGCTGAGTACATAATTGAAGTGTGGGCTCTGAGGCTGCAGCTGTCACGGAGGAATTGACAAAGAGACGTGAACAGGGCCTCACACAACCCATGCTCCTCCTCGGCCGTCTGAGCACACAAGAATGCAATTTTCCACACCGTGCACAAGGGGAAGGCCACACAGAGTTC
The DNA here is from genome assembly GCF_965194805.1 of Balaenoptera borealis. Lineage (NCBI taxonomy): Eukaryota > Metazoa > Chordata > Mammalia > Artiodactyla > Balaenopteridae > Balaenoptera > Balaenoptera borealis. Next base: position 109,766,705 of record NC_138864.1, read on the forward strand.
TGAGACACTGGAAGTGCCCTTTAACTGGGAGGAGAAAATTAGCAGAGATGCCCCCAGACTTGCTTTCAGCTGCCTCTCACCCTCCACTCCTGCTTCTGCCTAAGAAGATTCTGGAAAGCCGACAAACAGAGGCCGGGCTTATCTTCCGAGTCTGTGAGAAACCCTTGGCAGAATTAGCACTGGCCTGGCCTGTACCTCAGTTTCCCTACCCCTGCTATGTTGTGGTTACTCTGGCCGCAAATACCTAAGCAAGCAAATACACAGAAATAGAAAAGGGCTCCCCAAACCCGTGAGTGCCAGGCCTTCCCTCACTTCCCCTGCCTCTGTCTTCCCCTCTCCTGTAGGCTGAGTACAGGGGCTCCCCCACTACCCCCCACCCAGATCCCAAGCCAATCCCCGGAAGCTTACAGTGCCTCTGTCTTGTTTCTTTCACTGTGGTTTCTACATTGGCCCCTACTCCTCAATCCCAAACTGGATACGAAGCAGGGGTTCCCCTGGCCTCCTTGGGTCCTGGAGTCTGCCCGGAGCCCCCATGGCCAGCTGGGCTCCGCTGTCATCCACGGCAGTGCTGCCTGAGTGACGGGCCCCAAACCTGGTAGAGACTGCATCTTGGTTCCCCCATCTCTGGCCCTCGATCGGGGGGAGCTCTCATGCCAGGCACAGCCCTGGCCCCCTTCCTGCCTGCCCCGTGGTGTCACAAGCAGATCACACTCATCATAGCAAGTCTAGGCCTGGGACAGTTGGAGATTAACTAAAACAATCTGGGTAAAAATCATACAAAAAGAAGAATGATGTGAGGGAAGCATTTTGAGCTAAGAGGGAGCAAGCGATGCTCCGGTGCCTGTAACTGGAATGTCTCAGCCCAGGCGGACAAATGCTCACTGACTTTCAGTGCACAGATAGCAGTCTGAGCCCCGCCTGCTTAACAAGCAGGTCATCTCGTCTTTCCCAAGTTGCCAAGGCGTCCTAAGGTCCTCAGGAATCGCATCTCTGCGTCCTGCCCTTCCAGGTTCTGCTGAGAACCCCTCCCGCACGTTCTATGGGGTCGGCCTCTCCGGCAGCAACCTTGCTGCATCCCGGTCCGCATCAAAGTTCACCTCCAGGGATGGTGAGCTCAAAACTGAGGGCAGCACGTGGCCCTGCCCTGGGGATCCCGGACGTTACCCCGAGGTCGGTAAAACCAGAATAGCGCCTCTATGCTGAGACCCCACCTCCAATCCTGGGCGCCCAGAGCAGGCTCCCCCTTCTGAACCGGCGGTGACCGGTCTTCTGCTCCTGAGGCCCGTTGTGTCCATTTTCTATAGAAGGGTAGCCTGTGCCTCAGTTTCCATTTCCAACCCGAGGTGAAGCTCAAACCTCATGCCCCTGAGGCTTCTCCTCTCTGTTCCATTTTCCTGAAAACAACCCTCAACTCCCCTACCTCCTCACCATCGTGACTACACAGACTCTAACACCATTTACTTGTATAAGAAAACACAAGAACTCAGGTAAAGTAAAATAAAATGTCGCCCTTCAGCCTCCCCTCTCAGCAGCTGCTGCCCCTCGAATCCTACACCCCCATCACCAACAGTAGAATGTTCCTAAAAATGAACATTTATTGGGACCTCCCTGGAGGTCCAGTGGTTAAGACTCCGCCTTCCAATGCAGGGGCTGTGGGTTCGATCCCTGGTCGGGGAGCTAAGATCCCACATACCTTGGGGCCAAAAAACCAAAAACATAAAACAGAAGCACTATTGTAACAAATTCAATAAAGGCTTTAAAAAACGATCCACATCAAAACAAAAAATCTTTAAAAAAAAAAAAAAAAAAAGAACATTTATCTTTTCAGGCTTTACACCTGCATTAAGTCAACAGTGCCTCCAACCCCCCCACCCCCTGCCCAGCTTCCCCAGCACGGGTGGGTGCTGCTCCGCATAACCGAAGGGGCCACTCATGGGGTCTTGCGGAACCAAAGACTAATCTTCCCAAACATAATATTAAAGTTTTCATCTTCAGCTAAAAAAAAAATGAAAGAACTGCATGCAATTTTCCAATGACAAATTCCCTGGCTCCCACACATCCAACTGCAACAGTCTGAGGGCCAAGGGACCCAGTTTCATGGGACATTTGTGAATTTCCAGGCTGATGACCAGAGTCAGGAGGTGGAAAGGGTGTTGCAGAGGAGTCCTGAGCTCCCACCCTGCCCAGCCTCTAACTAGCTTTGGGTAAGGATTTTGCTCAGTTTCCTCATCTGTGATTTGAGAGGATTTGGCTCGATTTCTAAGGATTGCCAAGCTCTGATGTTCTAATGCTCACTGTCATTCGCGATTAGTAATGACGACCCACAGGAGCTGGTCTTGACACCAGTGTCTGAAGCATGTATGGGAGACCTCTGGTCTTCTTTCCCAAAACAGAAACATGCCCAGTTCTTAGAGAGGATCACAGAAAGTTTTCAGTGAGCCCACAAACATTCACGGGGCATTTACTGAGTGTCAGACTATGTACCAGATGCTGGGCGTACAATGGTGATCAAAGAAAAAAAATCTATCTGAATGTCACCGTGGAACTAACAAGCAAAGAAGATCTTTTGATTGGCAGGAGAGACTTGCACTAAATAAATACATATCACCATGTGTTATGGACTGAATTGTGTTCCCCAAAATTCATATGTTGAATTCTTAACCCCAAGTGTTTGGAGATAGGGCCTTGGAAGAGGTAAGTATGGTTAAATGAAGTCATAAGGGTGGGACCCTAATCTGCAACTTTGTAAGAAGAGCAAGAGAGAGTTTTTCCTCCCTGCTCGGGAACAGAGGAAAGGCCACGTGAAGACACAGTAAGAAGGACCAGAAACTAAATTTCCTGGCACCTTGATCATAGACTTCTAGCCTCCAGAACTGTGAAAAAATAAGTCTCTTGTTGTTTAAGCCACCCAGTCTGTGGCATTTTGTTATGGCAGCCCGAGCAAACTAATACACCATATTTCCTCAAATTCAGGATGCCACTGACTTTGTGACACTCCAATATTTTATGTACAACTAGGAAAAAAAACAAACAAACACTGCCAATTAAGTATAACCCTTTAGTATCACTTGGAACATTTAGACTTATTGGAAGACTTTTAGAACCATTCAGATAGATTTTTGTTGTTGTTGCTCTTATGCAGACAAAAAGGGAAATATAATCAAGATAAGTTGTTACAGTGTTCCTAAAACTTCTTATTCAGAGTCCAACTCTTCTGAATCACTTTTCAACTCAGAGTTGAAAATAGCCCCATGGATGGATGATGGATGAGACAGCATTTCTTAAAAAGTATGCTCCACTATTGTCTGCAGGGCTCTTTCAAATCATTGACACCCATTATGCAAAATGGATGTTGGATGTTTTTGTGCTTGCCCTGTGATAGACAATACTTTCACACTAATGTCAGTAACAAAATGTAACATAGCTTCATCTACTTGTGAGAGTCATTCTTACTTAGGTCCTTGTATTAGTTTGCTAGGGCTGCCATAACAAAATACCACAGACTGGGTGACTTAAACAATAGAAATTTGTTTTCTCACAGTTCTGGAGGCTGGAAGTCCAAGGTCAAGCTTCTAGCAGGGTTGATTTCTCCTGAGGTCTCTCTCTCTCCTTGGCTTGCCGATGACCATCTTCTTCCTGTGTCTTCACATGGCCATTTCTCTGTGCACATGTGTCCGTGGTATATCCTCCTCTTCTCATGAGGTTGCCATTCATATTGGATTAGGGCCCTAACCTTATGACCTCATTTAACCTTAGTTATCTCTTTAAAGGCCCTATTTCCAAATACAGTCACATTGGAGGGCTTCGACATATGAATTTTGGAGGGAATCAATTCGGCCCATTACAGTCTTGTAAAGCATTTAGTTGTTACACTGCAAGAATATATTAAATTAATATTATCTTTCCAATGATAAAAACTTGCCTTGCTAATATAAAATTGACAACCTGCTGTTCTGTTTCCTTGCCTCTCTGCATAAATTGTTTGCTTCAGTCCCAAATCAGAGTGTGATCTTTTCGAAGATATTTTAAATATAAATTTAAGTCAAGACGTATAGTATCAATAATGCATCTAACTCAGCTGAAGTGAGGGCAGTATGAACAACCATGAACAAGTCTGTGCTCGCTCAGACAATGATAACAGCACCAACAGCTGCCCGGTCCACAACACTGCAAGACAGTATTAACCGTAAGACATATTCCAATTTCAGAAATGTTAAATGTGGACAAAAGCACGTATATGTGAGATGAAGTATGGTAAAACAAATTTAATTAGGATATCCATAAAGCTCTTGTGCAGTGTGAGTTTTTAACAAATTCACTTGTATATAATATGTAAACAATTTACAAAATGCAACAGAGAAGAAATTTACTCAAGATTTCCATGAACATTTTAATGATTCATTTGTTCTCATTTCTTTCTCTAATTTTCCAGGTAATAAACCCTCCACTATAAGGAATGGTTATATCCAAATGTATCTAAAATGACATTAGATATGCTGAAAGCCAACGTTTCTGTAATTAATGTAGTAAATGATGATTACATTCCCTCTCTGCTTTATCTTGAGGATTGTTTATATCACATATAGAAGTGAATTTATTAAAATTCCAACCTGTGTAAGGACTTTAGGGCCATTCTGTGCAGTATCAAGTGATTGATTACACAGTGTTTTGAGGATGAGCAGAGCTGCCCTGAGAAAGTATTTCTCAAACTGACCCAAGAGGTGAATTGCATGTTGGCAGGGGAGAAGGGAGTACATATTCCAAGCAGAGCAGCATGCAGAGACCTAGAGGTTGGAGAGAACAATCGAGAGGGTGGCTGATAGACTTGCAGCTGAGAGAGCAAGCAAGGCAGGGCGTGGCAGGACGCAAGGGTGGAGATGTAGGTAGAGGTCCTGTGGGTCCCATGTTGTTAGACCATGTCTAGACACATAACCAAGTGGAAGGAGGTCATTCATTGCCTCCGTATTCGTCATGGCAAAAGGTTAGAAACAATCTCCATGTTTCATCAATTAGGGACTGGTTAAATAATTGATGGTCCACCCAAACAAGAATTTCTAGACAGTTGCAAAAAAAGTAGACGGAACTCTTTATCGATTGATATGCAGTGATCTCTAAGATATACTGAGTGCTAGATGCAAGACAGTGAGTATAATATAATATAAATTGTGTTTTTAAAAAAGAAAAATTAATTTACACTTGCTTATAGGTACGAGACTATTTCTGGGAGGACACACAAGAAACTAGAAAAGTTGTTTGCCTACAGATAGGGCATTAGGTGGCTGAGGACAGGGATGGAATGGAGAATTATAACGGCCTGCCCTTTGGACTCTTTGAAGTCTTGAATCTTACAAATGTAGTGTCTATTAAGAAGGAGGAGGAGGGAATTCCCTGGCGGTCCAGTGGTTAGGACTCCACGTTCTCACTGCCGGGGCCCCAGGTTTGATCCCTGGTCGGGGAACTAAGGTCCCGCAAGCTGTGCGGCCACTGCCAAAAAAAAAAAAAAAAAAAAAAGGGAGGAGGAGAGGGAAGATGATAAAGGAGAAGTCAGATGTTTTAAGTGTAAGGGCAGCTCACGTGGGTCTGCGGCTCTGTTTCTGGAAAGGCTTGGGTGAGGACAAATAATGGTGGCGGTCCTTCGTGTTCCTTCAGAGTCCTTCAGGATTCTGTCTGGTATTCTTCTTCAGTCATTTCACATGGGGATGCTCCTTGAGGAAGACTACAGACTTCCAGGAACCTGGACATGCAGGTTCCGAATCTCCACAGAGCCTAACCCCGTGCTGGACACACCAAAGCGGCTCTTAATTCTAGCCACCAGATCTGCTGGTTCACCTCCCTCCCCTCATAATGGCCTCTGGAGTCTCCCCAACACAAATGCGGCATAAACAAGCTGAGGAACTGCTCTTCTCCTAGTTATGCCAGACTGCTCTCAGGGTCAGAGAAACATGCCTTTAGTAGAAGTGCTCTTTGTGGTTAAAATCACTGTCACAGGCGCCCAGAGAAGGCATCTACAAACTGAGGATTCACAATCCATCAGTGAGTTGTGAAATCAATTTAGTGGGTCCAACTAGCCATAAAAAAAAAAAAAAAAAAAAAGAACAGAATTTTTAAAAACTCAGAATGTATCACACACTAGTAAGGGTAAGTATTGCATTGTGCAAATGTTTAATTCCAAATATGTATATGCACAGTGGGTCATGAGGTGGAATGCATTTCTTACTGTGGGTTGCAGCCCAAAGTGTTTGAAAACCAGCAGTCTAGAGAAGTAAGTGAGGACAAGGACCGTGGAGTCAAGCAAAGAGTGGTTCAACCCGACCTCTACACGTTCCAGTCCCCTGCATGCTCACCCCACCGTCTCTCGTGGGTAAAACGTGGAGAGCGGCAGTGCATCATGGGATTGCTGTAAGGTGCTTAGTGCAGTGGTCAACATTCAGAAATTACTATCATTCAAGAATATTACTATCGCCACCAAAAAATAGTCCCTTCATCTTGTCAAGCCTCCTGGCCCACCAGCAGACCACGGACTTGGCCGCCCTCAGAGGGCTCCTGACCAGCAACTTCTCCTCAGCTTCCCCGCTCAGCCCACCCCAGGCAGCAGCTGGGTCCACAGCTCCCTGCTTCTTGACCATCAAAGGAGCCAGGTGATGGGAAAGGCACGTCTCAATTCAGCAGAGAACATTACTTTGCTCTAATGGGGACATTTGTTATCTTGGCCCCCTTTCGGCCTTGGTGCCAGGGAAATAGATGGTCCCCAGCCACTATAATTCCTTCCTGGGAGATTTAAAGAGGAAGACGATGAAGAGAAAGACGGCAGCTGATCTGTGGTTTGAAAGAATATATGATATGCATGTCCCCGTCCAAAATTAAGGATGATGAATCAATGTCTGAGAGCGAAAGAAAGTGCTGTATGCCTGGGCCTTTGAAGAAAAGACTTTCCTTCTACTGGTTCCCAGTTTCAGCCTTTGAACAATGCGGAGGGTTTGTTCTGAGTCCCTCCTTCTGGTGAAAATCCCAAAGCCTACTTCCTTCCTTCTCTCACACTTCCCAAACCAGCTGCCAACTCTGCGTGCCCACCCAGGGCACAAGGAAGGAGAGGGGGTTGTAGCAGCCGAGAGCCTGAGGATGCGGGGAAACCACCAGATGCTCCCTGTTGAATCAGGACCTCGCCCAATGCCTGTGGACCATGGAGGACCGAAATGCCCTCTCAGTTATGGGTGGCTTAGCTGGCAGAGCTGAATGTGGCCCATAAGGATGTCCATAAGGGTCCACACCATGACCAGGTACCACATTATACTCACTGCCTTGTATCTAGCACTCACATAGCTTGAAGATGACTGCACATCCATAAATAAAGAGTTCCACCTTCTTTTCTTGTAACTCTCTAGAAATTCTTGTTTGCGTGGACCATCATTTATTTAACCAGTCCCTTACTGATGAAACATTGCTTCCTTTGCTCTTATTTCACATTCCCAGCCTCTGCAGGAATACTGGGCGAGGGGGGCAGAGCATAAAAAAGAGAATCCCCACGTGCTCAGGTCTCATGAGTAGAACAGGCTCTGGATGGAGAGGAGCTCCTTAGTGATATCTTCACGTGACTTAGCCCTAGAGAGTCCATAGTTCTTCCAGGGAGAAAAGCTGCAAGGGGCTGACAGAGGGGAGATTACTGTGTTCTATGAAGCTTGTCACCTTAATGGCCTGATGAGAGGTGGGTGACAGAGATAGATCAGGATATCGTAGATTACTTACTGGATTGCCATTATCATTAACAGTCTTAATAAGTCTATAATATACTGTACCTCGGCAGCAAGTGCCACTGTTAGACATGGAAATCAGGCCAGCAATTAGGAAGACAGACAGCAAGTCAGATCCACACTGAACACTTCTGACTTTGGAATTCAAGGTACTGGCTCAAGTACAAAATTTAGACTTGAGTTCTTAATCAAGCTTGTGTTTCTAGACCCTCATTCTCTCTCGGTCCCTGTTCTCTCTTCCTCACCTCTCTGACCAATAACTGCCGGCTCCTCCTCCTTTCAACTTCCTTGATGATAATATCATCCTTCATGTGCATGTCACTTTACATTTTCCCCAAGCATGTTTATGTGTATTTCTTCTTCACAGTAACTCCGTGGAGTTGGTAGGGGCAGGTATTCTCATCCTCATCTTATGGGTAGAAGAAGTTGAGACGTAGAGTTATTAAATAAAATGATGCTAGGACTAGGATCCAGGCAAGACCGAGGACCAAATCTCAGTCCTTATTTCCAACCCATTTCCAGTTCCACAATCACACACACACTCACACAGATGCACACACACACACATTTACGCGGACACACATCATACACATTCACATATATACTCACACTCTCTCACACTTCACACACTCTCACACACTATTACACACACACCATGACTGTCCTTCTGATCAGACTTTCCATTTCCAACAGTATTAATTCCTAATTATTGAGATGAGGGACTCAAAGATCCTTCTCCTTATCCAACTACCCCCAACTTTTCAGTGACAAAAAATATAGAACCTAGCTGTTTCTCATGGGGCCTTGGCCAAGGTCTCCGGGACTTTACTAAGAGCTGCTTCTCAGGCTCCCCTCTGTCTTCACTCTCTTGACAGCAACACTGGTCAATGCTCCCAGTGACTCTTGATGAGGAGCCTCCTCCACACAATCCTTTGCCTATCTTTTGGGTGGAATAAAATCAGAAGCAAGTTTTGGGCCTCTGTGGTTCACTGCTCCTCAATCCTGCTCAAGAAGAGGAACTACTAATCTGGCTACTCGTGGGCAAGACCCCGGTGCATTAAAGTAGTCGGCCCAGGCAGTCCGCTTCCCCCAATCCCATAACCTCAGTCTAATCATGAGCAAGCATCAGACAGACCCAAACTCAGGGAGATTCTACAAACTATGTGACCAGTACTCTTCTAAAGTGTCATGGTCATGAAAAACAAGGAAGGACTGAAAAAGTATCACAGAGCCGAGCAGCCTAAAGAGACAGGACAACCCAGCGCCATGTGGGATCCTTGCTTGGCTCCTGGAACAGGAAAGGACAGCAGGGGAAGAACTGGTGAAATCTGAACTGAGTCTGTAATTCAGCTCATAGCCCTGTACCAATGCTCATTTCCCCGTTCTGACAAGGGTACTATGCGTATGTAAGAGGATAACGTTAGGGGAAGCTGGGTGAAGGGTATATGGGAATTCTCTGTTGTATCATGGGAAGTTTTCTGTAAATCTGAAAGTATTCCAAAATAAAATGTTTGTTAAATAAAAGGCAGGCCCTGCCTAGGTTACCACAAAGCAGCGTGTTGTATGTTCACTCAGGCTCGTACAACTGATGGTTACATGTGACAAGAGCATGCCTAGAGCCCATGCGTCTGAGCCTCGCCTGGTGGGTAACTGCTCATGGAGGGATGGAGGGTATGTGCTGCAGTGATATACTTGCTGGTACTATTTATTGGGGCACACATGCCAAGGCCTGAATTTTAAATAAATCAGTGCAGAGTTACAACCTTCCAAACCAATGACATGTTAAAAAAAAGTGTGTGTGTATATATACATACACATACATATGCATATACATACACACACACACACACACACTGATGGCAGAAAAAGCTCTATGCTAATGTCTGTGCAATATGAGTTAGCCTAGCAAAACAAATTAACATGTTGGTTTTTAATATGTTGCTATTTGGCATATACCCATTGGAGTTGTGTTTTTCTGTTACAGCTATAAAAATAGTTTTTGAATAAAATTCAAACTGCTTCTGCAGAGAGAGACCTGGGTTCCCACAGAACAGTCTGAGAATCACTGGGGCGATTGTTTGATTTTACAGGTGTGTGTCCTGACAGGCTTAACCAAGGTCACCCAACAAGCTGGAATGGGAACCCAGGTCTCCTGGCTTCCCGTCCTGGGCTCTCTGTACCACGGACAGCTCAAGGGCAGGCCCAGTGCTGGAGCCCTGAGTCCACGGACAGCCTGGACCATGAGTCTGGAAGGATACAGTGGGCAGCTCTGAAGAGGGAGTGTTGGGCAGACAGTTTCCTAAGGAGGTCACCATAGTCAGCAGGAAGGTATCAGATGGTGGGGGACAGGTTGTGATGCCCTTGGTGAATGACAGCCCACCTGTGAGAGTGCGGAAGACAACTCCAGCCCTCCCCGGGGCAAGGGACCAGAGGTGCTGACAGCTGAGCCCAGCTGCCCCACTGATGAGCCCTTGTTGAAGGACTGAGTTATCAGCTATGATATTATGTCCGCAGAGAAAGGGGAAAACATGGAGGCTGGATTTTCCGGGAGCATCAGAGGCCGTGGGAGGATGGCCCTGACATTGTAAGAGGACGTTCAGGGACAGACAGACAGAGGGGAACCACACTCCAAATTCTGTAAGAAAAATTGAACAATTCCTAGATAAATATTCCATTTGATCCAAACAAACCCTCTGTAAGAGCTAAGTATGATATAATACACACAGGCATTCAAAATCCATATCCATCTAAGCTTTAGTGGTTCTGTTCCTACAGCCCCAAGCCTCTCCTGGCAGACGACTCAGCAAACCTCAGAGCTTCCTGCTATGAGCATCCAGTCAAACAGAGAGCCAGACCACCAGCCAGGGAATGGTGCTGGAGGCAGCATGTGGGTGCTGAAAGACTGCTGGGCCTGGGGGGCCCCGTTCTGCGGCCTCTGCTGCTTTTTAGCCGAGTACTCTCGGTTCAGGCTTTCACAGTCCCCACATACCTGTATCCTCACCTTTTGAAGGAGGTCATCACTTTCCAATTCTAAGCCAGAACGTATCACTTCCCTATAAACCTTCTGGTGGTTTCCCCTTCCATTAAAATAAAACCCAAGCTCCTGCCCCTGGCCTGCATGTCCCCAAAGGATCTGACTGTTCCCTATCTTCTTCACCTCATTTTTATACTGCTTCCTCCCTCTATTCATCCTCCAGCCTCACAGGTCTTCTTCAAGTCCCCAAACAGCACCTCCAGGCTGCTCACTAGCTGGTCCGTGACTAGAGCATGAGCCCCCCTCCCCCAGATCTTCCCACGGTTGCTCCTTCCCGCCATTCATACTTCCACAGAGAAGCCTCCTCTCAGTACCGTGCAGTTTTCATTTCTAGATGAACGTTATCCATGTCTAAGATTATCGCGTTTATTTATTTGTATTATCTGCCTCCCCGTCTTAGAATGTCAGCCCCTTATGCGTCCTGTTCAGGGCTGTATCTCCAGTACCTAGCACAGTGCCTGGAATACAGTAGGTGCCCAATAAATAGTTACTGTACGGATGAGTGAATGGATTCTTCCCTCACCTGACATGTCTCTGCCCTTGGATTTTTCCACATCAGAGATGTTCCCTAGATGCATCTTAGAGTCCTGTTTGTCAAGAAGCAGAGGCTTTGATTTAAAAAATGCTTTGCTGAGTGTATCTCAGGCAGGGTGTTTCTGCTCCATTTTCTCCCCCTAATGCGTGATAGCACAAACCACAGTCTACAACCCATCCTGAGACCACGCAGCTTCCCGCCTGGGACTTTCACATCCACTGCGCCTGGTTTACAAGCCAAACGCTGATATATTTCTTGTCCTTGGGTAAACTCTAACATTCACGTCAGATTGTTCTTCTGTCTTAGGAATTTCGGACTTAGAAGGATATTGAAAGGACAGCCCAAGGCTAAAAGAGATTCAGAATTTCCTACCTTGAATAGGGAACCTCAGCATCACAGACAGATGTTTTTGGCTTAGTCTACTCAGTGCAGCCCTCATAAGCAGGCTTCACACACAAATTGTTGAGTTCCAAGTCCCTGGGATTTATGACCTAGGGCACGGGCACTGGCACCGCCATCTTTGCTCAGATCAGTAAGAATGAGAGAAAGACACTCCTTAAGAAGAAGAATAAAGTAGAGGGACTTGCCTTACCAGATTTCAAGATGTATTATGCCGACCCATATCCTTGATACAGAAGTGGCATTTCAGGTCACTGGAAAAAGGATGAATGTACAACAAATGTTGTTAAGTCAAGCGACGATCCAAGGTAAGGAAGGAGAGGAGGAGGGAAAGATATGAATTCCTACTCAATCCAAAATAAAAAGCAATCCCAAGTGGAGCAAAGACTTAAATATGAAAGACAAACATTAAAACATTTAGAAGATAATATAGGTGAGTATTTTTATAAGCTCAAGATAAGAAGGATTTCTTGAGAAACAAGAATAAAAGATTGATAAATGTTGGCAACTCTAAAATCAAGACCGGGCTTCCCTGATGGCACAGTGGTTAAGAATCTGCCTGCCAATCTAGGGGACACGGGTTCGAGACCTGGTCCAGGAAGATCTCACATGCCATGGAGCAACTAAGCCCGTGCGCCACAGCCTGCTCTCTAGAGCCCGCGAGCCACAAGTACTGAGCCTGTGTGCCACAACTACTGAAGCCCGTGTACCTAGAGCCTGTGCTCTGCAACAAGAGAAGCCACTGCAATGAGAAGCCTGCGCAACGCAACGAAGAGTAGCCCCCGCTCGCCGCAACTAGAGAAAGCCCGTGCGCAGCCAAAAATAATTAAATTTTAAAAAATAAGTAAATAAAATAAAATAAAATAAAATAAAATCAAGACCTTCTGTTCAAAAATAAAAAAAATTTTGAGTTATCAAAAGATATCATTAAATAAGTAAGTACTAACTGGGAGAAAACATTTGAAAGATATTTAATCAGCCAAGGATTAGTATCCAGAACACAGAAATAAGTCTTACAAGTTTATTTAGAAAAAGACAATAACCCAAAAGAGAAAGAGCAAAGGACATGAATAGGAATGTCACTAAAGGGGAAATATGAAAAAACAAAACACATACGACAAAACAATCAACGTCATTAATGATCAGGAGAATGTAAATGAGGAGCACAACGAGAAGCCGTACAATACTCACCAGATTGGCAAGAATTAAGAAACCTGAGGATGACAGGTGGTGGTGAGGGTGTGGAGCAATGGGAAATCTGTTGTGGGAAGTAAACACTAATGCAATCATTTTGGGAAACAATATGGAAACATCTTGAGAGTTAAAACTGTACCCACCATCAGCGAGTGATTCTCCTCCAGGTATACACCCTAGAGAAATTCTTGCATGTGTACAAGGTGTTTGCAACCATAATATTATAATCAAAAGCCTGAAACAACCCAAATGTCCATTAGCAAGAAAGTGAATACATAAATTCCGGTATATTCACACAAATGGGATATTAAGTAGCAGTGAAAAATGAAGGCCATACGTCTACTCATAGCCATGAGGATAATCTTAGAAACATGTTGAATAAAAGGCAAGTCATAGAGGACTATAATCAATATATTTTTAAACTCAAAAGCAAACAGAATGAAACATATTGTTTAATAAGTCACGAAGATGAGGAGGTAAAACTATATTTTAAAAAATCCAGGGAATGGAAACATAAAATTGAAAATAGTTGTTATGTGGGACTTCCCTGGTGGTCCAGTGGTTAAGACTCCGTGCTCCCAATGCAGGGGGCCCAGGTTCAATTCCTGGTCAGGGAACTAGATCACGCATGCCGCAACTAAGAGTCCGCATGCCACAGCTAACAGCCCGCATGCCGCAACTAAAGATCCCACATGCCACAACTAAAGATCCTACACGCCGCAACTAAAGATCCTGCATGCCACAACTAAAGATCCTACACGCCGCAACTAAAGATCCCGCATGCCACAACTGAGACTCGGCACAGCCAAATAAATAAGTATTAAAAAAAAGAGAAAAGAAAATAGTGGTTATCTTTGTGGGACAGCAGGGGCCATGCACTCTTGGGGGGGGGAATGCATCCATGGTATTGGTAAAACATTGGTTCTTAATTTTGGCGGTGGCTTCACCAGTGTGTGTTTCACTGCCATGCTTTATTTATTGCTTTATTACATAGACACGACACATACTTTTGTATATATTAAATATTATATAATAAAAAATTAAAATATTAAGAAAGAAGGCTAGGAAAAGCCGTCTGTGGTCCCAAATCTCATAATCTCCTGTAAAATACACTTATTTGTCCTTTGGGAGCAGACTGAGACTGATTAAGGTCACACGGATTTGGGTGGGAAAACCACTGTTGCTCGTTCATTGAACAGATATTAGGGAGCCTCCACCGTGTCTGCGCTGGAGACTCACCACTGGGCAAGACAAGCGTGGTCCGTGCTCTTGTTCTTCTGGACCTAAAATTCTCGCAGCTGCTCAGAGGCCTGCAGAGGTGAGATGCCTCATTTTCTTCCTCTTGAGCTAATGTCTTCTGAGAAGAGGCAGTGGACAGGGAGGAGGGCCAGTCTTGAAACTGGCCTTTAACACAATCTCTTCTGGGCTCTAGAATCTGCCTCCCAGACAGTTTGTAATAAGACTTTCTTTGGCTACCAGGCTGTCCTCCAAAGTAATTAAAGCCTGTAGGCCTTTCTATACAGCTGCCTGATGTCATTTGCTTGGAATCCGGATGCTGGTGCTACTGCTGAAATGTGAATGTAAATGGCTTGGAGCTGTGTTTTTCACAAGCGTTGGTGTGTGTCTTGTGTGCCCAGCCCTATTCCTCTCAACTACCTGGTGTGTTTAGGCAGCTCACCCCTAAACACCGGGTCTCCCTTGATGCACTGGGTGTCTCAGTCCCTGCTTGCCTGCCACTCACTGCCGGAGTCTGATGACATAGAGCTAGTCCTACAGGAAGGGGAGGGATGGCTGAGGACTTCGCTCCACCCCGAGCTCTGCTGTCACACATGCCCCGGATGCACTGACAGGACAGTCCCTCCTCTGTGCTGAGGAGAAAGGGTCCAGCCAACTCTCTAAGGACCCTTACTTCCTCTTCAACCAGGGGTCTCCATTTTCTTCCTGAGTCTCAAGATTTCCAGGAGTAGCACTAGAAAAGCTTACTTGTGTGTTTATCATTCTGGTCTCTGGATAAATTCCCACTCACCTAGAGGGAAAAAGAACCTGCTCTAAGCTCCACCTTTGCCTGAAAAGATGAGTTATTAATCAGACTAAGAGAAGGCTGAAGTATGGGAGTGCCCAAGAAGAGGGTGGGAGAGGATCAATGCTCTGAGGAGAGGGGCTCGAAAGGGGTGGCAAACTCAGGGAGACCCCACGACAAGGAAGCCAGGCGTGAAGGGCCTGGGGTGATCTTTCCTCTAGTGCTGTCCTAGAGGCCTTTCTGTGACCATGGAAATGTTCTGTATCTTTACCGTCCAATATGGTAGCCATGAGCCCCTTGTGTCTCTTGAGCACTTGAAATGTAGCTGCTGTGACCAAGAAACTAAGTTTCTAATTTTATTTGATTTTAATTAATTTAAATTTGAAGAGCCACATCTAGTTAGTGGCTATGTATCAATGCATTAGACAACAAGGCTCTAAAAACTTAACTAAGCTAAAAAAAAATTTTTTTTTTAATTTAAAAAGATGAGGTGTCTTGGCGGGAGACCAGCACCACTGGGGGCTTCCAGCAAGTTCTGAGCCAAGTTCAGGGACTCTGTACGAGCAGAGCTTCAGCAGGCTATGATAATGGGAGTTTCTCCCTGATGCTAAGGGAAAAACCCAGATCCACCTCCAAAAAACCAATCTCCTTTTCTAGGTACCAAGAGACAGGAGGTTAAAGACAGATAAAAAGAAAGCCATCATTGTGTTGTTTCTAATACCAACACATTGGAAATAATAGCAGATCAACTGAATAAAGACTGATGGACACATAGAATGGAATATGATACAAACATTAAAAATCATGATTTAAGATAATTTTCATAATGTAAGTGAAAAAAGCAGAACATAAAAAAGTATACACACTTCATGACTGAAATTTTATGGAGGAAAATACATTATATGTGTGTGTGTGTGTCTATATATATGCATAGAAAAAAGCTGAGAATGAAATATACTAAAATATCAAGAGGAGTCATTTTCTGGGTGGTGAAATTATGAGTATTTTTACTTCCTTTTTTATACTTGTATTGTTCCAAATTTTATTTATTTTATTATTTATTTGTTTGTTAATTTATTATTTAATACCAAAAAGACTCTTTTTCAAAGCAGCTCTAAAGAGTTTTTAATAATGTGGAAAATGCACTTTATAGATAAGCAAAAGAAAAGCAGGATATCATATAAGACATGTAGTTCTACTTACACTACATAAACCAGGTGTACAGACCAGATTGGAATGGTTACAGCACTCTGGTGAAAATCTGCACTTTTATATTATATTACTCTTCTCTGTGGCCATCTTTTCTGCAATTATATGTGTATTATTTTCTAAAATAGGGGGAAAAACTCTAAATCATCTAGATGAGATTCCAGCCCCGAACACTGAAACAAGCATCATCGGGCCCTTCCTCCCAACCCTGGGTAGACTTGAGTGATCCTCTCCCATGTCCCCTGTGGGACACAGGGCGTAGGCTCCAGCCCAGCGACCTCAGTGGCCTCATGGCACTCCCATGCCACAGAGGATGGCCACTCACTCACCCTCAGAGGCCGACCCTTTCTCCTCCGTCCCCCTCCCACCCCATGATCACAGAGGTTCATTGAAGGCGATCAATAAATATGAAAACCAATTGATTTTCTTCTCCCCTCCCCCACTCTTTCTCTGAATGATTCTATCTGCCATGCTTAATGGGAATCACACAAGAAAGGAAGTGCTGCAGTTTCCCTATTGGGACACTGGGTTCCCTCTCCTCTCCACCCCCTCCTTCGGTACTTTCAGCGATCTCAAGATTGGCGGCAGCCCTCTTTATCAGCGTGGCAGATGCTGCTGCCTCTTCTGCTTGGCTCACACGTATCCTGTGCTGGGCTCCCCCCGTCTGCTGCATCCCCCCCTGCTAAGATCCCAAAGCCAGCATCCCTCTTAGAGCCAACCAAAGCTCAGCTGCAGCTGCACTGACCTGTCCCAGGAGCACAGGAAACCACAGCAGCTGGCTTACCAGCCTCCACGGGGCACCCCAGAGCCTTAAGAAAGGAGAATTCTCAGATAGATGCCCATCTTAGTGAAGAATCTCCTTCCCTTCATCTCAAGACAGAGCAGTTCAGAGCTTTAAATGGACCTGAGTCTAGTGGGAACCCCACCAAAGCACTCCACAGGGAAGCCTGCTTCCATACTGTAGACACAACCTTGGCATTTACACATTTAACCTTCACTATTTTGACCCAGGAAGTCCATCATCCAATGTGACTTGCAATTTTATTAAGGTGTGAATTTGAATTGTTTGTGCTATATGCTTAATATGGCCAAAGCAAAAATGAAATAAAAAACTGAATATTCATTTGGGAGGGAAACTGAGGCACCAAGTGAGGAAGGTATTGGTACAACAAGCCCTTAAAGGGTCTGATTTCAGAATCATAGAGGAGTGCTCGGCGTGGTTGGAACAGAGCCGACCTGGATTTATAAAAATGTCACCGTTTCTTGACATAGCAGGCTCTCCCAACAATTTGGAAAACACACACACACACACACACACACACACACACACACACACACACACGAGTTTATTCATACCCTTAAACTACACTGCTTGCCCTTAAAGCTCTCCAGTCAGTCATCATTGCCTTCTGTGGAATTCAAATTATTCCCATTGGATCCTAATCACCTGCTCTCAGACCACGAAAACGGGGACCCCCTAGGTGAGCCTGCCTCTGGTGGACATCTGACCACTGTAGCCAGGGGCATCTCTCCTCATCCTGTTACCTCTCCTCTCTTTCCTCTTATTCCCATCCACTTCAATGCATCCCCATGCTGCCCTTCTTAACCCTTCTTTGCTAAAATTTCCTATTGTGCCCTGTGTCTGTCTGTGACACTGAAGAGCACTCACCACATCTCAAGGAGGAAGGACAGGCCACACTGGGTCCAAAGCACAATCCACTTATCCCAGGAGCAAGCCCAGTCGGGGTCCAGAGGAGGAAGCCCTCACATTCTGCATGAACAGTACATACCGGCTCCTGAATGGAGCAAACATCCCTTCTGTGTGTGTGCGCTTGGGACTAGACCCCGTAACGCCTGGCTCACCAACCAGGTGGTAGCAGAGAGGAAACTGAACAGATGGACAAGTCATGCCCAGGTGTATGGAGGGGGCTTGAGTCAAGAGTAGGGAAAGGACAGATGTCTGGGGAAGAAGCAGGAAGAGCCCAGTGAGAGTCGTTCTGTGAGATTCATTTCAGGGCACCAATCCTCTGGCTGATGGTCTTAATCACATCACTACACAGTCGGTCCTGCAGGCAAGGTTTAAATCTGTTAAGTCACAAGGGGCTTGGTGACACCTTAAGAGAGGTCAGCGTTTTACTCAGCTACGAAAGTGTCTCCACTTCAGGGAGGCTGTTTTTGATCTAGAACAGGAGAACAGTGGGCACCCTGGGCAAGGAGAAGGGCCGAAAAGCACAATGGAAGAAAAAGGTCCAGCAGTGAGGAAGGCGGCCAAGAACCCAACACGCACCAGCCTCTTTCTCCCCAGGATCAAACGCAACCGCTTCCTCTTCCTCTTTGTTTTGTTTTGATTTATTTTTTTCCCTCCTCACCTCTCCTGCTCTGCATCTTTTCCATTTTCCATGGATTAGTCTCTACTTCAGTCATGGTGGCTACAGGTTTCCCAACTTGTCTGCCTCATCCATTCACCTGCGCATGCGTCCCAAGGACTTCATTGGACCATTTTCAAATCATGCTCCTTTCATAGCCTCCATGCAGCATCTTGACTTCCTTCCTCCCTCCCTCCCTTCCTTCCTTCTTCCTCTCCAGCATCCCTCCCTCCATTCTTCTCTCCTTCTGTATTTATTAGGCACCTGTTTATATGCCAGGCACTGGGACAATAAAGATAAATAACACGCAAACTAATAACACAGAGCATCCCTCCCACCTTTCTCCTCTCAAACTACACTTCAAAAGCTAAGCCCACACTTCTTTTTAACTGAAGTATAGCTGATTTACAGTATTGTGTTAGTTTTAGGTATACAGCAAAGTGATTCTGTTTTATTTACATATAAATAAATATTCTTTCCCATTATAGGTTATTACGAGGTACTGAATATAGTTTCCTGTGCTATACAGTAGGTCCTTGTTGTTTATCTATTTTATATATAGTAGTTTGTATCTGCAAATCCCAAACTCCTAATTTATCCCTCCCCCTTCCCCTTTGGTAACCATAAGATTGTTTTCTATGTCTGAGAGTCTGTTTCTGTTTTGTAAATAAGTTCATTTGTATCATTTTTTTAGATTCCACATATAAGTGATATCATATGATATCTGATTTACTTCACTTAGTATGATAATCTCTAAGTCCATCCATGTTGCTGCAAATGGCATTATTTCATTTCTTTTTATGTAAGCCCACATTCTGAGTGCAGCAAACACACGAATTTTCAATCCACTGCTTCCCCTGACCCTGGTTCTCCCTCCCCTCAGTGGATCTCGAGCAATTAAATGAGCTCCATGCCCTGGTTTCTCTATTGATACAACAGGAACAGTAGTAAAATAGAAAATCCTTTTTTTCTCTTCACAACCTTGAAGAGAAGCACCTTCATTTGTCTATAGTACAATGATTTGCATCCCTCTAGGAACGCATAGAAAACGAAGTGGTATTATTAAACACGCCAGTGAAAGATATTTCAAAATTCAGAGAATGTGTTTCTATTTTCTATATTAATGCTTTGGTAAATCTGCCCTAGAGATTGCATTATAATAATATCTCAGTTTAAAGTAAACTGAATCCATTATTCTACTTTAACGTAATAGAGTATTCAGATATATGTGTGATTTTTTGTTTTCTCTAACTCACAATTTGAAAAAGAGCTTTCAGTAAGAATTCCCCCCCAAAAAAGTTGCTATTTTTCCTAGAATTTCTATTATCTAATAATTATCATACTACTCAAAAGCATGAGTTACATCAAGGATTTATAGATTATTTTTTGAGTTGTAGCACGTTGTACAAGAAGGAGCGTTAGAATCAAGTCCCGAGACCAAAGTTCAATGCCAACATTGCTATTTACTAATCCTGTGTCTCTTTTAGTCAAAGTTCTGTCAGTTGCCAGCACAGAAATCAAATATAAATGATCTTTATATTTTTAAGAAAGAATTCATTGGAAGGACATTGGGGTATTTCATGAAACTGAAGGAAGAACTGAACAAGACGACACATGAAGAAAAGGCACAAGAGTGGCCCCAGGCACACAGAATCAGGAGAGTGTGGGATTCCTTCCAATTGTGCTGCCCTTCATGGACTTAATCTCAAGAACCCCTCAGGCTCAGTTTCAAATATCTGACTTTGAAGAAAGAGACCAATAAACCCAGCTTTAGACCAGGATTGAGAGGTAGCTGTTTCTGAGGCCTAACCCAGGGGGGACCCACCAGAACAGGATAGCAAGCCAGATGTGGCCCTGCAGGCCTCCCCCTATACTACAGCCATTCCCAGAAAAAGAGGGACATCAGTAGAGCCAGGAGCCATTCCCAGAGGCCTCTGCCAGAGTCTTTGGGCAAGTGACCCAATTCCTGGGCCTCCATTCCTTCTGTAAATTCAGAAGTTGGACTCTATTACTCCTAAGATCCCTTCTGCTTCTTTATCCTGTAGTTAACGGTGGTGGTTCCTAGTGCTTCTAGAAAACAGTAATGGGAAGCTTTAGGCTATTTTCAATATTTCCAAAAATGTAACAGAAATTGTTTGTTGGAGATAAGTCTGCCCAGGCCCCCTAAAAAATCATGTTTCAATTTATAACCTAGACTTATTTCAACAAGTGGGATAGCCATAGCCATATACAGATCAGAAGCTCTGACTGGCAGTTAATTTTGATTAACATGAGACAGGGAAATGATCATCCTTTAATCAATGTAAAGCCTGACTGAGAAAATGTCTTGTGAGTGAAAAGCATCGGCACCCTTAATCTATGCTATAAGGAGAAACAATTTATTTGTGGGAAGTTGGAATAAATTTTCTCATCCACATCTACAGATACCTACAAGAGAACTTTGGAAAATAGAGAACTTATGGCTGCCCCTGCCTTGCCCCTAGAAGAAAAGCCATTGGTGTCAACATCCAAAGTAAGGAAGACGATGAACTTAGCAGGAGGCCTCTGAAAGAAGAACTTGATGTTTCATCTCAGGAAAGTGGTCATAAATGCACTTACCCTCTTTTAAGGAACTCAGAAGGAGAACTTGAAACCTAATGGACTTGTAACTACTTCTCGGTGTGGACATTAACAATTAAAACATGTTAAGGTAACAGACAATCATAACATATTCTTATGCCTTAAATATTTTGGATTAATGTTGGTCTAAAAAATTATAGCTTCCTTTGAGAAACTAAACAACAGAAAAGAAGTTGATCTCTGCCTAGCACCAAGTTGGATGTGGGGAGACCTGGCTTCTAGTTAGTCCTACTCTTCCTGTAACTAGTTCACCTCTCCCTCTGAGCTTCAGTTTCCTCCTCTGTAGACTGAGATGTTCAATATAAGGCTCTCTGAGATTCTTTCTAGCTCCATTTTCTGTGTTATTAAAATAGCATATGTTGCTTGAGCTCCTTCTATTAATATGTATTATGTCCTTTAATCCCCAACAACATACCATTTTCATTCCAGTTTTATAAAAGAGGAAACTGACACATCGGGAGGTCAAGCTAGGGAGGAACAGGGTCAGAGGTCTGTATCCAGAAAGACGCTCATGGCCTTACTCACGCAGACACGGGAAATTTCCCCACATCCCCTTCCTCCAATTTCTGCAACACAATCTGAGCAGACGCTTGCATGTGCAGTTCTTTTCATCTTTCCCCCAACATCACCCCTAATCACCTAAGTTACTTGTCTCTAAATTGCCTGCAATTTGTCTTCATCTCTCAAGAACCGAAGAGATGACGGCAATATGTCTTCCAGGTGCAGTTTCCTTGGAGCCCCCCAAACGAGGAAGTAAACTTCTTTCGTGGAAGTCCCTAGGAAGTCCCCTACAGAAGAGTATCAGCTCTGTCTGCCCTGGAAGGTGGGAAAACACAGAACTCAAAGAGAGCCAGAGCCCCAAAGGGGATAACTGCCTAACAGCTGAAGAGATTGGGAGACAGAACCCAGGCCAAAAGGTTAAAGAAACTGGAATTTGCTCACCTAAATGTAATAATACTGATAAACATTGGGAAACAATCCTCCATGGGGGTCCCACAATTTTGCATGTCTTGCAAGCAGTGTACAGACTGTTCTTTGTCCCAGACCACCTTTTCAAGAATGTTTGCATAGCAAACAGACCTGGAAGACATAGGGTCTCAGTCCAGAACAAAGGGCCGGCATGTTTACTGCCTATTATAAAAGATTTGGGTTCCCTAGGTTCAGGGTTTCTCTCCTACAGTGGAACTCCCTGTGTGTACCAGTGTCATCTGACCATCTTCATTCCCACCCTGTGGGAATCAGGGTTCAGGCAGCCAACAAAAAATATGCTAACAATGTGGCTACTGCCTTTACTGTGAGTAATAAAGCCTTTCATCTCTGATCCAGGAATCTCATGTCTTCTGCCAACTTGAAACAAAAACAGGCTAACTTATTATGTTGCCAGTAGAGTAAAATCTCAGCCCCTCCACTTGAGAACAAGTTTCAATAAAAAGAATGGTGTGTCTTCAAAGAGAAGTCAACAAACTTTATTTTTCCCTTCCTGAGAACCAAAGAATATTCTCTTAAATTGAAGGAAAGAGAATATGGATCCAGGCTTTTAGATTGTTAAATTTGCTAATACTTATATGGCTTGCTTAGGGCAATTTTGGACTGTCCTCTCCCAGAAGATTTTGAAGACTAGTCTAGATATCTATCCATGTGATATACGTCAGGCCAAGACACACGTGAATGCCAAGGCACAGGCAGGCACCAGCATGGCCTTCGTAATGCTAGTAATGGCTTAAAAAGCAACTCTGTCCATGCATAGACTCTCAGCCTGGTTCTTTTTCCATATGAAATATCCACAACATGTGAAGCTTTCTCCAGTGAATTAGCTCAGAGTTGGTCAACCCTAGCACAAAGTCCCCATGATTCCCATTACTCAGTTAGGACCCATGACCCAGTTTTCAGGACCCAGTTCTTAAACAAGTGCATCCTCCCTGGGGCAGGCTGGGGAGGCTGCTGGTGAACTCAGAAGATTGCCAGGGTAGGGAGGTGACCTCCAGGAACCAGAAGCTTGGATGGCTCTTATAGTCTTCACTTTACTCTATTTTCCTCACTTCTGTCCTCCCCAAAATGTCCTCCATGGGGATGGCTTGAAGAATAATTAGATAAGGGATTGGGCAGTCCTGATGATTCACTGTTTCCCAGATGCTGCTGGATAATGAAAAGGATGATAATGAGAGCATGGAGCCCTAAGCACCATAGAAGGTCTAACATGCTCACTTCCCTGCTAAACACAGAGCTTCCAATGACCACAGCCTTATACACATCCTTTCTGATGAAGAACTCAAACATTTCATGTGAAATTTCCTACCCATGTCCACACCATTAGCACTACTTTAGTTTTCTTTGAGACTTCTCTTTCAAAGCACTGTTATCTCATGTGATTCAAACAAAACCCTACTGTCATGGCAAATATTATTAAACCCATCTTACAGATGAAAAAATTGAAGGTTATAGAAGTTGGAAGTGTTGCTTGAGGTCACAAGGTGGTTCTGGGGCAGAGCTGAAACTGGAGCCCAGCTGCCCAACTCTGGGTCCATGATCCTTTCTGCTCTGTCATGCGGAGAGGGGATGCAGGCAGCAGCCAGGGGTGAGATGTTGTTCCCATTTTACAGAAAGACAAGAATCAAGTGACTTGTCCAAGGTCACACATCATGGGAGGTGCAGTGGAACCGGAATTAGATACAAGGTCTCCAGAATCTGTGGTCCAGGTCTTTCCCAGTGACCACTTGGCCTTGCCAGGATAGATGGGAACTCATCTTCAAAGGGAAAGTCATCTTAGAGAAGCTGAACATGTGCATCAGTGAGAGCCCCAAGTCTGGATACCAGGGGTCTTCAGGGGGATAGTGGGCCTTGGTCTCTTGCAATGTAGGTTCCCACCTTTGCTACACTGTGGAGGCAAAGACATGGGCTTTGGAGTCAGACCAAACAGAGTTTCAGTCCTAGCTCTGCTATATGCTCTCTGTGAGAACTGGGACAAATGACAAGTTTCCTGGTCTTCAGCATCCTCTTCTGTAAGGTGGGATAATAACAACGACCATCTCATAGAGATACCATGAAGAAAGCCATCACGTACGCAGAGCGATAAGGAAGTTGGAGCTGGTATTATCAACCGTGAGGTGAGGAGCTGGCAGGCAGCAAGAGGTTCCAAGAGAAAAGGAGAGGGAAGGCAAGTACGACTGAGGACAGAGACAGAGAAGCTTTCCCTAAGAGTCCGGAGTCCCAATGCCCAGAGCACTCTATTTAGAGCAGGGAACAGGAATGCCATCTCAGCCCTTTGGCCAGCCCTTGCTCCTGACTTACCAGGCAGATCTGGCTCAGCTGTGAGGAAATCTACAGCTCTGGGAACTAGCCATGAGTCAGCCTGGTCTCTCCCCCGCCTTTGCCCGTGGGGTAGGTCTCAGATTTGCAGCACCGCCCGGCACTATCTGGTAAGCTGCAGGGCTCTGAGCCCGCCCCAGCCTCCATCACTGGAAGAAAGGTGCCTTCCTCTGTTAGTTGGAGGCAGTGGGCTGATCCCAAGAGAGGCAGAAAGATGAGCCCACTGCAGCGGCCACTCTTCTCACCAGGGTCCAAGACATGAACGCGTCCAACCATGTCAAAGAAGACTAGGGGAAAATGTTCTTACAGACACAGAAAACACGGTGTTGATCCTTCTTCAAATCACTCCAGCTCCTGCATCTAATGCACCATTTCTATGCCATTAGCAGCAAAAAAGCAGTGGAAAATACTGGTTTGGGGATCCTTCTGTTAGAAAAGGCTGGCTTAGAGCTGACAAGGTTTTACTATCTATCAGCAAGAGGAGCACGGTCCTTAGGTTTCTTCTCCTGCTGGCTGACCAGATGGGAGAAGAACCCTGCAAAACACAGGGGTATCCAGATCATCTGGACAGCCTTGAGCAACCTCCTTCAAACGTGGGCTGCTGGCATAGGAGAGTCACCTTTTGGAGGTCAGCGCTGTGAACAGCACTGTGGAAGTGGACTGCACCTTCTAGAAGAACAAAGAGGAGATTTACACTAACCCAGCACACGTGGGCCTGACCACCCCGCACGCACATCACACACCAGCCTCCCAAGTCGACGGCACCTCTCTTAGCTTTCCCCATCATCACTGTGGCTCAGTTGTCTCACTGGAGCCCCATCTGTCCACGCTCCTTCAGCAGCACTGTCCCGGATCACCAGTGTCCTCTACCCCACATCACTCATCACCCGGTCCACGCCCTGCTCTCTGAGCCTTCCTCTACGAGGCTCTTCACTCACAAAAGCCAGAACTAGAGAGCATTTCAGGATTTGTTTGCTCTGATTTCCTCATATTATAGACAGAGACACTGAGACCCAGAGAGGTAAAGTGACTTGTCCGTGGTTACCCAGCTAGACTGGAGAGAATCAGACCTAGAACCAAGCATGCTGGATACAAACAGTATTCTTTCCACCACAGCCCCACCTCCTCTGCGAAGCCCTCCTTCATGACGCGAAAATGGGGGCACTGGCTTCTGAAAACCCATACTTCCACCAAAGCCACCCCCTCCTCCCTGTCCTTAAGAAAAAAGTGAAGTATGGTGAATATTTGCCCATCCTATGATTCTAGAAGGAAAGCTTGAGAGAACAAGAAGCCCTCTTTAAAGTATGCAGCTCAGCGCCCAGAACTGATGGGCCATTAGAAATAGAAGCTCACCACCCATATTTTTAAAGTCTTGCCGAGAAACTGGACAGGATCTCAAGGAAGTCATTCATATGCGTTACGGGCAATAAAGTCAAGCTGAGGAGAGTTGAGTAAAGGAAAGACTTCTGGCTCTTAAGTTTCATGATTCTATGACTCTTGGATTGGGATGACTTGGCCTGGAGAACAGAAGTCAAGGGAGGCGAAGTAAGACCTTCCTAACTGACCTCAAGATTATGAAGAGTTACAGACAGAGATGGCCAGGTGAAGATGAACCAAAAGGAAATAGGCTTCTCTTATATAAGGAAGACTCAGATCAGACATCCCTGAGAACTTCTAACAGTAAAAGCAGTACGGCAGGAAGTCAAGGAAGGACACAGGGCAGGGAAATCAGTTGCCTTGACCTCAAAGGCTTTCTTTTGGCCAGGGGAAGATGAACCAAAAGGAAATAGGCTTCTCTTATATAAGGAAGACTCAGATCAGACATCCCTGAGAACTCCCAGACAGTAAAAGCAGTACGGCAGGAAGTCAAGGAAGGACACAGGGCAGGGAAATCAGTTGCCTTGACCTCAAAGGCTTTCTTTCAGCCCAAGGGCGCCACGATGAGTTAGTCCTATGAGGACAGTGCTGATGGTAAGGAGGGGAAAGTGATGAATGTTTGCGGGTCATCATGCAGCTGACTCTACAGTCCTGCTCAGACGACCACCCTGGGACCACGTGTCCCCTGACCAAGCTCCTCCAGCTCCTCCCTGAAGAGATAAAATGACGGTCACATAGAGCATCTCCTCTTTCGAGCGCGACTTTACTGGAGGGAAGCACAGGTTTAGCGTTCCTTCCCATGATGGACTCATTAAGTCATAAATTTAACAGGGCTGAGTGGTCTATGCCAATAAGATCCAGGGCCTCAGTGGAAGATTCGGGCACCTGGAGTGGCCTGTTTCCCGCACTGGCGGGGAGGGGGATTGTGTGCAGAGAAGCCTGGGAGCACAGTAGGGGGCGAGAAACAAAGAAAACTCTGGCAACGAAGTCTTCTCTTTTCCTCTTTTCTCTCCCCCTCTCCCTGCTCGGGGTCCACACTAATGAAAATCAGCCCACACAGCTTCTTCTGAGCCCAAGAATTCCTTCAGAGCATTTGGAGTCAACTGAATGAACACGAATAAACGAGCAGATATTGCACTTTATGGCCAGCTGCTCTGAGGCCCCAGGCAGTGATTAGAGGCCCATGGTCCTTTTTATGCCCACAGCAAGAAGTCAGGTGAAATCTGGTCCAGTTAAGAGCTCTAAACGGAGGTGAGGTGGGGAGGAATAGGACAGGTAATTATACTCTGGGTTAAAACCAGGGCGGTGGCCATGCCACCCAGACCTGAGAAACAATTAAATGATTGAGTAAAAGACTAAAACAGTGAGAGGCAGTGATTGCTTTGTTAGGCCCATGGATACACAGGGATGGGAGGGAAAGCTGATTGCTACTCCTGGGAGACCTTGTCTGCTGTTGGACTCTGTTCTAACACTGATTCACTCTCCTTAAGCAGCAGGGAAAACAAGTGTGTCACACACACACACACTCACACACACACTTCTCTGAAATGGCATTTACCCTCTGTTCCCCTTCCTCTGCCACCATAGCTGGGAAGGAGACAGTGACACTGAGGGCGTCTCTGGAGTTTGATGTGTTTCCTCTAAAACCCAGACCAAGCACACACTTTTCACTGCTTTGTAGTAGGGGCGCTGACGCTATGCAAATGCGTACGATGTGGTTCCTGAGCTCAAGAACTTCAAGTCTTATAATAGAGACGGTATGTAGACAGCATGTCGGAGGAAGGTATGGGGTGTTACACGGACAAAGAAGAGGGGCACCTAATTCAGCCGCAGGACAAGTAGGGGCTGAATTGTGTCATGGGAGTTAAGTCTTGAAAGACAAGGTCCAGGAATTAGCCCAGAAAAGAACATGGCTGCACTGATTGTTCTGGGCAGAGAAAACGACACAAGCAAAAGCATGGAGCTGGGAAATTCTGTGGCTCATCTGGAGAATAACTGTTGGCCCAGGATTATTAAGGTATAAGGTACAGGGCAGATACATTCGAAAGATGAAGTCAACAGTTCCCAGACACCATGCTAGAAAACACAGACTTTATCCAATAAATAATGAGTACCACTCAAGCATTTCAAACCGGGGTGAGGGGGGAGGCAGTAAGAGGTGGGATGTAGCCAGTTTTAAATTTTTGGAGAATGGATTTGAGGGAGAAAGACCAGAGGCAAAGAGACCAGTTACAAAGCTATGGCAAAATTCCCGTCCGGATGAGATGTGATGGAGATCTGACCCCAAGGAGCTGACTCTAGGGTAGAGAGAAGGGGAAGGATTGGGGAAATCCTCAGGAGAGTAAGCTGGTGCTTGATTGGATGCAGGTCATGACAGTCACAAAAACAAGGATGGCTACCAGATTTCTGTCCTGGGTGAGACTAGGTGGGGATGACCAGGAGGAAGAAAAGACCTGGGAAAGAACATGGGTTCCATTTGGCCCCATGAAGTCCAAGGGCTTGGCGGGGGTGGGGGGGGGTGTCCTCATGGAGAAGTGTCCAGGAAACATTAGGTCCAAGTCCCAGTTCTCCATCATCATGTTGCTTGGTCACTTAGGGGAAGGCATTTAACCTCTTTGTGCCTCAGTTTCCCTATATGTAAACCGGAATACTCACTTTCTACAACACACCTTCTGGAAATAGATTGTGAAAGCCAAATAGGAACATGTAATTCAGGCACTTTGGAAATAAAGCTGCTATATAAATATAAAGGATTTAAACAATCCCTGCATTGGGCATTCTAATGTTTCCTATGGCTACAAAATGATTTCAAACGACGAAACCATTTTGTGATAAGTCTGCTCTTTGTGACTTTTAAAATGTGTCTGAAATATATACAAGTCGACAAGTGTGATTTGCTTGCCTCTAACTCTTTTCCCCTTTGGTGCCGTCAAGGGGCAGGGTGGCACATCGTAGCATGTGTGCGCTTGAAGGGACCTCAGAGGCCACGCGGTCCACTGCCCTCATTTCACAGATGAGGACACCAGGGCCAGGGAGACGAAGGGATCCACTGGAAGAACACAGGTGGTGAGCAGCAAAGCTAGGCTCAGCGTGCAGATCACCCAACCTTCACCGGCGCCCTCTGAAACCATGGCGGAGCCCTGCTCGGCGGTAACGCCACAGCCAAGGCCACCCACCTCAGCCCCCTGGGCCTCCTGTGGCCACTGCTCTGCTAACTGAAGAAAGAGCCATCGGGATCAGGGCTGCCAAGCTCTCTAAAGTTCCAGTGAGTTAGAAATAAATACAGAAGGCCCATATTAATGAGTGTCTTCATTTCAAGCCCAGAACATTTTCTAGATTTAAATAATGCAAGACTGAATATGGACGGACTGGCTGGCTGGGAGCAGCGGCGGGGGGGTGGGGTATGGAGAACCGGGAATGTTCCATCAGAGCGCTCCGGCCAGGGTAGGGGGAGAAGGGGAACAGGGGGAGCACAGAAGACCAGATACAGAGGTTTCAGGTGGGAAGGGCTGGGTGCCAGGAAGACGAGGCTGACCTGGGAGAGGCAGAGCCCACAGCCCCCCGCGGTGTGCGCCACAGGACCGCCAGAGGGCACCTGGCAAGGCAGGTGGAGGGACCCTCATCCTCCGGGGCCGGGACTCAACGTGAGGGCGTGGACCCTTCCATCCTCTCAGTGGAGCCCCACGCACATGGGGGTTCCCCACGAGCAAGCCATAAACCCAGCTCCCGCGAGAGGATTCTCCCGAAGGTGACTGCACGTGACATCAGTGTGGGAAGCAGCACGTACCACAAGGGCCTCTTGGAGATCCACGTGCACACTTGTACTTTAGGATCTGAGACGCCCCGCTGTAGACAGACCTGTTTAAGTTGGCTCATACAGTGTCTCGAAGCCACCTGACCACGGAGCCTCTTCCCCACAGACCTGACGCAGCCCTGGCACTCCCCCCTCCCCCGTCCTCAGTGGCCTCCTTCCTGAAATGACATGGGCATCTGCCTTTTCTGCGCTGGCTCTGAGCACTGGGGCTCCAGGGCATTTAATAAGGAGTTACATTGTTTCAACCTGTTTTGTCAAATCATACGCCACCCTGATGACTCAAAGTGAAAAGTCTGGATTTCTGGTGAGGGTTCAGATCAGAATTCAGTTTAATTCAGGGCAGCAAGTGCCTCCTGGAGACTAAGTTCTCAGCACTGGGTGGACACACGACAAGTACAAGAGCAGAGCCTCTGACGGACCACAGTCTAGGGGAGCAGATCGGGCTCCAAACCCAAATCAGCAGCTTCCATGTCCGGGCGTGGTTCAAGCAGTAGGTGCCAACGCTGGGCGTCCAGGGCAAGCTCTGCAGGCGCTCAGAGAAGAGAGGAGACAGGAGGCCTCCTTGCGGAGGCCAGAGGTGAGGTTTACAAGGGCCGAGAAGAGAGGGGGACAGTCCAGATGTGGAGAGGAACTGTGGGGGGTAGGGAAGCTGGATGGCTCGGTGCGGGTTCCACGCGGGGCGAGCAGACGCAGGGAGCTTGTGCACAGGCATGCGATGGTGTCCACAAGAGCCTGGACCCGCTGGCACCTGGAGGTAGTGGAGTCCCTTGGCCTCAGGGACTACAGCCTGACAGGGATACCCGTTCCTTTGGATTACGCCAAAAAGCAAGACCCAACTACGTGTGGATGGAGGAAAGAGACCTCCCTCCTGCTCCTGGGGGTCTCTGATTCTAAGGAAGGTTCTAGAAGGAGAATTGCTCAAGTGAAATCACTCACAACACGTTTATAAGAGAAGACAGAGTGACCCAGTATCCTGGGCCATCCCCTGCAAACAGAACGGCTTCTCAAACCTGCCCCTTGAAGGCAGTCACCTCTGCTTGTTAACGAAATCACACAAGCATCAAGGCTCGGTTTCTTCCCCACAGAGCCTTCGCCCAGAGAGGATCTGGAAGTTTGTCACTGCACAGAGGGGACCAGCTGCTCCCACAGTGAAGGCATTTCAGATGCAACTTGACCATGAGTCCGGGTGACCATGCCCCACCAGCCCAGGTCACGTGATCCAATGGCCCTTCTCCATCTTCCCTCAGGGGACTGCATCTCCTGGCCCACCCCGCCGGGCTGTATCTCATCTCCCACTTCTTACCACTGAACACTGGCTCCCTCATTAGTCGGCCTCCTCCCCATCCACAGGCCGTTATTACAGTAACTATGGAGTCAGCCTTCTGACAAGAAGGAAACGAGCAATTAGAGGCTTTTGTCTCTGCTGGGCACCCTGGCTGACATCATGCTGCATCCCCCCGTGGACCAGGCTCACGGTTAACCCCCTTCTCTCCCTGCTGCCAGTCAGGAAGTCAGGAAGTCAAGCCAGGATCACACAGACGAACAGAGTAATATGAGGTGCAGCTCCCACGTCCAGAGAGGTCGGGGCTCAGGGCACACTGCAAGGCAGAGGAAGTGTGCCGGACAGCCCAGAATCTACAGAGAGGCCCGGAGAATCGCTGAGGTCACTGGGGTAGCTCACTACCCATCCCCTGCCAGGCCCGGCTCCACGGCCACCACCTCGCCTGGATTCTAGCACCAGGGAACAGACTGCCAGGCTGGAGCCAGTGGCCGCCGCTGCTCTCTGCTGCCCCGTTCCCACGGCACAACGCACCCGGAACCCGCCCAACCCAGCGCGAGGCCTGCCTAGTGCTGAGAAGACAGAAGCAAGATGGAAAACCCAATGGATGCTGGCTGTTGCCATGGCTCCAAAATAACCACCAGATCTCAGAAGATGTCATAAATACTATTACGGAGTACCTACTGTGTGCTAGGCAGTGAGGATAGAACAGAATACAGGACAGACCCTGTCCCTGTCCCAGCCCCTGTCCTCAGGGAGCCTCCAGTTTACCAAGGAGGTGCTCAGTGCTCCCATGGAGAGGGTAGGGGGCCAGGAGATGCTCTAGCAGGAGCACCTAATCCAGTGTCAAGCACCAGAGACAGCTTCCTGCAGAAAGTGAGGTTTGGGTTAAAATCAGGAAGATGGGCAAAAGTTAACTATGGAAAGTGGGTGATGGGGTTGATGTGTGAAAAGGCCCCAGACTGGGAAAGAAGACGGCCTGTCTGAGGAACTGCCAGGGCCCAGTGAGGCTAGAATGTAGCAGATGAGGCCAGAGATGAAGGTACAGAAGCTGTGCTACCCAACCTCCCTTCCCCTGCCCTGCCCACCTCAAAGGCACCCATGGAGAAGCCCCTTGTGGGGCATCCCAGGAGACTGTCATCCAGCTTCTGCTAAAACACTCCCAGTGAGGGAAGTACACTGTGGTCCACTTATGTACAGCTGAAGTTGGTGGAAACTTCTTCCTTAAATTAAGGTTCAATCTGCATCATGGTGGTGAATGGGAAAGAACACTGGGCTTTGAATTCAGACAGATGAGATTCATATCCTATCTTAGCCACTTGCCAGCATTAGGAGCACATCCAAGTTACAGTAACCTCTCCAAGCTTTTGTTTCCTCATCTGTGAAATGGTGAAATACTGTTTACCGTATAGAGCTGTTGGGAGGATTAAATGAAAGAGTGAGTGTACAGTGCCTCACCCAGAGCTCCACAAGCATCAAAACGTCTTTTCTTAGCCATTGGTCCTCCCTCTCCCTCTGAAATACGTAGCATTCATTCGAGGGGATGACCCTTCACATTTTTTAAGCTTTCTTAAATCCCATCATTCCTCGTTCCTTGGACCATTCCCCGTATCACATGGTTTCTAAAGCCTTTACCATTTGGTTGCCTATAGAAGGTGAAGGAAGAGGGTGTCAGAGCCAATTAGAACAGAGCTCAGGATAATTACATCCCTAAATGTCAGCTGCATGAGGGCAGGGTTTGTCTGTCTTGTTCATTGCTCTCTCCCCAGCACCCAGCACAATGTCCAGCACACAGTAAGCACTCAATGTATACTTGCTGAGTTAATGACTGAAGTCTGGGCATAAATCTTCTATCAATGCAACCTAAGGTGTTCTGCATTTCAAAAGAATCTGTGTCATTCTCTTGACTCACATCAGGCTAACAGACAATGAGAACCGCAGGACATTCACACATAAGCTGCTATTACACTGAGCCTCCCTCATCCTGCCCTCCTTTAGTTCATTTTTGAACTAAAGGAAGGACTTTGATTTATCCCTCCTACTTTTTATCTTGTTAGATTCAGTCCATTGTTCTGGCCTGCCCAGACTCTTTTTTAATCTTCTCTGTCATCCAACATATTAGCTCTCCCATCTAGCTTT
The DNA here is from genome assembly GCF_965194805.1 of Balaenoptera borealis. Classification (NCBI taxonomy): domain Eukaryota; kingdom Metazoa; phylum Chordata; class Mammalia; order Artiodactyla; family Balaenopteridae; genus Balaenoptera; species Balaenoptera borealis. The sequence goes on from NC_138864.1 coordinate 109,799,744, forward strand.
CTCCATCTATCAATCTGTTAATCATGTCTCTTATGTCTTCATGTATCTAAGGATAAAATGTCAAAGAAGACAGACACATTGTATGGTTCTTTAGGGAAATGGACAAGCCTCCCATGACCCAGCCCTGGGGACTTCCCAGTTGACACGGGTTCATCAATCAGCACGTCTTGGAGACAACCGTTCAACCAGTGAGGAAGCCGCCATTCAGCCCACATTACTCTATTTTGTTCACAATGACACTACAAGAGGCACTGTCAAATCCCTGGCCCTAATAAAACACTTGGTATATTAGTAACTATCATGGTGGGGGGCTACCTAGTGCCAGGTCTACCACAAGCTATCTCATTTAACCCTCACAGCAATGCCACAAGGCAGTGCTGTGCAGGGCAGGGTAGTGGCTAAGCAAGCCGGGCTGTCTGGGTTTGAGTCCTGACTCTGCACCTGCTCGCCAGGCAATCTCAGACAGTGGATTAGGCAGGGTGGGTCATCTGCTACAATGAATTACTCCAAAATCTCAATGGCTGAACACCATAAAGGTTTATTTCTTTTTTTAAAAATATTTATTTATTTATTTATTTTGGCTGCACCAGGTCTTAGTTGCGGCATGCATGTGGGATCTAGTTCCCCGACCAGGGGTCGAACCCGGGCCCCCTACATTGGGAACGTGGAGTCTTACCCACTGGACCACCAGGGAAGTCCCAGAGGTTTATTTCTTGCTCACATTGCAGTGCAATCCTATAGGTGGCCTTCCATGGGATAGTGTGGGGACCCTGGCCTTCCATGGGACAGTGTGGGGACCCTGGCCTTCCATGGGACAGTGTGGGGACCCTGGCCTTCCATGGGACAGTGTGGGGACCCTGGCCTTCCATGGGACAGTGTGGGGATCCTGGCCTTCCATGGGACAGTGTGGGGATCCTGGCCTTCCATGGGACAGTGTGGGGATCCTGGCCTTCCATGGGACAGTGTGGGGACCCTGGCCTTCCATGGGACAGTGTGGGGACCCTGGCCTTCCATGGGACAGTGTGGGGACCCTGGCCTTCCATGGGACAGTGTGGGGACCCTGGCCTTCCATGGGACAGTGTGGGGACCCTGGCCTTCCATGGGACAGTGTGGGGACCCTGGCCTTCCATGGGACAGTGTGGGGACCCTGGCCTTCCATGGGACAGTGTGGGGACCCTGGCCTTCCATGGGACAGTGTGGGGACTCTGGCCTTCCATGGGACAGTGTGGGGACCCTGGCCTTCCATGGGACAGTGTGGGGACCCTGGCCTTCCATGGGACAGTGTGGGGACCCTGGCCTTCCATGGGACAGTGTGGGGACCCTGGCCTTCCATGGGACAGTGTGGGGACCCTGGCCTTCCATGGGACAGTGTGGGGACCCTGGCCTTCCATGGGACAGTGTGGGGACCCTGGCCTTCCATGGGACAGTGTGGGGACCCTGGCCTTCCATGGGATAGTGTGGGGACTCTGGCCTTCCATGGGACAGTGTGGGGACCCTGGCCTTCCATGGGACAGTGTGGGGACCCTGGCCTTCCATGGGACAGTGTGGGGACCCTGGCCTTCCATGGGACAGTGTGGGGACCCTGGCCTTCCATGGGACAGTGTGGGGATCCTGGCCTTCCATGGGACAGTGTGGGGACCCTGGCCTTCCATGGGACAGTGTGGGGACCCTGGCCTTCCATGGGACAGTGTGGGGACCCAGGCTCCTGGCATCTAGGGGCTCCTCCTCAGAGGCCTCCACTGGGTCCTCTCCATTCAGCCAACGAAAGCACAAAGGGAGGGTGGGGAACTCCAAAGCAGGTACAGTTCTGACATATGTCACTCTGCCCACACTCCAGTCACATGACCAATCTCAACACACAGGAGGCTGGGAAATATCAAGGAGCATGTTACAGGTGGAAAATGGTCTGTCCCCCTTACTCATCTGTGTCATTGACATTATAATATTCCCTGTAGTAGACAGGGTTCTTGAGAAACAGAACCAATAGGAGATGATATAGATGGTCAGTTATAGATAGAGACAGAGACAGAGATGTGGATGATAGATAGATAGATAGATAGATAGATAGACAGACAGACAGACAGACAGACAGGTACTTTAAGGAATTGCTCATGTGATTATAGGCAAGTCTTACTCTGCTGGACTGGCTGGCAAGCTGGAAATTCTGGCTGGAGTTGATGCTGCAGACTTGAGTCTGAGGGCAGTCTGGCGGCCCAGCCCCTTCCTCTTCAGGGATCTCAGTCTTTTCTCTTAACCGACGGGATGAGGCCCACCCATATTATGGAGGGTAATCTGCTTTATGCAAAGTCTACTGATTTAAATGTTCATCTTATCTAAAAAATACCTTCACAGCAACATCTAGACTGGTGTCTGACCAAACAACTAAGCACCACAGCCTAGCCAAGTTGACACATAAAATGAACCATTACAATGTTATTGGGAGAATTAAATAAGCTAGGCCTGTAAACTACATATAACTTCAGTTAGGTCAGTTCCTGATATGTAATAATAAACACTCAGTAAACACTTGCAATTATTATTGCCCTATTATACAGATGAGGAAATCAGGGCTCATACAAGTAAAGTAACTTGCCGAAGACCACCGCTGCCAGACTCCAGAGCCGATTTCCCCTTCATTCCTCCCCACAGCCCCTTGGGATTAGTTAGTCATGAGCAGCTGCAGCCTCTGGACAGGGGTGAGGACAGAGGGTAAGTCTGGGGAGCAAGACAGTTGGAGGGCAGGACGCACGCAGGCAGGGCGCCCAACATGTGAGCATGCTGTGAGGGCTGGCTCATGAATACATGCAGACTAAAATATAAGTGCACCTGGGACAAGACAGTGCAGATGTGATAGCAGAGACAGAGCTGGTTCCTCGCTGGAGGAGATGCCCGGAGTAACGAAGTGCTTTCCTGTGAACACATGTACCTCCAGTTCACTAGTGTAAGTCTACATCAGTGCATTCTGACCCGGAAGGTTCCTAGTGCTGAGGCTGGACCTGCTCACAATGTCCACTCTGCCATGAGAGAAGGCTGTCCTTCGAGCACTGGTCAAGAGTCAGCTGGTTGGAGGATGGTAAAGGTGAGCCTGAGGCTCCAGGTTCAGTTCCCAGGCCAGTCACAACACAAGCCCACAGACGCTCAGCTGGCCAGTGGCCCACAAACGCATGTGGGTGACTGTAGGATGAGGACCCAGCAGCACAGTGTGACTGGGGGTACACCAACCTTCTCTGCAAGGCAGCAACCGAACCCCCAACTTGGGGCAGAGGGCCAGAAGCCCAGAAAGCAGAGAACAGTGACGGGAGTTTGACGCTCATGCTGTTCCCTGCTCCCTGCTCCCTACTGAGCTCTTATCCAAGCTAAGCCATTGTCACCATCTCTGGATGCTCCCTCCAGCTGAAATGAGCCCTGGACCACACATGAAAAGTCTTGGATCCTGGTCATGACACAGGGGAAATCACTGACTCATCTTGAGCCCCAGTTTTTCCCTCTGTAATATGGGTCTAATTTCTACTAGTCCAACCAGCTACACACTACCCAGTTTCAACGTCTTTGAAAATGCTTTGCAACCCATAAAGCACCATACAAATGTACAGCATTATCACTGGCTTACTAGTTTGAGGAAACAGCTCAAGATAACTCCCATCCAACAGGCCTCTCCCTCCATCCCAGCTGGTACAGACCTTGGCAGTGATGCTCACAGATACGCTTTCCACAGTGTTGTCTGCCCGTGGCCATCGCACCCAAGGCTGTGAATGCAGATTGCATCTGGTTCCATCCTGGTCACCAGGCATTTCAGCCAAATGAAAGGAATCTGAAGAGCAAGGCTTCAATGTATGCATACTGTGGTGGGCAAAAGGATGTCCTCCTCCCAAAGACGTCCACATGCTACCAGAACTGGAGAATATGTCACCTCACATGGCAAAAGGAACTTTACAGATGTAATTCAGGTTAAGGCCCTTGGGATGGGGATTGTAACCTAGATCACCCAGGTGGACCCAGTCACACCATCCAAGCCCGTAAAAGTGGAGAACCTTCCCTGGCTGTGGTCAGAGGGAGATGTGACCATATAGTAAGGGTCAGAGAGATGCAATGACATCAGCTTTGAAGATGGAGGAAGGGGGCCAAGAGTAAAGCAATGGGGGTGCCTCTAGAAGCTGGAGAAAGCAGGGAAGTAGATTTCCCCCACCTAGAGCCTCCAGGAAGGAATGCAGCCCTGCCCACACCTTGAACTTAGTCTGGGGAGACCCACGTCAGACTTGTGGCTTAAAACCTTAAGACAATAAATGTGTATAGTTTTAAGCCCCTAAGTGTGCAGTAATTTGTTACAGAAGCAATAGGAAACTAGTACACATGCCAAGAGAAAGATGGAAGAAGCAGCTCATGTGACCTGGAGTAAAGGTGGAGGAGTGGATAGAAATGAGAGTCCCAGACAAACCCTTAGCCTGCCTCTTCTATCCTTCCTCCTTTCTTTAAGTCATCACTATCCAATCTTGAAGAATTCAGGAAGGTGTGGGGGGCAGGGAGTGATGGGAAAGTAGTTTCCAGATCAGAATTTAGAATTTATATCCACATCTGGGCTGGACCTACCTTCATGATCTCAATGTGTTTCTGGGTTTTTGTGTGTAAACTCGAAAGGGGACTATGAATGTCTATGAATACATCCATCCTTATTCTAGGAATGGAGAGCCTTCCTTCTTGGCCTCCTCCTTCCTCCCTCCTTCCAGCATCCACCCAGGGACAGTCCCACCACCACGGCCTCTCCCCACTGCTTCCTTCCCAGCCCAGCCAGAGCCAGCAGCCATCCATCCTCAGCTCTTAGTCATCTCCGTACTGCGATGAACGCCGTCATTAGGAGCCTTTCATTATCAGCGGCTTGCACACAGCTGATGTTGATTTGATAGAATCCAATTTAGCATCCACTCTGGGCTCTGCTCCATAAGCATTTGGGTTTAGCATGTAGAGGCAGTTTGATGCTGTCTTGATGGCCTTTTAAGTGGCTGAGAAAATTGCTGGCATGGCAATTTGGTGGCAGGCAGGCTCCTGGCGGGTGGGGCTGGAGGAAGTGGGGAAGGAGCAAAAGACCAAGGGGGCATTTCAGCCGATGTCTGTAAAAGGTAGCTAAGTGTTTGGGAATATGCATTTAAAGTGAAGAGAGTACAGACAAAACCACCAGGGTGTCTGAGGGCCTCCACTGGGTGAGATTTCACCGCAGTGCCTCCTTCTGATGGGCACAGCGCTGCCCTCAAAATCAGTCACAATGCTCAACACCCTGCACTCATGACGGCACGTCACCATTCATAGAATGCTTTCCTACGTCATCGCGTTTTGTTTTTTTTTTAATTTACTTATTTTTATTATTTATTTTTGGCTGTGTTGGGTCCTCGTTTCTGTGCGAGGGCTTTCTCTAGTTGTGGCAAGCGGGGGCCACTCTTCATTGCGGTGCGTGGGCCTCTCACTATCGCGGCCTCTCTTGTTACGGAGCACAGGCTCCAGACGCGCAGGCTCAGTAGTTGTGGCTCACGGGCCTAGTTGCTCCGCGGCATGTGGGATCTTCCCAGACCAGGGCTCGAACCCGTGTCCCCTGCATTGGCAGGCAGATTCTCAACCACCGCGCCACCAGGGAAGCCCCGTCATCGCGTTTTTATGTTGCACCCCCAACGAACTCTCAGGCTGACTCCTGAGGATGCTATCACCCCTGTCCTGCAGACACAAAACCAAGGCTCAGGAGCAGATGCCTGAGATGGGAACGGAGGTGCTGGTGGCCAAGAGAGGGCAGGGTTCAAGATACAGTGGAAATTATTGCAAAAATGCAAGAGTGGGCAGCAGCTTCCTTGACTCCATTCCTTGGTTCCCCCAGTGACTCACTGAGTCTCACCTCTCTGCCCTTGACTCAAAGGGGAGCCCTTTCCCCACTTCCTTCCTTAGGGGCCACCCGAGGGTGAATGGGAGGTCAGGTGCTGCCGGTTCCTTGCAGAATGGATAAGTTCCTGGAGCATAGTAGTGTGCTGGTACATGCTTAACCTCTGGCTCTCCAAAGAAAAAAGCCCTGGTTCACACCATCTGCCCTTCCACCTGGTGTCAATACTCGCACCATGCCGATTTCAAGACGTCAGCAAATGCAGACGTGGGAAGGGGTGTCCGCCATGGACTCTGTGGGTGTGGATGGGCTCAACCACACCAGTGCTAGTGAGTCGTGATGTTATTCTGAATTTGTGCCCATTTTACAACTGAACACACTGAGGCCCGTTAGTTCTGAAACTAACACCTTGCCCCCCCCTCATCGGGCCATGGAATGCCAAGGATGTAACGCCTCCCTCATGTGGAAAGTCACGCTGGAAAGTCCGAGAGTCCAGCACAGGCCAGGTTCAGGAACTTGACAGACGGGCAGACCTAGCCTCTTCCCCGCCCATGGCCCACAGGCCACATTTCAAGCGCCTTCTCCCGGGGCAGGGCCAGGTGCAGGGGAGGACGGCAGAGAGTCCTCCCAGCGCAGTCTGATTCTCGTTCAGGACGCTGAATGCCTGGGAAGGCTTTCTCTTTTCCCTTCCACCTGGCTCTTTTCTCTCTCCGCCTAGTTTGAGACCTCAGAAAATCACTGCCTTGAAATCTTCCTCCTGAGGTGTTGTGCGTGCGTCTCAGAGCCAGGCTCTTCTCTCCTCTGGTGGGTGCTAGGTGTTGTGCCCCGAGGCCACAGCCGGCTTTAGAGGGATGCCGCAGCAGCCCAGGCCCCACGTCACATGCTTGGTCTGCCTTGGATTTCAGCTCCCGCAGCAGTGGAGAGTTCAGGGTGAGCTCAGACTCACCCCACACTGACCTGTCCTACCTCAGGACCACGGTCCAGCTGGCCTCTTTCTGCCCCAAGGGCCTTGATCAGAAGCGGCAGTAGCCTGAAGCCCAGGGGAGTTTATGTCCCCGGGGTAACTCTCAACCAATGGGACAGGCTCTGGGGAAAACGCCCCAGCGTCCCAGTCCTCAGGTACACGACTCCGGAGTCTGTAAGAAGCTGCTCAGGGGGCCCCAGCAGCACAGAACACCAGGGCCTCCCTTCTCTCTGCTGCCTCCTGCTTCCAGGGATCACCTTCCAAAGAAACCACTTGCATCCAACTCCTGTCCTAAGCACTGTTTTTTGCAAAGAGAAACACAAACCCTCTGAGGTGGGTACCACTTACACCCCCATTTTGCAGATGAGGAAACTGAGGTTGTGTCTGCCTGACTTGGGCTAGGCAAGTTCAAGAGTGATTGTCTACCTATCTGGACTGCCCATAAGGATGGTTGTTCTTGGGGATACAGCTCACATTCACTGAGACGGCCAGGCCAGAACCATGCCTGCAAGCTGGAATGTCAACTGGTCCAAAAAGAGGCACCTTGGACACAGAGAACACCCCATGGGCAATGGTTCTCTCTGTTTATCCTTGAACTGTTCTCTTTGGAAAGAAAACCTCTCAATGTTTGACCTCATTTTTGTTTTGCTTTTGTGTATATCTATATATGTGTATATATATGCATGGATATAAATACATATGTAAATATATGTGTGTATAAATATATTAACAAACATAGGTGTATACACATATGTATATATGTATGTGTGTGTGTGTGTGTGTGTATATATATTTATAATATATATACACACAGTCAAAAGGTTGGAAAGAAATTCACCAAAATCAGTAGTTATTCCTGGATAGTGGCAGATGACATTTCTATTTTGTGTGTGCTTTTCTGTCTTTTCTAATTTTTTCCACAATGAAATATTGTGCAAAGAGGCAAAGGCATTTTTTTTTTTTTTAAAGAGCAAACCTCTTTGAAGGAATTTACCGTTAACTTGAAACACTGACTGATAGCAGGGCCCCAGGAGGCATGGGAAACTCCATTTCTAGCAACAAGTTTCGTCACTTCCCAGAAACCCACACAGTGCAGAGGGACAAGGACAGAGAAAACACAGAAGGTAAAAGTGGAGGAAGGGAGGATTTAAAAGTCAGATGAAGTGCCTTCCCTGGGGCACAGAGACGCCCTGGGGTGGGGAAGGGGGCTTGAAGAAGAGATAGGGACCCCACTTACTGTCCGTAGCAGGGGCAGTGTCCACCAGCTGTGCAACATGATGATTTGAGGATAGAAAGGATTTGAATAAGATACCAATTAAGGGCTCTGGAGGGAATGGGCAAGATCTTAGCCTTCACACACAACAGTAAACACATTAGACAACATCCATCACCATCCCATTTTGGGGGGATTGCCATTCACCTTGGAATACTGAGAAAAGCAGCATTTGTCCCAAGTCAGCTAGCTCCCCTTTGCTCATTCACTCCACAGATTTGGACTGAGCGCCCCTGTGCCCCCCATCACGCTGTAAGCTCCATGAGTTCAGGGACCATGATGGCCTCACCTAGCACCCTCCCCCCACCAGCTGTTAGCACAGGGACTGGTAGACACCCCCAAAATGGACTGAATGACTGAGGAAGTCCAACTACCATCCCACCTCACCCCAGAAGAGACTTTTGGGTTGGATGGAAAGAAAATTAGTCACAAGACCTGACTTTTTGTCCCTGCCCTTCCAGCAACCCACCTCATGACCTTTGGGAGGTCGCTATTTACTTTGTGATTCCATTTCCCCCAAATTGGGAGATCTGACCCTAAAAGAAAGTCCAGAGGTAAATAACGCAACCTCTATTATATACTTTTTGTTCCTTAGGATAAAGACCTGGCAGATGGAGGGCATGAATCAGTCCTGTCCTCAATCCTAGAGACACAGGCAGTGTAAAGGGGTCAGCCACGGGGTCCACGAGGACCCTCCTCAGACTGCAAGGACCGAGGCGGTGGTGCCGGGGGCTGGGAAGGTGCTCGGGGTGGGCGTGGAGCTTTCTGCTCTCTTCAGTGGCCTCTCCTCTGGGATCTTGCCGTCCTAATGGAGTCTCCATTAGCTAATCCAGTGATTCAATTAGTTCTAAATGCTCCTGGCCTAAGAAGAGGGATGGCAAGGTGGGGATTTGTTGACTCCTATTTGCCGGGAAGGGTTTCCCAAGACAATGAAGCTGCAATTTGAATTCCCAAGTCTCTCACTTCCCTCTCCATTCATGGGCCTAGGGTCATCAACCCAAATGAGATCATGCAACTGAAAGCACTCTGTAAACTATTTTTATTACTCATTCCCTCTTGGGAGGAGGGCCCCCCCACTGCCTTCTCCAGCCACCCTCTGTCCCAGAGGTAAGGGGGCTGCCCTGGGACAGAGGGACCAGGAAGTTTTCAAGGGCACGCCCCAGGCCTAACTCTGAGGAACCCCAGGCCAGTGGTTTTTCAGACTTCGCAGACTGGAAATGACATTTAGGTCCTTTGCAGGGAAGATCGATTCCTTCTCTAGTGACAGTCCTGCTCAGTCCTGGGCCCCTCTGCTCATACGGGGACTCTGCACATCTCACGTGGGGACACACTGCCCCTACCGTCTTCTTGTCTCCCCAGAGACACATAACTTGGGGACAAGCACATCTTAGGTGTCAGCTACTAGGGAGCACAGCTCAGTCCCTGGCAGGAAGGGGCAGAAAAAGGGAAATATGGGAGAAGAGAAGACAGCCCAAAAAAAAGGACAAAAATGGCACAGAAGTGAGTCTCTACCATCTGGAGGTCCTTTTTCATTCCAGAGGAAGCGGTGCTTTTTCTAAAGTCCAGGAATTGCTACCAACCCCCTGGGAGCTGTTAGAATTAGGAAAGTCACTTTACCTCTTTAATCTCAATTCATCCTGTGTAAAACGGGAGCGTTGGATGGGGATAGTGGTTCTAACTTTGGCTGCACGTTGGAAGCAGCCTGGGAAGCTTGAAAAAGCTTCGAGCCTCGGCTCCAAACACAAAGATTCTAGTCTCATTGGTCTGGATGTGCGGTCTGGACTTGCGATTACTTTCCTTTCTCTAGGCAGTGGCCTGCTGGTAAACCAGCTCTCGGGAGAAAAAAGTTCTGATTTGTAGCGTTTTCCAATTTCCATGGTGTAAATGCTCTCAGCACGGCCCACATCAAGCAACCAGTAGCGTGACAGCTGGCTCAGCACACCACTGTCTCCGGTGATTCTAAGGTGTCTCTAAAGTGGATCCACTACAGCGGCCCCACGGAGGCAAGGCGTTTACAGAGCCAGGGAGCTCCAGGTCCCCAGAGCAGAGGTGAGAGGAAGGGTGTGGTCGTAACTCACACAGACACAGCCCCACCGGCCCGCCTTTCTCCACCAGCTCTGGAGCCCATCCTCTCATCCCATTCTCCCCACCAAAGGCACTTCACAGGAAGATAAAGGACAAAGAAGGAAAGTTCCAGTGGCTTCCAAACGCTGTCAGAGCCCCTTTCAGGAGGAAACTTCTCAGTTGTTCACCTCCTTTTCCATCAGGAAAATGTCCTCAACACTGAAAGCAGTCAGCCAGGTATCTGAGGGGTCAATTTTCAGCACATTCTCCACTTTCACTGACAGGGAGACCTAGGACTGTTTCCCCAGAAAATACTCAGAACAACTGTTGGAGCCAAGACGGGAGGAAGATGGGGAGAAAACAGGGGTGATGGTAAGAAGGAAGACATCTGCTTCTCCCGGCAACGGTGGGGCCCCGGGTGGGTTAGTCAGGGCCACGTCGAGGCCACCCTTCCTCCTTTCCTCTGAGGATGATCACCTCGTATTCAACTAAACCCAAATGCATTTAAGCACATTCAGGAATTCAACTCTGTACTCACCGTTTTGAGAATCTGGCTTTTCAAGTGGAAAATCCTGTCTTTCAAGGCCCTTAACTAATAGGAGAGTCAAGATTCAAGGAAGAAACAGGCTTAGGAACTCTAAGTCATGTGGAAACTAGCATAACAGCTGGGTACAGGCTCTAGATGTGAATGCTTGTAGAGTTGAGAGTATGTTTTATAAAGAGTATTTTTTTCAATAGCCCACCGATTTCCAAAAAGGGATATAAAAGCCTGTGATCCAGCAAAGGGCAAAGGCCAAGGCAGGCATAAACTGAAGTCCTCATGGCAGGGAGGCTGGACATGATACATAAAGCCATCTGGCGGTCCCCTGGGTAAGGGCAAGCCCAAGTCTACTGGACCTCTGGGAAGTAAGAAGACTCAGCTGTCTCAGCAGTGACAAAATGGCGATGGCCTTTGGTTTGGGCAGACCTCCTGGGGAGGGCCATCATGTAGATTTGTCATGAACAATGGAAGGGGCTGCAGCCATTCAGAGGGGACGCCTTTTCTAATTTGCTCAAAAACATCCAATTGGCCAGCAAGAGCCCCAGAATGGGTCCATTCTGCCAGCACCACAGGGCCAAGCTTTGCCTCACCAGCATTCAATCTGACCTGCCTGAGGCCTGAGTTCCAGCCCCTGCTCTAACGAACAAGCTGAGTGAGCCTGGACATGCTGCTCTACTTCTAAGATTCAAGGGAGCCCTAAAGGGAGCAAGGAGCACACACTTGGGTCATAAACAAAAGAATCAATAAACACTTAGCATCTGGGTCTTTGGTCATTGCTGTCTTTGACTTCTCTTAGGTTCAGGCCAATAATTTACATCCTCGAAGCCCACATTGACCTGGTGGTGGTTAGATACCTGGGGGAGTCACTGTGAGGTAAGAAATTAGATACGAAGACTTTCTAGGTACATGGTTCTGAGTTGATTATTTTCCCATGAATTAAAATAGAGTGAACATCCATCTTCCCAGAAGTGGAAGCCCCCAAAGATTTTGAAAGCAAGCTATAAAATGTTCGCTAATCTTGTGACTTATAATAGAGTCATTTTAAAGAAATTCTGCCGGCTCTGGAAACAAGTTACAATAAAATAAAACCAATGTAATTTTTCCTCTAAAAATTTTACAATTTACTTAAATGATATGTACTGAGCATCTAGTGTGTCTTCATGTTCTAGCTGCTCAGTATCTTACAAATTTTTTGGAAGCTGTGTCTAAATATAAATATGTAAACAGAAAAAAAAAAAATAGAGTGAACATGTGACATCAGCTCAGTCCCCCAAACCATAGAATTGACTAATATTAAAGCTACAGGGGGGCTTAGACATGATCAGATTATCTAATTTTACAGACGATGAGACCAGGACCTCTGAAGTAAAGTGGCTGGGTGGGTCACACATCTTTTAGAGATGGACCTTCGTCCTGGTGTGTCTGAGGGAGAGGGCCCGGCATGGGCAATCACCCCCATTCACAGGCCCAGCGCTGTGCCTGAAAGGATACAACGGGAAGAAAAGGCTGAATTACAAAAGAAATATAGAAACAGTGATGTTGATGCAATTCAGTGGCAGGTTACAGGTGGGGAGAGGAAAAAACAGATTTTAGAATTAGGAGAGGGCCAGATCAGTCAAGGGTGAAGAGAGAATTCTGAATGAAAGACGAATGGGGCACAGAACCACGGAGGAAGATGAAGTAAGTGAAGTATGAAATCAACCCTCCTTGGGCTGTACACTGCCGGGCAGCCTTGAAACATGCCGGTCACTTGCAGGTGGAGGGGAGGTAAGGTTGGCGGTGAGTTGGGTGGCACGGGGATGGTGTCCTGTGTGTGGCCAGCACCCGACAGAGGGTCTGCAGGGGATGAGGGCTTTCTGGAAGGAGTGGGGCTCCTGGGGACTAAGGGGTGAAACTCAGCTAAGTGCACGAGCCAGAGTCTCTTCTCCACCAGCCAGGATGGGACAGTGTCTGCCCCTCTTCATTCTCTGCTGAGCCTCTTTCAGCCACACCCTGTTTCCTTCCTCTGACATAGTTCTTGCCTCCCTGAGTCCTGGGTTTGATGCCAGATCAAGAAACAAGGGGAAAAGCCACCTCTTCCCCAACTGTGTGTTTTTTTTTTTTAAGTCACATTTTTAACCATTTTTAAAATTTTATTTATTTATTTATTATTTTTGGCTGCGTTGGGTCTTAGTTGCAGCACGCGGGATCTTCACTGTGGCGTGTGGGCCTCTCTCTAGTTGTGGCGTGCGGGCTCCAGAGTACGTGGGCTCTGTAGTTGTGGCACTCAGGCTCTCTAGTTGAGATGCCCGGGCTCAGTAGTTGTGGCTCTCAGGCTTAGTTGCCCTGAGGCATGCGAGATCTTAGTTCCCTGACCAGGGATCAAACCCGCGTCCCCTGCATTGGAAGGCGGATTCTTTACCACTGGACCACTGGGGAAGTCCCCCCAACTGTGTACTGATCCCACACAGAGGTGTGGACACATCACCCTGGCCTGAGGATCCAATGCCTTGGAGTGAGGTCCTGGTGATTCTTCAGTAATGCAAACCTCCCTCCTCACCCCTCCCCGTCCCTGCACTCCCTGGGCCTGAGAACAGACCCTCCTTTACGCTGAATTTTACTCCGAGGAAGCAGGATACACCGTACTGGGAGTCGAGGTGTCTACTTTGGGGCAGACGCTTTTCAGAAAGTGAAAATCTCACTCAGCCCTGCATCCCGGATGGGGGGCTTCTGACCCATGAAGGGCCCCCTCAAGCCACACAGCCACACACAGCTTCGCCGTTAGAAGAAAGGTACAGACTTGATGAAACTAGCATTACAGCCCAGGAAGCCTGACAGACAAAACCAGCTGGGCCTCGCTCGATGGATCACGTCCCTCCTCTGACTGCGGGGCTGAGGCTCAGAGACACAGAGAGCTCCGGGGACGCGGCGACGGCACACAGCAAGCCTGAGGATGCACTGGGCCCTGTCAGTGCTCTCCAAGTCAGCACGCCAGCCCCCAGCAAGAGGCTTAGCAAACCTCTGAAAGGGGAGAGCCGGGGGGCTGACAGGCTTCTGATTTGCCAAACTGAAGGAGAAGGAGGAGGTCAGGGGATCATTACCTCTGCGGATGGGGAGCCCGGCCTGGCCTCCCGCAGAAAGCAGACAAAGGGACACAAACACCCACACGCTCCCTGCAGCCCTTCTTCGCCGAGTCCCAGAGAAGAGAAGCGGGGCTCTGTGAGTGAGTGGAAACAACAGCACATGCACAAGTATGAGAATCCCCAGGAGCAAGCTAACGAGGCAGAAGCCTGGGCTCACCCCTGCCCCCAGCCAATTCTGGATGGGGAGGTCTAGGTCCGGCAAACCCCCGCCCCATCATCTCTGATGAGGCTGGTCCCTCACTTTGAAGAATCCTGGCAAAAGTATTATTTAAGGGAATCTCGAAGGCAAACTTGTTGGAAAGAAAGAGGAAGCTGTGAGATAAAATGTAATCATTTCTCTCAGCGCCTGCATTATTTCATTTTAATAATAATGATGCTTCCGTTTCCAAGCTACTTTGCAACTGATCTGACTTGATCTTCCCAGGGATTTCGCCCAAATGGATGCTAATCATCTTGGTCCTTCAAAGAGGAAACTGAGGCTCTGAAAGAAGTTAAGTGGTCGCCTGGGGCCACATATTTAGCTAAATGGCAGTGGGATTCGAAACCAAGACCAACCCATCTCTCTTCTGACTTCACTAGGGCCCCCCATGATGGCCAAGTGGGCACTCAGACACAGATGGAGGCAAAGTTATGAAAGACAGTATCCCGTTTGTTCTCAGAGGCCACAACCAGCATCATCCCTGACACCCCTTGGGCATGAGGTGCTGTCCCTCCAGGCACGCTAAGTTGCCCCTGCCCTGTAGCTGCTGCCTTGACACCATACCACCCTGCCCGCTCCCCTCTAGAGGACCCAAGTTAGTGTCAGAGTCACCAAGGGGTGTGGGGGGAAGGGAAGAGTTGCATATGAAAGGAGCATCTACATCTCGCTGCAACTTAATCCCTGCGTGAACTTGACCATGGATTTAACCTCTTCCAGCCTCCCTTTCTCCATCAGCTCAATGCGGATTATAACATAGACCTCTCAGGTTTATTCCGAAGGGTAAATGTGACAGTGAAAACCCTACACACAGTGGTAAGCATTACATCCCTTCCCTCCTCTTAATTCTTCCAAAAAGACACAATGGAGGACATCTTGGTGTTTCCCTGAAGCAGGGACTGCTGTTGCCCTACAGGACAGAGCCAGGGAGCCGCTGTGCTGGACGCTGCTGACTCCCAAAGGGGCCTCCAGCTCAGGAAAGCCTCCTCCCCACCTACCCCGGACTCCTGCCTCCCCCCAGCACCCAACAGGATAATTGGGATTCTGTGCCACGAGGTGCTGGCTCAGGAGAGGCCCCATATATAAAAATTATTCTTGATGGCTTGGATGGAGTTTGCACTGTCCAGGCCAAGATGAACTATGAAGACTGGGCGCTGGAGGGTGACTGGGTGGCGCCGGGGACCAGTGATTGAATACAGCCCATGAGTTACATTCAATACTTATTGAAGTTTAAGGATGAGGTTATGTGCCCACGGGTTATTTCTCCTCAGGTCTTCCAGATACTGTCTCTTGCGTCACATTATGTGCTGCCCTTTTTCTCCGCCCACTCTCTCCCTCTCCGGGACTGGAACGAGCTTGAAGCTTCCTGATGAATAAGAATCTCCTTATAGCTCTTGGTCCTGGTCAGAGTGATTCTCCTGAGCGAGAACATATTGCCGGGAAAGGGTGGAGGCTGGAACGGGGCTTAGGTGGGGAGGCAGGAGATCTGGGTCTCCCTGCCCATCCCCTGCCTCGCTCTGGGACCCCAGGCAAGCCATTGAGCCTGAGACCTCAGTTTTTCTCATCTACAAAATAAGAACACTGACTATTGGTTTCAGTGAAGTCCCAGAAATTAACAGGTAAAAGTTTCTCAATTCAGCTGACGGAGCAAAAGTTTCCTGAGACACCTGGAAAAACTAACTGGTCCCACAATGGTTAATTTGGTGGCTCTGAAAAGAGGCAAACATAATGACAGGGGCAAGGCCTAGTAGGAGTTTCCAAAAGGGAGCCCCTTTTTACCCAGGGCACTGTGGAAATGTTCAAAAGAAAAGGAACTCTTTGCCATCCCTGCCCAGTGACAGATCAGAGGTGAAGATCATGAATTTTGGAGGTTTTGTTTGTTCAAAAATGAGAAGCCTTTTGCCTAATGAAGAACTCTTAATAGGAGTTGTTTTTCCTAAATTATCATATTAACCACAGGTAATTAACAAGCGTATCCTTAATGCCGCAGGATACTGACAAACCCACTGCACGCATCTCGCTGCCTATAAATCATCCAGCCATCCTTCAAGGCAGCTGTTCAATTACTCCCGCTTTTGGGAGGAGCAATGTTGAGGCTCTTTCTAAATTTGGTTGCCAGTGAAAATAAAGCCAGCAACATTTCAGCTCTTTATCATCATTGTACCATCTTAACATGTTGCTGCCAGCCCTGTTTCAAATGGCAGAAAACTGGGAACCATCCAAATGTCCAGCGATAGGGCGATAGCTTGGCTAAACAAATTAAAGGGTATCAATTTAATGGGATGTCATACAGCTACCAACATCCAAGACTGAAACTATGTCAATACACAGAAAACATGCATTTTAAATCATGTTAAGTGGGAAAGCAACATAAAACACTCTGTACACAGTGATTACAACTATATAAAAAGGTATATAATTATCAACAAATCATGGACGAGAACTGAGAGGGATATAAAGCCATGTGTTTAATGCTTGTTTTCTATCCTGAAGTGGATTAAGTTCATTTTTTAAAAACAAAATAAAGCACTGCTGGTGGCAGTTAGCCCGGACTGTTCCAACTCTAGCTGGTCCTGCTGCGGTTCCTGTCACCTGGGAAAAGAGTGGCTCAGCCCTGATCATCCCCGCCCACACCCACAATGCGGGCCCCCGTCTCTGAAACGTGCCAGATCTTTGCAGCATTCATGATGTCTGACTGGCATTCTTGTTCATGCCTCGTTGTTCATGAAGCCACAGACTAGAAGAACCCAGGCTCTCAGCAGTAACACCTAGTATACTCTCTTTTGCCAGAACCCTTCTCAGGAGCTCAGCTGTGGGTTCAAAATGCCCAGCTCTGAAGCCCAGCAGAGGCCTCAGCCTGAGGTCTAGCTCCGAGTGGCACGGAGAAGTGGGGAGTAAGGGGGGAAAGAGGGTCACCTGGTGCTCGCCCCCCCAAAACACCCAGCAAAGCATGAGCTGCCGTGGGTTGGAGGACAGGGGAGTCCTTGCTCAGCCTCTGAGTCTGGTGGAGTCCTTCCTTCCCAAAGTTTACAGGAACCAAGTCTGTCCTTTAAAAGTACCATTCACTGGGACTTGGGTTTTTTTTCCCCCCACTATCCTGGGGTGGCAGGAAGTCACACTTTGGTTAAAATCTGGGCGCTGGGTGGCAGAGGATCAGCTAGTCGGCCAGCTTTGCCTCTCGGCTGGTTCTTTCTCCACATCCATGCGCCGCCTCTTTGGATATCTGGGTCAGGCCACCGAAACGCACGAGGGGAAAAGAAAGAGAGACAGAACCCAACCCAGGTGTCCCGGTCCCCAAGCTGTGGTGCTCTGGTCCCCTCCTCCTGCAGCATCTAATTGTGAAAGGAGGAAGGAAGCTCAACCACCGGCCCAGCAAGGCCTGGACTGATGCTTGGCACGTCGCCGGCACACGTGCCACATGCAGGGCAGATGGAGAGGTGGAGAACGGCACCTTCTCCCTCCCACCACCCCTGGCGCTCGGGAGAGGTCTGAGTCTCGTCTCCCACTCACATCTGCTTGCAGTCCATTATTTCACTGGCCCTAGGCACTGCTTGCCACCTCCTACTTCTAGCTTTGAAATTTTATTTCTGGTTCTCATTAACATATTTAAGCAGAGTTGGGGATGGAGTCCTGAAGTGACCTGAATCACTGCGTTGTGTTCACTTCTGTCCCTTATGGTGCCTGCAGGAAGCATTTTAAACCAAAGCGTTGTGATGAGCTCCTTCAACTGGGCGTACCCATAAGCCCAGTTACACAGAGGAAGGCCCGTCACGATCTCACACTGCCTGGGTCTGAACAGTGACGCTGACAGGAGAGGACGGTGGGAAACCAGGTCGCTGGACACTGCCTTTGAGTATGAACTGAAGCTGTGAAAAATAAAGGCGTGCTCCCAGCACCCGTGTGATACGGGAACATTCGTGTCCTCATCTTACAGATGAAGAAACAGGTGCTCAGAGAACTCAAATAACTTTTCCAAGGTCACACAGCTGGTAGGTAATGAAGCCAGGATGTGAAGCCAGGGGGACTCCAGACCCCGAGCTCTCACAGAGTGACGCGTTCTGCCACATTGATGACCGTATGGGAAGGAGTAAAGGGTGAAGGAAGGACATGTAAGAAGGAACAATTTAAATAAATTCAAAGACCAGTCGGGGAATACTGAAGCGTCAAAACATTAAAACTCCCCTGAGCAGAGAATCTAGGAAATTATTTTCTAATATCTTTTGCTCTGTTTCTGTGTCCATAAAACAAGCTTCTGAGTTACCGTTTGGTTTTCGGAAAGGACCTATTTACTAGGGAAGATGTGCCCAGAGAAAATCACCCAGCAGGTTCTCAGGTCAGGATCGTTTATCCACTTCATTTCCTGGCTGGCAATGCAGCCTCCTGGGGCTCAGGCGGAACCAGGTAACCAACAGGGCATCTGCCCAACAGAACAGGCACCAGGACTTGCCAAGGTGCAGGTGGGCATGCAGCCAGCTCACAGGGGGCAGAGATGGGATGAGCTATAGCATTGTGCTCGGGGTGGAGGCTCGGGAGGACGGGGGGCTGCTCCCCTCTTCACAGGGTCTCCACCTTTGCCTTTTTCTATCTGTCTCCTTGTCTCCAACTTAACCTACATCTTCACTCGAAACTCCATCAAGAACTTATTCTACATCATCCCCATGTTCCACCTCCAGCCAGAGAACTGCCAGGTCACCCCTTCCCACCATACAAACAGTCCCCCAATTCCGACCCCAAGGGAGCCGTGCAAAGGAATGTGATGTGGGCAACATGAAGGACGATGCATGTCTACGGTTACCAACAAGAAGTAGTTCTACAAACGAAAAACAGGATGCAAAAGAGAGAGAAGAGAGAAAATGAAAAGAAAGCATGTTCAGCATAATGGTATCCCATTTGTGTAAAACTTCTAATTAGACGTGAATATATGCCCAGAAGGAGGTCTGGAACTGTGGTTGCCTGGGGAGGGGGCGTAGGGATTTCAGAGTGATTTCTCTTTCTTTTTATACTTCTCTGCATCATTTGAATTTCTATAATGAACATGTATTACTTCTCTAAACAGAAAATATATAAGAAGCCATACGTTTAAACTAAAACCTCCCCTCCTTGACATAGCCTTCCCAGACTGGCCCAGGGAGGACCAACAACTTGCAAAGATTGCCGGGAAACAAGTATTTCCCATCCCACGGAGGCTGTTTCTCTTACACTCCCCTCCCACACACCATTTTTCACTCTTGTAAATCTAAGTGGGTCAAGGCCAGCTGGGAGGAGAATTGCCTCTCCCTGGACCAGCCTGCACTGCTTCTCCAGGGGCTCCCTCGGGCTGGCCTTATTTAGAGTTGCTTGAATCTGATGTGCAGACTTTCGTCAGGCTGCTAACTGACTCAAAGGAGGAAAATAACATAGATGTGTTTTCTAGAAGTTTGTCAATTTTAATTAAGCTACTAGCATATATTTTAATTCCCCTCCCTCTTAGCAGCCTCACGAATGCTCATAGGCCCTGTTCTTCCCTATCAGCTCTACAGAAGAAAGGCAATAATCTTCTTAACCTGTCCCTGCTATGCCCTAACAATGACATTTCTCTTCACCAAAGCTGACCCTCACCAGAGCTCGAGCTCTTGTCTCTCTTCTCTGGGGTCTGTGTCTCTGAACTGGACTCCTCAAAAGGTACATACTTATATCTCTGTACCTGTTGGTCACTTCAGATTTCCTCACTCAAAAGCCCTCCATTCTGGCACATGTTTCCTCTGCCTTCCACTCAACTTCCAAAAGGAGATAACAATCAGAGATATCTTCAGGTAAAAGTAAGGGCAAACTTGACCTAGAATGGTTTAAACAAATAGGGTTTTATTTTTCCCCAACAACAAAAAGTCTGAAGGTAGGTAGCTGATGACATTGACTTAGCAGCTTAAGGATGTCAGAGCAAGTGGTCTCTGTAATTCTATTGACTGTTGCTTTCATGGGCCCAAAATGGCTGCCCCAGCTCCAGACTTCACATCTGTAAGTTGAGGCAGGAAGATGGGGAACTGGGGCGCTCAACCATGCCATTGCTTTTATTAGGAAAGCAGAAGCCTTCCAAGAACACTCAAAAGTAAACTTCCATTTATGTCTTATAGGCCACATTGTATCATATGGCCATTCCTGGATGCAAGGGTGATTGAGAAAGCAAATATTTTGCTTTTCCAGTCTCAAAGTAGCATACTGGGAAGATGCATAGGGTTAGTAAATTAGCAATCTCTGTCACAGAGGCCAAACCCCTTTCCTTGAGAAGCTTAGCAAACAGAATAACAATTGCAAACTTTTACTGAGCACTTATCCTGCCCCAAGCCCTCTGCTAAGTACTTTCTTTACATCTGCTGTCTCGAGAAATCCTCCTAACAGCTCCGTGATGCAAGTGTTACTCGTATCTCCATTTTATAGATGAGAAACCTATGGTTTACGAAAGCTGGGGAACTGGCCCAAGGTCACCCAGTCTGTAAGTGTTAGAGCCAGGATTTAAATCCCACTTAGCCAGGGGTCAACAAACTCCTCCTGCAAAAGGGCCAGATAATAAATATTTTAGGGTTTGTGGGTCATTTAGTCTCTGTGGCTACTACTTAACTCTATTATAGGGCAAAAACAGCTGCAGCCAGTATGTAGATAAACCCGCTGTGTTCCAATTAAACTTTATTTATGGACACTAAAATTTGACTTTCATATCATTTTCACCTATCACAAAATATTAATCTTTTGACTTTTTTCCTGACTCTTTAAGGAAGAGTCAGGGGCCATGCAACAACAGGCCTCAAGTCAGATTTAGCCCGTGGGCCCGTAGCCTGCGAATTCCTGCTGTTAGCCAGTGCTGCAAACATTTTGGATTCTAAGTGTATGGAGGTTTCAATGCGTGTGCTCGACCCTGCCCTCTGCTTACCACATGCTCCTGCTTTGGCTTAGAACTTGACATTCTACTGTCTTCTTCCCCTGCACCCTTGTGTCTGGATCTATGAGGGCAACAAAACAGGGGTCGTCCCTCCACCACATTTCACCAGAGCCTCAGTATATGCCCTTGGCTGTTGGTGTTGACACGGTGGTGACTTTTATCACAAGAGAGCATTGGCACTGCCAGAAACCTGTCTTGCCAGACTTAGAGCAAGACCCAGAGCAACGATGGGGTGGTTGGTTTTGTCTTTTTTGAGAGCTTTGGGTGATATTTTTCTCCCCCTAACAGCAGGTACTTCACAAGCTCTCAGGAAAGAGAAAAAACAGGAATAAAAGCCCAGATTGCTTTTCTTTGATTGTCTAAGTAATATTAGATCTCTTTTTTTAACTGGATACTTAAGGACGTGTAGAGGGAGAGAGGAGAACAGTGTGGCATCTAATCGCTCTGGTTCCTCCTGCCTCTCAGGTACCGACGCCCGGCGCACACGGCCTGCCTATACCACCTCGCAGAAGCACCCGGGAATTTCCTCTGGGTTTTATAGTTACACGTCCAAAGACGGTGCATTTGTCCACAAAAGCTGCTGCTGCTTTGAACTGCACAGCAGATGCTTCCCTTCTCTCTGGGTCCTCTGCCAATGGCAGCGATGGGCCTGCTCACTGAAGACTTCCATAAGGTTCCAATGGCCAAGAAGGTCGTAAATGCTGGGAACAGTTTCCCTGGATGTAGGTGCCTCCTCCTCTCCTACCGCTAAAGGCACTGGTAATTCCCTTGGCATTGTTGAAGAAGGAGTTATCCAAGACACTTGTTAAAGAAGTTAAGGCCAACTATCAAGATACGATATGTGTAGGGTCCACGGCAATGGGGTTTTGCAGTATGGGGAGAGATTGGGCTCAATTCTCAATCAACAAGGAAAAGTGGGAATGTATAGCCAAGAAGCAGAGGGGGTCAGTGAACGGACAATTACTAAGAGGAAATATCGGGGTAAGGGGGAAATTCTGACTAGACTGACCTAACAGGATTCTTGCTGAGGGCAGGCCGGGTGATCTGACATCCCTTGGGGGATGGTAGAGGATGAGGAACCTGATGAGATTTTTGGGGTGATCAGATATCAAGGGAGGGGTGGGTTCTGGCTAAATGGACTTATCAGGATTCTTCCTAAAATTGAACAATGCAGAGACAGACACAAAAGCTCAAAAGTCAGGGCCTAGTTGAGAAGAGAGTTCAGAGGAGCCTGATTAGAGCTTGTCCAGGGAGAAACTCTGTCAGGGTGATTCCCAGAATAGTGTTGTGTTTTTTGTTTGTTTGCTTTTTCTTTTTCTAAATAAATTATTTATTTATTTATTTATTTATTTATGTTTGGCTGCTTTGGGTCTTCATTGTTGCATGCGGGCTTTCTCTAGTTGTGGCGAGTTGGGGCTACTCTTTGTTGCGGTGCGCAGGCTTCTCAATGCGGTGCCTTCTCTTGTTGCGGAGCACGGGCACTAGGCACGCAGGCTTCAGTAGTTGTGGCACGCGGGCTCAGTAGTTGTGGCTCACAGGCTCAGTAGTTGTGGCTCAAGGGCTCTAGAGCGCAGGCTCAGTAGTTGCCGCACATGGGCTTAGCTGTTCCATGGCATGTGGGATCTTCCCAGACCAGGAATCGAACCCATGTCCCCTGCATTGGCAGGCGGATTCTTAACCACTGGACCACCAGGGAAGTACCAGCGTTTTGGTTTTTTAAAAAAACTTAACACCCACCTTGAGCAGTCAGTGACCATTTTAAGGCTCCCCCGAGAGATTCTGTGCCTTGTTTAACCTCCTCTGTAAAAATGATGGTGATCAGATCTGCTCCACAGGACGACTGCGAGGAATAAATGAGTCTATGCCTGTGACGACGTCTGATGCAGCCAGAGCACCGAGCAGGTGCGCCATCAGTGGACACTCCTTCCTGCTCTAACGCCTGTGACTGGGCAATCAAGATAACTCTTGAGACTCCGTGTCCGATGCCCCCACGAGCACTTTACATTGGTTCCCGTCCATGGCTCCCTGCCCTCCAGCCATGAGGGGGGCTGGGCGAGAGTGTACACCAACCAGTGTCATCAGTCTCTCTACAAGATAAAGAGCTCAGCGAGTGTAGATGGCCCACTGACGGTCACCTTGGCTGTGACAGGGAAAAATGGCAGCTTTAGTCAAAGGCTTTGGGGAACGCTGGTCAACTGGCCCTGGGTTCATGATTGGCTCCAACTTAGCTCATATCCCTACCTGAGGGGGCAGGTCTCCCCTAAAAAATAAGAGCAAAGACTTCAGTGGTCCTGACCCCCTTTGCAGAAGGTGTTGGTCTCAGGCCTGGAGGCTGTTCCGTAGCAGAGTTATGAATAGGAGGAAAATGGAAATGAGAGAGTTGAAGACGGCAAACCAAGGGATCTACCACTTCCTCTGGGCAGACAGAGTCTTGCGGCTGAGGAAGAGCATGAATCACCAAGTGCGTTTCTTAGATCTCGGCGCTTCCCGGCCACGTCTCACCCACATTCTCAGGAGGCACGAGCACTCGCCGAGCTTCAGATGGCACCTTTGCTCCTTGAAGTGGGCCAAGCCCAGCTCCAAGCTCGCAGCTCTGAAGAGCAGCTCTAGACAGATTCCCCGAAAAAGGCTATGTCCGCTTGGCCTCAGAGACAAGAAAGGGCAGGGACAGATTTATCTTGAAGCCTAGACAGCTTGGGTGTCACTGCTCACTCATTCCAGCCAGACTGCGGGTAGGTGGGGCTGTCTGCCCGGCAGGGGCGCCCAGTTTCCAGTGCCCTGTGGTCTGTGGGGCGTGCTCGTTCTTTGGGGTGATCAGATTCCTTCTCACAAAGGACAGAGCCGCACGACAAGCCAGGGCAGAGGTAAACAGGGCAGATGTCCTTGTCTCCACTCTCCCTAAGGCCTTGGC
The DNA here is from genome assembly GCF_965194805.1 of Balaenoptera borealis. Taxonomy (NCBI): domain Eukaryota; kingdom Metazoa; phylum Chordata; class Mammalia; order Artiodactyla; family Balaenopteridae; genus Balaenoptera; species Balaenoptera borealis. The sequence continues at coordinate 109,823,585 of NC_138864.1, forward strand.
TGTGAATGAATGCTGGCCTTTGACAGGAGTTTCCAGCCTCCACGTTTAACCCCTCCGTGTCCAGCTCTGGGCTCCCACACGCTTCCCAGAACAGCTTCCTGCTATCCCAACGGCTGTGCGGTGCTAAAGCGTCTTTAAGAGCACCCAGGTGTGTGTGTGTGTGTGTGTGTGCGCGCATGTGCACACACACACGTGTATGTGAGGGGAGAGGAGTAAGAACAAGTCAAACTAGGTGTTTATCACTCTTCTGAGTGTTAAAATGACCCAGTGTTTATCACTCCCTGAAAGCGGCTTCCTCACAAACATTAGCAGAGTCTAAAAGAAGTTTATGGGGTTGCTGTGGATTGAATTGTGTCCCCCCGAAATTCACAGGTAGAAGTCTTTGACTCTAGCCCCTCAGAACATGACCTTATTTGGAAGTAGGGTGGTTGCAGGTGTCATTAGTTAAGGAGAGGTCATGCAGGAGGAGGGTGGGCCCTAAACCCAGTGACTGGTGCAATCATAAAAATGAATGCCTTGTGAAGAGACAGAGACATGCAGGAGAGGACAGATGCAGAGAGACACGGAAAGAAGACAATCATCTGCAAGCTGAGTAACGTCTGAGGCTACCAGAACCTACCAGAACCAGAACCCAGGCCTAGGAGAGAGGCCTGGAACAGATCCTTCCCCAGCGCCTACAGAGAGAGCACGGCCCTGCTGACAGCTTAATTTTGGACTGCCTCCAGAACTGCAAGACAACATATTTCAGTTGTTCTAAGTCATCCAGTTTGTGGGACTTTGCTATAGCGGCCCTGAGAAACTAACACACGGGTCAGTAGATAAAGGTGGCCATGGGCAATACGAAGGGACAGAATGGCCTCCCCTGGGCAGCCCTGGGACACGGGGATGATGTTTCACAGCGTCAGGCTCAAGTGTTAAAGTCATTCCTGTATTAGCCCAGGAGGCCCTTGGCATTCAAGGGCTCAGCATTCATGGTTTAAACTATTCATGAATGATCCCATAATTTATGACACGTGATGAGTCATGAGTCATGTTGCCAAGGCACAGACTTGAATCACGCACTCTGGGCCTGGCGCACAGACAGGGCACTTGGCTGGGGGCTTTGTTCTCCTCCGCTTGTCATCTGCAGGCAGGACCACATGGGAGGTGATGAAGCCTGTGGGGCTTTGTGGGAAACTGGGTCTCAAAGAAAGGCAGCAGCGAGCATGGGGGAGGAGAGAGAGAATGTCTAATCATGTGATGGTCCAGGCCAGAAGGTAGCTTTATAAATGACCTGAGTCCACTATTTCTGGAATCATCATGGATCTGAAAGAGGCACTAGATTTTTCAATTATACTTTGTTACCTTGTGAGGGTAGGAATTCTACGACTTAGTGTCATTCTCAAATTTAGTAATTCACTAAGATGTGAGGCCATATCCTTTAAGAATGTCAAGGGTCTAGTATATAGCAACAAGACTCCACTGTATTTTCCAAACCTCCCTTTTCCTTCAGGTACCAGGGTCTCTGCAGACTGTAACTGCTGCTATATCCTTAAACTACTGGTAGAGTAAAGGTCACCTGTGTGGTATAATTCGGAGAGAGTCTGAAGAGTCTTGCACTAAATCACCCAATCCTCAGGGCCTTCCCTGCCACAGCATACACCTGAGGCCTGAAATCCCGCCATTATGTGACTCATTCCTTTGGGTGAGGGCATTGCCTCAACTTTAAAAAGTCACCCATAGCTGGGAGAGGGCAACCTTAAATTACTGATAATCACATACCCCTCAGTATGAATGGGTTTAGCAGTGTCTTTTAAAGTAGCCTGAGCACAGCTGTTGAGAGAGGAGTTGGGAAGAACACATAACCTTGGCATCCTGGCAGGAGGGTGCCAGGGAGTCTTCTGGACATTGCCAAGGCCGGCCCTGGTGGTACCCTCGTGAGTAAGGACAGGATGAACAAAGGCTCAGGTGCCAACTGGAAGGATGATCCTCTCCGTGAAACTGATGTGGTGCAAAGAACACCAGAAGAAGGAACTTCTCCAGTGACATCCAATCATTAGAGCTGTGAGTTTGGTTTTCTCTTTTTTTTTTTCCAAATAAACACTTACGACAACACAAATTATCTGTAATGTAATCATCCATTGTGGAGATAAAACCAACGAACAAAACAAAACATCAGCTATCTCTAAGTCTTGACTTCCCAGAAAGAGTTTGTCTGTAATGAGAGCTTTCTAGAGTTCTTACTTCGATGCCCCTTGTTTCCCTCTTGGTTTCCTTTCTTCTTTTAGAGTCCCTTCCTTCCCTACCATCTCTGGAAAGCTTTTACGATAACTCTAAAATAACGAAGCAATGTAAGGAAGTGCCATCGCACTGTTCGGTAAGCAGATAACCGCATCGCTCTTTCCCAAGACAGCTACAAAGACTGTTTTTGAAACATTCTTGGGTTTGTGAAAATAAGATGGATTAAGTTCAACACAAAATAGACAGCCAGGGTGTACAATGTGAGCAATGTCGCTGAGCTGGCTGGTCCAGCACACCTGAGGCAGTGCACCCTCAGATTCAGGGGTTCTTGTCTGTCTGTATATTCAAAGAGGTTTTCTTTCATTATGCATTTGTGACTGACTCCAGAAACTACACCCTCTTCCAGAATCACCACCAAAACTCTGTAGACTCATCCTACAACATGGGACTCTGTGACCAACTGACATCACATCATCATCATCATCATACGTATTATAGCAGCTGACATTGATCAAGGACTTAACCATAGGCCAAGTAGTAGGCTGAGGAAGCAGGTACCATTATTATCTCCATTTTACAGCCGAGAAAACTGAAGTTGAAAGAGGATAGGGGAACAAAGGTAAGTGGCGGAGCTTCTGTAGAACATAGTTTTGCTGAACTTTGGAACACAGTCCAACACATACGGAAGCCGCTAAGAAGACTGTCTCAAAAGGAGCTGGAGCAGGAGCGGGATAGAGACATTACTGTGTGGCTAAGATGTGTTGAGAATGTGTAAAACCTTGAAAGCTGAGTTGATGTGTCTTGTGGCCCAAATGAGGGTGTTAACATAGGTTTTCTGGAAGAAGAGTGATAGGACAACCCTGCTACTGAGGAGGGTTTGTTTGGTTGTAACCTGTGGACAGAGGTCTGGAAAAGTTCTCTCTCTACGTTCTAGGGCTCTTCTCTTTTTTTTCCAACTGGAGATCACATCGGTTTGGAAAGTAAATACTCCCTGGAACAAATCCTCCACCATCACATCTTTATATTGTTTCCTCTTAGCAGGACCTGGTGGCCCCCATTCTTCCTAAAGAAACCCACAACAACATGCTTGAAGGTCAGTAGTTCCTGGGCTGTCAGGGGTCCCACGGTCATCTGTCCCTCCTCTTGGCTCCCCTCTGACGGGCAGGCAGGATCCCAAAGGGGCAGAGTCACGTAGACTTGGCCACAGTTCAAGTGCAAAGTTGAAATGACCTAGGCAGGGGGAGTACAGCACCATTGGTTTCCTTACCTAAACTTATATCGGTGTGTCTTTTTCCACTAAGTTGTGTTCCAAAAGTATAAACTTGAATATAAGGAGAGTTAATGAGAATTTAGGAGATGAGGGACCCCAAAAGTCTCCATGAGGTCAATGACTTATCGAGCTGCACCCAAGTCTACTGGGTCCAAGGTTCCCTAAGAGGACAAGCCAGTTGTCACAGCTCCCTCCACTTGGGGACTCCAGGTACAAAGTATCCAAATGGACCAGGGCCCCAAACACTAAAAACATTATGAGAGTCCCCTCGTGTGTAATTCAAAATTAAAATACTGCTAAACCATAAGGGTAAGAAAATCCAACCTGGTTCAGATTTTTTTCCCCCCAGGATAACTACTTTATACTAACAAATATCTACATCTTTTGTAAGAGTTTCTGTGTGTGTGTGTGTATGTGTGTGTGCGCCCACATGGCCACGCACATGCTTAGTCTGCCTTGTGGATTTCCCAGCACCGAAAGCTGTTCCCCCACTGGCTGGGGATTGGTTGTGAGGTTGTATGCTCTATCCCAGAGCTCCCGGGAGGGCCACGGCAGACTGCTATGACGCTTTGGGAAACAGTCCATTTTGTCAAGAGAGAAAAGCTCCCCGTTCGCAGCTGTTCCCTTCAACCCACGGAAGTCAGAGAAACCCTCTGTGAATGTCCTCAGCTCTGTAAGACCCAGAGAAGTAGCTGAAGACTCAGACACAGCCATCTTCAGGGGCCAGGTGGAGAAAGCTGGTCCTGCTTTGGGCTAACACTCCCAAGTCCACCGTCCCACCCCATTCCAGCCCTCTGTCAACATAGAGGGGCAGTTCCACACAGTCAATTTGACTCAACGCGATTAACCCACCAATCACTTGCCTTGGAAGGAGACAGGTCTCCCAGGACTTTTGGAGCTACCTTAGCTGTTGAGTGAAGGAGGCCCTCCCCCGAGATTGCGAGAAGGCATGCTCTGAGAGAGTCTGAGATCCCTGCACTCACCACCCCATTCCTCAGCCTCTGCCTGCAGGGCACATTCCAGGTGCCTGGAATTCCGCATTGCAGACGCTCCTACCCTTCCTCCCTCTTTTAAAGAGACATATTGCCTCTGACAAGAGCCCTTTTGTCTCACTCCTTAAGCCCTGAAGGCCTTGTTCTACTACATCCTTTCCATGCCTTTCCCTATTAGCATCTAATTTCCACTGCAACCCGAGAAGGGTCCCCAGAGAGATGCTTGGTTTTGCATGTGAGTGCTGGAACTCCATCAACCAACATTAATGAAACTACCCATCTTCCTCAGTCAGAAATCTCCACACACACATGCACACTCACACATTCTCTCTCTCTCCCTCTCTCTCTCCCTCTCTCACACCGACACACACACACACACACTCTATACCCCATTCCAGAGGGAGCATTCATTTTCCCTATAATGCTCTCCCATCGTGAGTGGTGATGGGCAGTAGAGATGATGTAATAATAATTTTATCGGATCAATATATCATTTAGAAAATAAAAGCTCTCCCCTTCGTCGGGTGATGACCAAGAGGGGAAATGCCTGAGTCTGGTCAGTAATTTATGTCTGTCGAGCATAATGGATGAGATATCCAGCTCAAAGCACTTGTGTCTTTGTGTTTTACTGTATCCCCTATGTTTTCAGCAGTGCCCATAAAACATCCCTCTAAAGCGTTCTCCTCTGAGCAGGAAGCAGCTTCCTCCCCCAAGGGTTTAGACCTCAGTCAGGAGGGGAGCCAGCCTTGCCATGGCTTTTAGTTTCTTTGTGTAGTGGATGATGAGGTCACTTTCATTAGGCTAGTGTTTACCAGGATACTTCTTTGCCTTCCTCAGTAAGCAAATATTAGGAGTCCCATTTTACAGATGAGGAAAACAGAGGACCAAGAGGGTAAATCTTTTCCTTCAGCCCATAAGGACCAAAAAAAAGTGTGCCTCTTCAACTGTAATAAAGAACTACCCATGCCTTTCCACACCTTTGTGGGTGGGATCAGGGCAGGAGAATATGGGCAAGGAACTATGTCACTTTATGGTGATAACCGCATCCAAGTCAGGAGGATGGAGCAGCGTGGCTCTCCTCTCTCCCTTCCCCAAGCCCTTTCTGATCTTGCTGTCTCATCCTGACCCCTGACCTGCCCTGCCTCTAGCCCCTCTTCTCTATGATGCCTAGGGACCAGGTCCCATTGGTGACAGAAACTTTGGAGCTGGCCACGAGTAACCCTCAAACACCTGTGCCCTATTCCTGGGTCTGAGTAAGTGTGTTCTTTGCTTTGGTTCAAGCCAGCTCCCTACAGAATAAAATTAGAACGCTGGGGGTGGGGAGGGATAAATGATAATATGCAGTGAAACATTTGATCAATCTGTGTCTTACTGAAAAAACAGGAAGAAAAAATGAGAGTAGGAAGAAAACCATCCTTTAATGTGTGTTGAGCATTACCACATTAGACCATTAAAATACAGAAACAAGAACCCCAAAGGCAATTAATTTTGTTGAAGTGGTACTGACAATAAAATGGATGCTGCCTTTCTCTTAATACAGGGTATTGCAACTCTGTCCTCGGAATGTGCTGGAGTAGTTGTACCCGCAGTGCAGAAGGCTTTGGGCTAAAACCTACCTTCTCACAGCAAATGCTCACTTCTGAACATGGGCATCCATTCACCTATCCATTCAATCACTCAGCTTTTGGGGGGAAAGAGAGGGGAAGGGATGGAGCACGTATTTTACATGTTCAGGACCAAATTATATATCTGAGAGATAAACTTCTTAGCGGATTATTTGTTGGCACCTTTTATTTTAGTATATAGTACAAATTACTTTTTTTATTTAATAATAATTTTTTGAGCACTAACTATGTACTCTGTCCCAAGTACAAGGGGTTGAAGGATAAATAAGATTGAGCCCTTGCCCTCCAGGGATCTAATACTCAGACACAGAACACAGGGGCTGAATTCTTCACCTTGGCCCCACTGGCCCCAAATGACTCAATTTTTCTGGAATGAAAATGGTAGGGATTGTGTGTGTTTGTTTTGCTTTTGGTTTTGTTTTGAAAAATGTATTCAAGCTTAAAAGGATAGCAAGCCACTCAGATAAAAAAAGGCGAAGCCAAATCCTGTCCGCATCATCTTGTATATCCCTCCCGCAATACAAAACCTGAACCCAGACACACATCATCAACTTAAATCTCTCTGATTACTACAGATCTATGGCCATTTTCAGGACTTCTTCAAGGCCTGTCAAAGATGTACACAAATGGAAAGTCTGGTCACTTTAGAAGCCCTCACCCTGGGACCTTAGCAAAGAACTCCTACCACAGGAAGGCAAAGGTGGCGAGATGGGGAAAACAGGCAGATGCTTGATTTGTGAGAAAATCACAGATTTCCTTTGGTAAGTGGTATAGTTAAGCTCCACGAAACACAGATCTTATATCTTCAGTCATTCAAAATGAATTTTACCTCCAATTATTTGTTTACCTTCCTATTCTCAGTACCCAGGATCATGCCTGTCATACAACAGAAACTCAATAAATTTTTTTTACAGTTTTAATTTTTCTCAAAAGAATACGCATGCATAATTGGTTAGTGTCAGGTGGTGTAAATATAATATAGGGATTACAAGGGAGCATTTATAAGTCAGAGCAGTAGCAGAGCACATGGTCCCCTGGGCTCCCAACACCCCCAAAGAGGCGGCTGAAGCCGGGCCTGGCTGGACTGGACGCTCCTGAGGGCAGGAAACGAGCCCCAGCGCCATTCTCATCGGTTGCTTCGGACGACCTGACCCCTCCACTTTTCCTCATTTCCCTTCCCAGAGGCAATTTCTAAAACTGATCCATTCTCAGTTCTTTTGATGGCTATTACCTTTCTTTTTCTTTTAATGCTATCAAACTTTAATAAGAGCAATTGTAGCATCAATTAAGTAACAGCAGCTAAACTAAGAAGAGATAAATCAAAATTAACAGGGAGAAAACATAGGCAAACGTCTTGCTGCGGTCAGCTGCTGTCAAAGTTGAATGGGACCTGTCTGAGACCCCAGACCCCTGAGGCCCCACAGCTTCACCCTCCTCTCTCCTGGGGGGTCTGAAGACCCAGGGGATCCCCTGACACTCCCAGGCCCTGTGGACTGAGTGGGGGACAGCATGAGGGGAAGAGCCACTTGGGAAAGGCTGGATCTTAAATTTGACGTTACCAATATTATCTCAGCTCAATTAATCAATCTCAGCTCCTTAAGCTTTCTCTCTGCCAATAGAGCCACCATCCAACTTCCTCAAGCACTTTCTCATAGAAGAGAATCTGGTTTGGATCGAAGGAAGTGATTCTTCCCAATTCTTTGTCCACGTCTTCGGTCATCTTCCTACAGAGGTTACCCTCCTGATGTGTGTAGTTCGTGTTTCTATACACTTCGGGACATTTCTTCTCTATTTTTAAGCAGTATATTTCCTTTCTGATTGATTTCCTCTGAATTTGCACGACATGCTCTTGATCTACTTCAAGATTCAGCTGAAGCTTCTGAATCTCACTTTCAAGCTGTGGATTTTCAGGCTGCAAAGGGACCTGCTCAGTTTGAAGACTTTTCTTTTGTCCTGTAAGCTCTTCATTCATTTGATTTTCTTCACATAATTTTCTGGATATGTTTTGCTTTTCTCCAAGTCTTTTAAAGGACACTTTTAAATTCACACAGATCAAGGAGTCTCTTCAAATCATCTCTGACTGAGATACTAGGTGGTCTCCAACTGCTGCTTTCACTCTTTTTCTCTAATTCCAAGTTGCCATCATCCATGTGATCTCCTCTAAAGAGAGCAGGCAAGCTTACCATCTTCAGCAGTTTCAGCCAGAGATTTTAACTAGCTGTCTTTCTCATCCACGACATGTTCCATTCATGCATTTGTGTTTTCAAGTGTTTTTTCCTGATCCTTTGTTTCCCGCACTCTTTGCTTTTCTTGGGCAAGCAGTTCTTAGACTTTCCTGAAGATGAGTGTTTTCATTCAAATTGTCCATTATTTTCTTCTGAAGTTCTCCTCCATTGTCCTGAGATGCTTTTAAGGTGTTTTGTCTTTGCTTCAGTCACTTGGGATTGAAGGCATTTTGATGATCTTCAAGGGACCGTGTCCGTCTTTGAAGGTGAACCATCCTCAGTCCATGAAGTGAAAGTTTAGAGGGCTCACTTTTTCTGAGAAAGTCTACTGTGTCCTCCAGTGAAGACCTGCTCTGATTTTTATTAAGTGGTGCCAAATGCAGCACCTGTAACTGCAAAGAACTGGCCCCCAGCCCAGGTGACAGGAGCACTTCACATTGTCATTAGCCCCATCTTCTCACTGATTCTTCAAAACACTTTAACCAGGGCAGCAAAATTTAGTTCTTTCCCTTCCTTAAAGTATGCCGTCTCTTTACTGTAAGAACCATGGTAGCAGTAGAAACCAGGATCTCCCAGGGAAACCCACAGAGACCTGGGCCCGTCTCAAGCGCTAGACATCACCAGCAGAGCAGCACACAGTGGCTCCTGAATCAGCTGGGAAGACAGTTTTGTAGCACTCAGCAAGCCCTCCCTGTATCTCAGTATTCCATCTCCAATGCAAACTCACGCCTAGCAACCAGAACAGACCACGAACTGAGATGGGAAAGGAAAAGTCCTGCCCTTTAGGTTCATAAAACAGTGCTCCCCAACTTCACTCTGCTGAGTGCACAGACAGAAAGTGATAATGACTCATATAGTGCACTTGGGGACACAGAAAGGGCTGACTGGGTCCCAGAGCTGCCTGGAGCTCGACCACCCTAAGCCCCACCTGCCCCTACAGCAGACCCAGAGGATCAAACCAGTGCCTGCCGGTGGCTATCATCTTCATCTAACTGGTGTTTATAACCCCACTTCTTGGTTTATCAACTCTAAACGATATCCACTGACTCCTCTCTGTAAAATATAAGGATTTAAACTCACTTACACTGTCCTCCTTCAGGATCTAGCTCAATGTTTGTGGTTTCACATTATTTTTTATAGACATATTTGGTTACTTCCATAACATTAAATAATATCCATTTATTGTTCCATCAACTTCAGTCAGTACTTTGATTCTCCTTCTTGTAAGATGAGAATATTTATGCCGCTACCCTTCCTTCTCCCTTCTGTCTTCAACCTCCCTCAGATGAGTGATCACGTTAAATTGACACGATTAACGTTTACATTCTGCAACTACAACCCCATCTTTTAAGCTTCCACAGCTTTACTCTAAATGTTGTTGGGTTTTTTTTAACACTGGTTACATTATTATCACCCTATACTCGTTGCTCACAGCCCAAACAAGTAGGGCTATTGTATCAATTCTTCCTCTATAAGCCCGAGATTACAGTCTCTTGGCCACTCACAGAAGAATGGTCCCAGCAGCATAAAGTGCAATGAATTCCCTTTCTTAGACTCCAGCAATTGCTTAAAATCATGATACATTTTCTTGCTATTTGGAATAATGACTTTCCGGTACAGCTTCTTGTTTCTCCAGGAGTTTCTGAATACGTTATTTTTTTCCTTGAATAATGGGCAATTTTTTTTCTTAGTTGCTGCATGTGGGATCTAGTTCCCTGACCAGGGATCAAACCCAGGCCCCCTGCATTGGGAGCATGGAGTCTTAGCCACTGGACCACCAGGGAAGTAAGTCCCTTGGACATTTTTCAAACCTGAGGATTTTCCATCCTCTCAATGATATTACCTACCACAAGGAGTTGCCTTCTCTCTCGGACACTCTCCCCAGCAGAGCACTCCCCTCTTCTCCACTCTGGGCTGGTCATCCTCCAGAGCTGGTTCTGCTTCAGACTTGCCGCCTTGCTGTTACTTGGGATCCCTGAATTGTTCTCATGGATTGAGCTGCCCTCCTGTCTCCTGGACTCCACGTCTTTCTCTTAGTTACTTCCCCATGCTGCTGGGATACATCCTCAAATAACTTCCTAAAAAGGGTATATGGCAATTAAATGCCCTTATTTTGCCCTGATATTTATTTGACAGTTGGGCTGGGTAAAAAAAAAAAAAAAAAAAAAAAAAAGAAATTTTTTAAAGTCTTTTCCCTCATTATAATAATAATATTCCCTTATTATTGTATTGTCTCATAGCACTGAGGGTTGCAGATGAAAAGTCAGTTGTGAGTTTGAATTCAGTTCCTTTAAGGTAACCTATTTGATCTTTCTGGGAGATTTTAGGATCTACAAATTATCCTTGGTGCTCTAGAAGTTTACAGAAAAGTGTCTAAGCATTGGGTTGCTTTGTTGTTGTTTCCATTTATTTTGCTGGATATCCTGGGCCCTTTAAAATTCAGCCGTTCAGCCCTGAGAAATTTTCTTCTACTGTTTCTTTGCTAATTTTCATTTTCTCTATTCTCTTTCTGTGATTCTTTTCCCTTTTATGTTTGACCTCAGGATGCATTCTCATGCTTTAATATTTTTCTCCAATATTTCTCTTCTCTATATTTCTTTCCTACATTCTGAGAGATTTCCTTGACTTTATGTTTCAAGACTGCTTTGAATTTTTTATTTTGATAATCAAAAATGTTTAATCTCTAAGAACTGTCTCTTGTTCTCTTTCTGCTCCTTGTTTATTACCTCTTACCTTGTTTTATGGATATAATATACTCTTGAAGAATCTGAGTGTATAAATTATAAGATTTTTTTTTTTTCTGAATTAACCCAGATTTCCACTGGGATAAGTCTATTTATCTTGGTCTGTCTCTTTGGGGTTCTAGTTCTTCTCGAATTCTCGTGACCTTTGGTTGTCATTCTGCAGTTATAAAAGACTAGGCAGCCAATGTGGGTTTTTCTGCATTGCATTGGCACCAAAGAGATCTATTTTTTCACCAGGTCTGTACCCTGGAACTCTGATTAGGAGCTCTCTGTGGGGTGTGAAATGTTGCCTGGTTGCATGCTGGCTGGAAGGTTTGGCCTTATGGCGAGTGGATAAGGAAACTGACAATCAAGCTATGGCCTCCCCAAATGCCAGAAAGTGGAGGCTCTATTCTAGAGAATCAAAATCTGCACTAGATGCCTTAGCCTTCTCTAGAGAGCTGGCTTAAATTTAAAGATATACCCTTTATATGTTGTCTTGGAGCAGACACCAGATTAACCTATACCAAAGTATGGCAGGTGGACCACACCAATTCAACCATCCCTTCTCTGTGAACCTCATTTCTTACTCCTGCCTCCCCTTGTGCCTGCAAACTCTGAGTCCAGAACCCTTTTGGTTTCTACCAGATTTACTGGTTCCCATGTCCACTGCAGCCCCCTTCTTTTCCAGGTGATGCCTTTTTGACGGTTGCATGCATCACAAGTCCCATTCCTTCTATCTTCCAGGAAAATGGTGAACTTTCTTGCTTGGTGTCAATCTTCCTCCCCAATCTCTTTGCCATGACAGACATTATCTATCTTTTTCTTCTAGTGAAATCTAAGAAGTGACAAAGATGAAAGCTTGTGTTCAAGCTACTATCTCGAACCAGAAGTTCTCATCAAAAATTTGTTTGAATTCTGCTATGGACTGGCACTACGGATGCTGGTCTACTCTGTGCCAAACATTGTGTTTGTCTCTAATAGGCTGCCAGTGTGAGAAGTGTTCAACTCAAGATTACATTTGAGTCCGTTTTTATTAAAAAGTTACAAAAGGAAATTCAAGATGGATTTGAGAGAAATGTTTCGAAGTGTTCAAGGAAGAGAAAGGCCAGGGTTGGAAGCTTCTGGCATTTCCCCCAACTGCAGCTGCTGTGGTGCTCAAGGTTTGGAGGCCACTCTAGCGCCTGCCGGGAGGACACAGTGGCTGTCAGTCAAGAGCGAGAGGCCACACAGTGGGGCCCTAATCCCGGGCTCCTCACCAACAACCTTTTCTCTGCGTCAGCTCAGCTGCCAATCTTTGTGCACACCTGTTTCCCTGGGCAGGGCCACGACAGACTCACCAGCTCAGGGAAAGGACGGAGGGAAGGCCGGATCTCTTGACTAAGCTTTGATGTGCTGGTCCACCACTGATCTGTGAGTAGCAGGAGGCACGGAGCTTCTCCAGGGTATTTCTGGGACTCAAGCTGCCAAAACTAGAGACCTATCTGGGCTAGCTTGAGCAAAAAAGATGATTTTATCACAGGGGTCTGGAATAAACTAATGAATCCCAGTAGTCTTAGGAAGGAGACAGAACTGAGGTCCCAGAGGCTATTGTGATTTGCCTTCTTCCTCTCATTGCCCATCTCCAGGCCTCTCTGCTTCCGGCTTCTCTGGATGGAGAAGATTTTCAGCTCTGTGGCCATACAGTCTCTGGCACAACTACTCAACTCTACCATTGTCGGTGAAAGCAGCCCCAGGCTATACTACAGTAAATGAATGGGCACCTGGCCACATTTCAATAAAATTTTATTTACAAAAACAGGCAGGCAGTCGGCAGGATTTGGCTAGTTGACTGACCCCTGCCTTAGACACAAACCCAAATTTTTAGAAGGATCTGAATGGTTTCAGTGTGGGTCAGTAGTGAATCCCTTAGCCAGGAACCAGGCAGGCGGGGAAACACAGCAGAAACACGCCTGCTGGGAGCCAAAGCCCAGAGGAGGGGGCGCAAGTTCCCCAGGAAGGGAGTCTGAGAGGATACCCCAGCCCAGGTCCACTCCACCGCGTCTCATCAGAGCAGCCATAAATTGGGAATATTAGTCCTTGCATCTTCCGACTTCAAGGTACTATCCTGGAACTGAGTAGCAAAACAGTCCTTGCAGTCTCTGGAGAGCCTCAGAAAACAAGTTCTGTGTAGAATGAGGCATTCTGACACTTCTCATCATAACAAAAAGGAAATGAATAAAGGATGTGAGGCAATTAGCCCTATACAATGTACAGTATACATAATCTGTAACTTGAAAAGCTTATTTAAAACGTCTATTGTTTCTTAAATGGACATTTAAGGGAGAGTTTTACTTTTAAACCCAAGGCTCTGAAACTGAACCAAAGTAACTTTGAGCTACAGTTGGTTGACAGATTCCACCGTGCCCTGCCCCGCCCACCCCAGGGCTCCCGGGCTGTGTGTGGTTGAGGGTTAGATTACATGCCCAGCGTGGCTGTAACTCAGTCTGCGTCCCGGAGGTACAGCCCTATGGTGGCCCTGTGGCTTACAGTCACGTCATAAAACGACTGCGGTGGCTATTGGCGGGAGCGTAAAATGGTGCAGCCGCTGTGGAAAGCAGCACGGTGGTTCCTCAAAAAACTAAAAGTAGAATTACCATATGATCCAGCAATTTGACTTCTGGGTAAATATTCAAAAGAACTGAAAGCAGGGTCTCGAGGAGATATTTGTACAGTCATGTTCACAGCAGCATTATTCACAGTAGCCAACAGATGGAAGCAACCCATGTGTCCATCAACAGACAAATAGATAAATAAATTGTGGTATATACATACAATGGAATATTATTCAGCCTTAAAAAGGAAGGAAATTCTGATACCAACTACATGGATGAAACTTGAGGATATTCTGCTAAGTGAAATAAGCCAGTCACAAAAAGACAAACACTGTGGGCTTCCCTGGTGGTGCAGTGGTTGAGAATCCGCCTGCCAATGCAGGGGACACGGGTTCAAGCCCTGGTCCGGGAAGATCCCACATGCTGCGGAGCAACTAAGCCCGTGCGCCACAACTACTGAGCCTGCGCTCTAGAGCCCGTGAGCCACAACTACTGAGCCCATGCACCACAACTACTGAAGCCTGCGCGCCTAGAGCCTGTGCTCCTCAACGAGAGAAGCCACTGCAATGAGAAGCCCGCGCACTGCAATGAAGAGTAGCCCCGCTCGCCGCAACTAGAGAAAGCCCGCGCGCAGCAACACAGCCAAAAATAAATAAATAAATAAATTTATTAAAAAAAAAAAAAAAGACAAACACTGTGTGGTCCCACTTATAAGAGGTACCTAGAGCAGTCAAACTCACGGAGACAGAAAGCAGAAGAGGGGTTCCGGGAGCTGGAGAAAGGGGAAATGGGGACTTATTGTCTCACAGGCACAGAGTCTCAGTTCTGCAAGATGAAAAGAATTCTGGAAATTGGTTGCACAACAATGTGAATGGACCGAACACTACTGAACTGTACACTGAGAAATGGTAAAGATGGAAAACTTTGTGTGATGTATATTTTGCTACAATTAAAAAAGAAAAAACTAGTGGTGGGACAGGCCTGGGCCTCCCAGGGCCCCACCGGGTAAACGTTGTGCCACTGCCCCCAAAGGCTCTCCTGGGATGAGCTCCAGCCTCTGCCTTCTGTGAGCCGATGAGAATCAGAGCTTTGGGTTTTTTCTTTCTGTCCACAGAAACCAGGGAGCAGGTATTCAGAAAAGCCCTGCTGCTCGCTGCTCTGTGAACCATTCTGGGGGCTTCTCCTCTGAAGGGAACCTGGAATTCTCTGGCCTTCCCAGCAGCTGCCAGGGCCCAGATGCTGGAATAACTGGGGCACCCAGACAGCAGCAGGAGGGCAGATGTGGACTTTCACCTGGTCGCTGTCTGACAGGTGGCCAGACGCCATGTGATCTGCCGCAGGAGCCCTCCTGCAGGCAACCCCCCTCCACCTCCCACACCCAACCCTGCAGCTCCTCTGAGATCAGGGCCTCTGATGGGGAGGAGTAGCCCATGCAACCCTAGCCCCACAGGAGAGCCAAAGTTTCTGCTTCTGGTGCAGGAGGACGCTGCCCCAGCCTCCTAGGGCCCTCCTTGCCGCGGGTCTTGCCCCACCAAGCCCTCCTGCATACAGCTTCCTAGTGACCTCGGAACACACATCTAAGTAGGTTGCTGCTGTACGCTGACCTTCACGGGCTCCCCGCTGCCCTCAGGACCAAACTCCCTGTTGTGACGCTCAGCCTGCACGCCCTGATCCCTGCCTCTCTCCCCATGTTCTCCACAGCTCCCCATCTTTCTGCTTCCCATCCCCATGCACCCCTGCATTTTCCCAAGTGTACCTCTTTGAAATCCCAATCAGTAAGTCCCTCTTCCACAGAATACAGACTGCTGGACTGTTCTCCACGTGGCGTGGTGGCCCATCCAGGCCACGTGCTGCTCCCTTTTCTCGGGGGGCCTCCAGTTTGTCCACATCCTCTGTACAGCTGGACACCCAGGAGTGACCATACATTTCACAGGTGATCCAAACGGGCACAGGGAACAGCCCATAGGTTCAGGGAATGACTTCACAGGTTTGAGACATCATAACACAACATGGACCAACCAAAGACTATGGATCAAAGTTACAGAAGGAGGGATTGAGAATGAACTCCTAAGCGAGGGCTTTGAAAATCACTAGGGTAAGCTCCAGAAGAAGGCCATCTCCTTTCCTTCCCTGGAAATGCCTGAGGGTAGGTCAGGAGCACACCTGGCTGGGACGGTGTGGAGACAGCCTCCAGGTGGGGGGATGGGTGACACACCCTTTAGGAGCTCTCTGCCCCTGTGAGTTACATGGCCCCTTTGCTGGGAGCTCTCCAATCTTTCCTCCTTATTCTGATGGCTGGACATAGGATTATTCTTTCAGTTTTGAGTCATGGGGAGGAAATTCTTAAAAAGTAACCATCTTTTACTCTGGCCAAATTCCTGGCCTATTAAGGTTCAGGGGCCGAAGCCTGTGCCTGCTGGCACCACTGCCGCATGGCCAGCACCCACCAAGATGAGGTCAGAAACCATAACCATAGGCACAAAGGATGGAGTTGCTAACCCTTCCCCAGAGCCTCGTGGAAGCTGGGATGAATACAGTCTCCTTGCCAGAGGCCAACTTCTGCAATCAAGGGTTTGAGAAATGTAACACAACTACAATTCCACATTCTTACCAGGTTTTCCCTTCCGGAAGCCTGGCCGCAGCGCTTAGCCTCTCTGAGCTTCAGCTCAGGTTCTGTCAAATGGAGATGAAACTACCAACCATGTACATGAAAGGACTTTGCAAGCTGCAAGCCCTGCTATAAATATAAGTTACGCTTATTCACTTCCTATACCATTTAAGAAATTTCTAGATTAAATAAGGTTGATACAAAGTTAAGACCTTGATTTCCATAGAAGAAACGGTCCAAGGTAGACTGTGTAATTATTCAGCAAATGAAGAAAGAAGTGAGTCACCCCAGATGGGCAGAGGGTAGGAGGAACAGGGCTGGGGTGAGAGCTGAGGAACACCCCACGTTCACTGCAGCATTACTGACAACAGCCCAAACATGGAAAGACCTAAGCGTCCACCGGCAGATGAATGCATAAAGAAACTGTGGTACATACATACAGTGGAATGGTGTTCAGCTGTTAAAAAAAAAAAGAGAGAGATCCTGCCACTTTGACAACATGGATGAACCTGGAGGACGTTATACTGAGTGAAATAAGCCAGGCACAGAAAGACAAATCCTGTATGCTCTATCTCACTTATATGTGGAATCTGAAAAAGTCGAATACCTAGAAGCAGAGAATAGAATGGTGGTTGCCAGGGGCAGGGAGATGGTGGTCAAAGGGTACAAAGTGGCTGTTATGTAGGACAAGTAAGTCTAGAGATCTCATGTCAGTGTGGTGACTGTAGTTAACAATATTCTATTGAATACTGGACGTTTGCTAAGAGAGTAGATTTCAGGTGCTCTCACCACACACACACACACACACACACACACACACACAGTAACTATGTGAGGTGATGCATATGCTAATTAGCTTGGCTGTAGTCATCACTTCACTATGTATATGTATACCAAGATGTTTTACACCTTAAATATATATAATTTTTATTAAAAATAAAGACACACATGTGAGAAGTGAAGTGTGAGCTGGCCACAAGTCCCCACGCTGCTGGGCCCTTAGTCGCCCTGAGTTGAGACCGACCCTTTGGCATCATCACCAGCACAAGGCCTGGAGCTACCACTCACCTCAAGGCCCC
Organism: Balaenoptera borealis; assembly: GCF_965194805.1. Lineage (NCBI taxonomy): Eukaryota > Metazoa > Chordata > Mammalia > Artiodactyla > Balaenopteridae > Balaenoptera > Balaenoptera borealis. The sequence continues at coordinate 109,840,921 of NC_138864.1, forward strand.
TTTTACAATGGCCACCCCAAAGGTGGTCCCTCTGTGAGTGGCCAGTAGGGGAACGAGGAGACAGGGGCTGCAGCTCTCCCTGTCCAGCACGGGTGCATGGCCAGGGCCGGGAACTCTTTCCCATTTTACCCTCTTCAAGCCGTACTGGGGTCCATGCTCAGGAGGGAGATGCTGAATCAGACTGTCAGTTCCCAGAGACAGAGTTTCCTTCCCCAGGGCCTTGGGGACTCAGGCAATTGCCAAACTCCACGGCCCCCTCTCCCCCTTAAGTGTGATAGATGGGCTGAGTCTTGCTGGTGGTTTAAACACTTTGCATTGATTTGTGTATTAGTTTGTATATGGTTTTGAGAGACCAATTTCAAGACAAGCTCTGCCCGTCGTCCATCAAAGCTCACCGGTGCTTTATCTTCATTCTGGGTTGGCTGCTCATCAGACTCCAGGCAGGCTGCTGCCAAAAGATCCTGCGGCCGGGGACCTCCATCCATCACAGTTCGGGCATCACTCTGCCTCAGGTGTATTACAACTCAGGTGGAGACACTGGCCACTGGGGGACAACACACTTGGCTCCCTGGAGAAGATCTGAGCAACTAGTCTTTGGGACTCAAGATTCCCAGAGATGAAAATGTTACAGGAACTTTCACAAGCATCTCACAGATGTGGAAACCGAGTCAAGCATCATAGAATAGAAACAGGTATAAACCACAGCTGCCTCTTAACAGTGTTTTTAAATGGACAGAGTGGAAACAACCCTTGAGAGCGGGGCACTTTCACTTGCCAGGCATCTGTGCTTACGGCTGCAATTGGGCACAGCTTTGGGGCAGGGACGTGGGTATTGAACGAGAGGCTAATCACCCTTCTGGCAGCATCTTGCTCCCTCGAGGGGACTGGCTCCTGCCCTTCATCCATGCCCTAGAAGGGTCCAGTTTCTTGTCTTCCAGGAGTAGATGTGTGACGTCTTGGGTGCATGGGTAGGGTCCCTTCCCAGCGACAGCCCACTCTCCCAGCCCTGGAGGTTAGGACTGCTTCCTACACTCTGCCAGAAAGAGGCAAAACCTCCAAGCTCCCCAACCCAGAACCGTGCTTCTCCTGATGCCTGTCGGCAGCCCCACATCCCGGAATGCGGGGTCCCTGGGCAGAAATGGATCTGTACCAACCAGGGCTGACAGCAATTACCAGTCCCTGGGATGCATGACCGTCTTTCTCTCCTTCCCACTGTTTCAAGGACAGGAGTCTCATGGAGTATTCTTTTCCTTTCTTGGATATGCACAAGGTCCCAGCCCCCAAGGACAGCTTCGCCCTCACTGTCAACAGTCAGGCAGAGACAGGAGATGGTGAGGCCAGAGGCCAGGGCTCTCCTCGCCCTGGAATTCTGATTGTCCAAAGGGCATCGCAACACAGTGATCAGCAAAACACAGGTGCCAGGCTCTCACAGCTTGGGCCTTCGCAGGGTCACTTCAGCTTGCCCAGAAACCTTGTCTGGAAGGATCTGCCAGGGACCTGAGATGTCCTAACAACAGGAGTGCGACTCACTAACTCAGAGGCTCACTATGGACCTGGGGGTGGGCAGCAGATGAGGAAAACGGGGTTGACTCTAAGAAAAGTGTGCGTGAAACAACGCAGTGACCTTCAGCCCGTCTCTGACCCTTCATGTCCCCATCTGCGGGACCCATCAGCTCCTCCTCTCGCCTTTCCCGAGGAGCACCAAGTTCTGGCCCTTCCATTCTCCTTCCCTCAAAACTTATCTATGCAAAATAGAGACGGCTCTCCGATATATGCAAAGATGCTCAGCCTCATTCAGAATAAAATACACATTAAAACTATTCTGCGATTCCATTTATCACCATCGAGGTGGCAAAAGGCCAAAGGCTCGACAACAGCCTGGGCTGCAAGGCCCTGGGGACGTAGGCACTCGTTCACTGCAGGGAGGGGTGGGGATGTACAGATGTATTAGGGTATTTTGACTACCTTTGTGTAATATAATAAAAAACATGTTTGGTCTTTGTCCCTGGTTTCTGGCACCGAGCTCCTAAAACACTTGGGATTTTCTAAGTGATAGGAGGGTCTTTAGTTATTCCTAAGGAGGCCGGTCAACCAGCTGGGTTTATGCTAATGAGGTGACTTGGGGTGAGGTCCCTGGATAGCTTCAGGATGAGGGCTGCTCATCAAAATCGCTGAACTCGGGCTTCCCTGGTGGCGCAGTGGTTGAGAATCTGCCTGCCAATGCAGGGGACACGGGTTCGAGCCCTGGTCCAGGAAGATCCCACATGCTGCGGAGCAACTAAGCCCGTGAGCCACAATTACTGAGCCTGCGCGTCTGGAGCCTGTGCTCCGCAACAAGAGAGGCTGCGATAGTGAGAGGCCCGCGCACCGCGATGAAGAGTGGTCCCCACTTGCCGCAACTAGAGAAAGCCCTCGCACAGAAACGAAGACCTAACACAGCCATAAATAAATAAATAAATAAATTTTTTAAAAAATCGCTGAACTCCTGGTGACTAGAGAGTGGGAACTTTCAGCCCCCCTCCCTGACCTCTGGGGCCGGGAGGGGGGCCAGAGATGAGGACATAAAAATCTGAACCAGATCCAGGAAGCTTCTAGGTTAGTGAACACATTGATGTGCTGGGAAGGTGGCACTTGGGGAGGGCATGGGAGCTCTGCACACACACACGTGCACACACACAGAAACCTGGTCCTTCCATTTGGCTGCTCCTGAGTTGCATCCTTTATAATAAACCAGTAGTGGGGACTTCCCTGGCGGTCCAGTGGTTAGGACGCCACGCTTCCACTGTGGAGGGCCCAGGGAACTAAGATCCTGCCTGCTGTGTGGTGCAGCAAAGTAAAAAAAAAAAAAAGCCAGTAATACTAGTAGTAAAGCACTTTACTGAGTCCTGTGAGTCATTCTAGTGAATTATCAAGTGGAGGTCGAGGGGGGTGTCATGGGAGCCCCTGAACTTGTAGTTGGTAGGCACACCGTTTGTGGCTGTACCTGAGGTGGGGGACGTCTTGGGGGACTGAGACCTTAACCCTATGGAATGTGACAATAAAATCAAGTAAACAGTGTCAGAACTGAGTTGAACTGTCAAGAGAATCAGAGAATGGGTGTTGGAAAGGATACCATACATTTGGTGTCAGAAAAAAAAGACATCACACTTGCAAAATCACCAATGTGTACACCTTTGACCCACACAGAAACTCCGTTTCTAGGAATTATCTTACTGATGATACTTGCCAGCATGCAAAAGGATGTAAATACAACCTTATACATTTTGGCATTGTTTGAAAAAGCAAAAGAATGGAAGCGGCCAAATTGCCATCTATACGGGAACTGCTTAAATTGTTGAACATGCATACAATGCAGCTATTTAAAAAAAAATAAAAAAGATTAAAGATCTTTCTGTATTGACATAGAAAAATCTCCAAGATATCTTGTTAATTGGGAAAATGCAAGGTGCAGAACAGTGTTGATGGCATGCTATATCCTTTGCTAAATTAAAGAGGGATAAAGAAGATAGACTTGCGTGGACTTAGTACAGACACTTTTTAAGATCTCTGAAAGGATAAGCAAGGAACTAACAGCAACGGTGACCTGCTTGAGTAGGAAGACAGAACTGGGCACGTGAGGCACAAGGAAGGGAGAAAAGGACTTCCTGCTGATGGTTGAACCAGGTGAATGTAATACCTATTCCACTCATAGCAGGCCTGACCCCGATCCTATTCCACCCTCTCCCCATTTTACAGTTGATGATGTGGACATTGTGGCCCAAAGGGGCTCCCTGGTTCACCCAGCTCTCAGATCTGGTAGATGGCTGGTACAAGAATCCAAGGCCCTCAGCCCCAATCCAGGCCTCTTTCAGAGACACCACGTGACTCTGTGCCCATCTGGGGGAGGGCACAGCAGGGCACGGACCGTATATTTCAGTCACTGGAACCTAACAAGAGCGTTGGCACATGCTCACTATTTATTAAAAGTTTTCTGAATGAATGAATGTTGTGTTGTACTTCCTGTGAGCCCAGCCCAAATCTCTGGCTGAACTGATTAATTCATTAATCATGGCCTGAGAGTGACAACAATTTACATCACCCAACCGTGAGTTACATTTTCTCAGGGGCCATCAATGGTGGGGCTTTGGGTACCTCAGCAGAGGAAACATGTCTGGCGAAGGGGATCCTTTACCGCCCTCATTTCACCCCTCAAGTGAAAGGCCATAAGTAACTGCCCATATTGTAATTTCTTGCAGGATCGACCTACGTACAGAATAATAAAAGGAAGAAAATGATTAAATAAACATAGCAAACGTTTAGTATACGTCACATAGCACCCAGGAGAAGAGGAATGATTTATTTGCACTAGATCGCCCAACAAAACCAATGCCCACGGGACATGTCCTTTGAATTGTGTAGGCTAGAGTGGTGATTTGGTGGATTGCATCCTGCACACCTCCTTCTAGACCAAACTTATGAATTAAACTCCAAACACTGTTGCAAGGTAGATGGCAGGTGTGCCTTTATTCAAAGCCTGTGGTATGAAGCTCGTTAGCCTCATCCTCTGACTACTACCCCACCAGACAGACACGGCACTCACACTAACCAGGGGAGAGAACCCAGAACCCTCCAGAACATAACATCCGTAATGTGTGACAAACACAAGTTGTATCTAAACAGGTTGGGAGGCTTCCGAGGGAGCTAAGCTGAGTAAGATGATAAACACCTTGTGAAAGCAGACTGAGTAAGGCCATGGATGATGGATGAATGTTTGGTAAATCAAAGAGATCTGGGGCTTATGAGGAGAGAGCCCTGGTGGAGAGCTTTTGGTTACAAATTAGAGGCATGTTGGCTCCTGAGACTCAGCTGGGCTGGCTGCTGCATAGGCAGCAAGTCTATCAAAGGTGCCAGAGGGAGAACGGGTGCGCGAGATGAATGGAGATCAAATCCCATTATAACCAAGTCCATTACAAAGGAAATTTCACCTTCACAAAAATATAGCCAAGTCCCAGGCATCGGTCCATAATAATCGTATATTGTTCAAATAACCCATTGTGAAGCATGCTGTTCTGCAGGCCTTCTAGGTAATAGTCTCTAGTTATAACAACACTCTGGCACATCCCCACTTACCACATGATGAACTATTTGTGGTACATGACAATACATGAATTCCTTCCCAACCATCTGACTGTGGGAGGTGACTTTTGAGATGCTCTTTTGGAAGTTGATGTTTAGAAAAACTGCAAGAGGTTGGTCTTAAGAATCTTTACCTCATCTCTTAGTTTCCCATCAAACCAGCCACCTAGGTCTAATATCACTAGGAAGATTATTTAAAATGTTAGATGATCACCTCTGAATATGCACAACAAAAATATCTGATAAAACTCAATATCCATTCATGATTTAAAATCATAGTAAAATAAGGCTAGTAACTTCCTCAATCTAATAAATAACATCTGTCAAGAATAGATAGTGGACTTCCCTGGTGGTGCAGTGGTAAAGAATCCGCCTGCCAATGCAGGGGACACGGGTTCAAGCCCTGGTCTGGGAAGATCCCACATGCCGCGGAGCAACTAAGCCCGTGCGCCACAACTACTGAGCCTGCACTCTAGAGCCCGCGAGCCACAGCTACTGACCCTGCGTGCCTAGAGCCCATGCTCCACAACAAGAGAAGCCACCGCAATGAGAAGCCCGCGCACCGCAACGAAGAGTAGCCCCCGCTCGCCGCAACTAGAGAAAGCCGCACGCAGCCACAAAGACCCAACGCAGCCAAAAATAAATAAAAGAATAAATAAATTTATAAAAAAAAAAAAAGAATAGAAAGTAAATATCCGACTTAACACTGAGAACATTTAAATCATTCCCTTAAACATCTGGAATCAGATTAAATGCTCACTATGTCAGAGATTGCAAAAGCTAAAAGGTCTGGAAAATACTGTGTGCAGACAAGGAGGTGGAAAAATAAGAACTCTCCTATGGTGCTGATAGGAGTATATATTAGCATGACCCCTTTAATAAGAGTATTTTGGCAATAGTAAGTGAAGTTGAAGGTATACATATTCTTTAATTCTGCAACTCCATGGGCTCAAGGAGACATGCATAAAAATGTGTTTTGTTGCTTTGCTTTTAATTAGAAACAACATATATGTCCATCAACAGATATATAAATAGTGATATATTCTTACAATGGAGAAGTACATAGTAGTTTAAATGAAACAACTAGAGCTACGTGTATCAACATGGATCCACGGCAGAAAAATAAAAAGCAAGTTTCAGAAAGATACATGCATGGTACCTTTATATAAAGTTTTTTAATATAAATTTATTTATTTTATTTATTTATTTATGGCTGCGTTGGGTCTTCGTTGCTGCACGCGGGCTTTCTCTAGTTGCAGCGAGCAGGGGCTACTCTTCTTTGCGGTGCATGGGCTTCTCATTGTGTGGCTTCTCTTGTTGCAGAGCACAGGCTGTAGGCGCGCGGGCTCAGTAGTTGTGGCTCACGGGCTTAGTTGCTCTGCGACATGTGGGATCTTCCCAGACCAGGGATCGAACCTGTGTCCCCTGCACTGGGAGGCCGATTCTTAACCACCGCACCACCACGGAAGTCCCTATATAAAGTTTTAAAAGCATGCAAGGAGTAGGGCTCAGCACCAGAGGTCCAAGGTTAGTATATTCAGCCTCTACGAACATCTACGAACAAACAGGAACCCCACAAACACTTGTCCTTGAAACTGAGTGATTTGGGGGATCACTCCAGCCCTGAATTGGGGCTGAAGCAGGTTCACATTCTGTCTCTTGGATGACATCAGTGTCTTCGTTGGCTCAAACTGCTATAACAAATACCACTGACTGGGTGGGCTTAAGTAACAAACATTTCTTTCTTATAGTTCTGGAGGCTGGCTGGGTGCCAGTATGGTTGGGTTCTTGGTGGAGGCAACTCTTCCTGGTTCACGGATGGTCATCTTCTTGTTTTATCCTCAAAGGGCAGGGTAAGAAAGGGCCAGCTCTCTTCTTATAAGGATATTAATCCCATCATGGGGGCTTTATTCTCATGACTCAATCCTTTCCCCAAAGCCACACCTCCAAATACCATCGCTTTAGCAGCTTCAACATTAGAATTTTGGGGGGAACAGAAGCATTCAGTCCACAGCAATCAGCATCCACCCTTGACTCCTTGGGAATGACCAGAAATCTACTACTGGACCAGAAAAACTGCAGTGTAAAGGGAAACACAAGGACATCTTCCTTTTCCTCTTTTTTTCTCATTTGTACCTTCCAGTCTTTGACCTCCTTTTATCATCTGTTACACATGTATCTTTTAGACATCCAAGAAGCTCTCCCAGAATAGTCCCCCTCTCCCTACAATCAACAGAAATACTAGGAGAGCAAGGAAAATTTGTAAGGTCCTTGATGAGTGGTCACGTTATCTCACAGCCCTCAGCAGAACCTTGGAGTCTAAAGAAATTAACTTTAAGATGACCCAGTTCAACCTGCTTCCTCTCTGAGGTCCAGAGGGGTGACATGGCTTGCCCAAGGTCTCACAGCTAGTTAACTGAAAGAGCAAGACCCCAATTCAGGTCTTCTGTCATCAAGAATGGTGTTTCTACTGCACCACAGAACTCTACGATGTATGTTCATTATATAAAACCCAGAAAACATCAGCTTGAGGCCCCTCATCGCTGCTGGGGTTCCAAAAATATGAGGTCATGGTTTATGCCACTTTCGTGCTCATGGAGGATCATTTTCAGAATGCCTTCCCCCGGGGGCTCAAAGTCATGCGGGCTGGGATGGCACCCAAGCACACACTGTTGTGCATGCAGAATGACAGCCTCCACATTTAGACAATGACTCATCATTTTGAACGTCTCTGGGCTTGGAACAACTTGAAAGGGAGGGAGGGAAGGAAGGAAGGGAGGGAGAGAGGGAGGGAGAGAGGAAGGATAGTGATGTTGAAATCTCGGTGGAGTGTGTTGATGAAGACATGATGCTGCTAATGAAAGGCAAAAATGGATGTTTCCATTTCTGCCCACATCGGTTGATATCCAATTATCTGTAAGACTCTGGTAGCCAAGAATTGTTTTAACAAGGGAAGGGCTGAACTATAAATGTAGGAAAATATCTACAAACATCCCCAACTTGATTGCTTTCTGGGTGATTTTGATTTGTGAAGATCAGTGAGGAATACAAATCAGATATAAAAAGAAGTTAGCAGCCCACATCAATGGGTAAAACTTTCACATTGATCAGTGCTGCAAAGCTGGGAGAAATCTCCAGTCCCTAAGCCCCCAAAACTTACAATCTAATGCAGATTCAGAATCAAGATTTGGGACAAATTTAAGACATCTATAGAGAAACATACAAGTAAATGGTACTTAAAGAGAACACCATATTCTGGCACTGGAGAAAAGCAAAAAGGGTGATACAAGTGAGATGGGGTTAATCCAGAAGGACTTCCTGAAGAAAGGTGAGGTCTGTGCCATGAGATTTGGAAGGAAGGAAAGGCCTGATGGTGAGAAGGCAAGGAGGCAGACGTCCAAGGCAGGTGAATGGCTCTGCATATGCCCAGTGCAGCAGATATGGTGATGGCGGTTAAGTCTACATCAGCAAGATAAGGCTGTTTACATTCACTCATTTCTCTATAGACAGTGATCTCAGGAAAGAGTAAGGCAGGGACCCTCCATTCTACAGAGGGGGAAACAGGCTTAGTAGAGTAAGTGGTGTGCCCTAGGGCTCACAACCAACAAGTGGTAGAGCTCAGTCTTGAACTGAGGACTTTGGACTCCAACCAGAGGGCATCTGCAGTTGCCTTTAATGATCCTGATAGTCAGAAATAGAAACAAAGTGATAGTTTTTAAAAGAGCCCAGTCAGGTGCAGGCATAGGGTGAGGGAATGTGCTATATCCTTCCAGAGGACTCAACGGTTATGAATTTGACCTGTTTGATTTGTTGGTCAAGAGTCATGGAAAATGGATTAATGAGATCAAGGTCACAGTGTCCATGTCTCAGGAAGCAGGGCTGAGAACACAGCTGCAAGCCACTGTTCACTCAGGTACATCAGTTTGCAAAACTTTGGGGAGAGGGGCTAACAAATGGATGGATCTGCACAGATGGAAAAACACCTCCAACACCTACTTACCAATGGATTGTCCCAAGATCTTTTTGCACACAAAGATCAGCACAGCGTTAGTGTTAATTTGACATTAGACTGGACACTTAGTCTTTTTTCCCTGACAGACTGACTTCAGGAGCTTCCCACTGGAATCCAGCCACATCTCTGCACAGAGTCTTCCACACTTAAAGAGCGTCAGGTTCAGATTTGCTAAAATTTTACCCCTAATTAAAAAGGCCAGGGGAACAGTTGGTAAATACTTTGGGTCTAATTAAGTCTGACTGCATTATGAAATGGAATCAGTGTATTCAACTTTTTACATTTTGAAATTCCAAAGTGATCCTATGTTCTTCATCAGCCACAGAGGATAACCCTTTGCATGTGGAGCGTACAAACTGTTCTCACCAGCATGTCAACCACAAAATAAACCAATTCTCAGGCACTGCGAAAGAAGTTGTGTCTTATGCCTTAACTTTCTCCCTCCGCAGCACCATCATCCTCTACCCCCATGTACACGCAGGGGTCCTGGGCTCCCTTCTCTTCCCTTCTTGCATTTTCTCCCTTGTCAGTGGTTTTCAACCTTCGGTTCTCATTGAAATCACTGGGGAACTTTAAAAATCCCTATGGTTGGGTGCCATGTCCAGATATATTGATTTAGTTGACTTGGAGAATGGCCTGGTGTCAATTTTTCAAGCTTCCCAGATGATTCTAATGGGCAGCTAAGGTTGCGAATAACTGCAACTAAGTGATCTCATCCAGTGACTATGTTTTAGATCTCATCTATAGGTTATGACTTGCAAATTTAATCTCGTGTCCTGGGCTCTCTCCCAAGCTCCAGAATCATTCATTCAAACTTCCTACTGATACATCCACTTGGATATCTAAAAAGCTTTGCAACTTCTGCACATGTCGAAAGAAGAACTCTTGATTTCTCCTCACTTCCAACATGTTTTTCTTCCAATTGTAGTAAGTAACTCAAACCAAAAGCCTGGAAGCCATCCTTATTTTCTTCCCTTTCCTCACACCAAATTCACATCAAATTCATCATTTGGTTTGTTCTACAACCAAAGTAGATCTCATATGCATTATGGTAGGCAGCTTCCAAGATGGTCCCCAATGATTCCCACTTCCTGATACTCATACCCTTGTGCAGTCCTCTCCCATACTGTCCCAGGTTGGTTTGTACAACCAATAGCATATGGCAGAGTTGATGATATGTTACTTCAGAGATTAGGATATAAAAAGACTATGACTTCCATCTTGTTCTCCCACCAGCACCCCGACTCTGAGGGAAGCTAGCTGCAAACTGCCATGTTGTGAATAGCCCTTGGAGAGGTCTATATGGTAGGAAACAGAAGCCTCTGGCCATCAGGCAGCAAGGGATTGAGCCTTCCAGCAACCACATGAGTGAGCTTGAACGTGGATTCTCCAGCCCAGTCAAGCCTTGAGATGGCCTTGAGGCAGCCCCAGATGTAAGCTTGACTATTGACCCTGAGCCAGAGCCACTCAGACAAGTTGCTCCTAGACTCCTAGCACTCAGAAACTGTGTGATACAAGTGCTGATTGTTTTAGGTTGCTAAATTTTGGAGTAATTAGTTATATAACAATAGATACTATACTTATACACATTTTTGTGTCTCCTGGCTACTGTGCTACTCCAAGCTACCTCCATTTCTTATCTGGACTAATGAAAGTCTCCCAGCAGGTCTCCATTTTTCCACTTCTGCCCTCCAACAATCTGTCATCCTCATTTATAGTCTTCAAATAAACTTAGTTCAGATCCCTATCCTGTTTAACACCTTTAATCATTTCCTATTTGACTTCGGAAAAACCCAGTTCCCCACAATACTTCTTCATGATGATCCCAATCTGTATCGCCAACTTAACCTCATGCCTCTCTTCCCATTTCTTATTGTGTTCCAGCCACACTGGCTCTTCATTTTACATAAAGACCTTTGCTTTTCTTTTATGGTTAGATGATCTTGGGGGGAAGTGGGACATTTTTAATATTAAGAGAACAGGATCCTGGCAACATTACTCAAAACAGAAATGACTTTTTGCTACATCTCTGATAAGTGTTCGTCAAGCTTCGAGGCCAAGTAATGTAGCGTGGAAAAAGAATAGGTGCTTTTGCTTCTGGCAATATGTTGGGATAAACAAGGAGAGAATACCTTCCCAGTACAGAACAACTAAAAATTCTGGATAAAACATAAAACATATTTTAAAGTGTGGCCGAGCTGGCAGGAGAATAAGGAGTACAATCAGAGGAATTAAAGATAAGGAAGCACAATTCAATGGGGATAACTAAGCTACAAAGTCATTTTCCTTGTGGGAATCTCTGAATTTCCTGGTGGTCTAGGGCCATACATATAAGAGACAAGAGAAAAAAAATCCTAGGTCCCAAGCAAAATGGGACTTTTATTAGCTGGGAAGTCTATAGGGTGATACCTTAGTTGCCCCATCAAAGATTTACCTGGCTCAGACTTGACCCTTAGAGTAGGAAAGTGGCAGGAAAACAAACATTTCCCCTAATTTTTCCTACCACAAACTAATATTTATGAGTATTTAGGGCTAGAAGTCACACCACCTGTGGGGCCAGAAGGAAAAAATAGAGAGTGCCAAACTTAGTTTAAAGTTGTCCTCGATTGGACAGTGCTCCAAACACCTGGTAGAAGAAACACAAATTCTCTCCAAGAAAATTCTCTCTGAAAATTCAACTCAGGCCTCTTGTTATTTTCAGAAATGAACAGCAAAATCACTAAATACATGGAGTACAAGCCAATATTAGTAAGAGTCAACAGAAACAATAAATTGCAGAATCAGACTCATAGAGCCTGCAGGTATTAAATGATTAAAGAAAAATTTTTAATAAGTAGGTTTAACATGGTTAAAGAAATGAGGGAAATTATAGTAATCCAAAGGAGCAAAAGATTAGCAAAGCTGAACAAACCTATTTTAAAGAACCAAATATAACTTCATGAAATAAACACTATGATAAATGAAATTTAAAACACATTGGATGAATTAAACAGCAGGTTAGACACAGGAAGAAAAATGTACCTATTAGACTGGGGGAAACAGCTAAAGAATTATCCAGAATGCATCAGCCAAAAAGGTGAAAAATATAAATAAGATGTTAAGATACATGAATGAGAGAATGAAAAGATGCAACTTAAGTATAATTGAGGTTCCAGAAGATGTAAATAGGGAGAAAAGAATGAAGAAATATTTGAAAAGAAGATGGCTTAGAATTTTCCATAGTTGACACCACTTCTCAGTTTCAGGGAATCTAACCTATTCCAAGCAGGACACATCATAATGAAGCTATAGAAAACCAAAGTCAGAAAGAAGATCTTAAAAATAGCCGGGGTCGGGGGGGAGCCTGAGGTGGGGTGGGGAAACACTATTAAGGAACAATGATTAGGCTGACAGCTGACCTCAACAGCAACAACGAAAGACAGAAGTCAATAGAATTATATCTTCAAAATGCTGAGAGAAAATCGCTGTCAACTCAGAACTGTATTAAATACAAGCATTGAAACTATATTTCAAGAACAACAGGAAATACAGAATTTCCAGATGTACGAAATCAGAGTTCATTCAGTACAACAGACCCTCAATTAAAGCAATATCTGAACTAAAGGATATACATTAGGAAGACAGAAAATGATATCAAAAAAAAGGACAAAAAGAAAGAAGGACTGGTGAGCAAAAAGAAAGAGTAAACTTGTATGTAAATAAAAATAAATATGACTGTATGAAACATAAGTATCTGATGTGTGGGATTAAAATAAAATCAAGCTAAAAAAAGAGAAAAAGAAAAATATTGCATTCATGGAGTTTAGTTTCTAATGGGGAGAAACTGAAAACCAGCAATCAGCAGAGTTTAAAGAAAAACAAAACAAAACAAAATAGATCATCCGAACAGTGACGAGTGCCACACAAAGAATTTAAATAGGATGATATGCGAGCCTAAGACTTGGGGGCCACTTCAGACCTGGTGATGAGGGAAGGTGACATTTAAGCTGAGACCTGAATGACAGGAAGGAGCCAGACACATAAAGTCACAGGAAACAGAATTCCAGGCAGAGGGAAGAGTTAATGCAAAAGTCCCATATCTGTCTGACTCAATTTCTCTGAGCTTCAATTTCTTCACCTATAAAATGGGGATAATATTTTCCTCCTATTTGTTGTGAGGCTTGAATGAGCTTTTTAAAGTACTTTAAAATATTTGAATTATCATACATGATAATTTTATTGAGGCAGCCTAATTTCCTCTGAAGAATACAGATTTTAGACTAGCCAGACCAAGACTTAAATTCTTGGCCTGACAATGCCTGTGTGAACACTCTGAGATCCGGTGTCCTTAGATGGGAATGGTGTGGTTGCCATAAGGATGAAAGGGTGAAACATTCACACAGAGCCTAGTACTGTGCCTGGCTCAGAGAAGAACTCCGTAACTATTAGTTTCCTTCCCTTCTCTCTGCTAAAATGTTACCTTTTCTGTAAAGGCTCCAATGGCCTCCTCATCCTCACCGATTCCAGCCAGAATTTCTCTCTTTTCTCTGTTTTCCCACAGTTCTTTATCTGTAAGTATCTCTCAATGACTCCAATTTTTTTGTTTTTCCATTTCTCCCAGGGGTCTGTAAAAGTCATTCCACAGACTTTATTCTATCCATCTTTTACCCTTCACAGTACCTAACCTAGGATCTTGCGTATCATAGGTATTTAATGTTTAAATGAGTGGAAGAATAAACATATGAATTAGAGTTGGAACATCTCCACCACCAGGGAGCAGCTATTTCACAAAGCAGCTAATTGCATGGCTATTGCTGTTTAAAACTTTTCTCTCCATAGTGGCTGTATCAATTTACATTCCCACCAACAGTGCAAGAGGGTTTCCTTTTCTCCACACCCTCTCCAGCATTTATTGTTTGTAGATTTTTTGATGATGGCCATTCTGACCCTGTGAGGTGATACCTCATTGTAGTTTTGATTTGCATTTCTCTAATGATTAGTGATGTTGAGTATCCTTTCATGTGTTTGTTGGCAATCTGTGTATCTTCTTTGAAGAAATGTTTATTTAGGTCTTCTGCCCAGAAGCTAATACAACACTGTAAAGCAGTTATACTCCAATAAAGATGTTAAAAAAAACAAAACAAAAAAAAACTTTTCTCTCATATCAAGTCAAAATCTGCCAGTGGTAGGTTTTCATACAAAAGGCCCCCAACAAAATCACATCTCTGGTATCCATATATTGATACTGTCTCCTCCCACCTTGACCTTGGGCTTGGCCATATGACTCACTTTGGTCAATGGGACAAACATGGTGCCAGCAGAGGCTTGGTAAGTCATTGTGCCTTGGGCTTGCCCTCTTTGATCACTGCCATCAACATGCAAGGAAGTCCAATTTTGCCCCCTTGAAGATGAAAGACGATATGGTCTGAAGGACCCAGCTAAACCCAGGGCCTTGCCAATTCACAATAGGACTGTAGTCATATCAGCCCAGGCAAAACCAGAAGAAGAACCAACCAACTGATCCATAAAATTATGAGAAATAATAAATCATTGGATTAAACTAGTACATTTTGAGGGTGGTTTGTTATACAGAAACACTTGCCCTCCTGGCAGTGCACCTCTCACACAGAATGCAATCCCATTAGTCTAGATGCTCTGCTTCCATCTATGCGGCAAAGTCAGTTCCAAGTGGTTTTTTTTAACATCTCCATCACTTGGTAGTTTGTATGGCACTCAGCGTCATAAATCCCAGGCTTTTTCTCAGAAACTGTTGTGAACCCACATCTTCCAAATCTTGCACATGAAACTTGATACATTTGAACCTATGTGTGGTTTCCTATTAAAATGATCATGATAGTTTTGGCCTATTGGGGGCTATCTAAAACTGAATTCTACATAGCAATGGACCTCTTATTGTTAACTTCAGTGGTCAAGTCTCAGTCTTCATCTTATTGATGTATCAGCAGCATCTGACCTAGTTGATCTCTCCTTCTGGGGATGCTTTCTTTCCTTGGCCTCATGGGAATCCCTCTCTCTCGGTTCGCATTCTATCCCCTTGGATGCTTCTCCATCGTTGCTGGGTCCTTGGATTTCTTCCCTTTTTTATGTACCCTCACTCCCTAAAGCCATCTGTAGGCTGAACCACTCCCAACACTATTTCTCCAGTCCTAATTTCTCCCTGACTTTCAGACGCCTGTATCCAACTGCCTACTGAATATCTCTAATTACAGAATGTGTGTCTTAAATTTAATCGATCCAAAATAGAATCCTTAGCTTTCTACCCCCACCTCTTCCAAAACTCCTTCTCCCCACGTCCATAAATAGTGACTCTAGTCTCAATGTTCCTGACTGCTCAGTCCAAAATCTTTGGAGTCACTGACTGCCCTCCCACATTCCATGTCTGATTGATCAGAAGATCCTTACAACCCTACCTTCAAATGTCTACAGAATCCTACCATTTTCACTACCTCCATCACCCACACCCTAGTCTAAACCACCACTGTCCCTAACCTAGACTATTAGAATAGCCTCTTGTTTGGTCTCCCAGCTTCCACCCTTGACCCCCCACAGTAACCTGTTCTGCATATGGTAACCAGAGTAACTGTAATTCCTAAGTCAATCATACCTCTCAACTGCTCAAAATCTTCCAGTGGCTTCCCATGTCACTGGAGTAAAATCCAAAGTCATGACCATAGCCAGAACGCTCTATGAGATCTGGCCTTAGCTACCTCTCTGACCTCACCTCCTACAATTCTCACCTCCACTCTCTCCACCACCACCACAAGTGGCCTTCTTGCTGTCGTACAAACGCTCCAAGTATACAGGAGAGTCTTTGCATTGCTCTTCCCACGGCCTGAAAACACCATTCTCCTGAATCTTAGCTGGTGCTCTCTTCTGCTCAAAGTGCACCTTATCAGGGAGGCTTTTCTCTGAGATCAGTGATTACTCCCATCACAAGCCACTTGGTATCTCTTCTTACCCCACCCGATACTTTGGTCCATTTCCCTCACTAGTATGCAAGCTCCACAGAGCAGATGCTTTGTTTCGTCCCTGCTGTATCCTCAGTGCTAGAACCAAACCCAGCCCAGCCTAGGTGTTCAGTATCAGTTGAATAAATGAATTCACTATCTCTTCTAGCTTTGGACCATCCACAAATTATATATTTGTCCAAGACATTTATATTTTTACATAGGCAAAAGGATACAACCAGAAAACAAGCTCTGTGGTACAAGCAGTGGAGGTCATAGTCTTACAGATGAATAACACTAAGTCTAGATTATGGAGGGCCTTGCATGACCACCCAGAATCTGGATTGTTCACCACAGGATATGGGATGCCATTAGAGGTTTTTAAGATTTTTAGGTGTAAACTGATAGAATCTGACTTATAAATAACTTTTATTGCAGACATTTAAAAAATCCTACTCAGATCAATTTGGAAGCAACTTGACACTTTCCTTTTTTATTAACTGGATTTCAGAACGTGTTGACAAGTATCGTTCATTTTGAACAGTCCTAAGTAATTCTCTGGATCAAGGCAGGGACCAGCGGGTCATTTGCGAACAGACGCCTGTGGCTGTGAACAAATAGATTTTTGCATCTGGGTCTTTTGACCACATTTTACACTTATAACACATGTACTTCTTCTCTAACACCTGTGCACAACTATATATAGCATACAAGGAATGGTGTTTTCATATCATACATGTAGGTTCTTGCCAGAGCTTTCTTCCGAGCCAGCGAGTCTGAGAAAAAAGCTGAGGGAACAGAGTGGAAGTTGTACCACGCACACCAGACTCCAGTGAGCTCACACGTGTTAACCAATATACCGCCCGACAGCCGCCTGCTTTGACAGCTGCAGGGGAGCAGCCGAGACAACAGGAGGCTTTGCCGGGCGGACAGGCTCGTGGTTGAGAAGGGAGCAGTTGAGGCCATGCGGAGCATTTGTTCATTAACTTCCTCAAAGTCAAGTGGAAAACAACGGTGGCTGGAGCAGAGGCCCTGAGACGCTGTCATCGGTGCCTCCGGCCACAGCGGCCAGCACCCCCGGGGCTGGCGGGCGGCGCTCCAGGGCTGGGAAGGGCCCTCGGGAGGGAAAGGCAGAAGTGGCCCTTCCTTACTGCTGCTCCCAGAGAAGGCCTTCAGCATCCACCCACCCTGCAGGAGCTGGAACCAGAATCGGTTCCCTAATGTAACTAGGAGTGTTATTTACAGTTAGTTTCCCCCTATTTGAACTGCATCTGCTCTTGCTTCTAGTTTTCTCACCTCTCTTCCAGAACAGCATCGAATCCTTCATCCCTTGACACGCACTCACTCTCTTTCTCTCTCCCGTGCCCCCTCCCCCTCTCTCTCCCTGCCCTTTGGTCCTCTCCCCTCCCTCCTCCCCTGCCCCTCCCCTCTCCTCTCCTTCTACTGCCTGGCTTCTCTGGGTGAGTCCCTCTCTGGGATCCCCTGCCCTTGCTTATTTATTCCTTACACCTGAGCCCAGATCTCTGGCCACACCAGCAATTCCTGTGTTACTGGTGCAAGGTTATGTATGTGGTTTATCACAGAAACAATTCATACTAAGGCTAACTATTCTGTTGATGTGCAGGCTTTAGTAGCTGAGAAACCTTAAGAAGACTTACATACGTGATACACCGACACACATGCTGAAGGAATTCAGAGAAGGGAGAGAGCCATGGTGGGTAATCCCCAACGGCCCCTCAGAGCAGGTGGGCTTTGAGTATTGCAGGAAGACTGAGTGGCCTGAGGAAGCTGGTTCTGGGACGTAGCGAGCTTAGAGTGCTGTGCACTCTCTTGGTGCTGGGCCCCTCCTCTGTGAATCGTGTTCAGGCTGGGGGCTGCGGAATGATTTGCGGGAATTTGCTCAACTCCCCAGGTCACTCCCAATATTTGTCCCCTCCCATCAGAAAAGACAGGAGGCCAGAGAGGGAGAAATCAACAGGTCTGGAGCAGCACACAGTTCTGGGTTGCCATGGCAACCCCCTTTCCACACAGCGCCCTGCCTCCTCACCAAATGTTTATCCCAGAGACACTTAAGAGACATGGAATAAGCCCTTAGACCCTGCCCGGCCCCAGGAATACCGCCTCCCTTCCCTGCCCACTCCGGTCTAGCCATAGCCAGGGGCCGCGGAGAGGAGGGAGGGCACAAAGCTTCGTTTCAAGGAAAAGATGGAGATGACCCTTCAGCTACAATTTCCCCAGTTTCCCTCACCTGAACAGTTGAGTGGTACAGGGGTGGGGAGCTGTGATTTCAGGAAGCTGGAAAGAACAGGAAGCAATAAAACCCGTATATATTAAAACCTACACATTTTACAGACTAAGAAAACTGAGGCCCAGAGAGAAGAAGTAGGGGCAGAATATGAACCAAAACCATATTTATCTATAGCTTATTTTCATTCTTAACTATTAAATAATTTTTTTTAAAGGCTCAGTTAAAGACATTCTTTAATTAGAGGGAAGTAGACGTAACTAGCTTTTTGGATGGTACCAGGAGTGTGAACTCTAAAATAGTTACCAAAAAGATAGCCGAATAAGACTGTCCTTGACCTTCATATGCGAAAACCTAGGCTTCTGGGGGCCCATTTGGGTTCTTTCTCTATTCCAAGTCACTTTTACCTCAGAGCCTACATGGATTGGCAAAACTGATTTTCCTCTCCATCAGGACAGCTTTAAAAGTCACTGGTCAAGGAACAGTACTGCTCTTCATTGGTAAGATTCTTATTTTACTTATTCACACGTTTCACAGTAGTCCTAACATAGTTCTAATTACAACCTTGAGGCCAAGTGTAGCACGCCTGAGAACAATGACTCATCCGTGATATCACAGGTAAATGGACAACAAAAGTCTGCCCCTGTGCTCATGGGACGACTTACCTAGTTAACTCATTGTCCTTAGAAGAGGGTATTTTTCCCAAATGGAAGGCAAGTCATTTACGCAGGAGAAGAGTTTTTAAGTTCACTGATGTAACATTCCTTCTGTTGTGTTCTCCATTAATGAAAGTTTTTCTTTTTCTTTTTTTTTTTTTAATATTGGAGCATAGTTGATTCACAACATTGTGTTAGTTTCAGGTATACAGCAAAGTGATTCAGTTATACATATACATGTATCTATTCTTTTTCAAATTCTTTTCCCATTTAGGTTATTACAGAATATTGAGCAGCATTCCCTGTGCGATACAGTAGGTCCTTGTTGGTTATCTATTTTAAATACAGCAGTGTGTACACGTCAATCCCAAACTCCCTAACTATCCCTCCCCGCCTTCCCCCCTGATAACCATAAGTTCATTCTCTAAGTCTGTGAGTCTGTCTGTTTTGTAAATAAGTTCATTTGTATCATTTTTCTTTTTTTTAGATTCCACATATAAGTGATATCATATGATATTTGCCTTTGTCTGACTTACTTCACTTAGTACGATAATCTCCAGGTCCATCCATGTTGATGCAAATGGCATTATTTCATTCTTTTTATCCATTAATGAAAGTTTAATTATTAACATCTGGCATTTGAAAAAAATCAGTCCTGCATAATGGCACTCTTCATTTCCATTCATTCTTTCCTGTCTTTGGTGAAGCTCACTGTCGAGCTTCAGCGCAGATCTTTCATTAGCATTTCTTATGAGGTTCTGGAGATTTTACAGGCGAAACTGATAACTTCTTAAACTTTTATGCAAATAAGTACTCAGAATGCTTGCCATGTTTAGTCACTACCATGCTGACAACTAAGTCAACTCTACCATTTTCATAGGGTCACGGGAAGTCTGGACATCCAGTGACCACAGTGAGCATGCAGAAACTAAGAGCCAGCACTTTACAACATCAAAAGCGCTTTCCAAACATTTGCTCATCTTATGATAAACTTCTCCAGACCAGCTAGACTGAGAGACACAAACAGGTCTGTGTCTTGGCTATATTCCAGCCCTGGTCCTTATCATAATGCCTGGTATGTCGGAAAGGTTTTATCAGTTTGGTTGAATGAACGGATGCCTTCCCTGAACCATTCAGTGGAGATTCAAACTTAGAGGTTAAGAGGTAGCTGGTAAGTATCACAGTCCGGATATAAGGACAAATCTTTGGCTACTAATAAGCTTTCCAGGCTCCTAGTAGACCATTACCTTGTTAGATAAAAAAAAAAAGGGTGGGGGGAGGGTGTTAGCACCAGCAGCCCTTTTTGGGGGAGGGAACAGTAGGAAAAATGGAGTCTGTTGTTTGGTTTACAAAGAGTGTAAATGTCTCAGCTGGCAGATCCTAGGGATTATTTACCAGATACAGCATGGTAACACGTGAAGATGGAGCCAGAAACATGTTAGGCCCAGGCCCGGCACTGTTCTTGCTGCCTACTTTGCACTGTTGCTGTGAGCATTAAATGAAAATGCATTGATGGTTAATTTTACGTATTGCCTTGGCTAGGCTGTGGTGCTCAGTTGTTTGGGTGAACATCAGTCTAGATGTTGCTGGAAAGCTATTTTTCAGGTGTGATTGATATTTAACTCAGGAGACTTTGGGTAAAGCAGATCACCCTCCATATGTGGGTGGGTCTCATCCAATCAGTTGAAGGCCTTGAGAGCAAAGACTAAGATTTTCTGAAGTTCTCCTCAAGACTGCAACACACAAAATGTGCCTGAGTTTTCTAGTCTGTTAAGGAATTCAGACTCAAGACTGCAGCATCAACTCTTCCCTGAGTTTCCAGCCTGCTGGCCTGCCTTACAGATTTCAGACTTGCCAGCCCCTGCAATCATATGAGCCAGTTCCTTAAAATCTCTCTCTCTAGATAGATAGATACAGATATAGCTATAGCTATAGATATATAGATAAATGGTGTGCGTGTGTGTGTGTGTGTGTGTACTACTGGTTCTGTTTCTATGAAGATCCCTGATTAATATAGTGAGTCAAGCAAGCCCCCACCCAGCCCCTGACAGAGAAAGCACACAAATGTACATTCTCTTTCATTACCTTCCCTGAATCTAGCTCCGTCTTCCTATCAAACGTATGAATGCCTGCCTGCAAGATGCCAAATGGGGCAAAGATCCAGCAACATCAATGACCTTCCCAAAGTCGTGACCGGTCCATAACAATATTAGGATCCAAATCTCCATCTTCTGACTCTTCATCTGTTTCTTCCTCTCCTTCCTGGTACCAACCTGCCTTTGCATCCCTAATTCACCCAGATGCTGTGCTCATTTAACCCTGGAAATCAGAGGTTGCCTCTGGCAAGAATGGAGCCCAGTCACGGGGGTCACAGTTACACTTTAACCTTGGATACTGACTTGGGATTTCTCTTCATCCTGCCACCAGAAAGCATTTCAGTGAGAGCTCAGCTATCTCAGTTTGTATCCACACTTGAAGCCCATCACGCAGTGAGCTGGGCCCATAGCCAAGTATCACTACTGTGACATCTGCCTCTAAGAGCCTGTGTCTCTAGCACTTTTTTCTTGATTTTTTTTCTTGTTTATGTTCAACCTGTCTGTCTGTGGTCAGTTAGCTTAGTCACATAGCCAGTGTTAAAAAAGACTCATATAGTAAAGGATTCTACTCTACTGTATAATTACCAACTGCAAAGTTTGGGGGTGTGGGTGTCCCAAGACCACCCTGAGGTTCAATAATTTACTAGAAGAACTCCTAGAACTCACTGAAAGCCATAATAATCACAGTTATGGTTTATTACAGCTGAAGAATGCAGATTAAAATCAGCCAAGGGAAAAGGTGCATAGCACAGAGTCGAGGAAAGTTCCACATGCAGAGAGCTTCCATGGAGCTGTGAATAGCGTTAACTGTTCCCAGCAACGATGTGTCACGTATGCACAGAGCATTGCCCACCAGGGATGCCCACCTGAGCCTTGGGGTGCAGAGTTTCCACTGGGATCCACGGCTAACTGCCATCATGGCTGACCCCTCTGGAGGCAGAGTGGATACCACATGGCCCAACGCCCTCATCGTATACCACGTTGTCCTGGGAGGCTCAAGGTCCCCAGGTAAAAGAAAGACACTCTTATCAAGTGGGACATTCTAAGGGCCTCGCGATCACTTCCCAGCAGCTGAGGGCAAAGTTTAGACCTTTCTTTGGGTAAGCTTCCTTTCTTCACTATACAACCCCTTTCCCCGGCACCCATGGTGTGTCAGGGGGTACCACTCAACTCTGGAGTATTCTACAGCCACCTACCACATTCCTAACTCTGACTTGTCCTCTGGAAAGGAAAGTTTCTTGTCTCAGGGGACCAGGAGAGGGACTGGGGATGACTCCATGCTGGCCATCCCTACTGTGGACACTTAATGGGATGGCAGGTCAACGTGAGGTCCACCAGGGGGTGCTCTGGCTTGTCCCTTGGCCTCCTTCACTGGAACACTCAGATGGGGGTTAGCTCCAATTCTGGGGTTAGCCCAGGATCATTCCTGTCCCAGTGAACTAACCAACTCATTCCTTTCTGCCTATTATAACCCCAGCTCAACAGACAATGGCAACCTCACTCATGTACAAATGCCTCTTCTTTCAACTGCCTAGCTTTCCACATTTGTTATGTCAGAAGTAATTCAACAAATTTGTAAAATCTACACATTACTGACATTAAGTGGTAAAACCACTTAAGTTTTACAAGTGAAGACCCCAGAACACCTTGGGGGCTCAAGACAGGCACCCCTTTTCCCACGTGTAAGGGAGAGAATCCAGACTAAGAAGAAGACAGCTGCAGGGAGGAGGATTTTAGCCACATGAGAAAAGCCGGAACTGATGGCAACTGAGACAGGTGAGGCGAGGGAGGCCGTGAGGGAGACCGGTGGGTGAGCCATGCGTGCGGGTTCTGCCCTACAGGCCCCACGCAGGCGTGAATAAGCAGGTACGAACACCCCAAGGGTGGGCGCTGGGCATTACTGGCAAGGTGTGGGGGCTCCTGCAGCCCCAGCTAAGCACTGCCTGGCATCCTCAAGCGAGCCTCCCCTCTGCCTCAGGAACGGGCACCCAGGTGAGGTCACCTTCCTGGTTCCCTCCGTCTCACAACTAACGAAAACAGGACCTGCCCCAAGTCCCACCCTCCAGGGCCCTGGAAGGGAAGCAGGGAATCCACTTTGCTAACTGGAACTAAGGTGTTACAACCAATAAGATCGGCAAGTAACACTGTCCCTTTAACAAGGGCCCCAGTGCCTTCACTCAAAAGAGACCAGTGGCAGAAAAGACGTTTTCACTTTCATAAGTGGCTTCCTTAGCCTAGCACCAATGCTGCCCACAGAGCAAAGAGACGCAACGCAGCTGACCAGCACAACACCTTTATGCCATCTCATGATCCTCCAAGAATCATGCAGACATAAAACACATTAAAGAGATTCTGTAAGGAACCTGGGTTTGCCATGTTTCAGATGTAGCAGAATCTGATTCTAGAAGCCCGGAGAGGCCAGCTTACCCCTGCCTTACCCCAGCCTTACCCCAGCTATGTCCCTCTGCGGCAAATTGGGTCTCTCCTCCCTCTGCGTTCCCACAGAACCCCGCTTGAGCAGACCCAGCCCTTGTGTCCCTCTGCCTGGCATTATCCTGTGAAGTTTGGGACAGGGAGAGGACCTTGTCTTTTTCATCTCTGAGTCCTCCAGTGCTTAACAGGTCAAAATGGAATTGCCAGCACCCTCCCTGGGCCGCACCAGCCGTGGTTCTGATTCCCAAGCTATAGGAAAGAGGGCTGCCATGTTCTCACCTCCTGCCTAGGTCAGGCCCACCTCCACTCACTTCTAGAGTGGGGAGAGCATGTGGGTGACCTAGGGAAAGGCCAGGTGCACAGCCCCCAGAAATAAAATGCAAACCGTGACAATCTGTGAAGACCGGATCTTCAGGATTGAAATCTCATCTTCCCAAATAGTGAAGGGGCCAGCTGATCAGAGACACCTGTCCCCAGGGGTGCCCTGACAGCTGAGTTCAACACTGCCTCCCCCCTATTACCATGGAGGTAGCAACAGCTAATATCCAGGGGTCAGGAGGACCTGGCACAGGATTGAAATGTACTTTACACAGATGATTACCTTTCAAATGGTCCTATTAATCATCATAACAAAAACAAGCAGTCGACTGGAGTTCCATTCCTGGTTCCTGTGTCCCAGGGGCCGTGGACTCAGTCCTCCTCTGCCCCACCTCGAGGGACCAGGAACCAAAGCTAGACCTGGCTGCTGCTAAGACATGCCGTCCACATTTTCATCTCCACTCTGTCACCAATTATCTGTGACTTTAAGCTGACTAACCTCTTCCCCTCCGATTACTTCTCTCTAAAATGGTAGTAAACCAACTCCCCAGAGGCGTTCTCTAGAGGAGCAAGGTGACACATGCCAAGAAAAGCCAGGCACACCTGCAGACGCAGCACGCACTATTTTTATGTCTTACCTGAAACCGACTGTCTCTCCACGGAGTCTGCTGTGTTGGCTTTTCTGCCCATAATATTTGTGGTCGGATCATGTCTGTATTTAAACCAAACACAATATTTAAGCCACCAGAAATAAGAAAACAAAGAGGGGAAAATTCCATCACATACTTTCTTGGTTTTTTTTTTTTTAAGTCTATTCATCCAGATGGTGATCATTAGCAGCATCGCCTGTCTGCACCTGTTACTGTTTATGTAACAGACCCCACCTATAGGCATGTGCTCGGAACCTTCTGGATGAGCCTAACAAGTGATGCTACAGGAACAGACACAACCTATAGCTCTGGGAATCACCGTTTAGTTCTTTGGTAGAGATAAGAATAGAGCTCTTGGCACTACAGGGACCTGCAAAGTCGATGACAGCTTGGCCTGAAAGCCTCAGGGACTCACATCCCTGCCTTCGATAAAGCTGCTTCCCACCCTGAAGGTACGTCCCTGCTTATAGTGAAATCAGCCCCATCAGCCAGTTGGTGTTTCCTAAAAATCCCCATGCCAGGGCCCCACTCGAGACCTACCAATCTGAATTCTTTGGAGCAGTGCCTGGGAAAACATCTATTGGGCTGGCCAAAAGGTTCATTCGGTTTTTTCCGTAAGATGG
This sequence comes from Balaenoptera borealis, assembly GCF_965194805.1. Classification (NCBI taxonomy): domain Eukaryota; kingdom Metazoa; phylum Chordata; class Mammalia; order Artiodactyla; family Balaenopteridae; genus Balaenoptera; species Balaenoptera borealis. Next base: position 109,866,016 of record NC_138864.1, read on the forward strand.
CTCTAGTAATACTTAGTTGTCTTTAACTTCATTCGAAACAATTTTGTTAGATTGTATGTGACAGCTGTCATATCAATGTGCATTTTAAAAAAGACTTATCAAAATTAGTGAATTTTTGTGCAGCCATTTTAAGATTGAAGATGGAAGGAAAAAAGCAACATTTTCAGCATATTATGCGTTATTATTTCAAGAAAGGTAAAAACGCAACCGAAACGCAAAAAAAAATTTGTGCAGCATATGGAGAAGGTGCTGTGACTGATCGAACGTGTCAAAAGTGGTTTGCAAAGTTTCGTGCTCTAGATTTCACACAGGATGATGCTCCATGGTCAGGTAGACCAGTTGAAGTTGATAGCGATCAAATCGAGACATTAATTGAGAACAATCAACGTTACACCACGCGGGAGATAGCCGACAGACTCAGAATATCCAAATCAAGCACTGAAAATCATTTGCACCAGCTTGGTTATGTTCATGACTTTGATGTTTGGGTTCCATGTAAGTTAAGTGAAAAAACCCCATCTTGACTGTATTTCCGCATGCGATTCTCTACTTAAACGTAATAAAACGTTCCGTTTTTAGAACAAATTGTGACACGCGATGCAAAGTGGATACTGTACAACAATGTGAAATGGAAGAGATCGTGGGGCGAGCGAAATGAACCACCACCAACCACACCAAATGCCGGTCTTCATCCAAAGAAGGTGATGTTGTGTATATGGTGGGATTGGAAGGGAGTCCTCTATTATGAGCCCCTTCCAGAAAACCGAACGATTAATTCCAACAGGTACTGCTCCCAATTAGACCAACGGAAAGCAGCACTTGATGAAAACTGTCTGGAATTAGTCAACAGAAAACCCATAATCTTCCGTCAGGATAATGCAAGACCACATGTTTCTTTGACGACCAGGCAAAAACAGTTGCAGCTTGGCTGGGAAGTTCTGATTCATCCGCCATATTCACCAGACATTGCATGTTTGATTTCCATTTATTTCGGTCTTTACAAAATTCTCTGAATGGAAAAAATTTCAATTCCCTGGAAGACTGTAAAAGGGACCTGGAACAGTTCTTTGCTCAAAAAGATAAAAAGTTTTGGGAAGATGGAATTATGAAGTTGCGTGAAAAATGGCAGAAGGTAGTGGAATAAAAGGATGAATACACTGTTCAATAAAGTTCTTGGTGAAAATGAAAAATGTGTCTTTTATTTTTACTTACAAACCGAAGGCACTTTTTGGCCAGCCCAATGTTTTAAACACCCATGTGATTCTGACACTGGGTTGAGCTTTGGGTCTTCTGGACTGAAAGAAGCTCAAGGCTTTGAGTGGAGACCTTGGTTCTGTTCCAGGCTTGGTGATAAATTCCTGTCCTTCCTGTATAACTCTGGGCAAGCCACTGTCCTCTGGGCCTGACAGTCTCTCAAATAAGGATACTGGACTAGAATAAGTGATTCCTGCTTGTGTTCCAGGAGCCCTAGGGTTTCCTTGGAGGCTCCAGAAGTTTCTAAATGGAAAGTGGTAGAAATAGAGTAGTTTGGGCTCTGGGTTCCCTGCCTCAAGAGTTAATCACAGGGCTGCTAAAAATCTATTGACAATGGTCTGACATTAAGCAAGAGCAAGTGGGAACATCTGCCTGGGACACAGGAAATACACAGCCCTGGATGTGTTCAAGGTGGCTTAAATGAGCATGATTATTCCAGAAATCACATTTTTAAAACGTGAATCCCTGAGGGAGTCAGGATTTGGACTGCGGGACCTTGAGAGTAGTTATCACTTCATTTCTGGGAGCCGTGATTTCCTCACCCTTCAAAGGAACGGGTAAAACTGGACTCCATTTAGGGGGTCTCACATTTTGCCATTCCAGAGGTGAACACAGTCTGCCTTGCGTCCGCCCCCCTACACCGCGAGCAGACAGGACCTGTGCCTAGAACCAGGCTGAGTCAGCTGACCCCCCCCCGGGAACCCACTGCACAGCCTTGACCTCATTATCATTTGCTCTGGAATGAACTGTGTCTTCCCAAGTGCATAAGCTGAAGCCCTAACCCCAAGGTGATTGTATTTGGAGGTAATTAAGGGTAAATGAGGCCATAAGGGTAGGGTTCTAACCTGATAGGATTGTTGACCTTGGAAGAAGAGACACCAGCGAGCTCTCTCTCCACACGTGCATGCACCCAGGAAAGGCCATGTGAGGACACAGTGAGAAGGTGGCCGTCTGCAAGCCAGGAAGGAAGTCCTCACCAGAACCCGGCCACGCTGGCACCTGATCTCTGATTTCCAGCCTCCACTGTGAGAAAGTGCAGAAACTGTGAGAAAATAAATGTCTGTTGTTTAAGCACCCCCAGTCTGTGGTATTTTGTTATGGCCGCCCCAGCTGAGACACCATCACACCATGACCAGTTGAGTTCCTCGGCCATGGTCACTTGAAGCAGCCCACAGCTGTGTGTGCATGGCTCATTCTGCCTCATGGCAGCTACTTCATCATAAGAAAGTCACTTGCTCTCATTTAGAGTGTGTGTCTTTTCTCCCACACTAATATGCAAGCTCCCTGGGGGCTAGGGGCTTGACATCCTTTTTCTTTCTTATCTGCAAAACTCTCACAAGGTCGGCCTGCCAGATATTTTACCAGAAGAATAAAGAGACCCTCCAGGAGGGGACGGTCAGGAAGATAGCGGAAGAGTAAGACGCGGAGATCACCTTCCTTCCCACAGATACAGTAGAAATACATCTACACGTGGAAATGCTCCTACAGAAGAACACCCACTGAACGCTGACAGAAGACGTCAGACCTCCCAAAAGGCAAGAAAATCCCCACGTACTTGGGTAGGGCAAAAGAAAAAAGAAATAACAGAGACAAAAGAATAGGGACGGGACCTGCACCTCTGGGAGGGAGCTGTGAAGGAGGAAAGGTTTCCACACACTAGGAAGCCCCTTCATGGGCGGAGACTGCGGGTGGCGGAAGGGGGAGCTTCGGAGCCACGGAGGAGAGCGCAGCCACAGGGGTGCGGAGGGCAAAGCGGAGAGACTCCCACACGGAGGATCGGTGCTGAGTAGCACTCACCAGCCCGAGAGGCCTGTCTGCTCAGCCGCCAGGGCGGGCGGGGCTGGGAGCCGAGGCTCAGGCTTCGGTGCTAGCCGGGAGGGAGTCCGGGAAAAAGTCTGCAGCTGCCGAAGAGGCAAGAGACATTTTCTTGCCTCTTTGTTTCGCGGCGCGCAAGGAGAGGGGATTCAGAGAGCTGCCTAAACGAACTCCAGAGACGGGCGCGAGCCGCAGCTATCAACGAGGACCCCAGAGGCGGGCGCGAGCCGCCGCTTTCAGCGCGGATCCCACAGCAACAGGGACGCAGAGGGAAAAACGGTGAGATTCCCGCACAGAGGCTCGGCGCCAAGCAGCACTCACCAGCCCGAGAGGCTTGTCTGCTCCCCCGCCGGGGCGGGCGGGGGCTGGAAGCCGAGGCTCGGGCTTCGGTCGGATCGCAGGGAGAGGACTGGGGCTGGCGGCTTGAACACAGCCTGAAGGGGTTAGCGCACCACAGCTAGCCGGGGGGGGGGGGGGGGGGGGGTCCGGGAAAATGTCTGCAGCTGTCGAAGAGGCAAGAGACTTTTTCTTGTCTCTTTGTTTCGTGGCGCACAAGGAGAGGGGATTCAGAGCGCCGCCTAAACGAACTCCAGAGATGGGCGCGAGCTGCGGCTATCAACGCGGACCCCAGAGACGGGCGTGAGACGCTGGGGCTGCTGCTGCCGCCAGCAAGAAGCCTGTGTGCGAGCACAGGTCACTCTCCACACCGCCCCTCCCGGGAGCCCGTGCAGCCCGCCACGGCCAGGGTCCCGTGATCCGGGGACAACTTCCCCGGGAGAACACACGGCGCGCCTCAGGCTGCTGCAACGTCACGCCGGCCTCTGACGCCGCAGGCTCGCCCCACCTCCTCTGTACTGCTCCCTCCCCCCGGCCTGAGTGAGCCAGAGCCCCTGAAGCAGCTGCTCCTTTAACCCCGCTCTGTCTGGGCGGGGAACAGACACCCTCAGGCGACCTACACGCAGAGGCGGGTCCAAATCCAAAGCTGAACCTCAGGAGCTGTGCGAACAAAGAGGAGAAAGGGAAATCTCTCCCAGCAGCCTCAGAAGCAGCGGATTAAAGCTCCACAAACAACTTGATGTGCCTGCATCTGTTGAATACCTGAATAGACAACGAATCATCCCAAATTCAAGAGGTGGACTTTGGGAGCAGGATATATTAATTTTTCCCCTTTTCCTTTTTTTGTGAGTGTATATGTGTATGCTTCTGGGTGAGATTTTGTCTGTATAGCTTTGCTTTCACCATTAGTTCTAGGGTTAGGTCCGTCCGTTTTTTTTTTTTTTTTACTTAAAAAAACTTTTTTTTCCTAATAAATGTTTTCTTAATAATTTTTTCCTTATTTTCTATTTTTAGAAATTAAAAAAAATTTTTAATAAGTTTTTTCATATTTTTTATTTTAAAAAATTAAAATTTTTTTTCTTAATAAATTTTTTTTAATTTTTTTTCTTAATTTTTATTATAAAAAATTAATAAATCTATTTTTAAAAATTCAAAAAAAATTTTTTTCTGAATGCATTTATTCTTAATAATTTTTTTTCTTATTTTTTATTATAACAGCTTTATTTTATTTTATTTTATCCTCTTTCTTTCTTTCTATTTTTACCTCCCTTATATTCTGAGCCATGTGGATGAAAGGCTCTTGGTGCTCCAGCCAGGCATCAGGGCTGTGTCTCTGAGGTGGGAGAGCCAACTTCAGGACACTGGTCCACAAGAGACCTCCCAGCTCCACGTAATACCAAACGGCGAAAATCTCTCAGAGATCTCCATCTCAACATCAAGACCCAGCTTCACTCAACGACCAGCAAGTTACAGTGTTGGACACCCTATGCCAAACAACTAGCAAGACAGGAACACAGCCCCATCCATTAGCAGAGAGGCTGCCTAAAATCATAATAAGGCCACAGACACCCCAAAACACACCACCAGACGTGGACGTGCCCACCAGAAAGACAAGATCCAACCTCATCCACCAGAACACAGGCACTAGTCCCCTCCACCAGGAAGCCTACACAACCCACTGAACCAACCTTAGCCACTGGGGACAGATACCAAAATCAAAGGGAACTACAAACCTGCAGCCTGTGAAAAGGAGACCCCAAACACAGTAGGATAAGCAAAATGAGAAGACAGAAAAACACACAGCAGATGAAGGAGCAGGGTCAAAACACACCAGACCTAACAAAGGAAGAGGAAATAGGCAGTCTACCTGAAAAAGAATTCAGAATAATGATAGTAAAGATGATCCAAAATCTTGGAAATAGAATAGACAAAATGCAAGAAACATTTAACAAGGATGTAGAAGAACTAAAGAGGAACCAAGCAACGATGAAAAACACAATAAATGAAATTAAAAATACTCTAGACGGGATCAATAACAGAATAACTGAGGCAGAAGAACGGATAAGTGACCTGGAAGATAAAATAGTGGAAATAACTACTGCAGAGCAGAATAAAGAAAAAAGAATGAAAACAACTGAGGACAGTCTCAGAGACCTCTGGGACAACATTAAACACACCAACATTCGAATTATAGGGGTCCCAGAAGAAGAAGAGAAAAAGAAAGGGACTGAGAAAATATTTGAAGAGATTATAGTTGAAAACTTCCCTAATATGGGAAAGGAAATAGTTAATCAAGTCCTGAAAGCACAGAGAGTCCCATACAGGATAAATCCAAGGAGAAACACGCCAAGACACATATTAATCAAACTATCAGAAATTAAATATAAAGAAAACATATTAAAAGCAGCAAGGGAAAAACAACAAATAACACACAAAGGAATCCCCATAAGGTTAACAGCTGATCTTTCAGCAGAAACTCTGCAAGCCAGAAAGGAGTGGCAGAATATACTTAAAGTGATGAAGGAGAAAAACCTACAACCAGGGTTACTCTACCCAGCAAGGATCTCATTCAGATGTGATGGAGAAATTAAAACCTTTACAGACAAGCAAAAGCTGAGAGAGTTCAGCACCACCAAACCAGCTTTACAACAAATGCTAAAGGAACTTCTCTAGGCAAGAAACACAAGAGAAGGAAAACACCTACAATAACAAACCCAAAACATTTAAGAAAATGGGAATAGGAACATACATATCGATAATTACCTTGAATGTAAATGGGTTAAATGCTCCCACCAAAAGACACAGACTGGCTGAATGGATACAAAAACAAGACCTGTATATATGCTGTCTACAAGAGACCCACTTCAGACCTAGAGACACATACAGACTGAAAGTGAGGGGATGGAAAAAGATATTCCATGCAAATGGAAATCAAAAGAAAGCTGGAGTAGCAATTCTCATATCAGACAAAGTAGACTTTAAAATAAAGACTATTACAAGAGACAAAGAAGGACACTATATAATAATCAAGGGATCGATCCAAGAGGAAGGTATAACAATTGTAAATATTTATGCACCCAACATAGGAGCACCTCAATACACAAGGCAAATACTAACAGCCATAAAAGGGGAAATCGACAGTAACACAATCATAGTAGGGGACTTTAACACCCCACTTTCACCAATGGACAGATCATCCAAAATGAAAATAAATAAGGAAACACAAGCTTTAAATGATACATTAAACAAGATGGACTTAATTGATATTTATAGGACATTCCACCCAAAAACAACAGAATACACATTTTCTCAAGTGCTCATGGAACATTCTCCAGGATAGATCATATCTTGGGCCACAAATCAAGCCTTGGTAAATTTAAGAAAATTGAAATTGTATCAAGTATCTTTTCCGACCACAACGCTATGAGACTAGATATCAATTACAGGAAAAGATCTGTAAAAAAATACAAACACATGGAGGCTACACAATACACTACTTAATAACGAAGTGATCACTGAAGAAATCAAAGGGGAAATCAAAAAATACCTAGAAACAAATGACAATGGAGACACAACGACCCAAAACCTATGGGCTGCAGCAAAAGCAGTGCTAAGAGGGAAGTTTATAGCAATACAAGCCTACATCAAGAAACAGGAAACATCTCGAATAAACAACCTAACCTTGCACCTAAAGCAATTAGAGAAAGAAGAGCAAAAAAACTCCAAAGCTAGCAGAAGGAAAGAAATCATAAAGATCAGATCAGAAATGAAGGAAACAATAGCAAAAATCAATGAAACTAAAAGCTGGTTCTTCGAGAAGATAAACAAAATTGATAAACCATTAGCCAGACTCATCAAGAGAAAAAGGGAGAAGACTCAAATCGATAGAATTAGAAATGAAAAAGGAGAAGTAACCACTGACACTGCAGAAATACAAACGATCATGAGAGATTACTACAAGCAACTCTATGCCAATAAAATGGACAACTTGGAAGAAATGGACAGATTTTTAGAAATGCACAACCTACTGAGACTGAACCAAGAAGAAATAGAAAATATGAACAGACCAATCACAAGCACTGAAATTGAAACTGTGATTAAAAATCTTCCAACAAACAAAAGCCCAGGACCAGATGGCTTCACTGGCGAATTCCATCAAACATTTAGAGAAGAGCTAACACCTATCCTTCTCAAACTCTTCCAAAATATTGCAGAGGGAGGAACACTCCCCAACTCATTCTACGAGGCCGCCATCACCCTGATACCAAAACCAGACAAAGATGTCACAAAGAAAGAAAACTACAGGCCAATATCACTGATGAACATAGATGCAAAAATCCTCAACAAAATACTAGCAAACAGAATCCAACAGCACATTAAAAGGATTATAGGGCTTCCCTGGTGGTGCAGTGGTTAAGAATCTGCCTGCCAATGCAGGGGACACGGGTTCGGGCCCTGGTCTGGGAAGATCCCACATGCTGCAGAGCAACTAAGCCTGTGCGCCACAACTACTGAAGCCCGCGTGCCACAACTACTGAAGCCTGTGCATCTAGAGCCCATGCTCTGCAACAAGAGAAGCCACAGCAATGAGAAGCCCTCACACTGCAAAAAAGAGTAGCCCCCACTTGCTGCAACTAGAGAAAGCCCATGCGCAGCAACGAAGACCCCATGCAGCGAAAAATAATAAATAAAATTAATTTATTAAAAAAAAAAAAAAAGGATTATACACCATGATCAAGTGGGGTTTATTCCAGGAATGCAAGGATTCTTCAATATATGCAAATCAATCAACGTGATACATCATATTAACAAATTGAAGGAGAAAAACCATATGATCATCTCAATAGATGCAGAGAAAGCTTTCGACAAAATTCAACACCCATTTATGATAAAAGCCCTGCAGAAAGTAGGCATAGAGGGAACTTTCCTCAACATAATAAAGGCCATATATGACAAACCCACAGCCAACATTGTCCTCAATGGTGAAAAACTGAAACCATTTCCACTAAGATCAGGAACAAGACAAGGTTGCCCACTCTCACCACTATTATTCAACATAGTTTTGGAAGTGTTAGCCACAGTAATCAGAGAAGAAAAAGAAATAAAAGGAATCCAAATCGGAAAAGAAGAAGTAAAGCAGTAAAGCTGTCACTGTTTGCAGATGACATGACACTATACATAGAGAATCCTAAAACTGCCACCAGAAAACTACTAGAGCTAATCAGTGAATTTGGTAAAGTAGCAGGATACAAAATTAATGCACAGAAATCTCTTGCATTCCTACATACTAATGATGAAAAATCTGAAAGTGAAATTAAGAAAACACTCCCGTTTACCATTGCAACAAAAAGAATAAAATATCTAGGAATAAACCTACCTAAGGAGACAAAAGACCTGTATGCAGAAAATTATAGGACACTGATGAAAGAAATTAAAGATGATACAAATAGATGGAGAGATATACCATGTTCTTGGATTGGAAGAATCAACATTGTGAAAATGACTCTACTACCCAAAGCAATCTACAGATTCAATGCAATCCCTATCAAACTACCACAGGCATTTTTCACAGAACTAGAACAAAAAATTTCACAATTTGTATGGAGACACAAAAGACCCCGAATAGCCAAAGCAACCTTGAGAACGAAAAATGGAGCTGGAGGAATCAGGCTCCCTGACTTCAGACTTTATTACAAAGCTACAGTAATCAAGACAGTTTGGTACTGGCACAAAAACAGAAATATAGATCAATGGAACAGGATAGAAAGCCCAGAGATAAACCCACGCACATATGGTCACCTTATCTTTGATAAAGGAGGCAAGCATATACAGTGGAGAAAAGACAGTCTCTTCAATAAGTGGTGCTGGGAAAATTGGACAGGTACATGTAAAAGCATGAAATTAGAACACTCCCTGACACCTTACACAAAAATAAACTCAAAATGGATTAAAGACCTAAGTGTAAAGCCAGACACTATCAAACTCTTAGAGGAAAACATAGGCAGAACACTCTATGACATAAATTGCAGCAAGATCCTTTTTGACCCAGCTCCTAGAGAAATGAAAATAAAAACACAAATAAACAAATGGGACCTAATGAAACTTAAAAGCTTTTGCACAGCAAAGGAAACCATAAACAAGATGAAAAGACAACCCTCAGAATGCGAGAAAATATTTGCAAATGAAGCAACTGACAAAGGATTAATCTCCAAGATTTACAAGCAGCTCATGCAGCTCAATAACAAAAAAACAAACAACCCAATCCAAAAATGGGCAGAAGACCTAAACAGACATTTCTCCAAAGAAGATATACAGATGGCCAACAGACACATGAAAGAATGCTCAACATCCTTAATTATTAGAGAAATGCAAATCAAAACTACAATGAGGTATCATCTCACACCGGTCAGAATGGCCATCATCAAATAATCTAGAAACAATAAATGCTGGAGAGGGTGTGGAGAAAAGGGAACCCTCTTGCACTGTTGGTGGGAATGTAAATTGATACAGCCACTATGGAGAACAGTATGGAGGTTCCTTAAAAAACTAAAAATAGAACTACCATACGACCCAGCAATCCCACTACTGGGCATATACCCTGAGAAAACCATAATTCAAAAAGAGTCATGTACCAAAATGTTCATTGCAGCTCTATTTACAATAGCCAGGACATGGAAGCAACCTAAGTGTCCATCATCGGATGAATGGATAAAGAAGATGTGGCACATATATACAATGGAATATTACTCAGCCATAAAAAGAAATGAAATGGAGGTATTTGTAATGAGGTGGATGGAGTTAGAGTCTGTCATACAGAGTGAAGTAAGTCAGAAAGAGAAAAACAAATACAGTATACTAACACATATATATGGAATCTAAGGAAAAAAAAAAAAAAAAAAAGGTCATGAAGAACCTAGGGGCAAGATGGGAATAAAGACACAGACCTACTAAAGAATGGACTTGAGGATATGTGGAGGGGGAGGGGTGAGATGTGACAGGGTGAGAGAGTGTCATGGACATATATACACTACCAAATATAAAATAGGTAACTAGTGGGAAGCAGCCGCATAGCACAGGGAGATCAGCTCGGTGCTTTGTGACCACCTAGAGGGGTGGGATGGGGAGGGTGGGAGGGAGGGAGATGCAAGAGGGAAGAGAAATGGGAACATATTTTATATGTATAACTGATTCACTTTGTTATAAAGCAGAAGCTAACACACCATTGTAAGGCAATTATACTTCAATAAAGATGTTTAAAAAAAAAAACAAAAAAAAACCCGAGAGTGATTGTGTAGGCATGGAAATGTAGGTTTTAGAAATGCAGATTTCTGAATGGAGCCGCGCTGAGGCCCCAGGTCTGACCTCTGTGTGTCCCTGGGTGGACAGAGACCCAGAAGAAGGGCAAAGACCAGAGAACCGGAGAGGAGGCAGAACGAAGAGCAGGACTTAGTTCACAAAGAGGGAAGCGGGGAGCAGGGCAGCAGGATTCGACTCTGTGGCACTTCCATGGTAGATGGGGAGAGGGATGTGTAGGACCAGCCGGAAACACACAGGAGCGTGGTAGTGGTGACGGGAGCCCAGGCTTAACCCTTGCCCTGTGCCAGGCACTGTTCAAAGAGCTCTGTGATGGATTCGTTCATCCTCACAACAACCCTATGAGGGAAGTTCTACATCCCCATCATATACGGGGAAACAGGCAAAATGGGCTAAATAGCTCGCCTGAGTTCACAGAGCTAGTGAATGGCAGACCCAGCATCTGTCTCCCCTGAGATATCCAAGGGCCTATCTGCCTGGGAGGGCAGCCCCTCACGCCCCGCAAAGGGAGGAAGAGAAAGGCACAGACATCCCCTGAGGGATGAGGAGCCCAGCGGTGGGGCCCAGTGCAGGCGAAGAAGGGGAGCGGGAGGTCACTTCCCAGGGCACTCAGGTGGTTCGCACTTCAGCAGGGCTGCAGCCCTCGCGTCCTGGCCCCTCATTCAGGGCTCTTTCCATTTCTCGTGCCGCCTGTCAACTCTAGGTTGGGGCAGAACCACGATGAAGGCAGAGAGTGAGGTCTGGGGCACATCGGGAAGGTTCACTGCTCTGAGGCGGGACCCATCTGGGGGTCACAAGCGACGTGCTGAGACAGAAAGGCCGCTGTGGGTTGGCGCAACAAGGAAGACAAACCCCTTCCCTGCCATTCCTTCCCTTCTCTCTCCCCAAGCCAGTGAGGGACTGGGCCCTGACACTGGCTCCTTCAGTGTTAAAGCATTTCGAAGCCTGGTAAACCAAAATGCAAATAAATCATCTGGTGTGGGTTACCCAGAGCTGAAGTTCAGAGGGTCTGATTAGCTCTTCAGTGACGCTGGGGGGCCTCGCTGGAGGACTGGAGCACAGCAGGGTAGCTGTGCACAGCACGAGGCCCACCCTGGGCAGGAGCCGCTCAGAGCAGCAGAGACACAGGGGCACCAGGAGGAAGCGGGGGACCAGAGACAAGATGAGGACGACATCAAGATGTCCCCCCCAACGCACACACACACACAGCCTTTGGGCAGCCCTGGCGTAGAAGGTGCCTCCTTGAGCCCAGGTGTGCGTGGGCATCCTGCTGATGCTGTGTGGGGGAGGAGCGGGGCAGGTACAGCGTTCCCCTGTGACTATCTGTTCTTCCACCTCCACTTTGCCCTAAGATGCTCCTTTACCCCACATGCCACCTTCTCCCTCTGACGGACTCCCTTCCCTATCCCTGCTCCCCTTGGCTCCCCATCCCTCCCTTGCTGTCCCTACCCTCCGCCCTTTCAGGGAGGAGCCAGCAGAACAGGGCTGGCGTTGATGCCCACAGCCAAGGGCTCATAAAGCCGTGCTCACAGGTTCACTCACTGGCATGAACACAGGTAAAACACCCAGAACGGTGTCTAGACTTGGTAAGCACCGGGCCTTAGTTCTTTCCTCCAGGCAGGGCTCTGCCAAGGGCAGGAACATGAAGACACTTAACATTCGGTACTTTAAAAAGGCTGAGGTGTCCCCCAGTGTCATGTTGCTCCCAATTTAACAACCAGGAGAGGAGTGGGCAGCTGCAAAAGAGATGCTGCCAGTTCAAATCCAAAGCTGGTCCCACGGTCTGTTGGTTCTTTAGCTTCAAGGAAAGCTTCATGCTTTCCATGCTCATCTTTCCCAAAATGGCACCCTAGGCACCACTTCCTTCATCCCCAGGTGCCCTGGGAGGTAGGTATGGGCAGGGCATGGGTTGCAGCCTTACAGCAGAAGGCTAGAAAGGGGGTCTGAGTTATTTTTCACTGTTCCAAAAAAAGATTACACCTGTAAAAGAATGAAATTAGACTTCCTCACCCCGTACACAAAAATTAACTTAAAATGGACCTTAGACCTAAATGTAAAAGCTAAAACTATAAAACTCTTAGAAGAAAACATAGGAGTAAATTTTCATGGCCTTGATTTAGGCAATGGTTTCTTAGATCTGACTCCCAAACCACAAGCAACAAAAGAAAAAAATGATTTAGAAATACATTGGACTTCATAAAAATTAAGGAAGTTTTTGTGCTACAAATGACACATCGAGTAAGTGAAAAGACAATCCACAGAATGGGAGAAAATATGGGCAAATCATGCATCTCATAAGGGATTTGTTTCCAGAATATATAAAGAACTCTTACAACAAAAAGATAAGCCAATTTTTTAAATAGACAAAGGACCTGAAAAGATATATCTCCAAAGAAGACATAAAACTGGCTAATAAGCACACAAAAAGATCCTGTTGGTCATCAAGAAAATGTAGATGTACCACTTCACACTCACTAGGATGGGTGTGCTCAAAAAGATAGACAATAAGTATTGATGAGGATACGGAGAAATTAGAACCCTTATGTACTGCTGGTGGGAAAGTAAAATGGTCCAGCCACTTTGGAAAGCAGTGTGGCAGCTCCCCCAAATCTTAAGCATAGGTACCCTATGACCTAGCAGTTCCACTCCTAAGTATACACCCAAGAGAAGTGGAAATGAAAGTCTGCACAAAAGCTTACACACCAATGCTCATAGCAGTATTTTTCATAACAGCCAAAAAGTGGAAACTACGCAAATCTTCATCAATAAAATGTGGTACATTCATATAATGGAATGTTGTTTGATAATAAAAATGAATGAAGTTCTGACGCATGCTACATGGGTGAACCTTGAAAACATAGTGCTGAGAGAAGCCAGTCACAAAAGATGATTCCATTTACACGAAACTGCCAGAATAAGCAAAGCTAAAGAGAAAGAAAGCAGATTAGTGGTTTCCTGGGGCTGAGGATATGGGGGGCGGGGGCATTGTGCATAGAGAGTGATTGCTAATGGCCATAGGGTTTCTTTTTGGGGTGATGAAAATGCACTAAAATTAGATTGTGGTGATGGTTGAATGACCCTGTGAATATACTAAAAGACACTGAAATGTACATTTGCGAGGGGTGAATTGTGTGGTATGTGAATTATATTTCAACAAAGCTGTGTTTTGTTTTTTTTAATTAATGAAATTGGTGTAACCCCATTTAGAAACTGAATAGGCCAACTGAAATGTCAAGTCTTGCTTTTGACTGGAATCCCACAGTTTGGCAATAATGATAGTTTCATATTGACTACTAGTTGGTTAGTAGAACTACTTTTCACTTAATACTTGAGTATTTACATTCTGCCAGGCCCTGTGATAACGTCAGTGAAATAAAGTATCAATAATAAAGAAATGGATTAGGATGTAAGTGGTTGGTTAGACAACCCCTGGGACCATGATGAAGACATAACGGGTTGAAAAAGGTCTTAGCTGGGTAGGAGCCTCTGGACCAAGAAGACAGCCAGGCCATGTGGCCTCTCGCCTCACCGCCAGGAACAAGGCGTGTTTTGATGCCTCTGAGCCCCCAGCTCAGGTCTGGGGAAAGCTTCTCAGTCTGAGAGGAAGGGCCAGGCCCTTTGGGCATCCAGGAGTCCTCTCTCATCACCCACTGTTGGCTCTGTAATCTCCCAACCAGCGTCTAAAGTGCCCTGAGATTTTCTTCTCCAAGACAGGTGGCGTCTCCATCCCAGCAAAGGCCTATAGCTCCTGGCACGGGGGCCGCTCCCCTCAGAGTCCATGGCAGCTCAGCCCTCTCCTGCCATGATGGGGAGCGTCTTACACTTCCATGCCTGTTAATGAGCTGGGAGAAGCGGGGTGAACAGTGTGTGATGAAATTCACAGATGATACTCATTTGGGAGGTGCAGGAAACACCAGCTCTAGGAGAGAAGGCAAACAATCTGTGGAGGGAGAGGTTAGAAACCCAGACAAGCGATCACCCAGCGAGGCATGTTAGAAAACAATGCCTGTGAACAAACACTACTGGCAGAGAGAAGGAGCAGAGACCTAGGAGATACAAGTGTTGACGTCGGCTCATGGCAATAATCTACAGCAAATCAGATGGGGATGTGCCAGTGGAAAAGGTTGTGCAATTTGGAGCCATTAGCTCAGCCTGTCAAAGCAGAGCATGCCAATTCTTCTAACAGAGACCTTGGTCCTACCATGATGGGAGCAAAAACCTTCTTTTTCAAAGATATTTCTGTGTCTGCTGGCATTCTCCTGGGTGACATTCACAGGAGTTTTGAGAACATAAAGATTTGTCAGGACTGACACGAGGCTCTACAAATGTTGCCTACTGTGGCTTCATAGCTGACGATGTGGGTCAGCTGAGCAGCTGGTCAACGGCAACAGATCCTGTAATATGAAGAAAAGCTGGCCAAAGCTGTGGGGAGTAGTGTGGAGTCAAGGATACTCACAGAAGGAGGAGTGGACAGAAGCAGAAAGATCTCTGGCAGGTGTAGCTGGGGTGGGGTGGGGTTGGAAGCAACAGATACTTGCTAGTGAGCTGGGGCTGGGTGAGAAATGCCGGGTGCTATGGACTGAATTGTGTCCCCTTCAAATTTATATGTTGAAGCCCTAACCCCCAATGTGACCTTTGGAAGGTTAGATGAGGGCAGGAGGGTGGGGCCCTTATAATGGGATTAGTGGCTTTTAAGGAAGGGGCACAGTTGTGAGGACACAGCAAGAAAGCAGCTGTCTTCCAGCTGGTAAGATTTCTCACTAGGAACTGAATCAGTCAGCACCTTGGTCTTGGACTTCCCAGTCTCCAGAGCTGTGAGAAATAAATATTTGTTGTTTAAGCCATGCAGTCTATGATATTTTGTTATAGCAGCCAGGCTGACTAAGACACCAGGTGTCCTCAATCAGGCAAATGGTCTTGCTCATATTATGGCAAGGGACTCAGGGAACATGAACTCACAATAATTACTGAAAGCCCTGGATCTCTACAAATACATAAGAACCACTACCCTCCAGACACTGATAACACAGCATGGAGCCAAAAATGGAGACTTACTCTCATGGCGTTTATGTGCTATGGACTTCACCCTATGGCTAGCAGTTCAATAAAGGCATTTCTCAGTGACCTTGAGCTAATGCCCTTCCAATGCAGTATTTTCCTAAGATTTCAACTGATATAAGGATGGACTTCAGAATAGACCAACTCCATGCCTCTCAGAGAAAAGCTTATTAGGTGCCAGACATTGTAATGAAGCACCTCAGATTTTTGAAACTTGTTATTACATCAGCCCCATGGAAGTTATATTTTTATCCCCACTTTACAGATTATAAAACAGACTTGAAGAGGTTTAAGTAACTTTCCAGAGTTCACACGGCTTTCAGGTTAACAGAGCCAGGACTCAAGATAAGGTATGTCTCACTGTAAAACTCTGCCATAACTGTATATTCATCATGCACTGTGTTATGGTTATGTATGAAACACTCAGCATCCTTTACGCAAATAAACATCTTCCACTAGTTGGGAACCATTATTCTGGAGGCCAGAATGCTCCACTGATCTCTTGGTTGCCCAACTTCAGCATCTCTGGGGAGCTATGCCTCCCAAGAAGACGGTACAATCTATAATTCTCAGGTGATGCCAGGGAGTCTATAATTTAAACACCCCAGGTGATCATTTTTAGATGCACATAAATCAGATTTACTATTATTCTATAGAGAAATTGTTTTTGCCTATACTCGTACCTTTTTCTAAAATATTTATTTATTTATTTTTGGCTGTGTCGGGTCTTCGTTGCGGTGCACAGGCTTCTCATTGTGGTGGCTTCTCTTGTTGCAGAGCATGGGCTCTAGGTGCGCAGGCTCAGTAGTTGTGGCTCGCAGGCTTAGTTGCTCCGCGGCATGTGGGATCTTCCCGGACTAGGGCTCGAACCCATGTCCCCTGCATTGGCAGGTGGATTCTTAACCACTGTGCCACCAGGGAAGCCCTGGATTTCTTTTTAAAACATCTTTATTGAGATGTAATTCACATATCATAAAATTCACCCATTTAAAGCGCACAGGTCAATAGCTGTTAGTATATTCAGACTTGCACAACTATTACCACAATCTAATTTTTGAATGTTTTCTTCACACCTTTTAGCAGTCACGCCTCATCTTCCCTAACACCTGGCCCCCGACAACCTCTAATCCACTTTCTGTCTCTCTGGATTTGCCTGTTCTGGTCATTTCATATAAATGGAATCACACACTATGTCTTTTTTGTGTGACTGGCTTCTTTCCCTTCGATTAATATTTTTCAGGCTCATCCACATGGTAGCAAGCATCAGAACTTCATTCCTTTTTATTATCAAATAATAATCCATTATATGGATAGGCCACATTTTGTTGTTGTTGTTGTTTATTCATTCATCAGTTGATGGGCATTTGGGTTGTTCCTCCTTTTTGGCTATTATGAATAATGCTGCTATGAACATTCATGTACAAGTGTTTATAGGGGGCCTATGTTTTCATTTCTCTTGGGTATATTCCTAGGGGTGGAGTTGCTGGGTCATATAGCAATTCTATGTTTAACCATCTGAGGAACTTCCAGACTCTTCCAAAGCAGCTGCACCATTTCACTCTGACCAGCAGTGTATGAGAATTCTAATTACTCCACATCCTCACCAATACTTGTTTATGTTATTCTTTTTGATCACAGCCTTCCTAGTGGGTATGAAGTGATATCTCACTATGGTTTTGACTGGTGTTTCCCTAACAATTAGTGATGCTGTCTTTTCATTCGTTTATTGGCCATTTGTATATTTTCTTTGGAGAAAGGTCTATTAAGAGCCTTTGGCTACTTTCCATTTGGTTTTGATGGACCTGACTGGGGACTTCATTTAACACTATTCTACTCCATGACCAGAGATTCAAAGTCTAACCTTCACCAAGCATTTGGTGAGGAGACTCAGGTGACAGATTATAAGGATTTCATTAAAATCCCAACCCCTCCTGAGAAGAAAGCTAGCCTGAAATTTGTGCCTTAATGATGGAAGGAGAACAGGGAGTGGGAGAGAAGACTGTATCTTTGTCAAACGTAGAGGGATCAGTTAGGAGGTTCTCAGCTTCAAGTAACAGCAAACCCAATTCAACCACATAAATGAAATGCATAAATATACCACCTCTTGTAACAGAAAGTCCAATGATAGAGCAGTTCAGCTGATGCCTGGCCTCTACTCATGTTTTGCCTCTGCTACCCCCATGTCTTGGTTTCTGCCCTCAGGCCCGTCATTCCATGATCATAACGTGGGCACCAAAGCTCCAGGCCTCATATACTCACAAAACACCACCAAAGGCCATCAGGGGAAATATGACCCAGCCTCACTAGTGTTGCTTTTTAAGTTTCCCAGAAGCACCCAGGAAACTTCCCTCACACTCCATTGGCAAGAATTATGTCACATGTCCATTCCTAAACCAATCACTGGCAAGGAAAGTGATTGCCTTAAGTTAATCAAGATTCATCCCTGGGGCTGGGTAGGGAAGGCTAGTTTCCCCTGAAAGGCTGATACTTGAACAAACTCAAGGTTCTATCAGTAAAGAAGGGTATTCACGCTTAGGTAAGCCACAGCAAACATCATTTATTACATGCTAGAGGGAGAAATTATGGGAAAAAGACCTGGAAGAGACCTTGACCCTCTTACATCACCCTCTACAGATTTATAGAGATTCTCCTGAAGGACATTATAGACCACCTGTAACCTTTTTAGTGCCTAGTAATCCTCACTCTAAGGACATTATTTATGTGGCTTCAAGTTGTCTATAAAACAAAGGATTGGCCCAAGTTCTCCTGGCTCTAAAAGACTGTCAGGTCCAAATGGACGGTACTCATGGGTGGGTGTGGGTGGGCAAAGGTGGGTGAGGAAGGAGTCCAGGGACCCCCTAGACTTCAGTTCCCGGTGATGGGAGCATAAGGTGGGTAGGTGGGTGGGTGTCAAAAGCCAGGAGGAGGAGCCAGTTTGGGAGAGGTGAGGGGTAGGTGGGAGAATTGTAAATAATTAGCTGTTTTGGACAGCTTGAGATTGTGGTCAAAATCATCCAGGAAAATATGTATAGAGTCCTCAAATTTTGACTTCTTCTTTTGTTGTTGTTGTTGTTTATTTTTAATCTTCTAAAACCAGGAAAAGAGCACACAGGGAAGGCAGGTGGCAAAGGCTGAGCTGGTGATATTTCCTGGAGCCCCACGCAGCTGCTTTGTACACAACTGCATTAGCGAGCAGCTCCAGCTTCAAAGCCAGTGACAAACTGCCACTGAACAGGGCCTGAAAGTTCCAGAACAACAGTTACTTTCCTTCCCAAGTCTGTTTGCCTCAGAAGACCTTGGGAAACCAGCAGCGACGTGGGACTGGGAGTTTTATTTAGAATGGCTGGGCTCTGCGCCCTGCACCCTCCTGGCCCACCTGGGGCCCGTGGAAGGGCTGCACCTGGAACCCCCTCCGGAGGCGGAAGCAGCGGGTGGGCACCCAGCCCGGCTGCATCTCCACCTCCGCCTCCTGAGTGGCAGGTCGTGGAGGAACACGATGTAGTGAGACAGATGTCTTGGAGCTCAGGGAAAGTAAAAAAGGAAGTAGGGAATTTGTCTGACAGACCCCGGTGAGCAAAACTAGCATCAGCCACAGGCAGGAGGCTTTCCTGTTATTCTTCCTCTGCCTGAAACCTCAGGAACTTCGCCCAGGCAAGAAAATCTTGTGCTACCGCAACGCAGTACATGAGAGGAAGTGGATGAGAAGAATGGGCTTTTATTCATTATTCACTCAACGTTTATTGAAAGCTTATACTGTACAATGGCACTGGGACAGATGCCGTGTGGGATTTGGAGGTTGCCCTAAAGATGTAGCAGCAGGATGACGCGTGTGCGGAGAGGAGAACACGCAGCAGTTAAGAGCCAGGCTTCCAGGGAGGACAGGGGTGGGCTGCCATTTACTAGCCGTATGACCCTTGGCAAGTTACCTCACCCGTCCAAGCCTCAGTTTCCTTATCTGTAAAATGGGGATAATAAAAGTAGCTAACTTATAGGATTATTGCAATCAGAGATAATGTATATAAAATACTTAATACAGCTCCTGGCTCAAAATACCCCTCAACAAATGTCAGTTACTAGTAATTATCAAGGGAGAGGAAATGACTTTGTCACAGGGATAAGCTTGAACCTGTTTAAATTCATCTTAAATCCTTTTTATTGTGAAGTACAAGATACACAGTGAAGAACACAAAACAGACGTACAGCTCAATGAATTATCATAAATTAAGGGCTTCCCTGGTGGCGCAGTGGTTAAGAATCCACCTGCCAATGCAGGGGACACAGGTTCGAGCCCTGATCCGGGAAGATCCCACATGCTGCGGGGCACCTAAGCCCGTGCGCCACAGCTACTGAGCCTGCAAGTCACAACTACTAAGCCCACGAGCCTAGAGCCCGTGCTCCGCAACAAGAGAAGCCACCGCAATGAGAAACCTGCGCACCGCAATGAAGAGTAGCCCCTGCTCGCCACAACCAGAGAAAGCCCACGTGCAGCAAGACCCAACGCAGCCAAAAATAAATAAATAAAATAAAATAAGTAGATTTAATCTACTTCACCAGTACCCTTGAAGACCCATTTGTGTCCCTTCTCATCAGTACCCACTCTGACCCTCAGAAATGTAACTGCTATCCATTTATAACTCTTCCTTATTCTTCTGTATAGTTTTATCACGTAAACATCCATCCATAAACACTATCATTCATCTCGCCATTTTAAGAAATTTATAGAAATGCAATTATAAAACGTGTTTTTTTTTAGTCCTTGACTTCTTTTGCTCAACAGTTTGTGAGAATCATCCATTTTTACATGTAACCATAACTCATTCATCTGTATTACTGTATAATATTTCATATGCCTCAATATACTTACTGTTTTCATTACGATGCACATTTGGTTGTCTCTACTCTGTAGCTATCATGAATGCTATTGAACATTCTCTAGGTATGTACCTAGGAATGGTATTGCGGGGTCATCAGGTATGGATCTCTGCTATAGACTGAATGTTTATGTCCCCCCAAAATTCATATGTTGAAACCCAACCTCCAATGTGATGGTATTTGGAGGTGGAGACTTTGGGAGTGATTAGGTCACGAGGGTAGATCCGTCATGACCGGGATTGGTGCCCTTATAAGAGAGACCCTAGAAGAGCTCCCTCACCCCATCCGTCATGTGAGGGTATAGGGAGAAGATGGCCATCTATAAACCAGAAGCAGGCCCGTACCAGACACCAAATCTGGCAGCAAGCACCTTGATCTTGACTTCCCAGCCTCCAGAACTGTAAGAAATAAGTTTCTGTTGTTTATAAGCCACCCAGTCATCTAGAGTAATTCTGTTAAAACTAAGACAATATGTTCAGCTTTAATAGATAATGCCAGATCATTTCCCAAATTGGTTGTACCAATTTGCACTCTTACCAGCAATGTTTTAGAAACTAGTTGCTTCACATCCTTGTCAACACTCAGTATTTTCCATCTTTTTAGCTTTTGCCACTCTGGTGGATAAATGGGGGCATCTCACTGTGAATTTAATTTGCATTTCCCTAATTAGTAATGCTGTTGAGTACATTTCATATGTTTATTGGCCATTTAGATATTTATTTCCTGTGAAGTTCTTATTTCAGTCTCTTGCTCATTCTTCTGTTCATCTGCCTTTTCTTACTGATTTGTAGTTCTTTATATAGCCTGGATGTGAGCCCTTTGTTGGCTTATGCTTCACAAATATCTTAAGATTTGCCTTTGCACTCTCTTCATGGCGTCTTGATGAACAGAAATTCTTAAAGTAATCTAACTTATCAACTTTTTCCCTTATGGTTACTGTTTTTGTATCCTGTTTAAGAAATATCTCCTTATGCTGAAGTCATGAAGCTATTCTTCTACAATGTAAAGAATATCTATATTCTATATTCTTCTTCTAGAAGCATTAGTGTTCTACTTACTCATTTAAAGGATATTCCAATTAAAATTGACTTCTGAGTAAGGAATGAGGTACAGTCTAGTTTCTCTTTTGTGGCATGTGTATATCCAATTGATCCAGCACCATATATATATATTTTTTTTTAATTGAGATATAATTGATATGTAACATTAGTTTCAGGTGTACAACATGATTCAATATTTGTATATACTATGAAATAATCGCCACAATAAGTCTAGTTAACATCCATCACCATACGTAGTTACAAAATTTTTTTCTTGTGATGAGAACTTTTAAGATCTCTCTCAGCAACTTTCAAGTATTCAATACATTATTATTAATGACAGTCACCATGCTGGACATTACACCCCTTATTACTTATTTTATGGCTTATTTGTTTTACTTATTCTATATTTACTTGTTTTATAGCTGGGACAGAAAAGTCCTCGGGAATTCCCCGGTGGTCCAGTGACTAGGACTCTGTGCTTCCACTGCAGGGAGCGTGGGTTCCATCCCTCGTTGGGGAACTAAGATCCTGTAAGCCGCGGGGCGCGGCCTAAGGAAAAAAAAAGTCCTGTGTCCTGCCTACCTCTCTGAACCCATCTCCCATCACTATTTGCCTTTTTCGCTCCACTCAAGCCCCGAGGACCTCCTTGCCGCTCACTCCCCTAACACACCAAACTTGTTCCTTTGTGCTTACTGTTCCCCCAGCCTGGAGTGCACTTCCCCAGATCTTCATATGAATGGTGCCCTCAGTACATTCAAGAACCTGCCAAACGTCACTCCCTTCAGCTGTCTTCAGTGCCCTCTAATACAGCACGTCAGCCGTGAAGCCCTACTCCCTCTCCCTGAACTACTCCTTCGCTCAGCTGTAGCATTCTGCAGGACATTCACTACTCCCTGACATTAGCGTTCAAGCCTCCTCCCCCTTCAGGAAGAGAAGATCCATGAGCTCCGGACCCTATCCATCATGTTGGCCACTATTTCCCTGACTTCAGGAACAGTGCCTGGGGCACAGAGTAGGCTCAGCTGATTTGGTGAGTCAGTGTACGAATGACTCTGGCGAGGCCAGTGTGACGTGGTACTATGGCAGACAACCACCTCTCCCAGGTACTAGAAAACGAGGGAGTAGTGAGCTAACTAGCAAGGGTTGATCTATAAGGTGACGAAGAATAAGCCACTCCTACACTGAGGAGTGTTGAAAGTGGTTATAAAAACTCAGGACAGTAACTTCTGATGTTCCTGAAAGAACAGTATCTTAACGGTGATTCATAACCCGCTTGACTGCTTCTATACAATAACATAGATCTCCACTGATGAAGTCATCTCCAGTAGAAGAAGAGCAACTTCCGCCTTAGTTACTAAGATTTCCAAGTTCTGTGTTAAGCACCTGAGGGTAAGGTGTGTGGACTTTACATTTTGGATTCACATTTAAAACGTAGCTGCTGCAAAGGCATTTTAAGAACACCGAGGAAACTAGAACTCCCACCAGCAGGTGAGCTGACACCCTATTCACCCTCTGTTAAGAGCTCCCAGCCCCTGCTCTGCAGCCGGCCTTCCAAGCTAGAAATAAGATGACATTGCCACTTCAACTCTGTTGAATAATATTTTCAATGACTCTGTGGTCATGCTTCTGAGACCAGGGTGCACATTACCTTATGGAGATGCAAAGCAAAGCTAAAATTTGCAGGTTGCCATTGCGTTTCTGGTTTCATGCTGACTGAGAAACCTGGCCTGTGGCTATGAAATGAAGAAAATGTTTTTTACCCTTGTCTCTTGAACTGCACAGGCAGCAGATAAGAAGCAACTGGCCTCAGTCATCTGGCCCTCAACCTTATTGTATATATTCTCCAGTGAGGAATGAGTGAGCACAGGCTTTCAGCCTATGCTGTGGACACTGATGAGGGCCCAGCAGCAGCCTGGCAATTAGGCGGACCCAACAGAGAAGGGCACTGCAGGCGGCTCCCCAAATATGGGCCACTTGGAGTCCAGCCCAGGCAGGCCACTCCCGGGACAAAGTCTAGGTAGGAAAGGCATAGCTGGAGCACAGTGGTACCCTGCAACGTGGCCACTGACCTCTGGCTTCCACATTTGCATTTAAAAACCATTATGGAAATGTAATTTACTTTGAAGGGTGATATTCAAAGCAAACTGCCCTCTCAGCAAAGTGACAGTGGCCACAGCCCAGTAAGGATCCTCGCAGGAGAGGTAGAGACATGTAAGGGGACAGAGAGGTGAGGGAAGTCAAGCTTTTCGGCACGGGAAAATCTTTGAAGCGTGTGGAGGCCTCGCCTAATCAAACTCACTTCAAGAGGTTTGAAGCGTTTCATTAAATTGAAGCACAGCTGTTTTCCATTTAGAGTTGACTTGGTTTGAGGGAGTTTCAGGGACTGAACTTGACAGTTTCAATTTTCAGTTTCCAACTTCCTTAACTGAAAGTCATAAATATGGTGGCCACATTTCCTGAATCCAAATTGGGTTTAACACTGGGCTGTCCCCTAAAATACAGGGCATGTTTTCATGGTCTGGAAAAGGCTGAGGGTCTGTTTGGAAGGTTCAAGACAACTGGTAGGAAAAGTGGAAGACACTTTTGATTTGGATGGTGACTTTTGCTTTCTCCTCTAAAGCAATTCAACTCTTTTTATAG
Source organism: Balaenoptera borealis (assembly GCF_965194805.1). NCBI lineage: Eukaryota > Metazoa > Chordata > Mammalia > Artiodactyla > Balaenopteridae > Balaenoptera > Balaenoptera borealis. The sequence goes on from NC_138864.1 coordinate 109,890,348, forward strand.
AAGTTCTGCCAGCAAAACCGAGGCTGGAGGCACCAGGAGAGAAGACACAAGATGAAATGTAAAATTTCATCATCTTCATTCAAACATCAGCCTGGAGCTAGGAGAATGAATTAGATGGTTGGTCGTTTTTCTCCCAGTGACTGTTTTTTGTTTTTTGGGTTTTTTTTAATGGAATTGAAAGTTCCTTAAGCTATCTGGTACTCTGACCAAAATTCTTAGTGTAACAGACCTTGTCAGATGAGTGAGGTGATCTCATTCCAGGTATAGGAGAACAAGTCTCTGGTGCTTATCAAGTCAATCCACCATCCTTCATCAAGGAGTGCTCTCCAAGGTACATCGGGGCAGGAGTCAACCTCCTTGGGATACAAGGGCGGCCTCAAAGTTTCCTATTCCACCGAGCCTGGAAAGTCACTGACTACTCCCATCTCACGTGGGGTATGGGGATGACAGTAAGATGGATATAGCTGTAGATCATCTAAATTGAAATAACTAAAAATGACTTCTCTCTTCACATTATAGTGGATTCTGAATGACAGAAGCTGGAGAATAAAAAGGAGTTTATGGGGATAATGCCCAGGCCTTCTCTCCACACAGCTTGAAGCACCAAGAGCCAGCATTCCATCTTATGAAGAGTATGTCCTTATCCTCTCCCTTTAATTCCCTTTACATGGTTTTAGTCACTGTTGGCACCTCCGACACCAAGTAGGTCAAGGGAAGGAGAGAGTGAAAACTGACAACTATTAACGTTCTGAATTCTTTTAAGGACTCAGCAAGACAAGAGGCTAAAACAAATGTCTAGCATAAATTTTAAAATAAACTGTGGACGTGAATTAACCAGCCCACGTGTTGTTCAGACTAAGGCAGGTAACAGCACCAGCATCCTGGTCTCCTACTCTGGGGGTGGTTTGGATTGTGGGTCTCACTGGCACAAACAGGGTACAAGTCCTAAGGCAACATTTCAGAAGGGACACAGCCCACCCACTCAGTAAATCCCCTGGGGCAAGTGATGGGAAACCACTTCTCTAATGAGGATCATAAACTATAGGAAAAATACAATCAAAGGCCACAGAGAACTAAATACAAATTTACGTTTTTTTCCCAGGGAATTTAAAAGTTCCATTTACCGGGTTTACAAACTAAGAACTACAAACATAAAAAACGACTAAATCATAAGACGTTCTAAATATATAACTTCTTTAAGAACTAGGAGTTTGGGGAAGAAAAGGAAGTATCAAAAATCTCTTGTTATAATGGAGAAGAACCAGAGCGGGCCACTGGGCAGAGAGAAACCTGAGGGGAAGAGACTTGTTCCAAGAGACAAAAGCACAGAACTCAGAGCAAGAGCCCAGGATTCTGCACCCAAGATGATACCAGATGTCTCAGGAGGTGTGCCTGGAAGGCCAAGAAGGGTGAGAAAAGTTTAAATACACAGAAGAGTCTAGAGGAGGCAATAAAGATGGAGCGACTGAGGGGGGGAAGCTGAGAAATGGATGAAAACTTGGGGAAGCCGTGACAGACAGAGAAAACAAATATACATTAATTCACTCATTCAAAGTATTAGCTTGTCAAGAATTGTAACTCAAAACAGAATCATCACAGTAAGTTACTGCTACTCTTTCAATTGTTCAACTGCTCTAGTTCTTAAATCTTGAAAGGGTCAACTCCTACAGCTCACAGAAACAGGGGGAAGAGGATTATCCTGTGGGTTTCTGGTGAAAGCAATTATACCTGTGGGCTGAAAGATGTCAAGCTAAGAACCACAGGTTCCCGACTCCTAAGCCAGAGAAGGTGAGAACCTGGCCGCTTGTCTAGTTCGAAGCAAAATACCGGCAGCCTAGAGCTGCTGTAGAGAGAAGTCTCACTGGTTGACCAGCAGGCCACAAGCCCCTGGCTTTTGGCACTCCACATTTGCTATTAATAATGATCAGTCCATAATTTTTTGAATCGTTGCACGTTGGCACGTTTTCTGTAATAAGTTCTTGACTTTCCAGAGGGAGGACTTTGTGCTGATTTCGACCCCACTGTCTTCTGGAAGTTCATCAGACATTAGTTTAGCGTGATAACATCTGACCAGCTTTCAAGATACTTTATTCTTCCTGGCTTCATGAGCTAAACTGTTGTGGTTCAAGGCGTGTTCTACTTAATGGAGATGCTAACTGATTGGAATATGTTACTCCCATGAGCCTCACATAGATCACAACATTCTCCCCAAGCAGTTGTCTGGAGGTTAACAGTGACCTGGGCTAAGTTGTGATACAATTAACAGGGAGATCTCCGAGGTGCAGGAGAAGGCATCATTTCACCCTTTTATTTCTCCTACAGTGTGGTCTTTCCCCCTTGTGCCCATCATGTTCATCAGAATGAGAAGTTAATAACGGGTGCTGGGAGAGAGAGGTCCTGACAAACCACCTCCCGTGTTCACGGATTTAACCAGCCTTAAATGCCTGACTCTTCAGTGCTTTATTTCTCTGCCAGCAACAAGACTGGCAGCCTGGGATGTGCCAAGTTCTTGGCTCTAAATTGCAAAACAAAGCAGTATAGGAGGGAATCTGTGAGTTCGCTGATTTGCAAACACTACAGCAGGTCACCACGTACACACTTGTTTTTGTGCACCTATTATTTCTCCCAGGCAGTTACCTGGATGCCTTCCTGACAGTGCCAGCATGTGCTGCTGCTCAAGTTACCAGCGCTTCCTTCACTCACACTTAAACGAATGCAGCTTATTTCGCATCATTTAAACAAACAAAAAAAAAACCTTTCATTAAACAGAATCACAGAGCCTTTCAGTAATTATTCGAGACGTGTCCCCAAGGTCATTCAGAATCAACATCAGGTTTACAGGTGTGCCCACAAGTGTCCACGAATATGCCATTCAAATGGAGCCGACTCAGGAATCAGATGCATGAGAAGCCACAGTGACATGTAAGGGGGCTGGCTGAAATTTTCCTGACACAAGTTACATTCATCCCAACTTTCTCTAAGTAAAAGACATGTGGATGTTCTTTCCATGCCCCCAGCTCCAAATACCAGTTTATTATAGTCACATATCCAACGACAATGGACCTGACCAAATGTATGTGGAAAGCATCTTGACTCTTCACCATAAGGCTACAAAGCAGGTTCTTGCATTTCCCCTCAATTTACAGTTGAGGAATCTGAGGCTTAGTATGGTGGGGTGACTTAATTAGGTCCCCCAGCTGGTAGGTAGCAGAGTTACAATTTGAACACAGATGCATCTTATTCCAGAGCCTGTAATCTTAATTATTTTGCTAAATTATCTCCTTCTGTAACAAAATAAAAATGAAATAAAATTTCTACATGACAAAAGATATTTCGATGACATCACAGATCACTGGCATTCTTTTTTTCATCTATTTCCCAGAAAGATCTTTCCACTTGGTGTGAATGCTCATTTCCAACTTCCAGTGTTGACGCACCAATCCTCTGGTAGAAAAGTGAGAGTTATAATCAGGAAGTTTTTCTTCTCTTTCCAATTTCATCAAGTCTCAGGGTCAATTTTTTTTTTCCTTTTAACATTTTCCTAGTATTGCAGGGTCAGAAGTTCCTAACCAAGGTTACCTAATCTAGTGCTTGCCCCAGGCAGGATGACTTTGGCCATCCCAAAGAAAGGAAGGTTCAGGCAATTTGTAAAGATCTTACTGAATCTTATGTACCTGAGAGGCAAATTATAAGCATCTCTTGCCTGTCTGAGGATCTGCAAAGTGTGTTGGAGCTTTTTAGAGTAAAGGCACCACACAAATACAAATTAATAACAATATAAATCAACTCAATTCCCATAAGTATAACCATCTAACCTGGCAAAAAAAACCCAAAAAACACACGAGGCCCCAGACTACAATGACAGTCTTCGTCAGAAAATATATTTATTATTGATAGTGAGTGAAGTAAAGATGTCAGTATTCATGATAGACGAGAGGTTGCAGAAGCCAAGGTTGCCTTCATGTTGATAAAAAATGCCTTATTTCACTCATAATCAGAAACATCATTCCAGTAAAAGAGGTAAATTTTCTCTTTTTGTCTTCTTACATGATCACCATAATAAGTTAAAATAAAGTAGCTCTTATATAGTCAAGGGAGAAAAGAAAAAGAAATCCAACATGCCACAGCCTAGCCAATTCCGCCCAGCACTGCTGGCCCGAGATGGAGGGGTTTGGCCTTCTCTTCTCCCCACTCCAGTGACCTCAGCCCTCGATCCAAACCCCCAGCTTTGTGGAAGGGCAGGTTCACCCAATGATGGAGCTTGGTTAGAAGAGGAAGTTGAATAGAAAGTACAGAAGGTGGAGAGGACTGCCTTTCTTTTTAATCATCATAAATGGATTTATTAACACTGTAGCACGCCCTTGATGGCTGATCCCTGATCTAGGCCTTGGCTTTTCAAACTGTTGCTGATCAAACTGTGATATGCTTCTGTTGAATCTGCTCTCTGATGTTTCTCTTTAATGGTCTTCTCTTTAAATGAGTTGCTTTCTTACTAGGAAAAAAAAAAATGTTCCACCTCTGGAATTAACGCTGCAGGAATTCTGCTTGTTCTAAAAGTTGATTTTATCCTCCCTTCTCAAGCATGCTCTGAAAGAGAAATAGAAAACATGAGATTTACCACCAGAAGAAGGGGACCAAAAATGGGCAGTAGCTATTTAGTATTGTTTGTGTTGCTTTTCAAAGACCTACCTCAAAAACACATATAGCAAGGCATATGCTCCCTTGTCTTGAAATATGACTACCTTTAATGAACATCATTGCTTAATCATGTATCATCTCCAAATGACCCCTCCCCCACCATATCAAACTAAGCCCTAAGGGTGAACATGCTCTGGACTGTGAGGGGGTGGGGGCATAGTGCGGAGTGTGCGTGCCGCCTCACTACCCTGGACATTTGGGGATGTGTGGGAGCATTTCTAGTGGCTGCAGAGACTGGGGGAAAGCTACTGCTAAGGGGGCAGGGGTGGAGTGGGGTGGAGAGGGAACCTCTCAATTGAAGACAAGATTCTCCCCCTGAAACCTCTGCTCACGCTAGGCAGAATGCAGATGTTCCTGAACTCATAATGCTGGGTGGAGCTACACAGATCTAAGTATGTATTCCCAAATTACAAAAATGGCCCCTACATTCTATTTAGTTATTTGTGTGGGTGTGGGTGAGGAACAGTAGACAGGAAGAATTTTTTTTTCCAGTTTTATTGAGAATTAATTACATATATCACTGTATAAGGTTTAAGGTGTACAGCATGATGGTTTGATTTAAATATATTCTGAAATGATTGTCACAATAGGTTTAGTTAACATCCATCATCTCATTTAGATACAAAAAAAAGAAAAGACAATAATTATCACTGTATAGAGAGCTCTTAGGATCCACTCTCTTAACAACTTTGCTATATCATAATGCAGTGCTAACTACAGTCGCCATGTTGTACATTACGTCCCTAGTACTTCTTTATCTTACAACTGGAAGTTTGTACCTTTGACCACCTTCCTCCAATTCCTTCCTCCTACACCTCTCCCACCACCCCCTGCCACCTCTTGTACCACAAATCTTATGTCTTTGTCTATAAGCTTGATGTTTTTTGTATACAGATTTGACATATAAGTGAGATCATACAGTATTTGTCTTTCTCTGTCAGATTTACTTTAGTTAGCATAATGCCTTCAATGTCCACCCATGTTGTAGCAAATGGTAGGATTTCCTTGGGTTTTTTTTAATGACTGAATAATATTCCACTGTCTATATATACACCACAGCTTTTTTTATCCATTCATCTATTGAAAAGCACAGGTTGTTTCCATGTTTTGGCTATTGTAAATAATGCTGCTATGAACATGGGAGTGCAGATGTATTCTCAAGTTAGTGTTTTTGTTTCCTTTGGATATATTCCCAGAAGTGGAATTGCTGGATCATATGGTAGTTTTATATTTAATTTTTTTAGGATTCTCCATACTGTTTTCCATAGTTGCTACACCAATTTACAATCCCACCAACAGTGCACAAGGGTTGCCTTTTCTCCACATCTATGCCAGCATTTGTTGTCTCTTTGATGACGGCCATTCAGCCATGAGGTGATATCTCATTGTGGTTTTAATTTGCATTTCCCTAACGGCTAGTGATGTTAAGCATTTTTTCTTACACCTGTTGGCCATTCACACATCTCTGAAGAAAAAATGTCTATTCAGATCCTTTGCCCATTTTTTAATTGGATTTTTTTTGTTTTTGCTATTGAGTTGTATGAGTTCTTTATACATTTTGGATATTAACCCCTTATCAGAAACATGGTTTGTAAATATTTTTTTCCCATTCTGTAGGTTGTTTTTTCACTTTCTTTTGCTGTACACAAGCTTTTCAGTTTGATGTAGTCCCACTTGTTTATTTTTGATTTTGTTGCTTGTACTTTACATATGATTTCCAAAAAATAATCACCAACACCCATGTCACAGAGCTTTGATCCTATGTTTCCTTCTAAGAGCTTCATGGTTTCTTACATTTAAGTCTTTAATCAATTTTGAATTATTTTTTGTGTGTGGTACATGACAGGGGTCTAGTTTTATTCTTTGACACGTGAATATCCAATTTGCCCAGTACCATTTATTGAAGAGACTTTCTCCATTGAGTATTCTTATCTCCCTTGTCAAATATTAGTTGACTGTACATCCTTGGGTTTATTTCTGGGCTCTCGATTCTGTTCCACTGGTCTATGTGTCTGTTTTAATGCCAGTACCGTACTGTTTTAATTACTATAGCTCTACAGTATAGTTTGAGATCAGAAAGTGTGATGCCTCCTGCTTTGTTGTTCTTTCTCAGGATTTCTTTGGCTATTCAGGGTCTTTTGTGGTTCCAAATAAATTTTAGGAGTGTTTTGTTCTATTTCCATATAAAAAAATACCATTGGCATCTTGATAGGAATTGCACTGAATCTATAGATGGCATTTGGTAGTATTGCCATTTTAACAGTATCAATTCTTCTAATCCATGAACATGGAATACCTTTCCATTTATTTGTATCTTCTTTGATCCCTTTCATCAATGTCTCATAGCTTTCAGAGTAGAGATCTTTGATCTCCTTGGTTAAATACATTCTTAAGCATTTTATTGTTTTTGATGTTACTATAAATGGGATCAATTTCTTTTTCAGAACATTCATTGTTAGTGTATAGAAACACTACTCATTTTTGTATGTTAATTTTGTATTTTGCAACTTCACTGAATTTGCTGATCAATTCTAACAGTTTTTTTTGGTTGAGTTTCTAGGATTTTCTATATATAAAATCCTAGACAGAAAAAATTCTTAACTATCAGATTAAAACTCTAACTAGCCAGGGCAGGAGATAAACTGTCTCCATTCTTAGGAAACTTTAAGAAGGAAAAAGTGATCCTTTCCCCTTTAGTTTTGAAATTACTCAGGAAGAAGAGCTACGTCAGGCCCAAGACTGCCTCTTGTTTGTTCATGCCTTCTTCCTTCCATCCCTCACCCTTCTAGCCACTTATTCACCCAACTTCTTAACTGAGCTCCTACTAGGTACTCATTGTACTGAGTTAGGTGATATGGGGAAACCAATACACATGTTCATGGAAAATTAAGGCATAATACAGAGTAATAACTTGCTATTTCTAAAAATACATTTGCTAAATATATGTTAAAATTTTATTTTACTGAATAAGTACTACACGCACACAGTATAAAATTCAAGAAGAACAAAAGAATATATAGAACAAAGTAATTTTTTGTCTTTCTCCTATTTCCCAATTTTTTGTGTACTCTTCCAGAGAAGGTATTAGTTCAAAAGCAGAGTGGTGCTGCCTATTTCAGAAGAGGATAGCTCTCTGCAGCTGGAGTGATCAGGGAAGGATCCTCAGATGATCTTTCACTGTGGATAGAATATACACAGAAGGTAGGGAGGGATGAGGGGGACAAGCACTGGTAAAGATTCAGAGGAGGGAAAAAGCCCGGTATGTATGGGATGAAGAATGGAGGAGAGAGACAGGCCTAGCTACAGGAAAGGGTAGGCACTCAGGACGTTCCAAGGAAAAGAGTATAAAAAGGGTCCACTGTGAATGTCAGGCTGAGATACTTCCTTGCTGGCCACTGAAAAAACCTAGGAATCCAATGAATGTCTTTAACAGGAAAATGTCATTTAGGAAGGTTACCCAGACTTCCTTAGCACAATGGATCCAATGGAGGAGAGTCTGGAGGTGGGAAGACCGGGGAGGAGACAGATTAGAAACGAAGCTATGGTGGGAGCAAGAAATAGAGTCATAGAAAGACAAGGGAAGGAAAAAAAGCAGTGATGAGACCTTAGGTATGGTGGCGCCTCAGTGACAGGGAGAAAGGTGGTGTGACCAAGAGAAACACGGAAGTCAGTGGGAGGAGTCATCTTGGGAATGAGGAAGACAAATTTGGGGTTTGGGAGTCTGGGAAGATGATGAGACATCCCCAAAGGAAATGTCTAGAGGGAAGTTGCAGGCTTGGGAAACAGGTCAAAGGTCTTTAGAGCTAAAGATTTAAGGTCAGAGATGAAGAAAACAGATTGAAATAAAGGGGCAGAAAAGGAAAAGGAGAAGGAGAAGGACAGATAAGCATATTGGGTCACAGAAACACAGGATGAATAGCTTATCCTAAAGGTCATCCTAAGGTATTCATGATTTTACAGGCTTCTAAGAAGCCTACGTCCATAGGGCACAAAAGAAGAATAGATATAAAAGCAGACAAAGGAGTTTGTAAAGGACGCATATAGAAATGGTCAGAAAAGACAATGATGCAGTCAAGGAGGAAGGATTGAATAAATTAGAAAAGCTAGATGCATCTAGAGAAAACCGGAAAGACAAAGCAGATTAAGTGGAAGACTCCACTCAGCAGAGGGTCGTCTTGTAGAACACCAGAATGTGTGGCTCCTCTCAAACTCATCTGTATTTGTTGGAAAACTTAAAAATCGAGCACTTACCATGTAAGTGTCAGAGCAGGCAATGTCACAGTATCATTTATCCTCACACCTTTGTGACTTGACCTGTGAAAGTCCAACTATGCAGACGGAAAGCTCTATAAACTCCAGATATATAGACAACCTCGCCACAACATTATTTATTAATACAAAACAGAAGTCAGTATAAAGCAGCTCTCTATACTGGGGCCACGTAAGGGCACTTAATTACTAAAGAAAATGATCACTTTGTGAGTGATGCCACTTTGTGGGTTACATACTCGCTACTTACTTCAACATACCAATGGGAACTATAAGCTGTTACCTGCCTGGTCAAAACCACATGGCTGTGCCTCATTCTACAATTTAGGTCTCATGGCTATAGTTACAGCCGTGTGACAACATACCTCTTTTCAAATGTTGCAGAATAACCCGCAGTGACCACACATAATTAAAAGCAGCAGTTAAAGTGTTCACAAGGGTCTAGGAAATCTTTTTACTTTTCTCCTCCCTGCCATCCCAACCAAATATGGAGGGGTAATTTTCAGCCAGGCCATGTTAATGCTAAGAATGTAAGACTCTCATAAGAGAGACGAGCTGGACCCTGGCTGCTGTGAAGATCATGGGCCAGTCTAACATGAAGACACTAGAAGAAAATTTTTGAACAAATATAAAACACAGAGAAGTAACCACATTCACAAAATACCTTGGTATGAGTATTAAAAATCACATCCTCAAAGAGAGCACGGCAGTTCACCTGATTCCTGGGTGACTCCCTGAAGACACAGGGGCCAAGGCTGTGTCTTCCAGGGCTGGTCTATACACATGTTGTCAAACTGCACTCAGCTGCTACCAATGGGGGCCAGAGGCGGTACAAAACCACCTCATTTCTGTCGGAGACATTAACAAACGTCAAGTTGAAAAAATTTTTAGATGAATTAATTGGTAAAACATTCTGTGCTTTTACTATATCACAACGATGCAATAAACCCTGCCCAAATCCAGGCCCAAGGAACTTCAGCTGGAAGGGTCCTGAGGCCTGGCAGGGTCTGTATCTGTCAGTTTCCACCTATAGGTTCTCCTACCGTCTCTGTACCGGTTCTGTAAGTCGCCGCTGTTGGGCTGAATTTCCACACTGCATACATTTAACACTGCATAAATTAACATAGGAAATTCCCCAAAGAATGAGGGAGAAGATTTACAAGTTATAAAAAATCGCTTCCTTCATTTGAGGAACTGCTAACACTTAATCTTAACGTGGAGAAAGAAATTCCTTGCGTTTGCTCCTCGTTCACGTATTGGGGCCTGCAGAAACACCTTTTATAAACGGCTGGGTAAATTACTAAAAGGACAGAACGGTTCAGGCACCCACACAGCTCTTTTCCCAAGTCTCTCTCTGATTCCAGCCACAGAGGAAGGAAGGACCTGCGGCCCGCCGTGTCAGACAGGAGCAGGTCCCCTGGGGACCACAGGCTGCGTGTCATTTCCATTGATTAAGACGAGCTTAACTGTTTTCCTCTAATATTTTTGTTACACAGTAATCTCATCAACTGTTTTTTAAATTACAGCTTTCTTGGAGGGGCGACTATCGTAGCAGTGTGTCAGCTACTAGCTCTCACAATATATTTAAGAGGAATTACGGCAACCCGGGATTGCTCGCAACCATCATGACAGAATAAAAATAGTGTTCTTGGTCTTTTTTAAAAAGGATATCATTCAGAGTGTTTGCCTCTGTCTGACGTTACCCAGCATCTCACCAAGATTTCAAAGACCTAGTAAAGTCTGGTATGTAAGAAGGAACACTTACAGGGGAAAGGTTTACGGGGGGGGGGGGGGGGGAACTAAAATGGAAATACGTCCTTGACATACCTGAGTTTTCACTAAGGAGGGACAGGGTAAGTGGGGAGTGGAAGAGAATGGAGCCTCCCAGGAGGAACAGGGAGTGAGAGAGACAGAAGGAGAAGATTGTAAGTGAGAAAGAAGGGAAAGTAATCAATAAATTCAATTTATGAGAAGCACAGAGCATGCTTTGCCTGTGCGCCAAGTACTACTCCTGGCCACCTGAAAATCTGATTAGCTAACTTATTTTGTTTTCAGTATCTGTCTCCTCCCCCCAGCAAGTGCTGTTCTTTATTCTTTCTGCTTTGAAGGAAACGCAGCTTAACTTTTTTATGCCTGGGTCTACTTTCATCTCTTCTTATAACAAATGCTCTGTGTGATATTCAAATTAAGTTACAAGTAATTAACTGTTGTTTATACAACTTGCTGTAATAACAGACAAAACACTAACATACTGCACTTCTAACTCTTGAAGCATAAGTACTAGAAAAGAAGTGCCTATTAAGAAAAATGAAAGTCTATTACCATGGTTATACTTCTTCTATTAAACCCAGATTTTAAAAAAAAAGAAAATGTCATAAAGCAACTATTACCCTCAGAAAGCGGTTTAGAAAAGGATTCCTATGATGGAAGAGGCTGGGGTAAGAAATCTAAACTTTGGAATTTAGTTTGCTTTGACGTGACTCTGAATTTGAAGGGCAGCCCCACGGAAGGATGGGAAAGCTCTTCTGGACCGCTCACGCGTCCTCCTGAGGACGAGCAGCCCAGCTAGGCTATTAATAAATGTCATTAGGTGGTGATGATAAAGAAGCCTTCAGACACAATAAAAGCACACTCCCATAAGCCTTCCCAGAAAGTGAACCTACTTGATTTATCTTCATGCTCCCTGAAGGTGGGCATCTGTGTACATCGGAAGCAATCTGCTTAAGGAGGCGGGCCTCTGATGTGGGTCCAGGGGAGGGGAGCAGGGTGACTGCGAGTAGCAGAGCCAAGGGAGGGTCCAGTCACAACTGTGAGCTGGCCAGGGGACTGTTTCCTCGGCTGGTGCCTCTCTCCTCCCAGGAAAACCGGGTGTGGTCCCTCATCTAAGAGCACCTACAGTTTCAATGGGGACAAGAGGCCGGGAGAAGAGAACTTCCTTTTCAGAGGCTCCTGCCCTCTGTCCAAGACATCTTCTGATTTGTTCCCGAGGTTGGGAAAGGAACTAGTGAGTCTGACCAGACCTCTGCAGGTGGCTCAGAGCCGGTAGGCAGGGACCAGCAGCTCCACATCTCCCGAAAGCGGGGAGCCTTGGCAGGACCTCTGAGAGGTTGAAGACCTCTCATGAAGTTCAGGCCAATGGGCTCCAGAGCTGTGGTTCTCAGACTCCGTGGACAGAGGTACCTGGGGAATTTGTTGGAAGTTCAGATGTTCAGGTCCCACCTCAGACCTGAATCCGATTCTTGGGGATGGACCAGGCATGTGCATTTTAAATAAACTCCCCAGGTGATTGGGATCACCCATGTTTGCGATCTGATGTTATAGGGAACAGCGTACTGCATTTGGCATCAGACTATTCTGGTCTGGACTCTGCCCCATCTACAGATCACTGAAACTCTCTGGCTGTTAATTTTTCCAAGTGAAAAGATGTGATTAGGTTACAAGATTTCTATGTCCCTCTAGCTCTAACAGCTTATGAGTCTATGAAACCATTTACATGTAATTTATAGCTCATCTGAAAACAATGATAAAGTACAGCTTGCTCTGGCACTAGGTTTTTCTTTCAAGAATTCTGATTTCTAAAGTGACAGCTACTGCTATGTTTCCAGGTGCTCTTCATACTCAAAGAACAGGGATGTACTTGAGCCCTGGTCTAACATAAATCCAAGTACAAGGGGAGAGAAAATACACTGTCCTCAAGAACGCTGACACGTTCTGCCAGGGCAAATTCCTCTACAGGGACTGATCTTGAGGTCTTCTATTTTGGAGGAAACCACAGACTGGAGGTGTCGTTTACATTTTTGAAATGAAGAGTTAGGTACACTAACCTTGGAATGGAATAACTTCATATTAGGATCTGGCCTCATTTATCAAGGTCTTGACCCCATGCTCCCCGTTACAGTCGAGTAACTTTTTGTTCTCCTCACAGAGATGAGCAGGAAGCACCCAGGCCTAAGTGGAGGTGACTCACTTATAAGATGCCCTCATTTCGGTCCTTCCTTTAGCTGAGCTGCTTGCCCCACTGCCCACCTGCTGATTTAAACCTCGGCTACGGTTTATCAGAGCCCGCCTGGCCTCCACCATCTGACTACAGCCTCCACGCTCACCTCTGTCCCTTGGGCGTCTCCTGGGTCTGGCCCTTACTTTTAGTCCTGGTCTTTCCTTGGCTCTTCTGATCCGACTTCCTGCTCCATCTCCACAATCCCTTACCACCCAAGGCCCGTGGCCCACGGGGTGGAAGCCAGCACAGTACAGGGTAGCCTAGGGCTGGCTGAGGGATGCAGCCTGCTTTCTCTAATGCAGTTTATCAGCCGGCGGGCTCCATTCTGCCAGGCAGCACTGAGACAGCCATTTTTCACTCCACTGACTTCGGAGAAACTGAGAGACTGTTTTCACCCCCTCCCAGTTCATTCTGCCACCCTGGCTTCCTCAGGGCTGTCAGGAGTACGAGCTTCAAGGAAACACCAGGCAACATGCAGACCAATCAGAAGTGCAGCTGTTCTTCTGGAGGGGAAGCTTAAGGCTGACAGCAAACTCTAAGAAGCAGAGGCACAAATGCTGGAGGCCACCAGAGCAGAGATGCTGCTCGGGCCAAACAGCCCACGTCTCTTAGCTTGAATGTGCTCAGCAACCTGGGTGCTCGTGCGGCCTGCGGCCTGCTCTCAGACACGGAAGTACAATCAGCCCTAAATGACAGCTGCGAGGCCCTCGTGGATCACCTAGTTCAAACCCTTAATTTACCGAAAAAGAAAATGAAGCCCAGGTCACCATGACTAGATTAGAACATTCCAGCATTCCCCACAAACTCTCTCCTCTGGCGAGCACAGAACGTTCAAGAGTCCAGCCAGTTTCCGAACCTTTCTGTCAATAGCAGCAGGGCTGGGGAAAGAGCTGGAATGCTTAGAATTGTTACCCCTAAGCAGCTGGATCCTGCAAGTAAATTGAGGGGCAGTGGGGTGTCCCAGGGAGCAGAGGCAGTGCAGATCTGGGAGCAAGCCCTTTCTACACACCCCCCTTTTATAAGCCTTGGGCACATTTTGGTCCACTAGTGGGCCACTACTATTGGCTTCCCATTGCTCTCTCCCTTCCAGTCTCCTGTAATGTACGTGAAGCAAGACTGAATGGAAATCAGGTTTTGATGGTAAGAACAGGTAATTCAAACTTGGAGAGTTTATAGAAAGCTATGAGGCTAAGCAGATATGAGAAATAAAAGACACAGAAGTTTATCAATCGACGTCCTCCTACATTTTTAAATGCTGTATCTCATATAGCTAGCCAGTAGCTTTTAAGTCTGAGAAGTAATAATTACAGCAACTGAATTATCTCTTTACCATTATGAAGAACACACAATTTAATACACTGGAAGTTAACAGTCTAAATGTCTCATGTTGACCCGTGAGGACTGTTTAAGACTAGCTGAAGAAAGATTGATGTGAATAAGTGGATGAATAAGAGACGAAAAGTAAGGCTAAGGAATATCCGGAAATTTTCCTATCAGTAAAATCTATTAGTCTAGAGAACAATGCCCCAAGGGAACCAGTGAAAGCCCAATCTTATGAGTCACTTAAAAGTGGAGTGGATTTGGCTACTGGAATTATTCCAAGGGGAAAACTCTTGCACTATGGCGGAAATGGACAACATGACCTAATGGGTTGTTGTGTTTAGTATCTCAGCATGTCCAGCTTGTTCTTTAGATTTAACAAGGAAACTCAAGAAGGGGTGTGGACCAGTCAGGAACTGTAACAACAAATGCTCAGGACCACGTATCCTGCCCAAGTCTCTTTTAACAACAGGGGCAGAGCCAGAGTCACAAAGTTAGACTAGCTTCACACACACACACACACACACACACACACACGGAAAACGTGGTGTTAGTGGAAAAGTGACTACTCATGAAATACTGATATAACCCCCGCTGGCCATCTTGGCATGGTCCTAAAATGGGGCAGCGCTAAACTGCACCTTTGCTCATGGCCTTTATAATCCCACCCTCCTTTTTGTTACTTTCAGTCTCAATGCTACTTCATTTGATCTTCAGGTTTTTTCCCCTTCACTTCATGATTATCGTTCATATCTTCCCTCACTGCCTTATTTCTGTATTAGTGGATACTGGATGTCCCTTCACACACACAACTGAAAAGCCACACACCATGTATTTTTAAATTTCTTGTTTTTATGGCAAGGTCTATCTTGGTCTAGTTATTTAATTTACCATCATGACTTCCTTGGGTTTCAATTCTCTCAACTGTAAAATGGTGAAAATAAAACCATCTCTATTTACATCTCAGGTTGTCATAAAAAACAAGTAAGAGAATGGATGTGAAATGACCTTGAAATCTAAATCTACAGACATACAAGGTGTTACTGTTTCTTGGTTACTTCCCATTTCAATGCCGTCTATCTTAGGTTTAAAATAAGGTCTTGTGGACATATCTTTTTGATATCAGCTGGTGTTATATACTCTAATACTTGAATATAACAGTTGTAAAAACAATAGGCACCTGAAACATACTCACTGAAAATATTAAATTATGCTGATGGGTGGGGGGGTGGGGGGGTGGGGGGGTGGGGAGGGGAGGATGGGAGGTCCCCTTTGGAATCATTAGTAATAATTTGACGCTTTTGGCCGATTTGTTTAAGTTGGTTTCAGCACAGAATAATGCAACTGAGGAAAGAAGGAAAAAAATTGACTTATTGAATACTTTATAGAAATGGAATCCTTACAACACTGTAAATTACATTACCTCACTCCACAGATGAGAAAAATCAAGGCCCAAGGTTACAGAGCCAATAAAAGAGCTTGGATACAAACTCAGATCTGCCCAATTCAAACTCTCTGTTGCACCATGTAGCATATTTGATTCTGTCACAAGTTAAATAACTCTTGTTTTACTCTGTAAATGTACGCTACTGATCTCATGGGGCTGTGTGTAGACAGTTCAACACAACCCGGACAATCAGGATGGAGTCAGTACTCCAGACACCCTTGCAGGTGCTACTTCAGTAATGGTACAGATCACTGTGGACACAGGCACCTATGTTACAAGACACCAGTGTCAAAACACGCACTTTGTCTTCGCCATTATGTGCACTACCACCCCCGCCTTAATACAGAACTAACATCAGCTAGAAAAACCCATGAGTCCAACTTACAGGTTCCACCTGCTTCAGTTAGTATTAAAATTGAAGGTTGGAGATTGCTAAGAACATATCAGAAGCTGTTTTTAACAAATAAAATGTACGAACTTAACATCAGCAACACTACTTCTACCAAAGATCTTAAAAGAAAGGAATCCCTGGCACACTACTAAGAGTTAGGCAAGTGCCGTATAAACAAGAAAAAGAAAGAAGCCTCTTGTGACGACTTAGAGGGGTGGGATAGGTAGAGTGGGAGGGAGACACAAGGGGGAGTGGATATATGTATACGTACAGTTGATTCACTTTGTTATACAGCAGAAACTAACACACCATTTTAAAGCAATTATACTCCAATAAAGATGTTAAAAAAATAGAAAAAATAAAAAATAAATGCTAAGGAGGGAAAAAAAAGAAAAAGAAAAAAGCCTCGAGCCACAAGGCTTTTAAAGACAACACAGGCTTTTAATAAATCTTGGTTCTATTTTTTCTACTAGTGTTGTTGTTATTTTCCAGCTATCCAGACAATACTGCCCTCCCATCAGATATTCACAGAGTGTTAGAAATTTATACTAACTGGGATTATTATAACTATAGCAAATTAGACTGTAGGAAGGCACGCTGTGTAACTCAAACACTAGATTTAGTTGGGTTAGAAGGTCAAGTCTAGGCAATTTGTCAGCAGAAAGAACCAAGGTTTCCAACAATTTCCATCTCTCAGAACAACCTATACCCAACAAAATCAGTTAAATAATAGGCAATTACGTGACCTGCCAGAATTGATAATTTACTTCAGCATTTATCATTAGCTTTCTAAAGTACACAAATTAGAGAAAATACATGTCCCGCGATCATCGTATTATTCTGATATGAATATATGAAGGGTCATGAGAAGAGTATGGCTATGGTACACAGAAGCGATGGAAATCGCTTCCTAAATCCATGTCTGGCCTGTCTTTCCCTGCCCAATTGACTGGACTCTACCAACTGGCAGAAGATTGAATGGTGCTTGCATGGTGGGTTTTTATTTTAGTTTTGTGTTTGCCTTTTGTTTTTTTAAACCAGACTCTCTGCATGACTACTTGCTGTTTATGGACTTGAAGCTGTTGGCCCCTTAACGTGTATCCTTCCTCTTTGCTGGCTTTGAGTATTGGCCCAGAAATACGGGGCAATGACCTTGAGGACACAATTATAAAGTAGAGACAAAAGTTCAGAGCAACTAGAAAAGGTATTATTTATGTAAAACCTTTTTTTTCCCTGCAAGTGGAACACAAGGAGACTATGGACTCTTTCTTCAGCCACCTGGATGAAAGGCAATTAAAACTTAACCAACTCGTGACAGCAATTCTTGATGACGACTAGTTTGGTTTAAAAAGCTCATTCACACACATTAGCCTACTGAGTCCTTCCCAGTGCCCATGATGTTGGGCTTTTTATTCCTCTGCTGCCCTAGTTAGCTCTTGGTTTGTACACCCACCTGTTTGGCCTGATTGACACACCGCTTGTACTGATTGGCCAGAGTGGAGCAGCTGAGGGTCTGCTGGGTGTTCTGGCGGTAACACTGGAGAATTTGGGCCTGCAGATCAGCACAGATGGGATGACACTCATACCGCCTGGAAACAAAAACAGGGACCACTGAGACAAATGGTCTTCAACTGGAATAAAGAACAAGGCTAAAAAAATACATAAAACACTAACTAAGATATAAATTTTACAAACGCTCCCCCCCCCAAAAAAAGTTTAAGAACAATAATTTTCTTTGACCTTTAAAGAAAGATATCACTCAAGATAAGTGATTTCTTGTTATACACCAGAAACTAACACAACATTGTAAAGCAGTTATACTCCAATAAAGATGTTAAAAAAAAAAAGATAAGTGATTTCTATGAAATTAGTTCTATTAATTGACACCACTGTGAGCCTCTCTGGACAGGGCAGTATTCCCACCCTACCTCAAATGTAACCATGTGAATGGGGCCAATTACTCTTCAGCCCAGCCAGTTGACTCAGGAACCTGGGACCCCCAGTGTTCTCTTCCATTCCCACCTCCAGTTGGTCACAAAGCTTGATATCCTGCAGTCCAGTCCTTTCTCCATACTCACAGTCATTACATTATTTCCTAATCATTTATATCCTGGATCCAAGCAATGACCTTCACGGGTCTCTCTGTCTCTTAACGTTCACCCTCCACTCCTACCTCCCAGAAGGTTCTTTCTAGTAGTAAGTCTAGACAGTATCTGCTTTCCAAATAAAATCCATGGTCAACAGGCAGGTCCTTTTGGATCAGGTTCCTGCCTACTCTTTTGCCTCAACCAGACCACGTTCAGGGTTTGGTTCTTAGATGTCCCTTCACGTCTTGGCTCCGCTGCTCTTGATTTTGGAAATGCTCTGCACCGAAGCCTCATCCAGTTCTATGTATCTGGAAAATACCTACCCATCTTTCAATACTTGAGCTAAGTATTGAAGTGCAACCTCCTCTATATGGCTTTCACTAGAGCTCTCTCCAACCACAGTAGAGTCTATCATTCCCTTTATGGTGACCCCCTAACCTGTATTAACTTCTTTCACCATGTACTACACTACAGTCTACTGCAATTTACTAGCATGCAAATCCCAAGTAAAGACTGCATCTTATTTTCTTTGTTATCTCAGCTATCGACATGGATCCCTCTTATAGAAGTCATGCAATAAATTGTTGAGAATACAAATGGGTGGAGAGAAAATTTAATTCCTTGAGCTAAAATTTTACTAGTTATACTTACAAATCTCAAGATTTTAGTTAGAGCGCTTTCAGTGAATATGCACTACTAAACATAAATGCTTCCAAAAAGCTGATAATATACACTTGTAAAATGATAATAATAAAATAAACCAAATGGATTATACAAACAAAAATGAAATATTCTTGTTAAAATGGCAGAGGAACTTGGAATATAAGGACTAAATACACAGAAAAATATATATATTACTATCACTTTAATCTAGGGATTTTTTTTTCAAATTAGTTTTGTTTAATACAAAAGGTTCCAGCCTCTTATCAGTTCTTCTCTTGGAATTTAAATTTGTTATTTCCATAGTAATCAAGAAATAGCATTATTTTAAATTGATGAGTTCTGAAAAAACCCTAGAGAACACAGGAGAAATATTTCTCATCAATAAGGAAACCCCTGGCTGACGATTTGTCTCCTCATTACTTTTATCCAACACACTAAGCTGGTATCCATATTTTGCTAGAATAGAAAACTGAAATGCAAGCCACGTTACTGGCCCCTAAGGGAATTTACTTCCTACTACCCTCTAAAAAAGTAGACACAGAGATAACATTGCTTGTACTCCTTCATTCATTACCTTACTGATTTGCCAAACACCTAAGAACAGAATTTAAATCCCAATCCCAGGAGCTTCAACTCGCTTTAAGGTTTTGAAGTTCAGATGTCTGTGAATGTCTCCGGACACAGATTTCCCTGATCCCCTACCATGAACATCAGTACCTAAAAAGAGTCAGCTGTGTTTGGAAGGGTAGAAGCACGGCTACGACTAACTGATTATAGCAAGACACACTCCTGGACAAATACTAAATAACATAGGATCAAGCAACAGGTTAGCTGAACCTTGCAAATGTACGACTAATGCCTCTAACAGTTCATGAGAAAGCAGGGTTACGTGCTATCCTAGTGTTGAGGACCATCGTCCCTCCAATATACCTTAGGTTTAAAGCAGGGGGAAAGAAGATGGGAGAGAAGGCTAGAAGCATCCCGACCAGATATGCAGTCCCTCCCCATTAACACACAGCAAAAGACCATAACGAATGAGCTCCCACATAGTGCTCATCACAAGGAAGATGCTGTGGGTTTTTTCCTTCTAAAAAGACTCTTCACAATGGGATTCATTCATCTAATACTATGGACTCCTTAGACAGAGGTAATGTAAGTTATATGTAAGCGTTTACCCTGGCTTGAGCTATTTAGTCATGCAAGTTAAAGTCCATGAGTTATTCATAATTTGAAAGGTGTCAAAATATACTTTTATCACCACAAATCAATACTACTCACTTCCAGGGCCCTTTATTTCCTGTATGGTAGTCTGTTCTGTGTGAGTGGGAGTGAGAGTGCGTGTGTGCACGCAAACGCAGACATTTTCAGAAATCCTTTTTGTACACATTTCAACCTGTATTGATGATTAGATGGTAGAACGGGGGAAAGAGGGGTGGAAATCAACATAATTGTCTTCCAGTTCCTGGACTAGACTCTGGTACATTTTGCTTGGATTAATCTGTAAGGGCAAAGCTCTGTCCCTGTATTGATCTGCAAAGCTGTTATGCTGCCCTAATGCACTGTTTTCACTTTGGGAAAATGCTAAATGAGATTACTGTCTAACATTAGGAGGCCATAAAACCCAAGCATGGCACCTTCCATTCAGGAAAAGGGTTTCAAAGCCATTTCCAATATGCATTATGGTAAACCCTCCATATAGTCATTGAGTCAACAATTGATTTTTATTGACTGCTTTCATTCCTGCTGATGGGAAAAGCCACCATTAGGTAAAAATAACAAAAGGCAGAATTTCAAGATACCCAAGAAGGAAAATTAAATCTTAGCAGCAAGAGACATTTAAACAATTTACTTTCTTCGTATGAAAAGATTTAAAAAAAGAAATGGTGAATGACAAATGCTAAGAGAAAGATGAAATATTTGGGGAACCCAAAACCGTAATAAAGAAGTGAGAGATAGAATAGTTGTCTAAAAACATACTTACCAAAAAGGAACGGGTGGAATAAAGTTGATACACGGAAATATATATTGCTCAAAAATAAGAAAAAATCCAGTTTAGTGGACTTTAAATTATTGGGGACTTTTGATGGATCCCACCACCTGTCTCCTCCCCTTGCTTTTCCTTTCTGTACTCTATACGTGGCTGCCTGTCTCTTCCCTCCTCCCACCAGCACTAGAAGCTGGCCCTCTGCCCTTCCCGCCCTACCCCACCACATCCCACAGTGGCACTTCGGGGCAAGGAGGTCGCTGACGGTATTCAATGGCAGAACTGGAGACCAAAGATCTGGATAGAGAACAACACCCAAAGAAGCACTCCTGGTAGGTATTCTGTAGCCAGTAAAATAATTTTTTTGCCAATGTTTAATGCTAATATTCACTTAAAAGGCAGCTAATAAAATACATCCAAGTATTCTTCTCATAACACTGACAGATCAATATAGAAACTTCGGGGAAAAAAATAACAGAAAAGAATAAAGATACATATTTAGGCTGTTTCTAATTTTTAAGTGCTTAAAACACCATGGTGATGGACAAAAATTATCACTACTGTTTCTGATGATTTCCTTCGTAGAGTTTCCTATAAGTTGAATTAATTGGTCAAAGAGAAATGAAGATGTTTTAGTAAAAATGACGTTGAGATAAATAAGCAGTATTCAGAACTCTCTTCTTAAGATTCTAGTATTGGGCTTCCCTGGTGGCACAGTGGTTGAGAATCTGCCTGCCAATGCAGGGGACACGGGTTCGAGCCCTGGTCTGGGAAGATCCCACATGCCACGGAGCAACTAGGTCCGTGAGCCACAACTACTGAGCCTGCGCGTCTGGAGCCTGTGCTAAGCCCGTGAGCCACAATTACTGAGCCTGCGCATCTGGAGCCTGTGCTCCACAACAAGAGAGGCCGCGACAGTGAGAGGCCCGCGCACCATGACGAAGAGTGGCCCCCGCTCGCCACAACTAGAGAAAGCCCTCGCATAGAAACGAAGACCCAACACAGCCAAAAATAAATAAATAAATTAAAAAAAAAAAAAAAAGAATCCACCTGCCAATGCTGGGGACACGGGTTTGAGCCCTGGTCTGGGAAGATCCCACATGCCATGGAGCAACTGAGCCTGTGCACCACAACTACTGAGCCTGTGCTCTAGAGCCCACGAGCCACAACTACAGAGCCCGTGCTCCGCAAAAGAGAAGCGACCGCAATGAGAAGCCCACGCACCACAACGAAGAGTAGCCCCCGCTTGCCACAGCTAGAGAAAGCCCACGCGCAGCAACGAAGACCCAACGCAGCCAAAAAGAAAAAAAAAAAAGACTCTAGTATAATACATTTCCACTTGGTTATCTGTTTTAGAGCTATCTGCTGGTTTTGCTGCTGCCTCTCCTACTTTCATGTCTTAGAAACTTCTTTGATGCGGGTCTGAGCTTTATATTTCGAGAAAACTACTTACCCATCATTTTAGTTCTAATATAAAGGAAAAGGATAATGAGGTAATTCCAGAGAAGGGAGGAAAGTGTGGCGAGAGCCCTCCTCCTACCACTCGGAAGGCTCAAGAAGCCACGTGACAATCAGCGAGCAGCCACGATTCCTAAAGCTCTCGGACACAATAAATCATTCGCTGAGTGCAGGGTGGATACGAGAATGGTTGGCGCCACAAGGGGAATTCTAATTTTTTCGGGGGGTTGGGGGAGAGATTCTGATTTTTTAACAGGTTGCGACAATGCATCTTTCATGGGAACTGATGACTTTAGAAAACAGAATCAGTATCACAACTCAGTCCTCTGAATCCACAGGAGGCGGGTGATATGCAAGGAGGGAGGGGAAAGCATTATCCAGTCTTCCCCCAGGTTTTAGGATACTGAGTAAAAGTCCTAAAATCAGGACAAGCCCAAAGATAGGACCTCTGGTCACCCATCCAAGATGATATGAACAATACAGTGCTCTACACACACAGGTACACTGTTCTTAAACCAACAGGCCTCACATACCCTAAGTATATGAGCACAAACACACCAGAACATAAGGTGAATGAAAAACTTTCCAATTTTGCAATATATTTTTCTTCCTTATTCAGTAATATTGGGTACCTGGAAATGATGGGGGCATTAGGCAAAACCTAGGAAGAGAGTGGGAGCTTAGTAACGCATGACCACATGAAACTGGTGGGGGCTGGCTGACTCTGCCTTCTGCTCAGTGGACAACACACCTCAACACTACAGGAGTCCCCAGTGTCTGGTTTCCTTTCCCGAGGAGGCAGCTCTTGCCCCGCTCTTCTCAGAAAACCCTCATGGCATCTTGCCAATGTCACCATACCCTGTGTGGGATTCTGCTACGTGGGCTCACCCCACCAAGGGTCTAAACTTAGAAAAATGGGGCCATCTTCTGCTGCATCTCCAAAGAACAAGGGCCCCAACTGTTTTGTTCTGTAAATACACTTTCTTAAAATCTCGTGACCTAGAGAGGTTGGCTAATTTTCATCTTCCACTATATCATGGTACTCTTGCCATATCTGGGCTATGTGCAGCAAGGTTTATATCTCTAAAAAGAGAGATAAAATAACTGTTACTGGGACTTCCCTGGCGGTCCAGTGGTTAAGACTCCACACTTCCACTGCAAGGGGTACTGGTTTGATCCCTGGTTGGGGAACTAAGATCCCACATGCCACATGGCCAAAAAATAAAAAAATAAAATTATTACTTACATAAAGAATATCTGGGATAAGCAGCAATAACTATATAGAGTTTGGGGACACAGAACATAATTGATGTCAACATTAACTCAACCTGGAAGAACTCGAAATCAACTTCCCATCACACTTACTTTAGGACAAAACCAAATACTCAAGAGATGTTATTTTCTCAAGCTCACACTAAGTCCTCTCATTAGGTAAAATTCTACACCTAACATACTGCACTTTATTCTGGGTGACCCTTAATTTAGAGAAGTATAAGCCATCCTTCCCTCTCCCTTTCTTCTTTAACAATGCCTGGTGTGCTGTTATGGCTTAATAAATGTCAAGTAATAACGCTGTAATAAAAATGGGCACTAGTAAGTTAACAATGCAGCTCTTTGCTTTAAAGGTGCCTGAGAGCAGCAGTTTATACAAAGTACCTGGAGCATAAACGTCACCTCCTGCCATGCACATAGTAGGAACAAACTTAAATCGCACCTCACAGAAGTGGCCCTTGGTTATAAGAACTGAAATACTGGGAGTGTTTTCTCTGTCCCATCAAAAGACCTACAAGCCGCGAATGAAGACACGTCCAGGGCCAAACGTTAAATTTGAATCTCCAAAGGCTGTATCAGTGTGTGACTGAGACCAAGTCATCTTAACACACACCAAATTATTATTACTTGAAATATCTCGATAAGACTTCAAGGCCAGGAAAAGCATCATCATCATCATCACCATCATTATTATTATTAAAGAAAAGCATGACAAACCTTTGACTTTGTAAAAGTCACTTTAATTAGACAATTTAGAAAATGTTAATCTTGAGCATACACAATGCATCACCCTTGGATTTCTTTTACTTTAAGTATATGTATCTATATAATACATTGAACTCATGCCAACACAAATTAAAAGTTACATTATTTTACCTATGAGGCTTTGGGAGTTATTTCCATTTCCCCTATCCTGCTACTTTAGAATGTTCACTAAAATTGGTCTAAGGATAGAAAATATGAGAGCTGGTTCGTTCATTCTTTTATCTACTCAGCTACTCCAACAACAAATATTATTAAGTCACAGACATTTATCAAGCATTCATTACACGCCATCACTATGGTAGGTGCTGAATAAGATGTGATCCTTGCCTTCTGCTGGCTCCCACTCTAGTAGGGAGAGACAGAGGTGTACACAAAGTCTTATAATGAGAATATTGAGCTATAAACAAAGTGCTAAACAGAGCTCTGGTTTTGAATGGAACAGGAACTGAACATACAGTGTTCCAGACAAGAGGACATCCATCACCAGTGAACAGGAAGGGAAGACTGGCCTTAGGATTCGCTTGAAGTAACTTTCAAGCCAGCAGGAAGATCTGTCCATTGTATCTAAACTATAGAGACAGACTCCGAGATGGAGAGGAGAGACCTCCTCAGACCTTGGGTACATGAATACACCCGCAACCTGGTTACTCCAAGCCTTGTAGATGCCTCTGCTTTCTCTCAGAGCAAAGGTTAGTGCTTGTGTTCATGACATCTGCCAACACAAGCTTGGTTTGGCGGGGTGGGAGTAGTTGTGTACGGTAAGAGCTTATAAACTCTCTGAGTCAAGTAGGGAATCCCTAGAAAATAATCAGAGGCCAGATGCCCAGTTTCAGACCTGTCAACAATAAACGAATGTTTAGACAGGTTTCTGGTTGCTCTGTCTTGGTAGGAGGGCTATGGTGCCAACTTACAGTTGGTGCCAAAATTACTCTTCAGCCTTCATCATTTTCCCTGCTTAGGGACTGCCTTCACTAAGTAACCACGCTACTGCTTTCCTACTTCATATGGCCAAGAAGGAGAAAACTGGGTAATTTGGTCTTAGATCAATGCCCAGTTTTGGAGGCAGGAGGGAGACGGTAGGAACTGGAATAAGATGGGGAAGGTAGAAAGATACTGGGAAGCTGAAGAACCTACCAGAATTCGAGGGGACTCCTGGAGAAGAAAGGGAAGCGTTGTGGGCCAGATTAGTCCAGATGCAGAGAGCGCAGAGGGACTGGCTGAGCAGCTAAACAACCCGTGAGGAGGGACGAGGGACAGGGGAGACTGCAGGCTCCAGGCTACGGGGCTGCAGCAAACTGTGGCATTTGTTTCCAAATTCTGGAAGGGCCATTACCCCCTTCGCCACCCATTCTTCCTGCTCAGAGTCCTCAGGCTCAGAAGAGGAAGCGCTGGATGCAGCCCACATGGCTGTCTCCCATACAGCCAAGGGGAGGGCACCAGTCCTGGCAACCTAGCAGGGTTGTACTGAGAGAGGACACTTGTAGTGAACCTAAGACACTCTGACCAAATTTTAACACAACGCCAGACACAACCTCCCAGAGACAATCCTTCCATATTTGGAGCAATATTTATTTCATAGGCCTTATTATATCATTTTCATCAATACAATCTGACTATCGCGGTAGCACAGAATCATAGCAACTTCCAGTTGAGTAGTATAGTACCAGCAGCCTGTGCAGAAATATGGTCAAGCACACACTTTCATGTTAAGTCCCTATTTTTAGGCACTTGTAATTTTTCAAAAATAATTACCCTCTGGGATGAACTGTCTATGCTCCCTCTCAGCTGAGGAGTGACTTAGGGGTGAGATGTTTGGTGAAATTCCATCTGAGTCACCCAAGCATAAACATACATTCCAGTACCCTTACCTCTTCCCTGCAGTGATCAAATTTGAGAGAGTGCTTTTAATACTAAGAGAAGAACAGCTTAATTTAAAACATTTCAAAACTGCCATATATCTCAATGAGAACTGTGACACATTCTAAAAAACTGGGTTAAGATCAAATTTTAAGTCTGTAGTGAGAGAGTGTGTTATATAGTACGTTAGGTGATACTCTTTTTACCACTACATTTTGAAAGCAAGATCCAAATACTAGATACACCCAGGAAGGAATGTGCCTGTCTCTCTTAACTGAAAGAATTGCAAATGTATTTACTGCAGTGACAAGTAAAGGAAAGAAATTATCCACACTGATCTGCCCTTAAGTGTCAGAGTGCTAATAATGAGGAATGGAAAGAGGGCTAGAGCTGGGCCTCTTGTCTGTTTCCCATCCCTTTGATGAGCTGAAAGGAAGGAGGCTTAGGCTCTACCCCTGCCAAGAGGGAATCCCAAATGGGTGCACTACGCCATGCCCTAGTGACTAGGCCGTGCCAGCAAACCTCCAGGAACTGTCAGGCAGAAAAATGCCACCTGGACATCACAGGGGTGTGCATACTGTGGAGGAGGAGGTAAAGGTGTGTACAAACACAAGAAGGGAGAAAAACTCATACCTGTAAAAGAAACACCCTCGTAAAGGTCACAGGTTAAGACAAGGCGGTGTGATGGGTGTAAGGGAAAGAGTACAGCAGTAAGCGCCACAACTGTTCTGAGGAGGGAGCTGGGGGAGGTCTAGGGAGAGTCCATGGAGGAGAAGAGATGGGTTTTGAAAGCCTTATCCTGAATGCAGGGTAAGACTGTAAGAGGCAGAGAGGACACATAAGAGGGTCTACATGAGCCAAGGCCCAGGCTCAGTCAAGCTGGGCGCGTCCAGGGGCCTCAGGTTGTAGGGAGGCTGGCAGAGGTGAGAGGCAGCACTGAAAAGGGAGGCACTGGGATCTGGACGGTCTTCCGATAAGACAGAGGATGCTTAGATTCTGTTCTGCAGGGGGAGACAAACCACCAACCCCTCCAAATGAGACAGTAAAGCCATCAAGGTGCCTAAGCTGATCGGATGCGAACAAATCAGATGGATGGAAGTGGGAACAATCTAGGCTGGGAGCCCAGTGGAGCTGTGTCCAGCTATAAAAACAGGCAAGAACAGAGACGCTGGAAAGCAAGGATGGAAGGATGCAGTAACTGACAGATGTGGATGTCAAGAAGAGGAAAGACTGGGCAATACACATGTGGCTCAGGCCTGGGGATTTAAAGAATGAAAGTGCTTGAGTCATGTTCCCAAGTGGAAATGACCTACCAAAATCTAGAGTGTGGACCTGGAGCTCAGTACTGGGAACAGGGCTACAACCACGGACTGAGCATCCCCTGAAAGACACAGCGGGGAGTGCAGAGACAGAGGGCAGGAGGGACAGTTGAGCCCTGGGGAGCAGCCCCATTGGGGGTGAGGTGACAGGGAAGGAAGACGGAGCAGTCAGAGAACTGGGAGCGGAGAGAAGAAGCAGTATGACACAGCATCACAAGGCTGGGAAACCAGAGCTTCATGAAAGAGAAGAAAGTTGAAAAGAATACAGATTGATTAAAGGCCGTGGAATTCAATCCCCAGCAATTCAGAGAAATAATTTCAATATAGTGCGTAAGGCAGAAGCCAGACAGCAGGAAATTGGTAAATAAGAAAATGGGCAGTAAAGAGATGAAGGCAGTGGGATTAGGTCAGTTCAATATCCTTTACGGAGTGCTTGCTCTATACCAGGCACTGTGTGCGCATGTATGCGTGCGTGCGTGCGTGTGTGTGTGTAGGAGAGAAAGACACACCCATTTTATAAGAGCTGCTTCTATGGAGCACATCTGGGAACAGTAAAAATATGAAAGGGGAGGAGTACATCTGGCTGGAGATGACCAGAAAAGGTCTTAGATGAGATGCAAGAATTTCAGTAGTCTTAAAGAACAGGAAGGGCTTAGGGAGCTAGATAAGAGAGAAAGGCACTCTAGACAGAAAAGTGGAAGAAGCAAAGGCTGTGGAAGAAGAGAAGAAAATCTGCAGGCAGAGGCAGTGACATCACTAACAGACTTTTTTTTTTTTAAAGATTCATATGGAAATTTACATGCAAATCAGAAAGCCAAAACACTCTGAGCAAGGACATGCTCTACAAGTGATAAAGGAATTTCCAGAAAGTATAGTAATAAGCAGAGGTGAGCTTAGAAGTTGGGTAAAGAGGGAAGGTTGTGTGAAAAAAGGAGGGTTTTGATTCAACAGTCTTTAAAAAGAAAGACAAGAAGGGCAGGAAGGAGGGCAGACATGGTGTGATTAAGGAGAAACATGGTGTGATTAAGGAGAACCACGGTTCTCTTGGTTAAAGCAGAACTCCACAGTGAGGAATATTAAAAGTGAGATTGGTGAGACGTAGGAGGGGTGGAAGGAAATCTTTCGGTGGGAAACCTCAAAAGCTAGATGAATCATCTGACAGTAATGGGAATTCACGTGAGTAAGAAAGGGAACAATCCACGAGAAGAGGGATTCTCCTCCTAAAGGCATCAGCAAGTAGCTGCTATTTCCCTACTTAATACCCCATAAATGAGGGATACCTCAAAAGAATTTTATAACTAATAAAAGTGAAGAGTGTATATGGGATGTATAATAACAGTGAACTACATGTGCATCAATGGAACATCCGCACAATTACTCTTCAGTTTAAAAATTCCAACATTTCTTTTCACACTTCTGATTAAAGTACTCAGTATTGATGCCATAACACATCATACAATCTCAACCCCTTGTGTTACACAAACAGATTTAAGCATTTTTCAGAGGACAGGCAAGATTTAGCAAATTGGCTTAACATTCTAGGCAGCTGCTGAGACTGAAATTGACAAGACTAACCATGAAAGTAGAGAAAACAACAACCTCCTGCACACAAATTCTTCAAATGATTATGATGAGCCTCACACATGAGTATTTCTGAGGCGGAATCACAATGATTCCTATGTAAAGGGATAATGATGTATTACTGCAGGACCAAACAATGCCTTTCTCAATTCGGGTCCTGGATTGGATTCATCATGCTGAGCCCCATTAGCTTTACATCTCCCTAAGGGTTCCAATTCAGCAGTATTAATCTAAGCCCTCACACACAGCTCCAGTCGCTGTACGTCTGCCATATGACTGTCCTTTAATACAGCTCTCCAGTTGAGTGTTTCTGGAGGAAAATCATATAACCAGGGTAAATCCATAGGTAGACACTAAATTCTGCCTACCATGTTTTTACATTTCTGTGGTAAATTCATTCTTGCCCTCTTTCCCATGATTATTTCATTACATCTCCATTCTCCTTTCACTCTTGGCCATTTTCCTAATTTTCATTGAGAAAAGCAGAAACCAGATAGCTCCCTCACTGTCCCATCATAAAATCTGGATCTGCAACTTTTCTACTGTTACTTTGGAGGAAGAGTGCCTCTCTCATAACACTTTCCCTACTAGATCATTTTTAAGAGCTCTCCCACCTTCTCTAGAAGAGTGCTATCCAAGAGAACTCCCTGCAGTGATGGGAACCGTCATGTCTACGCAGCCCAACACACTGGTCAAGGCCACATGTTGCTACTGAGCACCTGAAATGTGACTAAAGCAACAAAGGTAAAATTTTATATTTTATTTAATTTTAATAAATTTAAATCTAAACAGTCACCCGTGGCTAGTGGCTATCATATTGTTGAAAGCACAGCTCTAGCAAACACTATTCTTATGACAACCACCTCCACTTCCTACCTTCCATCCATTCTCTTCTATCCACATCCAAGTGGCCAAATCCAACCATTCTTGGTAGACGTCTTATAGGACCAATCGGCATGGTCTTAAGTAAATTACTCCCCTCTCTTGAAAGGGGTTTCTTGGCTTCTACAAACACTGCGCTTCCTCCCTTGCTTCTCCTCCAGCTCATCTTCTTCTAACTGATCTCTTGATGTGGGAGATCCTCAGGGCCATATCCTGCTCTTCCCTCTATATAGTCTCTCCACCAGGATCTCAACCATTCATGTGGCTTTAACGTCACTTGTGTGCTGACAGCTATCAAATCTGTACCTCTAGCCCTGCCTTCTTACAGGTGACTGCCTCCTGCTATTCACACTGAAGGTTTTACAGGTGCTACATGTTTAAAATTGAACACTTAATTCCTTCCCCTACCCCCAATTTGTTCTTTCTTCCCCATCTCAGTAAATGGACCTTCCAAAATCAGGGAATCCCCCTTGACACCGCCTCTTCTCTCATTCCCAATATCCAATCTGTCACCAAGTCTTATCAATTAAACTTCAAAAACAGATCTGGAATCAACCTATTTCTCTCCATCTCCACTGTCATTATTCTAGATCAAGTCGCTACCACCACCACCTGGAATATTTCAAAAATCTCCTAAGCAGTGTCCTGGTTTCCATTCTGAGTCCTCCAGCCTCATCTCTACAGCAATTCATTATCAACACAACAACTGGAGCGCCTCCTTTTAAATGGATCTTATAACTTCCAGGTTACAACTCCAATCGTTCAAACACTCCTTGCCGCTCTTGGGATAAAATTCGAAATACTAATTATGGCCTAGTAGGACGTGGCCCCCCCGCCCCTCCATCTCCGGCCTCATCTCTCCCCACTCTGCTTTCCTGCATGCTTCCTTTCAGAACCCCAAAGGAGCTGAGCTCCTTCCTCGGGGCCTTAACACTTGCTGATCTAGCTGCTTAAATGACCTTCCTTTACACTCCCCCAACAACTACTATTTTAGCCTAAAGAGAGGTCGTCTCTGATTCCTCACAGTGGATTCCCATGTCACATGCTCTTACAGCATTTGACAGCACTTAGCACAACTATAACTGTCGAGTTATTTGGGAGACTAGTCATTTCTCCCATTAGTCTGTAAGCTCCAAGAGGGCAGGGCTCATGTCTGTTCCGTCGACACAGTATTCCCAGCGCCTGGCACAGCACCCGGCAAACACCACGGGCTGCTCAGACCCCTCACTACAGAGCTACTGGGGCACTCTCTCCACTTCTCCTCGCCACTATGTTAGCCTGAGTGTATGTGCGGGCATAAGGTGGATGCAAGTGTGTCCAAAGTACTACACTGGGGAGACAAGTGTTCCTAATATCCCAACTGGAATCGAGATGAGTTTTCTTCTAATAAAGTAGTACGACCAAAGTTAGTTAGCTTCCATAATATAGTCACTGCTTATACTTGCGCCATTTACCCTGATGGTTAACACAGGATCTGGCATCTAAAACACCTACGGCCAAATCTGGGCTCCGCCTTTCACTTGCTATGGAAGCTGGCGCAAACTGCTTAATCTCTGTAAGGTGCAACTTTTTCATGGGTTCCTACTGTTTTGTTGTAAAGATTATTAAGATAATGCATAAGCTCTCAGCACAATGCCCGGCACATAGTAAGCTTTTAACAAACAGTAGCTGCTATTATTACTATTATTCTTATTATCTCAACTAATAAGCTTCAGTAGGTTGTTCTGGGAACCTATTAGTTACCACCTTATTTCTAAAGGAAAATGGGTTTCCACTTTCAAATTGCCAACTTAAAAACCAAGTTTTAGAATACAATTCACGTGAGGGTTGGTGACTGTTCACATAACTTGAAGGTGTCCACGAAGTGTTCAGGTGGCAGCAAAGAAGGTTCCTGCATGTGTGTTTGATAAAGGGATTAAAAAGCTGCACTCATGTTAAAATCAAACCTCCAGCATGGGGTATATAATTAACATAAACCTATACATCTTTTCTTCTCTCAACTACGTTCTCACGGAGAGCAACAGTCTTCCCTATGAATAAATGTAATTGTATTTGAAGTAATTACACTTGGCACAGATTTGCCCACTGCTGGTGGCAGGGCTGCTACTTGTGACTAGGCACTGAGGCGGAACTCAACGCAATTGACGGCAAACTGCTTTAATTTTCTTTAATAGTAGCAAAATCCTGTCTAAAACAAGCTGGACATTTCAAGAATAATCAACACCACACAATTAACGTTCTATTACCATTAAACCAGTATTCAAACAGGCCAGAAACTGGTTTTCAGGCTCTTTCCACGAGTTTCTATGTCTTTAGTGTCATAAATGTCATTTTGTAAAGTCAAGCTGGCAGTCCTCAGCAGGAGGCCCAGAAGTGCCAGCGTTACTTAAAAATGTCGGATAACTTTTCAATTCATTCACGCTGTGAGATCTGTTCCCCCTACCCCACCCTCAAAAAACATTAACCACCAAAGGGCATTCAGGAACAGGGAGAAACATGAGAGGGCTAATGATGATTTCATTTTCAAATGGTCTGAAATAGGCAACGACAGCATTGACTGTGATGGCCCTGTAGCCCA
The DNA here is from genome assembly GCF_965194805.1 of Balaenoptera borealis. Taxonomy (NCBI): domain Eukaryota; kingdom Metazoa; phylum Chordata; class Mammalia; order Artiodactyla; family Balaenopteridae; genus Balaenoptera; species Balaenoptera borealis. The sequence goes on from NC_138864.1 coordinate 109,922,916, forward strand.
GGCCACAGCAGGGACCGGGGGGAAGCTTGGGATCAAAGGATTCTCTTTTCAATAATACTGATATGAAATTAAAGACGGTCTCCCCTGTGCCTGATGAGTAGCCCTTGTGAAGGATATATGAGAACCTAAGATCCTGCACATAATAAAATCACGATAGATATCTGTGGATTCATTACTGCTCAGAAGTTAACTGCACATGACTAAGATGATGTAGAAAGCTTGGAAACTCGTTGTTTTGCTATACATGTCATTTCACATCATGGTAAGAAGTATATAATGGCTGTGGCTATACATATCATGAAGTAAACATTTCAGACTTATTTGCCTAATTTGACCAATGTAAACCGTCAAAACTGGCTGCTTATGGCCAGCAACTCGTTTGAGTTAGGAATGAAGAGTCTTGAGAGAGGAAGGTCTTGAAGCACTGCTCAGGATTGTAACTTCAGTTTAAGGTCTGAATAACTGGTTTGATTATCCACATTGGATGAATTAATGAGATCGTTTTTATCACAAGCACACAGAATAAAATAAAGCGCTGAGGGCTTTTCATTAAAACTTTTCAAAACAATGGTAAATTAATGATAGTATTAATTTCTACCAAATACCATTAATTTTTACCACTTTTTGATCTCCAAGATTACTTATAATCGCCAATATTTATATTGAAGGAAGAATCGTTTAACACATGGAGTTTTACTACTTCTGGTATTTAGGAAAGAGGTCATTTGACTGCAGTCTTATTTCCCTGCTTGTAAACTAAAGCTTCTGCCCATGAGACACTATTTTAGAAATGCACTGAAGGTTAATAGCTTTGCATGTATTACAAATGCTAATCAAAGTGCAATGTTAATATATTCTCTTATTCATTACAAAGAAAAATGGCACATATGACTGCACATTGAGGACATTTTGCCGAAAGTATTTTCTATCCTGAGTAATTTTTAAGTCCCCGCAAATGCCAGTCACAGCCCCACTGGTGCTCTGGTGGCCTCAAGTGAGGAAAAGAAATTGGCTTTCCTACCAGGAGTCGTATCAGGACAAGAGGTAACAAAATATAAAGTCCTGTTTTGTGGTTATTTCATTTCCCCAAACCTGCTGGTAGGGGAAAGGTGAAAACAGAAAAAAGATATTAAAATTGCACTACACAGCCTTTCTTCCTTCCTTCTTCCTTTCTCTCTCCATCCTTCCTATTTCTGGTTAGGCACTGTCAATTAAGGGAGGTAAACAGATTTTTATGTTTGCTTCTAAAGCAGGGGTAGCAAATCAAAGGAAAAATGCCAACTCTCTCAACACTCATGCCAACGGCAGACATCACTAATCAACCATGGCACTCCAGATTCCTTAGCCTTCTCTTGTTTCCGTGGTGTTCTAGCCTTAGCCTTGGGTTTGACTCTCCCGGTTCTGCAGTTTCCTGTGGTCCTGCAGTTAAGGCTGAGTATTTCGTGACATTGAAATTCAGAGGCCTGGCCTTCTTCCAACAAGCACTTTGTGGTACAAAATCCAAAGCTTCTGAAAGTAAGGAAGAGACCAGACAATACACCTTTCTGACTCACTCCACATCCCTCCAAAAGGCAAGTAAAGCCAGGAAAAGTTAACTGGGCTGAACAGTCTATTTCTTTACTTCCTGGAGAAAAAGAGTGGGGAGCAAAAGAGTAGGCCCCTATTAATGTTTACACCTTTATCTTAACAATGTCTGTTTTTAAAGCTGATGTGTGGTTCAGATTCACCATTCGCCCTTTCAAAAAGTATGTTTAAAAGAAAGTTTCACGACAGTCACTAGGGGCTGCGTGAGCATTTTAGGAGCACCTTCCCTATATATTAACACAGGCGTTCATTTGGTTTCGAATTTAATTGCTCTCTCTTTCCAGAAAGCCCTTCGTGACACCATCTCGCATCCAGCCTTCACATCTGGCTCCGCGACCTCAGAGAGCAGGATTCCTGGGCACTGCCTGCCTGCCGTGGTGGCCAAATGTGACTCTCCCCAGCTGCTGCTGTCCGTCCTGCTTTGTGACAGGGGCCTGCCTGATCACTCCGAGCCATTCCGGGCACAGAGCCTTCCAGGCAACAAGAAGCTACTAGATGCAACCTGCTGGGACCAGGGCCACCTTCCGCTCCCAAAGATCACTTCTCTACGTGTCCGCCAGTGTGCTTTCCTTCTAGTGCTCAGGAGAGGCCCGTCCCCACGCTTGCACAAAGGATCTCCCTGGATAAAGAAGTTAACAGAAAATCAGAGAATGGCCAAACCTTGCATAATTTAATTTGATAAATGGCACATAAAAGTCTCAAAATAATCTGGAACATCAAAATGGAGGTAGGTTCAACTATGATTAGAAACGTGGCTGCCTGAAAAACAGACACAGACCAGAAGAGCTATCTGGGGCACCTCAGTCTATCCTTGGGAGCTGAATGAAAGGTGGAGGTTTCTCCTGTGCACGTGTTTGTCCCCAACTCCCCACAGCTGCTGGCTCTCAAGAAAATGCTGCCTGCAGGCGGTGACCGCATAAAGGGCAGCACTCCTCTGCTTTACAGAGAGTTGAAAAGATTTACATAATTTTTCTGGGGTCCCAAGTTTTTTCTTTTTTCGTTTTTTTGGCATTACCCATAATGTATTTGTCCACGGGGTAAACAGAGACGCCTTCCCCTACAATTATATTTGCTTAAAGGAAAACACAGCTGCCTTTCTTGCATATTAAGACGCAACTGGAACTAGAGAGACCAAACAAAGATTTCAAAGGGAAGGGAAGTTTTCATAGCATAAAAGACACTCCACCAAACCAACGTGCATTGAAACTAAAAAACGGAGGCAGAGTAATGACTATTCTCCGTGGGGACAAAAGTCCTATTGAGCAAGAAGCTATAGGTGCCATTTTCCAGAAGAGCCACCTGCTACTACTTGGAGCTATTGCAGATATTCAAGAGCCAGAATTTCTGAGTCCTTCCATCTACAGGGCTTGTGTGGGAGAGAGTGCACACACGGGTGCCCTGAGGCAAAACCAATAGGTAATAACTTGATGCTGTCGCTGTGGGATGAGGGAACCATCAAGCTGACTACTTATCAATCCTCTCTTAGACGGGCAGCATCTCACTGCTAGCTACTGTTTAGAAGAAACCTTTGGAGAAACACGCTAACCCAGGAGAAAGCAAGTGAGGGACCCATTCCTTTGGGAAGGGGAAGGTACTGTACTGCTAAGAGGACCCGCCCATCCCAAGTACCGAATTAGCAAGAGAGGATAATGAACCTAATTAGAGTTAGTTATTATTTCCTATACTTACAATTGCATCTAATAATACTGCTGCCAGCAGAGCTGTTTTATGTGATGTCTTCTTCACGTGGCAACCTTTTCATAAATCAAAGCAAAAGCCAATACCAGTTTCTTGTACAGCCTGCCTGACAATAAAGGTTAACGCTGAACCTTCGCTGTTATCAATCTTCATAAATGTGTCCATGATGTGGCAAGACCGCTCCACACTACAGTTGGCTGCCGCTAATGTATACAAGGTAGTGACCCACTAGGTTAACGGGACTGGATAATCAGTACAGTTTTAACTGAGTCAGAAAAAGAAATGGCTCTCTTATCCTTGCCTTAAAGTATACAGGAGTTTTCTCCTCTCTGCCTTGGTTCCATGGCTGCCTTGCTCAGAAAGTGCCTACAATCAAGTTTAATACAGACTCGTACAGCAGACAATAGAGACCTCATGGGGAAAGCAGGTAAGTCAGCTTTCGTAAGAAGGTAACTTGTTATGAACTATTTAATTGGCTTTTGTGGTAGAGAGCTACCTGACTTGAAGATGTCATGTTTCTGAATTCAAGTAGAAAATGTTAATGAGACGTACTTCGGTTTTGGAAAATATATGAATCTGTCTACATTAACAGAAGTGAAAAATAGTCTTCAGAAACAGCAAAGGTCAAGAAGTTTTCACATATCAACAATCCTTCCTTAACAAAAATTCACATTAGACAGAAATCTGAACTGAAGGAATTCCCAATTAATGACAAACCTTAACCTAATAAACAATACTCCACTATATTTTGAATTTTGCCATCATCTTAAGTTCCCTATTGATACTGTGAAGAGGAGAGCTCGCCTTCTCTAGGGCATGTATTGGAGATGAACTCTGGCAACTAGCTAATGTCCAACAAAAATCAGCCCTGTATGAAAGTCTGTAAGTGAAGACCTTCAACAGCTAGATAAATCAAACCATCAGGCTAGGCACAGAGATGTCACATAGCCACAGTCCCCTATTTGCTGAGTGAATGCATTTCAGCCTGTATTTACTGGGTGCAGAATATGTGCGAGGTGCTGGGGGAGATCAATAAACAAAATAAAATACAATTCCTGCCCTCACGAAGGTTTCATTTCAACTGGGAATGATATTCACACACTGTAACCTGATATGCAACCTTGGTAATGGGCCCTTCCCAAGAGCCTGTAATTCTCACTTAGCTTTTTAGACAACAGTTTCCTCTACTGTAAATTCAAAGTCCTTTCTAGAGGAAAACATTCTGAGGATAGAAACTGAAAAGCAGGAAAAAGTTTTATAAGAGTTTAATTCAATCTAGTAAATAACAGTATTGATAGTAATTGAACACGCTTAGGAGTATTACTGCTACAAAGATGTCTAAGCTGCAGCTCATGCCTTCAGGGGCTCTCGTTTCAGAAGGGAGGTAGGTGTAAAGGCAACTACGATGCAAACTGGGCTGTAATAAGGGCTCGAGTTACCTGAACACAGAGGGAGCAACTGTGTCCTTCTTTTGGGAGCCCGGAGTGGGAAGGGACATGTCAAGGAAGACTACAGAGACACTGACATGTGAGACGAGTCTTGGCAAGTAGACAGCTGACATGGAGGAAATGCAGGTGTGCTGTGTGACAAAGCTGCAGAAGCACAGGTGGAAGGCATGCTCTCGCCTTACGGAGTGAACTCTGGGGTCCATGAAAGAGCTGGCAAAGATGAGGCTGAGGAGGTGTCAAAGGTTATTTTCACAGTATGCTTCAATACTGTTAAGTCTGGGGTGCCTGTCCCAACTTCTAAATAATAATTTATTAGATACTGTCAATTATTCAGCTTTGAAGCAGAAACTTATTTCGTTTTTAATCATATGGATCAGATTAATGGATGAGTATCTTAAGATTGCAAGGCAAACTGTTAAAACAAAACAAAACAAAAACTATTATCAGTAGCCACTACTTATCACTGCAAATGAGGATTATCACAACACTGCAACCAAAGAAATGAATGTGGGTGCTGAGACTGATAGAGGACTGCAGCCACCATTCTTAGCTCCTAATATTTAAATGTTGGATTCACGAAAATAAGTGTCATTGCTTTCTTGATAATAAGCAAAAGTTGTAAGTAAGCTTATTAACTACAGTGACATTAATAACATAGCATACGATCAGTGTTAGGATTCCACACAAGATTTCATTTGAAAACAGGTCAACTCACTGCTTTAAAAACAAACAAACAAAGAAAGTTGGAAACTCTTGGAGAGACTGGGAGACTGGGAGAGAGTTGTTCTTTCCAAGGCTTGTGTTTTCCCTTTTCACTCTCTACAGGGGATCTACATTTTTTCAAAGAAACAAGGTTATACCTGTGATTAGGTTAGCTTTAAAAACCCAGAATGTAGTTTAAACACACACACACACACAGAGGCAAGTGCCCTTTTTTTTTCTTTTTGTTTCTTCTTCCTGACCCCAAGCCACCAAACCTCCAGCCTTTCATTTGTCACTGCAAACACACAAGGGTTAAATAGGCTTTTGAGGAGTAAACTAGACACTTAACCAGAAGTGTCACTTTTACTTCTGGGAAAAATTAGGGTCCAAATGCCAAGCAAGTGACTTCAGAACCAACTTTATGGAGAATTTTGTTTATTTATCATAGACTGTCAACCTATAATTGCCTACAACCTCAAATTGACAGAAATATTCTAAAGGTATGACAAGTGACGAGATGAGGACGGTACCATACACTAACAATAGCTGTGCTTCTCCTGGCACAGACTCCCACGTGCATTTCTAACTAAATTACGTATTCTCCTGGCACAGACTCCCACGTGCATTTCTAACTAAATTACGTATTTCCTAGCCTGTTAAAATATAATTATTATTTTGAGTACTGCTGTTAACCGTTGGTTAATGATTTGACAGAAAACATGTGTCTTTAAACACATTTTTTACAGGTGTGGTACAGTCTCAATTGCAATTTTACAGGTTTGGGGATTATCCCTTAGGGAAATATATATATATATATATATATATATATATATATATATATATATATATATATATATATAGGATTATATGATGGGCATAAATTTAAAAACACACACAAAATTCACTCAACAGAAACTTGAACTATCAATGACTATAATCATTAGCTAACTACTGATTGCTTGGAGTGTGCCAAGAACATGAATGGACCTCCTTTAATATTCCTATATAACATCTCTGTGATGATCACCTTTTACAGATGTAGAAAACTGAGGCGGGGGTGAGGAAGGAAGAGAAGTAACTTGCTAGAGCCAGTCTACTGCACTATGTGAAGGATATCTATTATCAAGGTTATACCCAGTAAAAATTTTGCTCATGTGGATATTTACTATTTCATTATAGCTCCACTGACTCTGTAGGATAGAAAAATTAAGAGAAGTTCTAATAAGTTAAAAAAGAAATCAGGAAGACCAAGAACCACAAACAAGAGAAAATGAGCACATTTTCTTGGTAGTTGCTATAGTAAAATCTGTAGCATAGTAAACATTCCTTTTTTTTTTTTAACATCTTTATTGGAGTATAACTGCTTTACAATGTTGTTAGCTTGTGCTGTATAACAAAGTGAATCAGCTATATGCATACGTATATCCCCATATCCTCTCCCTCTTGCGTTTCCCTCCCACCCTCCCTACCCCACCCCTCTAGGTGGTCACAAAGCACCGAGCTGATCTCCCTGTGCTATGCGGCTGCTTCCCACTAGCTATCTATTTTACATTTGGTAGTGCATATATGTCAATGTCACTCTCAACACTTCGTCCCAGCTTACCCTTCCCCCTCCCTGTGTCCTCAAGTCCATTCTCTATGTCTGCGTCTTTATTCCTGTCCTGCCCCTAGGTTCTTCAGAACCTTTCTTTTCTTTTTTTTAGATTCCATATATATGTGCTAGCATACGGTATTTGTTTTTCTCTTTCTGACTTACTTCACTCTGTATGACAGACTCTAGGTCCATCCACCTCACTACAAATAACTCAATTTCATTCCTTTATATGGCTGAGTAATATTCCATTGTATATATGCACCACATCTTCTTTATCCATTCATCTGTCGATGGACACTTAGGTTGCTTCCATGTCCTGGCTATTGTAAATAGTGCTGCAATGAACATTGTGGTACATGACTCTTTTTGAATTATGGTTTTCTCAGGGTATATGCCCAGTAGTGGGATTGCTTGGGTCATATGGTAGTTCTATTTTTAGTTTTTTAAGGAACCTCTATACTGTTCTCCACAGTGGCTGTATCAACAGTGCAAGAGGGTTCCCTTTTCTCCACACCCTCTCCAGCATTTACTATTTGTAGATTTTTAAATGACGGCCATTCTGACGGTGTGAGGTGATACCTCACTGTAGTTTTGATTTGCATGTCTCTAATGATTAGTGATGTTGAGCATCCTTTCATGTGTTTGTTGGCAATCTGTATCTCTTCTTTGGAGAAATGTCTATTTAGGTCTTCTGCCCATTTTTGGATTGGGTTGTTTTTTTGATATTGAGATGCATGAGCTGCTTGTATATTCTGGAGATTAATCCTTTGCCAGTTGCTTCATTGGCAGATATTTTCTCCCATCCTGAGGGTTGTCTTTTCACCTTCTTTATGGTTTCCTTTGCTGTGCAAAAGCTTTCAAGTTTCATTAGGTCCCATTTGTTTATTTTTGTTTTTATTTCTATTTCTCTAGGAGGCGGGTCAAAAGGGATCTTGCTGTGATTTATGTCCCAGTGTTCTGCCTATCATTCCTTTTTCCTTAAACCTACTTCCTAGATACCGTATCATAAAAAAGAGGAATTTTATGGCATGAAGTACAAATAGATGTAACATTAATAAGAATGGATCAGCTTCCTCAAAAACGTGGCCAAGAGCTTAGCACTCAAATCTTTTAAAGATCCAGCCTTAATGTACTCTCTGGAGCAACGATCCTATTTTCTTTGCATCATCAAGTTCTGAGAGTATATTTTTCATTTGTCTTGTCATCAGTTAGAGAAGGTGAAGACGTGTAACATTTTGGTTTTCAACTCTCCTATTAAATCAGCTTCTCAGCGCTTTGGTTTCCAAATGCTCCAAAAGAGGTATGGATTGACATTTTTGCCAAAGGACAATTTTTTGCTCTGTAGTTTTTTTTTTCTTATATAAATTTATTTTATTATATTTATTTATTTATTATTTTTGGCTGTGTTGGGTCTTTGTTGCTGCATGTGGGCTTTCTCTAGTTGCGGCGAGCGGGGGCTACTCTTCGTTGGGGTGCTTCTCATTGTGGTGGCTTCTCTTGTTGCGGAGCACGGGCTTTGGAGCAGGCGGGCTTCAGCAGATGCGGCGCATGGGCTCAGTAGTTGTGGCTTACGGGCTCTAGAGCACAGGCTCAGTAGTTGTGGCGCATGGGCTTAGCTGCTCTGCGGCATGTGGGATCTTCCCGGACCGGGGCTCAAACCCGTATCCCCTGCATTGGCAGGCGGATTCTTAACCACTGCACCACCAGGGAAGCCCTGCTCTGTAGTTTTTCCCAGAGTTAATGGAAAAAGTTCTACCACTAATCTTTTCAATTCACCTCCAGGGAATTATAGACTAGCAGGAAAAACTGCAAAGATTGTGCCAAAATGTAGTATTTTCAAATTGCACAAGTCAAAAGCTGAAAATTTTCACAAAGTGGGCTTTCCTTTTCTTTACAAAAAAAAAAAAAGAGAGACAGACAGACAGACAGGCTCAGGAGGCCAGATGTAGATTCACTATAATAAACCCTCTGAAGTGAAGTAACCTGGGCCCTGCCAACTCTAAGCCCACTCGGTCTCTGCAGATACCACCTTGTATAGGGTTAAATGTCCAGCATGTCACCCACATAACTTACCACACCTTATAACAACCCCATAAGGTCTTATATATACATTTCCTCCATCATCCAAAAGAAGCCCAAGAGGTTAGGTAGCCCAATGCCACATAGTTAGAAGGACTGGTCACAATTCAAACCCCATCCACGTCATGGATACAGAAGTACCAGTTCCTGGGATTTCCTTGGCGGCCCAGTGGTTAGAACTCTGCACTTCCACTGCAGGGGGCACGGGTTCGATCCCTGGTCGGGGAACTAAGATCTCGCAAGCTGCATGGCCAAAAAAAACCCAAAAAAGTACCAGTTCCTAAGGGTTTATGTACAAATTTGTCCCACTGCAGCCTTTTGAGGAAAAAAAAAAAAAAAAGAAAAAACTGGCCAAAAAAAAACCATCTTTTGAAACACAATCTGAGTGCCTGTCAGTAGGGGACGGGCTCAATAAATCACGGTAGAACAATGCCATGGAACACTATGCAGGTACTGAAAAGAATGAGTTAGATTTACACGTGTTGACCGGGGGAGATATACCCATAATAAATGTAAGTTAAAGAAAATATATATGGTATAATCTCAAAATATATGGTAAAAATAAAAGAACATCTATGTTTATTAATGTTTCTATGGATAGAGATAAATTTGGAAGGATGACTATCAAACTACAACTTCACACACTTTACTTTTAAGGGGTTGACTGAGAAGGAAAGAGAGGAAAAAATTACACTTGCCTTGCTAAGAAAAAAGTGGGGGTAGTACATTGATAATTTTAAAAATCCAATAGCATTCATTAATTTCATATGCTTTTCACTACACTAAGCATCCAGGAAGGATCTCAAAAGGCAAAAGTTGACCACAAAACGAAATGGGAAGGAGAAAGAATTCTTAAAGGTTCATTTAATAATACTAGAATCTTCAAGGGGACTAGCAATCTATGAGCTAATTTTATATATACTGGGTGCGTATCATCACAGTTACAGACATACACCCCATACAATTTGCCTATAAAACATTCTTTCCAGAAACATGCAGAATTTGGTACCAAGTGACTCCTTAGGACACCATGGACAAAGAGATCGTGGCTAAGAGTATTTTTTTAAAGTTCATCATTATACCATTTCAATTAAAAGATGATCCCATATTGTGGACTGCAGGGAATGCTAAAATGTGGAACCAGTGTACTGGCTTTTGGTGTCCCTCTATCTCCTAAAGCTTTTTCTCTGCAAAACTGCCCTAAGATTTCCCCAGAGAGCATCCCATGAACCAAACCTTTCCTGAATTCTTTCCTCTCCACTTTTTCAATCAAAACTACTTTTTCCTATGTCCCATTCTCTCAAAGCCCTGAACTTTGCTAAGAAACAATACGGTAAGCTAATACTTGCTTATTTTTAATGCATATTAACATGCTTATATAATAATAATAATTAATATGAAATAGCAAATCGTGATGATTATAACATACACATATGTATGCACCAAATATCATATCTGTATATTTGACAGACTCCTAGAAAAAACTACCAACTCCAAAGCTTAATTCTAATGGTGAGAATTATGGGTACCAGGGATAGGTGATTAAAAAAAATATTCCCAAGTAGGCAAAACTTTTGGTTGAATTCTCACATCCTATTAACTTTGCCTTTCAAAACACAGCATTTAAAGTCCTTCGACGTCTGACCCTAATCTTCCTTTTTGGCCTCCTATTCCATCACACCTCTTCCCCGCATTCATTCTAACCATTTCTAGCATATGATTCCCTCTTCATGGAAAGCCACTCTCCCTCTTCTTACCTTGAGAAAGTCTCTAAGTGAGACGAGCCAGCCTGCACACCAGGCACCTCTTCTCTCAGTCCAGATCCTCCTCCTCATCCCTGCACCGTTCTGTCCGTGCCTTTGTATTAGCATTTACCACACTATAGCCACTGTTGTATCCATCTGTCTCCCCATGTGCACTGCAAGTGTCCTGAGGGCAAGCATCATGCCTTCTTCATCTCTGTGTTTCCAAGTTTATAAAAACCACCTGGAATGTATGAGATACTCAACAATTCTTCTTGAACAAATGTTGAAGTTGTAATTCCTGTATCAGGTTTTGACACCTTTACAGTAGAGCTAGTAATTTCAGCAAGTATCAGACCTCTGAGGGCAGGGACTTAAACTTCTATTTCTGTATTTCCAGTGCCCACAGAGCACAGAGCATCAAAGACACCCTGATGGACGGCTGTGTTGTTGATACTAATGATGTGCTGTCACATTGCTGCCCTTTAAAGTACATGTATGTCATTGAGCTCTTCGCTGGGGGAAGAAAGCAAATGAACGAAAACAATGTATCAGAATCCACTCACTGAAAAGAACTCCCAGGACAGGCGAGTTGATGAAATTGGTCTCCTGGAAAAATCTGGTATCTCAAATTCAAAGACCTCAAAAATACCTCCAAACCAACACCCCACTAACCACACCAAAAACACAAATGACAAAGTAGTGGCAAAACATTTGATCCCTGCTTCTTGTCAACTAACCAGGATGTCTGAAAGATGCACCTTATGCCCAGCAATGTTATTTTCTTTACATTAAGGTCTTTTGTATTGGAGAAACTGTATCAGGAAAAGAAAACTGGTTAATTGTGAATAGTACCAAATGAGCTGTAATGGAGGTGCTATGAATGTAAATCAGCGAAGCCTGACACAGAAAACAGCAGCGTCTGGGCGTGCAGCTTGCAAAGTAATGAGACTGCGATGATGCGCTGGCACCCGGCTTTGATCACTTCATCTTGTTCAAGAGCTCTGCTGGGGAAACAGAGGTGAGAGGCACTGACCTCCCTCCCACCACTCTGCACGAGCACAGAAAACCGTAACGGATCAAGGACTGATCCCCTTCTCTCTTCTCCTCCTTGCAAACACACCCCTTTTTCAGAACTGATGGTTTCATAGTGGGGAGCCCAGCATAAAGCAGGCCGAGAAAACTTCTACCATATGAAGTGTCATGTCTGAACACGTCGACAGTAATTGGCAATTCATTTTTCATCCTAAAAGCAGAAACAGGCGTACGCTACCTTCAAACTCCCAATCATAAACCACGCTGACTGTGCCTTGTACACAGACAGCTTTGCTGAGATCTACACCAGTGGCGGGCTGGTGGACTTCAGAGTCTCCACAGATGGGTCTGTCTCACAAATAAATAGGTATTTGTGTAATCTCAAAAGCACAAGAGAACAAAATGAAGAGCGAATGGCAGCACATTAAAAAAAAATAAAATCCCACCACACAACAGCAGCCCTTAGCCTTTCTTGTGTTAATACTGTAATTGGCAAATAGCTGACTTCTTTGTGCTTGTAAGGTCCCTACGAAGTGTGTTTAACATACTGAAAAAGGAGCTTTTTAGTCCTTGAAAAGGAGTATAAAGCCAGATGTATCCCTGCACAGTATTTCTTGCCAGCCTCATCCAGAAACGGGAGCTGAAGTGACTTGTGTGAAGGGAGCCAAGAGTGAGAACTCCCTTTAATGAGCACATCTATCAGTTTTCAAGGGACGCAGAGGATTACCAGCATTTAGACATACACACTCACAAAAGGAACATGGCAATTTAACTGTTGGCTGGTGCATGAGAAAGCACGTAAGATAGCTGAAGGCAGCCATGTGAGCAAGTTGGGGATGCTTGGCGACACTTTAACATGGGAACATGTGTGCTTTCATTTCAACATGTAGGGAAGGGCCAAGATGCAAGCTTTCACAAGTTTTCAAGCATTTTGCCAGGAATCGGTACATAGTATGAACAAATTGCTGCCTAAGATTATAATATTAAAAAGTACCAGTGTTACTATATAAATGTTTCACGTACAGATACTGCCTTTAAAACCCCTTTATCAAAGTTTACTTTCAAAACTTAACCAGGCCTGGGACTTCCCTGGTGGCGAAGTGGTTAAGAATCCGCCTGCCAATGCAGGGGACACGGGTTCGATCTCTGGTCCGGGAAGATCCCACATACCGCGGAGCAGCTAGGCCCATGAGCCACAACTACTGAGCCTGCGTGTCTGGAGCCTGTGCTCCGCAACAAGAGAGGCCGCGATGGTGAGAGGCCCGTGCACCGCGATGAAGAGTGGTCCCCACTCACCACAACTAGAGAAAGCCCTTGCACAGAAACGAAGACCCAACACAGCCATAAATAAATTAATTAAAAATAAAAAATAAATAAATAAATAAATAAATAAATAAATCTATTAAAAAAAATTATAAAAAAAGAAACTTAACCAGGTCTATCTACAAGACTCTAGGCTAACAAGGAGACGAGTATAATAGGCAAACATAATTTAATGGGGAGCGGGGGAGACTTATTCTTAAGAAAATAAATAAAATAAAGCAAGGTTTACTCCTGTATCTGTAGAGATCAAGCATACTGAACGAACAGCCCTGACTCTGAGATGAAGTTTTCAAATTCTAATATGAAAATATGATTATGGATAGGGTTAAAAATCACAGGTTTCTTAAGACTGTGATTAAATTGAAGAAACTTATTTTACCTGGGACAAATTACAGTTAGAAGTTGGGTATTCCCAATATTTCGGACATTTTTTTTCCTAATTAAAATTAGGAAATTAGGGTATTTTAAGATTAGCATTTTAAAAATGTACTGATCTTAGGTGTTCACATTGTAGTAAAATTGTATATATACCTGGCTAACTATTACCCAGAAAAACAAATACTCTCAATAGCTCAGAAAGTTCACGTGTGTCCATTTTAATCAAGTCCCCCTCTATCCCCATCAACTACTTTCTGATTTCTATCAATATAGACTAATTTTTCCTATTTTTGAACTCCACATAAATGGAATCACACAATGGGTACTGTTTTGTGTCTGGCTTCTTTTTGCTTAACATAATGTTTCTGAGATTCAGCCATGTTGTTTCATGAATAGTTTATCTTTTTTAAACTGCTAAACTCACCGATGACCATATGGGTAGTTTCTACTTTTTGACTACTATGAATAAACCTGATATGAACATGTGTACAAATCTTTCTGTGGATGTATATTTTCTTTGCTCTTGGGTAAATACCCAGATCTGGAATTCCTGGGTCATAGAGTAAATGTATGCTTAAATTTATAAGAAACCACCAAACTTCTTCCAAAGTGACTTTGCTCTTTTATACCCCCCCAACAGCAAAGCAGAAGAATTCTGGTTTCTTCACATCCTTGCAAACAATTAGTATTGTCAGTCTTTTTGATTTTCATCATTCCAGTGGTTTTAATTTGCAATTCCCTGATAGCTAATGATGTTATTAGCACTTTTTATGTGCTAATTGGCCATTCTTATATCTTCCTTTGAAGTGTCTGTTCAAGTCTTTTGCCCATTTTTTTTTGGCACTTTATTTTTTTATTTTTTTATATTTTTTTTATAAATTTACTTATTTTATTTATTCTTGGCTGTGTTGGGTCCTCGCTGCTGGGTGCGGGCTTCCTCCAGTTGCGGCGAGCGGGGGCCACTCTCCGTTGTGGTGCATGGGCCTCTCATTGCGGTGGCCTCTCTTGTTGCGGAGCATGGGCTCTAGGCACGCAGGCTTCAGTAGTTGTGGCACACGGGCTCAGTAGTTGTGGCTCGCGGACTCTAGAGCGCAGGCTCAGTAGTTGTGGCACACGGGCTTAGTTGCTCCGTGGCATGTGGGATCCTCCCGGACCAGGGATCAAACCCGTGTGTCCTGCACTGGCAGGTGGATTCCCAACCACTGCGCCACCAAGGAAGCCCTGCCCATTTTTTTTAAACATCTTTATTGGAGTATAATTGCTTTACAATGTTGTGTTAGTTTCTGCTGTATAACGAAGTGAATCAGCTATATGCATACGTATATCCCCATGTCCCCTCCCTCTTGCGTCTCCCTCCCACCCTCCCTATCCCACCCCTCTAGGCGGCCGCAAAGCACCAAGCTGATCTCCCTGTGCCGTGCAGCTGCTTCCCACTAGCTGCCCATTTTTTTAATTTTCTAAATGGTGTCTTAAGATGAGCAGAACCTTTTAATCATGATAAGGTCCAAATATATCAATTTTTGTATTTTATTTGCTTACATCTTAAGAAAAATGAAAAGAGCCAGAAATAGGAATCCTTGATAGACTGACACCATGAGAGATGATTTGGAAATTATAAATTCAAATGAGCAATGGGAAGACACATTCAAGTACGATTATCCTGAAAGTTCTGGTTTCAATTTTAGTACCATGGTTTTACCCCAGACATAGTGGCAACCCTAAGTTAATTATCTGGTTGAGAGCAGGGAGGGTTGATAACATTTGGAATAGGCTTCCCAAACCATGGAGTGATGCAACAAGTAGGTATCACCATATGGTGGAGCCTATACAACTTCCCAGAGACTATCCTGAGAGCTAATCACTTTTATGCATAGGTAACTTCTTTGATATAATTTTTACCATACTTAAGGCTCTAGATGGTTAAACTTTTCAAATCTGACACAAGGAAACAATTAAAAATCTACATCCTACAAGTCTTCCTGGACATTTTAAGAAGTGGCAGGTCAGTCAGATGGTAATTAACTCTAATTGGCCCCCCTACAAGCTTCGATGCTTTCTATCTGTAGCTGAGTGGCACTCAAAAAGCAAAATAACTTTCTCATCTATGAAAACATCAAAGGAAAATTTTTAAAAATTATTTCCAACTGGATCCTTTAAAAAGTAAATGAACTCTTGCTGGAATCAGCAAGAGGAAAAAACTTAGTAATCCCAGTTAGAAGTACCTTTGGGGAACTATGAGCTGTGTAGATAATTACTCAAATAAGCAAGGATCAATAAATTCTAAAATACCATGCACCCTAGAACTCAAAATGTTCTTGTTTAAGTATTATGATACAAAGAAAGAAACAAGCTATCATTTTGGCAGAAACTTCATTTATCTAACTAATAGTGTGCAATTAATATTTCATATAACCATGTAGGGTAATGCTGGATTCTTAATGGATCGTATTGATTAAGGAAGAAAGTTCAATGCTAATGTTCCTGTAGGGGAAAACAGAACGATTTGTTATCCCACACAGAACAAGTCATGAATTCAGGAGTTTATGGCCACTAACCTAAGGGCTGCAACAAGACTGATTTTGATAATTTACATGAAACACATAAATAGATTACATTAAAGGAAAGAAGATGCCCAGAGCAACCCAAACAAACCCCAGCTGTCACCGCTGAGACAGGGAAGAGGATTCCAGGTCATGGATTTAAGGTAGGGTGTGGCCAATCTGGCCTCAGTGGCTGGTATCACCACTTGAGGTTCCTTCACATACTGTGTTGAAGTGATAAGGAAGTTTCCACTGTGACCCTCTTGACCTTGAGACTAACTGCACATGTTCATGCAACGGCAGCAGTTTGTGTTCTATTTTGTGAAACAGATAATACTGTCTTATGGCTTACATCCCTGTCCTGCCCTTTTAGTCCTATATTCCAATCAACTTTGCCACCCTGCCCCGCCCCCTTCTGCAGACACCTCTGGACCGAGTGGAATGCTGTGAGCAGCAGTCAAGAGTCAACAGTTCATGCTGTTTTACAAGGTGGCTGCACCCGTTTGCATTCCCACCAGCAGAGAGAGAGAGAGAGAGAGTGTGAGTGGCGGGGTGTGTGTGTGTGTCCCTTTCTCCTCCGCACTCTCTCCAGAATTTGTTACTTGTGGACTTTTTGATGATGTCCATTCTGGCCAGCGTGGGTGGCTTTGATTTGCATTTCTCTTGATGGCTGGCAATGTTGAGCTCTTTTCACGTGCCTGTTGGCTGTCTTCTTCAGAGAGGGGTCTGTTTGGGTCTTCTGCCCATTTTCTGATTGGGTTGTTTTCTTGTTGTTGGGCTGTATGACCTGTTTGTGTGTTTTAGAGATGGAGCCCTTGTTGGTCGCATCATTTGTGAGTGTTTTCTCCCAGTCCGAGGGCTGTCTTTTCATTTTGTTTGTGGTTTCCTTGGCTGTACAGGGGCTTGTGAGTTTGACTGGGTTCCATTTGTTTGTTTTTGCTTTTGTTTCTATTGCTTTGGGAGACTGACCTAGGAAAGTGTTGCTACGATTTATGTCGTAGGCTGTTCTGCCTGTGTTCTCTTCTAGGAGTGTTATGGTGCCATGTCTTAACATAATATAAACAACAAACAACCCTACACTTCTAAATAGACAATTATAACCAAGTGTATGCAGAAATGATACAGGTGGAAACCTAACTCACAAGTGGTGTTAATGTTTCTTGGCATTTACTTCTGTTACCTTAGAGAATAAGTATGTAGACTAAGGCTAGAGCTCCAACTTAAAGAAAAAAGAAGAAACTAACTAGACAGATCTGATTAGGAGGGCTCTAATTTTAAAGGGGGGGAAAGGCACTAATCGCCTAAGGTTTCCTTACAAATCTAACCAATTCTACATGCCCATCGTAAGAAATACCGTCGGGCTTCCCTGGTGGCGCAGTGGTTGAGAATCTGCCTGCCAATGCAGGGGACACGGGTTCCAGCCCTGGTCTGGGAAGATCCCGCGAGCCGCGGAGCAACTGGGCCCGTGAGCCACAACTGCTGAGCCTGCGCATCTGGAGTCTGTGCTCCGCAACGGGAGAGGCCGCGACAGTGAGAGGCCCACGCACCGCCATCAAGAGTGGCCCCCGCTCGCCACAACCAGAGAAAGCCCTCGCACAGAAACGAAGACCCAACACAGCCAAAAATAAATAAATAAATAAAATAAAAATTTATTAAAAAGAAATACTGTCAAATAGTGGTGTGTTCCAAAGCAGGTCTCACTTGCCTTGGAACTAATTTGTTGCTTTGCGGGATGTGGGGGAAGAGAATGACACACACAGCTTCTTAGTTTGAGAGGCGGCAGGCTGCTCTCCACATATCCCCTGATGAAGTACAAAAGGGGCTGCCATACAATACACAACGTAACTATAAGGTCAGCTGGTGTCTTACAACTAAATAAAACTACTTAGGTCCATTTTTTAGATGAAGATCAATGACAACTTTTTTTTTTCTTTTTCAACTTTTAAACCTTCTCAGCTTGAATGCCCTAAAGAGAGTGGCAGTTAAAATTTACATTTTACAGATGGAAGAGACAAGTCAAAGGTGGAATAAATAACCTGCCTGAGGAACTGGGTGTTCTAAACAACTGAGACTCTGTTTCAGCCAGATGGGTATTTGCTATTGGACAAACTCTAGTGGGTACATGAAATACTGTGGAAGTTGACATAGGTGAGTTGATGCTTAAAAAACAAAAACAACAAACAACCCTATACAACAAACAACCCTATACTGCTAACTAGGCAATTATAACCAAGTGTATGCAGAAGGAGTACAGGTATATTTACTTTTTCTAGAATTTAGCCTCTTCAATTGCTAAGTCTCTTACTGAATAATCAAGACGTTGCTTGGCTCTAAGGACCGTAGGGAATAAAATGTCACCACTGCAGCTGCTATATTTCCTGCTCACAGCCCTTCAAATTAAAAAAAGGGGGAAAAAGGCCCAATACAAATGCAGAATTTAATTAGTTAGTAAAAACCCCAATCCTTGCTCGAAGCCCTGTTCTTCCTGTAATATCCCATTCTTTTCTTCTTATGTAAACTTTTCATTAGGGAGAAGACATTTTTATAATACAATAACTCGAGTTCTACTGTAACTGCTGGTAACATAACTCCTGCATTAGAAAAGCCAGCATGTTCAAGTAATGTTGTTTTAATACAATTTGTGTTCAGCAGAAACCAAGTCAACTTGGTCATTGAGAATTTGATCAATGTGAATTAGTGTCTTACTGAGATAAACCATTTGATCATTTAGAAACTGATCAACGAGAATCAGAGATAAAACATTTATCATGTACATTTGGTATATCAGAGCCATTCACGCAGCACTAAAGTAGGTTATAAGCAGACAACGGTAAGTGTTAGAGACAATGTGCAGGGAAACTGTCAGCTGCAGATACAAATACATGTCTGACAGTATATAATTTTAATCCTTTTGATAAGGCAAGTTACTCAATGAGGCAGCTGGAGTCACTGAAAAATTATAGGAGCTCAGCTTTGGAAAACCTGGAAAGAAGCACAGCAATGCTGAAACACTGCAAACTTTGGAAATAAGTTTTAATTAAAAGTTTAAGCAGAACGGTAAGTAACATAAATTTACTTGGCTAAACTTCTATAAGAGTTTTAAGACTATTAATCAGAGTAGTAAACTTTGTACCTGCAGGACAATTAGTTCTATTAATCTAATATTTCCAAATTGAAGTCACATTGACATTCAAGCACACTGGCTTATGCATCTAACAAAATTATAAATTTGCCAGTCAAAACCTTATTTAATTATTTTACAGCCAATTAAGCAGGATCTTTAAACACTGTTGCTTAAAACTGTCCATAATCCACATGTGTAATTACAGAGAACATGAGAAACACCTGCTGATACCACTGGCGTGTCATCCTGAGCTTCACTAACTCATTCGTAGTGTAGCTATTAAAATCACACACCCTAAAGAGAAACTAAAGAGCACTGCCAGTCAAAGTGAAACCCTAATAAAACCAAGAACATTTTAAAGAGAAAGAATTTTACACTGAAGCAAACCTTTGACTATATAGTGATACTTTAAAAAGCCATTTTATCTGTAAGAGTTTTGCATAGCATTCCACAGATACTCTACAATCACCTAAACTCCTTCCACAGGGTAACTAATCTTTTAATACATTACAAGGATAACCCAGGCTTCTTCCGTGAGCCTGAATTTATAAGTCAGGTTTCAACAACTTCGTTCAAGGATAAAAGTGAAAACCCCTTCTAACGTCTGGCACACAAAGGAGCATTACCAGTATTCAACATCCAATTGCACAGAACCATACTCCTTTACGAGTGCTTCATCTTTCAAAGATACTGAAGCCAAGTTGAAAAGTTACACCTCTAATAAAATCGGTCCAAAATATTTTTGATAGATCTATGTCACTTCCCATATATATTTTTATGGAAGGTAGAACTGGCCACTTCATTATCTAAAGGAAAACATGGGATTGAAAGATCAATCGTCTTTGAAATACTTTTGTTTGATATTACATTGTCTTCACAAGGTTTACACTGCCTTTTGCTTTACATTTGCTTGATGTTTGTTTCTATATTTTAAAAACAATTTGTGTGTACAAAACACTATGGTAACATTTCCTTTCTGTGGGTGTGGTATATTGACCCCAATCCACTGAAGGCAATTGGATTCTGACGCTGACTGAAAAACAGAGCCCCTGTGGCACTCTGTCCATACACCCCTTATTCTGTCTGTACATGCTGACAGCTCTGACACACATCCCTTTTGGGGCTGTCCTGTCATGAGAGCTTTATATGCTGTCTCCTGGCTGGACTGTAAGCCCCCCAAGGGTAAGAATTCTCCCTAATGTTCTTCCGGGAAGTTTTAACATCATCTAGATTTCGTTTGGAACCAGATATAGAAATCTCCCCTAAGGTGCATAGTTTCATAACATGAGTTGGACACGATAATAAAATAATAATATAATAATGATAATAAAAAATAAAATCTAATATTTATTGAGCATTTACTTTGTGCTAGACCTGTGCTAAGCACTATCAATGTAACATTTAATATAACATTTTGCTTAATTAATTACCTACAGGTTAGAATATAAGGATTAATACTGAACATAATTTTCAGTAGCTGAGTTATAACATGGTACTACCGCCATATAACTAACTCAGAACTAACACCATAACTTGCTCTCTTTAACAGTTAATAACGAAGGGTGATAAAGGTGATATGAAGTGCTTGTAATGACTGTTTCAGTTGAGCTGGGAAAAGAAAAGGTATATCTTCTGAATAAAAGCTAGATGTAAAAAATATATGTATCACTGGATTTACCCAGTGATTTGGGTTTTATAGCCAAAATTTTAAAGCTATTTTGGGGAAAAAGTTCTTGCAGGAAAATAAACAGCACACATTCTTGATCCCAAATTACTTAATTTCCATTGAAAAAAGAAATAGTAAGTTTTAATAATTTGATATTTATTAGGGATACAATTATCTCATCACAGTAGAACCAACTGTGGATTTTTAAAAAGCTTTGGGTTATTAAATTGCCGTCTTATTCTTGCCCTCCTCTGATGAGCTCTAAGCGCCACACTGATAAGACCCCACCTATCTCCTTCATGGCCGTATATTCAGACTGCAGGGGAGGGCATGCTGCATAGAAGCGCTATGAATGAATGACGTGTTGATAAAATAGGGGAAAAATTCCATTAAATCTAAAGTGTTTTACTGGTTTACCGCCAAACTATAAAGTGAGGGACTGAAGTGTGAGTTAATATTTAAGCCTCCCTAAAATAATTCCATTAGCTATCCTGCAGGATGCACCAATGTAACTGTTGTTCATCACATGTGGCCTCCAATGCTCGGAGCATTCTTTATTCTTTCTCTTTACAGTGATTTTATGTGACCCCCTATCAGGTGTATAATAGTGCCCTTGAAATTGCAATTTAAAAAGCTTCCATCTCCTGTAACCAAGATATACCCAAATGAATCCTTCCATCAGATAAAATTAACTAAATCCTCCTCAAAGTCCTTCAGAGTTTGTTGTCCAAGAGAAACTGCTGAGTTCAGCTCTGTCAGGCAATGGAAAGAATATAGTACCCTGCCTTGGAAAAGATTGAAGATGTCATGATTACATGAGGTGCTCAATTTTCTAAGGAGAAACAAAATTCCATTGAGGAATCTCTGTGTCTTCAAAGATGGTAAACATCTCTTACATCCAAAGCACTATCGCTTCCTTGGTGTGACACTAATGAACTCAATGCAAATCAAAATATGATATTCTAGGAAGCTCAGGCTAGCAGGTAGTAGCTGAAAAAAATGACATAATGAAAGTCACTTTCTGAAAAAACTAGCTTTGAAATTCCTGGGTTTTTGTTTGCATTGGAGTTAGCCAAACTGCAAAGTCTGAGGGCAGGGTCCCCAAGACTGTCCTCACTTCTAGTATCATCTGCAAGTTCAAGGGGTTCCCAAACCACCCTAAGCTTTGATAATTCGATAAAAGGACTCACAGAACTCACTAAAGCTATTAAACTCAGAGTGATGGCTTATTATGGGAAATGATACAGAGAATCAGCCAAAGGAAAAGAAACCAAAGTCTGAGAGGGTTCCAAATGCAATGTTCCCACTGTCCTCAGGATGCATTTCCCTCCTGGTATCAGTGTGTAACAAATGCAGAGTAGTATCAACTAGAGACGCTCACCCAGACTTCAGCGTCCTGAGTTTCACTGGAGCCTCATCACACATTCTTGCCTGACTGATTGCCCCTGTGGCTGAATTCAGTCTTTGGCACCGGGCTGACACCACATGTCATTAGGGGCCCATCATGAATAAGACATTTCTTTCGCTTGGGAAATTCCAAGGGTTTAGAGGTTTGTCCCAGGAGCTAGGTACAAGGGCCAGAGCTCACTGTGGGAAAGGCCAAACTGTTTACTACACCAGATGAGAGAAGGATCTAATAAAGAATAATACCTTCTAAAGATAAAAGAGAATGACGCTGCTGAGGCTCTGCTTAAAACTAAGTCCACCCTACAGGTCCACGCTGTCTTGGAGCAGGTAAGTCCTCATGACTTTTACTTCTGTGCTCCATGCAGCCTCCCATTCTGCAGTAGGCTAGCCCAGGCTGAATGACACGGCAGCTGGGCATGGCTTCAGAAGAGATATTCTTTTCACCTAAAATCAGACTTCTCTCTCTATGAAATTCAGCTTCCACCAATTTTCCAATAAACTAAGCTCATATTTCTGTTTCTCCTTTATCCCTTCTATCCAAGTGTTACGGGCTGAACTGTGTCTCCCCCAAAATTCATATGTTGAAGTCCTAATGCCTGGTACTTCAGAAAGCAAATTTGGACAGAGGATTTTTAAACAGGTAAGTAAGTTAAAAATGAAGTCATCAGGATGGGCCCTAATCCAATGTGATTTATAAGAGGAGATTAGGACACAGATGCAGAGAGGGAAGACCATGTAAAGACAGCCATCTGCAAGCAAAGAAGAAAGGCCCCCGGAGAAACCAACCCTGCTTACACCTAGATCCTGAACTTCCACAGCCTCCAGAATTGTGAGAAAACAAATTTCTGTTGTTTAAGCCAGTCAGTCTGTGGCAGCCCTAGCAAACTAGTACACCAATTAATCACTAATTCATGTCTAATCTCTCAGTGACTTTTGCATCCATCTCCTCCTTTTCTCTTTCACTTATAGAGACATCTCATCTGGTATCTCTGGCTTTTTTTTTCTCCGCACGCCTCCAATCAAACCTTACATCAACTGTCAGACTAATTCCTAAAGGACAACAGAAATTGGAGTATTCACCTGGTCAAACACCTTCCAATGACTTCTGGCTAAATGAAGACCAACTTCTTAGCCCAGCAGCTAATGAATGACCCTACCAACCTTTCCAGCTGTATCTCGCACTAGTCTCTGTGAGTCAAACCACTGCTCTTAACTAGTTTGTCACCCACCAACTACTGAAGATGCTTTCTTTTTGAATAACTTTCCTTCCTGGCTATTCAATACTCTTCTTCAAGCCTCAACTAAAATACCATCTTCTTTACGATGACTTCATAGATCATTCTAGTCAGAATTGATCTCCTTTGATTTATCTTAAATTTTAGTTATTTGTATAGTTATCATCTTACAAGGAAGAAAGACCCAGGGTGCCAAGTCAAAGGTTCTCACAGTACAGAGACCAAAGGTTTAAAAAACATTGCTTTATAACATTAATGGGAAGGATAAAAACCTAACTTTGAGAATACATATGTAGAGTGCCTTTTAAAATCCAGTCTATCCAATACCATATCTAAATTCTGAAGATAGCACATTAACCTTTAAGAATGAGATTTATGGCTCATTTTTAGAAGGCCTTTCCCAACTGCCCCTAAAGAGATAATTCACTAAGGAAGACTAGAGGTTTTTGTCTATTTAAATATACCTCAAACCATCTTTTTAAAAAATCTTTTTTTCAATCAACATTAAAATAACACCAATATCCATTACCACACAAACTGCACTATAGCAGAAAGTAACAACATTCTACCTTAGGGTTTAATCATTTTATCAAATGTTTATAAACATGCCAAGGAAGGAGGTCAGAGCCCAATGCACTCTTTCAACTAAACCTGTCACAGCACCTTTCTGTGCTTCACTAATTTGCACAAGTGCAACTAACAGGGGTTACACAACAGAACTATTTATACACTCAGGAAAATTCTGAATGATGTTTTCTTACTTAATGTGAGCACTGGAAGCAAAGGGAAAGTACAGGGCTATGGGTTGCAGACACTTTGATCCATCAATTACAGAACATTCATTTAAACATTCCAAGGATTAACACAGGTAGCAATTTAACATCACCCTCATAATCAAGGGCAAGCTAAAGTCTGTGATTTAAATGCTTTCAAGGTACATGTGAAGAAATGAAAACAGCTTAAACGGGAGAAAGGGAGATACCCACATTTGGACATGCCCATCATTTTATTATACACAAGTGAATGATTTCTGTGTTTCTATTAATAGAGACAGCAATTTAACATCACCTTCATAATCAACGGTCTCCTATCTTATATAATATTCCAAATGAAAATTCTATCACCATTGCTTTCAATTTCCCCTGAGTTCATAAAACTGAGTTGCAACACACTGTCATCAAATGCCCATTCCTTGCATTTGAATTCCGCTATAGCAACATGGATCCAAACACATTTCCAAGTATTCCAGAGGGCTAACGTATCAAAGAGCAATAAAGGTGTATTTTCATCTTGTCAAGAAGGGTAAATAATGATAATACTATTAAAAACTTACTTGAACTTTGCTTCCACCTCCTCAGCAGCTTTCTGGTATTGCTCAGTGGTGACTCTGTAGAACTCTGAGCTCTGTGGATAAAGATCGATAGCAGAGTTTTCACTATCCAAGAGGACAAAATGTGTGCAAGACCTACGATTTCAAAAAATACATAAAATCTTGTGTTGGCCACTCAAGCAGTAGGAGAAAGATTTCTTGCATGGTAGCATGAATACTTACAAAATTACATGTAAAGCTACCCATTTAATAACAGTATAGTTGTTGGTATACAGGCGGTAATTAAAGAGTAAATGTTCACAGTTGTAATTCATCATTATTTGATCCTTCTGAGAAAATTCCTAACACATTTTTGAAAGATTATTTTGATCTCCCTTATTTGGAATCCACCACTGCAAGATCAAAAGACACTTTGATTGAATATGATATTCACACACCATACTTACCTATTATTCCAGGGTTCCACCTAGGATATTAAAGGATCATTTCTTTTTACACAGTACATTTATCCTCAAGATGGATTCTTTATGGAGTAGAGTTTGTTCTATCATCTCCATATGACCACAAGAGCATCAACATTTATAACAAATTAATCAGTAAGAACAGGGGTGCAGATTTAGGTAATTTTTATTAAAAAAAAAGTTTCCACTATTACATGAATGAACACATAAGCAACATAAATCAAGTTGTAAGAGCAAAGTAATGCCTTTCCTGGGGCAGCAAAATTAAAAATGATCCATTCTGGCTAGCTACTGTGAAACCTGTCTTACTGCAGAGGGTGGCCTAAATGACCCTATGAGCCTTCAGAGTCCATGAAATACCCTGCAAAATGCATCACAGTGCAAAGGAACAAAATGCAACAGACCCCAAACTGCGGTCTACTGTGTCCCTTCATTCCCTAATCACTCAGGTTTCACATGCATGACTTGGAGTAGTTTATTTTTTAATAAATCATTGTTGGTTGGTAAGAAAATGAAAATGAAATCCTCTTCACACCAGTGACCCCTTTGCATTTAACAATCTGGGTTGCCCAATGACAGTCACATCCAGGTTTGTTGGATGTAGATAAAATCAATAGGTATGTGATTAGACAGCAGACAGGATGGCTGGAGCAATGGACAGGTCACCATTTGAGATGATGAATGGCTCTCTATCAACCTAGAGTTCCCTATGATGCTAACATTTACTATAATCTTATTTGGGCTGCGATTTATCTTTCTTGCACCTGATCAATAAAGATGAACAGAACAGTTGTAAGGATCGATTGTAATTTTTTATCATTTTCAAGCATGAAGGTGTATTTCTGACATGAAGACAATATTTACGTGTACTGCTTTTGCATTTTTTAAGATTGCAATGTGAGTGATTATCTGCACCAGTCCATATGCCGAGAAGTTTTAATTCACTGGTAGGTCTCGAGCTATCAAAAAGCCATTTGTCTCCTCAGATATTTTAACTTTAGGTTGTGTCACTCCTTCCTATCGGTTCCACTTATGAGGTTTTTCTTTCCTTTAAAATACACACCAGTCACGACACGCTCTTTTGCAATGTTTGTTTTCAGCTTTTCTTTGAACGTTTCTAACAAAGAGGGCAGCAAAAAGGCAGTTATAATGGACCACTAACAATGATGAGAAACTCCCCACATTACTATGATGAACCGTCAAACAAGCATTATGTTACTGAATCATCTATTAAAATGCCAGCAAAACAAAATATTTTTGCTTATTTTAAGCACTGAAACTGTAACGTCTGGACAGAGCCAGGACCAGACTGAAAGATTTGGTCTCTGGTTCTGTTCAGTGACCCTGAGCAAACACCCTCCCCCAGCTTCTGGTTCAGTGTTCCTAATCTGTAAAACATGGGTGATACTAGCCCTGCTCATCTCTGCCAAAGCTGTTGTAGAAATCAAATAAGACAGGCAAGAGAGCTATGCAACCTGCTCAGTGTTTTTGCAGGGTAAGATTAACATCCAAATAAAAGAATTTTGGAGGAAAAGAACTAATTTGGGCAATTCCATTCTGGGTACAAATTCAAAATTATCAACATAGATTGATACACAAAAGCAAGACTTCTGCCATAATATGAATTAGAGAGCTCCCTTCTGCTCTGTAATGCCAAATGCAGATTAAATTGCTAACTTTGTCAAACTTTCTCCTTCAGTGTTAAACACACCAAAAAAAACCCTGTACCTGTGATGCCTGCAAACGTAGAATATAATTTCTTAAAGTTTTAGGCTTATTTATGCTCCATATTTCTAGCTCAGTGACCAGTTTCCAACACTGCATAAATGTAACAAAGAAAAGTCCCCAAGAGGCAACACCATATAACTAAGAAAATAAACACAAATATGCCCAACATCTACATTTAGACAGTGTTTAATTCATTAAATATTTACTTATTCATTCAACAAAATTAAATCCTTATTATCCCAATAAGTCCATCTTGGAGAACTGGATCCTCAAAAAGCTTTCCATCTGCTACAGGAGAAAAGAAAAATAATTATAATAAAAGGTCACAAATGTTAAGCTAAAAAGTGGTACATATTGTTAATGGAGTTCAGGAAAAGTAGAGGTCTCTTCTGACCTGAGAAAATACTTTTAAAAATGAACAACTATGCAAAAAACAAAACAAAACCCCAAACCAAAAACATTCCCAATATGTCTGCAGCAGGAGAAAGGATAAATATATATTGGGTATTCATAAAATGGATATCTATCTATACAGTGATGAAAAAGAATGAATCAGACATACATGTGGGGCAAAAAAAGCAAGCTGTAGATATGATACAGTACAATGCAGTTTGTTACTTTGGATGAAAAAGGGCAAAAAACAAAAACAGGATCAGTAAAGAGCAAATTCTATGGATTATCTCTAAGTGGTGGCAGTTATGTGTGGGTGGTAAAAGAGGATGAGCGGGGCAGAGTGCCATAAAGGAAGGGAACAGGGGGACTTGACTGCATTGTCGTATTTTCAGAAATGAGGTGTGGGTACACATCCAGTTGTTACACTGGTCATAAATACTCTGTAATACCTACAAAAACTGTGTTACTCCCCCCTCACTCCCCAAAGGTGCTAATCAACAACAACAAATGCTTCAGTAGAGCCAGAACATAAAAGTGCGTGTGGGGAATACATGCTGAAGAGGAGGTTAGCTGAGTGGAGATAGATTCCTGAATGCTCAGCTGTTGCAGAGTGTTTACACATTACTAAATGGAAGTACCTTTTTTTCAACTTTGTCTTATGTAATCATTTTAGACTTACAGAAAGGGGGCAAAAATAGAAGAAGGTTCCCATATATACTCCACTCAGCTTCCCTTCATGTCAACACCTTAGATGATCATAGTACAATTATCAAAACTAATAAGCTAACAATGTTACAATACTAGAGACTAGCAGCAGCTAAATTGCAGACTTTATTTGTATTTTTCCAAATTTCCTTCTTTTTCTATTCCAGGATCTAGTCCCGGGTCCTGGGTGGCATTTAGTTGTCATGGCTTCCTTGTCTCCTCTAATCTGTGACAGTTCCTCAGTCTCGCCTTCTCTTTTATGACCTCAACACTCACGAAGAACACTGGTCAGATGTTTCGTAGAATGACGCGCAATCTGGGCCTGTTAGATGTCTTCTCATGATTAGACTGACACTATCGTGCATTATAGGGAAGGATACCACAGAAGTGATGTGCCCTTCACCACACACTGCACCCCGGGCTACATTACATTACATCAATAGATTGTTTTACTGGTGCTGTTGATCTTGACCACTTGATTAAAGTGGTGCCTAAGGGTTTCTCCATAGCAAAGTTACTATTTTTCCTGTTGTAATCAATATCTTACAGGAGATTCTTTGAGATTATGCAAATACACTGTTTCACCTTAAACTTTTGCCATCAGTTTTTTTGCATCCACTGTTTGCAGCAAGGACTTCTGTGGTGTTCTAATGATGCATTAACTTTTAAATGACATTATTGCCTATTTAGACCTTACTGATAAAATGACAATCTTCACTGACTCTCTTGCTCAATAATGAAAACAGCAGCCTCAG
Source organism: Balaenoptera borealis (assembly GCF_965194805.1). Taxonomy (NCBI): domain Eukaryota; kingdom Metazoa; phylum Chordata; class Mammalia; order Artiodactyla; family Balaenopteridae; genus Balaenoptera; species Balaenoptera borealis. Next base: position 109,951,843 of record NC_138864.1, read on the forward strand.
AGAAAAAGCCTTCAAATACAAAAATCTTCAAAGAGTGGGTAGCTATTCTTAGAAAAGTATAAATTCCCTACAGCCTGATTAAGAAATACGGAACAGGAGGTAAACATGGAGCTACAGAGGGGCAGACCTGAGTCAGGCAAAGCGTGCGCTCCTCCCCTATTCACTGTCAATAACTGAGAGGGCCCAGATGTGCACTGCGGGAACCTCCCTCCTGCTACACAGGTCAATCTTTATCACCGTAAAGAGGTGACTGTCCACTGTCAGGAGGAAGAGGCAGACGGGCTACTGCAAGGACTGGGAAAAAGGGAGAAGGGGTGAGTGGCTTCAGATGGCCCTTCAGGGGCTGTCTGAGCTCCAGATACAGGTTTTCAGGAAGTTGCCCCAACTCCTGTCCTTCTATTTTGTGAGCCCTTGGGAAAAGGAATGGGGACCACCCACTTCAGAACCCTCTGCAGAGCTTGTGAAACTGCAGACTCCTGGGCCACACCCTGAACCTCTGAGGATGGGGCCCAGAAGCTGCAAGCTTAGAAGCATCTCAATGACTCTGAACACACACTAAGTTTGGACACTACTGGGTTTCTAGAACAATGAAAGGATAATAAAAATTACTATTTAGCGTACCATTCAAAGTGAAAAATCACTGTTTTTGAAGAATTATGGCAAAACTATTTTCCACAACTGAATATAGCTATAATTTTTACAAAGATGCTCCAAATAGGGGTTCTGCTGGTATTGTGCACAAGTCACTGATGGACCCAAAACTGCCCAAGAGCTCTGACTCTTGCCTTCCACTGCTGCAATGTTCTTCCTCTGAACTGGTACTCACAGGCAGCAGAAGTACCATAATTTTCAGGAGTGTTGCTTTTGTTATCTGTGTTGTCTTGAGATGGCCATAGGTTGTATATGCTGCTATTTTTGTTTACTAATTGTAAATTACTGTTACTTTAATGTCATCCTTATAACTAAATTTGTGGTTATTTGGTTAACCAACCCTACAGTTTGTAGTAGTACATACTTATATTAATTGTATTTTTGTCTGATCATTTTCTGTAATAGTCAAATTTTAAGACCTGTGTGGTCAGTGTTTCTAATAAGTAACATCCACACTGCTATTTTCAAAGAAGATGGAGATATATATACAGACACACCCTCCAAACACTGTTGCATTGTAGACAAGTGGTATGGGAGAAACAACCTGGTGAGATGACCTTAAATAAAGAGACTCAAAAAGAAGAGGTAAAGGAAGGTGCCCGTGATCTGACAGGGGGGCCTTTCAATGAATGATCACTGCTTTGGACACGGCCACATTATTTCTATGCCAGTGAGGTCCTTTACAACCTAAAATTCAAAAATTCTTCATTCATATTCATTCTGCATAGTTTCCTGCTCCATCAATGGCAGGAAAAATACTTGACATGATTTGTCCAGCGGTAATATGAATTTGTGGCAGGTAAATGTGATCTAAATCAAATATTAAAAGTCTAATTCATTAGTTTCTTCCTTTAAAACATGAATTCTTATTTGATACAAGCATAAAACATGTTTTCCACCAAGATTCTCTTTGAGAAGGTAGATCTTATAAATTCAAAGTAGAATGACAGTATCTTTCAGTTATTTTAGCACTATCAAAAATTTGATTAAAGGCTTATCTATTTTTTTGTCAAAGATAAGTGAAAGGAGTTGTAAGAGGTGAACTATCTGCAAAATAACATCATTCTAGATCTGGGAGATGTTTCTGTCACCTATATTAGAGGACAATGCATCACTGGAAACAACAGGCATTTTCATTTTCTATATCCAAATATCTTCCAATCTAAGGCAACAGGAACCAGTTACTAAATACACAGGCAACAAACTGAGTTAGGGTGACTGAATGCTCCACCGAACATAACTTTTAAGACGTTTCATTTAAAACACATGAATATACTGTCCACGACACTCTGCACTTAGGTGAGTGATTCTCAGCAGAACAGCAAGGTGGTAAAGAGCGTGCACTTTGGAGCCAGACTGACAAGTCACAGCTCCACCCTTGTAGAATGGAACACAAGAGCTGTCTACCATCTGTGAAAAGGGGAGGGTAACACTAAAGACCAACAAGACTCTTCGGAGGATTAAATATGATAATTCGTATAAAGCTCTTCGAATACTCTGCAACAACCTAAATGGGCAAAGAATTTGAAAAAGAACAGATACAAGTATATGCATAACTGAATCACTTCACTGTACACCTGAAACTAACACATTATTGTCAATCAACTCTACTCCAATATAAAAGAAAAAGAAAAAAAAAAAAGAAACAGTTCAGGCAGTGAGAGAATGAGCTTCTGTAAGCGGCCTTGACATTCCTCCTCAATACCCTTTAAAAAAAAGAGCAAAATCTAGCAAAAAATAAATATATAAATCCAAAAAAAAAAAGTCTACAAATAATAAATGCTGGAGAGAGTGTGAAGAAAAAGGATCCCTCCTACACTGTTGGTGGGAATGTAAACTGGTACAGCCACTATGGAGAAGAGTACGGAGGTTCCTTAAAAAACTAAAAATACAGTTACCATATGATCTTGCATCCCATTCCTGGGCATACATCTGGAGAAAATGCTAACTCCAAAAGATACATTCACGCCTATGTTCATAGCAGCACTATCTATAACAGCCAAGACATGGAATCAACCTAAATGTCCATCAACAGATGAATGCATAAAGAAGATGCGGTACACATCTACAATGGAATATTACTCAGCCATAAAAAGGAGTGAAATAATGCCATTTGCAGCAACATGGATGGACCTAGAGATTATCACATTAAGTAAAGTAAGTCAGACAGAGAAAGACAAATATCACATGATATCACTCAGACATGGAATCTAAAAAAATGATATAAATGAACTTATTTCCAAAGCAGAAATAGACTCACAGACACAGAAAACAAACTTATGGCTACCAAAGGGGATAGTGGGGGCGGGGGGGAGAGATAAATTAGTAGTATGGGATTAACAAACACACACTACTATATATAAAAGAGGTAATCAACAAAGACCTACTGTATAGCACAGGGAACTCTACTTAATATTTTGTAATAACCTAATAGAAAAGAATCTGAAAAAGAACATAAATATATATATGTATACCTAAATCACCTTGTGGTACACCTGAAACTAACACAACACTGTAAATTAACTACACTTCAGTTAAAAAAACATGTTTTTATTATGATGACCTGATATGCATTAAACCTTTACTCAGAGCAATTAAAAAAAAACCACAATAAGGACCAACAGGACTCTTTGGGGGATTAAATACGGTAACTCATATAAAGCTCTTTGGGGCTTCCCTGGTGGCGCAGTGGTTAAGAATCCACCTGCCAATGCAGGGTGCACGGGTTCAAGCCCTGGTCCGGGAAGATTCCACATGCCACGGAGCAACTAAGCCCGTGCACCAAAACTACTGAGCCTGTGCTCTAGAGCCTGAGAGCCACAACTACTGAGCCACATGCCACAACTACTGAAGCCCACATGGCTAGAGCCCATGCTCTGAAACAACAGAAGCCACTGCAATGAGAAGCCCACGCACCACAAGGAAGAGTAGCCCCTGCTCGCCACAACTAGAAAAAGCCCGCACGCAGCAACGAAGACCCAATGCAGCCAAAAATTAATTAATTAAATACATTTTTTAAAAAAGCTCTTTGAATAGTACCTGGGACAACGTACAGTGAGCATTATAGGAATGCTACCCATTATTAAAATTTATTTGAACATTATTCAAACAGTAAAATAAGTACACAGTGTTTGGTAAATTTTTTCAAAACCCATTTTAACAAAAATTTAAATCTTTTAAAAACAAAAATCTTTTCTTCCATTAAATCAAACATTACTGAATTTTTATTACATTGTTCATCTGTTCTGTTTTTCTATTCCTTAAGATAAATGGGAACTGTAAAGACAATAGCTGGACAGTGTTGGGAATGTTACTGGTTATGTAAAAAAAACAAACAAAGTGTGTGTGTGTGTGTGTGTGTGTATACGTACACACATATGGTGACACTAACTCGCCCATATAAAAATCAAACCAATAACTTCTGACCTTATCCCAATGAAATCCAATTAACTAAATTAAATAGCAAAGTACTTTAATGTGAGGACTTCCCAGGGCCTTTTTACTATGCACTGTAAACCTCCAATATGAGAAATACTGTTCATGATGACTCCCAGACTGATTTCCTCATGGAATCTTTTTATCATGGATCATCTTGAGGGAACAAAATCCCCTTAAATGGTCCATGTGCAATGTTGATTTAAAGAAAAGTCCAAACATTATTTCAATCCTGCACTTCTTGCCGTGCAACTCTTCCCACCTCAGAGCAACATTTTCTTATGGGTTATTTTTAAAACTAATGTGCAAAAGATAAGGAAAGAGTAGAAACTGGCGATATTGGAAAATGATTCCAGAACTGATGATGACTGATGGCATCACTTTTTATTAAGTGCTAATAAAAAAGAAATTGCTATCTTGAATCTTAAAAATTTGAGATAAAGTCCTTTAAGAAAATTATTGCTCACCTCTCCCCTGTTTCCTCAGACCCCTGTGGCAGACTGCAAGAATGGTCACAATTCTTTTTTTTTTTTAATTTATTTATTTTATTTATTTATTTTTGGCTGCATTGGGTCTTCGTTGCTGCATGCGGGCTTTCTCTAGTTGTGGCGAGTGGGGGCTACTCTTCGTTGTGGTGCACGGGCTTCTCATTGCGGTGGCTTCTCTTGTTGCAAAGTGCGGGCTCTAGGTGTGCAGGCTCAGTAGTTGTGGCGCATGGGCTTAGTTGCTCCGTAGCACGTGGGATCTTCCCAGACCATGGCTCGAACCCTTTCCCCTGCATTGGCAGGCGGATTCTTAACCATCATGCCACCAGGGAAGTCCCTGGTCACAATTCTTTACTCTTTTCTATATTCATGTCCTTTGGTGACACTTTATAGCTTCCCTCATCATGAAAGGGTGAAGTCTATTTCCCCACCCCTTCAATCCAGGCTGTGCTTGTGACCTGCTCTGGCCAACAGACTGTGACAGACGTGACGAAGTGCCAGTTCTAAACCCAGGAGCCTCTCTTGGAACCCTGCCCATGTGCCACATCAATAAGCCCAAGCTAGCCTGCTGGAGAAGCAGAGACTACAAGTCTTCCCGGCTGAGGCCATCCTAGACCAGCCAAACCTCAGCCAACTCAGCAAGAGTGAGCCCAGCCAAGTCCAGAAGAACTGCCCAGCTGATAGGAGCCCAAATTGGTGACACACCTGCAGAATCATGAGGTAAATAAATGGTGACTGTTTGAAGCCACTAAGTTGGGGGTGGTTTCCTATACAGTAAAATTGAACTGATTCGTGCCCTTTCTCTGTGCTCTCATAGCACCACAGACTTGTATCAAAGCACTTGCCACACTGTACCAGCAATGCTTGTTCACCTGTTGTCTCTCCAGCTAGTCCATAAGTTCCCCCAAGGCAGGTATCTTGTCCCATTTATCATTATACTTAGAGCACTCAGTTTACGTGACACACAAAACTTACTGAAATAATGTTAGAGTGACCTATTCACCTTAAACTGCATTCCAACTTTTGCTCTTATTTAAAACAGGACGGGATAGAGACAAGGTTAAGGTAAATTAAATAATATAACATGGAAAAGGTGCACTACTACATTTATTATGTGTTTCCAACCAAATGGCAAACACTTCAGTCTGCTTTGCTACATAAAAAGGAAATGGATATCGCTGAGGATTGTGTTCAATTGCATAACAGTATAGTAACAGTTTAAGCTACAAACAGTAGCATAAGTGAGTAAGGGAGTTGTTTTTCTTGTGTAATAAGAAATCCAGACATTAGAAACCAGGGCTGATACAGGCGCTAAGGACATCATGAAATAACTAGGCCCTTTTCTGTATTCCTTTCTCAGCCACCCTTAGCATTTGGCTTTTGTCCCCATGGTCTCAAGATAGCTGTCACACCTCCAGTTATCATGCCCATGTTCTGAAGAAGGTAAATAAGGGAAGAGAAGGCCTCTCCAGAGATTTCCACTCACATCTCTTTAGCCAGAATTATATATCATGCACAAGACTGGCTGCAAAAGAGTCTGGGAAATTGAGTAATTCTGTTTTCTCACTTCTAGAGTAAAGAAAGAGAAGGACGGCGTTTGCAATTGGTGTTTATTGAGCCAATTTATCATACCTGCCACAGACAGCTGAAGTGACAGCACAAAATCATGCACAAAACAGTGTGGTAGATTTCTACATGCAAGTATTCTAATATTTCTTTCCAATCTCCCTTAAAGTTCTAAATTTGGGGTGTGGGGGGATTTACCCATCTGGTATTCTGATATCCAAGAACAAAGTTTTTAGACAGTATAGGAAGGAAACGGGAATCAACAAGAGCAGGCATCATTCCCAAATTTCTATGGGCTGGCTATGGCCCAAGTTTTTGAATGCGTGGTATACTGCCATTTTCCATTTTCAAAGTCTCCCTTTAAAAGTCTATTTTAAAATGCACGCGCACAGACACACATTATTGCTATATTCAAAAAGCATCTTTTCAAGCTCTAAATTAGATCAAAAGAAAACATGCACACATTATTCTTGCAATATTTTCTCAGGTTCGGGATCTTATTTCTGTTCTATTATAACTAATTTGATCACATCTGCTATCGTATGAGAAAAGAACAAATCAAAATGGTCACAAGAAAAATTTGTTAACTAGCTCTTATCAGTTCTTTTATAAAATGCTACACAACACAGCATACTGAGGTACAATTCTGGTGGCCTGACACTACTTCTCAGAGGAGACTGACAGTCCTACACACTGTCCATTCAGATGGTGGTGACTCTGCTTATGTTAGAAGAGTGAATGGGAGAAGGAACAAGTCTGACCTTGGATATGAGCAGACTGACCGAAGGTGTGCATCTCCTCTCTCTAAGCTGATGTATAATGACCACCACCACCTGTCGGTCTCCATCCCTCCTATACCCAGCCAAACACAAGCGTTACTCTATCTGGCTAGTTATTTCAAACAAAGGTCTAATGTGTACAAACACCAATAAAACCCTTCCTATTGACAATGTCAATAAGAGCATTCCCACTGTTAAGTAGAGAGATTCAGAACTGACTTATTTACACTTTTTGTTATAACACTCGCCCAGGAACTATGTTATAATCTGTAATCAGCTGGGTGCAGGTAAGTATGCTTCCCCCAATATGAAAGCTAAGCACCTGGGGACACGATTTAATGCTGCAAATGCAGTGTGGATATAATTCCAGGTCCAGAAGCCCTGAAACAGTCATTTACTGTATGCCATCAGGAGGCCAAAAGGAATTCATGCTTCCACAACCATCCTGTCTTTTTACAGAATTACACAGAATCAGAGAGCCTGACTTTTCTCTACCACAACAATTCTAAGAGCTATAGAATTTTTTTTTTAAAAAATCACTAATTATATGCTGTCTACAGGAGACCTACTTCAGACCTAGGGACACATGCAGACTGAAAGTGAGGGGATGGAAAAAGATATTCCATGCAAATGGAAATCAAAAGAAAGCTGGAGTAGCAATATTCATATCAGATAAAATAGACTTTAAAATAAAGAATGTTACAAGAGACAAGGAAGGACACTACATAATGATCAAGGGATCATTCCAAGAAGAAGATATAACAATTATAAATATATATGCACCCAACATAGGAGCACCTCAGTACATAAGGCAACTGCTAACAGCTATAAAAGAGGAAATCGACAGTAACACAATACTAGTGGGGGACTTTAACACCTCACTTACACCAATGGACAGATCATCCAAACAGAAAATTAATACGGAAACAGAAGCTTTAAATGACACAATAGACCAGATAGATTTAATTGATATTTATAGGACATTCCATCCAATAACAGCAGATTACACTTTCTTCTCAAATGCGCACGGAACATTCTCCAGGATAGATCACATCTTGGGTCACAAATCAAGCCTCAGTAAATTTAAGAAAATTGAAATCATATCAAGCATCTTTTCTGACAATGCTATGAGATTAGAAATGAATCACAGGGGAAAAAACGTAAAAAACACAAACACATGGAGGCTAAACAATACATTACTAAATACCCAAGAGATCACTGAAGAAATCAAAGAGGAAATCAAAACATACCTAGAGACAAATGAAAATGAAAACACGACGATCCAAAACCTATGGGATGCAGCAAAAGCAGTTCTAAGAGGGAAGTTTATAGCTATACAAGCCTACCTCAAGAAACAAAAAAATCTCAAATAAACCACCTAACCTTACACTTAAAGGAACTAGAGAAAGAACAAACAAAACCCAAAGTTAGCAGGAGAAAAGAAATCATAAAGATCAGAGCAGAAATAAATGAAATAGAAACAAAGAAAACAATAGCAAGGATCAATAAAACTAAAAGCTGGTCCTTTGAGAAGATAAACAAAATTGATAAACCATTAGCCAGACTCATCAAGAAAAAAGAGGGAGAGGACTCAAATCAATAAAATTAGAAATGAAAAAGGAGAAGTAACAACAGACACCACAGAAATACAAAGCATCCTAAGAGACTACTACAAGCAACTCTGTGCCAATAAAATGGACAACCTGAAAGAAATGGACAAATCCTTACAAAGGCAGAACCTTCCAAGACTGAACCAGGAAGAAAGAGAAAATATGAACAGACCAATCACAAGTAATGAAATTGAAACTGTGATTAAAAATCTTCCAACAAACAAAAGTCCAGGACCAGATGGCTTCATAGGTGAATTCTATCAAACATTTAGAGAAAAGCTAACACCCATCCTTCTCAAACTCTTGCAAAAAATTGCAGAGGAAGGAACACTCCCAAACTCATTCTACGAGGCCACCATCACACTGATACCAAAATCAGACAAAGATACTACAAAAAAAGAAAATTACAGACCAATATCACTGATGAATATAGATGCAAAAATCCTCAACAAAATACTAGCAAACAGAATCCAACAACACATTAAAAGGATCAGACACCATGATCAAGTGGGATTTATCCCAGGAATGCAAGGATTCTTCAATATATGCAAATCAATCAATATGATACACCATATTAACAAACTGAAGAATAAAAACCACATGATCATCTCAATAGATGCAGAAAGAGCTTTTGACAAAATTCAACATCCATTTATGATAAAAAAAAAAATCTCTCCAGAAAGTGGGCCTAGAGGGAACCTAACTCAACATAATAAAGATCATATACGACAAACCCACAGCAAACATCATTCTCAATGGTGAAAAACTGAAAGCATTTCCTCTAAGATCAGGAACAAGACAAGGATGTCCACTCTCACCACTATTATTCAACATAGTTTTGGAAGTCCTAGCAACGGCAATCAGAGAAGAAAAAGAAATAAAATGAATACAAATCGGAAAAGAAGAAGTAAAACTGTCACTGTTTGTAGATGACATGATACTATACATAGAGAATCCTATAGATGCCACCAGAAAACTACTAGAGCTAATCAATGAATCTGGTAAAGTTGCAGGATACAAAATTAACGCACAGAAATCTCTTGCATTCCTATACACTAATGATGAAAAATCTGAAAGAGAGATTAAGGAAACACTCCCATTTACCACTGCAACAAAAAGAATAAAATACCTAGGAATAAACCTACCTAGGGAGACAAAAGACCTGTATGTAGAAAACTATAAGACACTGATGAAAGAAATTAAAGATGACACCAACAGATGGAGAGATATACCATGTTCTTGGATTGGAAGAATCAATATTGTGAAAATGACTATACCACCCAAAGAAAATTACAGATTCAATGCAATCCCTATCAAAGTACCAATGGCATTTTTTACAGAACTAGAACATAAAATCTTAAAATTTATATGGAGACACAAAAGACCCCGAAGAGCCAAAGCAGTCTTGAGGGAAAAAAATGGAGCTGGAGGAATCAGACTCCCTGACTTCAGACTATACTACAAAGCTACAGTAATCAAGACAATATGGTACTGGCACAAAAACAGAAACATAGATCAATGGAACAAGATAGAAAGCCCAGGAGGCTTCCCTGGTGGCACAGTGGTTGAGAATCTGCCTGCCAATGCAGGGGACACGGGTTCGAGCCCTGGTCTGGGAAGATCCCACATGCCACAGAGCGACTAGGCCCGTGAGCCACAATTGCTGAGCCTGCGTGTCTGGAGCCTGTGCTCCGCAACAAGAGAGGCCGCGATAGTGAGAGGCCTGTGCACTGCGATGAAGAGTGGCCCCCGCTTGCCGCAACTAGAGAAAGCCCTCGCAGAGAAACGAAGACCCGACACAGCCATAAATAAATGAATAAATAAAATTAAAAAAAAAAAAAAAGATAGAAAGCCCAGAGATAAACCCACGCACCTATGGTCAACTAATCTATGACAAAGGAGACAAGCATATACAATGGAGAAAAGACAGTCTCTTCAATAAGTGGTGCTGGGAAAACTGGACAGCTACATGTAAAAGAATGAAATTAGAACACTCCTTAACACCATACACAAAAATAAACTCAAAATGGATTCGAGACCTAAATGTAAGACCAGACACTATAAGACTCTTAGAGGAAAACATAGGAAGAACACTCTTTGACATAAATCACAGCAAGTTCTTTTTTGATCCACCTCCTAGAGTAAGGGAAATAAAAACAAAAGTAAACAAATGGGACCTAATGAAACTTCAAAGACTTGCACAGCAAAGGAAACCATAAACAAGACGAAAAGATGACCCTCAGAATGGGAGAAAATATTTACAAATGAATCAATGGACAAAGGATTAATCTCCAAAATATATAAACAGCTCATGAAGCTCAATATTAAAGAAACAAACAACCCAATCCAAAAATGGGCAGAAGACCTAAATAGACATTTCTCCAAAGAAAACATACAGATGGCCAAGAAGCACATGAAAAGCTGCTCAACATCACTAATTATTAGAGAAATGCAAATCAAAACTACAATGAGGTATCACCTCACACCAGTTAGAATGGGCATCATCAGAAAATCTACAAACAACAAATGCTGGAGAGGGTGTGGAGAAAAGGAAACCCTCTTGCACTGTTGGTGGGAATGTAAATTGTTACAGTCACTATGGAGAACAGTATGGAGGTTCCTTAAAACCTAAAAATAGAATTACCATATGATCCAGCAATCCCACTACTGGGCATATACCTAGAGAAAACCATAATTCAAAAAGACACATGCACCCTAATGTTCATTGCAGCACTATTTACAATAGCCAGGTCATGGAAGCAACCTAAATGCCCATCGACAGATGAATGGATAAAGACATATATACAATGGAATATTACTCAGCCATAAAAAGGAACAAAATTGGGCCATTTGTTGAGACGTGGATGGATCTAGAGACTGTCATACAGAGTGAAGTAAGTCAGAAAGAGAAAAACAAATATCGTATATTAACACATATATGTGGAACCTAGAAAAATGGTACAGATGGACCGGTTTGCAGGGCAGAAATTGAGACACAGATGTAAAGAACAAACGTATGGACACCAAGGGGGGAAAGCGGCGGGGGGGTGGTGGTGGTGGTGTGCTGAATTGGGCAATTGGGATTGACACGTATACACTGATGTGTATAAAATTGATGACTAATAAGAATCTGCTGTATAAAAAAATAAATAAAATTAAATTTAAAAATTAAAAAACAAAAACAAAAAAAATCACTAATCATCTAAGTTCATTTGATCAAGTGGTTTGAGTATTTCTCCCAACAAACCTTCTAACAGAGAGCCTACTGGCAGGTTTGAGTTCTGCCTTCCCTGCGTTCCTGTACACGCTGAAGTCTGTTACAGGTGGGCAGGAGAGCAGGGGAAGGGATCTGATAATTCTCAGTGAGAAAAGTGGCTCTTGAATAGAGAGTAGTTGGCATCTTGAAGAACCTTCCATTATTGGCACTCCTCAGACCCATGCCCTTGATTCCACTGTTCCTGGACTCTCTCCTTTTATCCCTTTCCCTCCCCCTACCCCCGTGGGGCTCAGGAGAATTCTGTCTAGAAGACAGGAAATCAAAGCTAATATTTAAATAGCTTGCAAATTGCCAACACTGGCTCAGATGCACAGTATATCAGATTCAGTATTCTGTTTCTTAAAGGCACACCAAGGAATGGTTTGGGTTATTTAAACTAAGTCTCACTTTTTAACACACAAAATGAGGGTCTTATCTTTCAGGGTGATTGCATCAACGGGACAATGGAAGGTCAGTTCTTGGCAGACTGGCTGGCTTCTCCCTGTGGAAGACAGTGGTTCTCCATCACAATACTACTACCAACAGCCCCTGTCTCCTTGGCCAATCCATCAGAGCCTGGGTCCCCATTAATTTACCTACACAACTACGCACGAACCTGAAGAATGACCATCAAGTGGATGGATTCAAACTTCATCTCCATTTTTCTAACACTGAGTAATGCTTTGTTTTGTGAAAGTAATAAACTTGTAAGACTATGTATTTATCTTGAGCATCCCTAAATATTTGCTTATAACCATTTGTGTACATCTATAAGTGTATCTTACTTTTTCTCAGCCTTACTTTTTCAAATCCATATCACTGGTGATCAATAATACATTACTAATTTAGCAGTTTCTAATGAATCAAAAACCCTACTAGGTTCCACGGTAAAGACAAATGAAGATTTCCTGTGGAAAAGACTATCAGCACTAGCTTATCCCAACATCTCTCCTTCCTCCTTAGATAACTCCATTTTACGCTGCATATATAGTCAACTAAACTAAAATTCCCAGCTTGTTTCTATTTAGGCTGAGCCATAAGCAGAATTGTTGTGTGGGACTTCCAGGTAGGCTGCTTAAAGAGAGCTGACCTCACCTGGCAGGGAATCTTTTCAGCCATTTTGCTTTTTTCCTTTCTCCTAATCTGCAATGTAGATACAATGGCCAGAGCTCCAGCAGCCATCCTGGAACATGAGTCCACCTTAAAGAGGGAAACCCTATACGAGGACACAGGAGTGAAATGGTTAAGTGCCTGGGGCTCTAATGACACTGAAGCCACCGTGCCAGCCCTGGACTGCTCACTTCTAGACTTTTATTAAACAAAGAAAAACAAAAACAAAAACAAAAAACTTCCTAATTTAAGCTATTCCATTTTTATGATAGAGAGTGTCAAATAAATGAGGAACAGACCTTCCTTACGCCTTGGTATGTTTGCTTTTTGTACACCTCATGAATAACTTTAATAAAGTCAAATGCAATGACCCAGTAGGAGCATCTTTTTCCTTTCCTTTGTGGAATCCTCTGCTTCCACATGTCAGAAATTTGTTTCCTTCTGCCTCTCTCCTTTTCTGACACAGAACAGAAAGAATTAAAAAATTTAAAGCTATGCTTATCTCTAGCATCAAATCTTACCATTTCTAAGAAGCCACATTTCATGAAAACCCCACTGTCTCCTGGGTACCTTGGCAAAATTAATAAACTGCTTTTGTAATTACCCTTTCATTCCATCTTTACTATTTCTCATATAAAGAAACAGCTATTCAGAGCTTCTTCTGGCATTTCTAGCTTTATTGCCGGCACTTTAGAAACTTCATTAATTAGAGTCTGAAGGGTTTTTTTCCTTGATTTAGTTTTCTAATTAGAATAGGAATTCTACATTCATTGACAGCCCTGCAATAATACACAAGCTATATTAGTTATATTACCTCACGCCTCAGTTTCTTCATCTGAGCAATTTAAATAAACATCTGCACCAAACACTCATTTGGCAGTCTAAGTTTCCTATTATCTGTTCATTTCTTCATTCTACAAATACTGAAGGTCTGTGCCAGACACTAGGCCAGGAATTTGGAATGGGACGGTGAACAAACAAGATACTTGGCCCTACTTTTATGGAGCTTGTGGCGTACTGGAGAAGACAGACATAAATTTAAAAATCACACAAATAAATGTATAATTAATAAAAAATCACAGTGCTATAGGACCACATATAGTGTGACCTTTTATTTATTTCTAGGAAGTAGTTTTTCTAAGGAGTCTCTAAAGCCCTGTACTTCTCTCAAGTACCTAACTACCCTTCATATTCAGTTCTTAAGTCGGTTGTGGTTTTATTTCCTTTTAATTTCTCTAGCTTTTTTGTCAGAATTCAAGCTTCTTATCAGAATTCTCTCCACTTGCAAAACTTTATTCTAACCCCTTTAGAAATAAGAGAGATCTACTACTTGTATTGATATGGATGGAAAGAGATCCAAGTAGTATGAAAAACAAAGTTGTAAGACAATTTGGACAGTGTACTTTATAAAATGATAAGTATATGATGTATATGTACGCATACACCCCGAAATATTCTGCAAGGAGTATGTTACCCCTGGAAAGGGGACCTGAGGAGGAGATACTTTTCCTTCTTGTTTAATAGCCTTCTATAACAATTTAAGTTTTTATCGTGGGCTTGTATCATTTTTATAAGAAAATGATGCCTCAATTTCCAACAGGCATTATGCCTAAATTGGTATCATGCAAGAAAGGTAACTTACCTAGAAACTACTGGGAAAGTGATTGCCTGACCCTCTCCCACCCACAGCCCCCATTAACCTTGCTTAAGTGGAGGCTTCCCACTTACCCTAATTATAAGGTATTCATTTTTCTCACTTTTTCTCTTATATAATAATGTCAGTAAGAGGTCTCAAATCTTCCTATTGTTTGTAGCTCTTCTACCTGAAATAAAACAGTATCCACCCTTCTACACTCACCTTTCAGACTTCTCTATTACACAGAGGCCTTTCTGCTCTTGACACAGCTGTGCGTCTCACTGCCCTTCTACAACCATGAGACAGAGCAAATTCAGTCATCGGAAGGGTTATCACATGATGTCTTGCAAGACCGGTACGGAAACTCTGAAATCACTGCATGTTACCAGTGCAGGAAGCTCTCGCTGAGGAATGTGACACAGTCACTCTCAAGGTCATCAGTCTTACTTGTGCAGGGCTCAACGTGGTGCCGCCACGTGCACATTTAAGAGCACGCACACTGGAGGGCTCTATACAGACAGCATCGCGTATGTATCGCCAGCTGAGCTCAGGCTTGCACTACACCTCACCCTAGCGGGTCTCCTGTCTCCCACAGAAGGGAACTCTGTAAATCTAACATGCAAACTCTCCTGCACTTGCTCAGCACGTGCATGGGCGTGCATTCACGCACACGGTGTCCTCTTGAAAACCGTGGGCTAAAAGGAAAGCTGCAAACAGTAATCCTTACTGTAGAGGAGCAGACGGACACAAGCTGCTTTTATCATCAACTCTGTTTAGTTCTTCCTTCACACACAATGTTATACTAAGAATCTGAAGGGTTTACAACAGATGCTCCCCTGGATGATCTTTCTTACCCATTTCACCTTCTTTTCCAGCCCTCAAATTCATTCATTCAAAAGAGCTCACTGAAGAACTAACAAGGGCCAGGCCCAGGGGTGGGAGTGTGAAGACGTCTTTAAAGGCCAGTGGGGAGAGAAATACAAGCAGCGAATCCAGTGCAGTATGCAAAGAGATCTGCCTTCAGCTTCGCAGTCCTCTGTGCCTCCAAGAGCCCCCTGTTACAGTGCAAATGCACGGGGGCAGCAGGTTCTGTCACCCAACCTAGCGTTCCTCAAACGTGTAGGGCGGTCCTACTGACGGAAAATCTGATTACATTAACTACAGAAATAACCACAGGAATCACAGAACAGAAAACAGATTCTAAAGATTCTCACAGAGATCTGAAGACCTTCTGAGATTGTTTCCTCAGAATTCAGGTTGAGAAACTCAAGGCTAATCCATTTATTACCCTTTAGCTTACTGTCAGTTAACTTCTTAATAGGGACTCACAACCAAACAGGTGGGGGGAGCAGGACGAACACCTCCGAAAGCAGAAGTAACCAGTGCAGAGTACAGTAACCAGTGGCTCCTTGAGAGGAAGGAGAAGAGTCAGGGAAGGAAGAGGTCCTGACGGAAGAGAATGGAGAGGCCAAGACAAAGTCCTGTAAATTGGTACCAATTTACAGCAGCATGTCTCAAATGCCTTTGACTCAGCCTCATTTCTAGAAATATCTGAAGTAATCACAGGTGTGTATAAAAATTTAGGGAAAAAATTTTTCATCACAGAGTTTATAATATTGAAAAATGAAAAGCAACTTAAATATTCAAGTTGTCACAGAGGACAGCTAAAATAAGCAACAGATGACCCATTCAACAGAGGGATGGAAGTTGTTTTTAGGCTATGTTTTTTTTCTCTGGACGAAGGAAAAGAAGAGAAGAAATATTTTAATTCCTTTAAGGTTTAGTCCTTGGTGAATAGATTCAAGAATAAGGACAGTTACACAACCGTTTCCTTATAATGTTCCAAACTGTACCAGCTCTCCTCCAAAACAAAAAAATAGAAACAAAATCCTGGCATTTTCACAAGCTACAAGTACATCCACCCACAAGGCCAGTACAGATGAGATAGTACGTATTAATTTTTTAAAGAGGAGGGAAAAACTTTTAAATTATGAAGGTTAAAACCCTATTTATTCCTGGTGTCTCTGAAATTCTTCTGCCATTTGTTAAGCCAGTCAATGTTCATTTTTTTATTCACTCAAATATTTACTGACAGCCATCTCCTAAGACAAGGTACTAGTAGTTGAGGGAAATATTTTTTAAAAAATTGAAGTAGTTATATGATTCCAGTCCTCATAATCCAGAGGGATGTGCTGGTCATATGAAAAAAGTCCCTAGAAGAGCAGAGGCTCTAAGGATTCCACGTTTACAGAAGCACACAATTCCATCAAAGCAAGAGTTAAAACTGTTGCGAGGCTAGTGGTGACTTGGACTCCTCAACAGCAAATATGACTAGGAAGCAATCATTTATATCAATTGATTATGTAATAAAAACCAGTCAAGGAGGAAGTAAAGTTAGAGGCTACTGTCTTCATTTTACCTATAAGGAATGGTATGCTTAACCAACATTATACATTTGCTTATTGTCCCACAGGTAGTAAGTGCTATAACCAAATCAGCCCAGGTCTCAGGCTCCAAATCCAGGGCTGTAAGGCCTTAGGTCTTGAGATTTTAAAATACTGTAGTGTTTTCAGTACTAAGCAATAGATGGTACCTCTGTAAGTACTTGATAAATTCATGGTTTTCTTTGACCATGGAGGTATCATATTTATTTAACAGTCACCTAACAATGAACTGCAATACTCAAGCAAAAATAAGATCCAATGCAGATGGAACACCTATCTCAAGTTTTAATTTCCTTTCATCGATTTTGTACCCAAACTCAGATGTTAATAATAACTGTGACAATGGTTCTCTCAAGTGCTGGCAATGCGTATAAAGCTACTCAGGTGAACAGAAAAGTCATTCTTAATTTAGGTGTTAAAAAATCTCAGATATGAAATGGAGAAAGATTTCAAAAGTGGCAAAGAGATCACCTATCCATTTCAAAGACATGTTTATCTTTTTGTATTTCAAAGGAAAGGCCTTTTGAAAGAGCTGGCATAGAAATATGCATGTGAATAGAAGCACATTGAAAAGTCTTAGCTTTCAGGTATAATGGCTCTCCCTTAGAAAATACTGTGCAGGATTCCTGAATATCTAAGGCACATTTCATATGCTGCCAAGTACACCAAGGCCCCTGCAGTATCACTTATGTCCAGCTTTTATTTGATGACTCATTAACATTCTTCTGCATTCTGGCCCTAAACCCTACTACTACTTAAAAGTTTCACTCCTCAACTGCAGAAATGCATTCATTCATGTGGTACTAAAAAATACCAGAATTTTTTTTTTAAATACAAATAAGACAAAGTGGGTGGGGGAGAGGGGTGGAATGGGGAAGAAAAGATAATTATGGAATACCCAGTAAGGCAATTTGATAGTCTTCTTCTAGAAATAGTCATGAAAATCTGTGCCTGAAAACTGCTGGTATTTGGTAGCCAATCTTTTCCCCATGACTCTCCTGAGAAATGTTCTTAGAAAGATCCCACAAAGGGGTGATAATAAAATGCATTTCAGCAAATGACTTCTTGGTCCGGCATGGAGTCTCTCTCTCATCTTCAGTGTGGATCGCAACTCCTCTTCTTCCAAAGCCTATCTCATTTACTCCGTCTTAATCACACTATGTCTTCTGCCTAGTG
The DNA here is from genome assembly GCF_965194805.1 of Balaenoptera borealis. Taxonomy (NCBI): domain Eukaryota; kingdom Metazoa; phylum Chordata; class Mammalia; order Artiodactyla; family Balaenopteridae; genus Balaenoptera; species Balaenoptera borealis. Next base: position 109,969,991 of record NC_138864.1, read on the forward strand.
CAAGTCCTTCCAAACTAGACCCGTAGGCCAAGAGTGCAGCCATCCACGGGGGACAAAGCATACAGTATTCTGCTGGTTTCCATAAAGGCAGACCCCGGGGATTTAGAGAGTTGAGGTACACAAAAGCATTATAAAGAACAGCATATTCACCCCACAGGAAAGAAGTTCTTGTGAAACCCCTGTGATCTGAACATATCTCGAGGGAAAGAGACTGGATCTCTACTTCTAAAAAAGGTCTTTGCTGAAAAGACAAATGTGAAACATAAGTGTAATCTGGGGTAAGAAATGTGAATTAGGCCCTGAAATGAATCCTTTTCCCAGCACACATTCATAGAAATTACAGAGCAAAGAAAAGTCAGCCATAACCAGGCTGAGTTTGAATTGCAGCTTATTGCTCAGTGTGACCCAAATGGAACCAGACTAAATAAATCCATCAGCAGCCAGATGTAAATGGCCATGTGCTAGGCTTAGTTTCAACAGGCATTCTCTTTGCCTGGTGAAAGCCCTCTCTCCAACTAGAGGACAAGTTATTAAGAAATTGTCTGTCATCTTAGATCGGATGGATCATTTGTTTCCCTGAATTCTTTTTCTCATCATTTACTCATTACACACCTCCTCCTGATGGAAGGAGGCATTTATTAGCTTCTGCATTTATTGCATTGGCAAACAGAAACATTCTGCTGCATTTCCTGGGGGGTTCACTCATTTATCTATTGGATAAGAGACTGAAGTTTTCTACAGGGCAGAAAAATTAAAATATCAGTCAGGTTGACAGCTGGGAAAATGAGGGTCTCTCTGCTTTCTTGAGCTTTTGGTTTAGTGAGAAGCCACAATGTTATTTCACCAAACTACCACTTCACATGTAACTAAACGAACTAATATTTCAAATGAATCATACACATGGTACAACACACCATTGAAAGTACCTGAGATGCAAGGCTAATTGTTATTTTAAATAGAAAATGTAACAAAATGCTCTCCAAGATCCATTTCTATAAGGAGCTAGGGGGAGAACACTGTCTTATTAAACCAATGGAAACAGAGCTAGAATCATAGAGTTTAAAGTTGTAAGGGACCTTACAGGTCATGGAATCCTTTTGCAAGAATCTTCTTTGCAACATCCCTGACAAGCAATCACTCTCATTCTGCCTAAAGCACTGATGGTGACAGGGAGACTGGCACACCCCACAAGGCAGCTTATTTTAGAACTTAAGACTTCTGCTTGACAGGGGTCACTTTCCAAGGGTGACCTGACTTCAGGTGACCTGACTGCTTGTGACCTTGGGCAAGCCACTCAACCTCTCTGGGTCTCAGGGTCCTTGTTTTAAAAATTAGGATACTCTGATGTTGAAAGAATCAGAGTTGAAGGAGGGGAAAGTCATCTAGAGGCTAGACTACCTCAACTCAGCCAAAAGACTATTCGGTCCAGCAGTCCTGGGATACCTCACTGTCTTCTGAGGTGGCCACTCCATGGCCAAGCTGCCACTCTGTCTGTAATTCTCTATGCTGAGACGCAGGTTATTCCAATCTGGATACTGGAGCTCGTTTAGACTAGAGCTGTCTTCAATTTTTTTTTCAGTTCTTTCTTCAATTCTTTTTTCCTCCTTCCTCTTTGGCTTCACTTCCCTTGAACCAACATTTGTTATACACCTTTCATTCGTGACAAAGCAGAAGCAATACTGCAAAGGAGCATTCTGTTGAGGCTGCCAGCCACTGACACAACTCCTCAAGCAGCTGGCCTATGCCAGCCCTGCCCTGATCTTCTGATTCTCTCATACCAACTTTCTGGGATTTAGCTCTCAGTTCAACAAAGCACGAACAGCCTAGTATTGTGCAAGCACTAATTACACAAAGAAAAATCGATATATTGTCTTTTGCACACTTAAGAGTTTGTATATCAGAGAACTCCAGCTTTCCTGATATAATATTACTCGAGTCCCACCGAATCATTCTGGGGATAAGAAAGAATATAAACACTAGCAAGAATATCATTTTTACAATCAGTAACATCTCTTAGCTAAGTGTTCATAAAGCCATTTTTCTTCTAAATAGCTCTTAAATCCGATCTGAGAGCACCCTGAGCAGCCATACTATTCTGTGCATGGACATTTAGTTCAACAACCATCAGAGTTCAGCCGCTGCCTTGGAGCCTCAGTTTACCACCTAGAAGAGAGCCTCATTCGTTACCATGAGTGCCTTAGTCACAGTTGGCGAACTCAACGGAAGTGATGTGGCGATGCACTTGATAACTTCACTAAAAGCCCCTTAAATGTTCAACCAAACCTTAGAAACCAGTGAAACACAGCAATATAACTTTCCAATGATTAATTCATGTGCTCCCTCCCAGTATAATGTCAACCTAAAGCCAGAGGACAAGTCATTAAAAAATAAAAATTTTACCTCAGTTATAATGACCTAGCTGCTACAGTTTCCTTCATTTGTCTTATCTTCTATATAACCAGCTTAGATAAAAAGCAGTATAGAGGTGATTCACAGGTTAACAATTCCTACAGATTCTATTACACAACATGGGATGATAAATAAGATTTTTCAATTTAGTTTCATCACTTACTTTATCCAAGTGAAAGTTTTTCTGAAGACACCCTTATCTCATAAAGATAAATTCTTTCAAACGCTTCACTATATGTAAGAAACTAGAGGAGAGGGAAATAATCCTTGCATTTACATATCTGTTATAGTCTACTGGCTCCTTAAGAACAGGGAACCATGTCCATGAATCTTGGCACCTAGAACTCAGTGTGTGTTGACTAAAGGGGGGAGGTGGGGAACAGCAGCAATGTATCACAAGTTGAAACAAAGACAAAGCTTCTTTTCTCTTGATTCTGGTACTATCTGACCGTACTGAGAAAGATATCAATTTCAAAAGATGAGTGGCAATGTGATAAACCTCAATTTCAAACTACAGTAATGACTCGACTAACTGAAAGATTTTAAAAGTAACGTAAAAAGTTCTGAAAACTCTCATATTATCCTGCAGCTCATCCTGTTCAGAACAAATACTGTTTTCAAATCCAATGTCAGCAATATCTCTATTAATTACAAGGATGTATTCAACCATATACCTCTGTCATTAAAACTGCATTTTCTATAATGGGACAACTAAGAGATGAAACAAACAAAACAAAAGAAAGACAATAGATGTAAACATAACCATGTCAATAACCACATTAAAGATAAATGGTCTAAACACCTCAAATAAATGTGCCAACTGTTGTGCCCAAAAAAAAAAAAAAAAAAACAAAAAACTGCATTTTCTATAGTCAGAAATGTTGAGACAGACAGCTAAAATGAATTGTAATTTATCAGATAAAGAGGGTTATGGTACAAAGATACTCTTAAAATTCTGCCAAATGTGTTGGAAAGCAAATCATATAACTGAGTGTCCTGAGAAACATTTACAGGGAGGGGAAAAAAAGAGAGTGATAACCTGTGCTAAGAATGAGAAATGAACACGTGTCCCAAAGCTCCAGGATAGTCACTTTAACATTTACAGTCATGCCCAATGGCTGCAGCTTCAGCTGACTGTCCACAGTAGAGGAAACTTCAGGGAGTCCAACCTTTCTCTGTTTTAATGATGGGGAGGAGGTGAGAGGGCAGTGGGGTGCCAGGAACCTAACAGTGGGGAGGGAAAGGTGAGAGAAGGAGAAGAAGAAACAACAACCCCAAAGTGGAGACTCGGTCCAAAGACGACAGGTGCAAAGAGTAGCTATTAGGCCTTTTATGTTTGGCTCAGTGAAAACAGGAAAGGGAACATGGAGGTGGTGAAAACAGATCTGTCCACCTTGTGCACAGGCTAACTGTGGTTAGAGGAGGACTTTTTGCCCAACTAATATTATAAACAGGTTTCAAGTCAAGCAGCCTATTTAGCCTCTTTGCGTCTAATTCAATCCCATCCCAAGTCCAACCTCCCAGGAGTCCATGCAGGACAAAGGGTGAGATTGCGGGCTTAGCTTCCAGGGATCAAATCCTGGCTCTCCCCCTTACTCTCTCTGTGACCTGGGATAAAATACACACCATTACTCTGCCTCACTCTCGTCTATAAAATGAGGATAACCGTCCTCAACAGCTAGAAAGGTTAAATGAAATAAGGCATGTAAAGTGCATGGCAGAGGGCTGGCAAAGGGTAGGCTCACGATAAATGTGGCCATTCTACCTTTCAAAGAGCTAAGTAGGATTATTCATGCAGACTTGGACTGCAAGGTCGGGGGAGGCCTAAGGAGAAAAGTACAAGGTCACAGGGAGACTCAGGCACATTTTCACTTGACAAGGAATTTTGTAAAAGTACTTCAATATTCATCTACCCAATCCACAGCACCTATTTACTATGCCTCTAGAACAAGGATTAGAATCACTCTTGAAATCAGAGTGCCATTTGAACTCAACATAGAACTGATCTGCTAACAAAATACAGGCCAAAATAAGCACCGTCTGCCAGACTTGGCAAGACAGATACTGTAGTACTTGAAAAGCAAACCTGGCACTTTCTGAAAAGATAGTGAAGGATACACTAGAGCAATAAACGGCATGGAATCAAGGCAAGAGATTTGGGCAACTGGTGTTCCACAGTACCTGCCAGAGGGCTCTTCCCCGTACATGGCGCAGCCTGGCGTTCGGTGCCTGCTCAAGTGACACCTGATCAGAGCCCTTCCTATGTAAACAGCATCTCCACCCCTCCGCATGCTATCATTTTCTATCCCCTTATTATGAGCTATTTTTCTTCATATAACTCACCACTATTAGACATGAAATATATTCGTTATTCAGTGATATATTAACAGAGTGCTAATTTTATGAAAACAGGATTTTTTTTTCTGTTTTCCGCTGTTAAATCTGCAGAGCCTAAAATGGAGCCTTCCACATAGTTCACTCTAAATAAATATCAAATGAATGACTGGGCCTGGTGAACAGCTCATGGTGACAAAGAAAAGAAAACGTTCAAGCAAAAATTCTCAATTGTTAGTAAGAAGGGTACTAAATTGCTTGTTTTAAAAAAATAATGAGAACTATAAAGCATAAAGAATATCCACCAACACATTGCTTTTGTATGTGGATAAACTTTTAAGAGCTGTAATTTTCTCAAAAGAAAAATGTTTTTTTCTGGATAATGGGATGATCCAGAAGGTATATTATATAAAATAGGCTATGGGAAATTTTTTTAACTGCCCTATGGGTGTTCAAGGTGGTGAGTTAGGAGGTATTTTACCGTATTTTGTACCACAGAGAAAAAGAGAAAGAAAAAACAATTAACAATAGATACTTATGCCTTTATCTTTAAACTGTCGCATATTCAAATAAAAAGACATTCATCCACAACTGAGAAACTAGGTTTAATCCTTATAATGCCCATAATTTATAACAACTGGATACTTTAGTCATTAAAATATACTATGATTCAAGGGATTAAAAACATAAGAACTACATATATAAAAGATAATTTAAGGGGACTAACCAATATTAGTTGGGATTTTTGGTTTGTTTTTTGAGACAGAAACGGTAAACAGAACAGGAAGTTGTGGGAAATATATGAAAATGAATTTACATGAGAAAGATATTAGAGTTTTATACATATAAATCTTTTTGAAAGGTTACTGGTTTGGTAATTTTGTTTTTTAGACTTAAGTCTTTAGTCATTAAGTTTTATGAAAATTCTCAAATTGCCTTTTGAGGAATCTAGTCAAAAAAGGTACACTTTTAAAGAAGATAACACAGTCTACTGTGATTGTCTTCTGAGCTGGCCGACAATATGGTGAGGCTCTTCGTTTTATAATTAAAAGGACTTCAGTGATTTTGCTCTTTGGTGAGTATTTTTAATAGATCCTTGTGTAAACCGCACAAAATGATGAGACAGGTCAGAATTAAGCCTGACCTAGTACATTTTTCTGTAGAAATGAAATCTACAATATTGATATCAACACCCCCTATCATCTTCCTGCAGCCATGACCCCACCAGTGATGGTTTCTGCCACTCAAGGATACAATCCAAAATAAAACCTCATTTTTCAAGAAAAGACCCTTCTAACCAGGAATGTTCTTCACCATGAAATCCACCATTAGAAGAGCGTGTCTGTCAAGGAAACACCCCTCTGTGATTCCTTGCTGCATGTCTCCTTGCTCTTGCCCCATCACCACCCTGTGACCTGTCCTCACTCATGTTTTCATGCTTTCTCCTCCTTGTCAGCCATTCCATTTTATGGGTAATAGGAAGAGGGTTTAAAAAAAAAACCAAAAACACCCCACTAGTTCTGTACTTCTTACTTATTAAATAAAAAACTCTGTAAGACTGACCCTAAAATCACAATGCAGAAATAAATCCTTGTTCTACATTAATATCCTAAGTCAGAGACTTTCAATGGAAGATTAAAATGAAAAGCCAACACTAAAAAACAACAACAAAAACCAAGCTAGACATGAGCTGTATAGAATTTCCTCTAGACTCTACAGCCTCCTCTGGACCTATGCTCCCCATACCCCAGCAACTCCCTTAAAGCTGGTACCCCAAACTTCACCACCAGTCTCTGGAACCTGGTCTCTTTGCCTCTGTGTGCCCAGTCTTGAGGAGCTGGACTCCAACGTTATAATATCACAGGGTTTAATAAATAAGCCATTTTTAACCTGGAAAAGTAAAAGTTCAACCAGCTTTGGGTTTCTGTTGCTGTTTTAATTTCCCTCCCATCAGCTGGGCTTATATTCATTCAACTAAATGGACAAAGATTCATACCAGCCTCTCTCAAAAGATGGAGGATGACAGAAAAACATTAAGTACACAAGTACACTAAAGTATCCAGATTACTATCTCTGATACATATAGGTTGCCAAATTTGAATGGAAATACATACAAGAGAAATCCCTTTTTACCAGATAAAATGAAGTACATTAAAGAGCTCTGAAAATCAAAAAGATAATGTAGACCCAAATTGTAGCTTTTTTAAAAATTATGTCTATTTTACAAAACAGTTCTACAATTGAGCCAGTGATTCTATTTCTTCTGGCAAAATTCAATATAACATTTCAACATGACAAAATAATAGATATTTTTTCTAGGGTTTTTTTCCCCCAACAAGTTACCTCAAACAGTGTATAATTATCAATCTCCTAGATGCTGGAGAATAATGATGATGACACCTGATGTTATCCTAATTTAATATCCATGTAAATTCACATATAATATTTTATTTCCTCTCCACACCCTAAAGAAACGTGTTTTGAAAGCCAATTTACAGGTTACTTGGTATTTCCAAGGACAAAGAACTGGTACGTAGGAGGTCTAACATTTGAATCCATATCCACTTGTCTTTGATGCCATTATATTTACCTTGAGGTCCTTTGGTGGAGGGGTCCCAAGGCTTTGATGCATTCCAGAATCATCTAAGCTCATCTCCCTAACATTCTGAGGTCTGGGGTTATTCTTAAATATCGCAGGTAATGACCAGAAGACAAGCATTTGTGGGTATATGAAAATGAGCAACTGGAACAAACTAGCAACTTAGCTGTCCTTTCCTCTGATAGAACAATCAGGTGAGTTCTACTGAAAATTTCTTTCATTTGGTATAGCAATTAATGTTAAAACTATTGCATGCCTGCTTTGTACCATGATATCAACAAAGCTAGTGAAATTTTATTGCTTGTTTGATTAAGTTTCATAAAGCCTAAGGAATGGTTCCCAGGTATTCATTATATTTCAGTCACCTCTGCAATAGTTGGGATGGCCACCCCAACACAAATCACTTCTAGGAACCTAAATAAACAAATATTCATTCACTAACTTAGAACCTATTTGATGAGACAATAACAAGGACTAGGTAAACAATGCCACCACTCCCTTCCCCAACTACATAAAACCAATTTTTAAACCTCCAGGTTTCTGTTTCCTCATCTGAAAAAGTATATTTCTGTGCTAGATGAATATTAAAGTTCCAAGAAGCAGTGAACTTTTATGTGTCTATAAAATATTCCATTTCACTAACATGGCATCCAGGTATTAATATTGGTTTTAATCGTCAGTCAACATAGGCTTAAAACATCAGCAATCTTGTTTTGTTGCCTGGCAAGGCTTAAAACCCAGACTTTCATCAGAATCACTGTTTCCATCTGGCAATATGTAAAGTAATATTCATTCAGAAACTATCTTTTGCATAATTACTCTTAAATAGCTAGGGTATAACTGACAGTTCTGTAAATGTAGTTACTTTATGTAACTTGTGCCTCTATTTAGCACAATATACTTATCCTTTTGCCTTTCTTATCCTTTTGTCTTTCTGGCATTATTCTTTTGGGAACTGAGTTCACGGTCAAATCCAAATGATATATAATTTTTTAATGTACCCACCAGAGAAATGGCAGTCTCTGTCTTTAATTACATGCTATTGAATTTTAACAAACAGTTCTAGGAATGTCTGCCAAATTTCTACAATCTAGAGCAACCACATCATGAGAGGAGAGACGGTTTACAATTTATTACGTATTACTTTTCTGAAACTACAGAAATATTCATTGTAGTTCTAGTTAAATTTTCATTTTAACAATAGTTAGATAAACAGAAACACAGACCTTCTCAGCACATGCACTGCCTACCCAAGGATCTTAACTCTCAGCCTTGAACTACTCTTCTCTCACTTCTATTTTCACTCTCCACCTCACATCACTTACAGTCTGTCTAGGCAAGGCAGAGACTACATTATGATTAAGTTCTAGAAATACTAATATTAAGAAGAAATGACAGGCAAGGAGGAGGGGTGAGATAGCAGAGGTAAACCGTGCCTGAGTTAGTCACTCCATGGATCACAGGACCTACTCTGCACAATACCGGGGCACGGAGTAGGTGCTCAACATCCCCTAAACAGGGGATGTCTAACACAGGGCAGAGCAATGTACAGAGAGACAGCAAGCTTGGGGATTTCCTAGTGAATAACTCTGAAGCAGTAGAGGGAAAACCATCACGGAGGTTAAATGCAGGAATGGCTTAAGGGTAGCTGACTGAGTGGTATATTTCTGAGATTTAATTACTTGGGTTAATTCTGAGGCAGAGCCTAGGGAAGCCCCTGAATTGAAGTTCAAATAGCTGTAAGATAGGAGCAACATCTCTGGCCTTAAACTAGAGAAAGGAAATTGACAGTAAACCCAAATTTGCAGGAAGTTTATGCTCCAAGATTCCATATGTACGCAATCTGAACAGCAGGCTAAGTAGGCTGGACTGCTGAGGACACAGGAGTTCAAGGGCTACGTTGGAGATCTATTAGAAAGAAATGATTTTGCAAAGTAGGCCATGGCAAAGGAAGACGGTGAGGGCAAAGGTGCGCAAGTGGCAATGGGAGCTACAAGAAGATCATTCTTGGACCCTCCACCCGCTTCTCTCGTTGTCATCCCACTGAGCCTCTTCACCATCACCACGGCTGATCTAGCCTGGCTTTAATTTTGATTTCCGGTTATTTCTCCCCCTGGTATTTCCAGGACCATCATCTTTTCCCTCCATCCTCTCAGAGGGTAAGGCCCAATCTACAGATCCTTCACTGTTTCCTTACTGTCAGCATCTCTCCCATCCGTTTAGTCTAGGTACTAAAGCCATACTAATTGTATCCATCATCCGATCATGCACTATCATGAAACTGGTTTAATATCACTTCACTGTAGAATATGATCCACTGTTAAAGTAAGACTGCTGGTGCTTAGTTTATGTAAGAAGCCAAGTACAAATGCTGCTAAGGGAAACATGGCTGAGAATCTGTTACTTGACTCTACTGGCTCTAAACAAAAAATGTCATGCCCACTTCCACCAAAATTCTTCCTAAAATCTGGGGAAGGGGAGTGGAATTGCATAATAACTGTAATGCCAGAAAGCCTCAAGGGAGTATCATAGTCTACCACTGGTCACACAGAAGGAGAGGCTGTCAGTGAGGAGACAGAGGCCTGGCTACACTGGCTGGGAAACTTTAGGGCAAGTTACTTGATGTGTCTGAGCCTGAAGAACAAAGTCAGTAACTAGTTAGGTGGTGAAGGAAGAAAATACCTTCCCCTAGAGGTCTGTCCAGGGGTTAAAATGATTGTGTTAAATAATTTCGTGTACTGCCAGGCTTATAATAGTCCCTCAATAGATGGTGGCTGTTTTAATATGATGCTGCTGATGATACTACTATATTTCTTGGCCAGCAGCCTTGGAACAGCAAGGATGTCCACAGTACAAAGTACCCAGGAACATTTTCACCAAAAGCCAAGTTTGGGGATAACTCCTGAAGTTCGGATTCTATTTAGGACAGGGTTTGTGGATAAAATTGATTACCCCTGCCTCAAGTCACATAAACGTAATGGATAAGAACATCACTTAGGCAATATGATTTCATTTACTTCAAAGGTTTGCCCAAATAGTAGCATCTGCACTGACTGTTTCATTTTATGTAAATAAGATAGGCAGCTGCATTACTATAAGTAGCTGGCATGGCTGGAGCAGAAGGACCCTCACCTGAATCTCTAGGAAACTTGCAGGGTAAGGTGTAACTTGAGGTGACGTGCACGTTAAATCACCCGGAAGATGCATATCTAAGGTACCTGGGCCACTTCTGGGATTAAAGCCTTTCACCTGCTGAAGACTCCTTCATTCATTTACTCAACAAAGATCTGTCAGGCACCTACTATGTGCCAGGCTCCGTTCCAGGGGCTAGGGATAGAGCAGTGAACAGACAGCGTTCCCACCCTCATAGATCTCATGTGAAACTACAAGTCGTGAGGGGGCAGTGCTGTGGCCACACTGTCCTCCCTGGACTCTTGAGCTTAACCGTCTCTGAAGCCGAATGAGATTACAGAGCAGGATTGTTGACCTTCATTCAACTTCCTAGGATACAAAGACTGCACTACTTTCTGACCTACTCAAGCAAACCTTACTGCTTCCAAACTCTTTCTGAAGGGTCACAGAAAACTCGAGATTCTGAAGGAGTGGAAGATACTGATACATCTTTTGCTTGTTCCTCCAGCTCTAGATCTTGGTAAACACTTTTGGGTTAAAGACCCACAGTGGTAATTAACTATTTATCAAATCTGATTACCCTCCTACTTCATTTCATGAAAAAGAAGAAAAATCCTACTGTGAGCCTAGATCCTTGGTGGCATTCTATGTGCCCGATTCTTCACATGAGGATGTACGACTCTTGGGTTAATGGGCATGGTTCTGTGTCCTGTGCTGGGAGGGCCCTGATGAAACTGAGCTACCATGGGTACAGCTTTCTCAAAGACTCTTAGAGAGACCAGAGATTATGAAGACAGTTTAGAGTCAGAACACAGCCCTCCAGAGGAACTTTAGAATCCCTAGGCCTCTTTCTCCTCTGTCCACCCTTCTGCAACACAGTACAAAGGCAGGCAATTCCAGGATGGTTGCAGGTCCTCAGAAGCCCTCAAATTAGGAACTCTATCAACAAACTTCTATGGCTGCCCGACCTCTACATTCTAGGATGCAGATAAGGAAGGACTCAAAAAATGTAAGTCCTGGCATTACGCAGGGCACAGAAAATCTCAGATGGCGTGCTGGGATTAAGTTAATGAGTGTTTCTTGAAAAAAAAGACTCTATGGTTTGAGTATAATGCTGAAACATGGCATGCAGTATCCTCATCTTGGAAGCTCAGAATGTATATAAACTCTGAGAAGGCCTACAGTAAAGAAATCTGTTCTGCTTAGTTAAGCTTAGCACTCTCAAAATTATTTGGCCAAGGCACCCATCCCACTTCCTGACTAACACATTAATTTTAAAAGTTATCTAGTGCCTATTATGTGCCAGGCACTATCATGGTGATCAAGAAGTGGAAATAGTTCTGGTCTTCATGGAACTTACATATTTAACATTTATTTTCAAATATAGCTATTTAACGCAACCAGTTCACTGGGTCTGTCTATCTATCTATTTATTGGCTGCGTTGGGTCTTCGTTGCTGCGAGCAGGCTTTCTCTAGTTGCGGCGAGCAGGGGCTACTCTTTGTGGCTTCCCATTGCGGTGGCTTCTCTTGCTGCGGAGCACGGGCTCTAGGCACACGGGTTTCAGTAGTTGTGGTGTGCAGGCTCAGTAGTTGTGGCTCATGGGCTCTAGAGCACAGGCTCAGTAGTTGCGGCACAGGGGCTTAGTTGCTCCGCAGCATGTGGGATCTTCCCGGACCAGGACTCGAACCCATGTCCCCTGCATTGGCAGGCAGATTCTCAACCACTGCGCCACCAGGGAAGTCCCAGTTCATTGGGTCTTTTATCTGAGCATTTAACCTGACGAATCTCTTCAACCTACTAAACTCCGCTTTAAATCCCATGATCTTTAGACCTTTAAGGGACAAAAAGTAGCAGCTACTCCTCACAAAACATTTCTGCTCTGGAAAACAGTCTGGCAAAGCCTCCACAGAAAAAGCACTGTACCGGATGCCAACAGGTGTTTGTACCGTTTGTATTCATCACTATATCTACGTACAGTGCCTGGCTCACTGGAGGAATTTAACAAATGTGTGTTTGAATGAATGGTGAATGCCAATGACCCCCTCTAGCGCCCCCCCCGCCCCAAATTCTGATAAGAATGACCAAGGTCAAACTCCTATGTTAGTCTCCATGGCCAGGTTGGATTTAGATTCCCTTCATTAAATGCTGAACCATGCCAACCTGCTTTATATGCCAAGTTCAGATATGGGCACTTCTTACTTGATGATGTTATGAGATAATACTATTTGCAAATGCTTTAATGACCAAATATATCTTTCTTAATGAAGCTAATGTGTTGAAACGTAATCCCTTATAGAGGCACAGCTGGCTCATGGTCTGAACATAAAACTGGGATTCAAGTGCATCTTCTAACACCAGCCCTGCAATTTCCCTTAAAAAAATTAATATTCATGTATTTTAATTTTTTAGTCAGTAAAATAGGGAAATAAGCACTGGCTGGTCTGCCTAAATGGAGTACATTTGAAATTTATAAATAAACAAGATACCAAGAAGTAAAACAATCACTAATTATGAAATTGGATGCAAAGAAAATTTAAGAGATTTAGCTCATTTTCAATCAAATACACAGGAAATACACAGGAAATACAGAATGACTTCCTGGGTGCAATATTCTTATCAATAACAAGAAAAGATTCCGAAGAAAGGAAAGGGGATATTAATTGCTTTTCAAATAAGACAGCCTACTGAGCCCCCCCAGACAAAATGAACAGAATCTTTAAAAATGGAATTAATTTTCCCTGGATTTCATAACACTTTACTTCTTACCTTGTCTTTACACATTCAAGTGGCATACCATTTTAAAAACTGTCATGGTAAACAGAATCTATTTTATTGTAGAGTCTTTCACAAGGTAAAGGAAATGTGAAGAGCTGAGAAAGTATGCAACCCATGTTGTTGGCATCTTAGCACTTATGATCATAACAAGCACCCAAAAAAGGCAATACTGGGCTTTAAAGCTGAACTGTACATTATCTCTTTCTCAGAGCCCTGGGGCTATCGCTGCAAAGCACAGTGGTCCATTCTAAGATCTGAATAGAGAAAAGGAAGAGATCATTAAATTATAATTTCCATGCACAATTGGTACAAGTATTTCCTACCAACAGGACTGATATGAAAGCAAGATCCCAGAATAAAGCTGCTCAGCAGAGAGGATGGCAGTATAGTGTCTTGTAAATTTGATTTCACTGAAAGCCCTGACACATCATAATAGTGAAATCCTATTTACTGTAGCAAGCAGGATGGATAATGCTATTTAATACCTGGTATACTCTGTGCCATCAGCCCATAGCTTTGAACTCCACATTCTCATCTTACCTTAAGGTTAATACTTCTTGACAGCCTACATGGTAAATAGAGCCCCAAATTAAGTGCTGATACCATGATTTGCAAATCTTTCCTCTAAAGTTAGGCATAGAAAAACTGGCTCCAGTTAAAGGGATCATTTTTACAGGATGCACTTTTAACAGTTCATCCTGGAAAAAATTTAAGTCTCGTATCCCTAAAGCCAGATTAAAAAAGCATTTCAAGGTTACCCAAGCCACATTTCCCATTAGAAAATTCAGAGAGGTTAACAGAAAAGCCAATGTGTTTGGAGGACTTGTTGAATAATGAAGTAAGGATAAGACCCCCATATTCACTATACTGTATCAATTTTCTTGCCCTTAGAGAATAAAATAGGAAAAAAAAAGTCCACCCTGCTTGCTGCTTTTGGAATATCTGCAATAATAAACTTCCTTTAGGGAGCCCGGTAAGAGTGCAAAAGGGTTCAGTCTCTGAATCTAAGTTATAAATAACTGTTTCAATTATATTAACAAACGATATGGTGATATTGGGCCTTATTAATTTCTCTACCTAACAATTAACATCTAAGTGCATTTATTTGAACTATCATTACTTGTTAATGATAAAAAAAAAATCTCAGAGCAACTCAAGGTACATGCTGAAAACTTTGCTGACACCTCTGCCGTCTGTAATGGCATTACGATTAAAAGTGACATTGGCTTCTATGCCTTCAACATCCAAACTCCTGGACCAGAGAGGCTTATCTCTTTCTTCAACTCTCGGTAACTACAGAAACCACAGAGAAACTGCCTTGATTTAAAGATGAATGAGGAGGCCAGTACAAAATTTCCAAGTGTCAAAGGAATAATCTCTCTGTCTAAGCCGACAAATGCAAACTAGCATAACCTACGGAGGCATATCTACCACAAAGTTATGCTTTTAACTATTGTGTTAAATTTGCTATATCACAGTGCATGGCCAAAACATGCACATTATTTAGTGTATATATCAGCTACCCATATGACCTAGAATCACTGACAACTGTTTAGAAAGCACCTCAGGGGGAAAACATCAAAGGGTTTTTTTAATCCCATAAATTGAGTCTAAGTAGTTATCGCCCTACCCCAAAAAAGACTGTTTATGTTTTAGGATCTCAGAGGTCAGTGGTCTGTGATTCTACCCTGTATTAATCCCTTGAAATGGCTGACCCAGCTCTGCTCAATGAGATATTTTTACAGTGACAGACTTCATCTGGTAGTAAAAATGCATAATAATTTCTTTGCATAAGGAACACACTGGGCTGGCGATAATCTGTTCTGTTGTCATTTCTCTTTATTATCATTCTTGGCATTATTTTTCCCCCAAGCTTTGCAAAGAGGAACACAGAAATGAAGGTACTAATGACAGAGAAGTCGTCAAGCAATCAAAAAAGCCAATTAATCATACAGATGAGCCCAACACTGTGATGCAATAGAAGAAATGCCACCCACTATACGTAAAAAGGCTTTTAAAAATTGCTCATTTGATGTAAGCATGACCTTAGAATTTAATTAGCAACTCTCTCCACAGGTGATGAACTAGTAAAGTACTTTTCTTCTTAATGACAATTTATTTTTCACCATTCTCTTTGCCCTGCTCTCTTTTGCTCAGCTTGTATAATTCCCTCTCCTCCTTAATTGTATGCGGCTGACTGCAATGTGTATGTAAATAGCTGCTGAAATCCAGAGGAGCCTGTAAACTGAAAGCAATACATACCCCACCACCCTGTTGATCTGAACACTGTAACAGTACCCAACTAAGCTCTCTGATCTCCCTCAGCTCCTCAAGCCACCAGGCCTTTTACAGCTCTCTTCATGCTGTGCCAAACCCCACCATTCTCATGAACGCCAAGAGCAAAGTGCATTCAGTAGAGCAAATCAATTCATAATTGAGAAGTCAGACATGCAAGACACACTAATCATCAAAGAACTCATATCTCTAGATGTCCTGGGGAGTGAGGGGTCCTTCATCCTACAAGATCCTGGGAGAATCTGGATTCTGCCCTGTTATAATATGGCCTTGGTCCTGCCTCTCAATTTCCTTCCAGAGGGCTAAAAGACTACGGGAAAAATACACACTTTCCTGAAGAATATCCAGGCAATGGATGTTCCGGGAGCAGGCAATCCAGGCTCTAATTAAATAACCATCAAAACAGTTGATAAAACAGTTACAGAAAGTTTGTTTTCTTTCTAGAGATGGAATGAGATGACTATCCTGTAGTAACACTGTGAACATATGAATGAATGAGTGCCTCAAAGACATTTCTAAACTGCCTGAATGACTATGAATTTCTTACTTCAAAGTAAAAGCAGCACAACTAGATATTACAGTAACTCTTGGGGGTATCATGCTGCAGTCGCTAAGTAATAAGACCCTGTTTATTCCCTTTTGGTCCAATTTTCCCAGGAAGTGCCAAATCCTGGGGAGAAAATTAGGCATTTTGAATGCTTAACATTTTCAGGTTATGAGGTAGCACTGATCAAGTTTTAACATCAGGACCTAAAAAGTTGTATTAGAAGCCAGAAGGAGTTAATTTACTACCCAAAGAACTAACAAAGCAATCAGCAGGATTTAACTTCTTAAGTGCACAACTGACAAACATTAAAGATGGTACTGGACAATGGCTAAAAGCTCAGGTGTTGGACCTGGCTCAAATCCAGATCACATTTTGTCTGTATATTCTTGGGCAAGTTACTTGAAGCCTTAGGACCTTCATCTAAACAACAGGGTTGACAGCCTCATAGGGTTGTTTATGATAATAAAATGACATAATCCATGCAAAGTGCCCAGCACAACATAAATACTCAAAAAATGTTATTGTTAGCTACTAGGATGATGAGGATGCTATAAATATCCAGATATTCAAAGTTAAACTTGATTTTCTCACAGGATAGATTTAGATTATTAATTTAAACAACTTATGAAGATACTAAATATTCTGTGAATACTTAAGGACTGTACACTAATAGCTTGGACCTAACTTTACGGCATAAGCTTAGTAAATGTAGGATTCGTTCACTGCACGCCTACTATGTGAGTTGTGGAAAATACAGAAATAAGAAAATGACCTTTATCCTCAAGGAGTTTACAAAATAAACACAGATAACTAATCACAGTTATCATAAATGTGGCACATTAAGGGAGGTACACAAAGCATTATGGAGAATTCCCTGAGGGACTGGCAAAGGCTTCTTAAAAACATCTAAGAACCTTTTCTTTGAAAGCTGCCCTGGGCTTTCTTTCATCAAATCACCCAACAGGAATAAATACTCTCAAGCCTCTTACCTCAACCACCAGGAATTGATATTCAAGCCTCTCTCAATTAGGGCATACCTACATGCAACGCCTCTCATGTTCTTTTTTTTTTTTTTTTTTTCCCCTTTTAATTTATTTATTTATTTTTGGCTGCATTGGGTTTTCGTTGCTGCACGCAGGCTTTCTCTAGTTGCGGTGAGCGGGGGCTACTCTTCATTGCAGTGCGTGGGCTTCTCATTGCGGTGGCTTCTCTTGTTGCGGAGCACGGGCTCTAGGCACACGGGCTTCAGTAGTTGTGGCACGCGGGCTCAGTAGTTGTGGCGCACGGGCTTAGTTGCTCCACGGCACATGGGATCTTCTCGGACCAGGGCTTGAACCCGTGTCCCCTGCATTGGCAGGCGGATTCTTAACCACTGCGCCACCAGGGAAGTCCACGTTCTTAAAATACAAAAGTTTATCTCACGTCCACGTCAAAGTTGTTTGATGAAGCTGGCAACATTTGCAATGAAACAAGGACTCAAAAAACTTTTAAATGGCTTTGACCTTCTTTCTCAGTAAAGAGTTGCTGCTTTTGCATACTGGTTCTGAGAAGCGTGAAATTGGTGTCCAGTTAAATTACACTTATTACTCCTCCCGAGTTAGTGAAAGGAGAAAGTTATCTCAGACTCCTGGTGGACCAGCCAATATAAATACCTGGGACGAGAAAGCTCCATTCACACAAGGGAATCTCTAACTGATAAGGAGTTTATTGAAATAGAACCAAGAGGCACACCAAGCTGTACTACAGAACTGAATGTGCTTCAAATGCTCAATAGACTTGGGTTCATAATTCTCAAATGACCATGAATTTCTCACTTCAAAGTAAAAGAAGGACAATGAGATATTAAAATAACTTTTAGGGGTATCATGCTGTAGGTGCATCACGAAATTTGCATCAAGTCAATGAAAATGAATAGTTGAGTAATAAGACTGAGCCATAAAAAAGTGATTATGTATACAATTACTGTGTTTGCATATCTAGCTGATGGGCAGATGGTACGGTGCTCTTAGAAATCATCCCTGTAATGACTCTGTAAAAGATTGAGTGTCCCCTCCTCTCCATTAATATACCACCTGCTATTCAGTGTACGGTTTCTTAAGTTCACTTGGTTAAAATAGAGAAAGATATGTACTTATATCCACTTTTAAACTTGAATTTTAAACAGGAACCTGGATTTCACTGTAAGTTAATGATTCTGCAAGTTATAATACCACAATCATTTTTTTTCTTACATTATCCACTATTGGATTGGGCATTTTACATCTTTTAACACAAAGTGTGTAGAATTTCTAACAGAAATGGTTAGACGTTGTACTTTTCACTGTCGTCACAGGAAAAACCCTCTTTACAATCTTTTGCATTAAGCCTAGAAAATGCTTCGTCTCTGGACACCTAAATGTCTCTCAAATATTCCTAGATGAAATTCAATTGGACAAAATTCACCTTAGGTACTTTAGGAATGGCAGTAATAAACAAAAACAAGGTATTATAAAATGGGCAGAAGACACCAGGAAGCTGAATAACACTAAAGTAATTTTATGATTTTTAGTATCTTGCACACAATGGAAAGGAAATATTCTTTAATGGCAACAGCTTGTATTTGCTAAGCTCTTTCCAGTTTTCAAGGGGCTTTTAAATGTATCATTTTATCTGGTCCCTCCAATAACTCACAAAGGTGAGTAAGGAACAGAGTATTATCCCCACTTTATAGATGAAGAACCAGAGACTACGAGAAATTAGCTGAATTGTCACAAAACTAGATGAAAAAACCATGCCTTCTGACTCCTAGTCCAGCATTCTTTCCACCACACGTTCTTAAGTATGGAGTTATTAAGTATTAACTAATAATAGTGTGATTGTTCCACCTCAGCATTCTTCTAAGTTCACTCAGCTTCTCAGATTTCAGTTAAAATTCCTAAATAACTACTTTCCAGCCTCATCTTCAAAAAAGAAAAGATGTGTGTTTGTGTGTTGTAAGAAGACGTTTGTGACAATGATTTGGTATCAGCACACCATATCCACCTGACCTTCCCCGCCTTGTTCTAACCTGAGACCAGAAACAATAGTTAACTGTTAAGCAGACCCTTTAATTGGCCAAGAGCAAATCCTCTCAGTGCCTCACACCCATCACTGAATATCTCTATCAAATTGGTGGATTTATGAGAAATGGGTAAATATTTATTAGTGCCTTTTCTTATACCTAACAGTAATCGATGAGGACTTCGAAAGGTATCTAGCATAGAAATACTTGAAAGCAAAGAAAACTATCACTGGGTGGGGAAAAAGCAGGTCCTGGTTAATCACCTCAAAAACTTTCACTCAATCATTTTATTCAGCTAACATTTACTCATTGTATCCGGAACAGTGCTCTGGATGGAGAGAAGTAAAAGCAGAGCTACCACTGACTGAATGGTTACCCTGTCCTGGACACTAATATAGGTGATTTGTGAGAATTATCTCATTTAACAAATTAATGAGGTAAGTATAGCTTTATACTTTTCATTTTATAGCTGAGGAAACTGGAAGTTTACGTTAGATGCTCCATGATATGCAGCAGGTAAATGCCAGTTCAGGGATTTGAATCCAAGCCACCTGATGTCAGAACCTGTGCACTAAACCAGGCTTCTGCAAACCACAACTCATGGGGCAAATCCAGCCCGCCACCTGTTTTAGTACAGCCCTAAGAATGGTGTTACGTTTTTAAATGGTTGGGGGAAAAGAATCAGAAGAAGAGTATTTCATGACATTTGAAAATTACATGAAATTCTAACTTCAGTGTCCATATATTAGAACAGTCACACTTGTTCACTGACATATTGGCTATGGCTGCTTTCACATTACAATGGCAGAGTCGAGTAGTTGCAACAGAAACCATACATGGCCTGCAAAGCCTGCAATATTTACTATCTGGCCCTTTACAGAAAAATGTGCTGACTTCTGTGCTAAGCATTTCCACTTTATGCTTATTTAACATCTCTACCTGGATGTCTTAAGTAGCATCCCAAACTTACCATATCCAAAATCGAACTGATTTCCTCCACTACCCACATCCAGATCCGTATTTTAATAGCCTTCACCTTGGAAAATCCATCCTTCTAGCTGTAAAAGCCATAGACCTAGAATATCTCTGAGCTCTTTCTTTCACTCATGTTCAAAACCATCAGCAAATCTGGTCAGCTCTGCCTGGGAAACATCCAACCACATCTCATTCCTCCACTGCTAGCACCCTGGCCCAAGCCATCACCACCCCTTTTCTGAATTACCACTATTACCTCTAAGTCCCTCTTGCTTCAGTTCTTGCCCAAGACAGCAGCCAGAATACTCTTCCACTCAAAAGCCCTCTTGGTGTTGGCCTGCTTCCCATTGCTACAGACCTCTTCCCAGATACCATCCCATTAGACAGGCCTTCCCTCTCCACCCAACCCCACACCTACACTCCTAGGCCCTGGGACTCCTTTTCCCCCGCTTTACTGTTTCCCATATTATCACAATCTGCCATTCAACATGTTGACGAGGTTTTAATTGAATTTAAGCTCCATGAGGGCAGAAGTTTAGTTCACTTTCTTCATTAGCATATCTCTGGCACTATCAGGGCCTGGCATATATTAGGCAGATATCTGCTGAATCAGTGAGAAATGGTCCCTACACTCAAGAAGCACTCAGTTCAGTGACATACAGAGACAGGTGAAGACGATCAACATACAAATATTTGTACTGAATGGGGCTGGATAGTTTATTTCTTAGTTTATCTAGTTTCTTATGAAACAACCTATTCTAAATCAATCAACTTTGGGGGTCTCAATCAAAGCAAAGAGGAAACTAGCTTTGTAACCTCATGGTCTATGTATGAACTTATCCTAGACAACAAATATACTTCATTGAACAGGGGCACTGATTGGGTCCCCAAGCTCCCATTCTTAAACCCACTGCTTCCTTTTGTTTCAGCCTTAATTTCCTTCTTTGCATCTCTGTCAAATTCTAGGGTCAGGTAAATCAGAGGTACTTCCTCCACTCCTCATCCTAACTCTTCTCCTGAGTCCTACTATTTAGCTCCTGTCCACCAGTTTTGAAAAAGACATTCATTTCTTGGCCACAAGTGCAGTGAAACAGCTTTCACAAAGACAATTTATCCTTTAAAACACTACCATTTCTAAGAACGTGCTCAAGTTTAGTCAACGTTTGGGAAAGCCAACAGTAGCACTCTACTGTTTGACCTGGAGACAATGCAGTTTCCAAACATACAGGGAAAAATATTTGGAAGCAGTTCCTTAGTAGTAAAATGCATCAATGAACAAACAACACAACAATACGCAAAACTACCAAAGTAAAAATGACATTATCTTCGAGAATGATCTGCGTGCTTGGCGTCTTCATTTCCTGGCCCCTTTTTAACGAGAAAAAGCAGTTACAGTGCTAAGGTACTGATTTTTAAATATATAAATGGGAACACTGCAAATGTGGTAAAAGAAGAGAATCACTGACAAGAAATAGTCATACCCTCTCCTCCAGTCTAGCCAGCTGCTCTTTGTAGAATGCATCCTGCTTCTTTATCATCCGATCTTTCTCTTCCAGCTGCTTAGCCTAAAAAAAGAAATGAAGAATATACTATATGAAGAAAAAGCAGTAACAGCAAAGCAGAAGTATAAATTGCATTAGAAATAAGTATTCAAAGATGAAGATTTTTGCAATCTATTAGGTCTCTGCCATAGAAAAAAACATTAATAAGATGAGGACTGCTGCATCTAAATGTAAAGAATGAGTCTGCATTGCACTTGTTGTTAACTGTAACAGGTGTGTCCTACTTTGTCCAAGTGTTTTTGATAATGTCAGAATACAGCACAGACAGTTTTATTTAACTTCTCTTTCGAAGAGTAATTTCAAGGATTAATATTTTGCACAATAAAACTTTGATTTTATTCCAGGTATAAGACACGTGGTTATTAACCAGCTTTCTGGAGCGATAACCACAAGAAAACGCCTATATAAGATTTTGTACATCAACCTTAACGTTTGAGAACCCTTAACCTACCCAGTGAAACCAGCATATAAACACATGTATTGGTCTACTTCCTTTCTAATGAAGTAGCTGTCTTTGGCAAAAAGGGCAAAAACTATTGTATTTGTTTATTTGAATAATTTTAAATAATTAATAATAAAATAATAAAAGTAATTTTAAAACTCTTAGTTATCCCACTTCTAATTCATAAGATCTTTTTTTTACAAAATTAAAAATCAAGTAATAAAATATTTAATCTTGAAAAAAATAATGATAAAGATGCTTACTTTTGAATGTTTTTCAAGCTAAGTTTAAAAATGCATTTCTTTGAAATCTTGCCATTTGGAACAACACGGATGGACCTAGAGGGTATTATGCTAAGTAAAATAAGGCACACAGAGAAAGACAAATATTGTATGATTTCACTTACATGTGGAATCTACAAAACAAAACAATGAACAAACATAACCAAACAGAAACAGAGTCATAGTTACAGAGAAGAAACAGACTGTCAGAGGGGAGGGGTATGGGGGAGGAGAGAAATAGGTGAGGGAGATTAAGAGGCACAAACGTCCAGTTACAAAATAAATGATTCACAAATGTGAAATGTACAGTGTGGGGAATGTAGTCTATAATTAGTTAATATCTTTGTATGGTGACAGATGGCAACTAGACTTATCATGGTGATCATTTTGTAATGTACAGAAATATCGAATCACTATGGTGTGCACCAGGAACTAACACAGTGTTGTACGTCAATTATACTTCAAAGACAAACGAACAAAAAGACTCATAGAAAAAGAGATCATATTTGTGGTTACCAGAGATGCGGGGAGAGGGGAGGGGGAATTAGATGAAGGTAGTCAAGAGGTACAAATTTCCAGTTGTAAGATAAATTAATATTAGGAATGTAATGTTCAACATGATAAGATAATTAATACTGCTCTACCTTATAAATGAAAGTTCGTAAGCGGGTAAATCCTATGAGTTCACAAGGAAAAGCATTTTTTTTTTCTATTTCTTTAATGTTGTATCTGTACGAGATGATGGATGTTCACTAAACTAATTGTGGTCATCATTTCATGATGATGCAAGTCAGATCATTACGCTGTGCACCTTAACCTCATACAGTGCTGTATGTCAATTATATCTCAATAAAACTGGCGGGAAAAGAGAATGAAAAAATGCATTTCTTAAACTGTTGTTTCTATTTTTATTATGTTTAAGTGACCGTTAGTTATCTCTGAGAGAACAGAACTCCCTACAATACCCCATGTTAGAAAAGTTTTTAACATATTTTTTGTTCAATGAATGTTGAATACATGCCTGACTAGTAATTTTAAGTAATAACAGAAGTATATATTTTGGCATTCCCATTCTTGTGCCATATTTTCTTTGCAACATGATCAAGGGTCGCCTGGCTCAACCGGTGTAAGGGTGACTGTCACAATATGCTTAATTTAGGTGAACCCATTGGCTCCTTTGTTGTAGGTCATTGTTTTGCTACTTACTTTGACTTCAATATCCTGCAGCATGTTAAAAACAAAGAAACAGTTATTTAACAATGTAAGTACTTTTTTTTCCCCTAATGTCAACCAAGAAATCTGATAGATAGTATCTAAAATGCACACCAAAGACAGCAATGGGGAAAAAAATAAGAGGACTTGCTTAAACTTGGCACACATTTAAATGTGACTGTGCTATTACAGTGTGAATAGAAGATTTCAATGAAAAGTTCATGCTGCTTGGAAGCACAGGAATAATTAAAAAACAAAATATTGAAATTAGATAAAAATACATGTATATGCAAGTACATAATCTATGACTCCCTGATACAGCACAGTAAAAACCTCACTAGTCTGTCAGGAATATAAAAGAAAAAGTAAATGGAAAAAGAATTTTTGATAAAGTGTGAAGAAAATATTCATGACTATATGATCTAAAGAGAAAAGATCTTTCTAAATTCAACACATACCTCCAAAATATAAAGAAAATGCAAAAGAATGGATTTATGAGACCCTCCATTAAATAAAAAAACATTAAATAAAATGAATAAGCAAATGACAAAGAAATACCAACCTCTAACTGTGAAATTAGTGTTACTAACATATAGAGCACTTAAAAAATAAGCCCTCCACCCCACCCTGCTCCCCAAAAGAGCCAAGAGAAAAACATGCAAATGACATAGACTGGCAATTCACACAAAACAGTAAATAATAAACACATTAAAAAAAAACCCAACCCCACAAGAAATCAAAAAATGAAAATTAAAATAACAAAATTCCATAATCCATCTATCAAATTTAAAAATATAAAAATAATATTGCCCAGGATACAGGAAAAACATGCTCTTCAAGACACTGTCTGTCAGAATGTAAACTGGCACAAGTATTTTAAAAATCCATTTGACAAAATGTAAATAAGTTTGAAAACTGTACATATGCACTGAGATCTAAACACTCCACTTTTAGGACTTAAGTAATTATGGCAACATGCAAAGATATTCATGTTAAGATTATTTAGAATTGCAAAGAAACAAAAACAAAAACAAAAACAAAAACCAATCTAGGGACTTCCCTGGTGGCACAGTGGTTAAGAATCCACCTGCCAATGCAGGGAACACAGGTTTGATCCCTGGTCCGGGAAGATCCCACATGCCGCGGAGCAAATAAGCCCATGTGCCAAAACTACTGAGCCCGCGCGCTCTAGGGCTCATGTGTATCAACTACTGAAGCCCGCGCACCTAGAGCCCATGCTCCACAACAAGAGAAGCCACCGCAATGAGAAGGCTGAGCACCTCAACCAAGAGTAGCCCCCGCTCTGCACAAGTAGAGAAAGCCTGCACGCAGCAACAAAGACCCAACGCAGCCAAAAAAAAAGACAAAAAAACCAATCTAACAGTTTAATTAAAATATACTCAATATATATTAAGTAAGAAAAAGAAAAAGACTATAAACAGAAAGGACAGTATGATCTCTTTTTTTGTAGGGAAGAAGAAAAAAACAAATGACCAGAAGGATATTCAACAGAAGTTATAGCAGGGTAGTAAGCTTATGGATAGTTTCCAATTATTTTTCTTTATATTTTCCATATTAAAAATAAACACACTTTGTAGTCAAAAGACAGAGGAGGGAATTTTTTGAGGTGAGGGAACTATTCTGCTTCTTGATTATGGTGGTGGTTAGATAAGTGCATGCATCTGTCAAAACTCAAACAACTCTATATCACAAAGAATGAATTTAACTGTATAAACATTTTAAGTCGATCTAAATAAAGCATATTAAAATTTATAAAAACAACTATATAAATATATGGATGTGTGTGTGTATATCTCTACTACTGTTAATTTGCACATCAGTTAGCCAATTTCACTTCTAGGCATTTAATCCTAGGAAATATTAAGAAAAGCACACAAACATATCTAAGAAAATGCAGCCAACATTACTTAAAGCAACAAAAAAGTGGGAACAACAGAGGTCTGTGTAAATAAGATATGGTCCAACAACAGGATATTTATTATAAAGATTTCAGTCTAGCCATAATGATTAAACATTGAGACCCATTAAAAAATAATGTTTTAATAGAATAATTGATTTTTTAACTCAAAATATTAAAGGGGGAGAGAATGGTCACAAATTACCATGTACACTGAGTTCCTAATTTTGGTTAATAAACAGGGGTAGGGGACAGAAGGGAAGGACAGGGAAAGTTGCGCATCCAGTTATGTAGACATAGGAAAAGTGTAACGTATGCTAAGATGTTAACAGTGGATACGATACGCATAGTGGGACAGTTTTCTTACTTAGACCATTCTCTATTTTCCAAAATTTCTATAACAAAGTTATACTTCTTTAATCAAAAAAATATTTTTTAAACATATCACATACATTTATCCTTGACTATCAGATGGAAACATAACATGGTACAAAAGCTGTAAGAGTGAGTGATTCAGCGATTATATTAACAACCAAAAAAATTTAACAACTTGAACAGTTATTTATAGCATGGAAATTATTTTACCTACTCCATGCTTAATGTGTTAGCACTTGATTCTCTCCCCCACTAAATGCATGACATTACCCACCATGGTTCTTAAAACATTTTCACTAAATAATGTTGCTTTTGTTCACATATAGTTGCACAGTGAGATTTCTTTTTTTAAGCAAAGAAAATGTAACAGATATTCTATTACAGCTATTTAGAAAACACTAAGAATTCAATACCACAAGTATACTGCTTCAGCCTAATATGGACTACACCAACCACCAAATTTAATTTTGAGAGGCTGATTACAACCTAAATAAAGGATATGCAGAAATATCCATATTCACTTTTCTAAGACATAATCCTTGGAATTTTTTTTAAAGCAACATGCCAAAAGGTCAGATATGAATACTGAAGAGGAACTACCTCCAAAGCCCTGAAAACACCCAATCACAGGCTAACAACACAAATCTCTCCCTCGACTGTCAACAGAATCAATAGTCTGAGATCTACTGGGGACAATAACAGAGCAAGAAAGATGGCCACAACACCTCAGTGGCACATTGCTTTGAAACAGTTAATGTGAGGCTGGGAGGGAAAGTCACACAAATGAATCCTGAAAGTTACATAAGCCTGGGATGCACTGACTACGCTAATAGCTGCCGAGGATGGAGAGTCACACGCAACTTAAGAAAAAGCGGTAAACCAACTGCAAGGAATAAAACTTCTATGTATAACTCTAATAGACATGGAATCACTGTACACGAACAAATGAAAACAAAGAGGATTAAAACATTATTCACTGTTATAGTAGAATCGTTTCTTAGGGGAAAAAAATGGATATAAAATTTTCCACCCGCCTCCTGTTTGCTATTCCTCCTAGAGAGGCAATGTGTACTCATTAGTTTTCAGATCCTGTTAGATTTGGGATAACGTGATTGGGCTTGAAAACATGACAGAAAATGCCTAAGTGGATCATTACGGAAAACAAGAGCATCCCATATACAAGAGAAGGAAAATAAGGAAATCAAGTTTTAAGAAACCCAACACATAAACATTTTGATGTTTTCACTCAGTGTTGGTAGCCAGATTCAAAATGAAGTACACAACACATATTTATTTCCTTAAAGACTCGCCTCTTTTCAGAAGAGACCTGAAGGTGTTTACAACAAAGGATATAATTAGGCCAAGAGAAGTAAAAAGTGGGATTACATCTATGACAATAAAGGTAGCTTTCCATGTACCTTTCCATGTATGCTCCTAGAGAAGTCTTCATAGCAACAACTTTTTGGCATGTTAACTCAGCCCTCTTATGCCTGGCTGCTCCTGGGGACTGAGATATGACACAGGGTGCACAGCGCTGGGAACACAGTGACATCATAATCACCTAGCTCAGAGGCAGTACTGTTACTTTGCACATCAAGTACAAGGCATGTAAGGGAAGATTCTGTGCTACAGGAAAGCTTGTACATTTTAAATGACAAAGTTTCTTGAAGTGCCAGTGTTCAATTTTAACAGCTCGAGGTAGAATAAAAAGCAGGTATCAGCTCAATTTTCCATGGGATGATGTTATGAAGCCAGAAGTTACTAGGATTGAGAAAAGGTAACAACTCTAAATCAATCTAAACAGGAAATCCCTATAACTACACTTCCTATTGTTCTAAATCTTGTAACACATCTGAAACACACATATAATGAACTGGGAAAGATTTAATCTTTCACAATCATGTGGATAATCTGTGGTAGGCAAAAACCAACCTATATATCTATCAACTCAAACAGGCAAATAAGAGCAGGGAAAAGAGCTTTATTCTGTGGCAGAACTACATATAAACCACAATACAAACGAAAATAAAATCATATGCTGACATGTAACAGAGAGAAAGAATGGAAATATCCAAAGGGGTTGAACCATAAACTTATAAGGTAATACTACATTTAGAAGGAATAGACATGATCACTGTGAATATCAATTAGCCATAACAAAATAACTAAAGTGGCCATGTATTCAATTAGCTGAATACTAGACTTTTGTTACAAATGAGAAATTACATAGGGTTCACTGAGCCTTTATCAAGTGGCATTAATAAACAAAGACTTATACTCAAAGCACTGTTTTCCAAACCACACCAGAAGGTGACCTTCAAAAGGGTAACTCATCTACGTGAACCTGAACGATGCCCATCCTATTATCAACTTTAGCATAATTTTCAATGACTACTTAGAGGCATTAAGCACAAGCTATGAGCAAACCCCAGCCTGAAATATTATGTCCACTAACACAGTAAGACCTGATGGAAGCTGAATACAGGCCAAGAGATGAAAGACAAAGACCATTCTTCCAAAAGACTTCTTGATCCGAAGTCTGAAAGTCACATCCAAACCCCCAGGATTTGATCAAATCCGTTTGTTTCGGTTTATTTTGTCTTCCCAAAAAGAGCTTCAAGACCCTGGTCCACATGTCAGCTTTTTCATACTGATAACTTACTGGAAACAGCCTAGCGAATATGTCCCCTGCCATTTGGGGGCATATCTGCCTACTCTCTTGAAAAGAGAGCAAAGGCAAAGATAGGTGGTTTTTCAAATTAAAAAAGTAGGACTTCCCTGTTGGCACAGTGTGCCAAGGCAGGGGACACGGCTTCGATCCCTGGTCCAGGAAGACCCCACATGCCGCGGAGCAACTAAGCCCATGCGCCACAACTACTGAGCCTGTGCTCTAGAGCCCGCAAACCACAACTACTGAGCCCGCATGCCACAACTACTAAAGCCCGCACACCTAGAGCCCATGTTCCGCAACAACAGAAGCCACCACAATGAGAAGCCCATGCACCACAACAAAGAGTAGCCCCCGCTTGCCACAACTAGAGAAAAGCCCGCGTGCAGCAACAAAGAACCAACGCAGCCATAAATAAATAAATAGATAAATAAATAAATAGATAGATAGATAGATAGATAGATAGACAGACAGACAGACAGAAAGAAAGAAAGAAAGAAAGAAAGAAAGAAAGAAAGAAAGAAAGAAAGAAAGAAAGAAAGAAAGAAAGAAAGAAAGAAAAGAATCCACCTGCCAATGCAGGGGACACAAGTTCGAGCCCTGGTCCGGGAAGATCCCACATCCCATGGAGCAACTAATCCCATGTGCCACAACTACTGAGCCTGCACTCTAGAGCCCACGAGCCACAACTACTGAGCCCACGCTCCACGACAAGAGAAGCCACCGCAATGAGAAGCCTGCACACAGCAACGAAGAGTAGCACCGCTCACCACAACTAGAGAATGCCTGCGCACAGCAACGAAGACCCAACGCTGCCAAAAATAAAAAATAAATAAATAAAAATAAATTTGAAAAAAAAGAAAAGGATATTGGGCATCCTCATCTCATTTATGGTGCTTTAAAGAAGACAGTACAGTGGAACTACATCACATGCACACTTATAGCTTATGCAACTCCAACTACTCAGGTTAGAGAGGCGAGCGAAAAAAGTTCACGTAGTGTGCAGGATCCCACCCATCCCACAAGCCTGGGCCAGCTCTACTCTCGGCCTGTCTCATCTCCTGCATGCCCCAACTCTTCCCAGTGAATGAAATGCTAGCGGTTCAAGGTAGTTGTCATTCGCAAAATCCTTAACTGAAAGCCAACACTCCATCTAGTGCTTAACCAAAGAAACCTACCGACCCGATAATGGGAGAAAGATAGCAATGCTGGAGTCTTAAGAGTAAAGGTTAACAAAGGGAATCTTTGCTTCACATGTGGATTTTTTTTAGCTTTATTAAGGTATAACCGGCAAATAAAATTCACATGCTGATGTTAAAACTAAATCCTTAAATGAGATGTGACGTCACTGTACACCAAGGGAAAACTGTAACTGGAAAAGTATTAGAAGGATAAAAATTATATTTTAAAATATCCTCAGCAATGGCCACTGGTAATGAAAGTATGAAGGAGTGCTTGGCCCTTCAAGACATCCCATTTTCCCCCAAACCTGATAATGAGGGGATTTTTTAAAATCTTTAGCCTCTATATGAAGTTGACAGATGAATGGATAAAGAAGACGCGGTGTATATATACAATGGAATACTACTCAGCCATGAAAAAAAGGAATGAAGTCATGCCATTTGCAGCAACATGGATGGACCTAGAGTATCATACTAAGTGAAGTCAGACAGAAAATGACAAATATCATATGATATCACTTATATGTGGAATCTAAAAGGAAAAAAAAAAGACATAAATGAACTTATTTCCAAAACAGAAAATGAACTTATTTCCAAAACAGAAAGAGACTCACAGACACATAAAACAAAGTCATGGTTACCAAAAGAGAAAGTGGGGTGGGGGGGAGAGATAAATTAGGAGGCTGAGATTAACATATATACACTAGTATGTATAAAATAACCAACAAGGTCCTACTGTATAGTATAGGGAACTATACTCAATATTATGTAATAACCTATAAGGGGAAAGAATCTTTAAAAAATGTATATATACGTATAACTGAATCACTGTGTTGTACACCTGAAACTTACATGCTATTGTAAATCAACTATGCTTCAATATACATACACACATACATACATAAAATCTTTAGTCTCTGTATGAAGTCTCCAGTTTAACTGACCAAGGAAAAGAGGTTGAGAGATGAGACTGTGGGAATAACTAGTGATAAACTCAAGCTTGAACAAAGCAAGAAGGGAAAGAAGTCCTAGAGGGGAATGGAAAGAAGAGAATGAACCCAAACCATGAATCATCCAGCTGGAAAGCAAAGGAGTACACAGGAGAGGATGTAAATAATCCACTTTGGTTCCTGGAGCTGGTTACAGAAATACGAAAAAAACCGCCATTACTGCCCATCACAGGGGCCATGCTGAATCAGACCTCTTTCTGACTCATTCATCAAGCCTAGCTAGCTCAGACTTAGCTTTGCTCTCATCCTTATTGGTATACTGGTGTGGAAGGACCATACGAAGCAGAGAACTCTGGAATCACAAATTCCAGAATTCCTTGGCACACTGGGGAGTACCTTTCACCAGAGGTTTGCTAACAAGAAACTCAAAAACAGACATAACCAAAATGTGAATGTATAATTTTTAACATCCTATATCACTTTTAAAGACCTAAAACTACATAATCACATTAGAAAAGCCTCACAAACACAGAAATGAAATCACATTATAAAGCCTCACTACACCCACTTTGCTTGTTTATTAATATGCTTACTTATCCATTTATTATTATAGTTTAGGAAACAGCTGCAGGCAAGAGACTTCCCTGAATTCTACAACCGGAAGAGTTGTGTCATGAAACAGTTTCTGACCCTTCCCACTAGAGCTCATTAAGTAGACCCCACCGTAGGTCTGGACCCAAGAAATAAAAAGCAACCTTGTAATTTTGATTTGGTTTTGCCTGCTGGGAAGTCAGAATATTATTAACTATTTGACATGATATCCTGCCTGCTTTACGGTTATGGCTATCATTTTAATTATATATTATCTTTCTGGCTTAACAATCATCCTCCTGTGAGTATGATTTTCATTCATCCATCATTTGATCAGATGCTAGAAAGCTCCTAGCAACAGTTCAGACTGAGAAGTTAAGTGATCAGACTGCAGCTCAGAGGAAAGTGACCCCCACTCTCAAAGCCACTAAAACCAAGTACTCGAAAAATGATGATCTTAATAACAAACCGTGAAAGACATTTGATGCCATATTTATCAGTTACCAAAAACACTCAGACAAAAGGAGAAAGAATCATATACATTTGAAGCAGGAATATACCTTACAAACTAAGGTCCTCAGATGTTAAAGATCTAATTCTGGGACAGCTCTACTCTCATGAGATCATAAAGCTACTTAGTCATGAGTTAAGGAGAGAATATAGGTTATCCTGACTCACATTTAACACTGGCATACTAAACAGTATCTCAGACACTCTTTAAAAACCTGCCTGTGAATAAGAAAACTGAATCCAAAAATAAAAATTATTATTATTCCAAACCTAACATCACCGACCCCCCCCCAAAAAAAACCCCATATATGTTTAAAAGCTATATTTGCATAGGTGATCATCTACAGAGCTTCTAAGATGCAATCCCTTTCCAGGGGCATTTACTATCTGAAATGAGCACTGCAGAAGTGGACAAAGATATTACAGACGACAAATCAAAATAGCTGCATGAAAATATATTCACTAAAAATAATAGACATATATGTTAAGCATAAATACCAAGAATTGTAACTTATTTAGTATGGTAAATATTTTGCTGAAAGCTCAGCGTTGGTTCTTTAAAAATTTACAATATTGGCCAGCTTTTCTATTTTTTAAAGTGTTCTGT
This sequence comes from Balaenoptera borealis, assembly GCF_965194805.1. Taxonomy (NCBI): domain Eukaryota; kingdom Metazoa; phylum Chordata; class Mammalia; order Artiodactyla; family Balaenopteridae; genus Balaenoptera; species Balaenoptera borealis. The sequence goes on from NC_138864.1 coordinate 110,002,396, forward strand.
GATCCTTGACATTTGTTACCTTGAACAGACTATTCCAGGCGACAGTAAAGAATTAGTGCTTTTTTCTAACTGAACTAAAAAGACAGCCCGTTTGCTTTGAAAAGATGGCTACCACCTGCTATTAATCTGAAACTGAAAACAAGCAGTATAAGGACATTTAGCAAGTTAACACCCCCCTCCACCACTTTTCTGAAAGAAGAGCATAAGTGACATTTCATAATCTTCCCAAAAATAAAAGAGTTCTAAGAAATAGGTTTATATTTTACTAATAATAAACTCCAAACGGCATATGAGATTATTAAAAACCAGACACTGTGCCCTTGACAAGCCTGGTTTGAGCTCTGAAGGAATTCCCTCCCAAGTCCCCCCATCTTTTTCCTTTATTCTTTTAGTCTGGTGTCAGATGAATACAAGCAGTAATGATAGACACGATCAAGGAAGAACTGACAACTGGCTGAATGTGTGTAAAAAGACTGCTTAGCTGGTCTTTGCAAACAGCTATCTTTTGTCCTGTTGGAGCTTTCTGTCACCTGAGGTAGCCTGCATCTTCAAGCGATGAAATGCAACATAAAACTTTTTTTTTTATGGGAGTAAAATTGCTTTACAATGTTGTGTTAGTTTCTGCTGTACAATGAAGTGAATCAGCTATACGTATACACATATCCCCTCCCTCTTGGACCTCCCTCCTACCCCCCCCAGACCCCACCAATCTAGGTTGTCACAGAGCACCGAGCTGAGCTCCCTGTGCTATACAGCAGGTTCCCACTAGCTATCTATTTTACTCATGGTAGTGTATTCATGTCAAACCTAATCTCCCAATTCGTCCCACCCTCCCCTTCTCCCCATGTCCACGTGTCCATTCTCTACGTCTACGTCTCTATTCCTGCCCTACAAATGGGTTCATCTATACCATTTTTCTAGATTCCACATATATGCATTAATATACGATACTTGTTTTTCTCTTTCTGTCTTACTTCACTCTGTATGACAGGCTCTAGGTCCATCCACCTCACTACAAATAACTCAATTTCGTTTCTTTTTATGGCTGAGTAACATTCCATTGTATATATATGCCACATCTTCTTAATCCATTCGTCTGTCGATGGACACTTAGGTTGCTTCCATGTCCTGGCTACTGTAAACAGAGCTGCAATGAACATTGTGGTATGTGGCTCTTTTTGAGTTATGGTTTTCTGAGGGTATATGCCCAGTAGTGGGACTGCTGGGTCATCTGGTAATTCTATTTTTAGTTTTTTAAGGAACCTCCATACTGTTCTCCATAGTGGCTGTAACAATTTACATTCCCACCAACAGTACAAGAGAGTTCCCTTTTCTCCACACCCTCTCCAGCATTTATTGTTTGTAGATTTTTTGATGATGACCATTCTGACCAGTGTGAGGTGATACCTCACTGTAGTTTTGATTTGCATTTCTCTAATAATTAGTGATGTTGAGCAGCTTTTCATGTGCCTTTTGGCCATCTGTATGTCTTCTTTGGAGAAATGTCTATTTAGGTCTTCCACCCATTTTTTAATTGGGTTGTTTTTCTGATATTGAGCTCCATGAGCTGTTTGCATATTTTGGAGATTAATCCGTTGTCCGTTGCTTCATTTGTAAATATTTTCTCCCATTCTGAGGGTTGTCTTTTCACCTTGTTTATGGTTTCCTTTGCTGTGCAAAAGCTTTTAAGTTTCATTAGGTCCCATTTGTTTATTTTTGTTTTTATTTTCATTACTCTAGGAGGTGGGTCAAAAAAGATCTTGCTGTGATTTATGTCAAAGAGGGTTCTTCCTATGTTTTCCTCTAAGAGTTTTATAGTGTCCGGTCTTACATTTAGGTCTTTAATCCATTCTGAGTATATTTTTGTATATGGTGTTAGGGAGTGTTCTAATTTCATTCTTTTACATGTAGCTGTCCAGTTTTCCCAGCACCGCTTATTGAAGAGGCTGTCTTTTCTCCACTGTATGTTCTTGCCTCCTTTGTCATAAATTAGGTGATAATATGTGGGTGGGTTTATCTCTGGGCTTTCTATCCTGTACCATTGATCTATATTTCTGTTTTTGTGCCAGTACCATACTGTGTTGATTACTGTAGCTTTGTAATATAGTTTAAAGTCAGGGAGCCTGATTGTTAATTGATCTATTCTCCAAAGAGTTCCTGGAACACTTTGGAGAACTGTTTCAATTTGTTTGATAGAAAGACCTGGCCACCAACTTACTCAGCTCTAACTAAGCATACAGCATGACCTAAGCAGACTACACACACTTCACGACCATCCATAAATGATCCTGGAGCATTCTGAATAAACCAAACCCTATATACATGCTAACACGTTCAGTTAAATGCTAAAATAATTCACCTATCTGAAGAACAAAATAAACTTAACGTATCTATTCATTTATTTGACAACACTCAATGAAACCTATTTTATGAAGATCCTCCAACTGTCCTACTAGCCACAGCAGAATACAATGAATAACCAGCATCTCACTCAATGACCATAAATCACAATCTTAAAGCTCCGGTTTACATATGGAGCTATAAAACTGGCAACAATCCATCCCTGTCTACAAATGCTGTTTTTCAAGAACTTACAAAGTGGGGTGGAGGGCGGCACACAGGTTGTATAAACAAACAACTGTACTAAAAGATAACATATGATAAGGACAGTGAATGCTGCAAGGGAAATAAAATATCTGATCAGCTGGACTGGAACTTGAAAACTGGATGAGTAGGATGTAGACGGGCAGAGATTGAGTCAAAGGCCACTGTAAGAAAGGGGACAGTAAACAGAGGTCCAGAGGAGGGAAGACAGGAGGCCTTGGCAAGCCTATCAGTTGAAGAGGGAATTACAGTATGAGGGCCAGAGAATAAGTGGGAACTGGGCTGCAGGAAGACTTAACCGTCTGGCTAAGAGGTCTGGACTTCATCCTGTATGTAGGCCATCGGGGTGCCTCTAAAGGTTTTTGAGTGCAATGAAAACAGCATTTTAGTAAGATTAATCTTGGTGTATAGGACGGATTAGAAAGAGGGGAGAATGCCAGTGGGGAAGCCATTAAGGGGGCGATTGAAAGGATCCAGGTGTGAATAATAGAGGCCTACATGTGCTGAATGGCAGTTATGTTTCCACCAGCACTTTCTAAATACTGTCTTAAGTAAATGTACATGGACTTCCCTGATGGTCCAGTGGTAAAGAATTCGCCTCACAATGCAGGGGACGTGGGTTTGATCCCTGGTCAGGGAACTAAGATCCCACATGCCGCGAGGCAACTAAGCCCATGCGCCACAACTACTGAGCTCGCGCACCTGAACTAGAGAGCCTGCGTGCCACAAACTACAGAGCCCATGCACTCTGGAACCCGTGCGCCACAACTACAGAGCTCACGGACACTTGAGCCCACATGCCACAACTAGAGAGAAGCCTGCACGCCGCAATAAAGAGCCTGCACGCCACAAGGAAAGATGCTGCGTGTCGCAACTAAGACCCGATGCAGCCAAAAATAAAATAAAATGAATAAAAAAATAATAAATAAAGTAAATGCAGAAATTCTAGTGAGAGGACAGTGAACTACAAAACTGAAAGAACAAACCATGCTCTACAACACAGGGGAACGTGCAAGAATTAACACAATGCATACTGTTAGCCATGCATGGAAAATCTCTGAGAAGAAATAACCACTGAAACCATGTAATGTGGAAATACATTTAAGATGTCAAAGACTCTAAAATAAAGAGGAAAATATAATTAATTAAAGAGGAGGACAACTGGGTACATAATGAGGTATTAGGAATTATTTTCTTTTTTTTATTGAAGTATAATTGACATATTAGTTTCAGGTACAAAACATAATGATTGAAATGATCACAATAAGTCTAGTTAAAATCCTTCGCTACACAAAAGTTTTTTTCCTTGTGATAAGAACTTTTAAGATCTACTCTCTTAGCAACTTTCAAATATACAATACGATATTATTAACTACAGTCACCACAGGAATTATTTTCTTTAACCACCAGTGGCAGTCTATGGTTGAAAATCTGGTATTTGAGAGAATTATGCTGCCATCACATGGGAAAATATAACTTGAGAGTTTTCCTTATGGCCAGTACCAATGCCTTTCCATCAAAAAGTTCAAATTTGCTACAGTCTGACACTAAGTTTAAGTCCTTTACCCTAAACAAGACTACTATATAAAATCCCCAACCTTAGGAAAAAAATATAAATCTTATATATATATAAATTTTAAAATATCTTAATTTTAATATTTGTTCAGATATTTCACTGAGATGTCGTTTAGTATGCCACCTTTAAAATGTGAATCAAGGTAACCTGTATTCCATTTTTAACTTATGATTTAACTAGCCTTCTGATCTTAAAAGAATCCTTTAACATGTAAGGACTTTGGTTTCTAAGGCATGGCTGAAAAGTTAAAATTCTAGACTCTCCTAAAATGAAGAGATCAATCTTTTCAACAGATGGCTTAGATGCCCCAAGAAATGGGTCAGAAGCTTAAACCCTTGTCCTGGGTGCTGGGCCCAGGCCAGGCTGGCTCCTTTAGGTTCTGTAGACAATTCAACAAAATGGAAGACAGATCAAAGGGATCGATCTCTGAACTCAGGAGTTTGGGGAAAGCTGCTTCAAATAACAAAGATTAATAAAAACTAATAATTGTATAGCACTTAAAGAGTTTATAAATTTTCCACATTAATATCACTTAATTCTCAAAACAACACCAGGACTAAATTAAATTCTCAAAGCTATGCCTAGAATACTGCACAGCACAGACAGAAATAGTAAAATAGGCAAACCCTGTCGAAATTATCACCCCCATTTTACAGTAGAACACACAAAGGGTCACAGAGGTGAAATGCATTGGCCTAATCACATGGCCAATGAATGGTCAAGATGGTCTTTTATCAACCACTCCTTCATTATTACACAACTACCTTTATCACCTTCTCTACACACCCATGCCAGGCTCTACTGACCATTCCCTTTTATAAACTCTCATGGCCCCAGCAGCCTACAGCACACAATTCATTCAGCAATAGCTATGGAGAAACTCCTACGTATGAGGCATTGTATAGAATGCTGTTGGTTAGGGGTGTGTTAGTCAGGTTTCTCCAGACAAACAGAACCAATAGGATATATAGATATCAAAGAGGAGATTTAGGGCTTCCCTGGTGGCGCAGTGGTTGAGAGTCTGCCTGCCAATGCAGGGGACACGGGTTCGAGCCCTGGTCTGGGAGGATCCCACATGCCACGGAGCAGCTGGGACCGTGAGCCATAATTGCTGAGCCTGCGCGTCTGGAGCCTGTGCTCCGCAACGGGAGAGGCCGCGATGGTGAGAGGCCCGCGCACCGCGATGAAGAGTGGCCCCCACTTGCCACAACTGGAGAGGGCCCTCGCACAGAAACGAAGACCCAACACAGCCATAAATAAAAAAAAATTAAAAAAAAAAAAAAAAAAAAGAGGAGATTTATTACTGGAATTGGCTCACACAGTTACGAAAGCTGAGAAGTCCTACAATCTGCCGTCTGCAAACTGGAGGACTGGGAAAGTCAGTGGGGTAGGCCTGAGAAGCAGGGAAGCTGACAGTGTGACTCTTGGTCTGAGGCTAACGGTATAAGAACACAAGGAGGGGCGCTGGTGTAGGTCCTGGAGCCTGAAGGCCCAAGAACCAGGAGCTTCAATGTTCGAGCACAAGAGAAATGGACATCCCAGTTCAAGAAGAAAGACAATTCGCCCTTCCTTCGCCTTTTTGTTCCATTCAGGACCCCAAATGATTGGACAATGCCCGCCCACATAGGTGGGGGCAGACCTCTTTCCTCAGTGTACTGAACAAATGTGCTGACCCGTTCCGGGATGCTCATCCCTTCCCCTCACAGACACACGCAGAAGTAACCTTTTACTAGCTACCTGGGTATCCTTTAGCCCAGTCAAGCTGACACATAAAATTAACCATCACAGGGCAGGAGCAAGAATGAGAAGATGATCAGATACAGGTTAACCTGTAAAAAAAACTTGTATCAAGAAATAACACAAGCCAGAGTGGTGAGGGGGGTGGTGGTGGTGGGATGAATTGGGAGATTGGGAGTGACATATATACACTAGTATGTATAAAATGGATAACTAATAAGAACCTGCTGTATAAAAAAATAAATAAAATTCTAAAATAAAAAAAAAATAACAAGCATATAAATAACTATAAAAATGAAAGTAAAATGTGTAGACTGAACTCGTTGGGGGTGGGACATACATCTTCTGCTCGTCGTATGGCCAGAGCCTGGCAAGTATGTAACAGACATTCCATATAGGTTTGGTGGATGGATGGATGGAAGAGTGCTAAGATTTCCTCTGCCTCCTACATTGTCTATATGGTTCAGGTTCCTGACAGACACAGGGAGGTTTGACTAAGGCATGCTCTTTATTCGACTTTCTATTCTTATGAATTATTGGGATTTCAAGGACTGGATTTTTGACAGAGAAAGGTAAGAAAAGCGTATTTCTGAAATCCCCCTTTATAGTTCTATCTCCTCATTTAATATTACACATCTCTGTGTCATTTTCTCCATCTCTCTTGTTCCAAGAAATGCAACAAAGCAGGTAGCTTACTATTTCCATTTCTCTTGATCCAACCTGACCCCCTCTACTTTAGCACACTGAACATAACAGTGTATTCTAGATCAGCAAAGGGCTAGCAATTACATGCGTCCAGGACACTTCTACAGGATGGCAGACAGATGCAAGTGTGTCACCATCCCTGACTCCCATGCCCATGGCAGAGGTCACTCAGCCATCAATGCCTTGACTCACGGAGTCTGAATGGGGCTACACACCTCCCCAACACAGTGTTCTAGAGGCAGGCACTGCCAATCAACTGGAGTTGGCTGACAGTTTGCTAGACTACTATCCTGGCTGTCAAAACATGCTATGGGTGAAAGAAGAGTGATTCAAACAGAAGAAAAAATTAACAGAAAACTAACAGAAGTAAAGGAAAATAACTAAGGGGCTGCGATGTGATCATAGATTAGGCCCCAAAAACAGCATAGCCGATTCTGAGCCATAAAGAACCAAGAGTTAAAAGGGCATGGAGAAAACGGACAGGAAAGGTGGAGGCCATGGGAGCTCCACAAACACAGAGCAGTGGCTCAGAGTCCCAAGAGGCATGCCCAGTGTCTACACAAACACATCAAAGTTGAAGGCGGTAGAAAGAAAGCAGCCCACACTCTGGGAATCAGGTACTGACAGGGACAATATCAGGGAAGGGGTATCAGCCCAGGAAGTGGCCAGTAGCAACTTGCCACCTGATCCAAACAACCAGGGGCTACCCCAGAGCATCACTGGAGTGCTGGTCAAGTTCACCCTCAGGCACAGCTCAGCAAAGACTAGTCTCAGAAATCACATGGGTAGAAAGGACAAGGCTATTTACATGGTGTCCTATTGTGCCCAGCAACCATCAGAATGGTTGGATGGATCAAGGGACCGATAAGAAGGCCCATGGAATCCAAAGGTGGAGCAGCCCAAACTGTTTTCATTATTTTCATTGCCCTCTTCCCCACTGATTTAGTGCCTTGGGACCGACTTCATGGGACTGATTTTTGGCTCTGCATAACCCTTCTTTTCTAAACTGCCCCTACACCCACTGGCCCAAGCAGGTTAAGAGTTTAAAACTTTAAACTGCCCAGCAGAACACTTCTGGAATGAGTGAGTTTACTCATAAACCCAATCTGACCAAAGTAACTGAACATACATGCAAATGTGAGTAAATTAATAATGAAACATTAATTTAATTCCCTCTTTTTAATTCCCTCTTTTAATTCCCTCCCCTCCCTTCAGTTGCTCCTGACTTCATCATCTTCAGCTCCTCTATCTTTGATAACAGAATTAATGTCAATTACATCAGCCAAACTAGAAACCTGGCCTATCTGTAACTCTTCCGCACCCTCTCTCTATATGCAACTCATCACCACACCATATCAATTCGAACTTCATGTATCACCTTCAGGATTTTTGTTATGTTAGTTTCCCAGCATTGAAGACCTCCTGCTATTTACCTGATATTTTTCCTTAAATCAGCTCCCTTTTAAAAGTTGAATAATTATAAGACAAAACTTTATATAACTACCATAATTGGAAAACCAGATTCAACTCTCATAAATAGAAGATAATGCGGAAAATACAAGGAAAACTATTTCAGCTTGGAAACTGTTGCCTGACCCAAGGTTCTGAGCTGAAAAATGACCCACTCCTCTTTGTTAAAAAGGTAGATAAGGGGCTTCCCTGGTGGCGCAGTGGTTAAGAATCCGCCTGCCAATGCAGGGGACAAGGGTTCGAGCCCTGGTCCGGGAAGATCCCACATGCCATGAAGCAACTAAGCCTGTGCACCACAGCTACTGGGCCTGTGCTCTAGAGCCCATGAGCCACAACTACTGAGCCCACGTGCCACAACTACTGAAGCCCACATGCCTACAGCCCATACTCTGCAACAAGAGAAGCCACTGTAATGAGAAGCCCACGCACTGCAACAAAGAGTAGCCCCACTAAAAACAGAACTACCATATGACCCAGCAATCCTACTACTAGGCATACACCGTGAGAAAACCATAATTCAAAAAGAGTCATGTACCAAAATGTTCACTGCACCTCTATTTACAATAGTCAGGACATGGAAGCAACCTAAATGTCCATCGACAGATGAATGAACAAAGAAGATGTGGCACATATATACAATGGAATATTACTCAGCCATAAAAAGAAACGAAATTGAGTTATTTGTAGTGAGGTGGATGGACCTAGAGTCTGTCATACAGAGTGAAGTAAGTCAGAAAGAGAAAAACAAATACCGCATGCTAACACATATATATACAATCTAAAAAAAAAAAAAGGTTCTGAAGAACCTAGGGGCAGGACAGGAATAAAGACACAGACATAGAGAATGGACTTGAGGACACAGAGACGGGGAAGGGTAAGCTGGGACGAAGTGAGAGAGTGGCATGGACATATATACACTACCAAACGTAAAATAGATAGCTAGTGGGAAGCAGCCACATAACACAGGGAGATCAGCTCGGTGACTTGTGTCCACCTAGAGGGGTGGGGTAGGGAGGGTGGGAGAGAGACCCAAGAGGGAAGAGATATAGGGATATATGTATATGTATAGCTGATTCACTTTGTTATACAGCAGAAACTAACCCACCATTGTAAAGCAATTATACTCCAATAAAGATGTTAAAAAAAAAAATTCAAAAAAAAAAGAGTAGCCCCCACTCACCACAACTAGAGAAAGCCCGTGCGCAGCAACAAAAGACCCAATGCAGCCAAAATAAATAAATAATAAGTAAATTTATTTAAAAAAAAAAAAAAGTAGATTAACAATGCTGGTGGTTAAAGACAAAAAAAAATCCCCAACGATGTTGGTAGTAAAGTTCAGGGGTTAATTACATGTCACCCATAGCTGGAACTCTCAGCTTGGCACTTTAGCTCCTCTACCAACTATCTCTGTAATACTGGGCAAGTTACTTCAACCTCTCTGTGCATTCATTTCCTCATCCACAAAATGGGAGTATTAACAGTACCTCCCGTGTTATGAGATTACATGGGTTAATAGTTGCAGAACGCATAAGTCTTTATACGTATACATATTCTTTTTTTAATAAAGAATGTAACCACCACGATGACAACGCTAGGTCCTGAAGAGCACAAGACAGTAGCAACTCGGTATCACAACAAATGACACTGTCCACTGTGATGAAAATTCCAGAACGCTGATAAATCAAGACCACAGCTATGTCATGGACACATGACAAAGGAGAGCAATGAATGAAAATGTTGAGCTTCCAACCAAAAGGAAGGAGGGAATGCACCCTGCAATTCCTCTGCTTTGACTCTGCCAGAGATTTGGCCACTCCCCAAGTTCCACAACCTTTTTGGTAACTATACTCAGTATGTCAGTGACGATAAAACCCTGCTTCAAGGATCTAGAAATCTAATGAGGAACAAACAGGTAATTTAAAAAATCACACTACAATGATAAAGGTGGCATGGACCTTCAGAAAAGGGGGAAATGATGCTTATGGAGTCAGAAAAAGCTTTCCCAGGGGAGGTCAACTTTGAGAGGGGTCCTAGATGGGGAGTAGCTATCCATCCATCGGACAAGAGCAAGCGCACCCCAGGCTCCAGGAGAGAATACGAAGCCCTAAAGCCGGGAGAGCAGGGAGCAGTCAAGGAAGGGCTGGCAACACACAGGAGTACCAATCCCCAAATATGGTTTATTTGTTGTGATAGACATGTCCTAAATTTCAATGAAATATAAAAACACTTTCCTTTTCTAGACAACAGCCTTCAACCACTAAGCCTCAAAGTAAGAGAAAGGGGTACAGCTATGTCAACTCCACTACACCCTACTTGACAGAGATGTATGAGTGAGTGTGTGCTGGGGTCGGGGGACCAGGGACTCTAAAATGAACATAATCAGATTATTTAAATCCATCAGTTTAGAAACAATGGGGAGGAAAACTTCATTGACAAAGCTAAAATTGAGAAGAGAAAGAAAAGTTCCACAAGAGATGATGTAAAGTCCTGCAGTAGGTATCTCACGGCTTTTGGGGGCATGCATTTGTAGAGAGCAGCAGGAACCACAGCTGAGGTGAGGACAAGGGGACTCCAGGTAAGACAGAGGTGGGCGATCAAGGTGCTGGGAAACACGGGGATGGAAAAGGACAATTCTGACAAACTTTCAAGCAGGAGGAGCCACGTCACAGGGCAGAAGCACGGCCAGGAAGCCTACAGCACTGGCATGTTGAGGGCAGATGTGGACGACTTCTATGGCTCCTTCATTCTTTTTCCTCTGGTGTTTTCTTTTGGAGTTTTTGCCATATTCTTTCCCTCTCTTATCTTTCCACTTCTCAGGAATTTCTTCTGTCTCTCTTTTCCTCTTTGTTCATATCCTCTTCTTCATTTTTACTTCCTCACTTTTTATCCTTGTCCTTAGCTAAAAATGTATGCGATGCATTAGAGGGGCGTTTTGTTTTGTTTTGAAATTCAAAAGAGGTCAAGTTGAGTATTTCATATTTCTGACTCTAAAAATCCCTAAGCATTAGTCTCATCCCCACCACCTTACTGGTGGTTGGATTCCTTTTTGTTCCCTCCAGATAATTAGTAGCACTTTAGAGAAAAAATTCCTTATTCCTGGTTTAGCAAATGCACTCTTAGTTCTTTTAATAGTTGCTCACATTGCTGCTTCACCAATATTTTAAATTAATTCTCTAATTTTTGATTTTGTGAGGATGGAGAACAAAAAGTACTAAGGACACAGTATAGTTGACACACATAAAATTGTGATGCTTTGTGGTGAGATTTAAAAAACTAATTTTTCCCAGAAAGTAAAATGTTCTCTGGTAAGCCAAAATTAGCATTGCCATTCTGGAATCTCACACTGCAGAACTGACACATATGGGTAACAGTCCGGTGAATTCCTGAGCCTCCCCCTGAAAGGAGATTTCTAAGTCTCTTGTCTGATTATCTATTTTTCTAATTATTTCCCAATGATCTAGTGAAACGTTACTTCTTATCCCTGAACTTCACATCATTCTAACCTTTAAATCCGTTATCTCCTTCCTCTTCCACTCTTCATCCTAACGTGTTTCCTGCTGTCTGGGGTCTACCATTAAAGTGTCCTTTTGGAGAATTAGGAATAATAACTAAATCACTCAGTGGGAAAGGATATAAACTGATAGAAGTGAAACTCTGTTGAAAAGCCTCTGTCTGCCTAAATATTGTTTCCTACCACCATTCTTTATTTTCCGTATAGAATTAAAAGAACATGGTAGGAAATTATTTACAATAAAGCCTAAGTATACTATTTATTTTGAGTGCATTCAACTGCTACAGGCTGCATCCAAGTTTATGATTCCACTGTTGTTAAAAAAAAAAAAAGAGTAAAATCAATATACATTAACTGTAGAACTTTGCACTTGGTTGGCTAGTTTATAATTCTAAATCTGGACAGAATCTAAAACTGTTTTATACAATCCCACAGAGAAGATTAGCCAACAGACTTTCCTTCTACCAGAACTAGTTCCTGTCTTTCAACTAAATCCCTCCTGCTGAAATTGAATCCTTTAAAAAAAAAAAAAAAAAGGAAATTAATCCCATACTCAGATGTAGCTAGAAAAGAACCAGTAGTAATAATCCTCCATATCATACTTCTACACATACTAGGAGAAGGTAATCCCCTCAACCTTCTCCTCTTTTAACTAAATATCTGTATTACATAGGAAAATATCTCTTTATCCAACTTTTCAACTGCAATGTGGATCTTTTCTTTATGTTATTCAAACTCTACATCCCTCTTGGTTCACTTAAATTCTATGAACCTCAGTGTCATCATCTAAAAAAATGCAGCTAGTAATACCTGCCCTATTACATCTCTTTTTAAGAATCAAATTAAATCATATATCTAACAGCACTTTTTTAAGAGGCAAAAACAATATACTCATTCCAAGTAGGTAAGTGAGCAAAGAGACAAGAGGACCGGAATGCAGAAAAGACATAAGGACAATATAGTTAAGTTTTGCCTATATTTCCAGCACTAACTAAAGCTAATTCACCCTGTGACAACCTCCAAACTTGATTCTCATAAAGACCGGCTTAGCAATTCATAGCAAGTTAAGATCTTACCAACTACCCTATTCAAAAAAAAAAAAAAAAAAAATCCTATTGCATTAAAAAAATCTTGAGTTGGCTGCAGGCAGGGAGATGGTATAATGAGGGAGACAAGGACTGCTTAGGAACCTTGGGAAAGTTACATCAGCTATCTAAGCTTTAGGTTCCCCATCACAAAAAAGATAATAATTGGGCCCTCCTCAAAAGGCCTGTGGTGAGGATAAATAAGAGACTTTATGCAAAGCTCTGGCACATTTGGGAAGCACTCAGACACAATCAGGACCAGTAAAAGATGCATTTAAACACAAAGTGAAAAACAAAAGATACATATGTATATTATACATTAGGTTGTAACAAAATATTAAATACAAATTACTTGCCAATTGTCTGATACTAGATTATCTACAATTTCAACTGGTTTCTTTAAAGGTGAGTGAGAACTTAAAAGATCCTTACAGAGCAATCAGTGAGTGGGATCCTCAATTTCTCCCCCCATCTCTCCCACAGTTCTCCCACCCATATCCACACCTAAGTCAAAAACAAGTTTTTAGTAACTTGTCTTTCTAAAGCATTCACCTTATTTTTCATACAAGGAGCAACAAGTGACATTTAATTAAATTATGTAATAACTGTAATAACAACTGACCTAAATAGGTTTACAAACAAATACAACTGACTCCTGGTAAACATCTGACTTAGTTATCAGGTAAGAAATGCCAGAAGTCTAGTAGCAATGAGCACCAATGAGGCATGGACATCGCAGATCAAGTTTCGTGAGGGAATGGACACTGTTTCATCTACCAAATGGATTCTGTGCAGGCCAGATAAGAGTTACACTGTATCTGAATCATCATCAACACCACCTTCAGTTTCACTCTAATCATCTATTTGGGTTTGTTCCTGCAAGAGCTCACATAAATTGTTTACCCTTCCTTGACCAAATAATACCCCAAGACAAGTTGATCTCTAACCACCTCCCAGAAAGTTGTAAAAGAAACTTTCAAGTTGGCCAAATCCAGTCACGTGTATTCAGAATTAGTCTGCAGCAATTTTCGCTTGCAGGAGGCAGAGACAGGGAAAGGGCGAGGAAAATTAAACAGAAGGCATATGACTGTTTGTTTGGCTCACCTTCCCCACATACCTCTATGAACAACAAAGGAGAGCGTTCTGTACACACTTAGCTCTGCGGGGTCCATGTGGACACCAATGATGAGCAGAGATGTCTTGCTTCAGCTTTGAAAAAATGTGTTCTATGAGACTCCAACTGTTAACTCCAAAGAACCGGCCTTATCGAACTGGCTTTCTCAACGACGAATGGCTACAGCCTGGTGTGTCACATAGCTTTGAGGAGTATGACAAGTCATCTGATACTACTGCTAAAGAAAGCACTGAAGATTTTGACTCATTTACTCATTACACTAATCAGTGAAGATTCAAGGTTATCCCTGTGATAAGCTGCACTCATTCCTCAGATTTCTGGGATGTTTTCTTAAGTGAGAAAGGGGTAGAGCTACAGTGAGCACACTGGAAATGCCCATAATCACCACCCCTTTATCCCTTTATTTATCCACAGAACAGTGTTGTGTATATGAATACACGGAGAACAGGAAATGTCACTCTATCACTGGGGGCAGTAAACTATGGCCCAAGCACCAATCTTGCCCACCACCTGTTTTGGAAATAAAGTTTTACTGGAACGCAACCCCATCCATTCCTCTACGTATCGTCCAAAGCTGCTTTCATGGAACAAGGGCAGAGTTAAGTAGTTGCAAGAAAAATCGTATGGTCTGCAAAGCCTAAAATATTTACATCCGGCCCTTTACAGAAAAAGTCTGCTGACCCCTACTCTCACAAAAAATGCAGTGACTTCACCAAAAAAGACTGAGAAAACCTAGTCCTCCCAACGCTCTGGGAAAGAAAATGAAGAGCTATACAAAGAAGCTGCTTATCTGACATGCAAGTCCTCTGAAAAAGCAGAGGAACAGATGATTTAAACACAGGAGTACTAATGTTCTCAATGACCAAACACACAAGGAAGAGCAACACGTTCTCTCAACTTCTTGTTCCTGTTAAATACAAGAAATAGAGTCAGAAATAGAGAGGATGTTGTTTCCTAACTTGTGCTTTATTTATTTGTGTTTACTCGTTTGTTGTCATGAAAAAAGAGAAGCAAATATAGTTATGGAGTTCCAGGATGCTGACAGAAGGCTCTTGCATGTTTCAGAGGCAAGCTGCTTTTGTGCCCAATATGACTGCCCAACAAATGGCCCAGCCGCTCCAAGATCAAGTGGTTTGCACTTTAATCAGAACAGTAGGCTTGCTATGTCCCAAAATGAGATACAATCATTGTTCATGTAATTGTTTCACTGTTTTACGTATCCGTATTTTTTAAATGTTCTTGGTTTTAAAAAGTCATTCATAGATTACCTTTTTAAAAATCTGGCCCAGTAATTTATAATGAAAACAGCTTTTCAAACCATATTTCCCATTACAGCTCAGCTTCTCTTTTGAATGCTTATAGTAAAGATAATTCTAAACATCATTTCTTTTATGCTTTCTTACCCACATTTACTGGCTGGGGAAGAAATACAGTAACAGGCACTGCTTGGGCTGAAACAGCAAAACCATCCTCCTCTGGGCTCCCCTGGATACAGGTGGCTTCCCAGCTATTACTCCCAGTTTCTCATGACAAATCACCACCATGGAGAAGCAAAACCCATGGAACGTCATTAAATGTAGAACAAGGAGAGGGAAATAGTCACATATATAAACTGAACAATATTTTAGCTTTAATGCTATTATATTTGAGTAAATTATGACTCCAATTTTTAAAAGATTTGAGGGTCCATATATACACAAGCAAAAAGCTAGACTCTACTCATAATGATACTCTGATTTTATAAAATTCTTTTCTACCAAAGAATTCAAGCCAATTATATATTCCTGAAATATACTAACAACACTACTTTCCCCCAGGCTCTGAAATTTCATTTATGAAATGTAATAAAAACAAATAAATTCCAAGTACTAGGGCAGGTTTCAGTACTCACCCTTTGAAACAGTTCTTTGCCAAAGTAATAAGATTAATAATCTAACATATCTCTGCATATTAGACTCATCCTGAAAGTAAACAGTAAAGAAACCCAATAGTTCCTTGAAGGAGGTGTCAAGAATCTCAATTTATAGATAAATAAACTGAAATTAAGAAGAGCTGGAGACTTCTACAAACAAAACAGGAAAATAAGACACACACACAAACAAAAAGCACAAAAAAGGTTTATCTAAGTTATCTTCCAAAGACTACCTTCTAAGGCAGTTGTTTGGAATTCTGAATGTATTCTTCCTTTCAAAAATGGTCTTAAGGCAGTGGCAAAACCTAAACGGGACTTCTTATCACCAAGTCTCAGAGGCTGATGACACTGGGTTAGTGAGAGGTCTAACTTCCCCACAGACCATACAACTTACAGGCACAGGATTTTACAGCTTCCAAGGACTTGAGAAACTCCTCCTTTTAAGCCACATCTCTGTTCAGAGGAGGAAATAAAGGTTCAGCAGGAGTAAACGACTGCCCGAGGACACCCAGCCGGGAAGAGTACTTATACGGAAAGGGCTAAGAAATGCTGCCTCTCCTGCATCTCCTCCTTGATGTGTAATGACTGAGCTGGACTGGATCGGCTTCCGTAAGCTGACAAAGAGAATGTACAAAGTAAAGGGGAAAAGACAAGGGTTGGGACAGCAGAAAAGGAGGAAACCACTTAAGGTGAGGGCGGGTGGGCACGTGAAGCTGCCTGAGACACAGCTTCATGAACGCAGAGACCAGGCTGGTGGATAGTACAAGTGCTGTACCCTTCAGAAGGCAGGAGCGGTTGGCAAAACTCTCCTGACTCAAAAATCTGTTCACAGGCATTACATGTGACCTCTCCCAAGCAAAACTATTACTATTACCATAAGCACCTCTGCTCACTAATCGTCAGTATTCGGTTCACCTCCTCCAGAGCCCAAATACCAAAGGAGAAGGCCACAGAGTTTTAGAAAACTGCCCATATCCCACTCGCAGACTTGAGTCCTTGCCAGGTCTCACATAACCCACATTCTGCTCACTCCCTTAAAAAGGTCTTGACACTGAAGCCCTGCTTCTCTCCCTCTCAATACAAAACAAACAAACAAAAAAAACCCAGCAGGTACTACTGATACATTTGAACCTTGTTCAAATGTCTGTTAGGACTTTGAAATGTGTAAGTTTTATTTTTCCCTTAAGCATGAAATTATTCTGATTGAGATCTGGTTCTCATTATTTGAGTCCAAGTGGCCTGACCAATTTTTACAGAGTTGTATTCACTTTCGGGGTTTTAGCCACGATTGAGACTCCCAACATTTAACTTCCGTCTACTTATAAATAGCTCCTCTGTATTTTATGTATGGGGCGATCTACCCACAAAGCAACTACTTCTTAGTTTTCTATATCATATCTGTTGGCCAATGAGGAAATATCATTCCAAATGGTCTTGCTTCATCAAACCTACACCATCCATGGTTGTCCTGAGTGTTCCTGAATAAACATACTGAGGTATATCTTCAACAGAATTTACATATAAACCTCCATGTGAAAACGGATTCATTTCCACACAAGGCAGAATCTCAAAATGGTCAAGAAGGAAAACCAAAATGAAAGAGCCATTTAGAATATGAATTCAAGATAATCAGAATGTCTTGCTCAAATGAGAACAAAGCATATACCTTTCAAACATGTCATAACAGACATTGCCACAACATCATAACAAACATTCAAAGTTCAAATGCATCAATAGAATCTTCTAATACGTTTGTTGTTTTGATTAGTTACCCCAAAATTACATTAATAATCCTTTTTCAAGAGTTCAGTTGATATTTTAGCTGGTTTTAAATGTCTATGTGTTTCAACACAGTTGGACAGAGTGTGGCTATCCATTTATAGACAGATTTATGTGTGACTGGACTCTAAACCCACTTTTTCCGTATGGATAGAATAGATAAGATTAGAAGACATAAATAGAAATAAATGTAAAATATTCACAGAAAGAAAAACGTCTTTTTCATTATTCCATTTATACAATGGCCAGATTTCTGTTAAGTGCAACCAGCTAGAATATACTATTGACTTTGAATAAGATTTTTTTTTTTTTTTAATTCTTAGCAACAGGGATCTCAGGGTCTGTAAACTTGACTCTACATAAGGGTTTTATGTACCTTCAGATCCTCATCCATAAAACTGCATGTAAAATAAGATAAAAATCACAACCCATGTTCTACATCCAAATAAACATACTTTTTCAAATAGGCCTTGTCAATGGGAAATAGACTAGAAGATAGAACACACTCAGCAACCAGAAACGTTTTTGACCTTTAGTCCCTGAAATTTTATTTAAATGCTTTTGCCACCCAAAGATAAAAAAGAAGTAGATGTATGGGAAGTTCAATTTGATTTAGGGAAGGACAGGAATAATTAAGCACAAAATACATAGCTGCACTGTTTAAGTATTTATTAGTTCTATGCAATAAATGAATGGGTATTAGACTTCTGAAGAATGAATATTGCAATCCTTAGCAGACAACACTGATAAACTATGCAATTCATCAGAACCATAAAATTACATTTGGCTTATAAATCTTATTAGAGTAAATATTCAATGAAACTGCAAGGAGAATGGGACTTTGACCACAGAGGATAAGATTAGGTGACAATGATGAGACTGGGAGAAAGAGGCCTGGTTTCAGTGAAGAATGGAATACATCATACGGAAGTTTTGAAGACTAAGAATGATCAGACGGCAAGCCTATTGAGTGATAAGGTTTTGGTTTAACATTACCCAATAATTATCTTACGGTAACATCCAAACATAAATACATGAATCACAGAATGAGGTGCAAAGCAGGGTGTTCAAAAATAGCTCAACTGTTTTTATATAAATCTGTGAACATTTCACAGTTATTTAAGTGCGATTCACTGTCCTGGTTTTAAACATAAGTAAGGACTGATCTCTCCTCCTCTCACCCCACCTATACTACAAATTGAGACAACAAACTGATTCATCATTTAAAAGCATCATACTGCTTCTGGTCATACTAAGGAATTAAATTTTTTTAAACCTTTAAAAAAAAAAAAAAAAAAAAGCCAAGCAAGTATGGAACACTGAAAATTCATATGACACCAGAGTTCAAACTGTGGAATGAATATTTTTAAATGGGGATCTTTATAGGACTCCCAACTTGGTTTAAGTAGAAACAAGTACTCTTTCAACACAAATACATTCCTTTGAGATTTGTATCTTTGGGATATGCATTGCAAAGCATATGAGATAACAAAGTTCCAGCTTTCTCATTTTCTTAAAATACACACACACACACCCACACACACCCACCCACCCACCCACACACACACACACAGCATGTAGTAACAGCCAGCCGTCTGAGTGCCACATGACTGAGAGAGATCTAAAGCTGCTACAAATTAAACTAGATCCTATTTCTTTAAGGTCCAGAACTGAAAAGAACTGCTGAACACTAGTGGTGAGCCTATATTCCTTTGATCTCCATTGTAACAAAAAGCAAGATGACATGCTCAAATGAAAAATCATTTATAATGAATGAAAGAAAGGCTATTCTTTCTTTGAATTTGTCTGTTCGAAAGGGAAAAGAGTGGGGAAGTTTCAGGGAGAAAAATTCTCAAAACAAAAAACAATCCTCATGAGATAATAACATCAATAATGGAGTGTGGCAGGAGGGAGCAGAGTAGAAAAAATGGATGTGGGAAAAATTATTTCAGTCTCCATCAGAAAGTGAAGAGATTCTAATCTTTTCAAAAATGGGTAAGAGACAATTTCTCATTTAAGTGAGACTAATTTTAAAAGAACCTGATTAGACTGCAAAGTTGCAAGTACAAACCATGGCACCTCGTTAATTAACCCTGCATTACTGTGACTCTGGATTTCATTTCAAAATGACTGAATTTCATTACTGCTTTCCAGCTACAATTTAGTACTTTATAAGATATAAATATTGGGAGTAATTAATTTGTCCAGTTATTGCCTTTTAACATTAAATTTGAACTTAATTAAGTATTATTCACAGGGAACACTGTTCCCCTGGCTACACCCTCAGGACAGTAATGTGAAGTTTTAATTGAGTTTGTGTTATTTATAGAAATTTTTGAAAAGATCTGTGGCTGATATTTTTCACCTATGGCACAGTCTACCAGCACCCAGCCATACTAACAAGCTATTTTAACATCAGTACCACCCCCCCCCCTTTTTTTTTTAAACCTAAGAGGGTATCTCAACTAAGACCAAAGGTTTGGTTAGTTGTCATGACTTACTTTTTTAAAAATCAGCATATACAAAAGCAGAATACAAGAACTTTGGACCTGGGGTTAATTTTAGTTGATTCTAGCCCTGTAATCCTGAACAAGTCATTTAGTTATTTAAAATGTGAGTAGACTCAGACCTGTGAAATGTTCTGCAAAGGTGTGTGTCCCAGATACGATACAAGGTGCTGGAGAAACAGATGAAGGCCACACTGCCCTTGTCTTCTAAGACTTCTCCATCCACTGGGGAAGTGGAGCAGGAACAGAGAGGAAGGATAACAAACTCCACAGTTGATGGAAAATGTTAACAAGTGTTTCCAAAAGATGGGGCTCAAGAAAGAGGTGGAAAAGATGTAGATGGATATTCACGGGGTAAGGCGTTAAAACACGGAGGGACGGCAGCATGGAAGAGCAACCTGCCAATGGTTCAGGGCAGCAGAGGCTAAGATGCACTCAGAAATACAGTCAGAGATACGGCAGCAGAAGCAAGCACAGGCAGAGGATGAAGACAGGACTTTGGTACCGTACTGAAGCTCCCGCTTTACCGGAAGATTGTGGCAGGCCACTGCAGGACTTCCTGCATGGGAGTGACACATCAGAGTTTCCTTGGAGATAAACCACTCCAGAGGCAATGTGGAACACAGAGGCAAGCAGGGATATGCTTGAAGAATTACAGGCTGAATGTCAGAAAGGCTAGGACAAGGTCTGTGGCAGCAGGTTTGAATGTTATGAGGAACTGGAATCAGCAGGGTTTGGGAAAGAGGCGAGGGATGGCAAGGAGTACAGCTGGATTTCTGATGGGGATGGTGGTCTCGCCCGCTGAGAAAGAGAACACCAAGTTCTCATGAAGTTGGCAAGTGGTAAGAGAAGAATTGGTTAAATGTTACATGCTGAAAACTACAGCCTTGACTAGATTCTAGAGTTGTTGGTTTACAGCTAATAGCTAGAGTCATGGGTGTGGATGAGACCATCTGTGGACAGCAGAGAGGTTGAAAAGGAAGTGTGCCTATTTCAGAGGACCCTGTGACAAGCAAATGAGATGTATGTGAATGTATTCTGTAAGCTGCACCTTTGATACACAGATATTTTTGTTTTAATAAGACATCAGTGTCCAATCTGCTTTATCAAGAATCTCTACTGATTTGTCTATACGAGCAGCTCTATGTATTACGGGATATGAGTGCAATTATCAGAATCCAAAATATGACAGAACTTTAGGGAATACAGGTTACTGAAACATGTCTTCACAAGATGACACATAAACCCATAACCCCTGTATTAGAACCATGTAAGAGCACACTAGGAAACAGATGTTAGTTCATTCCCTA
Source organism: Balaenoptera borealis (assembly GCF_965194805.1). Classification (NCBI taxonomy): domain Eukaryota; kingdom Metazoa; phylum Chordata; class Mammalia; order Artiodactyla; family Balaenopteridae; genus Balaenoptera; species Balaenoptera borealis. The sequence continues at coordinate 110,023,727 of NC_138864.1, forward strand.
AAAGGCAGTATCAACAGCAGTTTCACGGAAAACCATATACCTTCTGTAAACTACCGATGCTTCTGGTCCCCTCCTCATCTGCCTTCATTAAGCAAAGTGAAGTGAAATGGGAGATCTTTGCTTTGAATACACACACCAAGTTTCTGGAACCTTTGTATTCATTTCTAACTTCTCACCAGCCATCAACCAGCTGTGCTCCTAATCCAGATAGGTAGATATGAAACAGTCTATACATGTCTGTAAAACACAGGAAAAACTGGGGATTTGATAAAATTCATAACAAACTTTAGACCCTGCAACTTTACAACACTGAACCTTGCCCAGGCCATTTAGAATAGTCTAACAGTTGCTGCCAAGTTACATGGAAGCAGTTGGTTTAAAACAGCTTGAATTTCTAAAACAAGTGTTATTTTTCAAAAAACGAAAGACACTGCTAAAATACAGCTATCAATTACATATCTATTAAACTGTTTAAAATGGACAATCTTTAATTTAAGGCTATTCTTGGAACTGGATGTCCGTTTCTACTGTCAGAAAGTCAGAACAGATGTCAGAAGCACTGGAAGAATTCAACCTTCAGTGAGACTCCAAAGTATGCTTCAGTGAGAAAAACTAATCTGATGGAAAACAAACCTGTCAGACATCTTTAAGACTTCATTCTACTTCTTTTAAAAGGTCCCATCTTTCCCAAGAAGTATCTTAATCTACTTCATATCCTGAAGGATCCCCACATCCTGAAGGATCCTCTAACGTATTCATGTATTCATATAACAAATACATTGACTGATACAGTCGAAAGAGGAGCCCAAAAGGCAACCTCAGTCTCTTCCACTCGTAGCAGCACAGAACCCAGCCAGATTCCAGAAGAGGCCTCCCAAGTGCCAACGGAAGACTAGGCTGGGGTCTTTAGTTGGCAGGCTGCTAAGGGAGGAGGGCAGGTCAGGCAAGAAGGAAGACCTGTAACATGAAAAACTGAAAGAAGTCCAGCAGAGTTGTGTGAAAGCTGAAGTTGGGACAGACGTGCCAGGAAGGGGGCAGTCAGGTCAGGTAAGAGGTGTCAGCTTCTGATTAGCAGGAGGCTGCACCTGCTCAGGACACTGGACTGGGAACTCCACTGCATCTGTGTTATCTGACACCCTATTCACCTTGGGGTGCCTCAGTCACCTACCCTAAAGAATAAACTGACTCAGCTTTTACATAGAAGAACATAGAGTCTCAGTAAATCCTATGGCTGAGAAAACGGAGGCCATTAGGAAACCTCCCTCCCTCCCTCCCACTTAAATTTCCTCAATCATCCCTCCTTTTCTCCCTCTCTCACTCTGAAGAGAAAGGGCTCCCCCCACACCTTCCAAAGACCCTCATTTCTACCCTTGAAAGTACCCCCTTCCAAAATTCTGAGGTTTTGCTCTACCAAATTCTTACCACTTCTTTCTTGCATTTTAATCCTTCTCTTGCCATGGGATTCATCCCCTCAGCTCTCATACACATTAATCTCTCTAAAGAAAACCTCCTAAAACACTGCTGCTTCTTCAAGGTATCAATACATATTCTTTATCACCTTTCTTTCAAAGATTAAAATCTTGAAAGAATAATAACTGCCTCAGCTTTTCCCTTTTTTCCCTCTTCTTTAACCATCTGAAATCTGGGTTCTGAGTCCAATGCACTTTTTGATTATATGCACATGATGTAAGTAAGGCAGCTACCGATCAATAATCACCGATTCAATGGCCTTCCATCCGTGCTCCTCCACCGGCCCCCTCTGGAAACTCTTCCTCTGACCGACCACCTCGCTTCCTGAAACTCTCTTCTGGTGGCTGCCCGGTGCTCATTCTCACCTCGCCCTGCTGACCACTCCTGTGGGGCCTCCTATACAACTCCACCTGCCGCCTCTTAGGTGGGGATTTGCCAAAATCCTGCCTCTGCCCTCTTTTCACTTCCCTTCACATTCTATTCCTTGGAGATCTCACCCCTTCCCAGATCTTCGTCTCTTGGAGAAGGATTCCCAGAACTCTCTCCACCCTTGTTCGCCCTCCCCAGTTCCAGACCTAGGTTGCCAATTTACTGAATGGACAGGCTCACATGGAATGCCTGGGAGGTCCTTCAAATGCAGCAATCTGCAACACAACTTGTCAGGACCCCAATCTAAAGCTGTCACTCAGCTTCATATGGCAGCAACCTTTTACTCCCTGGCACGGGTCAGCGCCCAGTGAGATAGTAAGAAATGGAGCACAAGACCAGGCACAGGAAGGCTTTCTCCTTGTCCCATCACGTAGAAGCCTGAGGGCTGAGCGGGCGCCTTCCTCAGCTTCCTACAGGAAAGTCAGAGAAGCTCTGGTTCTGACTGCCACTAGCATGGCAGATTATTTCCCCCATGATGGATATAAGGACAGAACCTTGGGTTTGCTCTGGGAAGAACTAACAAGGCAAGAGGAAGCCTCACCCAGTTACTTGGGCCCTTAACTCATTGTATACTCTTCGAATTGTCGGTTTGCTGGTTCAGTAATAAACCAAAGTTTATTAAATTGAAATGTGATTCTTACCAGTCCTCAAAGGTGGAGTAATCTTTATGGTGTGGCCTAGCTCATTTCTCCTTTCCCACCTCCTACTTCTAATCTTCCTCTAACCTCAGGAATGTCTACCAAATATAATGTCTCCCTTTGAATGCCAATGAACAATTCCCCTAAGCAGTCAAACTGCTTCCCCTCGTTGGGAAGGCTGCACCACATTCCTAACAGATGTCACCCTTCTTCTCTCCTACTCTTCAATCTGTCCTCAGCGTGGTCAAAGAGTGGCAGTTTGGCTGCTCTCTGCCTTCCATGTCTGCCAACCATTATTAGCGCTTTCTTACCCAGCACCCTAAGTTTTCATCACATTCATTTACTCAACATCCTGAAACAGCCTACATTCTTCTCCCATCTCTGTACCTTTTTGTTCCAGCTGCTCTCTTACTCTGGATGCCAAACACCCTTCAAATCCCTATGCCCCTCCCTTGTGAAAGCTGCAGCTCAGATACTATTCTAAGAAACCATGGCCGCTTCCCTCCTTGTCACCCCTACAGCCCAGCACCGTCTCCAGAGCCTGAATTACTCCTTCAGCCCTTCAGCACTCTGTGTTTCTATCTGTGCATATGTCAATCTTCCAAACTAGAATTTAAGACCAAGAAAGCCGGAGTCATCTTTGTAACCCCCAAAACATTAAAATTCTGCACACAGAGGGCAGTATGTTACTCTGGGAAAACAACAGACCTGGAGTCACAAGGACTGATGCATGTCATGAGTCAGTCACATGTGTGTAGCAGCAGTGATTTCCATAAAGTTACTTAACTTGTTGACTCTCAGTCCCCTCAACCATAAAATGTAAAATAATAATTCTTAATTTCAGGATATTCAAAGGACCAAGTGAGATTATACATATGAAAGTTCTTTGGAAAACCAGTATAATGCAAACAAATGTAAGACAGTATTATTATTATAACATCTTACACAATGTGTGTTGGTAATGAACAACTCACACTTATCTTTCTACAAAAGAAATGCTGCTTTAGGACTTCGTTCTGGCTACAGGAATTAGATGAGACAAAACGTCACAGAGCTCTGCTCACTGGTAATATTTGATCTCTTTAAGATCACTACATTGTTTTATTATACTGGAATATAATATGCTAATCGAAGTATTAAAACTAGATTTTAAAATGTGGCATTTTGTAGTCTTCTGTAATTTCAGCATTAATTTGGGTAAATGGTCATTATATTACACTCGAATGCCTAAATGCTCAGTTATATCTTCAACATAAATGTCCATTCAATGAAATAGCTTTTGAAAAAGAACTTGTATCACTTTGTTCTTAGGATCCACTTTTAACATAACAATACATTCTCACTGACCAATGTATATAAACGAGCTTGTGGGGAGGGGGAAGGGTAAGCTGGGACAAAGTGAGAGAGTGGCATGGACATATATACACTACCAAATGTAAAATAGATAGCTAGTGGAAAGCAGCCGCATAGCACAGGGAGATCAGCTCAGTGCTTTGTGACCACCTAGAGGGGTGGGATAGGGAGGGTGGGAGGAAGGGAGACGCAAGAGGGAAGAGATATGGGGACATATGTATATGTATAACTGATTCACTTTGTTATAAAGCAGAAACTAACACACCATTGTAAAGCAATTATACTCCAATAAAGATGTTAAAAAATAAATAAATAAAAATTTAAAAATTAAAAAACGAGCTTGTAAATTTCAAGTTGTGTAAGAAGAATGTCTTCAACGCCACCCCCATCCCCACCCCAAACACACACATTTAACACCATGTCTGCATTACTTCTAAAAAGAAGAAACCCACTGTGCAGCAGGCAGTGTGAAATATAATGCAGCTTTACACCGCATTATGAAAGCAAGAAAACAGCCAGCTGTGAATCAGAAAGAGAACAAAATTTTGAGTTGCAAACCCAAGGACCTTCAGGTTCAATGTTACCTTCAGGTAACATTGAAAGTGCTCCTTAATGATGAAGAGCCCATTTTATTTCAGACCCACTATGAACACTGTAGGATATATTTAACATTTTAATTTTTAGTTTCAAAAGTAATAAACCTGTTGGTCAGACAGAAGCTTGACAGTCACAGCGGCCAATCTATCAATCAATCCAGCATGGCTGGGCTCCACCAGCTGCCCCTGACACCAATTAGGAAACGGAGAGAGCAGGCTGCTGCTACCAGGTTACCATTTTGCCAATTAGAGCACATTCTGGGTGAGAGGGACCAATGAACAATGGAACCCAGGGTCAGGAAAGAGAGGTAAAAAGCACCTCATGTAATGTGACATGAAAAAGAAAGATTGCAGGAGGGACACAGCAAAGAAGCAAGATAGTCTGGAATCAAACGGTACATTTTATTGTTCGCTTGTCAAAGACATGCAGACACTAAGACGAAGCACAAGCGAGGCGCTCCCCTCGGTCTCTACCCTGGAAGGAACTGCTTATTGGCCCATGCAACTTGGGAGCCAATCGCTATCACACACGACCACTGAACCTGCCACCTCCAGCTGTTCCCTTTTAGTCAGGATTCGGAGGTTAAGCCAGCTCATACAGGGTCTGAACGTCAAAGAAAGACCACTGATAGACACGTATCAAAGTGCTGGGAGGACAATATTTCACATCAGCCTCAGAATTAGCACGCAAACCTTTTCTGCTAAAATTTCTCTTTCTTCCATCCTACAAAATTTTAGGGACCTCCTTTCAATTTTTCCACCTGGGTTTCTCTTCCAAACCATAGCTTATGGCCCTGGTATATCAAACTCTGTAAAATCTAAGGGCCTCAAGATCTTTCCCTTTGAGTCCCTTCCTCTAATCATTGTTTCCTGCCTCAGAACACCCTCTCTAATTCCATTTACTCTTCTGGCTTTGAGGGACTCCCAGCTGATTCTTGCTGCTCTGTGTCATCTGGAAAAGCTATAGGCAAAAGCAAAGTAGACACAAAAAAATCTTCCAGAGTGTGGAAGTCTGGGACTATAGGTGTCACTTTCAGAATCAGATGTACACCTAGGTCTTGATCAGTTTCATAAATGTTAAGCAGGTCTGAGTTAGATGACAATGACAGGCAAAAAAATGTCCTAAACTTTAAAAGGAATTGTTCTTTTTCAAATGCAAAAATGTTATTATTCATTTACCAACTGAGTGACATTGGTTGCAACATATTTTCCACAAGATCTGATGTCAATCTCATTGTGGTGACTCCAATTCCACTCTGGTAACTCTGTTCTGTTGCTGTCAGCTCTGCCATAGTTTCATAAGAACGGGACCAAGCAATTCTAAAGGTGTAATCAGCATGCTATACACGTACACATCTGCACGAGAAGGGTATATGTCAATGATGGACATTTAAAACATCAGAATTTATCATAAGTAGCTTCTAAAATATTCTAGGGCCCTAACAACATAAAGGATATTTTTCCTAGAGTGGAGGTTGTCAATATTGGCTGCCCTTTGGAATTACCTGGGAGCTTTAAAAAATGCTGTGGCCTAAAAAATGCTAGGTAGAGATGCTGATTTCATTGGTTTGGAGTTATGTCTGAGAATCGAGATTCCCTTTTTTTTTTTTTCTTTTTTTTTAATAGAGCTCTAGTTTGACTCGGTCCACACCTGGGTCTCCAGGTCCCTCTCTCGAAAATTCCTGGAGGTAAAAACACAGCACAGCTGAGCCAGTGATCACAAGCAATCCAAAGGTTTATCACGCATCCAGGCACAGGCATGACAAGGGGAGGCCCTGGCACGGGGGTCACAGTCTAAAGGGCTCTCATGTCCAGGTGGAAGGAAACAGAATAGGCCTGGTGCTGGGGATATACATGCAAGGACTGGAGCATGCCAGCAGGATTTCTGATTAATGCTGGGAGAGGACTAACCTCAGGTGGTCCATTCTGGGGAGGGGAGAGTCGAGGAGACAAGCGTGAAAAGGGCAGGACAGGTTGTTTGTACAGCCTTACTGGGAGTAGAAGTGAGCAAAGCTGGGGCATATGACGATTTCCACCCTGGAAATGCTTGAAGGTTTGACCAAATGTCACTTCACTGGGCGTGACTTATCCTGTCCAACTCTGGTAGTCAAGTCGAGAGCCACTAACCTAGCAGTACTTCTCACACTTTACTTTGCAGAAGGATTCACCCCGAGACCTTGTTCAAATGCAGACTCTGCTTCGGCAGGTCCAAGTTGGACCGGAGAGGCTGCACTTTTAACAAGTTTCCAAGTAACGTCGATGTCGCCGCGAACCGCACTGGACCTACTTCTCGCAACATCCTCCTCTTGAGTTGCAGGCCTCTCACAAACGAAAAGCCCATGACGGCCTTGGCTCACACTGTCTGGATCTCTTCAGAGGCTCTGCAGGTCCGGAGGAAACTAATAACCCTGGGTGTGGGGCCCAGATAAGTGAAGAAATGCTGCAGCCACAGCTCCCTAACATCTTACTCTGCATCACTGTTCCTCAAACACCGACTGCATTCAGAAAATAAACATATAGTTATCTATCTATTTACTATTGGGTTGGCCAAATAATAAAGTTCCTGGTGAAAATGAAAAAATGTCTTATTTTTACTTAAAACCTAATGAACTTTTTGGCCAAGCCAATATTTATTGCCTGCCTTCCCCGCCAGCACAGAGCAGGCACTCCAATTTGCTGCCTATAGGAGGGACGGGACGAGACAGCATGGACACCTCACGTCCAGAGGGTGCTTGGCGGCCCCAGTCCTGTGCTACCAGCTGGTCCTGGACACAGACAAGTGGCGCAACAACCTCCGTCCAGCCCGCTGGGCAATGCTTAGGTAGGTCTGCCTGACAAAGAGTGCAAGACGATGAAGGCAAGAGACATTCTGCATCTTCTCAACTCTATCTGACACACATCCAGTATACTGTGTCCCGCACGTGAGACAAAACGGAAGAGATAACTGGGGAGAGAACATTTTTCTACTTCAGTTTCCTTCAGTTGCCGTAATGAACTTGCCTGCATAGAAGTACTACAGAAAGAAGGGGAGGCAGCCTCTGGAAAGTCAAACTCTGAGTAAAACCCTATAATCTAAACTCCACGGGACCCCCAAAGGACCATGATAAAATGGCAAAGGAGAAACTCTCTGAGCCTCAGAAAGGTATTAATCCACCCACAGAACTCAATCATTCACAAATGCCTACTGGCGAAAACTACTTAAGGTCTCACAAAATTAGAAAAGTAACAAAATTAGAAGTGTAAGTACCTGAGGCAGCATCTTAGCAAGAGTCAAACCAGCAGAACACAGATTCCACTGACCAGCATGAACCCCGCAAGGCCAGAACTGATTCTCAATGATTTTCAAACTGTAGGTTGCTACCTATTAGTGGACTGTGAAATCATCTTAGTGGGTCACAACCAGCATTATAAAAAATGAGTAAAAAAAATGAAAACAGTAAAATAAAAGAGAAAATACGAAAATAGAAAATAGAATGAAACACAAGTAGCATTATTTCTTACATTTCAATTAATATATGTGTGTGTGCACTGGGTCATAATGCAAAATGTATTCATGTGGGTTATCATTTAAATAAAACTTTTAAAATACCCATCTACACCAAGAAGGAGCATATTTCAGAGTGTCTCACCTGAATAAGTAATGCTCACATTTAAACTAAGAGTTCATATTATACTAAAGAGGTGGTATGGCACAGTAGCCTAGAGCATGGGTCTGGAGCCAAACTGTCTACCTAGTGACTCTGGGTAAATTATTTAATTTCTCTAAGCCTCGGTTATTCCTGTCATAGGGATGATAATATTACCACCTCATGCTGTAACAATTTAATAAAATGTATGTGGAATTCTTGGCTTAGTGCCTGGCAAGTAAGCACCCAATATGACACTGGGCACTATTACCACTGATTAAACGCAGTCTGACCTGTTTCTTTTCCATTATTTCAGTGGTGAAATACCAAAGAACAGTGTTAAGATAATTCTCATGTGAGCAAAAGATTGTGGCTGCTACATAAATAAAAACTGAGGAACTCATCTAATTCTGGAAAAATCCATCTGAAATAAAGATCGTGCCATCGCAAAAGGGCAAGATGGAAGAGCAGTATACTCATGGAAATGCCACGACGTTAAGACACAGTGAAGAAAGCAGCACAGGTCAATAAAGGCACAAATTAAACTTTCCCACCAGGACACCTGGATCTCTGCCTACAACTTGATCTTCTTTTAAAGTGCCACCAGGAGTTGTGACTCTGGCCCATAAAAGCATGGAGGACCTTGAGCTTGCCCTGTTTCCCAGTTTTATTCAAACACATGCTGTGTTATTAAGAACGAATTATTAATTAGATGCTCTGGAAAGCTGAACAGTGCTCATTATTACTGCATCCAATATCAAAAAGGGATGTGGATACTTACTATATTTGCTTCTCCAACTGGTCCTGATGAAACATGCTCAAGTTATTGACACAAGTGTCACCACTGGTAAAGCACTCAATTTGCTGCCATCTCATCAATGGCATGCTTGAAATTCCTATTGCTGGCTGTTAAACTAACAGTTTATATTAGGCTAAACACAGTTTGGTTGCCATTGTCAAGAAAATTGGAGTTGCTCAGGCATGGCAGCAGTTACTGATGTTATTTGTTTGGAAGCCTTATGATTTAGTGAATCACTAGCAATTGTTAAGCAAGTAATTAAACTATAAAGCCAAGACCTGTGATTTTCTGTCTTTTCAAAGCAATAATCATCAAAATTCCAAGTACCATTTAACTGATTCCCTTCTAAACATGCTGGCAACATTTACGTTGTTGTCATTCATCCGGTTGTATAGTTTATAAAAACTAGATTATGGCCTTCATAGAAATCATATGCTGCTCAACTACTTTGCTAAATATAAGAGGCTTAAAGGAAAAATTCATGAAAATTATTTAATGAGAACTGGACATAGAAAGATTTGGATTTGTTCAGTGTATGGCTATCTTAGGCTTAATAACAATTCAAAGAGTCCTATTTTTAGGATTGAAATACTAAAATAACTGGACTATTGTTCTTACAACCTTTTCCAAATATAAGGATGCATTATATGAATTTCACAATTCCATTAAGTGCCTTTAAAAATTACAAGCAATTTAGTCTATGATTCATGTACCATACTGACTACATGCAATTTTTTTTTCTTCTCATCTCAATTATATCATAATATTATGGGGGCTGAAATGCATTAAATAAATCATATTTCACAGACTCCTGGTAAAGTAATGCGTATATGCATTTCAGAAGAAATTGGCCTGCATTATAAATGTATTCATAATTTCATTACCTGCCTTTCCACACTGACTGAAATATTAGGCAGCAGTGCCTACTTCAAGCTATTGATGAAAGCTTTTAGCAAACCTTATGCTTATTTTGTGGCTGGCAATATGCTGTGTTAGTTAATAAAATTCAACATTTACAAACAACAATTTGCCCAATATATAAACCAGCTCTTGTAATTAGTGAACACTGTTACTGATTTAAGATTTAACATGGTGGCTGATTATTTCTGTACTGTGTTACATACATAAAGAGACTGACCTTTCATCTGTCAAAGGACATTGCCTTATCATAGTACTTAAGGTGTTTTACTTACAAACGTACTGCCATTAAGAAAATTAATTCATTAAAAATCTGTACTACTTAACAATAATACATCAATGATGTTATAAGATGGCAGAAGTAAAAAAAATCCTAGCAAATCCCTTCAACAACTTAAAACGTATATTTTAGAGACCTGCAAAATACAGCTATTTTCTATCTTTCCAATTATTAAATATTAAATAATTCTATCTTTTGTTTACATCCCTTCCTAAAAACTTAAAGACACTTGTATGTACATTTTCTCATATAATGTTCCCGATCATTCTGTGAAATATCTATTGGTGGCTATTTATCATCTCCATTTAACAGGTGGAAATATTTGGGCTCATGCCCAAGAATATAAAACTAATAAGAGCAAGGATTCACTCTCATTTCTTGAGTCTAACGTTAATATTCTTTCCTCTCTGCTACATTGCAGACTTGATCCATCTATTTCCAGAACCTGAGTAAACAATCTGAGTCAGAAATATGGACAGTACACAATTTGGAAATGGGCTGCTCCCAAAGGTCATTTGGAATTTGGTTTTGGGAAATCAATGTATTGATTAAGTCCCAAAGCAGTCTAGATGAGTTCTTGTTGAATCCATAATACAGGTGAACTATGCTGCCATGAAAATGCCCATGAAATGGTCCTAGGTAACCTAACCACTGTTTATAACACTGTCTCTAAGGAAACATGCACGGAAATAGGAATGCCAGGAAGCTATGCCCACAGGCCGGAGGGACAGGGCTCCTCCACCGTCTTCTCACACATGAGTCCCCTGGAGGAGGCTCTCCAGGCAGAAAGTTCAAATCTCTGCGCCCTTAGGAGAAGACAGAAGGATTCCCAAAGAGGAGCTGGAGCTGTGAGGACCGCATGGCCACCGCCCCACGGGGTGTGTGAGGGGGGCAATGAGAGTAGTGAGAGAAGCAGGGGAGGGGGGAGTGTGTGTCGGGGAGCTTCGAGAAGCCAGGGAGCACACAACCACTGTTCCTACTGGGTGTGGGGTCGGGGGGAGGGGGGTAGACTGTAAAGGCGAGTGTGTGTATGTGTGCGTGTGTATGTGTGTAAAGAGTGTGTCACGGGAGCTGCAGACGCCAGGGAGCAGCAAACAGTCCCTGAGCTGATCCCATTCTGGATATCTCACACAAAAAAAGAAGAAACAAAACAAAACAAAACAAAACACCAGAGTATTTGCTAAGGTGGTTGGAGAGAATACAGTAACCAAACACACCAGCCCTTAATGAGATGAGTATTCACAAAAAGAAGACGGCTTTACTTGGTTTTAAATACTAGGAACTGTTCAGTCACTCTCTTGAACATTAAGGAGTCCTTTGAACAACCAGGAGGATGTGGAGAAGAGGAGTAAAGAGGGGCTATTAAGCATCAAAGCGAAGAGTCTGGGGAAAAAGCTTGAAATCTCATGATAAATAAGAGGGGGGAAAAAAGCCTGAAAGATCTATGGGAACAAATGCATGTGTGATATTCTCATTTATATTAATTGCCATCATAATTTCTTCTATGGTTCAAATTGATTAATTCAAACTTCTTTTCCCCTGAGCCCATCAACTAATAAACAGTCCCTATGGACATATTCTCTTTTGAGGAAACTATTAAACACACAGCTCCATAAATGTATCACATGGAAAATTACCTCCTCTAAGGAGCTAGCTACGTAAAAGGTGTGACAGGCAAAAACACAGAACATTTGTCATTCCCATTAGCAATATTAGTGCTAATGGGAAAGTACATGAACAAGAACACACACCTCTTAATTTGAATGTGTTACAAATAAAGACTGGATTAGTCACAGCTACTCAGATTAGATTTTAGCACTTAACGCTGAAATCCTATATGAGGCAATGCTTATAGTGATTTTGCAGCACAATTTCAGCTATTTAATTACAGTTTTCAAACCATTTAATACCTCTTAGCACATTGAAACTAGACACGTACGCGTGTCTGTTACACGGGTCAAGATTTTAGGTGTAACTCAATTATCTGGCGTCCCTGGGAAATAAAGTGCTCCATTTAAGTGCATTTTCTATATAACTGAGGCTTATCCCTTCATGCATCCTAAATCCCTGATTACATTTGTGGCCATCTGTAAGGAAAATCTTTCTTCAGAGTATTTCATTTCCCCGTTTCCTTTATAAGCAACTGGGTGGAAAGTATAGTGAAGTGCTTTTGAGTTTTGTTTTACGGATGAATCAAGACCATCATTAAGAACACGCTATGGTCACTGCTTATGACAACAATTCTTAGATTCATAGTCATTCTTGAAGACTATACTTAAAACAAGGCACTGTACTTCTTACAGCTTCATAATGCAAGGCTAGCTCCCTGCACAGCTGCAGCTTCTGCCTAGGCAGCCACATCTACGCTCCATTCCCGAGGTCATCCTCAGCTATGCTCCACCGAGACTCTCCCTGCTGCCCAGCATGAGTACACTTCAGCTCTCAACCATGGCCTTTCTTGTCCTCTTCAAAACACCCCCTCTAAGACCATCAGCCCCTCACCGTTAGAGGTACTCCTAGGCTGCAGGACTGCAGGCTCCGCTCCACTACACAGACTTGAACTTGACATCCCATTTCTTCAACCACAACCTCCTTATTTCCTATCTTCTATCCTCCTTAACAACCTATATAATCCTCAAACCTTCCACCTTTACCAATCAATTCCCATTTCCTGGTGATGCTGGGTTCCCTATATTGCTAGAGACACCAAAACTGAGTAACTCGATCCTCTTCTTCTCAATGCCATCATGTCCCCTGCTTTTCCAACTGCTCTTCTGCCAAACACCTGGGATAGGTGTGTGATCAGAGAGGGCAGCAATCTAGTCAGGAGGCATGAGATGTTTATAACAAGTACAGGACAAGGTGAGAGACAGCTTACAACAGCTCCTGGCTCCCCACATCCAACTGTGGAATTTGTACATGGATCTGCCAATCCTCGTTAAATTGTCAAAAATAACTTTAGTATAGTTAACTACAGGGATTTAATATGAGTATAGTAATCAGAGTTTACAAAGCACTTTCACATACCTCTGAATTCTCAAAAAACACCCTCTGAGGTGCCTATGTTTCGTTGAAAGATGGGGAAACTGAGATTCAGAAAGACTGGATTGTGGCCAAAGTTATATATTTAGTGAGCAGGGGAGCTAAAGGAGGCAAATCACCCTGAGTCACCTGACTTCCTGAAATGTCCTGAATGGATCCCTATCACAATTCTAGCCCTGGCTGGGGCCACTCAGGAGGTATACACTTCTTTCTAATGAGCAAGAGAGACTGGGAGCAAGAAAAGGCAAAAGAAGAGGGAATACTCTTATATTCATTTTAAAAACTCCTTACAGTGACTAGTTTATCATCCTTGATACAGATGGGAACAAGGCTGATATAAATTATTTATGATGTGTAACAGTTTAATGGAGTATAAAATAGATTCCTTTTTTCACAGTTAGTAAAAGCTGCAGGGTTCTTAATGTTGTCATATCCAGAATGAGCCTGGATCCTACTCATCTAGACTTTTGACAGAAGCATCAATTTTCTAAATTGTTATCTAACAACTACAAGTTAAGAAAAAAGAAAATTACTCACGGTGCTAATAATTGCGATTCTCTGAAGATACTAAAGAACCCACTATAATTTCACATCATTGAATTCTGTGGCTTTATACATCACAAGAATTTTCAGACAGTTTCTCCTGTGTGTTTTTTCTTATTAAAAGAAGATATACTGAAGAACTAAAAATGATACGATGGGATCTAGACCAGTATTATAGACTTGAAAATGCTGTATGACAACATCCATAAAACATGAAGAGAGAAAAATATATGACATACATGTCCTCTGAAAAACCAAACAAGTAATTCTCTTTGTTCATGATGAAAACAGGAAGAGTAATCTAAATGAAGTTCATAGGTGAACTTCAATAAAAAAAAAACTCATGTTATTTATTAATAGCAAAATCCACATTACATGTGTTATCTACCACTGGGCACCTGATTGGCTGCAAGGGTTACAAAGCATCCAACCATGCAAGAGTAATAAAGGATCTGAGAGCAAATAGAGAGAAGGGACTCAAGCAAACAATGAGAAAAGGAGACAGGATAAGGAATAAGCATGAATAGATGCTTTAAAGAATAAACTACCTGGTATCTAAAGTAATATTAAAGCACAAAAATTTCTATTTACACATACATTCCAAATACTGTATAATGGTAGCGCAATGCACAAAGAATAACCAAAGGGCTTGAGTGTTAAAATGCTTAATGAAAAGAGACTAATGTTCATTTTGAAGAACAGATGTATAATATCAATAAAGAAATTTTGAAAATTAATGGTAATCACTGGGGAACTGCCTTGACAAACATTTTTTAAAGTGTAAATCTGTTGATACAATAATTTAAATAGTGTGGCATTGGTTCAAGAATTGGTAAATATACCAAATGAACAGAATTCAAGTACCAGAAACAGCCTTAACTCTACAACAGAACGTGGTATAAAAGAAACCCAAAGTACCTCAAAGGAGAATGGATAAATTATTTATTTAAAAAAACAATACTGCAAAACTTTCTAGAAAAACCTAGTGTGATACCATATGCCAAAATAAATACAAGATTGAATAAAAATCTCATTGTTAAGAAGTTGAAAACACAAAAAGTAGAAATAAAACTATTTAAATAAATCTTACAGACAAACCTCCCTAGCATATAATTACTCTAAAAAGAAAAGACTGATAGATTTGACAATCTACAGATTAAAACATAAAAATATTTTAAAATACTAGAAAATGAAAAAAGGTGAATGAAAATGAAAGAGCAATTCAAATTAACAGCGTGTGTGTGTGTCTGTCTCTCTGTCTCTCTCTCTCCACCCTCCCATATCTAAGAACAACAAATAAAAATGAGATCCTCTGTTTCATTTCCAAGTTGATAAATGATCGAAGAAATTATAATGCTGGTTAGTGGGCAGGAAATGAGGCTACTATGAGTATGAATTGGTACAAACCTTCTGGAGAGAAATTGAGTGTGTGTGTTTAAGACAAAAACATTAAAACATACCCTTACATCAAACACACTTGCTTCTAGAAATTTACTGAAAAAACAGAAAATACATCATGGATCTCAGCAAAGATTTAGCCAAGCGGAATATTCTTCTTTATAGCTTTGTTGATAATACTGAAAAAACAAAATAGAAACAACATAAATACCCAAAAATAGGGACGTGGTTAAATATCCAAACGATACTATATCCACAACAAGACTGCTATAGAAGAGTATTAATAATACAGAAAAAATATTCACAACATATTGTTTCATTAAAGGTTTTAAATTAGTAGTACAAAATGAGCCCAAACTTGTACTCCTCTACCCTACCTATAAAATCCCAAAAAGTGTGTGTGTGCGTGCACGTATGTATGTACATCTGTATATATAATGGTAAAAAAAATGAGACTCATACATAAAATATTAACAGTAGTCATCAGGAGTGGTAGGATTATAGATGTTTTATTTTTTCAATACTACTAGTATAAATTTTTCTACAACAATCGTGGTTTTCTTTTATTTTAATATAATTGTCTATATGATACATAACTTTTTCCAAGAAGGAAACCTACTCTAGACTTCTTCATTGCTCTCATTCCTTATCAGTGCATAAAGAACTTCTTCAGTGACTTTATAGGCAGTCACCATAACTGAATTCTCTTAGCTTGTAAAAATTTGCCAGTTGATTATCTTGGTTTTCCAGGTACGCAGTCTGCAAATAATGGAAATTTTACCTCCTCCTTTCCCTGTTTTTCCCTCCATTTTTTTCTCTTATCTAATAGTCTTGGTTAAAACCTCCAGACTGATATAAATAATGGACATCCTCTGTTCTGACGTTAATAGAAATGCTTCTTTTAAATTACCATTAAGAATCAAGATTACTTTGGGGGTTTCCTTTTTCTTTTTTTAATCGACTTTTAAAAAGACTCATCTTGGGACTTCCCTGGTGGCGCAGTGGTTAAGAATCTGCCTGCCAATGCAGGGAACACAGGTTCGAGCCCTGGTCTGTGAAGATCCCACATGCAACTACCAAGCCTGCACTCTAGAGCCCGTGTGCCACAACTACTGTGCCGGCACACCACAACTAGTGAAGCCCACACGCCTACAGCCTGTGCTCCGCAACAAGAGAAGCCACAGCAACGAGAAACCCATGCACTGCGATGAAGAGTAGCCCCCGCTCGCCACAACTAGAGAAAGCCCGCATGCAGCAACAAAGACCCAACGCAGCCAACAATAAATAAAATTAAATCCTTAAAAATAAATAAAAATTAAAAATAAAAATAAATAAAAAGTTTCATCTTAAGATAGTGCTGCCTAAAACTAAAAGGATTAAAATATATGCAAAATGTAAAAATAATCTGAAATACTACTCTTCAAATAAGGCTTGGTACTCCAGAACTCTGTTTTTTTGTGGTAAAGGAATATAACCCAATAGATTAAATCTCTTCAGCACTGTGTGTATATTTATACACATACATACACATCTCTACACACACACCCCTCCCAATGGACTGCCAAGCATCAAAATGAATTTCTATTCTCTACTAAACAGTTAAAATAATTTCTATGTGATTAAATGATCCCAAACTACTTTACTTTTAAAACTGATATATAGGAAGAAAAGGGGAAAGACCAAAAGAAAACACATGCAAAAGCAAGCTGGAAAGATAACATTAACATAAAGAGTAAGCAATCATTTGTGTAATTCTCACTTAAGCAAACTCAACTTGCATTAATAAAATTTTGTTTTATAAAAACTTTTTAAAAAGACAGTCTACTGAAATAAATACTGAAGATCAACTAAAATGTAGACCACTGGCATGAGGCACACGAAAAGTGCGCATAAGATTTTCTGGTTTGAAAACAACACCACGATCTGCACCAAGAAACACCAGTTAGCAATTATACTAATAAACACTGGCATAATCTTCAGAGGGCAGATTTACAAAGGTCATATAAACATTTTTACAGAAAATGATAAACAGAACCATCTGCATGCACACACTGCCCAAACATCCATTTATAATAAATATAAACTGGATCAAAAACCAGATACGTTATTATTATATCCAACATTTTTAAAAAATCAGGTTGATGATTACTATATTTGGTCTTGATAGGAAATGCTCAGTTAACCACAGGGGAATAATTTAACTAAAATCTTAAATTGGCCTTTTTTTTTTTGGAAGAGAACAGTGAGCAATTCAAGAGCATCTCAATACCTTTGAATGTACCTGACTGGGTGAAAAACAGTGACTGCACAGAGCAGGCACTCATTAAATACCTGTAAATAAAAATCGGTCCATTTTAGAGCCCTATGTCTGGAACATCACTTAGAACTCTTCTTGCGACTGTACTCAGTATGGCTGAGAGGCTAAACTGTGTTGACACTGGACTCTCATGTCATTTGGGCCTTCATTCAATTGGGAATGACAAATATTCATTTTTTGTTACTGGTCATTGAGAGTTAACTCCAGGAATTTTTTTTTCAAAAATGATTAGTCTTATATTCTTATTTTATAAATATAAATGCAGAGTGACAACTGGCATATATCAGAGTTCCAAAGTGATATTTTAATGCAAACGTCCATCTCTACTACTGACTACAGCCTGATACATACACATTTTAACAAATGAACGGATGAATGAATAAATTCCCATTATAATTCTTTAATGAGAATATCCAAATTTTATATTTTCTTTTATTATTTGTTTTTTAATGTTCAAATCCACAGTAACTTTTATACCATCCTAAAACTTCTGCTAAGCCACTGAGTTTTATCAGCAGTCTGTTCTACCAAAAACAGTTCATGAGTCAGCATTCTCTTTTGCTGAACAAGCATTACTTTTACTCCTTCTCAAGACATGAACTAATGAGTATTTATTTATAAGACAGACCATTCTGTTAAAATACTAGAAAATCTAATGAAGATTGTTGCTTTTATGTAAAATAAAAATGCTTTTTTCAAGTAGACAAAAGGATATCCTAGCAAAATTTATTTCTTATATGTATGGCTAATCACTACAAAGAGTGCTTTAAATTTACTATGTCTTATAATAGTCAAAGGCATAATTTTATTCATCAAAAATTAAATAAAATAAACCATGTAGCACAAATAACCAGAAACAAAAGGTACTTTATCTTAATATGTAAGCACACCTTTTTGGCTTTTGTATTAATATATTTTCTTTCCTTCCTTCTTGCCTGCCTGTCTTTCAAAGCAAATTCAACAGCACTTCACTTTCTTTTAAAACTTTACACAAGAAGTTCGGGGAAAGAAAACAAAAACTCTAATGGCAGTAAGAATGCAAAATAGAAATTTCCTAAACTATAGCCTTAAAAAATGAGATACTGCTCAAGTTTAAAAGAAATACAGAAATGAGAACCACAGATTTTTTTAGTTTAATAGATATCATTGTTTTATATTTAACTGATATAGAAAGACTCAAATGTTTAATGTAATTGTTGAACACCTCAATTTATTTTTGAAAGTTATACTTTTCAAGCAATCTAAGTTGAGAGCACACTAAATAAACCACTTATTTCATGATATTATAATAATATCATTGCATTTGAAAACTGCATGGATCTACATGGATGATGTTTAAGGTAAGCATAAAAACCTTGCTGTCAATTTTCAAATGTTAAACTCCAAAAGAAAAAAATGTCAGGTAGCCAATTTATATAATTAAACATTGAGTAAAGTTTGATTTCCTCCTGTATATGTCAGTTTAATTACTGTATTTCAAATATGATATATAGATAGAAGTACAGACTCCAAAAAGAATATCACCATAAAATAAAAATGTGACAACAATCCCTCAGGCAGACACAAAACACAGACATTGTGAAAAAGAGATAGGGGCAAATACAAAAATAAGTGACTAAATAAATAATACACAAATTTTGTAATGTCATTATCAAACAATAAGATTCATTTTTTTAACCAGCATACACATCAGACTGAGAGTTCCTATTTTGGAACTTCCTTCTTAGTCAGCCTTCCAAATATTCAAGAAAATCGGTCTCATTACTTTATAGTCACTCGTTGTGTCTAAGTGAAAACGTTATTACAGTTTCATCACCCACCAGCCTTGACTCCAAATGACTTCTGGCTGTTCCCCAAAATTAAATCTATTCTCAGCTGATGAAGATTTATCACCTTGGAGGATATGCAAAGAAATGTGCTTTTTAAGGCAATTCTTGAAAGAAAGAAAATAAAAAGAGGGGAGGAAAGAGAGAGAGGAAGAAGGAGAGGGAGAGACAGAAGCAGAGAGACTTGGAGAAAGGGCAGTTCTAGGAGAATAAACACAACGGCTTCCCAAGGAGACTCCTTTAGAAGGAAGAACTTCATGCATGATTTTGGTTTATTTTTGAACAGTTCTCATTATAGTCATACTTCTACAGGCATGAATTGGTTGACAGTGGAGACTCTTTTGTGTTTATGTGACCAACAATGATAACAAATTCAAGAAGAAAAATTTTCTATAGAAAATCAGCCACTAATGTTCAAATAACATATGTGTCTACTCAACATAATATACAAATGGCTTTTTAGTGTAAGATTTTTTCCTCCATTACACAACTGACAATTGACTTTCTCACAGCTAAAGCTTTAAAATGGCAAAACAGATTTTGAAGACATCTTCTGTAATTAAAAACGGCTGCTTAGATGCTGAGAGAAAATTTCTTAAGGATAATGTTGCTTTTCACTTTTCTCTTAAAAGATTCAAATGAAACAGAAATGTGTTGAAATCAAATAATTAGAATTCCATTTGGTCCATCACCCCTTTTCAAAATTTATTTAAAGATTCTAGATTTTACTGACTTTTTTTTTTTAAACATCTTTATTGGAGTGTAATTGCTTTACAATGGTGTGTTAGTTTCTGCTTTATAACAAAGTGAATCAGCTATACATATAATCACCACAATATCAGGAAAAGAACAGCATTTGGTGTTTTTTCAAATGAATGTATGTAATCAAAAAGTCAATATGATTTATAATTGCAAAGGAGTTGTCAAGAAATGTTAAATATCTAAATGCTTTCTAAATTGGCTTTGCATCAGAAAGCTCAAATATCACTTCTGAAGACCATGTAATTTTGGCAGATTGATAACCCCTCATAATATCCATCTCACCTTTATCTGTAATAAGGGTTCTGATGTTTAGCAGGGCTCATTATCATCCTAGAGGGAGGAAAAACACATTTCCTAGCTTCCCTTGATGCTGGGTGTGGACAGGTAACTAAGGTGTGATGAAGAGAATGTGAGGGAAGGTGGTAAGTGTACCTTCCAGGACTCACTATGAAAGAGAGGAGAATATAACCCTACTTCCCCTCTTCCCCCCACTCTGTCCTGTTGTCTGAAACAAGGATGTGAAAATAAGCTTTCTTGGACCCCATGGATGAGAACTAACCATAAGCAAATACTAACATAAAGTTTAAAATTGCAACTTTTATCTTTTAACCAGCCTGCATTTATTTGTTTTAGTATAAACAGTTAATTGTTACAGAATGCAAAAATATATGACGTATCCTCCAGAAATGAATACCCTTCCCCAGTTCAGTCAACTGACTCTAAATTTTAAATAGTCCAATTTAAAAATAATTGATAACAATGAATAAATGACCTCATACAGTGTCAATATTTCAAATAAATTAAGGAAAAAACCCCCTCAGATCCTAGAGTTAATCAGACCTTTAAAAATCAAACTATTTGATTCCTAAGCACCAAGAAAAGTATACGGAAAAAACAGGGTCTCTCCCAGAAAGGTGACAGAAGTGTTGTGTACAAATTTTAATATTGGTGAAGTTACAAAAATCATTCCAGAGGAGCACAGATTACCTAAAACAACATTCGAGAAAAGAGGTTAAAGGACACACACAAGTCAGAAGCCCTGGCCATTGCAACTGTCAGCTGTATAAACTGGACTGCATCCAATTTCCTCTTAGTTCTCAATTTGGTTTTGGGAAATGGAGTAATATGCACCCTGTGACTTAACCGTACTGTTGTAGACATTTAAGTATGAAAAAATTCTTTTAAAAAAAGAATGAAAAAAGGTATGAAAAAACAGATCTAAAAAAAGCAGATGCTTTACAAATACAAGGAACTAGTATTCAAAAAGCTATGTACACATGCTAAAATACACGCTGGCTTTCATGTTTAAAAAGTAAAGAAAGTAATTTTGTTTTTTCCATATGTCTTTATAAATGCATTCATACTTAAAAATCTAATAAAGATCTCTTCTCACCTGCCCTTGACATTTCAGGAAAAAGATGGCTTAATTTGCTTCTCTGAAGATTTTCCCCTCACAACTAAATAAATAAGCAAGCCTAGTATTTACCAGTATTATGTAAAAATGACTTATACCTGACAAAACATTTTTCATCTCATAAAATGAGAAAAACATTGATTCCATGATTGATCATAAAACAGAGTATGAAAGACCACCAGTGGACAGTCCAAACACACACCAGGAGAAGGCCTTTGGTGGGGTCAACGGTGCTAAGAAACTCTACAGTTTTTTCAATTAAGATTTTATTAAGTGAGTTTTTTTAAATTAACTGTTTTAAAATGTCTGAAAAAATAATTCCCAGCTAGTACATTAAGCACTGTCAATTGTGTTAGACTATACACAGTATGTTGCTATGTGGTTTCTCGATTTTATCAAAATTACATCTGAGAGAATGAAAACCATTTGTCTACATTTAAAATTCCTCCTCTCTACAACTCAATATTTTTCCTTGATGCATTCTAAATGCCCTAGTAGAAATTATTTTGAAAAGAAACCATTAAAGGTATGCTAATGACTCTGAATTGTGACAGATGCTGTGGAAACAGGCCTGTTGGCTGAGGCACAGCACCATTAACTATCAATCATGAAGTCCTCTGGACTTGTTCATTTATTACTGCTGTGTTGCTCAAGGGGGGAGAAAAACAGCAAGAGTTTCTCTTTCTGAGGCAAAAATCATAAGCCACTCACTTATTCTAATGTCACAATCCCCACTGTTTATCTGCATGATAATTAGGAAAAACAGAAGTAGTGAAATATTGTTTCAACAACGTGACTGGAATTAAACCACTGAAAAGGCCAAGGAGAAAGTTCCACATGCTTACTGACTGGTGGGTCTCCAACATGAGACACTAACTGCAGGGGAAACAAGTCCTGTTTCCCAGAATGAACCAAGGGGTGGAATTCCCAGCCTCACAGGATGGTGCAGAGGGCAGAAGAGAGGAATTTAGAAAGAGGTGATGGAAATGCATCATTAACTCTGAGAATCTTCTGTCTACAACCTGTTAGGATTATTTGTTGATGACCCATTTTGAAGAGAAACACTGATCCAGCCACTTCTGGAATCACAAACTACAGCATTACATTTTTCCAAAGGGCCTGCGTACACACTAGCTCACTGAATCCTACCAAGAAAGCCATAAGGAAAATATCATGTTGATTTTGGAAGTGAGGAAACTGAAATCCAGACAAAAGTGAGGTGACTAGCTGAATATCAAAAGCTCATTAGCCGAAGAGTCCAGAAGTCAGGTCTTCTTTCTCTAAAGCCAGTGCTCTTTTCCCAAAGACCAAATAAGAATGAAGTGGCATTAAGGGGGAAGGGACAAGAAAGAAGGGTTGGGATAGTTTCTTTGAATCCTAACAAAAATATGAAGATTAGGACTGCATAACGTGTTTAATACAGATTTTATAATCATATAACATGGAGGAAGCGTGAAAATGTACGTAGGCACCGAGGCCTTGGCACACCAATGAACAGCCTTACTATCACTGGGCTTACACCAAAGCTGCTCCAGCTCAGCCATAAAAAGAAATGAAATTGAGTTATTTGTAGTGAGGTGGATGGACCTAGAGTCTGTCATACAGAGTGAAGTCAGAAAGAGAAAAACAAATAACCGTATGCTAACACATATATATGGAATCTAAAAAAAAAAAATGGTTCTGATGAACCTAGTGCCAGGACAGGAATAAAGACGCAGACGTAGAGAATGGACTTGAGGACACGGGGAGGGGGAAGGATAAGCTGGGACAAATAGATAGCTAGTGGGAGGGAAGCAGCTGCATAGCACAGGGAGATCAGCTCGGTGCTTTGCGACCACGTAGAGGGGTGGGATAAGAAGGGTGGGAGGGAGACGCAAGAGTGAGGGGATATGGGGATATATGTATATGCATAGCTGATTCACTTTGTTATACAGCAGAAACTAACACAACTTTGTAAAGCAATTATACTCCAATAAAGATGCAAAAAAAAGAGGGGGAGGATGCCTTGCTTTTCTCATATCCTCCATCAGTTGTTCACAATGAGGGCTGAGCAACAGATTCATGTATTTTAAAAACACACACGCCCAGGTCCCACCCTGTAAGTCCGAGTCCACCTGGGCATCTGTATTGACAGGGGACTCTGGTGGCCAGCCAACCTTGGGAACCTCCATCCTACGATCACAGCTCTTCCTTTTGCACCTGTACTCACAGTTGATAGAGAAAAGGAGGTTGGTGCAAAATTCACAGCTTAAAAGTCATCTATAGATTTTACAAGAGCAAGTGAAGGACAGGAATTGTAGCAAAGAATTAAACAATAAACAATCCTGTCCAGGAAAGTAATATCAAGGCTAAGGGATTTTTAACTACAGAAAGGAAAGCACTCAAGACAGCCCTAAATGGATGGATGAGAAGTTCACTTTCATAGAAAATATAATAAACTCGTGCCATATAGAGTTTGCTGAGCATAGGTGTCTGACAAAAAGTGTTAATACCCTAGGCTCAAGAGTTCGTACTAACAATCTGCCATTGAAGTCTAAATTATAGATTGTAGTAAAACCAAATGCTCATTATGCACAAAAAGATTCTAAGTACCCACCTTTTCAATGGGAGCTGGCCCCTAGGCACTAAGGAATAATGATAATAGGGGAGGCGGCAGTAAAATATGTACTACACCTTTAAAGAGACCTGTGAAGTGTTCTAAAGAGGTCTCTTATAGCCATCTATAAAGTCAATGTATCTATTATTTATTTATTTTAGAACCATGTGGTAATAAACTCAGTATTATATCAAGTTTCTCACTTTATTAAACCAATTAGCTGCCTACTCTCGCCAGTGAAAAGGACTGTTTAAATGACAAGTGCTTCGTTTATATATAAAAGTCATCTAGACTCCATCAAGGAAATTTGTCAGCGACACCTAGTCTTATAAAAGAACCTTATAGAGACCTCTACTCTACGGAACTTTCAGCAGCCTTACGAAGTGATTACAACCTTCTCAAATGCTTTCAGTTGAATACATTGCCAGGAGGCAGTCAGGTTTAATGAAGACTCTGAAGACACCAACCACAGCATGTAGGAACAGGGCCCTGTCACCTGCCTGTCTCAGCTGCGTTCCTCTGTCCAGACGGATTGCCCAGGAACCACAGCTCTACCACCTTCCTGATTGCTCCTGGGGGCCTCCCCATGGTCAATGCTCCACCTAACAGAACAGCCTTGCCATATGGTTGATCAGAGCAGCCCCGAATGAATCCAAGTTGCCATTATACCAAGATCTGAACTACTGGACAATCCAAAGGAGCCCCTTCACAGGCGAGTCTCCCTGGCCTCACCTCTGCCGATTCACACTGATCGTCTTCTGACAGTTATCCAGGAGGTTCCAGCAGGCCTGCTCAACTTCTGACATCTCTTGTGAACAGCATAGGAATGGAACATTCAGTAAGCATTACTGAGCTCCTACTGAGTGTAAATAAATCCCTATGTGAAAATATAAGTACAAATGACATGGTTCTTTTCTGCCTCTCCCACCCGTACAATGGAATTCACATTCTAAAATGCGAGATGAACACACACTTGACCAGAACATACTTTACTGAAACAGGGTATTAAGGTCATAACTAGGGTGACCATATGTCCTGGCTTCCGGGGAACGTCCAGGTTTATGTGTGCTGTCCCGATGTAATTAATGAATAGTGCCTCCTTTCACCTTCTCTGTTTGGATGATAAATTATAGGGTCACCCTAGTCATAAAAGTTATGAACAAAAGGTTTTAGAAATATGGAAAGGTTGTTGATCATTTATGAATTAGAAAACCAGGAAGGCTTTACAAAGATGATATTTATGCTGGGCTTTGAAATGAAGGGCAAAATTTAAATGAGGGGCTAAGAGGTGGGTGGAGAAGTAAAAGATGACATTCAGGCAAGAGGACCAGCATGAGGAGAGTAAAAGCAGCAGGGCATGGTGGTTGTCAGCCTAACTAGCTTACTTTGTAAGTGGTAGTCTATATTATGGCCACTGTAAGTTTTTTGAGAGCAAGGACTATGTTCGATCTTGTGTTTCCCTGGCTCCTGACACAGCACCCAGCACAGAGGATGTGCACAAAACCTATAGGTTATGAGAAAACCATAATTCAAAAAGAGACACGTACCACAATGTCCACTGCAGCACTACTTATAATAGCCAGGACATGGAAGCAACCTAAGTGTCCACTGACAGATGAATGGATAAAGAAGATGTGGCACATGTATACAATGGAATATTATTCAACCATAAAAAGAAACGAAACTGAGTTATTTGCAGTGAGATGGATGGACCTAGAGTCTGTCGCACAGAGTGAAGTTAAGTCAGAAAGAGAAAAACAAATACCGTATGCTAACACATATATATGGAATCTAAAAAAAAATGGTTCTGAAAAACCTAGGGGCAGGACAGGAATAAAGACACAGACGTAGAGAAGCTGGGACAAAGTGAGAGTAGCACTGACATAGATGCACTACCAAATGTAAAATAGATAGCTAGTGGGAAGCAGCCGCATAGCACAGGGAGATCAGCTCAGTGCTTTGTGACCACCTAGGGGGGTGGGCTAGGGAGGGGGGGAGGGAGACACAAGAGGGAGGGGATATGGGGATATACGTATGCATATAGCTGATTCACTTTGTTATACAGCAAAAACTAACACAACATTGTAAAGCAATTATACTCCAATAAAGATGTTATTAAAAAATTAAAAATTAAAAATAAAAACCTATAGGTTAATAATCATGTGTTGCTATTCAGCTGATGAATCAAGGTAAGCAACATTACGCCACCTTGTCATATTACACAGCTCTGCTGTTTCAAGAGGAAGACTATGGCCACAATACTAGCAATTTTCACTGGCACCAGAGTTTCAGAGCATGTATAGGAAATGGCTAGAGCTGGTAGAACCCAAATCTCTGCAGTTACACGGTCAGAGGTTAGGGTGAGACAATCACCCAGAGACAAATATTATTGAGAAGTGGTTGAGAGGTGAGAGCAAGTGACAGTGCCAACACGTGCCACTTTAGCCCTCACCTGTGCTACCTCTGGCATCTCAACAAAAAGGATGCTACCATGCTTAGAGACCAGAGGGACCCACAGCTCTGGACCCAACTGCTCATAGGGCAGAGCTCCAACATGCTACAAAGTCCTGCACAGAAAGGCCACAAGGGCAGCAGCAGTTCTTAAGAGACTGAGGTTCCCCCAGAGAGGAAGGATTTCTGCCTCCAGACTGTCGCATCTACTCCTCTCTGGGTTCACTTGCCAGCCCTCGCAATCACATGAGCCCACTCCCTAAAATAAATCAATCTTTACATATGTGTGTGTGTACGTGTATATAACACACACACGTACACACATGCGCACACACACCCGACTGGTTCTGTTTCTCTGGAGAACCCTAATACAGATTTACCGAATATTAAGCCTAATATTTGTATAGTGTTATGAAGTTTTAAAGAATGTTTTCAAAAACTTTGTCATCTCACCCAATTATCAAAATTTTTCAAACTCAAATATAAAAGTTCAAATGCCCTGAATAGTTATAAAGCAATCTATAGGTATAAGGTAGCACACACACACCAAAAAAAAAAAAAAAAAAAAAAAAAAAATCAAAAGGTTGAATTAGGGCATTAAATACTGAGTTAACTATTTTTATTCCCTTAGGGTTAACTCCCTTTCTCCCTAATCTGTAACTATTTCAGACATAGTTTCAGACAATTCCTCCTAATAAATGTAAACTCCATTAGGGCAGGGTTTTTTGTTGTTGTTGAGGATTTTTTGATGTATCCCCAGCATATAGATCACAGTGCCTAGCATACAGTAGATTCTAAATGAATAATTCCTAAATACAAATGCAAATGAAATACATACATACACAAACACACACATAGGTATATACATATGAGGGAAAAGCAAGAAGAGAAAGTTCACGCTTGCTAAATTAATGGGCACTGGTTATGATGGGCAAGCTATGTTTTAAATTACTGTAAGAGCTTTGCTATAATTCCACATAAGTACAATATAATCTTGTAATCATACAATGAGGTCTATCAATGATCATTATTCACTGTATTCGATGACCATATTGCTGCCTCTTTGTTTCAAGGTAAGAACAGAGAGAAGTCAGGGACATTGACTCACTACCTCAGTACTCATAATAGTGGCCTTGAAGATAACTGACAAATAATATGGGCCTTTCCCCCAGTATTTAAGAGAAATTATGGCATAGGCACCAGTATCACTGTCTAGGAAGCTATAACATTAATCTTTGCCCAGATACTGAAGGCTCTTAGGTGAGGAGATAGATAAGTGGTAGAACGGGCAGCTGAGAAAACTGCAATATATAAAGGAGAGACAGAAGAGCTGGTTATACAAAGATAAACATGCATCCACATCACTCTCCTGAAGAGCCATCTATCCCAAAGGCCCTCTGCATGCCTGGCTTACGATGCAGGGAGGCTGCCCATCCTCAATGAGGCTTCTAATCTCAAGCCAGTCCAAGCTTGTAGAATGATCCCTGACCTTTCTGTTCTCTGGCCTGCAATCCTTGGAGCCTATCTGGAAATCATGACTGAAGAAGATGAAAAACATCCTAGAGAAAGACTTAAGTGCTGGTCCTCACTCTGTCACTCTATCCCTAAGAGCCCTGGGCCTCTCTCTTCACAAACAGAAGAAGAGGAGGTTAGGCAGGGCGATTTCTACTGTTTCTTCAAGTTTTACCAATAAGTACAGTGACCATGCAAGATGGTTCTGCCTCCATCTACACCAAGGCTGACTGGCCTCTGAGAAAGGAGAGAGAAAGGAGCTCGAACCCAAACAGCAGACTCTGAGCAAAACTAAGAAACAGCCACAGTACTCTGACTGTGAGGCTCTCGTATCAAGGGGCATGTCCTCCAGAGCACACGCTTCTCAATTCCCTTTATTCAACGACATTTGGGAGAAGAGAGGCCCAACCTGGCACATGGCACAGGGGCTATTACTGAAAACGGCTTCGGGCCACCTGTCAAAAGGCCCCAGTGAAGAATTAATTATTTTGGTGAACTTGGTACTGCACATTTAGAAGCCTAGTTTGCTAATAGGCCTAGAAGTTTACAGAGACTTACAAATCAACTAAAAGGCCAAATTATCACTTTAAAATAAGAACCACACCTGCCAAGAACAGGCATGTGGGACGTCCAGCCAAGACATGTGCTTTCTACAGGTCATCTATGTGGAAAGCCAAATCGTAACTGGATGGTTATTCGATGAGCTTTATGACCTGAAAATGTGCTGGCATGAAACTAAGACAGCTTGCATTAAGGATCTGCACAAGAGGCAGGCGTCCACCAGGACCAGACAATTGTTAAACCAGGGCTGCGGTGGGATGGACTCAAGAATTGCTTATCTTTTTGAATCTTTTCTTTCCTTCTCTATATAAAGCTCTAACGTATTAAGTAATGACTGAAGATATCTATTTTTTTTTGCTATATATAAGTAAATTAATACTTATTCAATTCAGAGAATCAGGTAAACACAGAAATTGTTTAAAAAATATAAGGAAAAAAAGAAAGAAAGAAAAAAAAAAAAACCACAATCCTATACCAAGCTTTCTGTCTGGGCAGATATACAAATATTAAAGAGCATGCTGGCTTTTATGCTACTAAACATCATATTGTAAACTAGTCCCATGATATTAAATAATCTTTTTAAAACTTTAAAGACTGAAAAAAAATCAAGATTGACATACTGTTTCTTTAGACGTGTTAATATGTTCAATCAATGACAGGCAAGTCTTGTTCTGAAGTCACTCAGAGTATGTTTTGAACTTTATCTAAGATGACTTTTTCTCCCTTGTCTCTAAGTTACTGAAAGGAGACTCTTCCTGCACTCCACAAGCTCAGATCAGACCTCCCAAAACGAAAGTGCCCTGTCTGGTTAGAATCTTAAGGCCTTATAATAAAACTTCCACAGTGACACGGTGGCAATGTGACACACTAATACCTCATCATGGTAACTGGGAGAGGAGGAAAAGGTGTGTCCTCCTTCCCCAAATATCAACTAACATCTTTTGTGCCCAGGTAACAGGTGTGTCTATCAACAGCGGTCAAACTGAACACTCAGCACTTTTCCCCTTTAATGAGAGAGAGGGAAATAAGAATTCCAGATCAAACTGAGATGAGTGTGAGGCAATGCCAGATCAGTAAAAAGTATACTTTGGGGGAGGCATAACCTGACAATAGTGTCAAATCACATCACTACTCTGCCCACATGCAGGACGAGCTCTAAGCCCCCAAACTAGGTTATGCTCATGTGACAAACTTTTTTCAACTTCCAGCAATGTCTATACCACAAACCTGGGAAACAGCTCCCAAAGCCTTGTATCAAACTGTGGACACTTTAACAACAACCCCTTAATACACAAGCAGCCTGTTATACTTGCTTGTGTCCTGTCTTCAGTGACATGGGGACAGGAATATCTTTTGTACAGCTTCTCTAGGATGACAGACATTAATAGAAATGCATGGATGGATTTACGGCTGGCATGGATCAGTTTCCAGTTATTTTACAATTATTGATTAGGGAAGTCAAACAGACTTTGCTACTTGCCAGACAAAAAGCTAAATCTACCCTCCCCCCTTCATGAATCCTGAGAAAAAGCCAAAGAAACATGAAAACTGATGTATTCGGAAACAAAGCATGCCAAGACAAGATTATAACCAACTCAAAGCTGAGAATCAAGTGACAAACGTATCTACAGAACAGAGCCTGAGAAACTGGCAGTCTTGGCAAGTCACCCTCACTGGCAGCAGCATAACCTTTGCTGTGATCAGAACTGAAGGGAGGCTTTTTCGCTTCAAGTAAAAGATTTCTGTCAGGGTGAACATATTTTAATCCACCCCATGCATTTGACCCATGTCATTTACAAGGACAAAACCTGACTACTTCAAGAGTCTGCTTTTGCTGTGTCACTGTACAGGCCTGTGTACATGTTCCCAAGGCTCGCTGAAAAAATAAAAACTCAGAGGAGGGAGGAGAAGAGTGGGGAGGCAACGTTATACACGCAGAGCATATGCAGAGCTAAAGATACACCTTGGAAATGGTGATCTCCAAGATGGAGCAGATACATGGTGAAAATATGCTGCATTCTACAGGAGGATGTTGTTTAGAACTTGTTCTTTTTGGTGCCTTCAGGGTTAGAACGGAGCCAGTTTCTTTAAAATATATTAAGTTGTTCAAGGAGTTAAAAGAAAAAGTTTGAAGCACCAATACATTCTCCCGACCCCCACGCATGACAAGGAACATTCCAAAAATGTCACTGTCCATGGGCCGCAAATTTAACATGGGGGTTGATGTTAGGAAAGAAAGAAAAATTATGTCAGGAATGGGCAAGGTAGAGATACAATGGTCATATTAAAAATTAACAAATGATTTTTAATGAGTTAAAGAAACAAACGGGAAATAAGTGGAAAATGAAGTAAGCATTTGAAAAGACGAATCTTTGAACTTAGAGGTAGCAAAAGGGTTTACTATAACTCAGAAATTTAGGGCATTTAACACAGAAATTTAACAAAGAAATGCATTTAACAGTCATTTTTTAAAGTTATAAAGTAGATCAATTTCTGTGTCTCTTAATTTGACTGTATATATATATATATGTTAAATGATATCAATTTAAGTTTATTTTCCTAAAAATGGTCTGAGTTTTCATTCTAAGCCAATAAACACATAGTAGCCAAAAAATCCCATCTTCTTATATCCAAGAAAAGGACCCCTCTCATTTTGACCCTTTCAATATACAGTGACTGCTAACAGCATTTATACTGTGACTATGATTAAATCACTTCTACTAATCAGAATAAGTTTTCAATAACAAAAATCCAATTTAACCAAGGAAACACAGGCTTTCAACTTTATTTTTCTTTTTTTAAATGGACTGTTTTTAATAACTGAAGAAAATTAAAATAGATGTGACTCTTGGAATTGGTAACATATTCATAAAACAAAATTACTTTATGAAAAGTCAATTTATAAGTATATAAAACTTTGCATTCTCTAAGAACGCCTGTATTTATATATTTATTCATCGAGGTAACAGACTTGAAAGAAAAGTACAGTCACAACCTTGTCCTCATTTTAAACAAATGGAAACAAAAGGCATAAAGAAGAAAAACAATTTCCCTAAAATTACATGGAGTAGTACCTGGGCGCGTGGGGCGGGGGAGGTGCGGAGGGAAGGCTATTTCAGATAAAATTACTGTTCAAAAAACTCTGGAGAAAAACAGTAAAACAGTTTACTCTCTAAT
The DNA here is from genome assembly GCF_965194805.1 of Balaenoptera borealis. NCBI lineage: Eukaryota > Metazoa > Chordata > Mammalia > Artiodactyla > Balaenopteridae > Balaenoptera > Balaenoptera borealis. Next base: position 110,055,435 of record NC_138864.1, read on the forward strand.
AATTTTTAATGATACAACTTGGATGCCTGCTACATTTCAAAGACATGGAATCTACACAGATGTTGGCAAAAGCATTTAAGTTCTTTTAGTTTTGGTTCATATAAAGAAAATATCCAAAACAATTATTCCTTCACCCACAATATATAATATTAATCTATATGTCTGAATGAAACTCTTCACCTCTTTGCATCCATCCTTCTTTCATCTTTCTAAAACTCTAGCAATGACAGCAAGAATTCATTAATCGAGGTTAACACAGTACCTGTCTTGATCCTACTGTTTGCAAATCATGTTTAAAATGTTTTAAGACATGACAGCTACATAAATGCAATATATGACCCTAGAATATACCCTGTTCCAGGAGGAAAATTTGCTATAAGGAACATTACTGGAATCTTGGTTAAAAATTAAAATATTACATCAATGTTAAATTTCTTGACTTTGACAACTGTACTTGGTAATGTAAGAAACACACTAATTTTTAACGGGTAGAAATACTAAGGGGGCTAATTGGCATGATGTCTGCAACCCACGCTCCAATGATTCAGAAAAACGTGTGTATGTGTGCACACACACATATGCGTGTGCGTAGACTTTACAAGAAAAACCTGTGGAATATCATCACTCTGAATTTTCCCAAAGTTCAATGAAAACACAAACCACAAAACTGACTGAATCCACTGCATGAATGAAGTAGACATTGTTAACGTATATTACATTTACTCTTAAAAATTATCTACTGCAGCAAGGGACTTCCCTGGTGGCACAGTGGTTAAGAATTCACCTGCCAATTCAGGGGACACGGGTTCAAGCTGGTCCGGGAAGATCCCAGGTGCCGCGGAGCAACTAAGCCTGTGTGCCACAACTACTGAGCCTACGCTCGAGCCCGCGAGCCACAACTACTGAGCCCGCGTGCCACAACTACTGAAGCACAGGTGCCTAGAGCCCATCCTCCTCAACAAGAGAAGCCACTGCAATGAGAAGCCTGTGCACCGCAATGAAGAGTAGCCCCCGCTCTCTGCAACTAGAAAAAGCCAGCGTGCAGCAATGAAGACCCAACGCAGCCAAAAATCAAATTAATTAATTTTTAAAAAATTATAATCTACTGCAGCAAGCCTATCTCTATTCCCCTCAACAAGCATCCTGCCAGACTAATGCATCTTTATTATCCAAAGCAGAAAATAACCTAATCATCTCTTACCTGAAAAAGCTAAAATCTACCCTCCCCCCTTCATAAATCCTGAGAAAAAGCCAAAGAAACATGAAAACTGATGTATTCGGAAACAAAGCATGCCAAGACAAGATTACATTGAAATAAAAAGTAACATTGCACATAAAAAAAGGAAAAAAGGAAAGTTTCTGCCTTTATACTTCGGTGTTCTGAGGGCAAGGGAATGAATAACTGCTATAAACCAGGTCCTTTTGTATCTCTATCAACCTCTCCCAAAATAGAACAGACCATAACAAACTTTGTTTTAATAAGTCCACTCAAAATAGACTTTATAAAAGTATACAGTTAACACTTCATTATTCTTTGCAATGTAGAGATTCACACGAGAGAATTTTTTTGGAATACTGAAATTTACCTTAAGTGCCAAAAGCTTTTTCAATTCACAACAGTTTAGATGGAAACTTTAGTTCTAATATGTATTACTACATTCCTTGCTTTTAAACAGGTTATTCTTAGCCCCTGACAGTGTTATGATTATGAATACATTATTTCACTAGGCAGTAACACACGAGGCCTATGAGAGTGGCCAGGGCTGCCTGCCTCTATGGTGAGTAGGCCCATCACGCTATGATGTTTTGTAGTCCTGTGTATCCTCATCATATGTGTGATTTTTGGGTGCCTGTTTTTGTTTATGTCTGTGGTAATTTCTGCTTTGTCCATGTGCCTGTGCCTAAAAGCCCCTCACCCTTTCTAATACAGTGGGCCCAATCCACCACAGGCTAAAAACATAATAATAACTAAATTTGCTAAATTGTGTGCCAAATAACATCACCTAGGCAGTAGGGATCCAATTTGTAGCTCTGGCTCTATCTTTGTGCAAACTTTGGGTTTACAATCTTTTTGAAACAGAAATAATAGATGTCCTACCCATATCAAACATTTATTAACACCAAGTAAGCTGCTGGACTTGAAAGCTCTTAGTTAAAGGAGGAATACTAGAAACAAGTACCAACTGTTTTTGTTGTGATGCTGGTTATTAATATAGGCCATGAGCATTATGGCACTACCTAGAAACACTCTGTGACTCATTTCGATTTCGGAGTTATGATTCCAGGCCATCAGCTAGCTGTGTTCCTGAGATCAGATAGACTAAGGAAACTGTAAAAGGATCAACATTTAATGTCTAAGCAGAAAATGTATACAAATAGGTTTATAATAATCTCCAATAAAACTGGCCCTGTGACACTGATTGGTGTTCTTTCTTATCAAGAGAATATTCAACACAAATCTGGAATTAAATTTACAGTCACTGTTTTAAGCAGGCAGAGGAAATTTAAACACACAGCTAAGTACAGAACCTTGCAACCACTTGTCGTAAAAGATGGACGAACAGGGAGAAGTTTGCTAGAAAACTCCTCTAAACTTTTAATCTCATCAACAAATTTCTATGACAATGAAGACATCTGATAAGTTTACCACAAGTAATCATAAATTATTGGTGCTGATCATTCCATTTTATTTTTTTGAAAACAGCTTGGTGGCTGAGTAAATCATATTCTGCCTGGGGCTATGTAGCTTACCTCGCATTATTTCAGAATCATCTAAAATGACTCATTTTTCTATTAAAATGATGAATGAGCTAAATGAGGTATGTAATAAATACTGCAGGTTTGTAAACAGATTCCTGCTCTCTGGAGAATGGAGGCCTTACTTCATTTGGTAATTCTGCCCCTTGGTATTTTCAGAAGAAGTCATCCTTAAAATATAGTTAGTAAAGAAAATCGTGGAGAGAGTCACATTGGAACAAAATGTTGAATGTCTTTATGGTGAAGGGAATAACCCCAGGCTACATGACAATAAGCCCTCCCACCCCCCAAAGCAGGGCACAGTTCAAAACATCAAGAAACACAGGAAGAACATAACTCAATCCCATTTAGGAATCATATCTAAGCAACAAAAGCAGGGATACCTAAAAGAAATAAATACAGAGCTGCTCAAGGATGTTCTTCAGCACTGTGAAGAATTTAATGTCCAATAAACAAAAATGAAGCAGACCTCACTGCACATGGTATGTCACCTAGTAAACATTACTGCTCTTCAATTTACTACTGAATTCACTAAACTAGAGGTCCACGCACCACAGGCTGAAAGCAATTCTCCAAGGCTATATCAAAACTGACAGTTCTGGGACCTCCCCAGTGGCGTAGTGGTTGAGAATCTGCCCGCCAATGCAGGGGACACAGGTTCGAGCCCTGGTCCAGGAAGATCCCACATGCCGCGGAGCAACTAAGCCCGTGAGCCACAACTACTGAGCCCGTGTGCCACAACTACTGAAGCCCGCGTGCCTAGAGCCCGTGCTCTGCAACGGGAGAAGCCACTGCAATGAGAAGCCCGTGCACCGCCACGAAGGAAAGCCCCCACTCACCACAACTGGAGAAAGCCCGCGCGCAGCAACGAAGACCCAACACAGTCAAAAATAAATAAAATTAAAAACAAAAAACTGACAGTTCTGAGACTTGCCAGGGAGACAAACTGGAAAGACTGCTGTTGAACAAAAAGGAGCACGTTTGCCTTAGAGTCTCATTCAAAACATAATGTGCAAAACTCTTCTTTGGGATTTGGAAGGATTGATAGACTTCATTATGCTTCTGTTAAACTTTTAATCTGTTACAGGTTAAAGCAAACACTGAGGGCCATAATTCTTAGCCTCTTCAGTAGGAGATGAGATTATGATGTCACTTCAATAAAATTCCAAGGCCCAAATGACAGTTCATCACAGACCAGGCAGTGAAGCAAATAAGTTAACAATAAATGCCAGGGCATTATAAAGAGATGGAATTATAACCAGCCCTTTAGTACCTTAGCTACCTACGGATTTTTATTCAATGCTCTCCATACCTCACCTTGACACCCATAATGACCCAACTGATGGGATGTCAATAAGCTATTTATGGCAGGGATACAACATATGACACCACTCAACAGGTGTTGCCCTGAGCCAACTAGTTTGCAAGAAACTTGATGAATTTTTAAAGTGCATTCAGAACGACAACAGACAGCACACTCTAAGCAGAGGTGCTCTTCACAGCTGTCTTTAACTACAACTACTTGTTGGCAAGAACGTCAACAGCATTATACTCAACTCTCCTCTAACCACTTTGTCAACAGGTCACACAGACTGAGATAGTTCCTTCAAAAAAAGCAATACCAGCAAATTGCAGTCACCTCTACATTGTGTTCACTGGACAGACTCACCAACCTCGACAGTGAGATTTAATCTCCACTCTGAAAAGAACGCTCAGCCAGTCTCTCCTCCAGGCCCTTCAGTATCTGTTCAGCATGACATCAGGTTTCTCTCAGGCTATTTGGTAATGTTAAGATCCTAGGTATTCCTGCAAATCTTGATGAGGAAGGGGTTTGACTACATACGTTTGAGAAATACATTCATCTGGTTAAGATTTCGTTATACAAGCAATACTGAAATCTGCAACAGCAGTCTTATTCTTTCTGGGCTCTTAACGTAAAGATGAGGTTGGCATACTGAGACAAAACTTGTTTCTCTTTTTCTACTACTGTGGCAAACAAACATACCAGAAGCTGCCCTGCCACTCCATGGAATATTTGACTAACAGTATCTTCACAGGGCTGTATGCATTCCAGCTGACAACAGTCATGCTGCTTTAACACGCACAGGAAGTAAAGAGCACACAAGATAACAAAGTACATAAAGGGAGAAGATGGGATACGGATGCTTTGTCCTGGAAACTATAATGGCCTGCTGAATCCAAACATTTACACAGGAGGCAAAATGATGCTGTATGCCTCTGCTCCCACCTGTCTTGAGGGCCGCTGCCCTTTACATTTCCTAGTAAGATAGGAACTGAGCAAGAGACAGGAAGAACGCGCTTGCAGATGGATCCTAGGTCCCATTCTCACCAATAACATTGAGGAAAATATCTTATGCCTAAATGGCTTAAATCTCTGACATAAAGCAGAAATTCTATATTTAAATAGTCCTCGAAAGTGAAAGCTCAAAATCATTAACTTCATTTTTGGCATTCAAAGCAAATTAATATGCCATGCATGTCAGAACAATTGGGGATTTGTGTCTATAGCAAGAAAACCAGCCCAGGGCATATATAACCAGAGGGAGTGTATTAATAGAGATTATAACTGAACTACTAAATTGCACCCCAAAAATATAGCACTTTTTTTTTTTTTAATAGCTGCATTGGGTCTTCGTTGCTGTGCACGGGCTTTCGCTAGTTGCAGCGAGCGGGGGCTACTCTTCGTTGCGGTGCACAGGCTTCAAATTGCGGTGGCTTCTCTTGTTGCGGAGCACGGTCTCTAGGCATACAGGCTTCAGGAGTTGTGGCACGTGGGCTCTATAGCACAGGCTCAGTAGTTGTGGCGCACGGGTTTAGTTGCTCCGCGGCATGTGGGATCTTCCTGGACCAGGGCTCGAACCTGTGTCCCCTGCATTGGCAGGTGGTTTCTTAATCACTGCACCACCAGGGAAGTCCAAAATAGCAAACATTTTTAAAAAGGATTTTTAAGTGCCCAAGAAAAGAACCCAGGATAACCAGTGCTACACTGCAACTTCATTTACCTGGTTAATTTTAATGATACTAAAAGCCCCAAGTGATCACCCTTACCTTTCTTCAACACAGAACTTTTGAGCATGAACTACGTTGATCATTTCAAAATTACAACCCCAAGTGTATTCTTTGCCCTTGGGCAGAACCTCACTTATACTTGGGCAGCAGTGGTATTCTTATCTACTTCCTTTAATTTAGTCATTTTCCTCCAGACCCCAAATTCAAAACCTTTTTCTCTTTACCATGAAATTTCAACTGTCACAGTTTGAAGCACAAACAAAACACAGAACTGAAAAGCATACAGCACAAAATTAATCAATTCTTCTTCTCGACTGCTTCACTGGAGCATTTCAGACAAAAGGGAAACTGGGGATGAAAAGTGACATTTTGGTGAAACAGCAGCTTAAATTTGCAAAAATTGAATTTATGCATCCAATTACCCTAACTTTTTTGTGTTATTTTTTCTAAACACTATGAGGTATTACAAATTCAAAAATTATAACTTAAGTAGAAAAAAAAAATCCAAGGTACGAATGACCTTCCCCACACACCCTATACTTGACTGGAGATGGAGACTTAGGAAAAGCAACCAAATCTAATTCATCTTTGCATCCCCAGCAACTGACATCACGTAGCACATAGTAGGTGTTTTATAAATGTGTGATGAAGGGGAACACAGAAGAGGATGATCTCTGTTTCCATTCATTCCCTCTTCTATTCCATCCTTCACACTTCACTAAAGAGAGCTATCAAAATGCCTGCATCTGCCACTGCATTTCAAACCTTTGTGTGTATGTAGTTCATGGTTCTTTGGGTTGCATACATGCTCCTCATGATCTCAGCCCTGGCAACTTCTTCTGCCTCATCCCTCAACACTCCTTACCCTGTACTTCCCACTCAGCAACTCCTTGTCGTATCCCAGTGTCCCCAGGCTTCCATGCTTTTCCCTGCAATACTGTAGGTTGGACCATCCCTACTCCTCAACCATACAGGCGATTCCTACTCATATTTCAAGATTCCACTCGGGCACCACTTCCCTAGGAAATCTTTTCTCGTCTTTCCCACTTCCTCTCCTCCCATTTCTACGACCTGAGTAGTAAATTCAATTCTTCATTTATTAAATCAGCAAGCATTTATTGACTCTTTACTCTTTGCCAGGCACCGGTATACATTAGGTTCTCAAATGTGTGAATGAACGAATGCAGACAGCAATGGGTTAAATGAAAGTAAATCCCTGCTTTCACTTAAGTGAGGATTCTCACAAGGATATAAGTAGCATGGCTCTATCACAGGCTTAGCACTTTAAAAAAAAAGATCCTTTTTTTTTAATGTGGACCATTTTTAAAGTCTTTATTGAATTTGTTACAATATTGCTTCTGTTTTATGTTTTGTTTTTTGGCCTGGCTTGAAGCCACACACCCCCACATTAGAAGGCGAAGTCTTAACCACTCGACCTCCAGGGACGTCCCAGACTTAGCACTTCTCAACATTATTTTTCGTGTATCTGTCTCCCACATTGCACTAATTCCTTACAGATTTTGTCTTTTTCGTTTATGCATCCTTAGTATCCTGCACCGTGTTTTTCATACAGTAAAGCACTCAATAAAATATCGGTCCAAAAAGTGAAGGGAACTATTTCACATTTAGTTTTATAAGCTCCAGAATATTTAAGTAAATATTTCCTTAAGTAAATTGTGGCTTCAAGTTTAGCTTAAAAAAGAAAAAAATACTACACAGTTCTGTGGTTATAACTAGAAATGACTAATGTTAAACCAGCATTGTTTAATAAGACAGAAAGAGTGAATCAAAATTTTAATTGACATTTTAAAAAGAAAATATAACCGCAAAGTCAAATAAACACAACCCCTTACTCTTTAATTTTAAAAAAAAATCTAGTGACACAGCAAATATTAGATTTAGATGTAGGAGATCTCAAAGATACACAAATGTCAAGTCACATTAACTTTACAGGTTTCCTGGCTCTGTCCTTTTAATTAGTCTTCATTCTTTACAGAGTTGCTTTCCTGCTCCTAAGCCGCAATCCTTTCGTGTGAATTTTAGTTAACATTTTCATGTGGATACAGTTATCAGTAAACTGCCTCTCCAAAACCTCTGGGTAGAAAGAGCTGATGAAAATACTGGTACCAGTCAGTGAGAGGTACAGTGAGGGACTGGTATACGCTTCTTGAATCAAGAGCAGGACTCAACAGCTTCTCCAGCTAACGCAATTCTTCCAAGTGCCAACTTTTCATCTGATCCTATTTTAAAACTTCAGCAACAGGGCCATCATGACTTTGCCCTTCAAAGAGCTTCCATAAAGCTAGCTGCTACAACAACCGTGGGGAAAAAAAGCCTGGACTCACATCTAAGGAGACAGCAATCTAAATGTCAACTGTTCGTGGGCGGAGGATGGGAAGGGGGAGGAGAAGTTTTATCTCACAGCACTAACATTACATCAGTTTTGGGTTCTTTTTCCCCCTAGTTCTACTGAAAGACAGCTTTCCAATTCCTTCAAATGTGTGAAATCCAGCCTTTACTTTCTTGTTGGCTGCAATATTTGGGTACTAAATAAAGAGGAACAAATCAATGTTTGGCCATCACTCAAAAGAGTCCCACAGGGCTTCCCTGGTGGCACAGTGGTTGAGAATCTGCCTGCCAATGCAGGGGACACGGGTTCAAGCCCTGGTCTGGGAAGATCCCACATGCCACGGAGCAACTGGGCCCGTGAGCCACAACTACTGAGCCTGCACGTCTGGAGCCTGTGCTCTGCAACAAGAGAGGCCGCAATAGTGAGAGGACCACGCATTGCGATGAAGAGTGGCCCCCACTCACCGCAACTAGAGAAAGCCCTCGCACAGAAACGAAGACCCAACACAGCCAAAAATAAATTAATTAATTAATTAATTTAAAAAAAAAAAGAGTCCCACATATTAGGGTTAAGAATGGCAGCCATGGGGGTCCAGCACTCACAGCAGAACAATTCTTAGGGTGACACTCACAAGAGTCATGGGTTCTGAGGATGCCCGCTCCCACAGCTGGGGATCAAGGCACTAACAGACAACACAGACTTGAAGTCATGTTCCACAGCACATGTTATACTGGATGGTGGGATGAAGAATCTGAAACCTGGACTGTGTACGTGGCAGGTGGGGGTGGAGGAGCAGAAAGAACTTAATGCTCCCTAAACATTAACTATACGTGCAACAATGCTATTTCCTTAGTAATTTTTTCTAAGGTCTAATTATGGTAAAATACACATGATATAAAATTTACCATTGTAACCATTTAGAAGTGTTAAGTTCCAGAGTGTAAAGTACATTCACACTGGTGCACAACCAATCTCCAGAACTCTTCTCATCTCGCAAAACTGAGACTCCATACCCATTAAAAAGCTCTCCAGGTGGCTCCGCAGTGCAACGGAGAGCACATTGGACTTCCAGTGACAAAAAAGCTCTCCATTCCTCCCTCTGCTCAGCCCCTTGCAACCACCCTGCTGTCTTCCGTCTCTGAATCTGAATACTCTAGATGCCTCATATAAGGAGAGTAATACAGTATTTATCTTTTTGTGACTGGCTTATTTCACTTAGCATAATGTCCCCAAGGTTCATCTATGTTGCATTAGGTGTTCGAATTTCCTTCCTTTTTAAAGGCTGAATGACACTCCACTGTATGTATATAACACGTTTTTCTTTATACATTCATCTGTTGATGGACACTTGGACTGCTTCTACCTTTTGGCTATTATGAATAATGCTGCGATGGACAAGGGTGTACAAATATCTGTTTGAGGTCCTGCTTTTAATTCTTTTGGATAAAAACCCAGAAGAGTGGATTGCTGAATCATAGGGTGATTCTAGTTTTAATTTTTTTGAGGAACCACCATACTATTTTCCAAAGTGGCTGTACCGTTTTGCATTCCCAGAACATCCTTGCCAATACTTTTTATTGTCTGTTTTCTTTTTTTTTAAATAGTAGCCGTCCTTATGGATATGAGGTGGTTCCTTAGTGACTTTTACATTTTCTAAATTTTCTATAATATCCCTGTATTATGTTAATAATTAGAGGAAAATTCAGTGAAATACATTCAACCATTAAATGTGATCATGCAAATACATACTTACTGGTATAGAAAGACCTTTATCATATAGTCTAAATTTTTTTAATCTGAAGGTTACTGTAAGAGTTATATAAAACTATATATACTATTATCTATGTTTGGAGAAATACAAATATACATATTAATATAAATATTTTATACAGACTCAGTAATATGAAAAGGAATATAAAACAATAAACCAGAATCTTAACAGTAATTATCTCTGGATAACGGTAATCTAACTGATCTTATTATTTCTGTATTTATTTTCTGATCTTTACCCAAAGAATATGCACGTCTTCTACAATAATGAACAACAACAATAAAGGGGGTAATGTGGTAAATAAGTTGGGAGTCACCAGGTACCTACATTGCTGTAGGCAGCCATGTTGCTGTGGCCATGAACTATCATCACTTAAACGTCTGAGAATGCTCAAGCCAGGACGGGAACCTCTGAATCAGCTATAATACTATTACATAAATTCTACTTTTAGTCTCAACATGCTTTGAGGGCTCTGTTTAGCCAATATTATGATAGATGCTGAAATTCAGGAGTTCTGAGTACAGTAATTTGCCACCCATACCCTACAACCCCAGAATCAGTAAAGAAGAGACCTACAAAACAGAATATACAATGCCAGCTTCTTATGCTTAACCTGAAAACAAAAAAACAGACAAGGAAATAGAGAGGATTTATAAGGTACAAGGAAAAAATGTGCTGAAGACATACTGCTCCAACCCAACTACATTACATAATATTCTAGTTACTGTTAGTTAAGAAATTTTTTTATACTTTCACATTTCTTGTGAAAACCCTCCTTTTTTATGCCATCTCATGTGCCTGTGTGTGCATTTAATGAGTTTTTTGAAAAATCCCAATCTGCTTATCTCTCTGAACTAAAAGAACAAGACAATATATTCAAATTTAGGCCGAGAAAAGTAGAGAAAAAAATGCTTCAAAGATAAGAGGCAAAAGCAAGGGCACAAAGAAGAATGCCAACCAAGGAGTCTTCTGCCCACTAGAAACCGAGAAGCTCGCTCCACAACCATCCTCCACCATAAGCACTGCTAACACTCTCCACTCCATCCCTGGCCTTCGAACTGGGAGGCTGTAAAATACGTGGGAATGACCCTTCAACACACTGGCCTGATATGCTTTCAACTTCCTCAAAACAATCCTCAAACTTGGGAGCACAGCAGATGTCATGATTGAATTACTCAACACCTAACATCTTTAATTCTGAAATTATCCCCCATTCACAACGAATGACTTTCCTTCCACATCTCTTGGCCTCAGTTCCACTCAAGGTGTGTGTCCTCGTGATAGCGCCAACCGGTCCCTTGACTTTCCTTTCTTAGTCCATCACCTCTGCTCTGGCTTCACGGCCTACCCATTCAGCCTGGATCCTGGATTAGTCACTGAAGAAATGGATTCATTACACATTGGCTTACTTGTATCTTCTCTATTGGCGTCTGGTCATAAGTTAGCCTCTCAAAGAAAGGACCAAGGGAAAGAACAGGAGAGAAACGACTCTTTTCTTATATTGTTAATGATCCCCAGCTGCCTGAACTAGGGACATCCCCCTGAGTCTTGCATCCTAAGTTCTCCACTATATAGTCACATTTTATCTTTCCAGTGAGTTCCCAGCCATATTCCAATGAGCACTAAAGCTTCTGAGAAGTCAGAGAAGTGACATGAGGGTTTCTAGGAAGGCTAAAGTGAGGGTTGAGTAGTCAGGACCCCAGGCTTCACCCAGAACGGCTGCACTTTTATTTAACAATGGGAAGTTGTTAAATCAATCATGTTGCATGCAGAAAACACTATTGTTCAGCCATTAAAAACTACGTTTCGGTGATATAAAGAAAATGTTCACGATGCTAAACCCTATGTACAGCACTATTCAAAGTCCTCAATAGGTAACAGGCCCAGGAATAAAAACTGTCTAGAGGGAAACACCCCGGTGTAAACCGTGGTTACGTGAGAATGGTAGATTTATGGGTGCCTCTTAAATTTTCTTCTACTAATAATCATTTTTAAACATGTTTATGTAATCTATTTTTAAAATATATTTTCTTTGAAAAAATTATTTCCTTTCTTATAAAAAATGGCTCCCCTTTCTGAAGCCCAGAAAGCGACTGATCAAACCTTACTCGCCTTTGGGACTTCCCTGGCGGTCCAGTAGTTAAGACTCCGCGCTTCCAATGCAGGGGTGCGGGTTCAATCCCTGCTTGGGGAACTAAGATCCCACATGCCGCGTGGTATGGCCAAAAAAAACAAAAAAACAAACACTTTACTCACCTTTGCTGGAGACTTCCCAGGCTAACATCTGGTGGTTGCCAGGAAGGAGAGAAACAAGCTAGGCTGCTCACCCCAGAGGTTTCAAATACAATGAAACCAAAAGCAAGGGGGATGGGAGCAAGCAAACAAATCCCTTCAGGTGAGATGCCTGTGTCTCCGTGTTGATCTTTTCTTCAATAACTCTCATTACACCTGCCTTAAAGTCTTTGATGGTTAATCTTAGCAAATTGTCAGCCACTTGTAAAAGGCAAAAATAAAGAAAATCTAAGCAAAGAGAACATGAATATCATCCACACTGAAAGTTGGCAAGCTTTTCCCAAACATCAGAAGTTTCCTCGTAGACAAGACCTTTCCACTAAATCTTTAATACTCACCAGGTGCTTTGCCTTAGCACGTTCCTCCTCATTTGATATCCTCTCACGAAGAATAGCTCTGGTCAACTGCTCATTGGCAAAAGCCTTCTCTGAGTCCAGTTCTTTGCTTTGCTTTAGTCTGAAAAGACAACAAAGGTCTAACTTAGAGGGAGAAAAAGAAAGATTTTAGTAGTTGACATCATTTTTCGTAATGAAATATATTAAAGCCACAGATTTAGCAGATGAAATCATCTTGGCCTAGAATTTATCCAAAGCAGGTATATTTTCTAGTAAATCCTCAAGCAGCCTCTACCCAAGCATTTAAAATAACCGAATTCAAATACATCAAGAGGCTAATCAATCTGACTGCTGAATTAGTTTTACAAAGATCTTCTTATGTCAGCTTGAAATCTGCCCACCTAAATATCTGATCCCTGGTGCCTCCATCTGCCCTCTGGAGATAGCAGTAATACATCTAATTAAAAAGCCATCCACAAGACAAATATTTGAAGGTAACCATCATCTTCCCATCAAAACTGACTCAACTGTTCACTGAATACACGCCAGGCAATGTGCAAGGCACTGATGTCACAGTACTGACAAGGACCAGTCTCTGTCCTCATGGACCTGACATTACGGCAGGAACTAAAAACACGGTGAAGAGATCCTCCCTCCCAGCGAATGTTCCGACAATCTTTATCTGCAAAAATGGCCAGACCCTTCAAGAGCAGGGCTCCTCACTTGTGGGATGACTCCAATTTGTCCCTTAGCTCCAAACTAAATGCAACACTGCAGACATGATCCAGCAAAGTAAGACAATAGAACCTCACCTTCCAAGATTCCCACACAACACTAATTCTACTAATGAAGCATCTGATTGCATTACGTCTATCAGTAACCTCATCACACAACTAGTTCACACTAAGTTACAATCCATTAAAACCCCTCCACTGTGCATGACAAGGACAAATTACTTTGGCACCCATCTTCACCATAGTGCCCGGCACATAAAGGTATTCAGTAGTCACTGAATGAGAGTACATTTTAGTCTAATCTCATGGACAAAGATTTTCTGATTGCCTTTTCTTCTTTGAGAGCATAACCCCTCTATACCATCATAGCCCAAAGGTATAAGCAATGCTTTAAAAAGAAAAAGTAAGGACTTCTCTCCAGAGAACCTCATGTAGGCCGGGCCCGCCAGGGAACAAACAAGGCCCCTGAGAGCTCCACCTAGTTCGCAGGATAATATCCCACAGCAGGATTTGGAGTCAACAATGGCTAAACCCCAGGTGGTTGTAGCTCCTGTATTAATGCCTAAGCTGTCTGTAAACGCCCCGTGAATTTTACCCATCAAGTTATTCTAATTATACAGAATCCTATGAGGATGGTTGTGAGGATTATCCCACTTTGTCAGAATATGTTCAGGATTTTTTGAATCATCTTTCAGAGCAGCCTGGCAGTTTTGAAACTGAAATTGAACAGTTTGCGGAGACCCTGAATGGCTGGGTTACAACAGATGATGCTTTGCAAGAACTTGTGGAACTCATCTATCAACAGGCCACATCTATTCCAAATTTCTCTTCCATGGGAGCTCGCCTCTGTAATTACCTGTCCCATCATCTGACAATTAGCCCACAGAGTGGCAACTTCTGCCAATTGCTACTTCAAAGATGTTGGACTGAATATGAAGTTAAAGATCAAGCTGCAAAAGGGGATAAAGTGACTCGAAAATGATTCCACACATTTGTACTCTTTCTGGGAGAACTTTATCTTAACCTGGAGATCAAAGGAACAAATGGACAGGTTACAAGGGCAGATATTCTTCAGGTCAATCTTTGGGAGTTGCTGAATGCCCTCTTTTCTAAGCCTATGGATGACAACTTAATTGGTGCAGTAAAATTACTGAAGTTGACAGGGTGAGTTTTAGAAGATGCCTGGAAGGAAAAAGGAAAGACTGATATGGAAGAAATTATTCAGAGAATTGAAAATGTTGTCCTAGATGCAAATTGCAGCAGAGATGTAAAACAGATGCTCTGGAAGCTTGTAGAACTCCGGTCAAGTAACTGGGGTAGAGTCCATGCAACTTCAACATACAGGGAAGCAACACCTGAAAATGATCCTAATTATTTTATGAATGAGCCAACATTTTATACATCTGATAGTGTTCCTTTCACTGCAGCTGATCCAGATTACCAAGAGAAATATCAAGAGTTACTTGAAAGAGAAGACTTTTCTCCACATTATGAAGAAAATGGAACAGATTTATCTGGGGGTAGTCATACTTGGATGATACTGATGGTAAGATGGACCCAGAGGTAGAAGAAACTCATGAAAAGTCCTGTTTGGAATCAGAGCATAAGCGAAAATAGTAAAATTCAATTTCAGCATATCAATTTTATAAAGCACTTTAAGTTATGGTGATTAATTTTTTATTTTTATATAAATTTATTTATTAATTATTTATTTTTGGCTGTGTTGGGTCTTTGTTGCTTCACGTGGGCTTTCTCTACTTGCGGTGAGCGGGGGCTACTCTTCGTTGTGGTGTGCGGGCTTCTCATTGTGGTGGCTTCTCTTGTTGCAGAGCACAGGCTCTAGGCGTGAGGGCTTCAGTAGTTGTGGCACACGGGCTCAGTAGTTGTGGCTTGCAGACTCTAGAGCGCAGGCTCAGTAGTTGTGGCGCACGGGCTTAGTTGCTCTGCGGCATGTGGGATCTTCCTGGACCAGGGCTCGAACCCGTGTCCCCTGCATTGGCAGGCAGATTCTTAACCACTGCACCACCAGGGAAGTCCGGTTATGGTGATTTACCAGAACACAGGAAAAGCAAGAAAATGTGTCACACTTACACTAAATTAAGGATGTTGAGTTATGTCACTAATGTATGCAACTTTAATTTTGTTTAACACTCTCTGCCAAAATAAACTTTATTCCCTACAACTTAAAATGTGCGTGTGTGTGTGTGTGTGTGTGTGTGTGTGTGTGTGTGTGTGTGTGTGTGTATATATATATAAAATAGTTTATTATGTACAGTTAATTCCACTGTTTTGGCTGTAATAAAATCGATTTTGGAAAAGAAAAAGAAAAGAAAAATTTTTATGTTGGTATAAGTGAAATTCTGAGTGCAATCGACTTTTTAAGTGGGAATGATGAGCACCAAATTGAACTCAATACTAGTCTATCAAATTTCAGTTTTTAAAAAGATTATTGAAAAGAAATAAGAAAATAAAACTTTTGGTTATTCTCTTTAAATTGCTACATCACCTTGATACTCTGAAATTCTCACAAATCAACTCTAACAGATAAAATCACTTTGTAGAATATATTCCAAAATTATAATGCTTCCCCCCTAAAAATTAAACCTGTGTGGTTTTATGTCTTGAATAAAGATAAATAAAAGAAACAAATATACTTTTACCCAAATAAATCCTGGAGTTACATAAAAGGAAAGCAACATAAAAAACAAAGTGGTCCACATAAGGATACTGTGCGGATAACTGCTGAAGTTATCGTACCAGATTAGAAAACTAGGCAGTTATAGCATCTCTACCAGCCTATCACTTGAAAGTAAAAGACATTACCTATTTTACAAGTGAAGTGCAAACTAAAATAAAATAAAAATTACTATCATTTATGGATCACCTACTATATGCAAACACTGTGCAAACACTTTACATACATATATAAAACTAGTATGAAAATTACATTATTATTAGTTCTTGAACATAAAGTGAATTCTATACAACTAAATTTTCTCATATCTTCCACATTTGGTGTATCAAATTTTAAAGTATTGTTCATTTTAATACTACATTTTTTTCTGAGTTTACTTGCATATGGCATAAATTTCAATTACAAATGGAGTTTCTGAAGTACCTCAACTTAAAGAAATATCATAAAGTTTGGCAAGTTAATGAAAAAGAAGCAATAACATAAGCACAAAAGTCTTCAGTGTTATAAAAAATAAAGATTATTCAGCTGGCAGTACTTGGTACAGAAGCACAAACTTTGGAGTTGGATTCCTGGGTCCAAACCAAGGCTCTACCACTTACTAGCTGAGTAAATACTGTAGTTAACCTCCCTAGGTCCTGTTATTCTCATGAGTAAAATAGACTGGTGTAACACCTACCTTACAGGATTCTACATACAGAAAGCATTTAGTACAATGCCTGTAACATAATAAGCACTCAACACATTAGGTAAGTAGCAGTAATAATAATAGTACCCACTATGGGGTCAGGGATACAGAGGAAGCAGTGAGTTTCTGAAAAGAAGAAAATCTCCAAATTCACTAAATACACCATGACCACATATAGCTCTGTCCTCTCCATCTTTTTTTCCCCCAATTTTCACCAATAAGAAGTTCTGCCTTTTTTTTTTTTTTTTTTGGCTGCGTTGGGTCTTCGCTGCTGTGCGCCGGCTTTCTCTAGTTGTGGCGAGCGGGGGCTACTCTTCGTTGCGGTGCGCGGGCTTCTCATTGCGGTGGCTTCTCTTGTTGCGGAGCATGGGCTCTAGGCGTGCAGGCTTCAGTAGTTGCAGCACGTGGGCTCAGTAGTTGTGGCTCGCAGGCTCTAGAGCGCAGGCTCAGTAGTTGTGGCACATGGGTTGAGTTGCTCCACAGCACGTGGGATCTTCCCGGACCAGGGATCGAACCCACGTCCCCTGCATTGGCAAGCGGATTCTTAACCACTGCGCCACCAGGGAAGTCCCAGTTCTGCTTTATTTTTATGATCAAGGACCCCTAAAATGTAAATTGACTATAATGACTCTAGCAGTCCCATCCTTGCACCTGCTCCTTTCTTTCTTTCCCACTTGCCTCTAAGCTCCACAAGGGCGAAGACCTGGTCTGGGTTTTTTTCACTGCTATATACCCAAGTGCTTAAAACAGTGCTTGCCCCACACAGTAAGTGCTCAAAAAAGACCTGAGTAAACGCATGAATGAATGAGCGGCATATTTCCAACCACAGACAAAAATGGAAAACACGTTACAGAAAATAGAAGACTGAGGAATTTACGAAACTAGACACAAACTGAGCCCTACAAAGGCCAAGCCACCATGATGTTAAGTGTCACAAGTGTGATGATCCCAGACCATACTAACCTAAAACAGAAGGGCGTTTTACATTCCACAACATTTCAGAGCCTCTGAAATACCTAACTCTGTGTGTGGGTGTGTGTTCTACAAATCACCTTTGCAAAGTAGTTGTAGGTCATTAAATGATCTCAATGAATCCATAAAAGAGGAAGCTTATTCGAAGAAAATATTGCTATAAATGCTTTATGTGGAGGGGGGGAGAGGTGGGGAAATGAGGAATAGTGCAATTTAGACATTTCTAGTCTATTGCTTTTATTTCTGAAGGCACTGGACAAAGCTCTATTAGTTATAGAAAAAAAATTTCAGTTTTTTGAAAAATCACCTTTGCAATTTTAGAAAAAAAATTTAGAAAATTTTAGAAGAAAGTTTTGCTTTCTTTCAATACCTAATACATCTAACTATGCTTGACTCTTGGCTGAAGAGAGATTGCGAGGGGCACAAATTGACCAAACAGAAATTTTCCTTTCTTAATTCTTACAGTTACTTTCATTTATCCTTACAAATAGACCTGTACAAATTCTCAAATAGTTAGTTCTAAAGGAATAGCTGAAAATAAAACGAAAAGAAAGGTCTGTGTGTGACTGTTTATGAAACAGAATTTTGTATCTTTAAGAAGTCTGACAGTAGGGCCCAGAACAAATTATCATTACCTATCAGCAACTCAGTGGTACAATCTAATAAACCTCAGTTTTCTCAGCCCCAAAATTTGAAGGTTGAGCTTTACAGTCTAAGGTCCCTTGCAGTTAAAAGTTTTACAAACATCATATATTAAATATATTACTCTCCATTCCAAAATTTCTTGAGAAATTTAGAGTCAGGGGATAAATGAAACGAAGGAGTATTATCTCCAAATTTTCACTCAATGAGCGCTTATATTTCTAGTCTCACCCTTAGAGTTTCCAACTACTTGATTAAAAACTGTACACCTGTATAACTGATTCACTTTATTATAAAGCAGAAACTAACACACCATTGTAAAGCAATTATACTCCAATAAAGATGTTAAAAAAAACAAAACAAAACTGTACACCAGGTAGAAGTAAATGGTATTCACAAATTCATTCAGTATGTAATTATTGGTGACAGGCACTATTCTGATTACTGAGAATAAAATGGTGAGCAAAAGAGACACCTACCCTCATGAAGCTTCAACTCTGACAAATTCATTATTTTTAAAAAGTGAGGTTGCCATGAAACTATATGGGTAGGAGCTGATATCTAAACTGAAATCTAAGAAACATAAAATGGGCAACATCAGGAAGGAAAAACTGTCTCAGAGGAAACATCAGTCAGTTCCAGAGGCACTGGGCACTTACTTTCTGTAGTTAAACTTCTGTACTGCCTTTTCAGATACCAAAGGCTGGGTAACCTAGACACTGAGAGCTCTCTTCACACACACACACACACACACACACACACACACACACACACACACACACTTACCAATATACATTAGTGCGAGGCTTTGGAAGGGTCCCTGAAGCTTAAAATCACCTTTGCAATTTTAGAAACAAAAATTTAGAAAATTTTAGAAGAAAGTTCCGCTTTCTTTCAAATTATTCTGGAGGGCAGAGTTTCAGGAAAAAATGGTATAACTAATAGAGCTTTGTCCAGTGCCTTCAGAAATAAAAGCAATAGACTAGAAATGTCTAAATTGCACTATTCCTCATTTCCCCACCTCTCCCCCCCTCCACATAAAGCATTTATAGCAATATTTTCTTCGAATAAGCTTCCTCTTTTATGGATTGAGATCATTTAACGACCTACAACTACTTTGCAAAGAAAATGTGCTTGTATTCTCAGAAGCTCCCAATTCTTTTCAGAGCTTCCTCTCAGTGCCCTTGCTTTTATATTCCATCAGGCTTTTCTATTCAATGGCCATCTATGAAATACAGTGGCTGTGTGATCAACCAATTTTTCTCTTATTTTGAGCCCAATGTGATGACTCTCTTTTCTGGGCCTCTCTGAGTGCTACCGGCCTCCTTGAGTGTAGATCCAAAGCCAAGGTGTTTTGCAAACACTCCCCAAGGGAAAGAAGGGTGAAGCCCTCTTTGACAATGGAACCTCTACTTTTAAGGTCAGTGTGACGTGTAAAGAAAAAAAAAAAACGGTATGAGATAAAGTAAGTCTTTCATTATTGGGTTTCCAAAGATTTAAGAATTATCTCAAAATAAAACTAAACATACCAAGTATCTTGGAGAATACATTCTCTTTTTTTATTTACTGGCATTTCCCACTTATTATTTCAGATCTGCTGGTCTAATATTATTCTACATTAAGCCCCTGATTTAAGTTTCATTTAAATTTCCTTCTTTTAAATACATATCTCTCCTCATTTAAATTCTCTAGAGTTTTAAGCACAGAAGTAGGAGTTTAGTGTAAACTTTTCTTATTTGCATTAAGTAATTGGATAGCTTGCCTAAGCTTAATGAAACAAATACCAGTCAGCTCTGCCCTTATACCTCAAGCCCTAGCAACCTAGCTCTTGTTCTCAGTGTATTCTCAATCAGGTAAGAGATTTAAGATACACCAGCAAAATGAATTTCTAAAAACCAGTCAAATCTCCCATAATGAATATTATATTACAACATGTCCTTTAAATGGAAATAATAATAATAATAATAATAATAATAAATTACTCAAATATATTCAGTTCTCATAGATATCTGGTAATATTAATAATACCAATATTATTTTATTGAAAGAAACTAAAGCTTTTAAGAAAATGGGAAGGGTATTTTAAAGATAACTTTAGCTAGGCATTTTTTATGTATTCAACTTTGTTGTCCTCGAGGAAGGAGGCATTACTATCTTCCTTTAACATGAGAAAAACTGAGATGTGGAAAAGCACACAGGAGACATGAAACGACCTGATGTGGTTTCCAAAGCCATGATTCTTAAACCTCCTGAAGAGTAACACCACCACCACCCCAGCGGGAATCAGTTTCCATTACATTACTTACCTTTGTGGTCATATAAGGACAGTTTTTAAAAATCATATTACTCATAATTATTTTAAAAGAAGCTCACTTTTTATTTGTTTTCATTATGTCAAGTCAGAGTTTGCCAGAGTCAAATCAGCCCTTTCCCAAAGTGGTTTGGCTTTCAATGGCCCTAAATGTTTCTCTGAACCTGGCCATTCACAAACACTCAGATTTATCTTCATGTAGGCTGACACATAGGTAATGCTATACAATTCTAGCTTAGAAAATTATAATTTAATATATAAGGCCATTATATTACTGAGGGAAAGTTGATAAGAACCTCAGATAATGGGTGAGAATAAATGGGAAACTGAGATTGCTCTAGATAAAGTGATTTGAGGAAATGATTTATCTAAAATTGAACTATGACCATGACACACAGACAATATCTGCATAGTATTGCAATGTACTTGACTCAGACTGTTTCAAACACTGGAAGAGAAAAATGAGCGACTACAACCTCAAAGGTCATTTTTAACGCTAATGATGAATTTTATTTTAACGCATCATACTTTGTCAGGACATGCTGAACCAGCATTCAAAGTACTGTTTACTACTCATTTTTTAAATGGAAAAGCTGAGCCAGTAATCCAACAAACTAATTATTATACTATTAAAAATAATGACAGAACAAGTACACAGCTTTCTATCAATAAGACTTTACCAAAATAAAAGTACAAGGCAAGCTTAATAAAATTTCTCAGCTCAAATTATTTCAAATCCTGGAAGGAAATGTACATGCACTGAGATCCCAAAATAAACACATAAAAATGAATGTACATTAATATAACCATGTTACATTCACATATAATATGTATCTATATGTAACATCTATATAAGTATATAGAGATGTAATATCTATATGTATAACAGATAAAGAGTTATCATTTATTCATGCTTACTTTGTACCAGGTACAGTTCTAAGCACTCGACAGGTGTAATTCATTTAATCCTCACAAAAACCCTATCAAATTACTGTATTTCAGATGAGGAAGCTGAGGCACAGAGAAGTTAGGTAAAGCTAAGGCTTACAGAACTTGTAAGTAATTTGCCCGAGGTCACAAAGCCAGTGAGAGGTGTAGCCCGGCAGGCTGACTTTGGAGCCTGCATTCTTACAGAAGATACACCCATGAACAAACACACACAAACACATAATATATATATACTACTATAATGTAAGCCACGGGGGTAAGAACTTTGTCTTATGCACCACTGTAACCCAGACACTAAATAGTGCCTGGCTCTTGGCAGGCATTCAACAAGTATTTTTGAAAGAAATGAATAGAGTTTAATATGATGGAACACAGGTACCCTTTATATAATGGTAATTTAGAAAGAAATGGCACTGTCTTGGAACGCTGAATGACTGAAATCTAGCAAACCTACAGTAAATCAGTATTATTTAACCAGCATTAAGACCTGGTTCTGAATACAACCAAGAGGACATTTATTTTGGTCATCTATGTTTCTACATAAATATCATTTAAAATGTCATTCAGAATTTAACAATCGATGTTTCCTTCCTTTCCACAAGAACACTTTAAAAAAGTGATTAAAGCACACTAAAATTTACTCACGATCTGGGGGCATTTTCCTGCATGGCTTCAAAATGATGCCTAAGGGAAAAAAACTCAGCCCATAACCGGAAGCCTACAACTATTATGAGGGATTACCCATAGCTATAATCTTAAATGGTTCTCATCTCCCCCTTCCAGACAATCACCTCTCCTTTACACATTGCATATTACTTTGTACCTCGAGTCCCTATTTCAAGTCTCACTTGAGAACAAGTTCTACCTGTCCTGGATTTTCTCGGACCATTTTCTTATCAAATACATTCTCTTACTGCACTGAAAAAATAGATCTATATTTGAAAAGAATTCTGGTTTTAGTTCACAAGTTAACGTCACCATATCCATGGCCCACACACCCCCCTCCCTCAGGAATTCACAATTAAACTCCCCAGGAGGAAGTTACGCGACACCCCAAAGCACCCTTGTCTTGCATCTAACTAGAAGGACCTACGGCCTCTTTTTTATGTCTTAAACTGAATATTTAGAGGCATCCTAAACTACAATAATCATCTGTTTATCTTAAAGTATACATCAATTGTCAAAACATTCAAAATACAACTGAACAATGGTGGGAGCAGGGAGGCAGAGACACACACCACTGAACTGTGCCATATCAGCAGGGCTTGAAAATAAACTGTTTTATAGAAGTAGTGGAAGGAAATGCCCATGCATGACCTGTTACTACTGAAGACTTGTTTTGAAAATATCTACACCCTTCTCCCTTGCAAACATACACTGGATGGGTGCTGCAGCTGTTTATTTACTGAGGTGCTCGAGAAGGACCACAGAGTCCTCGGAGGAAAAACGAACCAGAGGTCAAATATCTCTGGGGCAAATCCCTTTCATCAGCCCAGCGGGGCAAGACAGCAACTTAAGCACTGGCCTCACCCCACGGGCCTGAGCCAGGGACAGATGACAACATGAGATGGCTGCCTCCTGAAGACAGGAAACCAGGACAACATTCCCTGGTTCAGGGCCCTGGTCTCTGAAGAAATGACAGCATCCTAGTATCCTAACATATGCAAAAGATACATCAAGCCTTTTACAGTGTTTTGCACTTATGTTTCTTTTTGTTAAAAGACACATTTTTGCCAGGACACATATTTTGAAACTGTCCTTGTTCAGTTGGTAAGTCTTGGCAAACTTTTGGCCAGAGAGAGAGAAGATATTACCATTCTCCTTTCTAAGATTTGTAGGGCAAAGAATCAATACTTTTCTTCTTTTCTATTTCAAAGGACTTTCAAGCTTGAACCAAAATGCAACCTCTCACCCTCCACCTGCATTACGCCTCTCAAACATACACAGATACACACACCACCTAACTCACTCCAATGCTTTTTATGGTAGATGCTTAAATGTTAAAGCTTAGCGGACTCCTCCATCAATCCTAAACATTTTCAAAGAAAGAATAATTACACAAAGTCCTTTATTATTTTTTAAATCAAGTAGTCTTTGAATTTTTAATCATTTTTGATTCCCATATTGAGCTGCTAATTTGACTGATGCATAAAGGTTAATGACTGCTGTCTTTATAAACTTTGGTTGTTATCATTACATAATTGTGCTTTTTTATTCTGTTTAGCGCTTACAACCTTCATTTGTACCTTTTCTCATATTTTTGTTTGGTACAGCTTTGCCAATCCATTAATTTTTTAACTTTTATTAAGATTAAAACAAATTATTTTAAGTGTATGCCACATAAATAATACATAGCTCTTGCTGTGTGTGTGCGTGTGTGTGTGTGTGCGTGTGTGTGTGTGTTAATATAATCTGGCAGCCTTGATCTTTAAATGGGTAATTGTGGCCAGGCACAATTATTAACAGTAAGAAACTGACACACCTTACTTTATTTCTTTCCTTTTATATTACGTTTACTATTAATCTTACTTTGCTGTTATTTCTTTTTACCCTTTCCTTATTTTCCCAGTTATATCAAGTTACTACACATTCTCTTCCCCTCTCAAAAAGATCTTTGGTATTTTTCTATGAGATTTGTGGTCATCCTCTTCCTGAACATTCACAAACGCTTTTTTCCCTACTATTGTTTAAAAACAAAATTCCTACTATTTTCTCAACCACCACCCTCTGCAAACTCAGTAAGATGAAATCATTTGAATACTTTGACTGCCCACCCCCAACTCTTAGCTAAGAGTTCAGTGCTTTTAAATTCATACAATTCCTAGTTTTCTCATTAAGAATTACTCTTCATTTTCAAGAATCCTTATTAGCAGCTTTATTAGATGTTCCCCGTCTACCATCCATGTATATAGTGCAAAGGTTGATTCTCGTGGGTGCTGCTTCTCCTCTCCAACTTTCCCTATTTAAGATCTGTTATAATTAATTTGTAATTTGGTTCGAGTTCTTTAAGAATCTTCCTAAGATGGACCAGCGTGTCAGATACTTAGCTGTGACTCGGCTTCACACCCCTCTTTATCGTCTGCTTTGTGAAGTGGCAGCGGGAGTCTCTAAACCCCATTTCTGGTTTGCAGCTGGGTTCCTGTTAGGCTCTGTCAATAGAGGGCGCCAGAGGGAGACCGCAGGCTGGAGGAGGGAAAAGGAACTCTCCAGTTTGCAGTCTACGCCTTGCAGCATTGCTCAGGACTCACTGCTTCAGGCTAGCAGCAGCACCTGTTCCTACAGCAGCAGTCCAATCCAGTTTGCAGTCTGCTCAAACTTGCAACCTAACTGCACCTCACTCTGGAAACACCAGCCCTGCCTCCCGGTAGGCTCCTCAAAAATCTGAGTCCAAGACCCACTGGCCTCCCCTCCTCTGGACTACAGTTCCACAGAGCCCTCCTCCAAGCATCAGTGTTTTCAATCCTGCTGCTTCCTGCCAGTGCTACCTCTGGGGTAGCTTAGAGCTGCACTGGCCAATACAGTCAACATTAGCCACACGTGGCTGTCAAGCCCATGAAATTTCATTTGTCCAAACTGAGATGTGCTGTTAGTATAAAATACATACTGGATTTTTAATATTGAGTATGAAAATAAGAATGTAGTCGGTCTAATATATTTTATAGTGATTATACGTTAAAATATAATATTTTGAATATACTGGGGAAAATAAAATCTTAGAATTTTTTTTTTGATGTGGCTACTAGAAAAATTTTAATTACATAGATGGCTCACATTACATCTCTACTGAACAGTCCTGCCTTTGAGTTGTTTTGTTGTTGTTTTGCATTAACAATTCTTGCATTAAATTCTCTCTGTATAAATAACTGATGAGTTTTGTCTCCTTAGTGGATTCTGGCTGCTGTTTACATTAATAAATTCTCCAAATCCTTGCGTATCTGTGAGTCTCTCTTTCACCCTGACAGGCACATGAGAGCTCAACACAGAATTTGGGGGTTTCAGTCCTTTCTCAGGAATCCCTAGATGTCACTCTGCCTTCTAGCTTCCAGTTTGGCAAAGAAAAAGCCTAAACCCAGACTGACCCCCTTTTCCTTTATAAATCAGTGGTTCTTTCTGTCGGGAAGCTTGTAAGATTTTCTCTTCATCCTCAGAGTTCAGAAATTCTAGCAGTGTATGACCAGGTGTGCATCTTTTCTCATCAATCCCCCTGGAATAAAGAGAGGCCTCTCAATTTGCAGACTCCAGTCTTTCTTCAGCTCAGTGAAATGTTTTTATATCATTTAATTATCACAGCTCCTCTCTCTCTTCCCTTTATTTCCACCTAGAATTTAGTCTATTTCATCAAATATACAGGGTTATTTCACCCTCATCCTTCAATATGAAATCAAGATGCCTCTTAAAATCAATGTGTCTTACCACCAACAACCAAGTGGCAATAGTTGCCAGTGCCACAAACATCAAAAGCACCATTCAAATATTTCAACAGTCCTTGCTAGAAGCAGCTTTTTTGAGTGTCTTTCTCCCTGGCTGCTGCTGCTTTTCATCTTCTACTCACCAGGGCTCAGGGCCGGCTGTCCGGTTATGTTAAGCAGAGGTGCCCGCTGAATGGTGGGAGATGAAGCAGTCTCCACCCTCTGGCCCAGTGGTATACCACCGGCTGAGACCTTTTCCGCCCCCTGTCAAGGGAACCAACAGAAAGTCTCTCTGTTCCCGTCTCCCACCCTCTACCCACCCAAACAGAGACAAATCAAAAGGTTCTCTCAGGAACATTCAAATAGACTGGGGCCAACTTGTGCTGTGCCGAAACTAACCTACTGGCTCTCACCCATCCATCAGATGCTCTACTAAGAAAAAGCACCTGCGAATTAGACTGAAATTGCAATGAGAGGACAATGGAGGTGCTTTCAAGCTTCCAACTCCCTAGAATCCTTTCCACCTTTAAAATTTCTATTAAAGTGCTCGCTTCGGCAGCACATAATACTAAAATTGGAACGATACAGAGAAGGTTAGCATGGCCCCTGCACAAGGATGACACGCAAATTCGTGAAGCGTTCCATATTTTTTCAGCTCGGTGCTTTGTGACCACCTAGAGGGGTGGGATAGGGAGGGTGGGAGGGAGGGAGACACAAGAGGGAAGAGATATGGGGACATGTGTATATGTATAACTGATTCACTTTGTTATAAAGCAGAAACTAACACACCCTTGTAAAGCAATTATACTCCAATAAAGATGTTTAAAAAAATTTCTATTAAAGCTTTTTTTCCCCACATTAAAGGGTTACAGCAAGTCCTCTACATATAAACCTAAGTTGCAAACTTTCAAAGATGCAAACGTGTGTTCCATCAACGTCAGGCATGAGTGAAACTGCAGCTTGCCCTCCGTCTCCTACTGCTGACGATCCTTCAGCTCTGCCATCTCCCCCCTCCTCTCCCTCCTGCAGTCAGTAACTCCTCTTGCCTGTTCACTCGATGCCAGCCCCTGTATGCCAGCTGTTGTACTATACTACTGTACTTTTCAAGGTACTGTACTATAAGATTAAAAATATTTTATTTTTTGTTTGTTTTTTATGTATTACTTGTGTGAAAAGTATTATAAACCTATGACAGTACAGTACTATATAGCCGATTGTGTTAGTTGGGTACCTAGGCTAACTTTGTCAGACTTACGAACAAACTGGACTTACGAACGTGCTCTTGGAATAGAACTCCTTCGTATGTAGGGGACTTATTGTACTTACAGCATTTTAGGGCAGAGTTAAGAGATTAAAAGTGCTGGATGGGGCAATCTCGGGCACTGTACATTAATTCTTATGGAAACCGTTTCCCTATTTTCGTCTCTTCACTCTAAGCTGCATTTTCCTAAAAAAGAAACCTTGTTCCTAAAAAGAAACATAGCCCCCCCAGCCCATACTGCAAGGACTATGAAGTCTTTCTAGATATATACAGGGTGAAAACTACTAATACCAGAACAGAGTCAAATAAGAGCAATTTTTACATGGGGACAGAACAACATGGTCCAGTTCTGCGCTCACGGATCATCATCAGGCATAACTGAGGGACAGGTCTTGGGGAATCAACAGATAGAAGACACCCTATATCGCAGAGCTCTGCCTTTAGTATCACACGGTAGTAAGTTCAAGATTAAACTCCATAGCAAGCACCTGTTCTATAATGCTGGTGAAATGCTCAGCCAACTGCTGTAAAGGCCAGTCTGGCTGAGAGAAGAGGGCACCCTCTTTGGAAAACTGAAGAGAAAATGAAGTTGTATGTGAAACCGAGCGATAACCCACCTCCAAGCAATTCTGCTCCCAAAACACTATTTGAAACCCACTCCAACAAAAGGATAAACAGTCAAATTTTGTATCACTGAGCACAGCCACAACTGTTATTATTAGCTAGTTAGACACAGGCTTGAGAAAAGAATCTCCGTCAGTCTCACTTCTGAATAAAGACGGCCCTATATTTTTTACTTCAACTACTCTGTAACCTCAAAAGAAATATCAAGAGTGGAAGGGGCCTTCTCCATGAGGCCAGGCTCATCTTTCTGTTAAAGTCACCTTGGTCCGCACAGGAAGCACAACAGACAGCCTCGGCTCCCACCCCGCCCACCCCGCGCTGCACTCTCCCTAGGTAACAGCGATCCACGTTCATGCCTCTCTGACACTACTCACCAGCTAAAAATCCATTCCTTGGCAGATGTTTTATTTCTAGCATTCCCTATGAAATCATGCTAAAGAAAAAACAAACTCTAATAAAAACACATTGATCTGAAAGCCACACTAAGCAGCATACTGGATCTCACTTCATTTTAATTTTCACCTTAAACATAAAATGAGATGGCAGAAACACGTATCGAAAGAGCAAATGATGTGAAATTCGGTATTATTTTACCTACTGTCACTTTACGGTAACTCCTATTCATTCCCTTGATATTTCCCATCTC
This sequence comes from Balaenoptera borealis, assembly GCF_965194805.1. Lineage (NCBI taxonomy): Eukaryota > Metazoa > Chordata > Mammalia > Artiodactyla > Balaenopteridae > Balaenoptera > Balaenoptera borealis. Next base: position 110,083,897 of record NC_138864.1, read on the forward strand.
TTACAAGTTAAATCACAGACATACCTTAAGAAGTAAGAATTACCATTCAGAACTCACATCAACGACAAAAATAAAACAAACGAATGGAGTTGCAAAACGAAAAAGCATTAAAAAGTACTTTTCAGGAATTTACTATGCACACCATAGTGTGAGGACAAGGAATCAGCCCAGGAGACAGCGGAACAGCGAGGCCTTGCTCTTGAGGAGTCTGCCAGAACACAGTTCCAGCTATTCCAACAAAAGCATTCAGGCCCATGTGGTCCTCTCATTCTCTAGTCCACTTAATTTGTTATTTTTAGTAGTGAAGGCTTTAACATATAACTTATGTCATCCAAATGAAAAAATGCATAATATTCAACTAATTATAATATAACCATTTATGGAGTACCTGCTTATGCCAGGTATTTTATTTAATTTAATCCTCACAAAAATCCCAGAGTAGTTGCTATTCACCTTTCAGAGCTGAAGAAACCAAAGCTGAGAGAAGTTAAACTGCTCAAAATCACGTAGGAAAATATGTGGTGGCATCTGTATTCTACACTTGCGACTCCAGAAACCATGTGCAAGTCACTATACGACATGGTCTTGATTGTGTGAACTAAAACGCTCAGCCAAAGCCCCCCAAAGTAAAATGTTCCATGGTCTGGTTCCATGGTTCAAATATTAATACACACGTCTAGGTTTTCCTCCCTCCCTTAACAAAGCCCTTCCTTCTTCCATCCATTTATGCAGGACACAACTCAACTGGCCCTAATGCAGTTGCAAACACAAACACAGGTACGGATATCACATGGCAACGAGTGGCTGGCTGACAGGCGATCCAGAATGTGCTTCCATGCTTTTCTTTTTCCGCTCACAGACTCCTGAGGTGAGAGAAACACTGGTACAGTGCTATTCCAAAGGTACAAATCTGCGTATAAAATTACATTAAGTGAAGAAGGATAAACTAAAGATTATAGTCACACTGAGTATGACTACAAAACACTGTGTATAACATTCTACAAAAATTCAAAGAGGCTTGTGTTAGGTCTTTCTCCCTTTAGAGTTACTACAGCTGAGAAGGTAATAAATTACTGTTTAAGTTGCTTTGCAAAGGTACCAATGCCTATGCTGAGCCCCAAAGTTAGTAGTTACAGAGGTGGCGATCCTCCCAAACCCCTTCACTAATCCGCAACGTAATTCTCAGTGAGGAGGGAAAGGAACTGCGAAGTTGGAGTGAGGATGATGGAGTGAGGAGGACGTGCGCTCACCAGGCTTTTGAAATGGACCGTTTACTATGGGGCAGCCTTTCCAGAAAACCACGATGGCGTGGAAGCAGATCAAGAGAAAGGAATTGCAGTATTAACTACAGCTAAGCACATCCTGGGCAAACTGCCTCCGCGTTACACCCATGTTTAACAACATAAGAACTTCGAAATGGCTAGGTAAACCACACCTACCTACACAAAGAAAACTATTTCCACAGTGTTAACAACCATTTCTAAATTTCAGTTATATTACAGGCCTGAGGAACTGAGGCTTTTAAATTATGCAATATTAGTCACTGACACGGTGCTCCAATCCCACGCAGCACGAACCACGTTAGCTAAACCAACAAAATGAATAATTTAACTCCCAGCCAGCAGGAATTCACTATGCCACCTTCATTATTTACCTCACAACACCCATTCCTCTCATTTTTGAAGTAACAGCTGTAGGTGTTCAAGATGAGCCCACCGGCTACTTACATAGATCCTGATCCACATATCATAGGAAAATTAATCCATCCTCTGTTCAAGGTAATCAAGGATGAAACGTCAACCTTCGCTCTTACTGGTCTTCCTCATTAAATTCTAACCCATCAAATGTCAATAATCACTAATGCATAATATAATCAATAAAGCCATACTTCAGATAAAGCTCATATGCTATGTTATTTCCACTGCACACAATGTATCTCCTCGGCAACTGTGTACTTTCACACCTTTTGCTATCTGAATTTTCCTTCTTGCGCCAGAAAAGGGATTTCTTTTCCTTTTTTAAAAAGGAACAATTTTGGACACAAAAATGCTTCTATCATTTTCCTTCCTGGGAAGAATTTTATGGCTTCTCACTGTAACTAACAGGGTTGTGAAAAGCAGCAAGAAACCAGATGTGTTCATGGCAATCCAGAACAAATTTTGTCACAGAGACCAAGACTTGAACTCAATCACTCTTTTACACTCAGCCGAATATCAAAGGTTTCCCAGTTAATCCACAGTTCACAGGAGGCCTATCTAGCTTCCATTTCGCAGAGATGATAGCCATCACGGAGATGTGAAAAACAGTCCCTGAATCAGATACTGCAGTTTTATAAGCAGCTAGAATTGTACTAACTCATATTCAACTCCTAGTTAAAATAATTTTGAGATAAATAAATACTGTCAAGGAAGAAAAATTTCAGGGATAACTATAAATTTCATTAAGATATATAGCAGATGCTACATGGAAGACGAATATTCATTCATTCCATCTGGCTTCTACTGCAATCCATTTTATCTTTACAGTGATTTCCAAATATCCCAACTTAAAATGCTTACACTGTGCAAAAATTCAATGACAACATGTCTGTGGTGCAAACAGTTTGTCATTTTTTGCTTAGTTCAACATGACTAAGTTTAATGTATTTTGACAGACTTGCATAACATCCTAAAATGTTTTGAACAATGAAGTTTAGGCCGCAATGCAATATTAATGAGTGAATAATGTTCTTGAATATAAGGTTTAATATTTAATGATTCAGAGTGTTGCCTGGATTTGATGAAGAAGAAAAATGTGGTTTGGAATCACTGCATTTATCAGGGGACCTGCGCAAAAGACTACGGACTCCAGGCAAACCTTTAACCTAAACTTTGAGCTGGGGTCTCAAGGTGTGAAATTGATGCTTCGCCAACTGAATTTCTAGTGCCTATCAGTATTCACAATATCACACCATTTATCAAGTGTCATTCACCAGAATTTTAAAATTACTAGGAACTCACATGTCTGTGTCAAGAAGTGAAAAAAAAAAAAAGGAGAGTTAGTGTAAAAATAACATTGTGTGGTCTACATTCAAATACATTTAGGAATCAAATCTGCCAGCTGCATCAACATGTCAATTTGATTATTCAGTAGCAAGTTCAGATCAAATCATGACTTATCTCCATATCTTCTATAAAGAGAAGTTCCTGATCTAAAAAATTTCACAGAGAAATTGGTTCAATGTGTCCATCCAATCCAATGATAATCTGCACCCATTATAGGACTTGCCTCATTTGCAAACAATACTATGTCTTAAAAATAAGCATAAAAAGAGCAACAAGAGCAGGTTTTACTGAAATCAGTTAAGTAATACTCAAAACCACAGAGCTAGGAAGAAAGGACTGTAAAGCCCTCCTAACTGGAATGTTAACATTACTGTGGTTTTAAAACAGAACACCAGTCCAAGGATGAAAATAATGCCCAATTTCCAACATTCATCTGCATTTACAGTTCACAACAGCCATGTCAATAATCACTAAAAAATCTAGGTTAAGATTTGACTCTGCCACATACTGAATTTCTCAATATAACCTCTCTAAGCTGCTGGATTTCTCATAGGAAGATGGGCATAGTAACACCCTATGTCACACGATTGTTATAGAATCAAATTAAATAATATTGGTAAGCACTAGGTCAAACAAAAAGCATTAATACCAATGTGAATAAACAAAGAAAAACCTGGGTAACATTTACCGAGCACCTGCAATGCTCTTGGGAAGGGCCTGCACATAACACATCACTGACATGATCACCATGGTGGTTAGATCACAAAGAACAGGCAATGGCAATCTTTGTTGCCTCATTTAGTTCCTACAATAAAGGAGGAAAATAAGCACAAAGTAACAGAAGAATCTACACAAATGTACCGGTGAAATATTTTCTCACCTAAACTTCTATTTAATGTCATATTTTGATAGTTTACAAAGTATCTTCATTTGGAAAAAAGACAAAGTAACAGTGATACTCAATGCTCTATTAATCAATTTGATGTAACATGTTTTAATCACTGATTAAAGTATTTATTGAGCATTTATTATGTGCTTAGCGTACAAAGCATTGTTTTAAAAATAAAATCAGTGATTCCACCATCAACCACAGTAACATCCCTTCCTTTATATCATGACATTTAAATAATGCTATTAAGTTCACTCTATTCCATTTTTACCAGATCAGCAATTGTATCACCAATTATTTCAAAAAGAAATAAAACTGCTTTCAAATATATACTGTTGAAAACCTGAGAAGTTTGCCAATGATAGATAATAGTCTTAGTTCACTATAAGATCTTAATTACCACCACTGTCGGGGAGAGTCCCTTTTTTCTGTTAAACCATTTAAAAGAACTGATGCTACAAATTCAATGAAAACTAATTAATTTCTCCTAAGCACCGGTCCTGATGCTCCTGCAGGTAATGATGGCATCTCTTTAAGGGAACACAGATTCAGTAATTAGACTTTTCTCAAGTGTGAATAACTGAGACAAAAAGGCAGGTATTCACTTGGTATTTTTTTACACACCCCAATCCAAAAATATATATTAAGTTACATCAGTTTTTAAGATTATTCTCTAGTTTACAATGTACTTAAGGGCAGAACAGAATGCTTAGTAAAATGACAGGAAGAATACACAAGAAACTGTTAATGATGCTTACCACTGGGGAGCAAGATGGGGTACTGGGCTTATTTTTTTTCAGTGTTGTGATGTTGACATTTTTACGCAAATACATTACGTTTGAATAAAATATGTTAGAGCAGCACTGACTATTAGAAATATAATGCAAACTAAAAACATAGTTTTAAATTTTCTAAAAGACACATCAAAAAAAGTAAAAAAGAATCAAGTCAAATTAATTTTAACAATGTGTAATATTTTATTTAGCCCAATATATCCAAAATATTGTCATTGCCACATGTAATCAATACAAATTATTAAAGAGGTATTTTATATTTTTTTCATATTGAGTTTTTGCAACCTGGTGGGTATTTTACACTTAGAGCAGATACCAATTTGGACCAACCACACTTCAACTGCTTAACAGTACAGGGCTACAAAAAGTTTCAAAGGCATATCTAGGCAGAAGTTAGGTATTTTTCTTCCTAAATTTCAAAGCAGTAAGGAGGTGCTCATTAAAAGCTTCTCTCTTATCAGTTCTCAGCTCATGGCATGCTACTCTCTCACTGTTGATTTCTTAGATCTTTATCCAACCCATACATGTTATTTACCTTCTTGGTACATAAATAAGAATTCATAAAATTACATATTTCATGTGCAATGTCACTGACTGTTTTCATTTCACGGCTTTAACTACATGAGCAGAAGTGGCTACTGCTAATCACTTGGATCTCCTTTCAGAGTATCTTTAAAAAGCCAAACACAATTACATCCCTTTCCCACATACATAACACTGAATATTCCAGCAGTGGAGACCCATGGACTTTACAGAGGGTCTCCCAGCCCTTGAAAATGATTTTCTGAGCAAGCAAAAAAAAAAAGTGAAGGCACCAATACATAAGGACAACCATCAATTTTAGAACTTATATTACCTAAAAGGAATATTTCTCAAATTAAAAGCTATGTTAACTTTTTAAAATCACTTGTTACTCTAAAAAGAAAAAAAAAAAAAAGTTCTCATTTCTCCCATTTAGCACTTTAGGAACTAGACCTGGGCACACCCTTGGAAAAAGGCAAACAATGGCTCATGCAAAAGAGAACAAGTTCATCTAGCTTCCGTTAGCTTATTTTTCCTGTATTTTCACCAATATAAAGATTTTCTATACTCCTTAGAAAGGATAAAGGCAAGAACAAATGAGAAAGGGCATTTGAAGAAAACACAATATAACTAGAGAATAACTAATTCTCTGAAATGGATGGATGGATGGATGGATAGATGGATAAGACAAACAAATTTATGGAGCATTTACTATGATTCTGTGTGAGTCACTGAGCTAACAACTTTACATGGAATATCCCATTTAATCCGCAAAATAACCCTGAAGATAACCCAAGGTGGGTGTTATTACTGTCCTCCATCTAACAGATGAGTAAACTGACCCTTGAAGAAGTTAAGTAATTACTAATGTGGTCTCCAAGCTAGTAACCCTTAAAGCTGGAATTCAAACCCAAGCAGTCTGACCTTTGAGACCTCACTCTTCACCATCATACTCTACTGCTCTTCAGTTCAAGAGAGAAAGGAGTTCTCTGTAAGAAGAAGCATTTTGTATTGAAAGTTGAATGTGTGCCAGGCACTCTATACACGTTATCTTATTTAATCTTCATTTAAAAGCAAGCTCATCAGGTAAGTATTCCTATTAACCCAATTTCATAACTAAGGAGACTGAGGTGTAGAAGGGTGAGTTACCTATTCAGGATCACAGATCATTAAGAGGCAAAGCCAGCATTCGGATCAGATCTCTACTCCAAAGACAATGTTTGGTCCTTATTTTTTTCCCCTCATAATTTAGGTGGGTTTGTAATTAGTATAATGGTAGAAATCCATGATGATTAGGCTTTCCTGCTACTAGAATAATTTTATTTGTCGTACCTAACAATTCACAAAAAGCATGCTTTATATAGAGATAACCTGGATGAAGGTAAGCACTACCAAAGAAAGACCACTCATATAAGACTACTAGAGGCTACAACACTAATTTCTAAATCATTTTTATCTTACTTTAATAGAATTAACTCAGAATGGGAGTACTATTTAAATAGGGACACATTTACAAATTTTTTCTTTTCAACTATCTACAGAACCCTCATTAAAACTGCTTTTCCATTTAACGTCACATAATAATGATGCCTCTGGAACTCTTTATATACAATACACTCACACTGGCAGTAAATGTTGCAATGATATTACCTTACCATTCATTTAAATAGTGATTGCACAAGAATGAAAATGAAAATGAGTGACACTGTTAAAAGTTTCATTATGGTTTCCAAGATGAAATGACTAAGTCACTGAAAAATAAAACACATATTTGAATTTCTAGGAGTTGCAGTATGTTCATATGCCTGGGAATGGGGTGAAAAAAGAAGTAAGCAATGAGATCAATTCAGATAGTTTTTGAAAAAATCAATTCTAAAAGCATTAAGGATCTATGTATTAAAATTAATCAAGATAATCCTCAGAAAGCAGATTCTCAAGTAAGATAAATCTTCATAGACAATATACAACATGATTTGCAGAAGACTGTTAGAACCTGAAACTCCCATTATTGCCAATTCTTAAAAATTCCTTTAAGACGCACGTTTACAGGGCTAAAGGAGTACAGAATTGGCAAACATGCTCCTAAAATAGCCAGAGACCTGTTTGCTTTTAAAGAAAAATGGGCTTCAAATGGTAAATTAACCTCTCTGAGTTTGGGTCATTCCAATGGGAAGACAAAATAAAGCATTATTTTTTAAAAGCAAAGTTAAGAATAACAAATACCACCACAGAGGGTTTTTTTTTTTTTTTAACTGTGTGAGATATATAAAACTAGTTAAGTAGGGCTTCCCTGGTGGCGCAGAGGTTGAGAGTCTGCCTGCCAATGCAGGGAACACGGGTTCGAGCCCTGGTCTGGGAAGATCCCGCATGCCGCGGAGCGACTGGGCCCGTGAGCCACAATTACTGAGCTTGCGCGTCTGGAGCCTGTGCTCCGCAACAAGAGAGGCTGCGACAGTGAGAGGCCCGCGCATCGCGATGAAGAGTGGCCCCCGCTTGCCGCAACTAGAGAAAGCCCTCGCACAGAAACGAAGACCCAACACAGCCATAAATAAATAAATAAATAAATAAATAAATAAATAAATAAATAAATAAATAAATAAATAAAATTTAAAAAAAAAACTAGTTAAGTAACTCACACAGCTCAAGAATTTAACAATTGAGGGAATGATCATTTTGTCACTGTCCTGTATATATGACAGTGAAGAGGTACCACGTGGCTGTAAAGACCAATTTCACTTCCTTCCTTACCATGAGAAGGCACTATAATCTGAAGTTCCTTGTCACGTTCAAATGTAGATAGTCTTCCGTTTTATACTTGCGGAGGCTCAGTGCTTCAACTCAAGATCTTGCCCACAGTAATCTGCCACCTTTAAGTGGCTACTCTTTGGCCCATTTGTTTTACTATTACAAAAGTACCTACTTAGCTAAAAATAGATGAATAGGGACATATGACATCATTTTTACAAATCAATTAAATCCTAGCCTTAACCCTTTTGATACTTCAAGCCACAATCACTGAAGAATCCTGATGAAAATAACTTCCATCAGAAAATCAACACTTAGAATTTTGGACCTAGAAGATACTTTAAAGATTTAATAGGAGAATTCATTTACTGCTGAGGAAAAACTATAAAACAACACCACACCCATCAATTTACATAGATACATCTATCAATCAGTCTATTCATCTGTTATGGATTGAATTGTGTCCCTCCCAAAATTAATATGTTGAAGCCCTAACCCCTATTACCTTAGAAGGTACCCTAGTGCCTTAGAAGGTTATTGACAATAATCCAAAATGATCTGACAAGTATTTATTAGGTGTCTAAACTCTCATGGCACTCACTCAGTAACAAAAAGACTACACACTCCATCCGACTAACCACTGCTAAAACTAATGAAAATACTAGCTAAATAAACAGACATAATAAGGCATGGTCACCTGGGCATAATGCAACTCAGCACTGGTTTTATTACTATACCCCCAAAATTTGCAACAATGAGACAAAAGCAGAGACTCATATTGGTAGTGAGTTAACTAGCACAATTTCTTGAAGGTAATTTGGCAACAATAATATTCTGTATAACCTTTGACCTAGTAATTTCACTTATAAAAATTTACCCTAAGGAAGTAATACTGGGTATGTGTAAATTTAATAACAAGGATATTCAAAGCAGTGTGTTCATAATAGTGACACATTTTGAACCATTTATTTGGAAGTCTCAAGGTCTTATATAAAAGTGAACTACCATGAAATTACCTATTGACAAAACATGTCCATGATACAGCTTAATGATAAAAATAAAGCAGCTCAGAAAAATAGGGACAATATGACACCACTTCTGTTATTTTCCCCCTTCATATGTATGCCTGTGTACCAAAATATTTACAACAAGTCTGTGTGAATTAGTAGGATTATGGCCATTTTCATCTTCTTTATTTTGTTTAGCTGCATATCTCTAATTTTCTATACAGTGTATGCTATCTTTGTAATTAGAAGAAACACTTCTTGTTACAATACTATCATGTGCCTTGTGATTTTTGCTTTTATCCATAGATATTCTTAGTTACTAAGAAAATACTATGGATGAGGTTATGTTAGAACACAGAAAAGCAGGCCAGGCTGCAATAAAAAATCAACTATGGGACAAGGAAAGAGAAAAAAGCAGAAACGTTCTAGAAGTAGTCAGGGCAGGGTCAGTGCTCAGAAACAATTCCCCTTATGGAGTGCCTGAGAGCCACAAGAAGGTGGGTGTCCCACAGCTGCTAACTCCAGACCCCTGCAGCATTTAAAGACTCGAAGGTAGGGGAAACTTGTAACTCTCTGGACCTCCTTAGGGACCCCGAGCTGTACCTCTGTTGAGCCCTCTCTCTGCAATGCTACAATACGTATCTCCCAATCTTCTGATTCTTTTAGTTTCTTGATTAGTTTATTTGCCCTTTCAAAATGTCCTCTAATTCATTACAGCCTTCCTGGAATTGCTGTCTGGCTTCTCAACATGTGATATCAGATGTCCCATAAACAACAGGACTATCATATTAAAGCCGTGAATTAGAGCCAAGCATCCTATTTCTCCCCAAGCCTATTAACGTGATGTTCTACAGGCAGAATCTCACTTAATTTGCCATTTACAGGATAACCTTTCCAGGTGTATCTTTCAAATCCTTCCTGCTGTTCTGAATACCTCTTAATATCTGTATGTTGGGGAAAATCATCTGAATGAGGTAAGAAAATTAATCCTGTTTTTTTCCTAATGGAAGAAAACTGGAGGAGATGAGCACACAGTGCCATCAATTCATGACTGCACAAAACTCTTAAGAGGACTGCCTTCCTAAGGGAAGTACAAACGGCCCCTCACTGTGAAAAGCAATGAATATTTCTGTCTTTGAAATGACCAGATTGGGTGGTCAGAAGGGTCAGGTACGGAGATTGCCTTTTCTTCCACATTTTGCATTAGTTATACAGTAAAAGACAACTGTCTTCAGGCACAGAACTGTCACCAAACGTTCCCAGACACGGCAGTTTAGACTACTGATGGTTTGCAGGATTAGGAAAAAAAATAAATAAATCAAAATGAAGACTCTTCTGTCTTCTACAAACGTGCAGAAAAGCAAGAAATTCTAATTCGGGGGGTGGAGGGGCAAGCCTTGTAACAGCAAGGCTAAGCATATTTTCAATAAAAGTAGATTTAAAAATCACTCTCCCACCTTTATAACATCTCTCAGTATCATACTGAGAAAGAATGATGTACGTTAAATACATAAAGATAACACTAGTCAGACATAAAAAATGCCCAAGACAAATTTAAATGACCATCATAATAAAGAATCTGTTCTTTTCTTTTTGTATTCCCCCTAGGATTCTGTCAGTAAACTAGAATAAACATGTTATTAAAAGAGAATCAATAGAAGGCTTTAAAATATACACTACCATAAAAGGTCAAGCCCTGGGATCGATTTTAATATAACATTTTTGTGCAGCTTCCCAAAGGGTTCTTTTCTAATATTGTTCTTCATTTTTCTCTCACTTTGTTCCCTGACTGGTGAATGTGTTGTTCTTGTCTGCAAAAGGCTGTCTAAGGCTGAGTTTGCTGAGTGTGTCATTCCTATGAAAAGCTGCTAGAAAATGAAAAAAAAAAAAAAAAAAAAAAAACTCAAAAAACATTTAAAGGTAGTGGAGGATAGATACAAGAGAGGATGAAGCACAAGGCAATGTTCAACTCACAGACGGTACAGGAACGCTGAAACTCAGAACAATCTGCCATCACAGGCCGCCCTGGGCTTTTGCCTCCCCTGGTACCTTGGGCGAGCACTGATTCCTGGGAGGCAGGAAGGCCAAAGAAAGCGGAATAAGTTCAGGTTTCAACTAAAAACTCTCACCACACCAGGTAATGGATGCAGATTTTCAATATACAAATCCATGTGACTCCTGGTTCCTCTTGAACTTAAAGGACCAAATGTTCAAAGGAAAAGTTGATGCCATCGACAGGATTCATGGGAACTAATCAGAGGTACAGGCTTCCTGACTTCTGTCCCAACTTTCAAGGCTCAAAGACAGATAAATCACATTCTGGTCCAGTCTCATATAAATATGAACGCATGGGCTTCCCTCATGGCACAGTGGTTAAGAATCTGCCTGCTGATGCAGGGGACACGGGTTCGAGCCCTGGTCCGGGAAGATCCCACATGCCACGGAGCAACTAAGCCCATGCGCCACAACTACTGAGCCTGTGCTCTAGAGCCCGCGAGCCACAACTACTGAGCCCGCGTGCCACAACTACTGAAGCCTATGAGCCCAGAGCCTGTGTTGCGCAACAAGAGAAGCCACCGCAATGAGAAGCCCGTGCACCGTAACGAGGAGTAGCCCCCGCTCGCCGCAGCTGGAGAAAACCCGCGTGCAGCAACAAAGACCTGATGCAGCCAAAAATAACTAACTAACTAACTAACTAAATAAATAAATAAATATGAATGCAGGGACTTCCCTGGTGGTCCAGTGGGTAAGACTCCACACTCCCAATGCAGGGGGCCGGGGTTCAAACCCTGGTCAGGGAACTAGATCCTGCATGCCTCAACAAAAATCCTGCGTGCCGCAACTAAGACCTGATGCAGCCAAAATAAACAAATATTTTTTATAAATAAATAAATATGAATGCATGACACAGTATATATTTTACATGTTCCTAGTTACAAATTCTATGTTTTTGGTTGCCAATAAAAACAGTCCAAAGCCCAGATTATATTCTCATAATGTCAGTTTTTTACTTTCAGACAACACTAAGCAACCATCTCAGGACAAGACAGAAAAATAGATTATTTCTGCCTAAGTCACCAGAAACCAGAGAAATTGTTGCCTCTGGAGTTAAAAATGCAGTCCCCCTATCAAAAAATGGACGCCAACCAAGCCTGCTAGCAGGGAAGATGTGAACTGCAGCTGCTCCCTAAGAACCAAGAAAACTTGAAGTGTTGGGAAAGAGGCGTGGGCTTGGAGTAAAAGAGAACTGGGCTTAAATCCTGAGGCTGGCTTTGGTCAGTAGCACAGCCTTGGGCCAGGGATTTAGCCTCTCCCAGTGGCATTCTGATTGTAAAATAAACCCACAGAGAGCAGAGCTACCACAGCCATTTCTCCTCAGTTGCGAGGGTGTGTGGGGGGCGGGTATCACTCAGCTTTGGGTCTGGGGGAATGTAATGCGAGGGGCATCATCTTACAGGCTACCACCTAGGCTAAGGTAGGCCTCGTCAGAAGACTCTTGGCAAGTTCGGAGCCAGTGTATACACATGTACCAGCACAGCACATGGTAAACAGTAGGCAATCATTCAATGGTAGTTGCTGTAGTCATATGATGCTCTTGCCTCTTTTTCCTTTTGGACAAAGTCTATCCCATTTTAATCTATTTACCACAACCATAAAGTACTGTTGTCATTTAGTGATGCATTCCTGTTGGCACTTACTATATGACAACGAGTTTTGCCCTCAGAGACCTTTATATTCCAGTTGGAGGAGACAGTCAATAAACAGATAAAGTGCTAAAGAAACAAGGCAGAGAAAGGACAGCTACAGTGAGAGGACAGGAAAGAGAATGACTAAATAAAGCCATCAGGGAAAGCCTCTCTGCGGGGTTATTTGAGAAGAACCCTAAATAGCAAGAGGGAGTCAGCCATGCAAAATATGAAATACAAGTATTCTAGGCAAAGAACTATGCAGGCACAAACAGGTTTGGCAGCTGCTACAGCTGAAACCTAAAATGGGAGGGTGGTAGGAGATGAGGCCCGAGTGTATAAACATAAAGGGCAGCAGAGGACCAGAAGATCAAGGGAAAGATCTGGATTTTATGCTAAATCTAATGAAATGCCATTAAAGGATTTTAAGCAAATAAACTGCGATGATTCCAAATGCATTTTTTAAAGCACACTAACACTGCTTTGTGGAGAGCAGGATCTGGGGGACAGGACTGGCTCCCTGCATGGAGACTTTACAGTAGCTCAAGTGAGAAATGACAATGACTTAGACCAGGGTTTCTCATCCACGGCACTACTGACATTTGGACGAAACAATTCTTTGCTGTGGGGGGCTGCCCTGTGTTGGAGGATGTTTAATAGCATCCCTGGCCTCTACCCACTAGACAGATGCCAGAAGCATCCTCCAAGTGGTGACAACCTTAAAGGCCCCCAGATGTGGCCAAATGACCCGTGGAGGCGGCGTTGGGGAGAGGGGGCAAAATCCCCCTCAGGTGAGAACCAGTTGGCTTAGACTAAGTAAGGAAAGAAATGGGTGAGAGTCATGAATTTGCAATATATTTTAAAAGCAGAAACATAAAGGCAAGAAGGAGGGAGCAAGAATAATCAATAATCAAAGTTCTGATGTTACTCTCAATTTGTTAGACTAAGTTTTCAGTAGTCTGAGGAAAGTGCTTTCTAAGTCAAATCTACCTGGGGCTGTACAAACAAGTTAAGTTACAGAAACTCACTTGGACAATAGTTTGGGCTCCTTTTCTTTAAGACTATAAAAACTGAATTATACAGTTGACAGGTATATTCATAAAGAAATACACAATTTCCAACATTTTAGAGCAAAATCCACAGAAATATTAACTTTCACCCACTATTTGACAGTATTTTGACAGTTGTATTTCAAAATATAGTCATGTGAATTTAAAAAAACAAAAATGCCCCAAAAATCCCTTCATTGTGAATTCTTTTCAAAACTAAATTCCTTATTTAGTGAGCTCCACAATCAAGGCAAAATTGTACTAAAACCTGAAAAACATAAATCTTCAGTAAAACACCTCAAAAGAGCCTCAGATACAGCATTCATACTAACATATAATAGGTAGCCTCCCTGTTGGACCAGAAAACAATATAGCCTCTGAGATACAGTCTAGCAGAGCGATGATGAGTGTGGCTTCAGGTTCCAGACTGCTTGGGTTCAAATCCCAACTCCTCTATTTTCTGGGTATGTGACTAGAAGCAAGTATGAATCTGTGTTTCAGCCACCTCATCTATGAAGTGAGGGTACCAGCAGATCAGAACCTGCCTCATAGGGTTGCTGTGAGGATTAAATGATCATTACGTGCAAAGTGCTTGGACCAGTGCCTGGGACAAAGAAAGCATTCAAAAACTGTTAGCTACTATTACTACTTATTATTGCTTATTATTAAATGTTACTGCTATTAGTATTACTTCTTAGGTAAAGTCTTCTTAAATAGTGTATATCATCAGATTTTAAGTCTGCTCAAGATCTGCTTATTCTGCACATAGGGAGAGGACCACACTATATGGGTGGGGAAAAAAAAACAAGCTATACAACATTATTACTTCAATCTCATTTTGTTTAAAAAACAAACTATATAAAACACTGTTAAGAATACATTTCCCTTAGGGTAAAATATGTGAATGATTTTAAGGGGGAAGAGCAGGGTAATGGAGCAGAAGGGGAAAGATGACTTTTTATGCTTGTTATGCTTGTATATTATCTGAATTTGATATATATTTCTTTTGTAATTTTTTAAAATAAATCGACATTATCCATGTTTTCAGTAGTTTGAGGAATGACCTTTCTAGATCAAACCTACCACATTCTGTAGCAATAATGAAAATTGCAGAAACTGTTGGGTAATGGTTTTTAAATTAATAGACATTTCCCATATTAAATTAGTGGTTTCAAGTGACTTTTTTGGTTTTGTTTTGATTTGGTTTGGTTTTAATCCATCAACCTATCAGGAAAGCAAAACTGTAATCTATGGATTTTTTTAAGGGATTTTTGTTTTACTCTAATAATCATTCACAAAATGGCACCAGGAAAGGAAGAATTTAAGAGAGCTATTCTAAGAAGTTGTGAAGGAACTCAAATTTAAATCATTAACTGAAACATTTACAGGATTAACCTCTATTTTTATACGTTATACTTGATGCCAAAAATCACACTAAAATCATTTCAGTGGAGTAACTTGAAAAAATTTCCAAATGAACTGGTTTAAGCCTGGAGGAGCTACATAGTGTATGTGTAAAGAAACAACTGTAAATAGTATATAACTAATAAACTGCCCCTGTGCTAGCTGCACATTACTCAGTGGAGGAATTCCATATTTGAGTTCCAAAATCACACTGTCCCAGCAGCTAGATTTTTTTCATTGATTTAAAAACATGTCAGTTTGTGGACTAAATGCGACAACATCAAAATACTCTATCACATAAAAGGCAAATAAATAGTAACAAATACTACAAACCAAAACCCAACAAGTGAAGCAACACAACCAATACAAAATAAGAAAATGAGTCCAAGTTTCTTTTAAAAAAAAAAAAAAAGGCTAAGGATGAATACAGAAGGAGAAATCCAAAATAATTTCCACTTCACGATCGTCTATTAAAGTAAGCGCTGTGCCTCTTTACTGCTTCCCGCACAGGGGAAGGGCCCGACTGCTCCAGAGAACTCTGCAGAGCGCTACTGGGCACGTGTGGGCCTCACTGACAGGAAGCAGCACTCGCCTCCAAAGTTCACGAGGCAGGGCCCCATCGGCTTCCACACACCCCGCCCCTGCTGTGCTATTAAGAAAAATGTCCCAATCTTAAGCTAACAAGAAATTCAAAGTGCCACCATCACTGAAAACGTGGACACAAACGAGCATTTAATAGTGGGTTATAGCCAACGTGAATAAAGAATATTAACTTTAAACACAAATTCTCAAAAGATTTTGGTACTAAGATAAAGGAAGTTTTAAAAATATCATCCAGAGCAGCTGCACAGACCTAATAACCAGGAGCACACAATCGAGATCATTTCTAAGAGATCTTTTATTTACTAATGGTTTAGAGGTGAAAGCCCAAGCAAATGTTTGTTACCTCTTCTCACAATTGTAAATGAAAAACTTTAAAGAGAGTATTCCCTATACGCAGAGAAAGGTAATACTGCAGGATGGTGAAGTGCATGAACTTGACAGAGACTTCAGTTCAAACCCCAGGCTCTCCACTTACCAGATATGACCTTGGGTAAGCTTCTTCTTTACCTCTCACTTTCCTCACTTATAAAGTGCAGACAGTAGAGGTGTTGTGAGGATGAAGTGAGTTAAAATATATAAAGTGCTCAGAAAATACAAGAATCCAACACCTATTATTTTCTTAATGTTTTCATTTCAGTTAGGCACATGGGTCCTGTACTCCGAAATGGTTTTCATAACATAATGTGACCCCAGTGTGTGTATTCTATGTGTATGCCATCTATGAACTGTGAAGAAAGTTTTCATCAAAGACAAATGACAGCTGCTCTGGATAAGAATGGGATGCAAAATAATATTGGTTCTCTCAAAAAAATATTTATCAGAAACTTAAGATGAGCTACTCGTTTTTAAGGGTTTTCTGCAACCAGGAAAGGGTGCGGGAGGTTTACTTAAACACGGAAATGTGCCAATGTTTAGAAATATTATAATGCTGAGATAAAATTTACATCTGAATTATAACTATGTTGCCCGCACTCCTTTACAGCTAGAGGCTCTACTGGCAAACCTGTTGAGGTCAGGAGAGGAAGAGGAGAACCCTGTGTATTTCTCCCCAGTTGAGGAGGGAACTGCCAAAGGAGGGTCTCATCCTGCTACCCTCCTCCTAACAAGGCATTCATCACCAGCAGGATCAGCAGATGGTTCCCAGAAGGCCCAGGACTGAGGGCTCAGCAGGGTAAGGCCCAGCCTACATGGACCAGTGTCCATAAGCACGGACTTCTGGACGCAAGGAAATGGACATGAGGCCACTGCCCACTCACCTTCTAAAACGGAAACTGAACTGAGTCTCTCCAACAAATGCTGTTTGGAAAAGAAAAGTTTACTCCTCACAAATGAAGTGTCCCAATGTGATTTCGAAAATTATTCTGACCAGAAGTTTCTCAAACTAAGCCCTATGCTTCCCAGGTTTCTAGGAAGGGAAAAGGTGGGGGAAATGGCTGACAGAGCTCTAAATCCCTAGTCCTAGCTATAACCAGATGGCACTTGAAGCAGTTTTGTATCAGAGTTCTGTCGGGTTTCCTTTGAATAAATGTTTACAGGGTGATGAGACACAATATGATTCTATCACCTCAGCAACAGAGTACAGGGCTCTGGGGCAGGCAGCCCAATTCAAGTCCTGCTTCCACTGCTGACGGAAAACTTTACATATGTCTACTTGAGTCATCTGTTTTTATAAAACAGTGATAACACTGACAAGAAACATTAATAGTTTATGTGAAGAATAATAAATGATTTACAGAGTATATTGCAATGTCCGCTCCCCCTGAGATTGTTCTGGGTAATGGAGAAACTTCAACAAGAACTACAACAACTACAGGACACTCAGAAACCAACTCCTAGAAACTTCCAAATGCAGAAACCAGCTTTGGCACAAATTACTTCAAACACTTGCTTCATTGAGAGAAAACACTGTAATTACTGTCAAAAGAAACATCTGAACAAGAAGTGGTTGAACATCACAGCTGCTATTACAACCGATAAAAAAAGTTACAGATTTCTACAGCATGCTTGATTGATTCTGGTTTTCCAGGTTTAATAGCCCTACATGTAAAAATAGCTTCTCAAACAGAATTCAGGGTAGGAGTCTACAACAGCATAACATCAATAGGAAAGAAAACTGGATTTGGAAAAAGTAAAGAGATGTGAATAAAACATAGACTGGATAATTCAACCTTCTGTAATTGTTGGTTAAAGAAAGCACTTGTCTCTATTAAAAATAGAAAAGTGCCACTTGAAGAAAAAAGATGAAAGTAGCAGATGGCTAAAGATTCCAATACTTAGCACATACATAGCACGTCCAGTCATCTCCCAGTGAAAAGTACTGGGTGGTTAGGATGTGACCTATTACATTCCAAACGAGTTAGGGCTTTACTTTTAAGCAGAATGGAATAGAAAAGTTAAAGGAATGAAACCACAGCAACACAACATGCATTTAAAAAAAAAAAAAAAAACAGCTTTAATGAGGTTAATAAAATAATTAATCTAATATATTGGGATTTTTATACTACAGAAGGATCTCTTATATGCCAGAGCAGATAAAGAAATATTTTCCAGATAACGCCAATCAACCATCCACTGCCCCTACTGGAGCCAGACACTGGGGAATCTGCTCACGACACAGCAGGGTACAAACTTCTGTAATCACCTTCTTTGCAAATATTTGTAAATTAGAAGTGAGATTCATGCTAACTGATCTTTTAAGGTCACTTAAAAACTACATTTTTATGATAAAAGCCACTGATAAATATTAGTGGATCAACAGAACTTGTTCCCTGAAAGTTGGTATTTTTTTTTAATTACTATATACCTAGAGATGACTTGCAGGTTGAAGGTATGTAATTTCCTAACAACTGTGTAATATGTGTCAATGACTAGAAAACAACGTTTAACACTACACTCATTTGAAACAAAGATTTATAACAAGTCTCTAGTATCTATAGTCCTTGGTTAATGTCTGATTTTTAAAAGCATAGTTTTTTTGTTTTTAACATAATGTGAAATGTATATGCATATGTATACAGAGTAGACTGTCCTTCCCAGGAGACTGTCAAGAGTTTCCAGTCCGAATGATTCATTCAATCATTCAATTGAACAAATATTTGTGAGAGTTTACCATGTGAAAGATACCACACTAGGTAGATGATTTCTTACATTATGTATTTTCAATGTGACACTAAGCCCCCCAAACACTGTTTTTCTATATTGGATTCTTTCCTCCTTCCTTTTTCAGCTTTTTCCTCCAAAGGCAAATAATATCAAATAATAAAATTAAAATGAATTATTATATATAGTGGATTTAAACAGAAGACACCATCCCTATGAATTTCACCTTTACTATGAGAAACTAAGAAGTATTGATACAAACAAGTTTTAAGCCTTTATTTGATGATATAAGTCCTTATTTGATGTGATAAATGGAAAAATAAATGGACTGTGCTATACTCTAACTTAACCACACAGCTGATAAAATTTATGACTAATTTATTAAACCAAATTATTTTGAGTCTCACAAATCTAATGTAATTGTTCAAGTAATTAAAACTGGGGTAAAATCTCAACTAACATCCACCTAAAAACAGCAAGCAAGTAATCTTGGTTGACATACAGCTAGTTACAACATCAAGTAGCTATTCCCTTTCTTCTTGGCTTCTTGAAAAAGGTTATTAAAATGGAGGCAACTTTCACTTGACTTTATAGGTATAGAGGTGAAATTCAAATGCCAAAGGTCAGAGGTCAGAAGTAGTCACATTTTTCTTGCTGTCAGAGACTGACTTTTGGAGGTAGGGCACAGGAGAGAAGTAAATCACATTTTAAAAGTCTATACTCAAACTGTAGCATATTGCATCCTTGCTATACTGGCCTGCTATAGTTGCAACACATATGGTCAGCTATAATCCAAAACACACAATAGAGTATCACAGCAAAAACAGATTGCTGGCACGGGCATTTAATTTGCTCTTGACTCTCAATACACCAAACAACTATTCCATCCATTATATGTTGTGATAAGCAAACATAGGATTCCAAATTAGATCCAACAATTTTAGTGTGTGTACTGAATTTATGTCAGTGATTTTGGAAGGCATCAAATCACTCAAGATTCTCATAAAACAGAATAAGATCTAAGATAAACTGAATTGAGATTCCATGTGTAAATGTTCTTTAGAAATAAGAATATAACCTATACAGTCATAGTGCTTACAATTAATTATGTCGTCGCTGTGGCCCTAGTAGAAACCTCCTCCTCGAAAGCAACTTTTATTAGGCCACATTTGCAAGTTAGTTTTAAAGAAGTGGAAACTCGGATATACAACAACGTCCTACTATGCAGCACAGGGAACTATATTCAATGTCCTGTGATAAACCATAATGGAAAATAATATAAAAAAGAATGTATATATGTATAACTGAATCACTTTGCTGTACAGCATAAATTAATACAACATTGTAAATCAACTATACTTCAATTTAAAAAATAAATGAAAAATAAAGAAGTGGAAACTTAAAGGAGTTCAGGTAAACTCTAAATGGCCTAATAAAGTATCTTCAGTTTAAATGATTTCTGAATGGGTTCTAAATGTGTGTGGCATGACCAGTCAGAGATGCTGTAAAAGGATTTCTGAATTAGGCAGGAGATGAGGAAGACACCCAAGAAATCATTTCCAGATAATTACCCGAAATGTGAATGGATTAAATACTCCAACCAAAAGACAATGACTGGCTGAATGAATACAAAAATAACACCCATATATATGCTATCTACAAGAGACCCACTTCAGACCAAGGGACACATACAGACTGAAAGTAAGGGGATGAAAAAAGATAATTCATGCAAATGGAAATCAAAAGAAAGCTGGAGTAGCAATACTCATATCAGATAAAATAGACTTTAAAATAAAGACTGTTACAAGAGATAAGGAAGGACACTAGATAATGATCGAGGGATCAATCCAAGAAGAAAACATAACAATTATAAATATTTATGCACCCAACATAGGAGCACCTCAATATATAAGGCAAATGCTAACAGCCATAAAAGGGGAAATTGACAGTAACACAATAATAGTGGGGGACTTTAACACCCCACTTACAACAATGGACAGATTATCCAGAGAAAATAAATAAGGAAACACAAGCTTTAAATGACACAATAGACCAGACAGATTTAATTGATATTTATAGGACATTCGACCTGAAAGTGGAAGAATACACTTTGTTCTCAAGTGCACATGGAACATTCTCCAGGACAGATCACATCTTAGGTCACAAATCAAACCTTGGTAAATTTAAGAAAACTGAAATCCTATCAAGCATCTTTTCCGACCACAGTGCTATGAGATTAGAAATCAATTACAGGAAAAAAACTGTAAAAAACACAAACACATGGAGGGTAAACAATATGCTACTAAATAACCAAGAGATCACTGAAGAAATCAAAGGGGAAATCAAAAAATACCTAGAGACAAATGACAATAAAAACACAATGACCCAAAACCTACAGGATGCAGCTAAAGCAGTTCTAAGAAGGAAGTTTATACCAATACAATCCTACCTCAAGAAGCAAGAAAAATCTCAAATGAACAATCTAACCTTACACCTAAAGGACCTAGAGAAAGAAAAACAAAAAAACCCCAAAGTTAGTAGAAAGAAAGAAATCATGAATATCAGAGCAGAAATAAATGAAATAGAAACAAAGAAAACAATAGCAAAGATCAATAAATCTAAAAGCTGTTTCTTTGAGAAGATAAACAAAATTGAGAAACCTTTAGGCAGACTCATCAAGAAAAAAGAGAGAGAGAACTCAAATCAATAAATTAGAAATGAAAAAGGAGAAGTTACAGCGGACACTGCAGAATTACAAAGCATCATGAGAGACTACTATAAGCAACTCTATGCCAATAAAATGGACAACCTGGAAGAAATGGACAAATTCTTACAAAGGTATAACCTTCCAAGACTGAACCAGTAAGAAAGAGAAAACATGAACAGACTGATCACAAGTAATGAAATTGAAACTGTGATTAAAAATCTTCCAACAAACAAAAGCTCAGGACCAGATGGCTTCACAGGCGAATTCTATCAAACATTTAGAGAAGAGCTAACACCCATCCTTCTCAAACTCTTCCAAAAAATTGCAGAGGAAGGAACACTCCCAAACTCATTCTATGAGGCCACCATCACCCTGATACCAAAACCAGAAAAAGACACTACAAAAAAAGAAAATTACAGACCAATATCACTGATGAATACCGATGCAAAAATCCTCAACAAAATACTAGCAAACAAAATCCAACAACACATTAAAAGGATCAGACACCATGATCAAGTGGGATTTATCCCAGGGACGCAAAGATTCTTCAATATACGCGAATCAATCAATGTGCTACACCATAGTAACAAGTTGAAGAATAAAAACCATATGATCATCTCAATAGATGCAGAAAAAGTTTTCGACAAAATTCAACACCCATTTATGATAAAAACTCTCCAGAAAGTGGGCATAGAGGGAACCTACCTCAACATAATAAAGGCCATATACGACAAACCCACAGCAAACATCATTCTCAATGGTGAAAAACTGAAAGCATTTCCTCTAAGATCAGGAACAAGACAAGGATGTCCACTCTTGCCACTATTATTCAACATACTTTTGCAAGTCCTAGCCACAGCAATCAGAGAAGAAAAAGAAATAAAAGGGGACTTCCCTGGTGGTGCAGTGGTTAAGAATCTGCCTGCCAATGCAGGGGACACAGGTTTGAGCCCTAGTCCAGGAAGATCCCACATGCCACGGAGCAACTAAGCCCGTGCACCACAACTACTGAGCCTGTGCTCTAGAGCCCGCAAGCCACAACTACTGAGCCCGTGTGCCAAAACTACTGTAGCCTGTGCACCTAGAGCCTGTGCTCTGCAACAAGAAAAGCAACCACAATGAGAAGCCCGTGCACCACAACAAAGAGTAGCCCCCACTCGCCGCAACCAGAGAAGGCCTGCGCGCAGCAACGAAGACTGAATGCAGCCAAAAATAAATAAATAAAAATAAATTTATTTTAATAAAAAAGAAATAAAAGGAATACAAATTGTAAAAGAAGTAAAACTGTCACTGTTTGCAGATGACATGATACTATACATAGAAAATCCTAAAGATGCCACTAGAACACTACTAGAGCTAATCGATGAATTTGGTAAAGCTGCAAGATACAAAATTAATGCACAGAAATCTCTTGCACTCCTATACACTAACAATGAAATATCAGAAAGAGAAATTAAGGAAACAATCCCATTCACCACTGCAACAAAAAGAATAAAATACCTAGGAATAAACCTACCTAAGGAGGTAAAAGACCTGTACTCAGAAAACTGTAAGACACTGATGAAAGAAATCAAAGATGACACAAACAGATGGAGAGATATACCATGTTCTTGAATTGGAAGAATCAATACTGTGAAAATGACTATACTACCCAACGCAACCTACAGATTCAGTGCAATTCCTACCAAATTACCAATGGCATTTTTCACAGAACTAGAACAAACAATCTTAAAATTTGTATGGAGACACAAAAGACCCCGAATAGCCAAAGCAGTCTTGAGGGAAAAAAACGGAGCTGGAGGAATCAGACTCCCTGACTTCAGACTATACTACAAAGCTACAGTAATCAAGACAGTATGGTACTGGCACAAAAACAGAAACATAGATCAATGGAACAGAATAGAAAGCCCAGAGATAAACCCACGTACCTATGATCAACTAATCTATGACAAAGGAGGCAAGGATATACAATGGAGAAAGGACAGTCTCTTCAATAAGTGGTGCTGGGAAAACTGGACAGCTACATGTAAAAGAATGAAATTAGTACGCTCTCTAACACCATACACAAAAATAAACTCAAAATGGATTAAAGGCCAGACACTATAAAACTCCTAGAGGAAAACGTAGGAAGAACACTCTTTGACATAAATCACAACAAGACCCTTTTTGACCCACCTTCTAGAGTAATGGAAATAAAAACAAAAATAAACAAATGGGACCTAATGAAACTTAAAAGCTTCTGCACAGCTAAGTAAACCATAAACAAGACAAAAAGACAACCCTCAGAATGGGAGAAAATATTTGCAAATGAATCAATCTCCAAAATATACAAACAGCTCATGCAGCTCAATATTAAAAAAAAATAAAACCCAATAAAAAAATGGGCAAACGACCTAAATAGACATTTCTCCAAAGAAGACATTCAGATGGCCAAGAGGCATATGAAAAGCTGCTCAACATCACTAATTATTAGAGAAATGCAAATCAAAACTACAATGACGTATCATCTCACACCGGTCAGAATGGCCATCATCAAAAAATCTACAAGCAATAAATGCTGGAGAGGGTGTGGAGAAAAGGGAACACTCTTGCACTGTTGGTGGGAATGTAAATTGATACAGCCACTATGGAGAACAGTATGGAGGTTCCTTAAAAAACTAAAAGTAGAATTACCATAAGACACAGCAATTCCACTACTGGGCATATACCCAGAGAAAAACATAACTCAAAAAGACACATGCACCCCAATGTTCACTGCAGCACTATTTACAATAGCCAGGTCGTGGAAGCAACCTAAATGTCCATCAACAGACGAATGGATAAAGAAGATGTGGTAAACATATACAACGGAATATTACTCAACCATAAAAAGGAACGAGGGGCTTCCCTGGTGGCGCAGTGGTTGAGAGTCTGCCTGCCAATGCAAGGGACACAGGTTCAAACCCTGGTCTGGGAGGATCCCACATGCCGCGGAGCAGCTGGCCCATGAGCCACAATTACTGAGTCTGCGTGTCTGGAGCCTGTGCTCCACAACAAGAGAGGCCGCGATAGCGAGAGGCCTGCGCACCGCGATTAAGAGTGGCCCCCACTTGCCGCAACTAGAGAAAGCCCTCGCACAGAAACGAAGACTCGACGCAACCAAAAATACAAATAAATAAATAAAAGACAGCACTTTCTAAAAAAAAAAAAGGAACAAAATTGGGTCATCTGCAGAGACATGGATGAACCTAGAGACTGTCATACAGAGCAAAGTCAGAAAGAGAAAAACAAATATTGTATATTAACACATATATGTGGAATCTAGAGAAATGGTACAGATGAACCGGTCTGCAAGGCAGAAATAGACACACAGACATAGAGTACAAACGTATGGACACCAAAGGAGGAAGTGGGGGTGGGATGAATTGGAAGATTGGAATTGACATATATACACTAACTAATATGTATAAAATAGATAACTAATGAGAACCTGCTGTATAGCACAGGGAACTCCACTTTGTTGTACAGCAGAAACTAACACAACATTGTAAAACAACTATACCCTAATTCAAAAAAAAAAAAAAAATCATTTCCAACTTAACAGAGGTTATGGTCTAGAGTATGTACAGACTGTACTGACGAAATACAGTTCTAGGACCCTATCTGCCCACGTTTCCACATGCCTGAAAGCACCTCACACTTGCAGTCTGCCAGCCTGGTCCTGAATAGTTGGCATAACTTGTGCATAAGCAGCAAAATTTGCAAAACTGGTGTCAGCAGCCTGGAAAAATCCCAGGTACAACAGCAGAATGCTGTGTCATCAAGGTTTTGATGGCACAGAATATGATAAAAACACAGACACAAGACCCTGAGTCACAGAACAATTAAGAAGAATTAGAACCAACATGAACAGGTTTTGAGTCCCTTAACCTTGGGTTTCTCACTATCAGCACTACTGACATTTTGGGCCAGATAATTCTTTGTTTTTTTGTGAGGTTTGTTTTTTTTTTTGGGGGTGTGGGGTATCCTGTGCATTACAGAATGTTTAGCAGTATCCCTGGCCTCTACCCACTAGATGCCAGTAAGACCTAACTAGTTGTGACAGCCAAAAAAAGTCTCCAGACATTTTCATGTGTCCCCTGGAAACCAAAATCTCCCCTAGTTGACAACACTGCCTTAACCTATTTATTTCACTTACATTTTCCTTTTTATGAACATACAAGTGATAGGTTTTTAGAAATTCTAAGTCAGTCTTAATGAGCTCTTTCAATTAAAAAATTCTAAGATATAAACTACTGGGTTATTATTTGCAGCAATTTTTTTCTTAGTGGTACATCAAATACAATGCTTCTTAGAAATCGATGGCATTTTCATTTCAATGAAATTCAGCCACCCACCATCCTTTCCCCTTTATCATGGAACCGTCATCCTGGGGAATTACTTCTTCCTCACTGTGTAAAGTTTTAAGTACTACCCAGTTCCTCCCTACCTAGTGGTTCTCTAGTCTTCCTTTTGATTCCTTTCAACTATCTAATATTCTTCTAAAAATTTCCTTGCTTCCCAAGTCGGCCAGAGTTAAGTTCCAGTCTTTCAACCAAAAAAACCTAACTGAAACAAGGTCCTTATTTAAGCTAGCCTGACAGAAGATATTTCAGAGTATTTCCCTGCCATGAAATTCACCAACCTATTAAAAATGTTGGTGCTTCTCCTTACCATTCACCACATAGGTGGAGTGAATGGGGTATAGATGAAACAAGAATTGTTGAAACAGTGTCATGGGGATTCACTGTACCCTTCTGTTTTTGAAGGTGTTTTAAAATGCCCATAATAAAAAGGTTAAAAATGATAACTATCCTATAAAGAAAAATATCACAATGGAAATAATTTCCAAAGTCCTTTCTGCATACCTTGGATCCCTTACACTTACATGTGCCTATGCCCCAATCTTAAGGGCTTAGGAACTCAACTACAGTTATGGGTACATCTTGGGTGAAAAGAGAAGACTTGGAAAGCCAGGCATGTACCACTGACAGTCCAGGACACAAGGAACCATTTTCTAAAACTGCTTCCAAGGCTTTATTCAATTAAGGCAACAGATACAATTATCTATAAATGCTTTGTTTCTCCAAAAAGTTGCTTTTAAAAGACAGCACAGAAAACCTTCTTAATGTTTTTTCTGAAGTTTCTTCTCTGGTTGAAAAAAGAAAAAAAATAGCTATTGATTCTTCTGAGAGCTATCATACAGATAGACACACACTTTTTGCCAAGATTTGACAGCTGAAGGTTTGCATGAAGAAGCCCTCAAACAAAACATTTTTTTTAAGAGAAAACAATAAAAAAGGCTGTACCACCCTCTGCTCCCCTTAAAAGTGACAGAAAATAAATTCTTTATCAATAGTCATTTGTCCCAGGTTACAGCTAGGCTGCCAACCCCAGTCCACATGAGAGATGAAATCAGCCCTCACTGGCACCTTTTATCCATCTCATCTGCCCTTTACCTTTCATAGACCGGAGAACAAATGGGAGCTAAGTCATGGAGGGGGGAAAAAAAAACCCACCACCATGAGAATTACTGTAACAAAAGCCTGTACCATAGGGGAAGAAAGGAAGACAAAAAATTCCTATGTGAAATATAATAAGCAAAGTAAATATGAAGGCCTAACCAAAAACTCCTTATTAAAATAAAATTCAATTAAAAGTAATAAAATTTCAAAGACAAGGAATTCTACCATAACACATTGATTTTCTCTGCTTCTTAATGAAAATGGTCTGAATTTTTTTGAATATTTTAACTTCACTATCTAATTATATACTCCATCAACCTAACCCCAATTAAATAATTATGAAGTGCTGCGTGGGAAACTATTGAAATATGCGTAGACACTTTTAGCAGTACTAACTACATCTTGATTTTTAAAACCCTAAGCCATGAGCCTTCTCTCTTTCCTGAGAAAAATGGTGGTCTTAATGTACAGTAAAACTCATGTCCTGTTCTACACGTTTCAGGCAAATCGGACCTAGCTTATTTAGCACTTCGTCAAAGAGAAGAAATGTTAGAGAACATGTCATAAACCCTCACTTTAGAGATGAAATATTTAAGGCCCAAAGAGGTTAAATTATACGCTGAAGCCCCTATAGCCAGTGAAGACTAGAATCCAATTCAAAGATTCCTTACATTAGCTCTCTCAACCAAACTAGTGAAGCAGTCCAAAACAAACACACACACACACACACACACACACATACACACACACAATCTTACAAACCATCTACTGGTAGTAGTCATTGTGTATGTGAAAGATATTTGCATAATCATATAATAATAATAATGCTTTGTGCTATATGGAAATTTCAGAAATAGCACAGATGGGAAGCACTTGACTCTATCTTGAATTAAAATGGATCCACATATTTCTATGAGTAAGTATATACTTTAAGTCTTTAAAAAGTAGTACTTTTACCAAAAAAAAATAATTATCTATGTTGTTTTGAACATTGCTTTCTTTTCAGTTTACAGCCTTTAAACATCTTTTTGAATCAGCACATAAGATCTACTTGACTGTCTAATATTCCACTGTAATAAAATTCCGTGTACCATAATTCACTCATCCAGCCCTCCATGATGGGCATCTGGATTGTTTCCAGTTTTCTATTACAGAAACATTTCAGTGAACATTCTTTTAGCAGCTATTGTTAGTAGAAGTAGTAATAATGACAACAATAATATAGACGTATACAAAAAAATCTAGAGGAATGAAATGTTCAAGCGTGGTTATCTCTGTAGGATGAAATTACAGAGGATTTTGTTTTTTCAACGCTCATCTGTAACATCTTTGATTTTTTTAAGTGAGCATACTACTAATCAGTGCTACTTATTAACATGGGTACTATCTATAACATATAATATTATTAGCTACAATACTGTTAACCTTAATACCCACAGTAGATGATGTAATTTTCAATCATAAATATATTCATTAAAAGAACCTAGCCTGAGAAATGCCAGGAGAATCCTCAAGAACTACTTCTCACATATTGAAAAAACAGGGCTCAATTATTCATGCAACTAAGAAATACACAAGAAATAAAATGGTCATTTACAATTGAGTTTGGGAAGGGGATAACCTAGGGCTTTAACAAGCACAATCCAAAACCACAAACAGCCACGTTCATACATGTTCAGCCGAATACAAATGATGAGTCTTATTATAATCATTCCTCTCCAAAAATATTTCATAAATATGACAAGTCTGCCAAAATCTGTCTCAAACACCATGAAGCTCACCGTTTCTGATTTTCAGATTCTTTCTTGGCCTGCTCCAATGCCAGTTCCTCAGCCACTCTTCTTTTCAATTCTTCATCAGAAACTAAAATCAATAAAGAGGGGAAGGAGATAAAATAAGTGACTTTTTTAAACAAAAGCATGAGAATACTCAGGAAGGCAAAGCTGAGACTAGATCTTAATAGGCAAAGTTTTGCCAGCTGGTCAGTGTCTCCTTGGAACCACCTAAGCATGGTGGAAAAGACCAATTAGTGCACTTCAGGATAAATTTAATCAAGAGTTCCCTGGTGACCTAGAAATCTCCACACCTGCCAAAAGTTATAATAAACTCAAGGAGCTGCTTACTACTGCCCAGTGGGACTGAGCCATTAAGTACAAATTCTTTAAAATGATGTCCTACCATTAAAGTCTGACAACTGCATAGAGGGGGAGGAGAGGGTGTAAGGAAGGGACTTCAGAGAGGAAAATGACACCAAAACATTCCTACTTTGATAATTAAACATTTTAAAAAATCACTTATTAGAGAAAGAAAATCATTTGTAGTTACATTCATTTTTCCATGATTTACAAAAAAAGGGAATTTATGACTCATATTTAAAACCATATTTTTTGGAAAACGTCATTCAAATTCAAGTGCCAACAATTGGAGAGAGAGACATAGAACAGTGCTGAGAACACGGCTGGAGCTTTCTAAATACCTAATGACTTGATCTGAAACATCTGGTCTTTCCAATTAGAAGATTTTGTACAACATGTTCTGTAAGATTCTTACAGCTATGATAGCAAATAAAAGAGACAAATTTTACATACTCTTTAAGAGCCTTCCATAAGAAATAAGCAAGGACTCTTTCCTCTTCACTACCCAAAACCCACTACCCAAAATTATGACCAAGAAAGCACCAGAAACACTTAAGATCTAGGAATACACACAGGACCTAACAAGTATTTCAACTGGTTGAGCCTATTAGACGGAAATTAGTACTGTCTCTGCTCTTCAATGACATTTTATTTGACAATCTTGCATTATAAGCACCTTGCCTTCTGGAATATGCAAAAAATGAATTACAACAGGATATGCAAAAACTTTAAAATTTAGCTGACACTGGGCAATAACAAAGAAGATATATGAAAGGTCCTAAGGATGTCTTCTCTTAATTGTGGACTATCAGAAAACAATAGCATCAAAGGACATTATCAAGAAGGTGAAAAGACAACCCACAGAATGGGAGAAAATACTGGCAAATCATATAGCTAACAAGTGGCTTGTATCCGGAATATACAAAGAATTCTTACAACAGAACAACTGAACAGAACAATAAAATGACAACAAAATTAAAAATGGGCAAAGGACATAAATAGGCATTTCCCTAAAGAAAGTATTCAAATGGCCAATAACAGCATGAAAAATCACTCAACAGCATTCATCATTACGGAAATGCAAACCAAAACCACAATGACTTAGCAATTCAAACCCACTATAATCAAAAGGACAATAACAAGGGCTGGTGAGAATGTGGAGAAATTGAAACCTTCATACATTGCTGGTGGGAATGCAAAACGATGCAGTCACTATAAAAATAGTTTGGCAGTTTCTCAAAATGCTGAACAAAGTTACCATATTATCCAGCAATTCCACTGTTATGTACTGTATATATCCAAGAGAACTGAAAATGTATGTCTACACAAAAACTTGTACATGAATATTATGGCAGCATTACTCACAATATCCCAACAGTGAAGACAACCTAAATGCTAATCAACTGATGAAGGGGTAAACAAAATGTAGTATATCCATTCAGTGTGATATTATTCAGCCATAAATAGTTATGAAGTACTAATACATGCTACAACATGGATGAATCTTGAAAACACTGTGCTAAGTGAAAGAAGCCAGACACAAAAGGTCACATATTGTATGTGCCCACTGATATGAAATGTCTAGAAAGGGCATATCTGTAGACAAAGGAAGTAGATTAGTGGTTGCCTGGGGCAGGGGAGGGGGGAATGGAGAGTGACAGCTAAGGATACAGGATTTCTTTTGTGGGTATTGAAAATGTTCTGAAACTATCAATAGATTGTAAGATGGGTGCACAACTCTGTAAATACTGAAAACCACTGAACTGTACACTTTAAATGAGTATTATGTTAAATGTATCTCAATAAAGCTGTAAAAAAAAAAAAGAATACAATATAAATAAAAAGAATAATGGACAAGGAATCAGAAAAAGAGGTAAACACTAGCTGAGGTCTGATCCCAGCTTGGGCATCAACAATTTGGGGTACCTTGGGGAAGTTACTAGCCTCTCTGGGCAGCAGTTTTCTCAAAAGGTTGCTCTAAAATGGATGTTCTCCATTTGAACTATATATAATATACACTACGCTGCTGTTTGCCATCTCTCCTACCTTGTAGTCTATAGCATGAGAAAGAGGCAAGTCTCTGCTTTGAAAAGGTCACACAAAATTAATTAATTAATTAATTAATTAAAACTAGAGCGGGGAATTGTTTGATTCCGGCAAATCTTAAGACTTTTTTTTTCAGCATTAAACGTCCAAAATAATACAAATCCCACTAGAGAAATTACAGACAGTAAGAGCTCGGCAAGGAGTCTGGATATGGATAGCCTTTGTTTTTCGATTAGCTAGACTTTAGATCAATCAGTTAACCTATCTGACTTTTGATTTCCTCATCCAAAAACAAAACCGGGTAGGTTACATAGGTGTCAGCTGGCTATGAAGTTCTCAGCTATGCACTCTATAAGGTGATGATTTTCACATTTTCATCTCCTTCTTATAAACAAGCAAAACAACGTGACATTTTTTCAAGCTGTTCACAGCTGGTAGCTCTATTAGTAGCAAAAATTGAGACAAATATTTCACCCAATTAGTACTACCTGATCAAACTATACTCTGAAGTGTACATACCAGTTAGGATCAACACACAGTCAGACCATGTGTAAAATCACACAAATTCCCCTGATTGCTTCAAATTATTGCAGCAAAATTTTTCTCATGCAAAATTCGATCAAATTCTCAATCACAATTCAACTGAATTTCACTCAATTAAAACTAGGCTTCGGTAAGACCTTGGTATACCAGGTCTAAGCATGAAGCAGTGAGATCAGTTTTCTAAAGTGAGCTGATACAACATATCTTAATAGTGCATTGTACGCCTCTTACATAAGGGCTTGCTACCAGGGGAAGAGCCAAAATCAGCAGTGAGCTTTTCATGATGATGTGATAAACCTGGAAGGGAACGGTAAGGACTCCATTACCACATGGCAACCAGCTGGGTGGCTGGGAAGGCAGCCATGCAAGAGACTGCAGAGAAGGAAACGCAGCTTCAAGGCTTGTCTTCCTTCTCTCTACCCTCCTGCCTCTCATGTCTGCCAAGCCACCTACCGTGGGATGAGGTGGTAAATACTGATAGATGGAGATAATGGTGGTATCACCTAGGGAGGCCACGAGGGGAGGGAGAAAGATGGGAAGAGGAAGCACAAGAGATGCAAAGGTCAGGGAAGCTCCAGAAGCCACTGAAGAAGACATGCCCAAGGGACGGGCTAGTTCACATCACTTCTGGTCAGTCAAGGGACTAAAGCATAGCTGTCTCTCTAATGCCCTAGCTATTTCTGGAAAAGAAACACACACACACACACACAAAACTTTTGGGTCTCACGTCCAAGGTCACAGCTGAAATGGAGAATTAGCTTAGCTATAATGGAGAATTTAAAATAACAAAAGATAAAACATGACCAAGCATAAAGAGTTTAAAATCTAAAATAGCAATTCAAAGCCCAGGCAGGAAAATAAACCAGCGTGGTAATGGGTTTTGAGCAAATCTAAGTTTCAAGTTATTTGTTTTTCAATCAATAGAATACAGAAAGCAACAATATATTTCTTCTGATAGGTCTGGTCCAAAGTGCATAAGGGAAAAAGATATACCATTTGGAGACCACTATTCAAAATGGCTTTTCTGAAAACACTCTTTTCAGCTTCAGGATCTGAACATTCTCTCAAATAAAACTGTTATTAAACTAAAAGGTCAGTGTTTCAGGATGGACTACTTTAAAAGAAGCACAGAAAGGCCAACTTTGCCTATTAGCACAGTGAGTTTCCCGTAGATCTTTGAGGACTGGCAGAGTTTGTGAAATGAGAAAAAGTAAAAACGAGAAATTTTCAAGCCATATAAATCAGACTGGCCACAGAAACCTGCAAAACTAGTTCAGGCTCAGTAAGTAGGGTTCTATAATTTTCACATAACGTACACACCTCCCTTTTAAAATGTATTAAGACAAAAAGGATGCTTTCTTCACATAGTTGTACTCTGTACTTGCTAAAATGTTCTCAGAAGCGATTTTAATTTTTTTCTCAATGGCATATGTATCTCAGTGAACACAAAGACTGGCATTTTGTCAGTTAGTTAAAGATGATACAACACTAACCATAAAACATGTGAGAAAAAATCAAGCATTACAATTGCTTGGTTATAGCAAGTCGGCCCTAAACCCTTTATTTGAAACTACTATTGAAAATAAGAAATATCTGTATTAAAAGCAGCTCAAATTTTTGTTCGTTTTTAGTAAACAACATTCTAAACAAATGTTTTGGTTAGTCCAAAGTCAGCTTTACTGACTGCCTAGCAACCTTTTGCTCCTCTTAGCCACATTCTAAAGTTCTAAGTTAAATTCTTAAGAAGTTCTAAGAATCTCTAATTTCTAATTTCAGGATCAAATAAAAAACTCCTAACCTTATACTACATGATTCTTAGTATTCTTAGGAACTGTGAATACCATGGTCTTAATTCTCAGAGAAAGTGTAGCATAAATTTATTACACCTCACCTGTCTTCTATATTACATGACAATGTCCTAATTCTGTTTTCAGAAACTGGTTAAACGAGGGGTAGAGAGGGAAGGGGTGGAGAAGATGGGACACTATAATATATTTAAGACAGTTCCTTGAATAGTGGACAGAAATGACTCCAAAAGATGAAATGACTTTATGAATGGCTCATCATCTATGAAAAAAACAAAGACTGAAAATACAACCATGATTGGAGACTTACACAGATTCCCTGGACCTCAAGGGACATACCAATTTCCTTTGTAACTTTTTCCACTATGACTTTCCCTTTCTTTCATTTTCCTAGCATAATCCTTACAGCATAATTCCCTCCCCAATTACAGTATTTCTGAAACAATCTCTGCAAGTTACTTAATAAAAATTATGGCTTGCCTATTAGAAAAATGTCAGGTCCTTTGGGATTTTTCCTTTATTCCATTTCTTTCTGGTTTTACCATTTACTGATACATACCTTGTCCAATTTTATAAGCCCTGTTATTTTCATATGCTAGTTTAAAAACACCAAAGAGAACTATGAAAATCTACTCTCAGAAGAAAATAAATGTATGTAATTGCATAACACAAGCAGCAGATTTTAGATAAACACTGGGCTCTGCCAGGACTGAGACAGCTGAGCCAAAGCTTATACCATAAGATACAGCCAAATTAAGTTTTCAGCTCCATAGAAATATCCATTAATCTTATAATTTCAATAAATTCATTAATACAAAAAAAGCACTGATGGCTTAAAAAATAATAATGGAAACATCCATGCAATCAATGAAATACAACACACAGTATATCAGAAGTAAATGACTCACAGCATGTGGGTTGCAGGATAAATCTTGTACTGCTCCTTATCTTATAAAAGGTACAGAGTTTGATTAGAAGAGTCAAAAGATGGCTAGAATAAATCGCAGGGGTTAGAAAGAAACATGTAACAGTTTGCCGTTATCCATTTGTGGCACCATCTAGTTAGCAGACAAACCTGATTTAAACACACACACAGAGTGTGTTAAGTATGATGATATTCAGCTGAAAATAACATTTACTATCACCTTAAGGATAACGTATCCTAAGACTGCCTTCAAAAAAATGCCATTTGTCTAGATACCTGGCAGGGTAACTGAGGCCACTTATACATTAAAGCTAACGACAGTGTTGGAATGAAAATCCTTAACTGCACTTTCAAAACCATAAATATCGAATCAGAAGGCACCGTGTTACAGTTTGGCAACCTAAACATTAACTGTATCAGGTTAATGGCTTATTTTGTAGTATTATTGCTCCATCAGGATTTATATACCTTCGTAAATTTCTAATTTGAATGGCATAATATGCAAATAATGTCCATTTTATTGTTTGCTTCACAACAAGCACTCGTGGAAACCAGCTCCACAATACCTTCTATGTGAAAGCAAACATCAATACCAGACTGCAGATGCTGTAGAGCAAAAGACAAGCTCATCACTCATATTCTACAGTTTCCACATTTTTAAGCAGACACATAAAACCAGTACTGAGAATCAGATACACCTAGTATTTCATGTCTTAATATCCTGAATAATAGTTGCAAGACCTCACAAAGCCTCTAGGAAAATAAGATCTATAATTTAAATTAAAAAATAATAATTACCTCTGGATATTGCTTTTTGATGCATAGCTTAATTTTTTTGTTTGTTTCACAAAGGGATGTATTTTGTTCACTGGAGATAAAACCAGCAATTCAACAGCGTGAAATCTCCAATCCCAAATGAAGTACCAAAACCACCCAAACCTGCTTCTTTCTTTCCAATAGTCCTGAGTGTGGCTGCATTCAAAGGTTTCTCCATAAAGAGTCATGACGTTCAAAGAGGACCAAGTTGGAAATAAAGGCGGTTCCCATCTAGCCCTGGTTTATGCCACAATTCATTTTTGTGATTTTGCTCAAAAACACATCACTGCTTTAGGCCGAAGCTGTCTCCTCTATAAAATGAGAACCCAAACTAGAAAATCTCCAACAGCCATGCCCTTACACAGCAGCGTTAAACGGGACTGAATTCATGCTTGAGCCTCCACTTCCCCTAAAAGCCCGGTAACATGAAGGTGAAAGAATAAAAGGGTCTATCGTTGACAACATATACTGCCAACTGTTCCTCTGAAGTGACACTCCACTCATTTGGAAAAACTGTCTGTCAAATACCCGGCAAACTAACAAAAACATCCTCTAGGCTTTACAGACAAAGCAAAGATAAAGAGGGAAGGAAGGACAGGTGGGAGAGGGAGCAATATCGTGCAGGCTCTTCTAGGCATACAGCAGATGTTCAATAAAAATGTGTCAATCGTTTGATCTGTGGAGTCGAACATCAGTCATTAGATGAAATAAGTCACCAACTTTTTGGGTAGCTTAGGGACGATTTAGAAAAAACGTAGCACACACTCTGCAAAATCGCATATAATCTAAGTAAAAAATGTGGGCTGCCACTCAAAAAAGAAATTCAAGACAAATATGCGCCTTCTCCCCAACTCTCCACACCACTGCCGCCACCACCACCCCAGGTTTCTGCTCCTGTGGACCCTCCTGTACAGAAAATTGAGCCACCACTACCAACAGTATATTATTTATAAAGGAGAGAAGGATGGGTATTCATTATAAGCTTACTGTGCTGGCTATAAGGTTTATTTTAATGCTTAAGCTCAGGTTTCTATTCTCTGGTCAACTATATGAAGTTATTTTTGATTGTTTAATTATTTTCTCCCAAATCAAGTGACCTCAAGGAATACACAAACTAGGGAAATCAATCAATTCACTAGGTTGTAAATCCACATTGACTTAATCCTACGCTAGGCTTTGTAAGAGACAAATGGTCCCTACCATTAAGGAGATAAGAGTCTGAGTTATTAAAATTGTACTTTGAGGGTTTAGTATTAATGACACTTACAAAGGCGGGCTGTAGTCATGGAGTATTTCATGAAGGAGGAGGGACACAAGCAAGGACGTACATTAGACAGATGGAAAGGAAACCAAACAAAGCTTGTTTGTAAGAAAAAAAAAAATTGAAGGGTAAATTATGCTCAATTGTGAGGAGCCTTGAAAACTAGGCAGGAGTTTGGATAAGAAATATTAAGAAATAGGGCATCATGGACAGTTGTTTAAAAATGAAAATAATGAACATTTTGGTACATGACTCTTTTTGAATTATGGTTTTCTCAGGGTATATGCCCAGTAGTGGGATTGCTGGGTCATATGGTAGTTCTACTTGTAGTTTTTTAAGGAACCTCCATACTGTTCTCCATAGTGGCTGTATCAATTTACATTCCCACCAACAGTGCAAGAGGGTTCCCTTTTCTCCACACCCTCTCCAGCATTTATTGTTTCTAGATTTTTTGATGATGGCCATTCTGACCGTTGTGAGATGATATCTCATTGTAGTTTTGATTTGCATTTCTCTAATGATTAATGATGTTGAGCATTCTTTCATGTGTTTGTTGGCAATCTGTATATCTTCTTTGGAGAAATGTCTGTTTAGGTCTTCTGCCCATTTTTGGATTGGGTTGTTTGTTTTTTTGTTATTGAGCTACATGAGCTGCTTGCAAATTTTGGAGATTAATCCTTTGTCAGCTGCTTCATTTGCAAATATTTTCTCCCATTCTGAGGGTTGTCTTTTGGTCTTGTTTATGGTTTCCTTTGCTGTGCAAAAGCTTTTAAGTTTCATTAGGTCCCATTTGTTTATTTTTGTTTTTATTTCCATTTCTCTAGGAGGTGGGTCAAAAAGGATCATTACAGCTCTATTTACAATAGCCAGGACATGGAAGCAACCTAAGTGTCCATCAACAGATGAATAGATAAAGAAGATGTGGCATATATATACAATGGAATATTACTCAGCCATAAAAAGAAACGAAATTGAGTTATTTGTAGTGAGGTGGATGGACCTAGAGTCTGTCATACAGAGTGAAGTAAGTCAGAAAGAGAAAAACAAATACCGTATGCTAACACATATATATGGAATCTAAGAAAAAAAAAAAAAGGTCATGAGGAACCTAGGGGTAAGACGGGAATAAGGATGCAGACCTGCTAGAGAATGGACTTGGGGATATGGGGAGGGGGAGGGGGAGGCTGTGACGGGGTGGGGGAGTGGCATGGACATATATACACTACCAAGCGTGGGACGGATAGCTAGTGGGAAGCAGCCACATGGCAAAGGGAGATCAGCTCGGTGGTTTGTGACCGCCTAGAGGGGTGGGATGGGGAGGGTGGGAGGGAGGGAGACACAAGAGGGAAGAGATATGGGAACATAGGTATATGTATAACTGATTCACTTTGTTGTAAAGCAGAAACTAACACACCATTGTAAAGCAATTATACTCCAATAAAGATGTTAAAAAAAAATGAAAATAATGCAGTGAAATGAGGCATTACAAGAAGTCTAATCTGGCAAAGATATGCAGATTAACTGGATGGGGAAAGCATAAAGCAAGGAGTGGTTCTCAAAGTACAGCCTCATTCTCTCCTCCCAGCCCCCCCCCCACCCCAATCCCCCAGCAGCATCACCTGGAACTTGTTAGAAATGCAAACATTTCAGACCCACCCCAGAACTAAACATCAGAAACCCTGGGGGGAGGGGCCCAGCAATCTGTGTGCTAACAAGCCCACCAGATTTCAGATGCTCGCTCAAGTTTGAGAGACACGGGCTTAAGGTGATGAGGATACTGGCCATAAAGATGGAGTCTAAGATGCAAGGGCTTTCATGGGAAAAACTGGTCATCTGTTACTGACCAAGAGATGAAAGAGAAAGAAGTCAAAGGTGCACCCAGATGGCAGAAAACTAATACCCATGATGGTCAATTAAGGAAAGAAGGAGAGGCTGTTTGGGGAAGAAAGATAATGAGTTCAGTTTCAGACACATTCAATTGAAAGTAATGGTAGAATCACCACATGGAATTGTAGGCAATTAGATATTTGAACCTGAAATTCAGACTTGAGACTTGGCAGGAAATGCTGATTTGGAAATGACTGTTACAGATCTGAGCTCAGTGAATTCTCTTGGAAAAAAATTAAGTGTATAAAGAGAAAAGAGTAGAAGGCTAGGAATAGGCCTTAAGAATTCATCAGATGAAGGAGAGGAGAGAAAGAAGAACATCATTAGAGACAAAGAAGGAATGGAATGGAATGGAATGGAATGGAATGGAATGGAATGGAATGGAATGGAGTGGAGTGGAGTGGAGTGGAGTGGAATGGAAGAAACA
This sequence comes from Balaenoptera borealis, assembly GCF_965194805.1. Taxonomy (NCBI): domain Eukaryota; kingdom Metazoa; phylum Chordata; class Mammalia; order Artiodactyla; family Balaenopteridae; genus Balaenoptera; species Balaenoptera borealis. The sequence goes on from NC_138864.1 coordinate 110,122,774, forward strand.
AACCAAAGTACCATGTACAGAAATGATAAACAGATTTCATCTCATGTGCCAATTCCGATCAACTGGCAGCAGCGGCCTGGGGTGCTGTGTGTAGGACTCCAAGGCCTAGTCCAGGTTCAGGAAGGAGGAAGATCTGGCAGCATGGCTTACAATTACCTATCATCCCAGGGAGTGCATGGAAATCAGATGGTTTGGGCATCGGGAATCAGTGGGAGGAGAACAACGGAAGGCAGCAATTATAGGCCTCTCTTCAAGTTTAGAAATGGAACAAAAAGGAATGAGGTGGAAAAATTATAAATAAAAGATGATTTTCGCAATTGGTGGAGATCTGTGCGTGTTTGAAGGGCAATCATAATCAATAATCTGCAACTAAATTATAAAAGACTGATGAATGCTAGTGATTGTTGCTCAAAAGTAATTTAGAGAGTAAAATGTATACATTATTCACAAATACCTGGTTGTACAGTAACACAGACCAATTCACATTGACATATCATATTTCAGTCCACCTTCCTAATTACCACACTGATACAAGCAAGGTTCATAGCACATTTTTTAAAACGTATATTTTATAACAGTAAAACAGTGGACAAGCCTACTTCCATGTGCTAAAAAGCTTTAACCAAGACTAATGTCCTTACCTAAGTAATTTGCTTTGGTAAACAGAAAGTCAAAACAATTCCAATACTTAGAGTCATAAATCATTCTTCCTTCTTCCTATTGTTATGAACTAGTGTGTGCTTTTTAGCAATAAAAACTGTATTTTATCCAAAAAATCCATTAACTGCTAATAAAATTCCTAAATTCAACTAAAATATTTAGTACTTCAAACTCTGACCAACACTATTTTCTAAGGGAGACTTTAAATGTATCTTTGCACGTAATCAAAGCCTGAGGAAATCAAAAGACTCAAAAGTCTGAAAATAAAATCTATCTTCTAATCCACCTACAGCCCTGGGAAATGTCAACTAACTCCAATCTCATGACTTTTCTTCTTTTAAATGAAAATAAAAGTTCTGACCCAATTACGGCCCTTTTTATAAGGGGGAAAAAAAAAAACCAGAGTCCTATTTCTAGATACTGGCCCACTACTAAGCAGCAGAAATAGTGAGAGGATCACATATAGTCAGACCTCTGGGCTTCAGTGGCTTCATTTACAGCCCATTAAGGGTGAGATGCCAAAAAGGACCTATTTAACCCCACAAGCTAACCGCTGCAGAACAACGGCCTCTCCTGGGAAGTTTTAAATAAAGCAGATTTTACACCCATGCTTGATTCATATTTTATTTATGGTAGTTCAAATATATTAAAACTGTGAGACAGCATAATACATATTGGTATAACACTTCTCATTAAACTATTGTGCAATACCCTGTGCTTTGTATTTTTTATTTAATTCACACTGTGATAATTAGGTCAGCCTCTCTTTTATCTATAACCCTCTTATTATTTCCTTCATCTAACGAATATCCACTTATTGTTCAGAAAACACTATTTCAATGTAGTCGTAAGTGGTCATAATCTCTAATAAAACAAAAATAATTCTCTGTGAAGCACTGTGGAAGCTCTGTGAATTCAGTGATCACAGACGACTTCACCATCTTTAAGGCACAAGACTGTGCACAAGAATTTCAAGAACAAAGGCCCTGTCCTATCTTTAAATGCAAGAATGTACTTAACCTTTTTTCTAAAAAATAAATTATCCACAGTCAAGTTAGACTGAACAGAAGATAACAGTAAAAACGTTTATTACGATTAAATCCCTAATGATCCACAAATTTCCTTCATACCAGTGTTATATAGAGAAAGGAGGTGGAACACTTTGTCTGTCAGAAGCAGTTCATTTGTGTAACTTACACCATGTGCTATGTAAGGCTCCAGGATGTAAATCCTTCAGAACACCTGGGATGACATAAAAGGTCCTTGTCCAGACCAGTGGTTTTCTCCCTCATCAGCCCCTATGCTGCCTTTCTGTAGCAAATATTTTGTAATACTCCCTTTACTATGCTGAAAATAAATAGATGATAATACAGACACAAGAGTTTTAATCAATGTAATACCCTAAGTGTAACATTAAAAAGAGAAATAAAGAGAAACTAATTTATAGGGCTTCCCTGGTGGCGCAGTGGTTGAGAATCTGCCTGCCAATGCAGGGGACACGGGTTCGAGCCCTGGTCTGGGAGAATCCCACATGCCGCGGAGCAACTGGGCCCGTGAGCCACAACTACTGAGCCTGCACATCTGGAGCCTGTGCCCCGCAACAAGAGAGGCCGCGACAGTGAAAGGCCCGCGCACCGCAATGAAGAGTGGCCCCCGCTCGCCGCAACTAGAGAAAGCCCTCTAGTCTAGAAACACAGAAACGAAGACGCAACACAGCCAAAAATAAATAAATTAATTAATTAATTTTAAAAAAAAAAAGAGAGAGAAACTAATTTATAATGAATAATGGCATTTACTATGTAAATGCTCAAATCTACACTAGATACAATAAAAGAGTCTGACTCTTGAGCTTGTAAGTTAAACCACCACAAATGCAATAGCTCCAGTTACTGCAACAGAGCAGTTGCATTCCCAGAAAATTCAGTGTATCTTAAAACCACAGAAAACATACTTTCTGTTGATACATAAAACACTTAAGTTGTGGGCTGGGTAAGCCCACAAACCTGACGCAGGTTTTCAGCTGCGTCAATTTCTGATGGGACATTCTGGAATCGAGGGCACAGGACAATCGTTCAAGGGGGCAGAACTATCCGAGGCGTTGCAAGATGTCTAGATCCCTGCCCACCCCACTAAACACCAGCAGCTCCCCCACAAATTTCCCAAATGCCTCCCTGGAAGCAGTACTGCCCCGCCGCTGAGCACCACTGTCTTAGACCAAGCTAAAATACTCACCCTGATAAAAAAAAGATAACCATGAGAAACCTAGCTACTTTAAGGTTTGTATGACAACTGACAGTCCCAAATAACGCACTTACAGTAATGCACTTTTCAAACACAGATAAATATTTGGAGATGACAGCAAAGTGCCTTCCTCCCATATGATCTCTGCCTCGAGGTGCCCAAGTATTACCAGCTTCCTCTCTCTCCATACTCACCAAAATCACATTTGCCCAGTCCCACTCATACAGATCATCTTGATTTTCCTTAGGGTATCCAAAATCACTTTGTGCTAATCATCATACTGTCTATTTTTTCCCTCTCCTGATGCCTCAAAAAATGTCATACAAGGACAAGGACTTCATTAAGAATCCAATGGAAATGGAAAGTGGGTACAAATTACAGCCTAAAGACCCAAGCTCACTGTTACAATATCACAAGAATGCACACAGATACAGGTTGATACCCATCTACCCGAACTATTCAAATGTATTAAGCATTCACAGACATTTTCAGATTAATGCCTTTAAGAGAACAATTTCCCAAGCACAGATTTATTTCAAGCTGCCACACTTCCCATCAAAACTATCTACATCAGATAGCTCTTGGACAGCTAAAACTATATGTTTCATAGGTGACAATATCAGAATTAATATTGAACAAACAGTTCAATAAGGCCATATCATTTTTATATTCAAAGAAAATGAGAAAAGGATTTAAAGTTATTAACTCTAAATTAACTTATAATAATTCACAGAGATTCCATTTTGAAATTAAGGAAGTGAACGGTTCAATAAGGAATAATTTCTCTATAAAAACCAAAAATAAATTAGCTTTCACTACAGCATATAATATGAAACTATCTAGAATAAATGGTAGGAAGGCAGCAAGAATAAGTACAATCTAAACACATGATACTTTAAAAGAAATGAATTTATGTTATTTTAAACTCTTTTAAAAAGTGTTACAGGTAGAGGTCCCTAGGAACTACTTTAATGAAACTCATAATTAGAATACCAACTTATTCTCTGTAAAGAGTAACGTCCAATGTACGTGATGATTACATAAAATAATTTGCTAAGTAATTTGAGATTTCCCCTTGGAATTTTCTTACTAAACCCTCCCTCACTTCTACCCCATCACCCACCCCCACTTTGTTTTGTATGAGTAAACATAAATCTTCTCTAATTTCATGACAAACTGTAAATTAAATGAATCCAAACTAATAAGATTTTGCTCTGTGCTTTAACACTTATAAATGGCTTTAACATATTTGATCTCAGTTATATAATTTATAGAGAATTTAACAGTAAGAAATTAATCTAAGACATTATTCACATATAATATAAAAATATCTTTAAAAGAATAGTATAAAATGTTCAGATTTAAGTTGATATGCATCTGAAACATGGCCATAAAATAATTATAATGGTATAAAATGCCACACATGAAAGACCTTCATTTTATAATCACAACCATGGGTGGGTGGGTGTGTGTGTGGGGGTGTGTGTGTGTGTGTGTGTGTGTGTACACTATAGGATTGTGAAATACAGAAGCATGTCATATTTGATTTCTTTTAAATGGACATAAAAACAGAGCTCAATGAGAAGAACAAAATTTTAATTAAAGAATCAGGTTTAAAGAGACCTGTGTTCTCTTCCTGACTCTACCCGTAAATTACCAATGACGTTTCTCTTGAAGATGATATGAAGTGAAATGACGAGGTATTTTAAGTCCAAAAATGAACTCATTACAAAACAGGAACTCCCTTCAACTGAAGAACCACGAGCATTTTGTTTAAAAAATCCTGACTGTGTAACATTTCACTGAGCCAATATTATATTTTGCAAGAGGCTATTTTAAGCTGTATATCCTTCAGAATGTCAACATGCTACGATTTACAATTTCTTCAACCTACAGAAAAGATTATGTAACAAAAGAATTTGTGGTGCATCTTTCAAGAGGATTTAGGATCTGGCTTGATGTCCAGGTCCAATTACATAAAAGTATTTTAGCTGCTGATCTCCAAAGTTCACATATTTATTGTAAATGAATTTGATCTGACAGTAATAAGACAATCTGAATCTCTTTCATTGTCTTTGAACACTGCTAAAGTCACAGATTATGACGAATGACGAGAAGACTAAAGGGTAAAGTAAAATTGATGTTGATCAAGTATTGTCTAAAAATTCATTTTCATGGCCAGTTTAAATGCCTATTAAATCTTCCTCTTAGAAACATGAAGGCTGGTGGCAATGAGAAAGACTCAGACAACGAGGAAGAGCAATATATATTTTATACATAAAACGATGAAAACTTGGAAGCAAATTAAATATCGAAAAACAGGAAAATGGTCAAATAGTAAAATACAACAGCCATATAATAAAATATTAAGCTAATATTAAGAAACAGGTATTAAAGAATATTAATCCCAGGAAAATATTCTCACAAGTAAGTGAAAAGGACTAGATACTAAACTGAAAATACTGTGGCTCTTCATTTTGTTTTGTATGTTATATGTCCAGCTCTGAAAAAAGCACAAGAAATACATACACATATGTGGCCTGGAATGATATATACAAAATGATAATGATTATTTTTGAATTTTTCTTTCTCTCTTTATACTTAACAGTTTTTTTTTTTACCAAAAACACACTTTTACATTCATAATCATTTTAAGAAAAATTCCAGTTTTTACAGAAACCCTTTATCAATTCAATCATGAACATCAAACGTACAAATTTTATCAGTTTAGCTAACAGAAGTTCAAAGCACACTTACTCCAAAAGAGAGTTGGCTGGGATTAAAGTGTCCCCAAAACGAGCACCACAAGATTCAAGGAAACAAAACTGGTTTTCATTTCTTCCTTTTACCCCACAGCCATCCTGCCTACACCACATTAAAAGAGACTATGTATTCTTTTTTTTTTTAAGGTTCTTTTTTCTTATTATTTATTTTTTATACAACATATTCTTATTAGTTATCTATTTTATACATATTAGTGTAGATATGTCAATCCCAATCTCCCAATTCATCCCACCACCATCACCCCCACCCCTGCTTTCCCCCCAAACAGACTATGTATTCTTAAAAGGCATATTACTCAAAGAAAATACAATCACACACCATTACTATAATAAAGTCTGGGGGAGCATTATTTCTAGCACACAGTTTCTTATTACATTGTCTGGAAGCATACCACACAACAAGGGCTATTTGACAAAGAGTTCTTATGGATTGAAAATGATGAAATTCAAAGTGTCAGAAAAAAGATATTCGGTGGCCATATTAAACATAGGTAGAAAATGGTGGCAATCTTAGCCAAAATACTCTCTTTTCACGTCAGTTTTTCAAGTAGCATTTCATTTTTTGTCTTCCATTTAGATTTTTCAGTTGATAACACCAGTAGCCCTAGTAAGATGAATGATATGTTACCAAGGACAGCTGATGAAAAATTCTTAGTCACCGACTTAAGCAATCAGCTGAGGTTAAGCTAAGTCAGATAAAAGGAATGAAAGATAACCACTGATAGGATTGTCTACATCAGCAACAAATATCCCACAACATAACAATGGTGAAGCTCCATGGAGATACACTTCCCACATGTAGCAGTCACTGCTACAAAGGGTCACTATATTTTGGGATGTTCTAGAAAATCACTCTATAAAATGTCCATTTGGGCTGTGAAACAGACATAGAGACCTATTTATTTTATTCCACATAGGCATAGGCCAAAATAAAATATAACATCAACTATAAACTTTAACTATTATATCTATCATTACATTCTTTGTTGCCACTAGCAAAATAAAACATTTAATGTTCTTTGCTTGCTGACTAGAGTTATACTTAGTAGGAAATACATATCAAAATTTAGCCTTGTTTCCTTAAAATGGAATCTGACAACTTCTTACTGGGGTTTCACTGGGCCTGAAGCACCTCTAGTAAAAGCTGTTATTCAATGTACCAAATTTTCATTTTTTTAAGTTGCTTAGTGCATGCACACTGCAATCACTGGCTAAGATGAAAAGGTTTTAAATACCTATTTGTGGGAATTGTACCTCAATAACAAATATCAAAACCATCACTTTTTACAAAGCTTTCAAGATAGGGTAGCAATGACAAGTGACAGGACACTATAACAGATACTACAGCTTTATCTTGACTTTCATCTTACTTATTTGGGTTTAAAGGAAAATCAAACTAAATTATTCACTCCTTGCAGTAATAGAGGAATCCTGTTTATGCAGGATGCTGTTTATGCAGTTTGGATATAAACTGAAAATATCAAGTCTTTTCAATTTTCATCCATGCTGATAAATCAGGAGTAACTAAAATCCAAACAGGAATTCAGACATGTGAGCAAAGTTAAGTGTTTGTAACCAAAATATTCCAACATAACTCAGCTTTATTTCGACAAGAACTTGTGTCTCAGGGTTGCCAACATTTTCAGCACTTAGAATCTTGGCTCTACCCTTTTCCACTCTCACCTGGGAATCCAAAGAAAATTATGAATGACTATCACAGCACAGACTGCCATAAAGGCAATGCATGCTTGGGCACAGGGCTGACCAGAATAAAGACAACAGTCTCCAGCCTGGCTTGCAGTCACGTAGCCTCATGACTACATTCTGACTAATAATATGTGAGTGGACGTGGCATGTGCGGCTTCTAAGCTATTCCCCATGGCACGGGCTAGAGGATAGCTGGGAGCCATTGTGGACCATATGGATAAGGGAAACACCTTAGGGATGCAGAGCAATAAGACAGAAGGAGCCTGGGTTCCCAAATTAAGGAATCATCAAATTACCCAAAATGTTATATAAGAGGAAAGTAAAATTCTAACTTTTCAAGTCACTGTTACTTGGGGTCTCCATTAGATAGTGGAACCTATCTTCTACCCCATATACCCTGATAAAACATGGCAAAAATTCAAAGTTCTAATTTACTTTTTCTCAGACCTAGAAGAATCAAAGACAGCCTCAAAAACATGCACACGTAAGAGAAGCAGCTAAAAAATTAGCTACGTTGAGTATACTTGAAAGAGGTGGAAGAAACTTGAGGGCAGAAGTCTATATACATGCCCTAGGAAAGTCTCCTCATCCAGATATGCCTAATAGGAGGAAACTGGAAAATCAATGAGGTGCTTTGTCCAAACCAGGGTAAGTCATTTAAGCAAGTTATTCAACCTCTTTAGAAGAAAATGTCAGCTCTAGAATCAGACTGCCTAGATCTAAAACCCTGATCTGCCATTTGTTATATTCGCATCTTTAGTCATTAGCTTTCCTGTGACTCAGTCTTCTCACCTGTAAAGTGAGTATAATAAAAGTAACCATGTAATAAAAATGTTGTGAGAATCACATCACCTTCTGACATATACCAATACCACATCAGATTACACTTCCACTCCCATAAACCTACTTTACCCAAAACCCCATACAAACAGTCCTCAAATTTCAAATAACCTGAAATTTATTGACTACTCATTTTCTACCCTGGCAATTCTTCAAGGTTCCATCCCACCATCTACTGTATGTTTAATATCAATCTAACATAATCATACTACCTACAGACTAGCAATTCACTAACCTTCCACCACCTTTCCAGCAAGCTAAACCTTTGTGAGAAAACGTTCCAGCTATCTCAAAGTTTGTTGAGAATCTGACTAGTTGAAGCAACGCTCTTACATTTTTTCCTTCTCTCTTTTCATGCAGCATTCTACATAACAGCAGCAAGGACACAACACGATAATCCTACTAAATCTACCCCCCCACTTTTTTTTTTTTTTTTTTTTTTTACAGATTTTCTTTTATTGCAAATTCACTAAGCAGCATCTGAAACAAAAGGATTGATTAAATCACAAGTTCATTCTTCCCACCTCCACCCCTTCCAAACATCTGAACGAAACTCGAATGTGAGCATCCTGTCCTGGGTGTTCCACCTAGGAACCCCACTTCCACTACTCTACATTCTGCTGTTAAACTTCAGAAATTCCTAAATCCCAAAACAAACAACTGTACTACTTCAATACTCCCTTTGAAATGCTAACAGTCCCTAAGTGAACTTCAACTAACAGCTGAAAAGTAAACATTAGTTTAGGTCTAAAACAGTCTGCTTGGGCATAAGTTAGGTGAAATATTAATACATTAGAGCTGCTGGTAATGTTTTTAGCATTAGTGTTAAAATTCCGCAAGAAAATAATTATTTTAAGCATGCCATGACAGATTTGCTGCATTCTTAAGAAATGCAAATTATATCCAGGGGCCCTTTTTTTTCCAATATAGCATGTCCAATTTTATAAAAGATGTAAAATGGAGAACTATAATCCACTTAATAGCAAGCTTGGTTGAAACACATCTTTTATTTTTTTAAGTGAGCAATACTTGTGCTTTATAATCTTAAAATGCTTCTCTTACTCACACTGCAGTAATATTTCTTCATTTTCCTAAGATTCTCTCAAACAATCCTAGGTTTCCCTTTGAGTATCCACAATTACTGTAACTTTAAACATCCTTGCAGCACAGGACAGACCTTCAAAGGCTTAACATCAAGAGAACACCCTCGAAGGGAGTCTTACAGTATGAAAAGCTCTTTTACTCAAATCATCCTTATCCCAGCAAGAAGTAGGGATATTGGCATCCCTGTTAGGTGATATTCATTACAATCAAATATGCAATAATATAGGGAGCCAAGCCCTATAATAACATAGGGCCAATATACTGCTAGAGTCATTTAAAGCTGGCCAGAGTGTACATGTTTCCATTACACTCTCCTCATTGCAGAAACTGGGAAGACTTTTCATTTCCCTTCCCAAAGCTTTTCTCCCCGCTACACATTCCAATGGACAACTGCATTTCTAAACACTACTAGAAGTGCAAATCTTCTCACAATACTACAATCTTAAAAGAAACCCATGGTAATTTTTTTTAAATAACTTGTAATTTGTATGTCACATGATAAAGAGATTTTAAATTTTAAACATTTGCTCATAAATTACTAATATTATTAAGATCATGACAAGGTTTATTATAATATCTTTTTATAGCATTTACAGTATATCAAGGTAAAATTCAACTTGTTTCAATCTTTTGTTATGCAAAAAAAAAGTTTCAAAAATGACATTATATTATGTTTGGTTTGGGGACCAATAATATTTTTAAATATAATATCAAAAATAAAAACTGCTTTCATGATCTAATGTTCAGAACTCTTACATTTTGTACTTAAGTAAACGAAGGGGTTTAATTTTAGACCTTCCGTGTTTTATTTCTAAATGACAAGATAAGAGAGAAGATTTCAGAGTGCTATTTGTAAATGCGAATACATTTTGGGGAGGACAGTTTTTATTCCCAAAAAATTAGAAGCAAAACTGAAAAATCACCATATTTTTCTCTTTTTAACATTAAGCATTAAAATATAGGCACACCTCAATGTGCTATATGAGAATTTTTATCAAATGAATATGGCTTACTAATGTAGTGAAAAGCATCCTAAAGCTAATTTTCAGAACCATCATCATTTTTATGATGTTCATTAACGTGCTTTTTCATCATCAGAGTCCTGTATGTTTCTAGACTTTAACCAATAATCCATTATAGGCATAAATTAAATACTACATGACTATAAATAAAAATTTTAAACTGCATAAATGTCTAATCACCATGGCAGGTAGGAATATACCTATGTGTGATAAAGCAAATCAGGGACTGAAGCCCTTTTGCCTGATCTCCACTGACAATAACAAAACTCATTAGACACACAACTAAAATATTTAAATAATTGTCTTATTGCTGGATTTAAGAGAATTTAAAATATCCTCCATTAGAGCTTTTAGCAGCAATGTGCTCTCCAGAACACTGTCATTCAAGTCTCCAGTTGAGAAATACTGCTTTAGAATGGTACAAAATACCAACCTAAGCAGACATGGATTCTTTCAAACTTTCCTGATAATTGGTTAAATGCCTATGTTTTTAGGTTTCAGGAGTTTCCTACTGGGATGCAGAAAAATAAAAATTCATGGGGGAAGGAGGACAGTTATACAAAAAATGTCATTATAAAAAAGAAGAGGTACTTACTAAAAGAAAAAAAAATGTACTATTCAACTTACATGTCAAATTTAAAATGATCTGTTCTCAGATAATCAGGAGTTAATAGTATGCTCCAGCCCCACTGTAAGCAAAAGTCTTATAAATATTCAGGCCAAAAGCTTTTGCAAACTACTTGCATCAAATACAAAAAGTTAGACTCTAAGTGTTGGTAATGATTAGAAAAAAAACAAACTGGAGGTTGGGAAGAGTGGAGGGAAAGAATGTATATGGCAGAAGAGAAGGTCAGTAGATGTTCTTGCAGGGCCGACTTGGGAGAGAGAATCAAGGAAGCTGAGGGAAGCGCACCCTTGTCTGGAAGCAGCCTCCTTGGGAGGAGATGGGACTGAGGAGTTGGGCTGTGTCACAGCATCCCTCAAGTTTACTGCTCTGAATCACGAAGCTGGCCTGGGGAGAGCTAAGCGACATACTTCTTGTATACTGGAGGGCTACAACTCCACTGATAGTAAATACGCTAAAGGGTTTTTCCCCACTACCTAAAGCTTTTCCTGTCAACACACCATCCAAGTTACTCAGGATCTCTGCAGCTACACACTGAGTCAGACAGAGGAATAGGTAGGCTCTTTCTTCTTAACTGTTAAAGAAGAAAGAGCCTACCCATTCCTCACCTAAGGGAGGAAATAAAATGTTTTTAAGTGGTTACCTCCTATTTAACTAACAAAAGAACGAGCAGAATTAGATTTTAGGTAAGGACAGAAGCAAGGACAATACACTTAAGCTGTCGCGTCTGACAACTGATGAAGAGGTTCAGACTCACCAGGAAAAAAAACAATAAAATAAACCTTTTCAGGAGAGCCATGCCCATTTCAACGCTCTTGAACATTCTACTTCAGGTCCCGCCTGTGCCCTGCGCAACAGTCATCACTGAAGGAGAACGAACCGAAACTCTCCATGACAGTCAGTCTCCCTCATTAAAACAAACGGCCCAGAAGGAGCTGAAATACAGAAGGCTAAAGCTTTTTAATTTAGAAAATACCATAATCCCTTTTTTACCTTTAGGGGAGAGGCAGACAGAGAACTGACTAGAATCCTAAGGAACAAAATATTAACAATTATAGGTTCTAACCATTTCAAATTAAAGTGAACTTTAATTCTTACCCTCAAGAGGCTCACAACATATGGATGTCTTCGTTATCCTTCCTTTTTTTTATAAGGTCTTATATCGTTAGCATATATTCTAGGTCCTGCAAATTGTTTTTTCAACCTTTATTAAGTGGTAATATGTGCCCAGACCAGCAGGTGACATAATGTACAACAGGCATGAAAGACAGTATGGTCCAATGCAGTTCTTAGCTTGGGAATGCAAGAAGTTTGTAAACTTGGATAAGAAAAAAAAAAAAAAAATGCATCTTTATTTTTACTGACTTCTAAATGAAAGTAAGCACTTCCTCCAATTATGAATGATGGCCTAAGATCAAGTAGTATTAGCCTCAGTACCTGTGACTTTGTCATCAAAAGATATCATCTATTTTCATAACATATTACAATAGTTTCAGACACCTCAAAATATAATATACCCAACACCAGATCTTTTTATTTAATGCACTAATAAGTAAACATATTACCATGTTACAAATTTGGGGTTTTGTTGTATAATTGGCTTCCTTTGTAATGCTATATATTTTACGTATTTAAAAAATTATTCTGAGAATGAACCCATAGGCTTCACCAAAATGCCAACTACGGCACAAAAATGGTTAAGAGCTTCTAATCCAGTAGAGTGCACAGATTTGCAGTGAAGACGGAAGTTTAAATCCAGGTGTTGGTACCTGTGGCCTAAAGTAAGTCATTTAACCTCTCAGAGCCTCTATTTCTCCATCTGTGCATACTTTTGAGGGTAGCTGGGATGTGATAAAGTGTGAAAAACCATAAATCAAATTTTACATGATGCCAGACTATGATAAAGATGCCAGAGTTAGTAGTACATCTAGGTCAATACAATTTCTGCAAAGGATTTAACCAACAAAAATTTCAGAGTAAAAACAAAGGTCAAAGGGAACATTTTACAGTTTTTAATCCAAACCTTATAAAACATCTTGTCCTCACGTAACTTTTGAAAGACAATCCAGAAAAATCAAAATGATAATTAAGATATGAACCAAACTCAAAGAGCCACAGCTCATTATTTCACATAATCATCTAAATTTTTGTCACTCAAGAAAAGTTACTTTACCTGAGTTAAATCAACAAAAGAAATATTACCAGTTATATTTAAGATGCAAATGTGGTTTATCCTCCAAAAATAACTGATTTATCCAAATCCATCCAAATTTTTGGTTTATCCAAAAATCAGTCTTATCATTTTATCTTTACCACAGAGTATAACACATTTATAAATTATATTGGAATGCTTTTTTGTTCAAATATGTCTTACACATTTTAACAATCACAGATCTAATTACAGGTTTAAAAAACTCAGTTTATTTGTGATGTCAGAATTTAAAATAGCAAATGAATTGGCTAAATTATGAAAATACTATCTCAACTAATGCAGGCAAACAACAAAATCTTTAACCGTTAGAGACTGGAAGTTACAAGGGAGAGAGGAGAGATACAGATAATCCCAAAAGTCAAACAGTGAAGCTAGTTTTGGATCCAGTAAGAGATACCCACTCAGACAGAATCAATTAGTGAACAACCACCTTATCAGGACTGCAGCCATGAGCTGTGGAGATAAATTCAGAGGAAAGAAAGAAAGCAATCTGTATCTGCCAGTATTCTGACACTGGGCAGGAAAAACAGTATGTGCATATATATTTAAATGACCACAAAGCAACAATAATTTTAATCCATCACTGAGACAATATAAAACAATAAAATAACTAAGTGTAGTATGTGCTGATTAAGAAGTGATTAGCGTTCAATGGGGATTATCAGGGAAGACTTCTTGGAAGAGGCAGGATTTTACTGATTTTAAAGACAAATCTGGCCTATTTTGGGGGGTGGGGGGGTAGTGACAAGTAAGGGAAGGGTTAAGAGTTAGGAGGACAGCAGGAATCACAAGGGCTAGTTTAGAAAGTTAACAAGATCATCAAAATAATTACTCACAGATCACTGGGAAGTCACTATCAAAGAATAAGTGTATAAAACTGTCCCCCCCAAAATCACCTAAAACCTCTCAGACACAATACTGACAGAGTACTTAGATAACAGCAACAATATAGAAACCTATGCTTAAATGTTTCCAAGCTGGCCTCAAAATATTTACATATATATATATATATATATAAATTCACAAAATGACAGAGCAATTCAAGATGTCTGAAAGCAGGAAACAAGAGTAAGGACATTTTGCAAGTTTCTGCCAAGACAGTGAAGTTATTTTTATAAATATGCATATATCTGCCCTAAATAAACACACAAAATAAATATGTTGATTTAAAGTACTGGACACCTGATATTTTAGCAATAGCTTTTCAATTTCGTTATTTTTTTTAAAAAATCATTTCAAACTCAAAAAGCAGTTGCAAGAATACTACAAAGAATTCACAGGTACCCTTAGCCCATATTTCACAACTGACATTTTACCAGATATATTTGATCATTTTCTCTCCCCCCCTCACAGACACACACACACATTATTTTCTTCTGAAACATGTGACAGTACATTGCAGACATGATACCTCTTATCCCTAAATATTCCAGAGAGATTTCTAAAACACAAGAACAATCTGTTCTATAACTACAGTACAATGATCAAAATTAAGAAATTAACAGTCATACATAAAATACTATAATCTATAGGTCTTATTCTTTTTTTTAGTAGGTCTTATTCTATTCACCAATTATCCATACATCTTTTAAAGAAAACAAAAAAATATATGATTCAAATACAATCCAGGATCATACACATTCAATGATATTTCTTTAGACATATCATTTTTTAATTTATGTAAGGCAAACTTAAACTTAATAAATCCAGGAAAAATAGTGCCCAGCAATTTTATTGCACTTAATTTTTTCCATTCTATTTACATACTCTATTATGATAGTCTTCCATGTTTTAAGAAAAAAAAACTGGAGAGGCTTATACTTAAGTATATGAAGCACAGTACATGCTTTGTCACCCACAACGAGACCCACAAGATTCTGCTGTACTCCTGCCAGTTTATTCCCATTTCCCATTTAATCATCAATACCTTGAGAGCAACACGCCTCGCTCGTCTTTGTATCCTTCATAATTTACACACAGCTATGAATGTTTGAAGGGCAAAGTAAGCTTGATGTTTGAAAGATGCTTCAACAGAACAAAGAAAACAGGTCTATCTTTTCAGGTTAAGGTTAAGATTAATCTCCACTAGGATTCTCCATGAAAGAGAAAAGGGAACTGTATGTTAAAATGATTAGAGAATGAGTGTCTTCACCTGTTAATCATTTACAATAAAGAAAAATGCCCCATCTTCCTTCCCTCCACTATTAACACTGACTCCTTGGTCCAAGTCCTTTCCATAGCTAAGGCAGTGCTGTCATTTTCCACTGATTCTAAGAAGCACAATTATTCACATTTCAACAGCTCTGATATCAATAGCATCTTACTGCTGCTGTGGGCCAAGTGGCAGTCATAACACAGTTCATGACATTGTCTATGTAAGATCAAGAAAGCAATAGCATCAAAACATGCAGAATGAGTGTCAGCTTGGGAGAAAACTCCAGAGTAGATAGTAAAGTGCTCTTGTAAGAAATGCTACATCACTAGCACTCTTAAAGGCATAGAGGAAGAGACTGTGTGGAAATACACCGACATGACAACTTGGGAGTCAGAAAGTAACTCAAAAACTTGGACTCTGAATCTGAATAAAATTCAGGAATATCATAACTAAGTCATTTCACTTCAGTTTTCCTTTTTAATCTATGTTCTTCCAATAAATGTAAAATGAACATTCTGAAGGATAGGAAAGCATTTTATCATAGCTTAATTGTCAAGGCTATTTCTCAGTGGAGCATAAAATAATGGTGTATCTTATAATTAATGGCATCTCAGATTCAATAGAACACAGTATTTCCAGCACAGAGAGAGCTGCGCTCCATTCTTGAAGAGCTCCTTCAGAAAATGACCACAGCCAAACCAGAAAGCCAGAGTCTGCCAGCTTTCAATTGCTCCAGACACTGACAAGGTTCTTGCAGGCCAGCAGGGCACTGCAACATTCAAGCAACCACTTCCTGAGGCCACATTTCAGAAGGCAGTATGTCTATCTGCGTTTTAACACGCTCCTGGCTCCTAACAGGGCCAGCAAACCACAGAGGGAGACAGCATGACACACACACCCCTACAAACCAAAACACAGCTGGGATGCTACATTCAGACCTATCAACCTTGACAGTATCCTTTTAATTACTATTTTTCCCTAATTCTCTAGAGTGATTTTTTTTTTTAAACCTGGAAGCTGCCAACAGCATTCTTTGTTACTGGCCAAGTTACTCTGAGTATCATATCCGAATAATGAAACACAGATAAACTATTTTAAAGCAAAAGACCTTTAAGAACGCATATTCTCACACCTTGTTCATGTTAATGTATTTTTACCTAATTTTAAATTTTTATACTTTAGGGACTTCCCTGGTGGTCCAGTGGCTAAGACTCCACGCTCCCAGTGCAGGGGGCCTGGGTTCGATCCCTGGTCAGGGAACTAGATCCCACATGCTGCAGGCAACTAAGAGTTCGCACGCCACAACTAAAGATGCCGCACGCCGCAACTAAAAAAAAAGATCTCGCACGATGCAACGAAGACCCGACAGAGCCAAATAAATAAATATTTTTTTAAAGTATTTGGGCTTCCCTGGTGGCGCAGTGGTTGAGAATCCGCCTGCTAATGCAGGGGACACGGGTTCGAGCCCTGGTCTGGGAAGATCCCACATGCCACGGAGCAACTGGGCCCGTGAGCCACAACTACTGAGCCTGCGCGTCTGGAGCCTGTGCTCTGCAACAAGAGAGGCCGCGATAGTGAGAGGCCCGCACACCGCGATGAAGGGTGGCCCCCACTTGCCGCAACTAGAGAAAGCCCTCGCACAAAAAAAAAAAAAAACGAAGACCCAACACAGCCATAAATAAATAAATAAACAAATAAATAAAAGTATTTAAAAACAATTTTTTTATACTTTAGAGCTAAGCATACACATAAATACATTTATATATGAATGAACTTTTAGAGATAAAAGTATATTTCAGATTGCTTGGGGACAAACTTCAAAAAATGACATAATTTCCACTTATGAATGTTCACAGACATAGACAATTATAATTACATATAGCTATATAACTATGACTTGAGTCGGCAAAATATACAAAGCTGCAAACTCAATCATTAATCACAAAATGTTTTGCCCAGGTAACAGTGGTGCTATACAAAGATGAATGAAAATGGTTCTTATCTAAAAAGCTCACAATCTATCCAAGGAATCTAGGAGGTAAAAGTCCATTCCACCATTTGCCAGACAAGAACACTAAGGCTCAGAGACATAAACTTGTCCAAGGTAAAATGGCTAGTTGCCGATCAGGTTGAGATAGAAGTCAGATCTCACTTCCAATCAGCAATCCAATAACACACGAATTTAAATAGTCTCTACTTATTAAGCAATGTTCTAGGCATCAGGTTACCCCTCAGGTAATTAGTACCCAATTCTATAGATGAGGAAACCATTGTGATTGGCCCATGGTGATTCAGGACTGACAGGTCCCAAAGTGTGAGCACCCATCACCGCACCACACTGCCTCTAACCGACTCCACAACAACGGACATTTGCAGGCTCTGACCCTCCCTCAAAAACAGCCTGACACAGCACGAAATTAGTGCCGTATACCTGTGCTAAATTCTCCCTCCTACTTAGAATTTAATGGGGAGAAATGCAAGAGTTATTACCTTGCAATAGAGAAAAATAAAAACAAAAGCCTCCACTATCACACCTGGAAAAACAGATAAAAAGCCAACCAAAATTATACAAACTATTATAAAAGTAAATTGTGACAACCCCTTCACTTCACTGTCCAGCCCCACCAGCCTTGGGCACAACAGCAGACAGAACAAAGCCTCTGACATTAGTTTATGTTTACTGCAAGGAATCTTCAGTGACTTCTAATTAAACTGTTAAAATGTCTATACTAATGTCTCTGTGGTTAACATGTTATTTGCATACACACACATTTGTGTGTATATGTGTATACAAATATTTGCTTGTTTGCTGCCCGTTTCAACCAGGACTACAATAGAGATAATATCAGAATCCAAAGGGAGGCATTTCAAGCCCATTCACAAGGCATAGAGAAACCTTGACTGCAAGCTGTGGGAAGGTGCCAACACCTTAGTGGTGGCAAAGCTCATTGTAAATTCATCATTAAAAAGTGAAATGGCATTTGGGTTTCCAAGTTAACCCAAAAATCCTTTATAAGCCTGAAGAATTATTATAAAAACATTATTTTCAGCTGCACCCATTCTTTCTTTGGGAAAACGCATTTTGAGTTCCTTTGTCCAACAATCAGGAACTGCCCAAGAAAGGGCAGGTGACTATAGCACGTAACCCCTGTCACTCTTGGGCATCACAAATTAGGGAAAGCTGAGGTTCAACACATTGCCTTCAGGTCACACACATAGAAAGGGACAGAGCTGAACAGGAGAAATGAACAGTCACTTCAGGACTTCGAGGTCTATCAATATCCATGTTCCTTCCACCAAACCACAGTCCTAGGCATTTATTTAATATATGTCTGGGCAACCTCTTGGGTGACGCACAGGAGGGGCAGGGGGCCTGTTTGAAACAACAGGAATGTCTATCACCAAATCCTGGGGCCTCTGGCTCTCTCAGATCTAGTAAGCCCCCCCATTCATACCTTGAAAGATCTACTGATCCAGCCCCAGGCTGAAGCACTGGGTAACACTGCTAGTTGCAGGCTAAGTGAAGAGAAATCAAATGTAATGCTTTTGCTTTAGAGAGGTGCTGAAGAAACCCTAGTAACAATCAGATCCGTGGTGAAGAACCACCCACTGCCACTACTCAAGTGAAATCAAGGTCAAGTAAATCACATCAGCCTCCCCAAAACAGTAATCTGAAGCATTCCATTTTTAAAGATAGTTGGCAATCATATGAAAAAGAAAAATGCACACATAATAATGGTAAATGTCCTAAATTACATTTGGTGATACAGTGTCAGGAAATAACTTTTATTTAAGTTATTTGATGATGATTTCATTCAAGATTTCTTGTGGATAGATTGCATGATGAATACCTTTCGGTTACGATCTTTGTTCATTTTCAAGAGGGCTACATTTTGCATGAATGAACACACCAGAATAGGTGCTCCCTGCTGTTTCATCAACACAGAAACTACTAGTTCCGAGAGTGTGGGAGAAAAAAGAAAACCACATTACACAATTTATCTAAGGGCACATGTTTTATTAACACATATGGCTTCATAAATGCTTTAGTATAAAATAGCCTTTTAAAATGAAGTACCTGTTCATGAGAAATACAAGATCAACAGGCTGAAAAACCAACTATATCTGCCTCTCTTATTCTGAAGATGACAGAAAAATAGCACCATTCCTTCTATTTCAGCGAATGCGGCATGTCTTTTCATTAAGACAAAGCAGTGCGTAATTCCCTAAAGACAAAGTTTTTCAAAAACTTATAAAATATAAAGACACTGTTCAAATATATCCAACAATGCCACCCTGCTGATACTAAAATAACTGGCTGCTGAGCTCTTTTGACAGAGAACGAGGTCACTCCGCATAGGCTCATCAGAAGTTCCCACTCACATTCCCAAGCATCTCTGAAAGGGGTACGAATTCCCAAAGCTCTACTTCACCTACATTCTACGGAGCCAACTCAAAATTTTGAAAGAGAATAATAAATATCATCATGTAAATCCCTAAGTGTATGCTGCAAACATAGGAAGAGAAAATATACATTTGGAGATGCTTTTTAAAAATGTGACAAGAGTTCAAGAGCATTTTAACAGCTTTACTGAGATAAAATTTATATACTCTAAAATTCACCCATACAGACTGTACCGTTCAGTGCATTTTAATATATCAATACTTGCAGAGTTGTGCAACCATCAACAGTTACTCCAATCCCCCAACCCGCACTGCCAACACCCTCAGCCCTAGGCAACCCCTGATCTACTTCCTGCCTCTACAGATTTGCTTATACTGGACATTTCATAAAAATGGAATCATACACTATGTGGTCTTTTGTGACTGGCTTCTTTCATTGAACACAATGGTTTTGAGGTCAAAAGTATTTTGAAGAAGCTGGGATGCTGATGGTCATGGCGCCTTCCACTCACTCATTCCATCATCAAGTGTTTCTTGAGCACCTTCCACAGGTGAGACAGACGCCACATGGGTCACAATGGGACCTGAAGGCTTTCCGGTATGAATTCTGCACTCAAGGAGCTTACAGCAGGATAAAGATGCTAACACAGATATTAAAAACTTTTTTTTTTTTAATGTAGAAAACAGTGACTGCCAAGAGGAAAATATAGACAAAATACCATGTGAGTTCAGATGAAAGCAAGGTAAACAGGATCAAGAAAAGTTCTGATAAGGCAACCTTTGAGTTGATCACACACACATACAAATAGTTAAAATCAAGTATAACAACACAGGGATGGAGGCACTTCCTACAGAAGCAAACCCACACTCCTTAGCTCTGTTCCATCCGTATTTACTCCTGTACTCTGATCTCCCACACAGTACCTGCATTCCAAATAACTATAACTAGTTATGTCCCAGAAATCACTAAGCCCTTTATGATCCTAACTGCTCCACCCACCATTTCTTCTCCCAAGAAATGCCCTTCCTCCTTTCCATCATCCCCCACCATCAATCCCATCATGTCTGATTGGTGAACTCCTATTCATCCTTCAATATTCAGCTGAAATATTACCACCTCTTTCACGAAGTCTACCCTGACCTCCCCAGTTAGAGTTAGTCCTTATTCAATTCTTTATGATACATGTGTATCTCTATTACAGCTAATCTGCATTGTTCTGCTCTGTTCAGCTATGAAATCTCAGCACTTAGTATAGTGTCAGGCACATAGCCAGTACTAAATAAATGTTTGTTGGAACAAGGGCACAGAACACCAAGTGAAAGGCAAAGAGGGTGGACAAAAAGGTTGGCAGAGTCAACCCGAAGTGTGGGAAAGGGGGCAGTAAAGTAAGAGCCCTGGACACTATGTTAAACAAGGAAAAAAAGAAAGGGACATTTATTGATTACCTGCTATATTTCAGCACTGATACATTATCTCATTTACTCTCCATGACAATCATATGAAATTAGTCTCTCCATCTTATCCTGGAGGAATCTGAAACAACTTATACAAGATGACACAACTATTAAGTGGCAAAAGCTCTTTGAACACTAAACATACACTCTGTGTGTGTGTGTGTGTGTGTGTGTGTGTGTGTGTGTGAGCACACACTTCTACTCACAGGTAATTCAGCTACAGCCTTTCCATTTCCTATTTTAAGAAACTGGAACTCCTTTGGAACTCCGTTACTGAAAGCACACAACCACATTACATCACTGCCAGCAAAGCAAAGGTGATGTTTCAGTCGGCCTTTGCATCCTCCACCCTGGGTCTGGCTAGTCCAGTACAAATCATGCCTCCTGAGGCACATCAGAAATAACATTGCAAGCTTGAGTACTACAGAAGCCTCAGTACTGTTCAACTAAAAGAATTTCACTTGGATGAAGAGAAGGTAGTTCTCAATCAAAGTATAACATGGCCTTTAAAAGTTTCAGGTCAAAGTCCTATAAGCAACAATAAGAAAAAAAAAGCAATGTTAAAAATTATTGTTTTTTAAAGTTTCACTTTGCAATTTTTGCAAATATCATTTTTGCAAAAAGATGAACCTGGGTTATGAAACAATGGTTTAATCAGTAGAGGTATAATGTTTAACAGCACAAGAAACAAAGAATTAGAGGAAGCAATTTATCATTTGTATATTTATCAGGCTTGATAAAAAATTATTTTTTAATTATACAGCCTATGTTTTTCTTAAAGATTTTTTATTACAAAACTAATAAAATATGTCAAAGGTCAAAGAATAATCATGAAAAGAGGATTATAACCTCCCATAAACTTATAATAATCAATCTAAAATGTTTCTGAGAAAGAATATTAAAGCAACCTTTTTAGAAAAGTTGTATAAAGGTGTCACAAAAGTAGTTTATGGGCTCGATCTCATGAAATTCCCAGAGAAGTCAACATGTTATTTAGAAAAGTTAAAGAAACACATTATGCCCAGTAGGTATCTATATTAACCCACGAAATTAAACAGAAGCTGCTCGGCCATACCAGAGAAGAAGACAGAGTTGACTGGTCTTAAATGTCTGCAAGAATGCATATTGTACACAAGCGTTAAAGCCATCTCTTTCTTGCTAAAAGCACAAGTTTCAAGAAGGAAAATGAACTGAGGGCTGTTGGAGGTATTTTGTTAAAATAATTATATTTTGTTAAATTAATTTCTTCAAATAATTATAAGGATAATATTCACAATCCATAACCTAGCTAGTTGCATTAGTGAAACAATATAAGTGTTTTGGGTGAAATGTCAATCTCAAATACTGCTTTAATATTTTTTATTTAAAACAAATCTATCCTGATTATAGCAACTGATTTTCATATCATTCCTCAGGTTCATCCTCAAAAATGACAGCGGGTAATCAATATTTTATCTTATTTTTTAAAGTCATGAGACGACCATTATGTCAACAGCAAGACTAACTGCATCTGAAGGATTTAGTGTAACCACCAAATAAGATGTAAAGCAAATCTAATATAGTTACATGAATTATTATCACTGTAGCACATGGTGATAAGGAGAAAATGGGATGTATTGGGTAAATGCCCATATGAGCTAAGCCAAATCCTTACTTTTTCTTTTATCATTGTTAGTGCTTAGCTACTTATGCGTTTGAGCCAGCTCCCTGGTCTCCCAGGCCTCCCCTACCGGCCTAAGGGGATGCAGGCGGTGGGTCTTCCTTCCAATCCTCAACCAGAAGCCAAACCGATCCTCAACATTCCTGAGTTTCCAGACACCAAACCCTCAAGCTTCAAAGAGCTCGTCCCGAGGCCTTGAGGAAGTGAAGGAGAGCAGAGATCATCTTTTCAGTTTTGCTAGATGATAGCTGAGATGTAGCCAAACGGAAGAAGAGATGGTGAAGAGGAGCTCTTGAAGGAAGAGAAATCCCCTCAACCCTCTGAGACTTTCTTTTATTCCACATTGCCTAAACATCTGACCTCAAGAAGGCAATGTTTACCTACAGCAAAGACTGGCATATAACTGCTTTTCACCTTAGCAAGGAGAGGTCAACACCAAGGCAAGGCGAAATGCGGAAAAAAGTATCATAAAAGGAGGTCCTGAGAGGACAAATGAGTAAATGAAAGCTGTGGGATCTAAAGGAGAAGGGTCAGTAAATCACAATCACAGCACCATGTGATAAGTGCTATGACAGGAAAGGTACATACAGGGTGCTGTGCAACCCCTCAGGAGGTGCATCTAACCCAGACCTGGAGTCAGAAAAAAACTTCCTAAGTGATTTCTAGGCAGGGATGTGAACAATGAGGAAGAGTTAGCCAGATAAAAGACAGGGAGGAGGTGAGGTGGGCTGGGGTGGGGTAGACAGTTGGAGGAACAGTGGTGAGACAGAAGAGACAACACAGAAAAAGACCAAAAGATAAGCTCAAGGACTCAAGAACTGCTAGACAGAAAGTTCAACATGACACAGGGGGGTCTGGGAGATGATGCAGGACACTACAACAGAGATGGATTCTGCAGGACCTTGCTGGCAACGTAAAAGAAACTTAGATCTCACCTAAGAGGAAGGGGGAGCCTCTCAAGAGGAATGACATGATTGGTTTTACACTTTGGAAAGACTACTAGGGCTGCACTGGGAACAGACTGGGGAATGTGAGACTGAAGGCGGGGACCCCAAGCAAGAGATGGTAAGAACAAGGCAGGAGAGAGAGGACGGTGGCCAGACTAGGGCAATGACACCAGGGATGGGAGAAACTGTAATACCCGAAACCAGGAAAAGGAAAATGCAGAGGAAGGTTCTACTGCTACTCATCAAATGCAGAGCAAGGCCTGTGGATGTTCCCTGAAGGATAACAGCAACAACAGGGTGAACCAGCAAAAAAAATAAAAGTAAGTCCCGCCAACAATGTCAATACACAGGGGCTTTCAGCAGCCATCTAGCTCCCCACCATACAATCTGCGAGATGTTCTAACCCCATCAGGCCTTTAAGTAAAGAAACAGCTATCGTTACTACCCTGTAATTTCAAACTCCAATCATTTGATGCTGGCTAATTAAAACCCGTATTTCAATTAACCACTCAGTCAGTGGAACCAGGGCATGCACAACCAGAATACTGTCTTAAGCATGCCATAGCAATTCCAGGAAAAATTTTGAAGAACCTTACCATAATGATTAACGTGGGTTCCCAACACTTTTCAAGAAACACTCAAGTACAGTGACAGCTGTCAACAAAGTGTCAAGTAGCCCTGGGGGCAGAACAGGTTTAAAAAGAGGACTTAAAAGCACTTATTGTTACCTGGTAGCACTGACTTGGCCTAATACAGAGCACTGGACAGGTAATTCTTAATAAACCAGGGAGACAGGAAAGGGTAAACGGAAGAAATGAAATGCTGGGTCAGACTTTACTTTTTTAAATGTTTTTTACAAGGAAAAACATCATCAACAACAATAATCTACTATTTGGTTGACAGGTGGAAGGGTCAGTAGACTAATTTTGAATACCTCTGCTTGCAGTATGAAAATATTTCAAATTCTCTTGGGCAATTTATTTGAAGAGATCTGGGCCATCCAGATCATACCCTCAAAGTCTATCAAATTCCAAGAAAGGCAAAAATATGGTCAATCGAGTGTTTATTTTACAACTGGCATATTAAATTTAAATCAACAATAGTGTTTTTACATATTGTATGCCCTATACTTTATAATCCACTAGAGCTGCTTATATAACCAATGTCTGATATTTTGTTTTATAAACCTTGAAGCATGATTATAAAACATACTTTATAGTCGTTTTCTCTTTGTGGTTTATGACATATTATGAGTGAGATCCATGATTTACTTGATTGTTACACCCGATAACAACACTTGTTCTTTCAGAAAATACAATCCACTATCCCTTTAGTGTCCAAAACCCACTGCAGCAAAAAAAGGGGGAGGTTCTTTAAAACAGCTTCTCTCTTTTTCCCCTGGTCACTGAAGTTACTTCCTTCCAGCTCCTGAGTACTGTGACTCCACGGCATAACTACATTTCTAATCTACAGTATGCAACGCACATAAAAAAAGAGCTGCTTATTTCTAGTCACTTGGGAACAGGTAGGGAATTTCTGGCTCACTTGATTTCATACCACTTGGAAGCACTAATGAAAAGTAAATTATGCTACAGTAGTCGCAGGATAGGGGCCTCTGAAGATTTAATAAAAGGCAGCTGAGGCACCAGTGGTCAATCAGTTAACTAAGAAATCAAAGGGCAGAAGTTCCAAGTCACAGAAAATTCTGGAAGATGTGACTCACTGATATTTCAGGACCTACTCAGCTTCTCTCCCTGTAATTCCTTTCCTCTTCTGCTGCAGCTTTTGCTCTTCTGTGTGACTCCCCTTTCAACCATCCCAAAATACCATGGAATATACACTATACTGTCAATGATCTGTTCCATTTTTTTTTAAGTTTTCTATGCTATCTTCTCAATTTCAAAATAGTTTAAATTTGTGCTGGTTTCTTAAATATGACACAAAGAGTGATGAATCAAGTGGCACAGGGGAAAGCGCCCTAGACTAGGGGGAAAAGGACAGAAGTGTGAGTCTGCCACTAATCAGCCATGTGGCCTCAGTCACCAACTCTACCCAAATCCTCCTCTGCCTTTGCCACTTCTACCTCGACTGTGTCTCAGCTGTCTTCCCTGTCTCGGATTTCCAACTAATGCTGTACATTATCCACTTGTACCATTTCACCTCTCCTGCTCACAAAGCTTCTGTTTTACCCTCCACAGCCTCAAGCAGCTAAAGATAACTTTTTTTTGGCTATAGGGCCAGTTAAGGACAAATAAAAATGCTTATGAGGCTGCTTATTTTTTCAAGAAAATGAAAATGGCTTCATTTAGTGCTATGGTGGAAAACACATATTCTTACCACTTATATTTGTTTGTTAAATATAAAAATATCAATGAGAAAATCAACACTGCATTTTTAGCCATAAAAATGTTATTAATAACTGAGTATATCTGAAAAGTATCAACTAATGCAACTTTCTAAACTTGCACCTTAAATTTAAGTGAAAACTGCTCAGTAGCCACTAGGCCCAAAGGATAAGATTAAACTCCTTAACTTCCCCAACCTTCCCACCCATGAGACCCCCACTAGAACCCTTTATCTGGTCTGTGCAGTGACTCTGCCAGGAAAACCTTCAACACCAACACCCCCACCCCTCTCATCCTCAAGGTCAGGCTCAAGTCCACTTCCCCTGATGGCCTGCCTGCCCAAGTTCTTGACCTTCTTTCTCTGAAGTCCTAAAGCACTTCCTAGACCTCTTACATATTCTATCTCACTTACATATTCATTCACCTACTCCAAAATCCTACCTGAGCAGGTGAAGAGTACTATGTCAGGACTTATTCACTACACTATAATGTTAAACATGATTTGACCAAACTAATAGTTCCTTGAAGTCAAAGATCACTTCCATTGCTAATATTTGTTGACTGCTAAGAGTTCAACCATCCATTAAATGTAGATTGTTTATGGATTTCTTTTTAAGAACAGAATATAGTGACAAGAGAATGTGATCTAAATCATACCTTTAAATCAATAGTGTATACATTTCTTCCTTTCAGGAAGCGTTAGTGCACATGCAAAAAAAAGGGCAGTGTCAAGACACTGGCATCAACAAACTGTCACATCTTAAAAGTTGGAAACCGAGATACTGCAACTCCCTTCAGTTCTTGTAACTCAAGTCAGAGGAACAAGCACAGCTTGTTACTGTGAACTCTCCCTACAATGTTAGGTCTAAATGAGCCTTTAAGAGCTATTTAAAAATAACTAGGAGGGCCAGATTCTGGGAGAAGAATACATAGAACATATAGACAAATCTGCTTCCCTAAACTGGCTGTTTAGTTTGGGCTATGCTATTTCCTGCTTAAATTGGTTTCCTGCAATTTGTTAAGGCTGCCAAATACTTAGTGATCTCAGTGATATACTTAAAGCAAATCAGCAAATCTTTCTTATTTTTCCCAATGACAAGAAATGTACAGAGAAACTTGCACAGTGAGGATAACAATAAAAGTGAGTTCATTTGTCTTTTTACCCAGATTCATCATTTTCATCTGGTTGCTAGCGGTTTAGGTAACCAACAAATAGCCTCCTAATAACATTCCTGCCTGATTTTTCATATCGACTTGGGGACAGACTTTCTTCAGCAATAAGCAGGATCAAACATGAGAAGTCTGACCTCACTATAAGCCAGACAAACTAAGGGATCAAGGTGGAAAGGAAAAAAAATCAATATTCAACACTGATTTTTAAAATCAAAAAAGGCACGATGTTAATGAAAACGTAAGTTTATAACTGTGCAAGGTATCCCTTTATGTCAGCCTAAAAAAATAAAAAAAAATTCCCTGATATAAAAGCAAAGCAGCTACATTAGCGTCCACGCAGTAGGAGCTCCCAAGAATTGCTGCCACCAGTGCCTGTGTCCCCAGCGTGAGCCACAGTCACCCCCCGCCCCCACCTCTCCAGGACACCCTCCAAGACCAGCAGACCCAACATACTCCACGAAGATGAGCTAACAGACCTTAATGAAGACAGTAGCAATCATTTAAAACATTAATTATCATTTCTTTGGTGTTTTTCTCCCCAGCTCAATCATAAGCTCCAGGAGAAACTGTGCCTGTCTTGTTCATCGCTGTATATCCTCAGCAGTAGTAGAGGGTTGAGCACACAGTAAATGCTTATATTAAGAAATAATATAGACAGCAACAGTCAGGGCTACCCACCACCAGTCCCTCCCATCAGGAAACTTGCACAAGCCTCTTAGATAGCCTCATCCACCAGAGGGAAGACAGCAGAAGCAAGAACTACAATCCTGCAGACTGTAGAACAAAAACCACATTCACAGAAAGACAGACAAGATGAAAAGGCAGAGGACTATGTACCAGATGAAGGAACAAGATAAAACCCCAGAAAAACAACTAAATGAAGTGGAGATAGGCAACCTTCCAGAAAAAGAACTCAGAATAATGACAGTGAAGATGATCCAGGACCTCGGAAAAAGAATGGAGGCAAAGATCAAGAAGATGCAAGAAATATTTAACAAAGACCTAGAAGAATTAAAGAACAAACGAACAGAGATGAACAATACAATAAGTGAAATGAAAACTACACTAGAAGGAATCAATAGCAGAATAACTGAGGCAGAAGAACGGATAAGTGACCTGGAAAACAGAATGGTGGAATTCACTGCTGTGGAACAGAATAAAGAAAAAAGAATGAAAACAAATGAAGACAGCCTAAGAGACCTCTGGGACAACATTAAAGGCAACAACATTCGCATTATAGGGGTCCCAGAAGGAGAAGAGAGAAAGGACCAGAGAAAATATCTGAACAGATTATAGTAGAAAACTTCCCTAACATGGGAAAGGAAATAGCCACCCAAGTCCAGGAAGCACAGCGAGTCCCATACAGGATAAACCCAAGGAGAAACACGCCGAGACACATAGTAATCAAAGTGGCAAAAATTAAAGACAAAGAAAAATTATTGAAAGCAGCAAGGGAAAAATGACAATTAACATATAAGGGAACTTCCATAACGTTAACAGCTGAGTTCTCAGCAGAAACTCTACAAGCCAGAAGGGAGTGGCACGATATACTTAAAGTGATGAAAGGGAAGAACCTACAACTAAGATTACCCTACCCAGCAAGGATCTCATTCAGATTCGATGCAGAAATCAAAAGCTTTATAGACAGGCAAAAGCTAAGAGAATTCAGCACCACCAAACCAGCTCTACAACAAATGCTAAAGGAACTTCTCTAAGTGGGAAACACAAGAGAAGAAAAGGACCTACAAAAACAAACCCAAAACAATTAAGAAAACGGTAATAGGAACATACATATCAATGATTACCTTAAACGTGAATGGATTAAATGCTCCAACCAAAAGACACAGGCTTGCTGAATGGATACAAAAACAAGACCTATATATATGCTGTCTACAAGAGACCCACTTCAGACCTAGGGACACATACAGACTGAAAGTGAGGGGATGGAAAAAAATATTCCATTCAAAAAGGAAATCAAAAGAAAGCTGGAGTAGCAATACTTATATCAGATAAAATACAGTAAAATATAGAATGTTACAAGAGACAAGGAAGGACACTACAGAATGATCAAGGGATGAATCCAAGAAAAAGATGTAACAATTATAAATATATATGCACCCAACATAGGAGCACCTCAATACATAAGGCAACTGCTAACAGCTATAAAAGAGGAAATCAACAGTAACACAATAATAGTGGGGGACTTTAACACCTCACTTCCACCAATGGACAGATCATCCAAAATGAAAATAAATAAGGAAACAGAAGCTTTAAGTGACACAATAGACCAGATAGATTTAATTGATATTTATAGGACATTCCATCCAAAAACAGCAGATTACACTTTCTTCTCAAGTGCGCATGGAACATTCTCCAGGACAGATCACATCTTGGGTCACAAATCAAGCCTCAGTAAAGTTAAGAAAATTGAAACCATATCAAGCATCTTTTCTGACCACAATGCTATGAGATTAGAAATGAAGTACAGGGAAAAAAACGTAAAAAACACAAACACATGGAGGCTAGACAATACGTTACTAAATACCCAAGAGATCACTGAAGAAATCAAAGAGGAAATAAAAAAAAAACCGAGGGACAAATGACAATGAAAACACGACAATCCAAAACCTATGGGATGCAGCAAAAGCAGTTCTAAGAGGGAGGTTTACAGCTATACAAGCCTACCTCAAGAAACAAGAAAAATCTCAAATAAACAATCTAACCTTACACCTAAAGGAACTAGAGCAAGAAGAACAAACAAAACCCAAAGTTAGCAGAAGGAAAAAAATCATAAAAGACCAGAGCAGAAATAAATGAAATACAAACAAAGAAAACAATAGCAAAGATCAATAAAACTAAAAGCTGGTTCTTTGAGAAGATAAACAAAATTGATAAACCATTAGCCAGACTCATCAAGAAAAACAGGGAGAGGACTCAGATCAATAAAATTAGAAATGAAAAAGGAGAAGTTACAACAGACACTGCAGAAATACAAAGCATCTTAAGAGACTACTACAAGCAACTCTATGCCAATAAAATGGACAACCTGGAAGAAATGGACAAATTCTTAGAAAGGTATAACCTCCCAAGACTGAACCAGGAAGAAATAGAAAATATGAACAGACCAATCACAAGTAATGAAATTGAAACTGTGATTAAAAATCTTCCAACAAACAAAAGTCCAGGACCAGATGGCTTCACAGGTGAATTCTATCAAACATTTAGAGAAGAGCTAACACCCATCCTTCTCAAACTCTTCCAAAACAATTGCAGAGGAAGGAACACTCTCAAACTCATTCTATGAGGCTACCATCACCCTGATACCAAAACCAGACAAAAATACTACAAAAAAAGAAAATTACAGACCAATATCACTGATGAATATAGATGCAAAGATCCTCAACAAAATACTAGCAAACAGAGTCCAACAACACATTAGAAGGATCATACACCATGATCAAGTGGGATTTATCCCAGGGATGCAAGAATTCTTCAAAATATACAAATCCATCAATATGATACACCATATTAATAAATTGAAGAATAAAAACCATATGATCACCTCAATAGATGCAGAAAAAGCTTTTGACAAAATTCAACACCCATTTATGATAAAAACTCTCCAGAAAGTGGGCAGAGAGGGAACCTACCTCAACATAATAAAGGCCATATACGACAAACCCACAGCAAACATCATTCTCAATGGTGAAAACCAGAAAGCATTTACTCTAAGATCAGGAACAAGACAAGGATGTCCACTCTCACCACTATTATTCAACATAGCTTTGGAAGTCCTAGCCATGGCAATCAGAGAAGAAAAAGAAATAAAAGGAATACAAATTGGAAAAGAAGAGGTAAAACTGTCACTGTTTGCAGATGACATGATACTATACATAGAGAATCCTACAGATGCCTCCAGAAAACTACTAGAGCTAATCAATGAATTTGGTAAAGTTGCAGGATACAAAATTAATGCACAGAAATCTCTTGCATTCCTATACATTAATGATGAAAAATCTGAAAGAGAAATTAAGGAAACACTCCCATTTACCACTGCAACAAAAAGAATAAAATATCTAGGAATAAACCTACCTAGGGAGAAAAAAGACCTGTATGCAGAAAACTATAAGACACTGATGAAAGAAATTAAAGATGATACCAACAGATGGAGAGGTATACCATGTTCTTGGATTGGAAGAATCAATATTGTGAAAATGACTATACTACCCAAAGCAATCTACAGATTCAGTGCAATCCCTATCAAATTACCAATGGCATTTTTTACAGAACTAGAACAAAAAATCTTAATTTGTATGGAGACACAAAAGACCCCAAATAGCCAAAGCAATCTTGAGGGGAAAAGACGGAGATGGAGGAATCAGACTCCCTGACTTCAGACTATACTACAAAGTTACAGTAATCAAGACAATATGGTACTGGGACAAAAACAGAAATATAGATCAATGGAACAAGATAGAAAGCCCAGAGATAAACCCATGCACCTATGGTCATCTAATCTATAACAAAGGAGGTAAGGATATACAATGGAGAAAAGACAGTCTCTTCAATAAGTGGTGCTGGGAAAACTGGACAGCTACATGTAAAAGAATGAAATTAGAACACTCCTTAACACCATACACAAAAATTAACTCAAAATGGATTAGAGACCTAAATGTAAGACCGGACACTATAAAATTCTTAGAGGAAAACATAGGAAGAACACTCTTTGACATAAATCACAGCAAGACCTTTTTTGATCCACCTCCTAGAGTAATGGAAATAAAAACAAAAATAAACAAATGGGACCTAATGAAACTTCAAAGCTTTTGCACAGCAAAGGAAACCATAAACAAGAGGAAAAGACAACCCTCAGAATGGGAGAAAATATTTGTCAACGAATCAACAAAGGATTAATCTCCAAAATATATAAACAGCTCATGCAGCTCAATATTAAAAAACAAACAATCCAATCCAAAAATGGGCAGAAGACCTAAATAGACATTTCTCCAAAGAAGACATATAGATGGCCGAGAAGCACATGAAAAGCTGCTCAGCATCACTAATTATTAGAGAAATGCAAATCAAAACTACAATGAGGTATCACCTCACACCAGTCAGAATGGGCATCATCAGAAGATCTACAAACAACAAATGCTGGAGAGGGTGTGGAGAGAAGGGAACCCTCTTGCACTGTTGGTGGGAATGTAAATTGTTACAGCCACTATGGAGAACAGGATGGAGGTTCCTTAAAAAACTAAAAATAGAATTACCACATGATCCAGCAATCCCAGTACTGGGCATATACCCACAGAAAACCATAGTTCAAAAAGACACATGCACCCCAATGTTCATTGCAGCACTATTTACAATAGCTAGGTCATGGAAGCAACCTAAATGCGCATCGACAGACAAATGGATAATGAAGATGTGGTACATATATACAATGGAATATAACTCAGCCATAAAAAGGAACGAAACTTGGTCATTTGTTGAGACGTGGATATATCTAGAGAGTGTCATACAGAGTGAAGTCAGTCAGAAAGAGAATAACAAATATCGTATATTAACGTATGTATGTGGAACCTAGAAAAATGGTATAGATGAACCAGTTTGCAGGGCAGAAATTGAAACACAGATGTAGAGAATAAATGTATGGACACCAAGGGGGGAAAGCCGTGGGGGGATGGGGGTGGTGGTGTGATGAATTGGGCGATTGGGATTGACATGTATACACTTATATGTATGAAACTGATAACTAATAAGAACCTGCTGTATAAAAAAATATAAAATAAAATTTAAAAATTAGAAAAAACAAAAGCAAACCAACGTAGTTGAGATAGCACATAACACAGCAAAGAATCTGAGGCAGCAAGGACACAGTTAAGTTCTTTAGAGCACGTTCATTTATTAAAGTGGCATTACAATATGCTGGGTGTCACACAGTATATTATTTTGCCTAAACAGCTTTACATGCAAATACTTACTGCAGTGAGTCACTGATCTGGTTCTTGGTTGGGCAAAAAATAGTTTCAGTAAAGTCTTTAAAGGAAATCACTTTCTTACAGCATAAATTATGTTCTCAAAACTGTATGTATGACAAAACTTAGTTCTTATACACAGAAATCCTAGCGCTCTCAGTCACACATATGGATAGCCTAGGGGGCTGGTATGAATTAGAGTTCTGCAAGGAAGAAAGCATTTTAACAAATATTAAAAATTCAACTCACATTTAATATATAATTTACCTGACATTGAAAAATGTAGAAAAGGCTGGTGACATTTTTATCAATATTATTTTTGTAGACTTGAAAAATTATTTCATAACACATCTAAATTATAAACCTCAAGAAATCTATTATTGGGTACTAACTAAAACCCCAAACGCAGAAGAGAACATTAACCTTGAGGTTGTGTACTTTTATAAACATATTCTTTAAATTTTAAGAAGAATAAATCTTTGTTAATTTGCACAATCATTGTCTAACTGCATTCTGAACCTAAAGGCAAGATCACTTCAAATTAGTATGTCAAATATTAGTTATTTTCTTAGGTTGGACTGGAATGGGTAACAGAAATATTCTCAAAGAGCCTGAGCTATTAGCATTGTTGAGCTTTTTTCACATCAAAGTGCAGACAGAAAAAGCAACTATTTGTATGGCATATGAGGGTACAGAGGTGCTCACCAGCTACCCTGAATCTAACAAATCAATTCCTCCAGTACACTCATAACACACAGGTTAGGAAGCTGTGCTAAAGACTGACGTGAAGACAGTAGACCTCAGGGAAATATTTCCTGGCATCCATTTACCCACAATCCTGGGGGAGCTGGGATGTGGAAAAGGCAGGAAACTAGATTCACAAACACACAGAGCTGTCTAGCTCCACAACCTCAGTCACCACATCATTAAAATCACCTGATGAAGCTCACAAGGGCACGCATTGATAAAATCTAGACTAAAGCTGTGCAAGAGAACTTTCTGCAATGATGAAAATGTCCTATACTGCCCTGTCCAATATGGTGGCCACTAGCTGCAGGTGGTCACTGAGCACTGAAGGGTGACTAGTGTGACACAAGAGACGAAATTTTTATTTTATTTCATTTTAATTAATTTTAATTTAAATAT
The DNA here is from genome assembly GCF_965194805.1 of Balaenoptera borealis. NCBI lineage: Eukaryota > Metazoa > Chordata > Mammalia > Artiodactyla > Balaenopteridae > Balaenoptera > Balaenoptera borealis. The sequence goes on from NC_138864.1 coordinate 110,157,231, forward strand.
TAATAGCCACATGTGATTAATGGCTACCATTTAGAGAGTGTAGTTCTAGCCTGACCAACAAAACACAAAGTGGCATTCAAAGAGTTTTCAGTGCCCAGGCTGGTCATGGACCAAAGAGTTCATCAGTCATGTCAAACCGAGAAACGGGAAGGGATGGATCTCTCAGCATAGGCAGAACTTATCTCAACGTCAGTGTCACACTCTGCAGGCCACACCATGAGCATTTACAGAAAGCCTCCCCACCCACACCCACTCTTTCAAAGTATCCTTTTAAGAAACCAACCCAAGAAGGAAAACACTTCCTCTCCTTCAACTCACTGTTGTATAAGAGCAAATATGGGAGAAAGCTAGAAGAACCAACAATCACTTACAGAAAGGTGCTTTCCTAAACTCAAGCAGAACATCACTAAAAAGCAGCTCTTTCCCTCCAACTAGTTTCTGTCACATCCTTTCTACAAATGAAGCAAGATGTCATTCAAATGATAATAAAACAGAGTGGTTTACTGCATTTGCTCTGGAGTCAAACAGACTTGAATTCAAGTATCACCTCCACTGCTCACCAGCTGTGTGACTTTGGGCAAGATAATTAATCACTTCAAGTCTCAATTTCCTTCCATGTAAAACGGCTTAATACAGTACCTTCTTCACAGGATTATACAGATTACACAAACTAGACATAAAGGATTTAACAGAGTAGCTGGCACATAATAAACATTACTTAAATGTTATTTATTACTATTCCATCATTAGTTCACCATCACCATCCTATCTCCTTAACAAAGTAGGTAGAAAAGAAATCTACCTAGGGACTTCCCTGGTGGTCCAGTGGTAAGGAAGCCGCCTTCCAATGCAGGGGACACGGGTTCAATCCCTGGTCGAACCCATTAAGATCCCACATGTCGCGGGGGAAGTAAGTCCACATGCCACAACTACTGAGCCTGCACGCCTCAACTAGAGAGCCTGCATGCCATAAACTACAGAGCCCACGCACTCTGGAGCCAGCGTGCCACAACTAGAGAGAAGCCCGCGCACCACAACGAAAGATCCCACATGCCTCAATGAAGAGCCTGCATGCTGCAACTAAGACCCGACGCAGCAAGAATAAAATCAATAATTTTTTTTAAAAAAGGAAAAAAAGAAATCTACCTAGAACAATGCATATTTTAGATCAAATTCCAATTTTTAAAATATCCATATGTCAAAAGATGATGTTGGAAAAGCAGAAAGGGACAAGTCATGGTGTACCTCAGAAGCCAAGAAAAGCAATTCAAATTATATTCTAAGTACCATTGAGATCTACCACTAGGATATGATATGAGCTGATGTATTTTTTTAAAGATTGCTGAGGCCTCTGTGTGCTTGGCAGAGCATAGAGGGAGGACAAGAGTGGAAGTAAGGAGCCAGTTAAGAGGCTTCAGCAAAAGACAAGGTAAGAGATGGTGGTTACCTCGATTGGAGCTGCAGCAGTAAAGATGGACAAGCAAAGAACATATCCAAACATATTTTGGAGATGGAGCTGACAAGACTAAGCTAATGGTCTAATGTAAGAATTAAGAAAGGGACTTCCCTGGTGGTGCAGTGGTTAAGAATCCACCTGCCAATGCAGGGGACACGGGTTCGAGCCCTGGTCCCGGAAGATCCCACGTGCCACAAGCAACTAAGCCCACGCGCCACAACTACTGAGCCTGTGCTCTAGAGCCCGTGAGCCACAACTACTGAGCCGACATGCCACAACTACTGAAGCGCACGCCTAGAGCCCCTGCTCCGTGACAAGAGAAGCCACCACAATGAGAAGCCCATGCACCACAATGAAGAGTAGCCCCCGCTCACCGCAACTAGAGAAAGCCCACATGCAGCAACGAAGACCCAACGCAGCCAAAAATAAAAAATAAATAAAATTTTAAAAAGATTTGTAATCCCGATTATAAAAAAATAAAATAAATTAAAATAATTTTTAAAAAAGAATTAAGAAAAAAAGAGGAAACAAGGATGAATCCCAGTGCCATTTACTGGGAAAGATAAAGAGGAGAAGCAACTCTGAAGAAGAATAAAAAGGTTTGTTTTGGATCTGCTAAGTTGAAGAATTTTAAGTGGAGATGTGAAGTAAACAATTGTTGGAGTCAAGTTTCAAGGAGAGGTCAGGGCTAGAGATACAAGTTTGGGAGTCATGGGCATCTACACAATGATTCAAAAGGCATACAATTTGATGACATTAGTGGAAATCAGCAAAGAAGACTAGACTGAGGATGCAAGTAAGGTAGAAGGAAACCCAAGAGTGTGGCCCAGAAGCCAAAAAAAGGGTTTCCAGCAGACGGGGTGGTCACTTTCTATCTAACCTTAATGAACGACGAACACTTCTTAATGCTAAACAAAAAGTTTGCAAAGGACAAGAACTATTTCTTATTCATCTTGGCACCTTCTGCTCTAAACACATCAGAAGTTCAACTCACAGTTATTGACTTAATGATTAGTAGGAGGGTCACAAATGCCCCCAAGTGAATGGCATTTGGGCAGCATCTCATCTTCCTCAAGGTATTTCAGTCTGTAGCCAGATTTACCACACAATACCCCTTTCTAATAAATAATGAAAATTCTTGTTTAGTTAATTCTCCAAGATTAATCATCTCAACTATTTTCTCATTGCCATTTCACCAAAAAACAGCATGTCCATCTATCAAATTTAGCAGCAATAAGAACAGTGCTAGACACATAGCAGGTGCTCAATAAATATGAGCTGGATGAATAAATGGACAGGGTAAGAAAGAAAAGGAAAGAGAAACAGTCTCTTATCCTACAGGATAAGAGAGATAAAATGAGACAATAATTCTCTATGGATTTCATTTAACACCATATTTTCCTCAATAATTAAGACTATGAAGGAATAAACTTAATAAACTTAAAGAAATCTATTAAATAGTAAAATCATTAGAGATTTTCATCTGGAAACAATAAATCAATATTTTCTAAGTTCAATTTTTTTTTAATAAATATTTACTCCCAAACCTCTCATATCCCTATAATTAATTCATTTTACACAAAAAGATATGAAATAACCTTCCAAAGCCTAACAGAGGATTCAGGAGCTGGAAGAGAAAAAACATTCCCAAAGACTGTTGGAAAGTAGATTCATTCTACTTTTAGTTCAAAGAATTTTAAAAGAAACCCTGGTACTAACCAATACAGTCACCCTTCCGTACCTGCAGGTTCCACATCCACAGATTCCACCAACCACAGGTTGAAAATATTCAGGAAAATAAAAAAAATTCCAGAAAATCCCAGAAAGCAAAACTTGAATTTGCCATGCAGGCAATTATTTACTTGGCATTTACAGTGTATTAGGTATCATAAATAATCTAGAGATGATTTAAAGTATATGGGAGGATGTGCATAGGTTATAAGCAAGTACTACCCATTTTATATAAAGGACTTGCACATCCATGGATTTGGGTATCCAAGGGGGTCCTGGAACCAATACCCATGGATACCAAAGGAAGACTATTCCCCCATAAAAAGTCGAACATCCAAAAAACAAAAGACAGAAGTGCAGAAGAACTTGACTACTGAGTGAACTTTACCACTTATAATTTTTCTGCTAAGAACTCAGAAATTAAAATTCTGAAATACCTGAGGCACCATAAGCACCGGAATACCGCTGAGACTTTGGACCAGATGGAGAGGTTTCCTTCATACGATCAATCACATTTTCCGAAAGCTGAAAAAGCAACGTCAAAATAAAATCAATTATAAAAGAACAAGAAAGAAAACAGTACAATAGCATCCAAGTAATTCAGCCATCCATATCAATATGTATAACAAATGCCCTGAAGAAATTAGACTAAATCTAATAGCTATAACACTAAAAGCAAATAAGAACGGTTTTAAGATTTCAAGATGCACCCCACAGCACTACTTCATTTCTTCTAATGCACTGCTAATTGCTCATTATAAATAACTCTTTTCCTCATTTTATACTGTGCACTAAATTGTAATCTCTGAGAAAATGTAAGCCATCAGAACTCCTTCGACTTTCCTCCCCCCTCCTACAAATTAAGCTTGCAGCAGGCCTTAACTCCTTCTTTCTCTCCAGCCCCAAATGAAATGGTGTCCCTCCCTCCCTCCCGTTCAAGGTTAACCACAAACAATCCCTCTTTCAACAGATTTCATTATGTACCAACTTTGTGCCAGCCAACTATGGGTGGCTGAAGTCATCAAGGTGCTTAAAGTCAAGAAGAGACAATCATCATGCATTTAAATATAATGTGAAGGATGTTACTTAAGTCAGTTGGCCTGTAATGGAAGGACAGACAGCACAATGGGCAGATGGGCAGGGCATCTAGACAGGCTGTGGGAGTGGGGTTGAGCAGGGGGCTGAGAAGGATGAAGAGTACTTAGAAAGAGAAGGAGTAGGGTAAGAGTACTCTAAGAAGACAGTACTGCATGAAGCTACAGTTAAGCAGCAGGGCTTATCAGCACAGCAAGGGGAAATATCAAGCAGGCAGCTGGCAACAGGGCGGAGGCTCCGAGGAACACTCAGGCTAGGAGACTTGAGAGTCATCGTCCCACAACCCCCCCCTCAACTTATCATATCATCCTTTTTTATTTTCTTTACAGCACTCACCACTATCTGATTCTTTCTTGTTTATTGCCTGCCTTTCTCACTAGAAAGAAAGCTCCAGGAAAGCATGGATTTGGCTGTCCTGTCTAGTATTATATCCCCAGAGCCTCAATAAGCCTGGTTAAATGAGTGAATGGTTAAATAAATGAAACTATATGAATGAATAAAAGAATGGCTGAAGCAGGAAGCTGAGGAGGGGGCTCAGTGAAAGGGAAGGTGGAGAGGGAAATAAGATTCTAGATTTTGAAGACTCTTAGTAAATCCTTCAAGTTAGGGAGTTGAACTAGATCCTGAGGACGGCTGGGCACTACTGAAGGATTTTAAGCAGGGTAATGACACAATCAGACTTGCATTTTAGAAAGATCACTCTAGCTACAGTGTGGAGAACAGACTGGAGGGGGACAAGAAAAGAAGCAAGAGGACCCCTGAAGGACGCTAAAGGACCAATTAAGAAGCTATTAAGCATATGTCCACACAAAGACTTGCCTGGGAATGTGCAGAGCAGCATTACTCAAAATAGCAAACAAATACCCATCTTCCAGTGAATGGATAAACAAAACATATATCCATACAATGGACTACAATTCATCAATAAAAAGAACTTAAGTTCTGATAGATGCTTCTATATGGATAGACCCAAAAAACAACTAAGTAAAGGAAGCCAGACACAGAAGGCCACATATTGTATAATTCTATTTACATGAAATGCCCAGAAAAGGTAACTCTATACAGACAGAAAATAGATTAAGTGGTTGCCTAAGGCTAGGATAAGAATGGAGATTAACTAGAAATGGACATGAAGATTTTATTGGGATGATGAAAATGTTCTAGAACTGGACTGTGGTGATGGTTGCACAATTCTGCAAATTTATTAGAAAGCGCTGTACACAGAAAGCAGGTGAATTTTACATGTAAATTACAACACAATAAAGTTGTTTTTAAAAAATAAAAAATAAAAAATATGTTCCTGGGCTTCCCTGGTGGCGCAGTGATTGAGAATCTGCCTGCCAATGCAGGGGACACGGGTTCGAGCCCTGGTCTGGGAAGATCCCACATGCCACGGAGCGACTAGGCCCGTGAGCCACAACTGCTGAGCCTGCGCATCTGGAGCCTGTGCTCCGCAACAATAGAGGCCACAATAGTGAGAGGCCCGCGCATCGCGATGAAGAGTGGCCCCCGCTTGCCGCAACTAGAGAAAGCCCTCGCACAGAAACGAAGACCCAACACAGCCAAAAATAAATAAATTTTTAAAAAAAAAACATGTTCCAGGGAGAACACATTCAAAAGATATTTAGGATTCAAAATGGCTAACCTTCACTGAGTGCTTATTATGTGCCAGGCACTTACACTAAACTAAGCACTTGACCCATTTAATCCTTCACAATCCTGACATACTTTTATTACCTCCATTGTATAGGTGAGGAAACTGAAGCAAAGCCAGATTAAATAATTTGCACTGGATCTTACAAGTTGTCAGCAATGCAGCCAGGATTCAAACCCAGGAAGCCTGAGTGTCAAGGTCATAGTCAGCTGTCCCCTTCACTGCCAGATTCATTGTCTGACTAGATGAGGGCGAAGCAGAAATCATCAAGAAGGTTTCCAGGTCAAGTAATGGGGTGATCCGCCTCCCACATCCTCAAGAACCTTCTTCCAGTTTCCACTTCCTTAACACACCACTATCTGGCTTGTAACCCCATACAGCAGATAAAGTGTTCCATTAAAGTCACCACTGATCAAATAAATAACCTTCTATATTTATGTTTATATAAATAAATATCTTTTATATTTATACTTATAAAGCACCTAATTTATATGACTTCCCTTTGGTCACTCCCCTCTTCCGAAAACCCCTCCCCTGCTTTTCCAACATCCCTTCCTGCTTGTCCTAGGGATCTGGGTGAGTCTTATCTCTTCTGCAGGCTTCCCCTCCCCTTAAATGCTAGAGGTCCCAACATTCTGTTCCTTGCCTTGATTTTCTTCTCACTCTACATGCTCTTGTTGGTACTCTCATTCACTCCCTTGATTTTTTAACTGCTGTTGATTAATGAATGAATTCTAAACCATTATCTCCAGCCCAAGAGCTGTATCCTGAAAGCCAGACCTAAACACTTAATTGCCTAATGGACACCTCCCCTGGAACAGACCACAAGCGCCTCAAACCCAACACATAACAAGCTGGATTCACGTTTGCCAAAAATCCCTTCTTCCTCTTGCTTTCCTTATCTCATTAATGACACCACCTCCATCCAGCTTCTAAATCAAAACATAGGACTTCTTGACTCTTCTCTCTTATTCTCTTAGCCATGACTTCCTCAACTCCTAAACATTTAACGAATTCATCATCTCTTCTCGCATCCCATTTCCCCTGCCCTAATTCATGGCACCATCAATATTCCTCCTAAAATGCAAGTCTGATTATGGTAATTCCCATTTCAAATCCTTCAATAGCTACCACTGTTGACAAGAAAGTCCAGATTCTTTTGTGTGGCGTTCAAGACTTCCTCTTCATTTGGTTATGGCCTAACTCTCCAACCTCAGCTTCCATAGCTTTTCCCCCAAGACTTCATACCCTGTTCTCCACCCACACTGGCTACTTGTTGCCATCTCTTTGCCTTTATACATGGCTACACTGCCTTCTCCCTGGGCCCCTTGGGAGAGAACTGCCTTTCAAAATTCAGTTCAAACATCCTAAAGCCATTTCATTCCAATTCTGCTTACCCAATGCGACCCTTCTTGTGCCCCACGGGTACCTTGCGCAAATTTCCAGTGCAGTGCTCCAGTGACAGAACCAGCATCTGCCTTTCTGCAAAACTGTGAGCTCCTGTATGTTAGTGAGTCATTCAACAAGGTTTACTAGGCCAAGCACTAACTGAGGCCCTTGCGAGACATCAGTGAACAACAAAGTTTGTACCTGAACTGTTACGTACATCTCAGGACCCAAACCAGAATGGAGGTGAGACAGTAAAGGGAAAGTCCACAGCTCAAAAGTTGTGACCTTTGAAGGAAAAAACCATGACTCCTTTCTTGGAAGAGAAGTGGAATTTAGGAAGGAGAGTGCCAAGGGACTTTGCTTTTCTAACAACTGACAGCCACTGAGACTGTTGCTGCAACTCATCTACAAAGCTGAGCTACATCTTAGGAAAAACCCCTAAGACTGACTGCAATACTCTCGATTCACAAGTGAGAAAAAAGAGGTCCTGAGTAACATCCAGCTGCTGGTAGCATCAGACAGCAACCAGTAACCCCCATTCTCTAGTCCAGTGCCTTCTCCACTATTAAATAATACACTCCTTAATCACACACAATAAAGTAAAAATGTATCACTTCCTCTTAAGGAAATAAAATGAGCCTTATTAAGTTTTAGAATCTTAAAACTATTTTAACTGATATATAATTTATATAAAGTTTACTCAATATATAAGGTAATATACTGCATAATATATATATATATTTTTTTGCATAATATATATTTAATGTACCATATTAACATAGTATGCTGTAATGTAAATATATATATTTTATATTACATATGATATATACTATGTATTATATCATATAATACATATGTTACATATGTAATATAATTTACGTGTTTAAAGCTAATATATATAAAGCTAATTTGACATATATAATTTCATATGTTACAAGAAGCTGGCCCAGAATAGAGCAAGCAGCCCTGGTCACCTACTAGCTATATAACCCTCAGTGGGCCTCACTTTCCTCATCTGAAAACAGTGAAAATAACACCTACCACTGGAGTTACAGCGGAAGGATTCCAAGATGCACTGCAGACTATAACATGCTACACAAATACCTGGTAGAGTTATTACTAATACAACTCCAGCCATTAGGTCTTCAACAGGTCATTCATCTCGGTTCACATTCATCAGCTCCGCCCAAGTTTGTAATGAGCTCCTTCTCTATGTGGTGTATGAAGACAAGGCCTACAGCTATTGCCAGAAGCAGCTGCATTAAGTCCTGGTCGGAGTATATACGGTGCCCGTTTATCCCTCTCTATGCTCTTTGCATAGTAAAAGTACAAGTCTCTTTCAATATAAACATTAATTATTTCTTATTTCATTGTTAACTTTTTATTTGTCTGGCTTACCTGATGCTTCAAAACTTGCTACTTAATGTCAAATTCAATCAATTCAAAACATTTCCCAATAAGGTCTTTGGTTATACCTCAGTAAATTGATAAGCATGTCATCCAAGGGAACACAACTCATTAAGTTGATAAACACGTTGCAGAGTTGCCTTGAGAGTCAACCTCTCTTTTTTGTCCTTAGAATCGTTCACACGTGTATTCTCAGGCCCTTCCAAAGGAGCACCCATGGAAGCCTGCAGTTGCATCTCTGCTTACTCAAGCATGATCTACCCTCTCCCCAGTCCAGTCACAACTATGCTGACAAGAGGCAATAGCTGGGCTATACTTTGTATCTCAAGCTGATACTCACTGAGCTGACCTCCCAGTTGCAGTAATAAGTTCAGGCCTGCACTCTCACCTGATCTCCTCTGTGAAATGGGGGACTCGCTTGTGAAGCAGCTGACAAGATTTAGAGATGCTGGCCTGCGTTATACACACAATATGTAGGTGGAGAACAACTCTTCTTTGTGATGCAACCTGACCCCGAAAAGGGTCAAAGGTAAAACATAAGCTTCTGCAAGAGCCGGACAAGCAGCCTCTGTATAAGCAGCAACTTCTTTAGGAAACATCTTTCCTTAAACAGGGTACCTCTTTCAGAAAATCTTTTTTCCTATTTAAAGATCTATACCTACTATACCTGGTTTCCAGACATCTCTGGAATCTCCACCAAGGCAAATACCAAGTGCAATTTACAGAAATTATTTGTAGCAAAGAAACACACACATTAATGCTAGAATTATGCCCTGGGGTCCATGGATTCAGGAGTCTATGGATTAATTCCTCAACTGTATGCAAAATTTTCTGCTTATTGCATTATTTTGGGTAGAGTCCGTAGCCTACAGATTTACAATAGTCTGTGAACTAAAAGTTAAGAACCACTGTTCTAATATAAGGGAGAACCAAAAGAAGAGGGCCTGCCAGCAGAGCTGAATTCAGTTCAGACTTTGATTATCCACCCTATTCTCTACTGCTCCTGAAGACAAATTTAAGTAAATGGGACTTGCCAATTTTCAGTCTGTACTACACCCCACACCAACACATGCCCCAGAGAAGAGGAAAAGGTTGTGTAATCTTCTATAGTCTTCCCAACCACCTTGGTTGGTCTTATCTAAAATCAGCACAAGTACACCACTCAACAACCCAGAATCTAGTATTTTCTCAGAAACAAGAGACTGCGTGAGATGGACAATGATTAAGTATTCCTACTGCCAAGGAACAGAGTAAAAGGAGGAAGAGAACTCCTTTTTAAGTTGCCCCTCTCCAAGAGGTCGAGATAGGAACCACATGAGACGGAAACAAATCAGACCCTCACCTCCATAATAGGTTTTCTTCAACTTCTTCCAGGTGTTTCTTATCAAACTGATTAAAGGACTCAGACCCACTTTTCTCACTTGGTCCTCTTTCCATGTAACATAGGTCATTTTCTTTTCATCTACCATTTCAACACAAAGGCTTCAAAAACTGCCACTATTATTTGGAAGACATTACTCCCAAATACTTACTTTTAAGGGGGACTATTCTATACTATCATATACACATGTATAATTTTTAGCTTATGTCTGTAGTTTACCACTTGTGTTCTTTGCATTTGTTATTAGTGGAAAACATGAACTTCTACCATCTGTATGAAAATCCTAGAAAGCTTATCATGGTAAATATATATGCAAGAGATTCATGGAACCTAAAGTGGAAAGGGACCGGTCAACTACTCCAACACTGTTCCTCAGGACTCCCAACGACTGAGGATTTGTAGCCTCTGTTAATGGACCCTCTCCAGGATCCTCAGCCAAATCCCACATGAAATAACCTCTTCATTTAGGGGCTCTCAATTGCTAATACTTCCCAAAGCACAGGTTGTGTTCCACATAAGTATCCTTGCTACCATAACTGGCTCCTGTGAACTTCAGCTTGCAACTTCAAGGCCAGTTGCAGAGATTAGTTTATGCCTGGAAAGCATGATAAATATTACTTTGAAAATGATACTTATCGAAGTTGACATTTGCTCTGGAAGAGTTCACTCACAGCTTTGATGTTTCAGATAAACTTGTGAAAGACTGAGTGGAAGGCACACTTCCCAAGCAGGCACAACAGGTGCTCAGAAAAATCCTATTAAGCACATGTAATATGAGTAACCAAAATGCTTGGTCTTTCCATCACAAGAAATTTATTTTAGACTTGGGAGAGGAGGGCAAGGCAAGAGGGTGGCCTTTCATCCAACCCATGAGTTCAAAGTTGGAATCAGGTGTAAGAATACAGGTTATTTTATGGAAGGGGGGAGGGGGAGCTGTTGACTGCTGAAGATAAGGGAAAAGAGAGAACCAGGACCCAATAAATACCATGAAAATAACACCTGGTAAGTGAGAAGAAGCTTTAAACTAAACATTGTAAGTCCTTTAATTGCTAACTGCTGAGGATCTCAGCAAGAAAAATCTGGAAAAATGTGATTAATAAATGCGGCCTAGTTACTGAAAACCTTATGTTGTTTACTCAGTATTACCCCTTGTATATTAAGATAAATGAAGATGAAATTACTACCCTTATCAGTGGAACACAAAATTGGTTTTCCAGCAGCGAATGAGTCTGCTGCATTGTTGGCACACTTTTTTTTTTTTAATTAAAGCTTTATTGTTATGAAAAAAGGTAACCACAGGTGATATGGTCGCAGTGGTCCAAAAGGAAATGCTCTACACAAAGAAGCAGGAGGCCTGGAAAAGTGGTGTACACAGAAGTAAGGGAAAAGTATAAAAGAAATAGGAGTTATTCTCTTAATGAGAAACTAACAAAAGGGGTCCAAAGAGGGCAAATTTGGTAAAGCCAAAAACCAGCAGAGAGAAACACATGTAGTGTGTTTAGGTGTTACTGTTAAGGTGAACACATTTTCTTTTAATTTTTATTGTAGTTGATTTACCATGTTGTGTTAATTTCTGCTGTACAGCAAAGTGAATCAGTTATACATAAACATATATCCACTCTTTTTTTTTTTTAGATTCTTTTCCCATATAGGCCATTACAGAGTATGAGTAGAGTTCCCTGTGCTATAAGCAGGTTCTTGTTATCTATTTTATATATAGTAGTGTGTATATGTGGCACACTCTTATTCTTATGAGTGATGGCATAAATGTTAGACAACTGGGCATATCTGGACTGTCTTCCTCAGCCAAGCTGAACTAACCTATCTGCAATTCAACACTGAAGTGTGGGCTTCATCAGCACCATGTTTCAATCAACTGAGCTAAAAACACTGGCTCAACTCATGACACTGAGACTTCCCCTCAGGAGAAACAAGAGGACTGTTTCAAGCTAAGAAAAATATAAAGATCAGCTTAAAAACATCTAGAAAACACGTAGACAAAAAATCACACAGGCAATCAGTTGCAGAACCCAGGAGTCCCATTCCCCAGTCTACATCCCTTTAGGTACACAATATGTGTACCTCTTATTTTTACCCATTATTTTCAGTTCATGTAAGGTTAAGTATTCATCCCCGTGATCAGCTCCAAGAACTGCTACTACTCATATGAGTAGTAAACACCATCAAAGTACCAGGCACTGTGCTGCACGCTTACATCACATCAAATTCTCAAAAGCAGTGCTTGATACAGAAGTATTACAAGTATGTTGCATTATCCAGATATACTGAACAGGGAAACACAATCAAAGTGACTTGTCCAGGGCCACACAGCTAATGAGAGGCAGAGATAGGACCAAACTAAGGTCTGCCTAGTTCCAAAGCATATGCTCTTTCCACTATAGTCCCCAGCACTTCAAAGAATCTTAGAACATTAGATGTGGAAGGAACCCTATCATTTCAATAGCAGCTGCATTTTATTAAAAATCTACAGTGTGCCACGTGCTTTAAATACCTTACCTCATCTTCTTACCACAATCAAGAGATGATATTCCCCTTTAGGGATAAGGAAATATAATCAGAGAAGTGACCTGTCCAAGGCTGCAGACTAGGAAATGCCTAATCTGAGATTTAACTGAGGTCAGTTTAACTCCAAATTGATGTTCTTTTGACCATGACCTCAAAGAAATCAGAATGACCCCTCAGTACTCAACAATTCAACAGCGTGCTATTTTTAGGGGAAAGTGCAACAGGCTGAGCATGGCTACAAGAAACAGTGCCACTAGACTCACAGAATTTCAGAATCTCAGAGGTGTACTCAAGCCCCATCATTTTGCAGGTGAGAAAACTGAAGCTCAGAGAGAGAAAATCATCCTTGAAAAAGGATTTGAAGCAACAGGGAGAACATTGCAAGGGCATTCCAGGTGAAGGGCATGAACTGAAAAAAAGCAAAGCACAGAGGTCAAAATGAGCATGGTGCGTGCTTGAATTATACCAATATAAAATGTACTCTATGAGAAAGAAAAAAATAAAAGAATAATTCCACCAAATTGAGTGGCCAAAGGACATAGCTTCTTTTCTTATAAAGTTTTTTTAAAAGGGTTTTTCAGACAATCTCTCCGTTTAATCTAATATCAAGCCCTCTTCATACTTACTCTTATTTAACCTTATCTAATACTTGATATGAATCTCTGCTGTGGCCCAATTCCCTTTTAATTTTGTTTGCTGTCATCACTGTGCCTGTACTAGAGCATGAGAACATGGATTTATACATTTTTCTAGACAATGTCTTCTCACCCAAAACTTATTTTGCTTCTTCTTACTTTTATTTCTTTTTCACCCTCCGGTGTGGAACACTCAAAGCCCCTAAAGGCAAGATTAAACAAATCTCTGCATAAAACTCAGAGTTTACAGAAATTTTTATTTTACTTTAAAGAGTACCAACTAAACCTCAAAAATGCAAAGAATGCAGCCTCAGACATTTCATTACAAAATGTGGTACTACCATTACTTAATATGATATAAGGAAATGCTGGTCACAGGTCACAGACCCAAAACTGAGTTCAACAGTCTGATTTTCTATAAAGAAAACTTACAATAAATTTTTCTCAAGGTAACAGTTGCAAAGTAAAAGTTTTTAAACACTTTAAAAATTTAAGAAGTTTTAATTCCTAGTAACCAATGCTAAAGATAATTTACACATTTAGCTTACTTATGCTGGTTGTGTAATAACAAAGGAAGGAAAATAGTATAAAACTTTCTGAGGTCAAATTGTTTTATTGACTAGGATCAGGCATCATACTTCCAAAAATGTGAGGCTCCAAATTCAGGTGCAGCGGAGAGTGTGTTTATGAAATTAGTGCTGGTATGCTGACACCCTAGAGAAAAATCAAGTTTTCAGTTAATGTATCAAGCATATTCAGGGGGCATTTAAAAATTCTCTCCAATGTCTTGGACAGAACAAAGTGTACTACTCCTAGTGGTACGAAAACTTGCAATCTTATCTCAAGTCCTATCAGGCTGGCAGACACTAGTCTTGAAGTCACTGGGCCTAGTCCAAAACTTAGGCAAAGCAGGCCACAGAGGAGGGGTCTGGAAAAGACAAGACGTCAAGTGAAAGAAAAGTGAAGGAGGGAGAACGAGAAGTCACCCGAGGCAGGGCCGAAAAGTGTGTGTGTGTGTGTCGGGGGAATGGGTGCTGTCAGTGGGAGAGTACTAAACAACAGAGTAGATAAAGGGTTCCTTAAAAGGCCAGTTCATCCTGAGAGAGGCCTTGTGGGCAGTGCAAAAGCAGGCTTTGGATCCTGAACCCAGGAGAAGACAGACAAGCCCCATTTCACAGATGGGTACAGTGAGGAAGGGGTTTCAAATAAAGTCCCACAACTACTGAGCAATACAGTCTAGACTGGACTGTGAGCCCTTGGAGGGTCTAAAGCAACCTGGCATCCGCCAGCCGCCCCAGCACGGTGCTCAGCACTTGGCCCACAACCAGCAAATATCTCTGAATGGATGTCCCACGTCTTGAAAAACTTCAAACTTCTTTGCAAAAAACTCTGCTTTGGGCCGGACAACACTGAGGTGCCGGACGGAGGAAACCAGGCTGAGCGGAACCCGGAAAGGCCAGAGGTTTAGGGTCCGAGTCCGAGTGCTGGCCCTCCGCCCGCCCACTGTCACTCACCCGGATGCCCTTCACCACGGTGATGTTCTCATTCTCGTCCGCCTCGAAAGTGACCCGGCGGGTGCTGGCCGTCCCGCCCATGGCTTCTGCTTCTGCCCCCGCAGACACCTAGCGCGGACCCACAAGCACCACAGGCCCCACGCGCACACAAGCGCGTGGACACGCCCGGACTCTAGCCCTGCACAGCGGGAGCAAGGCCACGACCCCTCGAAGCAAGAAGCCGCCGGTCGCGAGCTCCCGCCTCCTCCGGTCACGCGCCACAACAAAAATGCCTCCGATTGGTCGAGATACTAACGGCCCGCCTCTCCTCGGGAGGGGCGCTCGGATTGGTTGGCGCGGACCCGGATGCTATGGCAACAGGTGGTTCCTGACAAGGTTCCCGGAGCCCACTGGGTATATTGGGAATTGTAGTCTTGATCTGGTACGATGGGTGCAGGGACTTTTTCGTCCTTACACCGTGAGTGCCGGAGGAGCATCGCCTTCTGGGAGTTGTGATCTTGACTGCAGAAACGGCATCTAACTGGGCAACTTTCACGGAAGTTCATTCATCTGACAAAGCACGCTTTGAGGATAGTATTTTAGAAGTTTAGGCCAGCGAGTTAAAAGATGTAATCTCTTTCCTAAAGGAACTCACCGTTTAATGAGGGAGATGCACTCTCCTAATAGAGCCATTCCTAGATTCCTGTAAACAAATCCCCGAGGCAAAACGTAGCCTTTCTTTATTTTAGACTTAGCCAGTAAAAAATACAAAACAAACAAACAAAAAACACCACTGCATTTGGCCTGTGGCTTTATTTCATGAACTATGTACTTTTTATTTCTTTTTTGTAAAGTAAAATTTTAAATATTATGGTTTTCAAATCTGCATGTGAGAAGACAGAGAAAATTATTTATTAGCACCAAGCATGCAGAGCATTCACTTTTGTGTGTCTCCTTCCACCTCAGTTACATAAGCTAGTTAGACCATAATAAGAAGAGGCAGAGAAAAGTGATTGCCAGAGATGGTGTAAATTCGTGGCGGAATTAAAACTACATCAGAAAAACTTGAGTTTTATTTTGGAAAGTGTCTAGGTTAGTATGTCACCTCTACAAGACACATAAATAATGTTTAAGTTGTCTACATACACATTTAGAAATTATTTTTTGCTAAATATTCTGTGACACGTATAAATTTACCCATATGACCTTAGTCTTACAGAGGCATATGTATTCTCTTTAGAAATAAGGTTAGTGATGGTATTATCTTCAGGTAGTCCCTTTCAACATTAAAGGCAGCCAGCCACAACACAGCATGAATCCTCTTATTCCAAAGGTATACACGAAAATGCAGTAACATTTTTGAGCTCCAGTTATGTGCTGATTTATTACCATAGAAATCTTTAGGGCAGAGACTATGTCTTTTCCACTTCTGTATCCCTGGTCAGTGGCAGAGTATTGAGTTTATTACATGTCATCATTTTGTTCTTTTCAACATATACATATCCAAATTGTACTATGCTACTTTGCAGTTTTGAGACTACATGTTACTTTGTACCTGTTCTCAAGTTGTATAATATGTTTCAACCTTCTTTCTATAGGAAACTAAATATCCCAGGAATTATGTTTTTCATTTCTTTGGGACCTCCCCTCCACAAATATACCCTCCTTATTATACCCCAATATACAGCATGTATTGGAGGTTCTACATAAAACAGATGCACAATAAATTCTTACCAAAATAACTAATTACAAAGAAAGAGTTCCTTGGAGGGAGTAGAGAGATGAAGGAACAACTAGTTATCTTGAATATACTTATCTCCTTAAAATATTAAATGAGTTCTTTCAACCAAATAAAGATGATGTAGGCTAATCATGAGAAGGTAGTGATGAGAAGGTAGTACATGATACAGAAACATGTAAGTGGTCTTATCAGGCAATCTAAAAATACTTTAGATATACAATAAAGTATTTTTAACTGTAATGGATTTTGAAAGTCCTCGTCACAAGAAAAAAAAGCTGAAACTATGTACGGGGGACAGACCTTAGCTACACTTACTGTGCTGATCATTTCACAATATAGACAAATATTATGTTGTACCCCTCAAAATAATATAATGTTGCATGTCAGTTATACCTCAATTTTTAAATTTTAAAAATTAAAATACTAGAATTCATAATCCATTCCAATCAACATTACAAAGAAACCCTCTGAATTTAAAAAAAAAAATCTTATCTTGGAAAAATGCCTACTATAACCATAGTATTCTATCCATCTTAATTACAAAGCCAGGCCATGCCTACAGCCCCTTCTAAAGAAAACTTCTTGAGATACCCAGAACCTGTGGTCTCCCTTTCTCTCTGGTCACAGCTTATTAGTGATCATTTAACCCAAAAGCAGCGTATATTAGCCAGAGAATTATGAGCTAGAATGTGAAGCTTTGCCCAAACAAAAATCATAGCTAACACTTGAGACAATCAGATTCTCTGTATCTTTTTTTCTTTCTCGCCTCTATTTAAATTTGAAAATTCAGAGCACAGAAAAAAATAGCAAAGATAGAAGCTGTGATACTGAGTCAGAACCATGAGGCAAACTAAAGATAGGTGGAAACAAAAATTGTAAGGAGAATTAAAGGTATCCGTATTGGAAAATAAGTACAACTATCTCTATTTATAGATAATGACATTGTAAATAGAAAAATCCCAAGAAATCCACTAAAGTCTATTGGAACTAATTTTTTTAAAGTTCACCAAGATTGTAGGATAGAGGGGCAACATACAAGAATCAACTGTATTTCTGTATACTAGCAATTAACAAGTCAAAATTAAGAAAATTTCATTTATAATAGCATAAAAAAAACAACTCAAATGTTCATTAACTAATGACTGGATAAAGGAAATGTAGTATATCCAGACAACAGAATATTATACAGCAATAAAAAGGATTGAAGTACTGGCATATGCTACAATATGCATGAACCTTAAGAACATTATGCCAAGTGAAAGGACAGACACAAAAGACCACATACTGTATGATTCCATTTAAATGAAATGTCCAGAATAGGCAAATCTATAGAAAATGAAATTGATTAGACTTGTCAAAGGCAGGGAAGGGGTGAGATGGGGAGTGACTTCTGGTTGGTGCAAAGTTTCTTTTTTGGGGGGTGATAAAAATGTCCTTAGATTTTAGTGATGACTGTACAAATCCATAAATTTACTAACATTCATTAAATTGCACACTTAAAACGGATGAACTTTATAATATGTGAATTACATATCAATAAAGCTGTTAAAGAATGTATAGCTATCCAGATGTGATAGAAATGTATTTATTATTCAACAAAGTCCAAAATGGGGGTGGAGGTTAAAGAAAAAGAAAGAAACTGTGGGAAGCTTCAAGGTGCTGAAAAATAAGCCAAGCAAAAGAGAGACTAGAATAAAACAGACCTTCAAGGGACTTCCCTGGCGGTCCAGTGTTTAAGACTCCGCGCTTCCACTGCAGGGGTGTGGGTTTGATCCCTGGCCGGGCAACGAAGATCCCACATGCCACTGGGTGTGGCCAAAACGAACAAACAAACAAAAAGAATTAGCTTAATGTCCTACCAGTAACAGAGTACTGTAGTGAAGACCCACAAGTCCAGAAGCTTCTAGGATTGCCTGGGATTCAGAAAGGGCTTCCAACTGCAGTTTTTGTAATGGCTGGCTCAATCAAAACACCTAGTCTTCCTCAGGCCCAGCTGTTCCATGTTTCGTAGGTTCTGGGGCATCTTACCAAGGAATCTTCCTAATCACATGAGGACTACTCAAATATCTACAGTAATACCACATAATATTTTCTTCAGTCTCGGGCCATGAAACCAGCACTCTAAGTAAAAACATTGGATGTACACAGTTTACTTGGATGCCGAGAGGAGAACTAGTTTGATTCTTCATCAGTCTTAGCTTGACCATCAAGCAATATTACATTCATCTGGAGCGATTTCTTACTTTTCCACCATGTTGAACCTTTGGAATTAATGCTGCAGATAAACAAAAAACAAACAAACAAATAAATGCTTTTGCTGTCAAAATTCCAATCATCCCTAATGGCCCCCCTCCCCTGAAAACAAATCCACCCAGTCTTCCAAATCACTATAACAAACAAAACTCCAGAAGGAAGAAGGTTTGTACTACATACTTTTCAATCCCAACTTTAAACAAAAAGTAGCAGAAGGAGAAATCCTGGTGTACAGGATTGTATGTATTGATTGTAGTACAATCAATATAAGGACATTCTGAAAATATGGACTAAAACTTATCTGACAAGCCATGACAGGACATCAGCCTTAAAGCCCTCCCGACCAAATATTGTATGTAGAATCATATAAAAAACAGTGAAATCCTAAAATAGTGGTTCTCAACGTACGTGGAGGCTGGAGCACAAGTGTTCTTACGTGACATATTTTGAGTGCAAGAATTTAGGGCAGCACACTTGAAGAGATTATAAAACCCAAAAGAGCATGAAACAAGTCAGCATTACAATTACAAGGCATTCACAGGTACAGTATAACAATGTTTCTCTGTATCTTTGAAAGTATCCACAGTCATGGCACAAATCACGTGGTCTCCCTTTAGTATCCCATCACTGTTGAAGTAAAACCGATTACTGCACTACCCATGCATCTAGTAAAATCATGAGGCTTAATAGTACCCTTTGCCATTAATTTCTTGTTCACAATAAATTGTATACACTGTGCCACATTGTGTCATAGGGTAGACTCTGGTGAGCAACCTGCTTAACAGACATATATACAGTTAAGATAAATTTTACACATGGACTGTATCTTGGCAATGCACCAAGATTTCCTGGTACCTTTGGCATAGAGATTATTCTAGAATAAAGTCTCAACAAATTTATAGCAGTTTTCTAAAAGGCCATTCTCTACCATTTCCTGGACAGTCTTCTGTTATATTGTTTTCATTTTCATTTTTTTCTCTTCATCCTACGTTCATCAGAATATAGTGGCTGAAATACTGAGGGTTGCTATCTGGGCATGGGAGGAGAAATGCCAGTGAGTGGGGAAAGGTCTGCCCAGGGAGTGAGAGACCAACCCATCCTAGCTCCTGTCTCGTCTACTCTCAAGCCCGGCAAGGGTCCCAGGGCCCTTGATTTCCTTTGTGTTGGATTTGGAGTGATCATCTCTGACAAGCAGAGCCCAAGTCAGAAGAGGCTCATTTCTCATCTCTAATCCTTAAATAGACACAAACATCCCATCTGTCATCTCTCCCGAATGGCTCCTCTGGCCTTGATGAATTTTCAAACCATTTCTATTTGAGAGCACAGGGACATTCTCCTAACCTTTTAACAATACCTACCTGTCATGGATCTTGAGAGATTTCTGAAATGCAGGCTGTTAGCCTCTTTACTTCCAAATAACAAATGCTTGAAATGCATCAAGGTTACATGAGCACTTCTGCTGTGATGTTGGACAGGCAGAGAAATGCCTGTTTATTGATGCTAATGGTATAGAAATGTCCCTAAGTACACATTCTACAAAGTGGTCCTCACCCGCATGTGTTGTCTTGTTTGGTTCCACTTTTGCCCCGGCTCAGAGAGGCACCCAAGGAGGGCACTTCAAGAGCACCTCAGCTCCAGTGAAACTCTGTTCTACTCACATCTTCCAAAGCGCAGGGTATCCCACCCTCAGGCTGGAACAAGAGTCTGGACGATGCAATTCATTTATTAGGAATCACAGGATTTTCAAGTGGAAGTGACCTGGACAACCATCTAATCTTCCTCTTTGTTTCTCAGAGAGGCTGAGTTGCTCAAGACCACACAGCCTCCTTACATCAGAGCCTGAGAATATTCCAGATCTCTAGTCATTCAGTTTAGTACTTTGCCACCACCTCGTGCTGCTCTCCCATGAGAAAGTACCCTCATGAGCCTCACCTGCTAGGCTCTGATGCCCAGTACGAGATATTGCAGTGGCTGCTGGAACCATGGCAACCGTGATTATTAAGCAGAGATGGGGAGGGACAGTGCATAGCTGTGAGATGGTAATGCAGGTGTCCAACACAGAGGTGGCTCAAGCCTGGCATGAATGAGTATACCTTCCCAGTGTAAATATTAGAGGCTTCATCCTTTCATTTGCTAATCATGCACTAGCTAATGACCCAGCAATTCCACTCCTATGAATATACACAACAGACATGAATGTTTATGTCTCCCAAAAGACACAAACAGAAATATTAATTGCAGCTTTATTCACAAGAGCCCTAAATGTCCATCAGCTTTAGAATGGATAAATAAATTGTGGTATATTCATTCAATGGAATGCTATACTACGATGAAAAACCACAAACTATTGCTTCCTTGTATCTTGAAGGTGGGGATTGTGTCTTATTCAACTTCCTATTGCGCCCATCTGGAGTCCGTTACCTCTGATGTATGTTTGTTAAATGATTAATTAACGTAAACCAAGCACATTCTCCTTTACAGAGAGCCTGTATAATGCAGTGGAGTCAGAAACCTTAGGCTCTCACCCCAACTTTGTGATTTGTAAAGGGAGACCTAAAGTGGGACCTTGGATCGAACTTTTAATTTCTCTAATTGTTGGTTTTCTCATCTCTAAAAATGAATAATACCTCCATAATCTAAACTAATGGTAATATACAAATAGCCTTATAGGTTGTTATGAAGATTTCAGGAGAATTTTTAAATTAGGTGTAAAAGTAGTTTGGAAAAACTTCATAGAATTAAAAAAAAAATGGGGACTTCCCTAGTGATCCAGTGGTTAAGACTCCATGCTTCTACTGCAGGGGGTGCAGGTTTGATCCCTGGTTAGGGAACTAAGATCCCACATGCTGTGGGGCGTGGTCAAAAAAAAAAAAGAATGTAAACAAATGACTAAGATATGAGGATACATGTCCTCTTTTCCTCACTCTTGCCCAATAAGATACATACATGCTTGTCCTCTCTCAGTTCCCTCTTTCCTTTTTCTCCATCCCCACCCCTGGGCAGAGAGGGCTTCTCACGGGAGGCAGAGGCATGAAGATGGTGGATTTGGACCAGAAGTGCCTGAGTGGACTACAAGAGAGACCAGAAGAAGAGGGAGAGGGAGAGAAGGGAAGAGAGGAAGAGTGAGCAGTGTTATAGAGGAAGGCTGTGGAGA
Source organism: Balaenoptera borealis (assembly GCF_965194805.1). Classification (NCBI taxonomy): domain Eukaryota; kingdom Metazoa; phylum Chordata; class Mammalia; order Artiodactyla; family Balaenopteridae; genus Balaenoptera; species Balaenoptera borealis. The sequence goes on from NC_138864.1 coordinate 110,179,146, forward strand.
CTATAGAAATGGACATAGACATAGACACAGACACACATAGATACACACACAGACATATACATGTGTGTTTGTGTGTATGTGTATATATACACGGCAGAGAGAGTTCCAGGGGTTAGCTACAGAGCATGAGGGATTAGGAATTGGAGAATCAAGTAACAAGGGAGGTAAGGAAAGTCAATACATGTTTCTGTGGACTATGAATTGGCTCCACTTTATTGCCTTTCACTAGATGCCAGTTGCAGTCAGGGTTTTCCAGGGAAACAGAAATAGTAGGAGATTGGATGGATGGATGGATAGATAGATGATAGATAGATAGATAGATAGATAGATAGATAGATAGATAGATAGATAGATAGATCAACAGATGTTTATTTCAAGGAATTGGCTTACGTGGGGGCAAGTCTGAAATCTGAAGGATGGGCTGGCAGCCTGCAAACTCTGGGGCAGAAGCTGATGCTGTAGTTTTGAGGCAGAAATCCTTTTTCCTCAAGGAAACCTCAGTTTTACAATTAAGGCCTTTCAACTGATCAGGTGAGACCCACCCACAATATCGAGGATCACTTCCTGTGCTTAAAGTCAACTGATTGTAGATGTTAGTCAATTCTACAAAACACTTCCACGTGGACACCTTGATTAGTGTACGACTGAACAAATGGGTACCTAACCAAGTTGACACATCAAACAGACCATCACGCCGGTATGGATTGGATCTGCTTACATTTTTGTCTCTGGACTGTTTCTTGGCTGTCCTGTCACTGAACCACATGGTGCAATGGGATTTACTGCTGTTGATGATTATAAAGTCTCGCACATACAAACAGAGGGACCAGTGCCATTCCATGGATTAAGCCGGTGCTGCGCAAAGCATTTTTGATGATTGAAATCGTGGGGGGGGGGAGAAAAAATTGGGCAGGTGGGCATTCTGGCTCTGCCCTTAGAGGATTCCTGGGAAAGGGCCTTCTCTCTGAGGATGCGCAAGCTGAATGTAGACATCCCAGGGGGAAGAGCTGGCCTAAAGGAAGGCTGGGGTCTTGAGAGAGAGCAGCTTGATGCTTGGCGTGCTGATCTGCATCCACGGTAACTTACTCAGTGCGTGTGTCTGCCAGTCCAAAGGCGCTATCTGTTTGTAAATAGAAACACCTCCTAAGAAGAAAGAGGGGGCCAGGAGGGACACGGGGAAGCAACCTTATTGGAGCAACGGAAAAAAGGAAAATATGCCAAAGGCTTCTGGAGCTGCCTGGTCATCTGAGGCAGAACTCTCCTGCACGCAGCATTAGTTCCGCCCTCTGGGGCGCGGAATGTAGGCTGTGTTCCCAAGACCGCCTTCACGGTGCAGCCTGACAGGAGGGAAGAGAGGCAGCAAGCGCCACTTCCTCCCACTCAAGCCCTGCATCATCAAGCGCCAATGGACTGTTGAAGCCCTCTTTGACTTCCCGGAATAGAAGCTTTCCTGGATGGGGAAGCAGTCCTCCAGATACCCCTTCCCAAGTTACATGTTGTAAACTGAATCCTAAGCATGGAAAATACAAGCCTGGCCAGCCCACAAATCACTTTTACTGATCCCTGAAAGAAACCATCAGTAAACTTCAGGCAGCGGATCTGCAAGTCTGAAGGCACAGCTACAAAAACACAAGGTGAGGAAGGTGACACACAAAGGCTCATTTCACTCAGGCAGCATCTCTCTTTCTTTCTTTCATGGATCATTGTGTTTGCCTCTTTGTCTGCTGTGAAGTGGAGACGTGTCTTACATCAACCCATTAGGAATTTATAGTTAATCTCGAGCTGTGTGATGAACCTTACCAGTCTCGTATAGGTACCATCTTCAAGACTGTGCTGCCTGTGTGTTCCCAGAGAGGGATTCAATTAGAAACAAAATCCCTGCAGGAGATGCCAGGCTTCTCCTATCACAATATTAAATAGTTATTGAACAGCAGAAGGAAGAATTCTTGTCAACTTCCCGCTTCCTCTTTTACTTCATTTCTTCCGCTCTGCCTTTCAGAGCTGGGATGGGGTGCTGACACCCAGTTCTCACCATCTGCCATCCCCAGTCTCTGTCTCCTCCTAGGTTAAAGTGGACTCCAGTACCAGAGCCCTTCTGACTGGAAGAGGAAGTGTACCAACTGCCACAGCCCTGATTTTATACTGCGACTGTCACAGACTGAATTTTCCAAAAATGGCCACAGCAATATTTCCGATATTTATATTCCCACGTGCTTTTTTCCCCCAGAGCTTTGACACTCCCTATTAAGAAGGGGATCTACTTCCTCTCCCCTTGAACCTGGTTGGGACTTTGCAATGAATGACTAGAACAGAACAGCCTCAGTGAATAGAATGCAGCAGAGGAGATGCTATAGGACTTCTGAGGTTAGGTCATCACAAGCACCATAGCCTCTGCTTGGCCCTCTCTTTCTCGAGATGCCGACCCGTGGAGCCCAGCCGCCATGCCGTGCAGAAGCCCAGGTCGCATGGAGAGGCCACGTAAGGTTGTTCCAGCTGACGGTACCAACTAAGTTCCCAGCTTCCAGCTAGCATCACTCGCCAGACATGGGAGTGAGCGACTTCAGACGAGCCCGGCTTATGCTGAATGGAGCAGAGGTGAGCTTCCACTCCTGAGCCCTGCCCAAATTACAGATCAGTGAGCAAAATGAACATTGTATGGCTTTCAGACTCCTCTCTCACTGAGTCAGTCTCCTCCAGGCCAATCGAAGTCTTGGTTCCCCTAAGGCAGCTTCCTATGACTGTTAAGGCCTCCCCACAATGGCTTAGTCTGAAAGGCTGGGCTCCTGTACCCTTCCATCCTCCTCACGTCTAATCACTTACCCTGCTGAGTAACCCAGCCTCCCTCAGGACTGGAGCTTGCCCCTGGACTCTGCCTGGTACCAAGGAACCGAGCTTGCCTGCTCTGTTCTGACCCGTTTGCTTTGGGATGGAGACTCACCTCTGTGCAGTCCAGCCCTGCATCACAGCCACCTCATCACACTGTGTGACCACAGCCCTGGTGCCCGCCGGACCACTCACTGACCCTGGCAAGCCTGGCTTTCTCAGAAGCCCTTGTGACAACAGTAGCCCGAGCAGGACTGGGCATACCATGCCCTAGAATGTGTCTTGCCAGGTGACAACACCTCAGGACTGGGTTTTGCAGATGGGCCAACTCCCCAGGTCATGGGGTCATTCTCTTATCAGGTCCCCAGGGACTCCTCCTTTCCAGACCCAGGTTGTCTCAAGTATTTACATCACCCTTCAATAACTGCTAGTATATAAGTAGAGGGTGACTTGGGGGAAATACGAGTAAACAAGTTCATATTCCACTAGGAGTTCTGATCAAAGCAAAAGTTCTCAGAGGGACAGAAATTTGAAATTATTATCTAACCTTTCAATTCTAAAGTAGGATTTGGAGGTTTAAGTATAGTTAACAAGATGAAAAAATATATATTCTTTCAGCTGCTGGTAGCAAATTTATCCCCATGGAAAAAAACACTTTGGTTGGAAAAATCCCATCACTTGATGTACACAAATTCCACAGGCATTCACACTGGCTGAAGCCAAGGTTTCAGAGAAGGCTGAAAAACTACTTTGTGTAAGACAAGGACAGACATTTTTGCTCCCAAATGGAGAAGGGGGAAGAAAGTGAAAGGGGAGAGACATGGGTTACTCCTGGAAGGAGAAAGACTGTACTCAGAGATGGAGGACTGTAGTCAAAGACAGTATGTTCTATTGTGGGACCCCTCTCCGTGAACTCCACAGCTTCAGAAAAATCCACCCAAACCTACTAGACACCTGTTGTAAGGGTAGGTGATTGGAAAGTAGCGTGGAAGCTGGGGGTTGCTTCAGTGCTGACATGGGGCAGATAAAGCCAAACTGGGGGAGCAGAGCTGGAAGCAGAGGACACTGTACACCTTGAAGAATTAGCAGCAGGAGGCCAGGGACCACCTGAGGTGATGCAGTTGGAAATTCAGAGCAATCCTGCTTAGGCTTCTAGGGCTGTGCAGGCTCAAGCTGACCTCTGGGTTCCAGAAGGATTTCAGGCACCTGAGGGCACCTTCTACTTTCATCCTTCCCCTCACCACACAATGAAAAGTTAATACATGGTCACTGTAAGCCATTTATACAGTTCAAAAAATATAAGGAACAAAGTGAAAAGTCATATTTTGGTGTACATCTTAGAGATAAAAAATACTTCCCTCCAAAAAAAGTGGCATCAGAAAAAATACATTCCCTTGTCACCTCTTTTCCCAACTAACAATATAATGTTAATAATAATATAATACCTTTCCGTGTATTCATTCTTCCTTACCAGGGATAGTCAAAACACTATCATGGTTTATGAAGAATTCTAAAAGTATCCACCTCATTTTTCTGAAAAGGATTATGTCTGGATGATGATGTAAATGTTTCCATGGGTCACATCTTAAGCTTTTGGTCACTGACAGCCCAGCAATATCTCTAGAAAGTTCTATGGAATTTGCACTTGGAATTATTAGTTTTTGTAAACAAAGTTTTGAATACTTGTTCATCTTTTTCATCAGAAGGATAAAAAGAATTGGAAAATAGCAGTGTTTTCCTCAACTCAAGAAGCTCTGTAGAGACTGGTTCAAGATGGTGCAAGGACATGTGCTCACTCCCTCTTGCAAGAGCACCGGAATCACAACTAACTGCTGAATAATCATCAACAGGAAGACACTGGAACTCACCAAAAAAGATACCCCACATTCAAAGACAAAGGAGAAGCCACAATAGATGGTAGGAGGGGTGCAATCACAATAAAATCAAATCCCATAACCACTGGATGGGTGACTCACAAACTGGACAAGTCCACCCACTGGAGAGAAGGTTCTGAGCCCCACTTCAGGCTTCCCAACCTGGGGGTCCAGCAACGGGAGGAGGAATTCCCAGAGAATCAGATTCTGAAGGCTAGAGGGACTTGATTGCAGGACTTCGACAGGACTGGGGGAAACAGACACTCCACGCTTGGAGGGCACACACAAAGTAGTATGTACATCAGGACCCACGGGGAAGGAGCAGTGACCCCATAGGAGACTGCACCAGACCAACCTGCTAGTGTTGGAGGGTCTACTGCAGAGGCGGAGGGTGGCTGTGGCTCACCGTGGGGACAAGGACACTGGCAGCAGAAGTTCTGGGAAGTACTCCTTGGCACGAACCCTCCCAGAGTCTGCCATTAGCCCCACCAAAGAGCTGGGTAGGCTCCAGTGTTGGGTCGCCTCAGGCCAAACAACCAACAGAGAGGGAACCCAGCCCCACCCATCAGCAGACAAGTGGATTAAAGTTTTACTGAGCCTTGCCCACCAGAGCAACAACCAGCTCTACCCACCACCAGTCCCGTCCATCAGGAAGCTTGCACAAGCCTCTTAGATAGCCTCATCCACCAGAAGGCAGACAGCAGAAGCAAGAAGAACTACAATGCTGCAGCCTGTGTAAGGAAAACCACATTCACAGAAAGATAGAAAAAATGGAAAGGCAGAGGGCTATGTACCAGATGAAGGAACAAGATAAAACCCCAGAAAAACAACTAAAAGAAGTGGAGATAGGGAACATTCAGAAAAAGAATTCAAAATAATGATAGTGAAGATGACCTAGGACCTCAGAAAAAGAATGGAGGCAAAGATCGGGAAGATGCAAGAAATGTTTAACAAAGACCTAGAAGAATTAAAGAACAAATACCTAGAAGAATTAAAGAACAAACAAACAGAGATGAACAATACAATAACTGAAATGAAAAATACACTAGAAGGAATCAGTAGCAGAATAACTGAGACAGAAGAATGGATAAGTGACCTGGAAGACAGAAGGGTGGAATTCATTGCCGTGGAACAGAATAAAGAAAAAAGAATAAAAAGAAATGAAGATGGCCTAAGACACCTCTGGGACAACATTAAACGCACCAACATTCGCATTATAAGGATCCCAGAAGGAGAAGAGAGAGAGAAAGGACCCAAGAAAACATTTGAAGAGATTATAGTAGAAAACTTCCCTAACATGGGAAAGGAAATAGCCACCCAAGTCCAGGAAGTGCAGAGAGTCCCAGGCAGGATAAACCCAAGGAGGAACACGCCAAGACACATAGTAATCAATGTGACAAAAATTAAAGACAAAAAAAAATTATTAAAAGCAACAAGGGAAAAACGACAAATAGCATACAAGGGAACTCCCATAAAGTTAACAGCTGATTTCTCAGAAACTCTACAAACCAGAAGGGAGTGGCACAATATGTTTAAAGTGATGAAAGGGAAGAAACTACAACCAAGATTACTCTACCCAGCAAGGATCTCATTCAGATTCGATGCAGAAATCAAAAGCTTTATAGACAAGCAAAAGCTACGAGAATTCAGCACCACCAAACCAGCTCTACAACAAATGTTAAAGGAACTTCTCTAAGTGGGAAACACAAGAGAAGAAAAGGACCTACAAAAACAAACCCAAAACAATTAAGAAAACGGTAATAGGAACATACATATCAATGATTACCTTAAATGTGAATGGATTAAATGCTCCAACCAAAAGACACAGGCTCGCTGAATGGACACAAAAACAAGACCCATATATATGTTGTCTACAAGAGACCCACTTCAGACCTAGGGACACATACAGACTGAAAGTGAGGGGATGGAAAAAGATATTTCATGCAAACAGAAATCAAAAGAAAGCTGGAGTAACAATACTCATATCAGATAAAATTGAGAATGTTATGAGACAAGGAGGGACACTACATAATGATCAAGGGATCAATCCAAGAAGAAGATATAACAATTATAAATATATATGCACCCAACATAGGAGCACCTCAATACATAAGGCAAATGCTAACAGCCATAAAAGAGGAAATCGACAGTAACACAATAGTAGCGTGGGAATTTAATACCTCACTTACACCAATGAACAGATCATCCAGACTGAAAACCAATACGGACACACAAGCTTTATATGACACAGTAGACCAGATAGATTTATTGATATTTATAGGACATTCCATCCAAAAACAGAAGATTACACTTTCTTCTCAAGGGCTCATGGAACATTCTCCAGGATAGATCGCATGTTGGGTCCCAAATCAAGCCTCAGTAAATTTAAGAAAATTGAAATCATATCAAGCATCTTTTCCAACCACAATGCTATGAGATTAGAAATCAATTACAGGGGAAAAAAACATAAAAGCACAAACACATGGAGGCTAAACAATACATTACTAAATAACCAAGAGATCACTGAAGAAATCAAAGAGGAAATCAAAAAATACTTAGAGACAAATGACAACGAAAACATCATGATTGAAAACCTAGGAGATGCAGCAAAGCAGTTCTAAGAGGGAAGTTTATAGCAATACAATCCCACCTCAAGAAACAAGAAAAATCTCAAACACTCTAACCTTACACCTAAAGGAACTAGAGAAAGAAGAACAAACAAAATCCAAAGTTAGTAGAAGGAAAGAAATCATAAAGATCCGAGCAGAATAAATGAAATAGAAACAAAGAAAACAATAGCAAAGATCAGTAAAACTAAAAGCTGGTTCTTTGAGAAGATAAACAAAATTGAGAAACCTTTAGGCAGACTCATCAAGAAAAAAGAGAGAGAGAACTCAAATCAATAAATTAGAAATGAAAAAGGAGAAGTTACAGCGGACACTGCAGAATTACAAAGCATCATAAGAGACTACTATAAGCAACTCTATGCCAATAAAATGGACAACCTGGAAGAAATGGACAAATTCTTACAAAGGTATAACCTTCCAAGACTGAACCAGGAAGAAAGAGAAAACATGAACAGACTGATCACAAGTAATGAAATTGAAACTGTGATTAAAAATCTTCCAACAAACAAAAGCTCAGGACCAGATGGCTTCACAGGCGAATTCTATCAAACATTTAGAGAAGAGCTAACACTCATCCTTCTCAAACTCTTCCAAAAAATTCCAGAGGAAGGAACACTCCCAAACTCATTCTATGAGGCCACCATCACCCTGATACCAAAACCAGACAAAGATACTACAAAAAAGGAAAATTACAGACCAATATCACTGATGAATATAGATGTAAAAATGCTCAACAAAATACTAGCAATCAGAATCCAAGAGCACATTAAAAGCATCACACACCATGATCAAATGGGACTTATCCCAGGGTGCAAGGATTCTTCAATATATGCAAATCAATCAATGTGATACAACATATTAACAAACTGAAGAATAAAAACTATATGATCATCTCAATAGATGCAGAAAAAGCTTTGGACAAAATTCAACACCCATTTATGATAAAGACTCTTCAGAAAGTGGGCACAGAGGGAACCTACCTCAACGTAATAAAGGCCATATATGACAAACCCACAGTAAACATCATTCTCAATGGTGAAAAACTGAAAGCATTTCCTCTAAGATCAGGAACAAGACACGGATGTCCACTCTCACCACTAGTATTCAACATAGTTTTGGAGTCCTAACCATGACAATCAGTGAAGAAAAAGAAATAAAACGAATACAACTGGAAAAGAAGAACTAAAACTGTCACTGTTTGCAGATGACATGACACTATACATAGATAATCCTAAAGATACCACCAGAAAACTACTAGAGCTAATCAATGAATTTGGTAAAGTTGCAGGATACAAAATTAATGCACAGAAATATCTTGCATTCCTATACAATAAAGAAGAAAAATCTGAAAGAGAAATTAAGGAAACAATCCCATTCACCATTGCAACAAAAAGAATAAAATACCTAGGAATAAACCTACCTAGGGAGACAAAAGACCTGTACTCAGAAAACTATGAGACACTGATGAAAGAATTCAAAGATGACACAAACAGATAGAGAGATATACCATGTTCTTAGATTGGAAGAATCAATATTGTGAAAATGACTATACTACCCAAAGCAATCTACAGATTCAATGCAATCCCTATCAAATTACCAATGGCATTTTTCACAAATGAACAAAAAATCTTAAAATTTGTATGGAGACACAAAAGACCCCAAATAGCCAAAGCAGTCTTGAGGGAAAACAACGGAGCTGGAAGAATCAGACTCCCTGACTTCAGACTATACTACAAAGCTATAGTAATCAAGACAATATGGTACTGGAACAAAAACAGAAATATAGATCAGTGGAACAGGATAGAAAACCCAGAGATAAACCCATGCACCTATGGTCAACTAATCTATGACAAAGGAGACAAGCATATACAATGGAGAAAAGAGAGTCTCTTCAATAAGTGGTGCTGGGAAAACTGGACAGCTACATGTAAAAGAATGAAATTAGAACATTCCCTAACACCATACACAAAAATAAACTCAACATGGATTAAAGACTTAAATGTAAGACCAGACACTATAAAACTCTTAGAGGAAAACGTAGGAAGAACACTCTTTGACATAAATCACAGCTTTTTAGGCCCACCTCCTAGAGTAATGCAAATAAATAGAAAAATAAACAAATGGGACCTAATGAAAGTTAAAAGCTTTAGCACAGCAAGGGAAACCAGAAATATGACAAAAAGACAACCCTAGAATGGGAGAAAATATTTGTAAACGAATCAACGGAAAAAGGATTAATCTCCAAAATATATAAACAGCTCATGCAGCTCAATGTTAAAAAAACAAACAACCCAATCAAAAAATGGGCAGAAGACCTAAATAGACATTTCTCCAAAGAAGACATACAGATGGCCAAGAAGCACATGAAAAGCTGCTCAACATCACTAATTATTAGAGAAATGCAAATCAAAACTACAATGAGGTATCACCTCACACCAGTTAAGATGGCCATCATCAGAAAATCTACAAACAGCAAATGCTGGAGAGGGTGTGGAGAGAAGGGAACCCTCTTGCACTGTTGGTGGGAATGTAAATTGATATAGCCACTATGGAGAACAGTATGGAGGTTCCTTAAAAACCTAAAAATAGAATTACCATATCACCCAGCAATCCCACTACTGGGCATATACCCTGAGAAAACCATAATTCCAAAAGTACACATGAACCCCAATGTTCATTGCAACACTATTTACAATAGCCAGATCATGGAAACAACCTAAATGCCCATCAATAGACGAATGGATAAAGAAGATGTGGTACATAATACAATGGAATATTACTCAGCCATAAAAAGGAACGAAATTGGGTCATTTGTTGAGACGTGGATGGATCTAGAGACTGTCATACAGAGTGAAGTAAGTCAGAAAGAGAAAAACAAATATCGTATATTAACGCATATATGTGGAATCTAGAAAAATGGTACAGATGAACTGGTTTGCAGGGCAGAAATAGAGACACAGATGTAGAGAGCAAACGTATGGACACCAAGGGGGGAAAGCGGCGGGGAGGGGTGTGGTGTGATGAATTGGGAGATTGGGATTGATATGTATACACTGATGTGTATAAAATGGATGACTAATAAGAACCTGCTGTATAAAAAAATTAAATTTTAAAAAAAGAAGCTTTGTAAAAAACACTGATATAAATAAAACGCTTGATATGTAGACTGTAAGCCTATAGAAAAACAGAAATCGATGTCCACCAACAAACTTATTAGGTTGGTTACTTTTGAGAAGGAGTATGGGATGTGAGGTGATGAATGGGGCAGTTTAGCTTTTGGGTGTACATACTTTGATATTATATAAAAAGAATATAAACATATTTTATAATTTCTAAACGTCTAAAACCAACTAGCTAACCAGTAAATGAGGAAAAGACTTACTTTTGGACTCTGAGGTGAAAAGATAAAAGGACATATCCTGCCATGTCCCTGCCCTGTTTCTGGAGTCCTTGGTCCCTTTGTGGAGAAGGGGACAGTCATGGACATTCCCTTAGGCTTCCTCCCCTTTCCCATGCAGGGGCAGGTCTGGCTGTCAAGCTTCAGGACCCTTGTGGGTCATGGGGGTCCTGAGATTATCGACAAATATCACATCTAAGCAGAAATAATATTTATTTCATTTGAACATGGATATGAAGTTTTATTATAGAACAAAAGTTTTTAACCATACCATTCTTGGTAGGTGTGTACCCTCAGTTGTTGATCCAAAAATGAGGATGCTTTTCCATAGAATTACTGACAAGCACTGGCCAGGTCTCTCTATGGCTACAGGCTTGATTTTGGGACACAGCTGGCCAGGGTTGGGAATAGCTGGAGACCTTGGCAGAGAATGGAGATGGCATTTGTGATATGGACCCAGGAAAAACAGAAGTCTGTAATATTTTTTTTTAATTTATTTTTGGCTGCATTGGGTCTTCGTTGCTGTGCGCGGGCTTTCTCTAGTTGCGGTGAGCGGGGGCTACTCTTGGTTGTGGTGCGCGGGCTTCTCATTGCAGTGGCTTCTCTTGCTGCAGAGCATGGGCTCTAGGCGTACGGACTTCAGTAGTTGTGGTGCATGGGCTCAGTAGTTGTGGCTCGCGGGCTCTAGAGCGCAGGCTCAGTAGTTGTGGCGCACAGGCTTAGTTGCTCCGCGGCATGTGGGATCTTCCCGGACCAGGTCTCAAACCTATGTCCCCTGCATTGGCAGGCAGATTCTTAACCACTGCGCCACCAGGGAAGCCCAGAAGTCTGTAATTTTAAAGTGGGTACTACTAATCTTGTGGACAAAATGTGACACTAGAAAATAATGCATCATAATCATAAACTGACTGTACTAAAGAAACAGAGGGAAAGCAGTTGATTTCTTGTTTATTCATTCCGGTAACATTGAGCTCCCTCTCAGACCAGAACGTCTTCTCCTCAGTAAAACGACCTGACCACAGTGTGGAAGAGAGACTTGTAAGCATGAAAGTGTTGTCTTTGACCTCAGTGGGCCTTGCCCACTCCATATGTAACTCAAGTTATTGCTACTGAGAGTGAAAATTGTACCGTGTGCAGAAACCAAGTTCCCAGGCTGGGGCGGAAGTGACAGAATCAGAAACAAAAAAGCTAACCAGAAGCTCTGCTTTTCTGCTAGCTGGAATTTATCCAAAGAGAATTTGGACTGCCAAAAGCGTGCTGAGGCTGAGTTAGAAATTATAAACCCTCACAATATGCAAACAAAATACACTTTCCTCTAGAACAGCCAGCAGAAGCTCACATTGGAGGTAAGGGAGACAGCGGTCCACTCCTGTTTCCCTCCCTCTGGCTCTGGCCTCTGACCTTGACAGCTGGAAGCTCACCTTGGCAGGAACTCAGTGGGGTCACCTCAGTGAACAGGTAGTATTTTCATCACACATGTTTCTTTGACTTGGCACTTCTCTGACATGGAGCTATTCCATAATGGCTCTTTATATACAAAATCTTGGGATGCAGAAAGTTGAATACTCAAGCGATAATTTAAATATACTTTTCAAAGAAACACACTTTTAAGTCCTCTTTAAATATACTTTTCAAAGAAACACCCTTTTAAGTCCTGTCAATCCATTCATTTCTTCTATCCTTTGAAACTTGAGGTAGGGATTTCCTGATCAAATAGTACATTCTCTTTAAAAATACTATCTTCATGCTAAGCATTTCTTGCTCTCTTTCTACAAAGTGATCGTATTATGAAGAATACATCACAATTGCATTGCTAATTTCTTTATCTGTCCCTACAAAACTTTAGCTCTCCAAAGCAGCCTTAAAATTTAAGTGCCTATGAAGTGCCAGGTACTGTTGGGTGCCAAAGGGGAGTTCTACCTAGTCTGGTGGCTTTCTGTTTCACTAAGCATTAATGTGCACCAGAATCACCTGGATACTTCTTAAACGTGTAAATATCTGGCTCCCCCCCACCGCCCGAGACTGTGATTCACGTTAAGTTTGGGGTGGGTCCCCAGGCATCTGCCTTTTTCATAAGCATCCCCAGTGATTCTGATGCAGTGCTCTAAGGCCCACATTGCTGCTCCAATGTTAATATCTCCGTGGTGGGCTTTCTGCCTTCCATTGCTGGAAACCGTCATCTTGTAGAGTTTGACATTTCCTCATCACTTTGCTTTTCAGTATTAACTATTTCCCCAATGTACGTAATGACTTAAGACTCAATTTTTACTTTTTCCTATATGTTCACAAGGTCCAACCTTGAGCTAGGGATAGGTTTGGAGGTGCAAGATGTTAGGCCGGCTGCTGTTTAAAGTCTAAATCAGAATCTAATTTTATGCAAGGTGTAATGTTCATTTACTAAAAGCAGCTTAGAGATTCCGAGCTGCGAAATATCATGTGAAGGGGAAATATAAAATCCATCGTGGAAGGAGTGAATTAATGTGTTCTTTTCTGAAACGTCTCCCTCTATTTCATTAAAGCGCAGTTTTAATGCTGAAGAAAATGAGGCACGAGGCCTGTTTAGCTAAACAGTCATTGCTAAAAGCATCACGCTAGGATGTTTCATCCGCAACCCCCCGGCCCCCCACCTCCGGCTCCTCTCAACTCATGTGAATAAGCAGGTTGGCAGAGACGCATCTTCAAGACTGAAAAGGTCATAACATCCTGATTCAAGACCTCACAGCTACGGAATTTATTGTCTTACCACTGGGTCAAAAAAAAATGTGTTTTTTTTCCCCTTCTAGTTTGACCTTCCACGAGCCCTCTCCTCCTCCCAGACCTCCTGGCATAGAGCAGAAGTGAGAGGAACTAAGTGGAGTTACCAATTTCACTTCACATCCGTCCCTGGGCTTCTTAAAGATGACGGCTAAGGTTAGAAGAGTTGGCTGTACCCTTGAACTGGAGTGAATAGAGGAGTGCAATCTCCCCCCCTCTGATAGTAAGGTTCTGGCCACAGGAGAATGAGAAGAATTAGGAATGGATGGTCATGGACTGCCATTGGGTTTTTGCATAGCTAACAGCCCGTTCTCCTTCTGGTAACAGAATTCCTCTTTTCCATGGGGAAATTCCTCCTTCACATGTGGTTGGGATAGAGTTGCCCCTGTGCCTCACCACAGAGCACCTTTCTCCCTCCCACCTGAGGGCTGAAGTGGTTGGCTCAGGGAGAGGCGTACAACCCCAGGGGCTCAATCAGCAACCTCCCTGGTACTTTTCTGCCAGAGCTACAAGAAACCTCGTTCTTCCGCTGGAATTGCTAAGCCAGCTGGATGGGAACCCTGGGCTGTGGAATATCGTGATTATCATCACACTGAAAGAGCCTATATGACAGAGGGAGAGAGGCATGGAGCCCTGGTGATGTTCTTTGAGCGAGCCCTGGATGCAGCCAAGTCTGATATTAAGTGAGTCAATAAAACCCTTCCCCTGCCTTGTTTTCCCTTAGGTTAGTTGGGGGCAGCTTTCCGTCACTTGCAACCCAAAAAGCCCTGACTACTCAAATTGTACATTTATCCTTGAGATTTATGCCGTGGTAGAGAAAACACTGTTGACGCCCCACCCAGAGGTGCACCTTTCCAGCTAGTGTACCCATTCCCCAGCGGCCATGGAGTTATGCTAATGACATGCTTATTCCCTCGGTTGACAAAGAACCTTCACCCTGAGATACCTAAGAAGTCACAACCCACCCAGGGGTCAGTCAGTGACCAACTGACACAGTCCTCCTGCCTCAAGGCGGGACCACTCTGCAGAGCAACTTATGACCCAGGGCTCTCCGTGGATCCACCAAGGCTACACTAGCTGAGGACCCTTCCTGGCTAAGCTCCTCCCCCTCCTTAACCTGCTGCACCCGCTTCCGTTCAGAGTTTTCCTGAGGAGCTCAATAAATCCTAGGCACCTGAATCGCTGTCAGCCTTTGCTTTCAGGGAATACAACCTAAGACACACACAGTCATTTTAAACAAATTAGTTTGTAGGAATTCCCTGGAGGTCCAGTGGTTAGGAATCTGTGCTTTCACTGCAGCGGCCCGGGGTTCAAGCCCTGGTTGGGGAATTAAGATCCTGTAAGCCGTGTGGCACGGCCAAAAAAAAGAAAAAATTAGTTTGTATTTTAATCAAAGAAACATATTACATGATTAAAAGTATAAAGGTATATGGGACTTGCCTGGCAGTCCAGTGGTTAAGACTTCTTCTCCCGATGCAGGGGGTGCAGGTTCGATCCCGGGTCGGGGAGCTAAGATCCCACATGCCTGGCGGCCAAAAAAAACCAAAACATAAAACAGAAGCAATATTGTAACAAATTCAATTAGGACTTTAAAAATGGTCCACATCAAAAAAAAAAAAAAAAAACCATTAAAAAAACGTAAAAAGTTATGAAAAGACTTTTGCTGGTTACCAGCAGTCCCCTGCCCAATCCTTCTCCACCCCAGTCAGAGAGGCAATCACTCTTGATTCTAATTCCCTGAGTGTTTATCTCATTGTTTTAAATAACATGCATATCCTGTTATTTCCATTTTAAACATTATCTATTGACTTCCCACAATAACAAAGGAGAATTTAGCTCATTTATACCACTTCTGTTATCATTCACCAGCCCCCCGCGACACACCATCATTGTATATCAGAACTTTTGGTTAAATCAACAGTCATTTTTTATATTATAGTGACTATTATGACCTATAACCATTTTTCATCAAATTTAAGATGTCATCAGTTGTTAGACATACTATTATTTTGTATGCTACTCGCAAGAAAAAATTAAGCATGACATACCATCAATTATATACTGCATCCCAGTTTCAGAAATAACATGGGGTGAAAAAAATGTTTTGTCAGTCTACCTCCCCAAGCTAGAAGATCAGATTCATAAAAGCAAGCACTCAGTCTGTTTCATTCACT
Source organism: Balaenoptera borealis (assembly GCF_965194805.1). Classification (NCBI taxonomy): domain Eukaryota; kingdom Metazoa; phylum Chordata; class Mammalia; order Artiodactyla; family Balaenopteridae; genus Balaenoptera; species Balaenoptera borealis. The sequence continues at coordinate 110,194,795 of NC_138864.1, forward strand.
GCTGCAAGCACAGTAGCTGGCACACAGTGGATGTACAAGAGGCACTTTCGGTTGAATATGCAAATAGTGCCAGAAATGGCCCACATCACTTTCATGCACAGCTCAGCGGTCACAACAAATCACACGGCCCTGCCCAATGGCAAGGGGACAGGAAGTGCAGGCTTCCAAGAGCCTGGAAGGAGAGCAGAGGCAGATATTGACAAGCACTGGTGATGTCTATCATGACTACCTACTGAACACCTCCATCGCTGTGGCCCACAGGCATCCCACATTCAACCAAGTCTGAAACGGAGTGAGTCTTCTATCCAACCCACCTTACCCGAGCCTGAACTCTGTATTTTTTCTCTCAGCGATACATACCACCATTCATCCAGTTTGCCCAAGCCTGAAACTTGGTGGCTACCCTCTCCCTTTCTCTCTAAATAGAACTGGTCATAAAGTCTTTTTGATTCTGTTACCTTAGGATATTTTGATTTGGGTCTCCCTCTCCATCTCTAATATCATATTAGTTTCAGCCTGTCTTGCTTTTTAAAAGAGGCTTATTTTAAGCAGAGGGTAGAGTGGTGGTTACCAGGGAGTGGGGTAGGGAGGGATGAAGAAAATGGGGAGATGTTGGTCCAAGGGTACAAACTTCTAGTTATAAGATGAAGAAGTTCCGGAAATCTCATGTACAACACGGTGATTGTAGTTAACAATAATACTGCACTATATACTTGAAACTTGCTAAGAGACTATATCTTAAATGTTCTCACCACAGAAAAGAAATGGTCATTATGTGACGTGATGGAGGTGTTAGCTAATCTATAGTGGTCATCATTTTGCAATATATAAGTGTATCCAATCAACACATTGTACACCTTAAACTTACACAGTGTTCTGTGTCAATTATATCTCAGTAAACCTGGGGAGAAAGGCTTCTCTTGATCCCTTCCGTCTTCATGCTCCAACCCGTTCTCTCTGCAGCTGTCAGAACTAACCTCTAAAATTTAAATAGCGAATGTCACTCCAGTGCTCACAACACTCCACTGTCTTGAGGCTATGGTTCAAGCTCCTTGGGTTTGTAAAGATGTTTGTCATTCATTCCATAAGTGAGAGATTGACCTCCTCTACTCTGAACCCTCCCAAAGCTGCCCATTTCCCAGTTAAGATCCAATATCCATCCTTCCAGGGTCCCACAGGAACTAACACAGTCTGCCCCCACCAAACACACCTCTCTCTGTCCTCACCTCCTCATCTGCCCCTTGCTTACCTGTTCCAGCCATGCTGGCCTCCTCACCGTCCCTCATATACTGCAGGCTTCATTGTCATAGGACCTTGCATTGGCTGGACCATCTACTTAGAATACTCTTTCCCCAGCTATTTGTGTGATTAACTCCCTCATTTCCTTCAAACTTTTGCTCAGAAATCACTTTCTCAGCTCTTCTCACCCCCTCCTCTCCCCACTTCTGATCCTATTTACTCTCCTTTTATCTTATTTTATCTTCCTCAATTTTATCTTTCTACAATACCTTCTGACATACAATTTATCTTTGTATTTTTCCTTGTTATTATTTACACTGTCTTCTCCCTACTAAGCTCCATGAAAGTAGGAGACAATTGTCCATTTTGTTCACTGATGTGTCCCAAGCCCTTAAAGAGGACTAGCACATAATAGGTGCTAAATGAATACATGAAAGATTGAAAGAACAAATCTCTATTACATTACCTTGCATAGAATACTATAATTTTCTATTGGCTTTTCTGCTGCTCCCACTCAAGTATGGATTATTTTATTTCCATCACCCCCGTATGACGCCTGATACATACATGCTCAATAACTATTTGGCGAATCTATAATGTAGGATAAAACTGTCACTCTATTAATAAGGATATTGAAGCCCACAGGGCTTGCTCCATGTCACACAGAGAATAAATGGTGAGGCCGAAACTAGAATTTAGGTCTTCCATATCTCTGGGCTGAATCTCTCCACTACACAGCCCAACTCTACTAAAAATATTTTAAGGTACATCTTGTCTTCCATCTATGGTGTAATTTCTTGAGACGGGGCAAGGTACCAAGCTGCTTTGAAGCTCCAATAGTGCTCGGTAGACATAATACTTATTCAATAAATATCTGTGATTTGAGTGCTCAATAAAAATATTATTATGGTTAGCATTGTTTCCACTTTTAACGACAGAAATGATAATAGCCTCCCAGCAGTCTGCTTTAAATAGGTTCAAGACACTGAAATACAATTTTAACAGTGTCTTCCATCAGCTTGCTCCCCGGAGAGATGAAATGAGTTCATAATGAGATTCCTGCAATGAGTCCAAAAGCAGAGGGAATGAGTACGGGGTTTTGCTGCAATAGACACAGATGTTTCACTGGCATGTGGCCGCCCATTTTTTTCTCTGCTACTCAGGCCATGGTGGGAGGGGTAGTAGGGTGAGTCCCGTCGCATTACTGAGCACCATCCTCTCTCCGGGGTATCACCTCTTCCGTTCTGGTCCAGCTGTGGTTCAGGACTGGTACAGAACTGACTGTTACTCCTAATAAACGTAGTATGCTACCAACCAATGGAATATATAGGCGTCTCGGTATCCCACATGGAATAGCAAATTGGCTAATTGCCAGAAACCACAAAAGGTTATCTTCTCAGTAAGAGATTGGTGCAAAGACTTATTGCAAGCTTCGGTTGCTAATATGTTTGACTTGCTTGATTTTAAAGTACAGGTTAATACCATCTGGTATCTTTAAGCTTTGGTGATCAAAGTGTGAGTTCAGTAGATTCTGGGCTAGAGGTGGGGGGCAAATTGAATGGGTAGGGGCAAGGTTTCATCATTTCCCTTTATGTAATTAACATATCATCAGGAAAAGAAATAGAGAAAATAGGGAAAGTTAGCCTGGATTGGAAGGGCTCTTGATAAGTTATTCTTTTTTTTTTTTTGATGTGGACCACTTTAAAAGTCTTTATTGAATTTGTTACAGTATTGTTTCTGTTTTATGTTTTAGTTTTTTGGCCACGAGGCATAGTGGGATCTTAGATCCCCAAGCTGGGATTGAACCCGCATCCCCTGCATTGGAAGGCGAAGTCTTAACCCCTGGACCACCAGGGAAGTCCCAGCTATTCTGTTCTTGATACACTGTTCTCCATCTAGGGTCAGTCAGGAGACGACATCCCAGTGACAAACCTCCAGAATGCTGTGCTATTTATTCCTACTCCTGAGCTAGAGTATCCAAGGGTGTTCTTCACCCTAAATGACTCTCTAAAATAAATAAACAAATGCCCTTATTTCCTGAGCACATCTATGACTCTGCAGCAATATTTCTGACCCTGTCTAATGTGTCAAGCCACTGAGTTGCTCTAGTTCTGGCCAGGGTGACCGAGGGCGATCTCCTCTGTGTGGGCAGTGCCCACACTTATTCTCAGTGCTCCACTGGGGTCACCTCAGCACTTTACTGCATCCTCCGCATCCCCCGAATAGCATGACAACAAGCCCATGTAAAAGAGCTCAAACTCCAAAAGCACTGGGAGGTTGCATACATTTTGACAGATTTGTGATAAGACAGAGGGGAGAGCTATATTACAGTTCACTCAGCAAAATTTTATCAAGATCCTTCTAATTTCCCCTTAAGACCCAGGGGCTTGCCCTTCCCACTAAGCTGACTCTTAGCTACTTGGAGTTCAGCATCACTGTCTCCTCAGCTCCCTTTTTCCCATGGAAAAATTTAGAGCTTCTCTTATGCCCTTCAATTTTCATCCTCATAAAAGAACTTCCTTGGCATCCATCTTTCTTAGGAGAGGGGGGATTGAAAAATGACATTTGGGGGGTCAAAAGGCACAAACTTTTAGTTTAAAATAAATAAGTCATGGGGATGTGATGTACAACATGGTGACTATAGTTGATGATACTGTGCCGCGTATTTGCAAGTCGCTAAGAGAGTAGATCTTGAAAGTTTTCATCACAAGAAAAAACAAAATTTTGTAACTGTGTATGATAACAGATGTTAACTAGACTTATGGCGATTATTTTGCAATATATACAAATACCAAATCATTACATTGTACATCTTAAACTAAGATAATGTTATATATCTATTGTACCTCAATAAGGAAAAAGAGCCCAATAATAATTGGATAGTGTCATTAGACTTGTACCTAAGTTTTCTGACCTAAGTCAAATGCTATTTCTATTGAATTGTGCATTTTGTCTAAAATAACATTAAAATTTATTTGGGAAAAAAAAGAAAATGACATTTTTTCCTTTGTAACATTATGTGAAGGGGGCTGTTTAATGGGTGTTAAGTGCTGAGACATGGGTTACTTAGGCACTGAGTGATACATGATTCAGCTCTGGATCATGTTCTAGTGAGGACTTCCAGGTCCAGGGATAAGATACTGGCTGGGAATTCAGATATGTGAAGGAAGTCTCTTCACCCCTTTCCTCCTAGATAAAGTGGGATTAATAACACCTTCCCTGCCTCCTCTGCAAGGTGGGATTCTACATGAGAAAGTGTGAGAGAGAATAATTAACAGACCCTGTGAAACTGCATCACCCTGGCTAATATCTGGGATTCCCTTCCCACTCTCACAACTTCTAGTGGTTTCTATCTGTAATCTTTGTCTCCTTTCCCCATAGTGGCCTAAGGAAAGCCAGATACAACCTCCAAACATCTGAGCTGCTGGAACTATTAGCACGTCCATGTCCATGTAGTGCAGTGCTTTCCTTATTACCCCTTTCCCCCTAACGTTCTTATTACTAAGAGATACATTGCATGGAAACTAACAATCATCCCTTTTCTATTCCTGGTATTATTTCTCTTCACTGAGAGTGTATTTGCCAAGGTTTCTAAGGAAAACGCGGGGAATTATAGTCACAATTGTAAGACGAATTACAGTCTAGTGGAACAGGGATGACTCTCAAGTTAAAAAAAAAATGGTAATAATGTATGAGACATCTTTTATTATTCTCAGCAGAAGTGTTTCTTAAATGAGATTTCACCAAATAATTTTTCTATTAACTTGACACCCGATTTAGCCACACAGGCACAAAAAATGGCAAAGCAGAGGCGGGATTGAAAGTCTAATTAGATTTGGAGGATTTTGTTTCTCTTCCTCTTTTTCTCTCTCTGTTTTGCTCTGACTTATTGTGGTCATGGTGGGAAGGAGATGATCTTCCATCCGGGCATTTGTTGCCACTAAGAAAGAAAAAAACAAGAGTGGGTGGAACTTATCTTCGATGCCAAATGCTTTTGCAAAGCCTTTCAAAGGACATTGGTCTACTTGGTTTCATTTTCAGAAAATTCATCTCAAAAAAGTTCAAAGCTCTTAGCACTGCCTTGACAATATCCCTAAATCTCCTGGGCTTCCGTCTGAGTTCTGACTTTCTGAAACCCCTTTCTTGTCTGTCTCTTTCATACATGATGGACCTGTTGATTCCACAACATGCCAGCACACGAATCCATCTGTCACGATGGCATGGTGCTCTTGCTGCAGGATGACACACCAATAGCCACCAGCCCAGTGCCAGCCAAAGTGGCATTAGCAACAATGCCCTGCGTGACACAGTAAACTGTATATCATTCAGCAAGAACGTCTTCCCAGGGAAGGCACAAGCTGCCGAATGAGGGACACGTCTCTCACTATGGCAAGTCACGCATGGCCCATTTCAGTGTAGACCCTGTCCCCTGGGTGATATTGGCTCTGTCTGCGGAGAGCTACTGTGATGGCAGCTCCTCCATACTAACAGGGCACACCCTGCCACGGAGAACTAGCGATCATCGGAACACCCATAGGGTAACCAACTGTCCTGATGTGCCAGGGACTGAGGGGTTTCCTGGGATGCAGGACTTCAGTGCTAAAAACAAGTCTCAAGCCAACGGGGATGCGTTGGTCACCCTATCTGTGTCCGCATCACTGGCCCCACCAGGTAAATTCTTCCTGGTCCTGTCTGTGTCTCCATCCAACCTTGTTTCCATTTCCATTTTATAGTAGGCATCCTCTGAGATGGCTCCAGTGATCTCCACCTTCTGTTTCTCATGCTTTTGGTAATTCCCTCCCACTGAGCATGAGCTGGATGTATTCTCTCCCTTCTAATGAGAAGAGAGCAGAGGTGAAAGGATGTTACTCCTGAGGTTAATTTAGAAAAAAGACCGTGGCTTCCACCTTGGGTACTCCCTCCCCTCCTTCCTCTTCCTCCTCCTCCCTCTCAGCCTCCCCACTTCCTCTCTCCCTTCTCCTCCTTCTCCCTCTGAAGATAACCAGCTGCCTGGTTTCTAGCAGCCCTATGGAGAAGCCCACTTGGCAAGGAATCCCTGTCTCTACCCCCAGCCAGCAAGGGTCTAAGACCTGCCAACAGCCACCTGATTGAGTTTGGACACAGATCCTCCCTCTGTCCAGCCTTGAGCTAACTGCAGCTCCTGATGACACCTTGCCTGTCACCTTGTGAGAGAGCCTCAACTAAGCATGCTGGGGTTCCCAACACACAAACACGGAGACAATGCATGTTTGTTTTTTAAGCCACTAAGTTTTGGGGTATCTTGTTACATGGAAATAGATAACTATACAACTTTAAAGTATGAGGGAGCCAGCCTGTTCAGAAATACACTGGACTCAGTATCACACCATTTAGAATTTACAGGGAGGACCCGAGAGCTCAACCATTTGGACCAATTCATTTGGAAGGTGAGGAGCCTGAGCTCAAAGGAGGCCAGGGGACTTGTTAGGAAGCAAATAGAGACAGCTGGCTCAGGTCTTCTGATTCCTGCTCTGGTGCTGGTTCTGGTCAGTGGGGCCACCCAGCTCAGCAACACCAAGCACACAGAATCCTGCGACCTCTGATTTGGTTCACAAAAGGAGACTGCCCCTCCGAGATTTACAGGGAGCGACTTTATCTCCAGCTTTGTCACAGGGTTGATAGACTTAATAAAATCTTTTATACATGATCTAGAAACACTGCAGATTTTTCCTGGCTCTGACAATCAAGAAGCCTCTTATCCTCTTTAAATCAGATCTCTCCAGAGGGAATAAACTATCATCTCAATTTAATTCATCAAGTATTCCTAGAGCACCTATACCATCGTCTGTTCTAGAAGGGCTGGAACAGAAGAAGGAAGGATTGGAAAAAATACATGACATGATTATTATCCTCAAAGAGCATTTCTGGGTGGAAAGCATCATCATAGTCATAATAACATTTTGCACTAGGCACATATCTATGTTTATCTATAATGCATTATTTCTTTTATTTAAAAATATCTGAAAAAATGATGAAATGTTAATAGTTGTTAATTCTGAGTGGTGAGCACATTGTTGTTGTATTATTTTCTTTTTAAAAATATACACTATGTTTTTAAATAATATATGTTATCATGTATATTAAAACATACATTATATTTTTAATACATATATTATAATGTATATAAGTATACATTATATTTTCTGTATGTATTTTTTCAAATTAAAAGTATCTGATATTTAATGAGGATTTACTATCTCCAAGGCACTCTAACAAGCACTTTAACATAGGATTTCTCATTGAATCCTTCCACCAATCCTGGGAGGAAAGTACTGTTCTTACCTTGTCCCAGTCCAGAAAGGTTGAGTAATTTATTCAAAGTCACACAGCTGATTAATGGAATCAAAATTTAGTTCTGTCTTGTTCCAAAACCAGTGATCTCAATCACCAGGCTTAAATTCTTACCAACAAGAAGTATGTCTAGTTGGGGAAATAAGAGATACACGTGTAAAATAAGTTCAGACAACTTTAGTAAGCTGCCACGCTAGATATAACCGAAAGGGCAAATACGAGGTACTGAGTTAACAGTCAGGAAAGTGAGAAATCAATACCAGCTAACCAAATAAGAGAAAGCTTCATGAAATAGATTCATTCATTCATTCAACTACTATTTCTTGAGCACCTGTTCTATGCCAAGCACAGGTGCTGGGGGATAAAGTGTTGAACAAGACAAGCACTGATCCAGTGGCGCTCACACTTAGTGGGGAGGGGTAGACAATAAGTACATGAATAAGGTAATTTCAAATTATGATAAATGCTATGGAAAAAATAAAATGGAATGAAAGAGTCACAGAAGCGTAGGCTCTTAGATTAATTGGTTTGGAAGGCCCTGTTGATTAAAGTTTGAAATCAGTTTCCCTTCCTGCCTCATTCCTCTGAAATGGAGAGCTTCATAGGACCAGGGGACCCAAAATTGTAACGGATGAGGCTTCTGGAGAGGGGACCAACATGTGAAGATTGACTATGTCAAGTAGAGCACAAGATTCTTCTACACATATAATCTCATTTAGTGATATTTGGATATGTCAGCACTAGGTAAGAATGGAGTAGGAAGAGCATATGCAATGTGAGAGAAAGAAAAGCATCCTGAGTCTGGACAACAGACCAGATAAGGGAGGGCACAGGATACACATTGGGAGTTAGGGTATTTCAGACAGATAAAGAAGGATTGGGAACTTCCCTGGCGGTCCAGTGGTTATGCCTCTGCGCTTCCTCTGCAGGGGGCATGGGTTTGATCCCTGGTTGGGGAACTAAGATCCCACATGTTGCACAGCATGGCCAAAAAAAAAAAAAAAAAAAATTGGTCTAATTAAAAAAAAAGAAGGATAGAACTTTGAAAGTCAGGGTGTGGCCTTGGATAAAAAAAAATGATAGCCAGAGTAGGTACTGCACAAAAGAATAAAATGATGAAAGTGGTATCTTAAGTGGCTTATCCTGGCTACAGATCACACAGGGTAGACTGTAGTGGGAGGCAAGAAAAGCTTCCCGAAGACTGTAGTTCAGATAAGCCATATGGAATCCTCATCTAAGAAGGCAGGAATTGGGAATGGAGGGATGTATCTGAGAGGCACTGCAGAAATTTAACTGCCCAACGCCAAGGGCTAGGACTGGGAGACCTTCGAATGTAAGTGAGCTCTCAGTTGGAGGTGGCAGCATTATTTTTGCCCAACAATTCTGGAGGATGGGGTTGTTCTGGTCTGCTGATGTCAGAACAGATTGTGAAAATGATCTCTCCAACTTTTTGGTTTTGGACTTGAGATGGAAATTTTCTCTGAACTACTTACATGGGCAAGTGGGAGGATGACACGTAAGACTTGAGCTTCCGGGGGCAAGAGAGCTGCTGCACAGATGGATGTCTTACAGAATACAGACTACAATCAACTCCAGCATTTAGAAGATTTCCTTTCTCACGAAAATTTGTTTCACCCTTTGAGAAATAACAAAAGAACTTGGGCCATATGCTTCAAATATCACTAACGCTCCAGTACTTTCCAAAGATATTTAAACTCGTATTCCCTCTCCTGTAATCAACACCCTACCCACCAACATATATAGGCTTTAATAGGATTCTGGGTTCCAAAGAGATTTGCCCAAGTTATCTCAAGGGAAGGGTGAAGAATTGTAAGGATTTGTAATAGGATGTAAATGTGGGACTCTTCCTGTCTCAGAATTTTGGATCAGGCTCCCCAACTTATGATTATAGGTGCAAAATACCTTTGCATTCTAAACTGCAGTGCTAGACCATTGACATAGGCCATGCAAAAAGGGGTGATAAAAAACATTTTGGCCAGCACTGGCGCATCACCCATCTTCAGGCAATATAAGAGAAGGCAAATTTATTAAGGGGAATAGAGGTCAAGATTTGGGATATCTTTGGAAAGGGCCTCTGGCATGTTATTTATCCATGTTATCCACTCTCCTCAACCCACCCCTTTTCCAACTGTGGTTGGTGCTCTGCCCCACCCCCTTGCCTTTACCACTTCAGTGGGCACTGATCCCACCTCCTACTGCCCGCCCTGCGTTTCTTTGCCTGAGTGCTTTCTCTGGCTCTCACAACCCAGATATGAAGTGTTGGAAATCAATACCTCTCCACCCTCAAACCCAGGGAGCAGCCTTCAACCAGTGACTGCTAGGAGTTGCTATTTAAGTACCCCAGCTCCCTTGCCCTTTGGGTGGAGTATTCTTCTGGGGAACCCAACATGCAACACTGTTCTATATGATTTCAGTACTCAGAAATGCGTGGATATTTCTTTTTTTTCCTAGCACATGGTCAGTTTTATAAATTTTCCATAGGTTCTTAAAAAGCATAATCATGCTAAAGATGTTCTTTACTGTGTTGCTGGGTGCTATTAGGCAAAGTTTATAAGATAAATTGTAAATGGTTCTAGTCTTCCATATTTTTACTGTGATTTTTGTCAGCTTTTTAGTGAATTTTTGAGAGAGGTGGTTAAAATCTCCTGCTAAGATTGTGCATTTAGCTATCTGTCTTTTTAGGTTTGTCCATTTTGCTTTATATAGTTTGAGACAATGTTATTAAATGTTTTTTAATTTAAATTGACTATCTTTTCAGCGACTGTAATTATATCATTAAGAAGTGATCATCTTTACCACTAAAAAGGCTTTTTTTTACTAAAAGTCTATTTTACCCATTATTCGTATGACTAAACCAGATTTATTTCAGTTTGTGTTTGCCTGGTATATTTTGGTGCATTAAAATAACATGTCTATCACTCCCAAAAGTTTCCTTGTGCCCCTCTCCCTTCCCTTGACTCTCTCTGAATTCTCCTCAACCAGTTCCCAGGCAGCCACTGGTCTTTTTTCAGTCACTATTGCTTGCTTTTTCCAGAATTTTATATACAGGCACACCTTGTTTTACTGCACTTCACTTTATTGCACTTTGCAGATAGTACATTTTTTGCAAATTGAATGTTTGTGGCAACCCTGCGTTGAGCAAGTCTATTAGCACCCTATTTCCAATAACATTTGCTCATTTCATGTCTCTGTGTCATATTTTGATAATTCTTACAATATTTCAAACTTTTTCAATATTATTATATTTGTTATGGTGATCTGTGATAAGTGATCTTTGATGTTACTATTGCTAAAAGATTATGACTCGCTGATGGTTGACATTTTTTTAGCAATCAAGTATTTTCTTAATTAAAGTATATACGTCAATTTTTAGACACAATGCTATTGCACACTTAATAGACTGCAGTATAGTATTAATGTAGCTTTTATATGCACTGGGAAACCAAAAAGTTCATGACTCACTTTATTGTGATATTTGCTTGTTCGTTTCTGGTAGGAAATTGAATTTGATCCCTGTCATTCCACTTGGCTGGAAGCAGATGTTTCATCCCTTAACTTTCTATACCTTATATATCTTTCTATATCTTATATCTTTCTATACCTTATCTATATCTTTCTATAGCTTCACATTTTAGATGTGTTTTTGTAAATATTTGGATCTTTTAAATCTAGCCTGAAAATCTTTGTGTTTTAACTAAAGCATTAGTCCATTTTATTCAGCAATTACTGATTTATTTAGGTTTATATCTACCATTTCAGCTGTATACTGTTCCTCTCTATTCTACACTTATTTTTTTTCTTATTTCCCATTTTGCTTTCTTTTAAATATACTACTTTTTATTTTTTTCCCTCTGGACTAGTTTGAAATTTTCTAGGATTTTCCACTTCATGAAAGTAAGTTTTATGAACCTGATAATATAGTCAGCAAGATTCAGAATAAGGATAGCTCAGAATCCAGGTGTCATAATGAAATCACAACAGGCCTTTGAAAAGAGAATTTAAGGAATGAGAAGTATCCAGCATGGCTACTGAGTAAAAAATTAATTAATAAAGGGAGGGAAGATAGCTGAAAAAAAAAATAACTTGTTATTACCACAAAAGATTCTAGTGGAAGAGGTAAAATGGCAATTGCTACTATAGTTTTAATTATGTTTGCACACTTTATGGGGCCAAGCAAGCAAATGAATTCTTAAGAAAAGTATCCCAGAGATGATATAGGAGGTAGTGGTATAATAATCTAAGCTTTCTGCACCTTGCTCTTTCCCTAAATAAAAGGTCTATTCCTCAGGGAAATAATAATAATTATAATGACAGTAATGACAGAGTAGCTAACAGTTTTTGAGCACTTAAGTATGTAATGTGCAATGCAGCGTTACATGGTCTTCTCATTTAATCCTCCCAATAATCCTTTGACATGGATCTGACTGTATAGGGCTCTCCCTATATACCACTTCAAATCCTCTGAGCCTCGCTTATCGGATAATCTAGCCAATGTTCAGTGACCAGTCCTGCACAGGGTCCAACCAGCTTCGTACAGATGTACCCTGATGATATCTGCCCTCAGTCACATGCTTTCTGCCCTGGAGCCTCTCTTCCTATGCTCAGCATGGGTTGTTATGAGAAAGTCCCTGAAGGTGTCATTGGGATGGATATTGTCAGAAGTTGGAAGACTCCTGTTGTTAGTTCTCTGACCTCTAGAATAAAAGCCTGCTATGATAGGAATGATAGGAAAGACAGTGTGGAAGCCCTTGTCACTGTCTTCCTCCCTCAGTTTTCTGGCCAAGACAGTAAAACCATCATAGATGTCAGAGGGAATTGTGAGATTAGTGCTACCATCAGAGGTTTAAAAGATGCAGGGGTAGCAGTTCCTGTAATATTCACATTCAGTTCATCTATCTGGATGCTGTAAAACAAAAAAGAAAACAGAAAATCCAAGATAGATCATGGTGGATGACAGCCATAAACCTTAATCAGGTGGTAGCCTCAAATAGCGGCTGCTGTACCAGCTGTGGTTGCCTTCCTAAAGCAGATCAACCCAGCCCCTAATTCTTGATATGTGGCTATTGGTCTGGCAAATGCCTTCTTCCCCATCCAGATCAGTATGGGGAGGATCAGAATCAGTTTGATTTTATGTGAGAGGGACAGAAGCGCATTCACTGTCTTGCCCCAGGGCTGTGCTAACTTTTCTAGTCTCTGCCCTAACAGAGTCTGCAAGGACTTGATTGTTCTGACATCCCACCAGGACATCAGTACCATCATACTAAGGGGATCTGGTGAGAATGGGATGGCAAATGTCCCAGATGCCCTTGTAAGTGAGCCAGTGCATGGAGATAAACTCTACAAAGACTCAGGTTGAAGCACTACCAATGTAATTACTTACCAAAGATTTTTAAAATTTTAAATTAAAAAAATTTTAAACTTTTATCATAGACAATTGCACGCATATACAAAATTAAGCAGAGTAATATAACAAATCACCACGTATCCTTAACCTAGCTTCAACAATTATCAACTCACTATTTTTTTCATCTGTAACTTCTTTCATTTTCCCCCTCCCATATTATTTTGAAACAAATCCCAGACATTATATACTTTCACTCATAAATATTCCATATATACTTCTAAAAGACAAGACTTCTTTTGAACATAATTACAATATATGTTCACATCTAAAAATACTTAGTAATTCCTTAATATCATCAAATATTCAGTCGTTTTTCAAATTTCCAGTTGTTTCATAAATGTCACAAAAAAGTTTTAAGTTGGTTGTTTGAATAAAGATAAAAATAAAACCTACACATTGCAGTTAGTTAATGTGTTTTTAAAGTCTCTTCTAATTTATCAGTTCCCCTTGCATCTGCCTGCTTTTTTCCCTTGCAATTTATTTGCTAAAGAAACTGGGTCATTTTTCCTGCAGGTTGAATTTTGTTAATGGCATCCCTGTGGTGTCTTTTGGCACGTTCCTCTATGTTTCCTGTAAATATGTAGTTGGTGATAAAAGTTTTAGAAGTCCATAGAGTCTGGGATGTCCCTGGATATCTGTTCTGAGGTAGAGGACAAGTTTTTGTATCTTATACCTCCTATCATTACAAAGGAGGCACAATGTTTGATGAACCTTTTTGGATTTTGGAAGCAGCATGCCCTGCACTTGAAAATACTATTCAGACCAATTTGTCAGGTGACCAGAAAGGCTTCCATTTTCAAGTGGGATCTGGAACACAAAAACAATTCAGCAACAAGTCTGGACTGTGGGGCAAATTGCCCTGTTGCTTGGGCCACATGACCAGCAGATTGAATAGTGCTAGGGAGATCCCTGGTGGGTAAGAGTGCTATGTGAAGGACTTCCCTGGTGGCGCAGTGGTTAAGAATCTGCCTGCCAATGCAGGGGACACGGGTTTGAGCCCTGGTCCGGGAAGATCCCACAAGCCGCGGAGCAACTAAGCCCATGCACCACAACTACTGAGCCTGCGCTCTAGAGCCCGCGAGCCACAACTACTGAGCCCGTGTACTACAACTACTGAAGCCCGCGTGCCTAGCGCCCGTGCTCCACAACAAGAGAAGCCACCGCAATGAGAAGCCCGCACACCACAATGAAGAGTAGCCCCCGCTCGCTGCAACGAAGACCCAACACAGCCAAAAGTAAATATAAATAAATAAATAAATACATTTTAAAAAGAAAAAAAAAGTATGCTATGTGAAGAGTCTTGCAAACCCTGACATGAGGATTATAGCAGGTTTCTGGAGCAAGACCATACCGTCTGAATCAGAGAATTGCTCTCCTATTCAGTAATAGTTCCTGGTGTGCTCTTGGGACCTCGTAGAGATCTAACATCCGGGATGCCAAACGGCTATGAAATCCAAACTAACCGTTCTGAGCTCACCACTACCAGAACCATCAAGTCATAAAGTCAGTTTGCATAATGAACAGCACATTTGGGATCCTATCAGTAGGTTCGGAATGCACAAGCAGATTTTGTGATTAGTTGGCCTGGCTCCCATTCTCCCCATGTTTCACCAGCATTTGTTCCTCGGCTCACACTGATGACTTTATGGAGTGGGAGGAGGGTGCCCTTACTTCCCAATAACAGAGGAAGAAAGAGTTTGCATCGCAGATGGGTTGGCGTTATATGTTAGTGCTGGATTTTATCCAAAAGTGGATTTTTGAAGTCCAGTGGTAAAGGGAAATTTTCCTAGTGGGCAGAGCAGTGAGCAATAGTACACTTAATTGTTCCATTTTCTATGGAAAGAGAAGTAGCCTGAGGTATGGCCAAACACAGATTCCTGGGGAATGGTGAAAGCTTTGGATGGTTGGTCAGGGACTTGAAAGGAATGAGACTGGAAGATATAAGACAGAGAAGTCTGGGGAAAAGACATGTGGATGGAGCTCTAGGGATAAATAGAAAGTGTGTAGATCTTTGTGTCTCACACTGATGCCCAACAGAGAACATCCCTTGCAGAGGAGGCTTTCAACAGTCAGGTGGGTAGACAGGATGACTCACCCCGTGGATGTCAGCCAGTCTCCTCCTAAGCCATTCCAGGGGTGGACAATGAATCTAGAAACAGTAACCATGGTGGCAGGGATGGAGATTGTGCATGGGTCCCCTCCAAAAAGGCTGAACATTAAATGTCCAATCTGCAAACAATGACCCTGAGCCCTTGATATGGCACCATTCCTCAAGGACTCCACCCAGACATGTGGTGGCAGGTTGATGCTATCAGATCCTTCTACCCTAGAGGGAGCAGAAATTTGCCCTTAACAGAACTGACACTTACTGCATATAGGTGTTTGCCTTTCCAGCCCACAGTGCCTCCACTAGAGCCACTATTATTGATCTGCAGAATGTTGAATCTATTAACATAATATACAGTACAACATTGCCTTAGTAGAAAAGGTCCTCTGTTATGGAAGACAGGTGCAACAATGGATACAGGACCACAGGATCCTCTGGTGTCTGACTATGTATCCCATTATTCAGAAGCAACCAGTCTAAAAGAATACTGTATTGAGGAGTGTCATCCCCAATTAGGCTCCATCTCAGGGCTAACACCCTGTTGGTTTGTGACATTTTGCTCCAGGCTATAGTATACGCATTGAGCCAAAAGAAGATACATGGAGCTGTCTCCCCAATAGCTGGACTACATGGTGAGGGGGGGATTGTGCCAGGGGATTCAGTCATTGAACTTGCACCTGATCGCTTTGGGATCCTCATGTTGAAGGACAAGGAGACTAAGAAAGGAACTATTATACTGGCAAGGGGGATGGACCCTGATAGCCACCAGGAGCTGCTGCCATACAGCTCAAGTAGGGAAGACCAAGTCTGCAACGCCAGGGGTGCAATGAGGGCATCTTAGTGATGATGAGTGAGGATTGCAGTGACCACTGCCTGGCAAGGACAAGACAACCAAAGCTTAGACTGTTCAGAGATGAATATCTGGATCACCCCTCAACAAAGGAAGCAAAGGGAGTAGGAACCAATAGATAAATGTTTCCCATCCCTCACTACTCCCCAGACAAGTGAATCTGAGTTGCACATTATACATTTTTTTTCAGGAAGCCTCGCAGAATCAAGTAGCTAGTTGCTTATCGCCGAGGCCCGCTCAAACGTACATCCGCAATGGGCTCTCCTGCCTTTCCTTCTTCACTTACCCATTTGCCCCATCCTTTACTCTTGTTCTCTGCAATGACATTACCCAGTAAAGTAGTTGCACATAGGCCTCTGTCTTAGGCTTTGTTTTCTGGGAACCCAGGCTGAGGCAGATACTATTGTTATTTCCATTTTACAGATGTCAGTTAATTAGTTGTCCATGGTTACACAACCACTGAACAGTGTACTAGGATTGAGCCCCAGTCTGCCTGACACCAAAGGCTGTGCTCTAAACCATTGCTATCCAGAAGAACTTTCTGTAATCATGAAAATGTTCTCTAATTGCCCTATCCAATGTGATAGCCACTAGCCACACGTGACTTTGAGACTTGACATGTAGTTAGCACAATTCAGGAACTGAATTTTTAATTTTATTTAATTTGAAGTTATTTAAAATTAGTCACACACAGCTAGTGACTATCACGTTGGATGGTCCCTGATTATCCAAACCAAACAGCTCAGAAATCACTTTTCTCAATTGCCACCTAGGAAAGATTGAGGGTAAGCTATGAGGCACCACTGATTACATATTCATAAAACAATCTGCAAGCATAGTAGCTAAAACCAATAAAGGTGTATTTGATTACTCTTGCTGAGATCTAATTGCCAAAAAAGCCTCATGTCATAGGTTAGAAATTTATCTGACACATTCAGCACAAATTAGGAAGCAGATATTATGCTAGGCAGCAGAGTGACAGTGGTAAATGAGAGAGATGTGATCTTTGCCCTTCTCATGGATAAAATCAAGTTCAGATATTGCAGAAATGTTATCACTTTTTTGCCTTCCCTCATCACCAAACAATCCATCTGTGTAGGATATCATTTTTCTCACCTACTTCCTTGATCTATGATACTTTCATTGTTGTGTTATCCTCCGACCCAACTTCTTCTGAAGCACTACATGTGAAAGAAGCATGGGCCCTGGAGTCAGATATATCTGGATTTAAATCAAATTCACCTTTGAAAGAGTTGCCCTATCTTATGTAGTTACTTACCACTCTGATACTTAGTTTTTCTCATCTGTAAAATGGGGTTGTAAGAATTCAGTGAGGCTTCCCTGGTGGTGCAGTGGTTAAGAATCCGCCTGCCAAGGCAGGGGACACGGGTTTGAGCCCTGGACCGGGGAGATCCCACATGCCGCAGAGCAATAAAGCCTGTGCACCACAACTACTGAAGCCCGCATGCCTAGAGCCCGTGCTCCACAACAAGAGAAGCCACCGCAACGAGAAGCACGCGCACTGCAACGAAGAGTAGCCCCCACTCGCTGCAACTAGAGAAAGCCCTCGCGCAGTAACGAAGACACGACGCAGCCAAAAATAAATAAATTAAATAAATAAATTTAAAAAAAAGAATTCAATGAAGTCCTATAGTCCCATAGAAATGTTACCTCTCTTTTCCAGCTTCTGACCTTTAGGAATTTCCTGTCCTAGTTCTCTTTAAACATTTATAAGAACTTTTCACAAAACAGTCAGGAGGCTGTTGGCGTGACAGGTGAGCTACAAAATAATAGAAACAATTTACAAAGGGAGATAAAGTTATAGTTCTGGTAATCACATAGCTTTTTCAAAAGGAAGAGAAAGTTTCAGACCCATAATCACATAGTCCTGCCACATTCACCATGGAAATGGGTTCAGGTTACTAACCAGAGGCATGTAAACACAAGATAATAAAAAATAAATGACAATAGAGCTATGCTCCTTTTATTACTTTAGGAAATTTAAAGCTGCTCATTTTACATGCATGACACTATTAACAAATGCTTTTGGGTTTTTTTTTGTTGTTGTTTGTTTTGTTTTGTTTTTTGATATGGACCATTTTTAAAGTCTTTATTGAGTTTGTTACAATACTGCTTCTGTTTTATGTTTTAGTTTTTTGGCCGCGAGGCACGTGGGATCTTAGCTCCCAACCAGGGATCAAACCCGCACCCCCTGCATTGGAAGGCAAAGTCTTAACCCCTGGACCTCCAGGGAAGTCCCAACAAGTGCTTTTTGAATACTCACTGTGCATTCATCACTGTGCTGGCCCCTGGGTATAGAAAGATCAGTGCAGCCTGGCCAGTGTCCTCCAGGCTGAACTGGTGGAGTACCATGTCCAACACATATCCCAGGTACCATGTGACGACTGTCAAACTCTTAGTACAGCTGCCTTGCTCTAGGCTGCCTCATGGGCCTGGACGGTGGGACAGAGCAGTGATGGTGAGGGGTATCAGCCAGGCTTCCAGGTCATGGGTAGCTGGACAGGTCATGGTCTACAGCCAGAGCTGGGCTGGGGGCCTGAATGATATTAATAGAGAGGTTCTAGGCTCTTTTTTGAAGCAAGGTGAGATTTAGTTGCATCTCAACTAAACACAGTTCCTGATGGCTCCCATGGATGGACGTGGAGGCTGGAAGAAGTGCACACGACCTTCTCTATCCTAGCTCCTAGGTAGGGACTTCCAGCAGTATCTCAGTACTCAGTAGCTCAGTATCCTGAGATTCTCAGCAGAACGTCACTCTGGACCATCAGCTGATCTCCGTTCAGATGGAAGGGCTGGTTGCATCTGAACACCCATTTTGACTTCCCTGTGGCAATGGCTGAGTCCTCCTTGGCCCAGGAACCCTTGATGTGTTTTACTGTGATAGCTCAACTTCACTGAGGGTTTAAGCTCCCTTCTTGGTTCACTCTTGGCAGCTCATCTTAGGTCTTCAGGGTTCTTTGGGGCATGATCCTCTGATGAGATTGGGGCAGAGGCACCTGTCTGAGGCACCCCTGGTAGCATTTTTGAGTATCCACCGAAGAAAGAGAGCCATGAGGCCTGAGGTGATCAGGAAAGGTCTCCCAGGGGTGGGACATGAGGATATGGACAGCTGATCACATGGTGGTCTATGTGAATGGAGCCTCCAGAGTTGTGCAGTGCACAACCTATGTAGCTGTATATGGCGTCCCTGTGGCTAGGCAGAGAAGAAGGGAATTAAGCATTCTGGGAAGTGCAGACAATGTGAGGAAAGACCCAGAAGTTCTCATTTGATTCACATTCATTTATTACCACTTTAATCCAAGGAATATTCTATAATCATAGGCATTTTCACATTGCTATTATTTCATTAACTCCCTCTGTATCTCTGGAGGATTGCTTTGTGGCAGGTATTATTACCCTCACAGAAACCTCAGTAGAATACATTAAAATTAGCAACCTGGATTCTGAGAGAGAATTATTGGCAGAGATGGGAAGTGAGTGCATCTCATTCTTGGGTTCTAGCTCCTTTCCAGTCCTGCCTTACATCCGATCACTTACTTTTTTTTAAAAAAACCTGATTTTTTTTTTAGGGTGATGGAAGAAAGTGAGCTGGCCATGAATGTATTCCACTAAACAAGGGCCAAAGTTGGAAGAAAAAAAATTAAAAATCACTTACCCTTGTGCGGTGACAAACTGAAGTTGCTATAAATGCCAAGAGAAAACAATACAGAGAAAATGGATGAGGTTACTGGAAACATGTTCATAAATTTATGCAGTAAATGTGCTGTGTGATTTCCGATTAGCAAACGTCTGATATAAGACAATATTAAAGTACTGCAAAACCTATGTTAATATAACATTTCTCCACCATACTATTTAGATTTACTGCCTGAATTTTTATGGGTTTTAAATGGCTTTTTTTTTAACTTAAAAAAATTGTATTGAAGTATAGTTGATGTACAGTATGATATGTTACAGGTGTACAATACAGTGAGTCACAATTTTTAAAGGTTATACTCCTAAATGGCTTTTTCTTGACATTAAATATGTAGCAGTTAACAGTTAATTCATCACTTTAATCTCGAATTGTTTCGCATTGCATAATATGACAGGAGTTGGGAGGGAAAAGAAAGTGTGATATGGCTATGTCCTGGATTTGTGGGCAAGTATGGGGATGAATCTCTTTTCAGATTTTAGTTAGGGAGAAGCCTTAGAAACAATAAACATCACAGTAGAAGAGAATAATAGTTGCCACGTTTTGAACTCTTACTGAGGTCTAAGCCTATGAGCACACCATCTCATTTAAATACTTTGACAATTCTCTGAGGGAGGGGATTAGCACCATTTTCCAAGTAGAGAAGCTGAGGCTTAGAGAGCTAAATAACCACGTCCAAAGTCGCAGAGGAAGGCAGAGCTGGCATTAGAACCCAGGTCTGTCACCCCCGAAGTGCCGGTTTAACTCTTATGTTGAAGATGATCTAAACAATGATCTGGAGGAGAGGGTCAAAGGAGGTTCTCGAGACTGATCATCACGGGTCAACTCTACCTCCCACTTGGGTTCGGAATCATCATCCCAACCAGTGTCCAAAAGCAGCCACATAATTTCAGGCTACTGTCCTCCCCAGTACACACAAGGAATCTGCGATGGGAGAGTAGGGGAGGAGGCATGGTACAGAAGACACCAAGGATGAGGTCTTCATTGGTAAAGGTTTAATCTGGAGAATGTCATAACAATTGGACTTTGTCCTAAAGGCCTGCTGGGTTCTCAGCTGCAGGACAAGATGAGAGGGAAGAAGCCACAAGTAAGTACGGCTGGGATTGAGGTGTTAACTTTGCTGTCTGAATGGTCCTCAAGGGAGGGTAGCCAGTGGTCTTAGCCCCAGTGAGGAAGGAAGGAAGGAAGAAAGGAAGGAAGAATGGAAGGAAGGAAGGGAATGTGGCAATTCCCAAGCCCAAAGGGCTATAGCAAATTCAGACTTAGTCTGGGATGGCATAAATAAGTGGAGGGTCTAGCCCACTGGGTGAGGCATGTCAGCAGAAGTTTCTGTGACGCTGGGATGCTTGAAGTATAAAAATGGCATTACCAAGATTCAGAAGTCCATACTCATCAAAGCCCAACACTAGGTAGGAGAGTGTCACAGGTACCAGATAGGATATCAAGGCCCCAGTCAAAAAGCCTAAGGTTCAGAACATGGGTCTTGCCCCAGCAGAAACACTAGAGATCACAGCAAATAGTCAAGGACATTTGGGCTTGACCCTGGTCCCTGATTATCCTTTCTACTCTACCCTAACCCTGCCCCATCCAATATTATGGTTGACATAATGATTCCAGGAAATACTACTGTAAAGCCCACCATAATGTCTTCAAGGGAAAGGTCCATTTATTAATTAGCCCTTTTGTACCTGCAGTTTCAAATGCCATGCCTAGTCTAGAGTGGGTCCACAAAGATGTCTGTTGAAAAAATGAGTGGGAAGGTTCTCTACAGGGATATTATATAGGAACTTACCTACTGAACCCAAGATAGTCCAAGCAGATCAGGCCTATGGCTGGGCTCAGTTGCAACAATGTACTTGACTCTCTATTTACTCACGATTTGAAAGGTCATCATGGAAAACAGTAAGTCAGCCTCCAGACTTGATTTAATTTGGACCTTCTTCAACCATAACCATCCTACCTGGAGCTCTGTGAGACCAGAGCTTCATTCCCATCCCCAGGTCTCCTCATATAGACCAGGCTTCAAATGTTGGAGTGAAGAACTGGGAAAAGATAACCACAACCTAGGGGTGATAAGACTGTCTCTTTGTGCATCTGGTCATCCCATTTCCTGAGCATCTGCTACATTGCTACTGGAATCTGGGCTCCAGTCACTGAGCAGAAAGCTCTCAGAGCAGCTAGCTCAAGAACCTCAAGTCGCCCTGACTGTGATAGTCACGAGGGGGGTGGTGCCCCAGCACTGCTCAACTCATAACTGAAATCTTGTTGAAGTTGCTCTTTGCTGCTTACTACACTCCAGGGTAGCTTTGAGTTCAACCAATCTGACTTCTGCAAGCACAGGTTCTTGAGAGACAACGAGGACATCTTACTCTGAATCAAGTCCTTCCCATATAGAATCAACAGTTGAAGCTGTGTCTGGGATCCTGATGGCTCGTGGGCATCTCTTTGTTTCAGGCTTAGGGGTTGTGTAGCCACCAGCAATAAAATTTGAGCTTCCATCTCTCAGCTTACATTTTGCATCTTCCAGAGCCTGTTGAATGAGTGTAACAAGCTTCTCGCCAAAGCACTGTCTAGAGGGGCTAGAGGAAGTAGGGATTCTGAGACTGCTGGCTTCTCCATCCTCATGTAATTTCTGTTCTTCTGTGGGAATCATCAGTGTTTGCCTGAAGAGCCCTATGACGGATGCTGTGATATACTACCCAGATCCCCCAGTGAATGTGTTTTCCTAGTTTACTATTCTTTTTTGGTTTATTACAGTCCGGGCAGCCCAGGATTGGACTGTGCATGTTAGTTAGTCAGCCTATCTAGAAGGAGTTCCAGAGTTATAATTCCAAATGTTGACCTCTTCACTGACTTTAATAAGACCACAAGAAAAGTCATTTACCATTTCTCTGTCTTAGGGCCTTTATCTATTAAGGAGAAACAAGGATATCAAACTGACTTTTGTGATTGGGGAGAAACATATTTGTTAGGTTGTCAAATTCTCAAACATAGGGAGTATGAAAGAAATGCGAAGCAATTGACATGACACATGCTGCCTACTGCAAACTCCAAATACAGCAATGGTGGGAATATCTTTTCTATGACAGATGGGTAACTGTGGGCTTAACTCTTGCCTTTGATTTATCTTGTCTTTAAGAACAGTGAGCATTTCTGCCCTTCAGTGTTGAAAACAAGAGGGAAGTTTAAGAGATTGACTCTGGAGTTTGAGAGTTTCAACCTTAAAAAAAAAATTCTTTCCCCAAACAGCAGAACCTCAGAACTACTGCTCATAATTACCTTGGAGAAGGAAATGCCATTAGAGGTAAAGGGATGAACTGGCAAAGGAAGGGCAGCAAGGGACCCCAGGGGACCAGACTGTTTCGAGCCAGAGCTGGCCCAGGGAATGGATGTTTCTGGATTCCATCTCCAGCCTCTCTGTCATAGAACACTAGGTACTCACTTCCTGTATCTGCAAAATGGGATTGGTTACACTTGGTGCCTCTCTCAGCTGTTGTGAAAATGAATGGATTTAAGCGGAATAGATCTTTTCATAACAGCTTCACCTAGACTGAACCAAGATGTGATGAGGGGTGAATTCCAGATGTTGACGATCCCCTCCTGCTATCATTTCTCTCTGCGCCTGCCTCTTCTTTGACAGCCCAGGGTATGGATGGCATCCTGAGATGCCTCACTGCTCTCTCCGTCTCTCCCCCTCCTCTCCTCCCTTCCCTGCTTATTTCTCCCTTTGATGAAAACTGCCTTCTACCAAGGTGAGATACTTTGCATATATTTAAGAGCAATAGGATATTTTTTCCTCCCCAGATATTGCACAAGTAGCAAACACAATCAAAGATCAAGTGCTTGGAAATATGAAAAGTGTCTTTCCAATGGTCCCAGGAAAAGCGAGACCCCTATAACGTGAAGAGGTTTACCATCTGCCACCTAAACATAGTCTTTTTTTTCCCCAAGAAACAAAGTGAGCTGGGGCTCAGGAAGGTC
Source organism: Balaenoptera borealis (assembly GCF_965194805.1). Lineage (NCBI taxonomy): Eukaryota > Metazoa > Chordata > Mammalia > Artiodactyla > Balaenopteridae > Balaenoptera > Balaenoptera borealis. The sequence goes on from NC_138864.1 coordinate 110,218,442, forward strand.
CCACAGCTTCTTTCTTTCTTTCTTTTTTATTTCAAAGAAAAGTCCTGGTCAAAGGTTGGTCTGTTTGTCAGAGACAGGAACCTTCCTATAGTTTTTCATGGTTGCTTACAATTCCTTAGTGCTTGGAAGCTGGAAGCTTTGATCAACAAAGAGGTAGGAAAATGTTAGTGTATCCAGTGGGTAATAAGACACCTCATGGGGCCAAGAGAACCCATCTTCTCCATAGAGGCAGACTTCCCCCCGCTGGGAAGATAAATAGCTCACCAGGTCAGTCAGAAACTGTGCCGGTTAATTGTATGTGTCAACCTGACTGGATCACAGGGTGCTGAGAAACTTGGCTAAACATCATTTCTGGGTGTGTCTGTGAGGGTATTTCTGGATAAAATTAGCATTTGAATCAATGGACTCAGTAAAGCAGTTTGCCCTCCCAAATGCAGGTGGGCATCATTCAACCCACTGCGGGCCTGAAGAAGAAAAAAGAAGAGGAAGGAATAATTTGGCCCTCCCTGCCTGATTGCTTGAGCTGGGACATCGATCTTCTACCCCTCGGCTCTCCCGGTTCTCAGGCCTTCAGAGGCAGGCTAAAATCTACACCACATGCTCCCTGGTTCTCAGGCCTCAGAGTAAGGCTGAATTGCACCATTGGCCTTTTTGGGCCTCCAGCTCGCAGACAGCAGATCGTGGCGCTTCTCAGCCTCCATAATTGGATGAGCCAATGCCTTATAATAAATCTGTTCCTCTGTGTGTGTGTGTGTGTTTATCTCTGATTCTATTTCTATGGAGAACCCTGACTAATAGAGGAACCAAGACAGGTAGGCCCAGATGGAACCAAGGCCTTCCGACCCCCAGAGCTGTATACCTTTCCAGCACACGTGGCACAGGCTTCTCCAGGAGCTGGGAGGCCAGCCAGCGGATCTGAGTAACCAGCAGCAAGAGACGCGAGTCCAGCAGAATGCATCACAGCCTCGGGCCCAAGCTTAATTCTACTCCTCCTCAGCTGTGTGGACATCTCTGCAGGAGATGTTCGTGGTACGTGGCGCCCACATCTCCTCGGTCACTTGATTTCAGCACAGCCTTGGTAGACAGAGCCACGCGTGTTGCAGCACCCCACTCCGAGCACGGGGTCTATACCTTGCTGACCCAGGGCTTTCCGCAAGATTCAGACACTCAGCCGCCATGAGCAGGTGCAGCCGGTTAGCGCAGAGGCGATGCTGCAAGCTTAGCCAGTAAAGGATCAGAGAGTAATCACCCCGCACTCCCGTCCTATGGTGGGCGGGGCACTTCTGAGGCTTGTTCCTCAACGTGTTCCCAGAAGCGCTGAGCCCCAGTTGCCCCCCAGCAGTAACCAAACATACCTTTTATTAGCTTTTTCTCTTCTTCTCTATTTCACTCCCTCCATCTTCTCTCTCCTGTTTCTTGATATAATCTCCCAAATAAAGTCCTTATACTCGAGTTCTTATCTCAGGCTCTGCTCTCAAAAAGCCCCCAAACCAAGTCCGTCCCCTTCCTTAATCCACTCGCCAGCATCTCTCACTAGGTTGATGTCCTCTCACTTATTGTATTATTAATCACCACCAGCCAGCCCCAACTTCTCTTTATTTTAAACACTCTCTCATTGCTAAGTCAGCTCTTTGTAACAGCAATAACCCCTACTAACGACCAATTCAATATCTTTGCTGTCCTGGAGTCATAAAGGCACTACACTCTCTAGCACTTATCACATTGTGAGGTGGCTTCCTCTTACGTATCTGTGTCCCCTAGTCGTGGTCAGCAAACTTTTTCTTTAAAGGGTCAGATAATAAGTATTTCAGACTTTGCAAGCCATGAGGTCTCTGTCCCAAATACTCGACTCTGCTATGGCAGCGAGAAAGTAGCCACAGACAGTATATAAATGTATGAGCAGGGCTATATCCAAAAAAACTTTACTTGTGGACACTGAAATTTGCATTTCATGTCATTTCACACATCATGAAACAGTTTTTTTTTTTCAACCGTTAAAAAAATGTAAAGACCGAGTTACCATATGACCCAGCAACCCCACTCCTGGGCGTATATCAATAGTCAGAAAAGAGGAAAACTCTAATTCGAAAAGATACATGCACCCCAATGTTCACAGCAGCACTATTTACAAAAGCCAAGACATGGAAACAACCTAAATGTCCATCGACAGATGAATGGATAAAGAAGATGTGTCATATCTATGCAATGGAATATTACTCAGCCATAAAAAAAATGAAATAATGCCATTTGCAGCAACATGGATGGACCTGGAGATTATCATACCAAGTGAAGTAAGTAAGACAAAGATAAATATCATATAATATCGCTTGTATGTGGGATCTAAAAAAATGACACAAATGAACTTATTTATAAAACAGAAATATACTCACAAACAGAGAAAACAAACTTATGGTTACCAAAGGGGAAGGGGGTGTAAGAATAGATTAGGAGTATGGGATTAACAGATACACACTACTATATATAAAATAGATGAACAACAAGGATTTATTATATAGCACAGGGAACTATATTCAATATCTTGTTATAACCTATAAGAGAAAAGAATCTGAAAAAATATATATAACTGAATCACTCTGCTAAAACTAATCTAATATTGTAAATCAGCTATAGTTCAATTTTTTTAAATGTGAAGACCGTTCTTAGTCCTTGGGCTGGGCAAAAACAAGCAGGGGCAGACTTGGCTGACACTGCCCTAGATCCTAAGTTCCTAAGCTCCTTGAGAGAGGAAATGATTGTCCAAGCAGCCTCTCCTCTGTATTTTACACAGTTCCTGACACACAGAATGTGCTCAGCACTTACTTACTGGGTAACTAAATAAATGGGGCAAATACCAGTCCTTACACTGCTTCCTAAAAAACATTCACTGGCTTAACCTCATGTCCCATCTGCCACGATGTCTCCCAAAATGCAAGATGTTCCCCCAATTTAATGCCCCTCAGGCTGTTAGGATGCTTTCCTTAGCATCAAAGGCTCTCTGAGAAGCACTTACATCATATGGGCTTGTATTAATTTCCAGCATCATAAAACCTTCTTCCCCAGTCTTGTTCCCCCCAAATTTCCCAGAAACACTTTGGCCCAATAAGCTGGTGAATTTGGGTGTTGAAAGCAGGAAGGGACATAGGTAACAGGTGTTTCTGCTGCTCTCGCCAGGAGACAAGGAAAATTTCAACCATGTCGAAAGCTTTGTTATTGAAATGACACACAGACCAGGGGGAAATAATGAGTGCAATCTGATCAAGCAACACTACCAGCCTGCTATCATATAAGCCCATTCCTTAAACGACTTCCCTCATGGATTTTATCCTCGGTCAGGATAACCATCTGTAGGCTCAGCCTAAAGGATTTATCACCTCCTGGTTCTGCACCTACAACAAGTGCCCACCGTCAATAATATCAGGAGGCTGATTTAACAAACTGAACTTTAATATGATTTTTCCTAAGAAAATTTATCATCCTGGGTTCCCCCCTGGCTTGTGGAAACCATCCCCATAGGAGATAATGAGATAAGAAGTCCCCAAACCATCCAGCCTTTGGACTCAGCACTGCCCTGATTCTTGGAGCCTGTGTGGCCACACGCCCACATCTGAGAGTTCCAGGAGAAACGTGGTGAGGTTGGGCAGAGCCTGTTTTCCTAAAGATGCCAAAGCCCCTGCAGTCTTCAGCGGGGGACCCTGGGCTGACTCCAGGCAAAGATGTGATGTGAACAACAGCCCAGACCTCTGATCACCCCACCTGAATCTTCCTCTAATTGACATGTCCACGTATAACCCTCTTCCCCAAATCCAGGCCCTCTGCCACCCTCTCATCTATCAAAAGCTGCTCTCAGAAAGACCATGTGATGAACTTATTCATACTGAAATGCTGAGCTCCCTAGAATAATTATTTATAACTAATTATTTGTAGTCTGTCTCTTTCTACTAGAATATAAGCTCTAAGAGGTCAGTGTGAGCTATGTCCCTGACTGAACAGGTGCTCAGTAAATCTTTCTTGAAATAATTAATGAACGTGTGGTGTGTAGTTGGCTGCACAAATGCTGTCTCACTGACCCCAAGAAAAAAAGAGCTGGTGAGAGAGAACAGGTATGCCTGCTGCTTTAAAAAGGGTCAGAGACTCCTAAGCCTACATATAATCAAGTGATTATATTTGTAAATTGGTATGTTTGTAACAAATTTAATAGCTGTTAAGGGCTATTTACAGTGCCTGGCTCATAGGATACAATATGTGGGATTCTTCAGCAAGCAAACAAACATAAATAAAATAAAGAAAAAGCTGGCAAACCTTCCCCCATCGCTGAGACAAATTAGAAAAGACAGCCTCTCCTAACATCCCCCCATCACCCCTCTTTTTCAGCTTTCACCCCCATTTCCCTCCTCTCTCTTACTCACACCAAATTCCTTTTTTTCCCTTCAATGTAAGATTATTGCTACTGTTTGTTCTTACCAGGTTTCACAGGTCTGAGAATGTAGGGATGGGAAGTGTCCCAGGCCCCATACCCTTAGGGAGCAGTCCTTTTAAAAGCTCAGCAACCCATGAGCACCTATATTATCCTTGTTGCATTATCCTTGGACTAAAGAAATACATCTCTGAAAGTGTAAATTTGGGGATAGCGAATGGGCCCAATTTGGCCCCTTCCCCCCTACTCCCAGGTCTCACTTAATACGTAAAAACCCCATTTTTAAAATGTAGTAAAAACCAGACCTGAGGGGGCGGTGGGTTGTGTCTTCAGTGTTGATTTCCTTTCCTAAGATGATGATTGCTGTTGTTGATGATAAAGTTATACAGATGATGATGATGATGAAGATGAAGACAGCAGCTGCAATGCACTGCACTGGCCATGCGCTCGTCAAGGCAATGAATTCTTTTTTCATGAATTACCCTGTTTAACCCTAGTAAACAGTTATCATTTGTATCTCCCTGTTTCACAGACTTAGATGGTAGCTAACTTTCCCCAGGTCAAAGAGCTGGTAACTGGCAAGGCCAGATATTCAAACCTAGGTCTGTCCTTACTCATAAATACTCTGCATGAGGCACTATGCCACAGGCCATGCGTATATTACACCTAATTCTTGACACAATCCTGCTAGGGAGGTATTAGTGTTCCCCTTTTATAGCTGTGACAAATGAGGCTCAGAGGAGCTTAGTGACTTATGCAAAGTTACAGACAAAATGATGGAGCCAGTATTTGAACTGAGGATTCTCATGTGCTTTCAACATGCCAGCGTTGTGGGTCATTTTTATTTTCTTCTTTAAATTTTAAAAATAGTTTTCAAATTTTTGAAAATAAGCATATATTACTTTTATTTTTATCTTTTTATAGTCTTGTAATTACCATAGTAATGCATGAAGACATGCTTACTGTAAAAAATTAACACTGTAGAAGTTATATTACTTTTATAATGAGGAGAAAAGACTACCAAAATGTTATTGTATGTTTCTTTGGGTTTACTAAGGACTTCACTTTTGTTATCACTAGCAATTCTTACAGAGAGAAATGAGGTAGGCCTATGGCAATCCCCCCATTTTTCAAATGGAGACCCTGGTAAGTAGTGAGAGGGCTATTCACCATTAGTTTATGCTCAGAGGTTAAGTACATCTCTCATCCTCCTGCTTCAACTTGGTCTGCACGCACTGGGCAGTTAGGGAGGGCTTCAGAGTGCTAGAGGATAAAGTTTCTCATGTTCTCATGTGGGTTACAGGCTGGTGGGGCTGCAGGGTGTCAGGGAGTGGATCAAGCAACAGAAGTCAGAGGGCAGGGGAGCCCAGTTGGTGCAATTCATAGTGGGCAACTTCTGGAGACATAGAGAGAGGGTGATGAGTGGATATGGAGAGGCAAAGAGTAAACCCACCCTCGCCCTGCCATCCTATCCAAAGGTAAAGGAAGGCAAAGCAGAGGGGCTGTAAGCTTCCCAGAGAGTGGAAGCAAAAGAAAAAAGGACCAGGATGGTAGCCCTGATGACCACAGAGCCTGTTCCTCCTTTTTAAATAGATTGTTTTTTTAGCACCTTTTTGGAGTTAGAGATCAATGGAAAAGATAATACAGCGTTTCTGTATATCCTGCACCAGGTTTCCCCGTGATGAACACCTTAAATTAGTGTGATTCATCTGTTATGATTAATGGACCCGTATTGATACATAAATACTATTAACTAAGGTCCATAGTTTTTTCAGATTTCCTTAGTTTTTCTCTAATGCCTTTTTCTGACCCAGAGTCCCATCCAGGGTACCACATTACATTCAGTCATCATGTTTCCTTAGGCTCATTTTAGCCGTTGCAGTTTCTCAGACTTTGTTTTTGATGACCTCAACATTTTTGAGGGCTTCTGGTCAGGTCTTTTGTAGGATGTCACCCTACTGGAATTGGATGTTTTTCTCAGGGTAAGACTGGGGTTATAGGTTATGGGGAGGAAAACCACAGAAGTAAGTACCATTTTTATCACATCGTATCAAGAGTACACACTATCAACATGATTTATGACAATTATGATGAGCTTGATCACCTGGCTAAAGTAGTGTTTTTGTTAGTTTTCTACACTGTAAAGTTATTTTTGCCCCTTTCCGTATGGTTCTCTTTGGAAGAAAGTTACAATGTGTGACACCTAAAAATAGGGGAAGTATGTTCCCTTTCCTAGAAGGTGGAGTATCTACATAAATTATTTGGAATTCTTTGGCATGGGAGATTTCCCCTTTCCCACCCATTTATTTTATACAATCATGTATTATATCAGTATGAATCATGGATACTTATTTTCTACTTTGGGTTATAATCCAATACAGCTTTATCTATCTCGTTGCTCAAACTGTCCCAGCTTTGGCCGTTGGGAGCTTTTCAGTTGAGTTTTGTTCCCCTTTGACACAGCTCCATGAATGTGTTCTGTTTTAGTTTGTGTGTGTGTGTGTGTGTGTGTGTGTGTGTGTGTGCATTTTCTTACTTTCTGGCACTATAAGATGCTCCAGGCTTGTCTTGTGTATTTCCTGCTAAAAGAAAAACTATTTCCTCTACCCACAGAAAATTTCTGTTGCCAAATGTGTTTGGAAGAGAGTTGGAACTCTTTTCCATTCCAGGGTTTTCCATTATATTAAGCAATTCTGACACTAACTACCTGGAGTTAGCAAACACCCCACGAGGTTAACGGCTCAGTCCCACAAGACTGCCCCCCACTTCAGATGCCAGTTGCAAGCAGTGGGTCTCCAGGTCGTTGGCACTCCTGTCTGACTTGGCTACAAATAGGAGGTTCCCACAACTCTCTTCTCAGTTCCATAATTTACCTTAATGGCTTTAGAACTTACAGAAACACTGTACTTACTTTACTAGTTTATTATAAAGGATACAACTCAGGAACATCCAAAGGGGAGAGATGCACAGGGCAAGGTAGAAGGAAGAACTGTGGAGCTTCGAGGCCCTCTCTGGGTACCAGCCTCCCAGCACCTCGATGTGTTCACCAACCTGGAAGCCCTCCAAACTCCATGGTTTAGGGGTTTTATGAAGGTTCCATTACATAGGCATTATTGATTAAATCATTGGCCACTGGTGATTAACTCCATCTTTAGCCCCTCTTCCTTCTCTGGAAGGAGGGCGGAGGGCAGGTAGGGCTGAAAGTTCCAACTCTCTAATCACATAGTTGGTTCCTCTGGCAACCAGCCCCCCATCCTCCAAGAATGACCTTGTGAGCATACACTCAGGCACGGTTGAACAGGGCATATTATAAATAAGAAAAGAGGTCCCTCACTTCCCTGGTGGTCCAGTGGTACAGAATCCACCTTCCAATGCAGAGGACGCAGGTTTGATCCCTGGTCGGGGAACTAAGATCCTACATGCTGCGGGGCAACGAACTACTGAGCCTTCGTGCTCTGGAGCCTGAGTGCCTCACCTAGAGAGAAGCCCATGCGCCACAATGAAGAGCCTGTGCGCCGCAACTAGGACTTGAAGCAGCTAAATCAATCAATCAATCAATCAATCAATATTTTAAAAAAAGAAAAGAAAAAAGGTCCCTCTCACTCTATCTTTTAGGAAATTCCAAGAGTTTTAGGAGTTCTGTGCCAGGAATTGGGATGGAGACCAAATATGGAGACCAAAGACCGTATTTCTTATTATGTTGGAGAAAACAGTGCCTACTTGCAGTGCCTTTCTTCTTTAGTTTTACAGATTCCACCAATCCCCAAAGTTACTCAGGGCAGCACCGTTTCCCCTGCACCCTTCAGTGAGATAGTTTCATACATTTAGGTTCTCTTGCCATAATCTGCATTTCTTCCTGGGACCCTTCAACCCCCTAAATAGTTTTTTAATTTACATACATGAAGCTTCACTCTTTGTGCTATACAAAGTTCTATGAGTTTTGACAAATGCATAATGTCATGTATCTATTATAGAAGCTTATAGAATAATTTCACTGCCTTAAAAATCCCCTGTGCTTCATCTGTTCACCCCTCCCAACCCTCTTTCACCTGAGCTCCTAGAAACCACTGATCCTTTTACTGGCTGTATAGCTTAGCCTTTTCCAGAACTGTATAAACACGAAATCATACGAGGTGTGGCCTTCTAAGCTGGCTTCTTTCACCTAGGAGCTTTAAGATCCTTTGGGCATTTTGGCAGCTTGATAGCTTATTTCTTTTCCTCACTGAATACTACTGCAAAATATGGATGTACCACAGTTTATCCATTCACCTATGGAAGGACATCTTAGTTCCTTCCAGTTTTTGACGATTATGAATAAAGCAGCTCTAAACATTTACGTGCAGGTTTTTTGTGAACGCACCTTTTCAAATCAAGTGGGTAAATACCCACGAGCACGATTCCTAGATTGTATGGAAAGACTATGTTTAGCTTTGCAAGAAACTGCCAAACTGTCTTCCAAAGTGACTGTATCACTTTGCATTCCCACCAGCAATGAATGAGGGTCCCTGTTGCTCTAAGCCTTCCCTTTTAGTTCAAACCATGTCACACACAACGTGAAGAAAAACTCCTAGCCAGTCTCCACTGGTCTAGAAGGCAGGGTTTCAGTAAGAAGAGGTGCTGACGGGGGCACAAGTCCTCAGAATCCACCATGCCGTGGCTCTTGGTGCCACCAATTCCCAAAGGGCACCTAGATGAGCAATATTTTTACAGTATGAGGAAGTGATAATTCCCTGGATGAAATAAAAGAACACGTTGAGGATACTGAAGATGCTAGGAATTCCCACTATACAGCCAAAGGGTAGTTCTGTGAGATCCAAAAGGAGCTCCACTCACCAGCCCCTCAAGATGCACGTGTGTTACCTTGGGTCCAAAGATTTCCTCATGTACATTGCAGTCAGGACAAGTTTACCAGTAGGAGTCTGCGAAGTGAAAAGATGTGACATAGAGAAATTAAGAACTTGCCAGGTTTTTCATTGGCCAACACTTCACCACAATGATGCATGGAGCCTATGCTACGGGCCAGTCACTGCACTAGATGCTACATCCCAGAACTCCTAGTACAATGGAGGAGACTAACATGTCCACAGATCATCACAACTCAATGCAACACACAGAATAACAGAGGGATACACATTGATTTTGGACCCGATGACACAAGCCTGGTTAGTAAACAGGAACAAATGAAGGGGCAATTTCAACAACAGCTTCCGCATCCAAGGAACCAAGCCAGGCCACCTATGGGGCCATCATTACTTTTTCAGGCTTATGCTAAATTACTGCAACTAGCTTTCTGTAGATGGATTTGAAAAAGGGGATGAATTCCTTTGTCTTTCTGAGGTTATTGCCGAGGAAAAGATGGCAGGAGGTAAAGGAAGAAGCCCAGCGGTGGAGCAGCCCTGGGCAGAGAGAAGCAGAGACATTTATTACAGGAGCAGCTGCACCCCACATGCACCAGCTTCCAAAGCTTCCCTGTCATTTGGAGAGAAGACAGAGCACAATTTAAGGACACAGCGGAATGCAAGCGATTGATGGGTCAACTCGGCTGGCTGGGCTGGTGATTTTGTAATTACGAAGCAGATTTTTTAGACAGAATGGTTACCCCAACTGTGTAATTAAGAGGATCGTTAAGGAGTGTTGCTAGGCTGTGCATCACCCCGGGGCTAGAGCTACCACATGGTTACAATAGAAAAATACAGTCAGGCTTCATCATAAGGCCATCGCTAATTAATCGAAACAAATATTTGTAATAATAATTCCTATATATTTGCAACAGCTGAATGCTAAGAGAATCTTAATAGAGGGGTTTGATCAGAGGTGACAATAACAGAAAAACAGGTGTTAGGCTCCAGGTTAGAGAAAAACCAATGGGCTAGTTGAAATTGGATGGCCTTGAGGTAGTTTTGGTGGAATCCAGCTCTGTAGCTAGGATTGGGACCTTATTTTGTCCAGCATATTTACCCCAGAGTGGGCCTGGGTAAATTGGAGGAGTTCCAGAAACAAATAGGAGTGATTCGAGTTAGAAAATAGCACCTGGGGGGAAGGTGAAAAAAAAAAGAGATGATTTAGCCTGGGTGGTAAATCTGCATAATATATGAATAAAGACTTTTAAAACTCTGAGAAGTTTTTAATTTTTTTCAAGGATGGAAATTCAGCATTTCCATTTCTTCTGAGCACAAAGAAGAAATAAGCCTCAACCACAGAATGGGGAATTTGAACTACATACAAATTTTTTGATGTTTTAGATTCTAAAACAGGAAGCTACACAGATACTTGATCTAATTCTTTCGAAGCCTTTAGAACTGCAGAGAGGCCACGAATCCCAGTACAGACCCCCTCCATGCTCTGCACAAATTTTCATTTTTCTTCATATCATTCTGAACATCTTTGTTGGAAATCATTAAGCAGCCTTTGTTAGATGAAAGCACTACCTTGGAAAAAATATAGACCAAAGCATTAACAAAAGACCTGATCTCATGCATGGAAAGTGGGGTCAGTCTGTAGCTTAAAACTGAAGCCACTTAAGTCTTAGATGTGCATTATATATCCTTTGGAGGTAGCTTCTAATCTTAGGATTCTAAAAATTAATGATCATTTGCCTTGTATTTTCATTGCCTGCTACTATGCCCAAAACATAGTAGGTGCTCAGTAAATATTGTTAAGGGACCACATGCAATATAATTACTCAAGGTTCTTTTTATCAGGAAATTTACATGTTTAATAACCTCTCCAAGTGATTTTGAAAACCCCTGGCCTAGGGCTAATGAATCTCAGCAACTGGCCTTGAGGTGATCTCTCTGAGAACAGCATCCTAGGACAGAAAGCTAGTGATCAGACAGGGAGTCTGTTATCTGGTCAACCAGTTCAATCTGCGTCTACTCAGCTGGCCAGGTTGTCACAGCATAGTTAAAAAATGAGTAAGACCTTCTGAAATAACCCTACTTGTTCCCGGTGCGTCACAGTATCTCACTGGGTCGGGGGTTGGGGAGAAGTTCTGTGAGAGATCGGCACAGGCGTCACTCTCAGAGCCTAATTACGAATCACTTTGTTGTGACAGCCGCTTCTCTTCTGGAAGGCAGGAAGGCTCACCACTGGTGACAAGCAAAGGGGAGCCACACCCTTAGTGCCCCCAAAGCTATGTTCCTGCAGGCATTACGCTGAGTGAAATAAGTCAGACAGAGAAAGACAAATACTGTATGATATCACTTATATGTGGAATCTAAAAAATGCAACAAACTAGTGAATACAACAAAAAAGCAGCAGACTCACAGATACAGAGAACTAACTAGTGGTTACCAGTGGAGGGGCAGGGAGAGGCAATATAGGGGTTGGGGAGTCGGAGGTACAAACTATTGGGTGTAAGATACGCTCAAGGCGGTATTGTACAACACAGGGCAATATTTTGTAATAACTATAAATGAGAAGTAAGCTTTAAAAATTGTATTAAAATTTTTTTTTTTAATTTTTAATAAAATAAAAACATCACGCTCAGAAAAAAAAAAGAGCTGTGTTCCTCCAGCTGCAATATGCAAAACCACAGGATAAATCAAATGCCTTTCTGGTTTGTCAATTGTATTCAATGTGTTTAAAATCATTTTTTCACATTAAAGCAAATGTGTGTGTTTTATATTATAGAATGAAAAAGTCACTTGAGCTTTTAAAAGAAAGTGAGAGTCTTTAAAGAAATTTCTCCCTGATAAAGTTCTGGCAGAGGCTCCAGAATCCCAAGGATAGGCATTTACCCTCCTCTAAGAATTGTTTAGAGCTGCACTGTCCACAAAACTTTCTAGGATCATGGAAATGTTCTATACAGACACGTGTGCTATTAAGCACTTGAAATGTGGTTGGAGAGACTGAGGAACTGATATTTTCTTGTATTCCATCTTAATTTGTTTAATTGATTTAAATTTAAATAGCCACATGTGGCTAGCGGCTACTGCATTGAACAGGTTTAATGAAAAAGTTTATGTTTTATTCCTGACTTCTCCCGTGAAAAGTCTTTGGGAACTGAGGAAGACTTCAGGAAATGGACCAGAGCACGAGGCCTCCGGAACATTTTCCCCCTGTTGCTCAGCCCTCACTCCTCCTCTTGACCCTCCACTCACCAACCTCCTTCCCCAACCTGTACAACTGAGTGTATGAAAAGACCTACTTCTGGGGAAAGCCAAGAATGGTGGAAAGTAAGTGTGAGGAAGTCTGGGAGCCCATCCTGGGTGTCTGGCGATCCGCTCAACGAGATCTTAGGAGTTCTGAGGTTAGTCATTTTTAAGCTCATGTCATCAAAGTAGAAACTGAGCCTTGGGGTGTGGACATATTTATTGTTCCAGTGACTCAGTGGATGAGGTGGAAGCAGCCCTCTCAGCCTATAGCCACTGTGGGCTGCTTCCAGTAATGAACCTGGGCCCTTCTCAGAGGAAGGGGGTGGATTGTTCTTCACTGGCCAGCGAGGTCAGTGAGGTTGTTAAGATTTCAAAGCCAGACAATATTCTTGTAACTTGACCCCATGTATTGCATGATTTACAAATGTCCCTCTTATCTAGTAATTCCTGTGCTAGTAATTTATGCAAAGTAAATCATGCGGAAACGTTAATAACATTATATTAAGTGGAAAAAAGAAGGGCACAAATTATATATATATTTATATACAATAATATATATCTGTTATATATTATATAATTATAATACATAATAACATAATCATTATATAATTATATATAACAATATGTATTTTATATATACCAGCTCAAGAATTTATTTTAATGTACCTGTATGTCTATAATAAAAATTGGGAGAAAATATACCAAAACATTAACAGTTGTTAGCTCTGAGTGGTAGGATTATGGATGATTGTCATTTTCTACTTTATACTTTTCTATTTTTCTTTAATAGACATTACTTTCATAATTAAGAAAGCCAATTATTTCTAAACACCAAAACCTCATTCATTAATCATGACTTGCATTCAGTGAGAGCCCACAGACTTCTCTTCACTGGGGTGAACTATACTGTCATGCTTTGGTCCTGCCCTCAGGAGGCAAGTGTTCTGAACAGCTTGTGATTTTAAACACCTCCTTCACTTTCCGTGTAAGTTTTCTCTGAAGTGGGCCCTGCCTGGAACTAGGCATGTTCAAGAGGCAATGCCAACGGGCAAGACACAAGGGTAGCCTGACCGAGGAAGTCTTCCGGGGTGAGACTGGCTAGAGATCCTCTCCAGTGACCAAGAACTGAGGCTTGCTCTGATAGCAAGTGGCTACTGTTAGAACGTGCAGCCCATTATTTAGGCACCTGGCAGAAAAAGCGGTACCTTTTTCTAATTTACAAAACGGAGACCTCTAGGCTAACAGTAGCCTTGTGTCCACACTTTGATATCAGTGACTCGGTCATATTCAGAGTGAAATGTTTACCTGGCAAACACCTCAGAGGCTATCTGGGAAGTTGCCCTCACACGTTGAGGCAAAGGGCAAGATCTCCAGCACACCCCTAGTTTCTAACCACAGATATGCAATCCCAGGCTCATCCATTCTCTGAGGTGGCTTTAGGTTGAGGCTGATGGGCTTTGCTTTCTGAAAGCATTTGCTGATCGAACTGGGTAAAACGCAACTTCAAACTGGTTTCTACGGTGTTGAGAGAGTCCATTACCCCCAGCGAGGCAGCTCCCCCCAGCCCACTGACAGATGGAGGATCAGTGGAGAGCAGGGCTTTCTGTTGTGATGTGCTGCTCCCACTGAGAACACACTACTTTGCAGGCGGGACACGTACATTGCACTATACATCACCCAGCTTGCCACATTCTGTTATGTTGCAGCCCATCAGCCTAAGCCATGATGGAGGCAAACACAACCTGGGGTGACATGTAGCACTTTGTAATGCATTGTAGCATTTAAATCTACATCCGTCAAGTTGCACACATTGGCTTGGACACTAGATGCTCGTTATTCAGAGGATGCAATCTAATGTGCGCAAAGTGCTGGCTGAGGGTATAAAATGCATCAAGGGAGAGCATCTGTGTCTCACTCCATCTGAGAGCCGAAGTTCATCCACTACACTGAATTATCAGTTCTCCACTGGAAACTCCACACCACTGGGTCCTTATTAGAGAGAATCAGACAAAAGAAAATACTCCAAGCTTTTGGTAAGAGGATGGTGCCTACAACCTACTGTGGGATGGGTCATGCCCTGTGAGGAGATTTTCAAATATGCTGATGAATAATTGGATGCAATGGATGCTGATATATAGATTAATAGCAGGCAATTTAGAAAGCATATGACTAGATTAACAGCTGTCACCTTGAACCAGAATAATGCTAAGTGACTTAGTTGCAGTTTAAACTTAAGATCTTGTTATCATTACTCTTCTAACCAATCGATTAATTACATGTGACTTTTCAGGAGAACTATGATGACGGATGATTAACGAATGAATGACCTGGGCCCCTAAAGCCAATTCTTCATTATAAAGATTTGGCACCAGAATTCTATCGTCTCTTCTTCCTCCAGGTGCTGCCTGAAAGACTGAGACTGGGTAGTCATGTAAAACCTATGTTCTCCAAACTCAACTCAAGAAGCAGTAAGGGAGCTTGGGAGGGAACATACAGACCTCAAAGACGGGGAAGCATTGGCGTATGGCTCACACTGTCAGTTTCACAGCAGGATGGGAATCCTCACAGGTTCCCTGTAAGAAAGGAGTCATCACTGCCATTTCAGGAGGGCTTCAAGAAGCTGCCTTTTCTTTTTTCATTCAACAAATATTCATTGAGCTTTTACTGTGTGCCAGGTGTTGTGGATAGTGAATGGTGAACAAAATAGTCAGAAATTTTATATTAGAGTGAGGAAGACAAACAATGAACTAAGTAAATGAGTGAAATGCATAGTATGATTGAAAATAATAGGTGCTAAAGAGAAAAAAATAAAGCAGAGAAAGGGCCAGGATTGGGAGGAATGAGAGTAGTTATACTTTTAAAAAATTTTTTATTTTATATTGGAGTAGAGTTGATTAACAATGTTGTGCCAGTTTCAGGTGTACAGCAAAGTGATTCAGTTACACAGATACATGTATATACGTGTATATCTATTCTTTTTCAAATTCTTTTCCCATTTAGGTTATTACAGAGTACTGAGCAGAGTTCCCTGTGCTCTACAGTAGGTCCCTGTTGGTTATCCATTTTATGTATAGCAGCATGCACGTGTCAATCCCAAACTCCCAATCCATCCCTGCCCTCTTTACTTCCCCCACCCCACCCCCTCTGGCAGCCATAAGTTCACTCCCTAAGTCCATGAGTCCGTTTTTGTCCTGCAAATAAGTTCATTTGTATTATCTTCTTTCTAGATTCTGCACATAATTGACACCACACAATACTTGTCCCTCTCTGTCTGACTCACCCCACCCAGCACAACAATCTCCAGGTCCATCAATGTTGCTGCAAATGGCATCACCTCATTCTCTTCAATGCATAGCTGCCTTTAGATTACAGATGCTTCCTATTATATCCTTTTTAAAAATTCCATGCTCTGAGGTTTTCTTGGCCCAGTCAGAGAGGAAGGAAAGCACCTGTGAAGAGGAGTCAGAGCTATATTTCTCAGTAGACATTTTTATTAAGTAGTATTGGAACCCTCCAGTGGATAAGCCGTCTATCCAATGACTTGCTGATAAGTAGCAGGCCCAGGGGCATGGCCATGTCAGGTAATCCTTTAGCTTTCATACCTCCATCAGTCTTCCCTTGATGGTACTAAATTCTTACCTTCCTGCTTTCTTCAAGACTATTTGGTTGGCGGTAACAGAAACCCACTCAAACTAGCTCAAGTAGAAAAAGTGCAGCTAGAACTTTCCAGAAGGAGAACTGAAAAACCATCTGAGTCAAAGCAGCTCCTCTTCCACCTCACTCAGTCCCTTTCTCTCTCTGGAGTCAACTGGCCTCTCACCTTCACTTTCCTCACATGATTTCTCTCTCTCTTTACCCCCCTCCCCTCCATCTCTCTCCCCATCTCTGGCTTCTTGGTCTGCCTCTTACTCAGCTTTCTTTGCCTAGCCATGTGCACATGGACAAATACGGCTACCTTGGCCCATTTTTAACTCTCCCCAGTTCAAGTGGCTGTCTGAAAAAAGTACTAGTATTTTGTAGCTCCGATAATAATTCCCAGAAGATTTAGGCTCGTGTTTGCTCTATTCCAGTCCAATCAGGATTGTTCATTGATTGTCCACCTAACCCATTCGGTATGACCTGGATGGCAGGACCATGCAGTACGTCCATAGCCATCATCATCCATTACTCAGACTATAGGAAGTTCCTAGGAGGGGGAACTGTGGGCTGCACATGCACCTCAAAAGGCATCCTCGTCCCTTCTGTTCTCTAATCATATCCTCCATCTTCTCTTCTAACTAAAACTTCAAACCAATCATGGTATACTGACAGAGAATAGGTTTGGGAGTCAGACAGACTTGGGTTCAAATACTGGCTCTCTAATGACCAGCAATATGACCTTGGTTAAGAAACAAACTTCAATTTCTCCATAGAGGAAATAGCGTCTATCCCAAGAGGTGATTTTGAGGAACAGTGACTTGTTTTGGAAAGAGTCACCTAAACACGGAATCTTCACTTTTTCACTTCTCATTCACTCTAAACACACTAATTTCTGGCTTCTGCTTCTACTACTCCCTTGAAATTGTTTTCATTAAAGTCAACTATGACTTTCCTGTTGCTAATGTTTGTCTCTTAATATTTTTCATTTTTAGAATTGGCACTGTTGACCGTTCTCTCCTCTTTAAAAATGTTCTTTCTATGGCTTCTATAGCAATATATTCTATGTTTTTACAAATCCATATTGGTTTCTTTAAAATTGTTTTAATATATATAAAAGAACAAAGAGAAATCAATCTTTTGTAACATCACCAAAAGTTAACTACTAACATGTTTCTCTTTTCTATTATTTTTCTCTTTATGAAAATCATTCCATTTTGTAAGAACTTACTTGCACATGATATAAATGAAATTAATATGGATATTTTAAAAGGATTAGAAATTTACAGAGAACTCAAATCCCTTCACTTTGAAATTCTATTCAACCAAACACTTTGTTACCCACAGCACCTTTTAAAAATGCAAACATGGAACTAGAAAAATAGAATTTTAAAAAATGAGTTCATACTATAGATGCTACTTTAAAAAGAATTAAACTTAATTTTACTTTATTTTAGTAGATGTAAAACAGAATTGTTGAACTTCAAATAAATATTTCCTTCAGTACAATAGAAACAATTGTCTAAAAGATCCCTCCAAAGCTAAAAAGAGAATATGAGAAATATTAGGAGGTTAAAGTCATTACATTTTTCTATTTTAGACATCAGCGCTCATAGTTTCTTCCAACGCTCTTCTCCCACTTTTTGGTTTGTGTTAGCTGTGTTCCTATATTATCCACACTTGTAGCTTTCACTCTAATTTCTGTGCATAATTCCCATAGTTGTTTGGAATCCACTTTTGGCTCTAGATGTGATCCTATATTCAAATGTATTTAATGCTCACTACACTTTTATCATGGAATGTCCGTTCCTGAGTTCTTTATTTTGATTTACCTCAATATGAAATTGTTATCTGCAGTTTTTTCAGAAGTGCTCATGGGTCTGTATTCTTTGAATTATTTCATGTGTAGCTTTTTATAGATACTTGAAGGCTTCTTGGATAATGAAATGTTCACAGGTCACTTTCTGTTAGAACTCTGATGATGTTCCTCCTTTACTTTTCTTCTGGCATTGAATACTCTTGTAGAAAAGTCTGGGGCCAGCCTTTTTTTTTTTTTTTTTTTTTTACTGTTCCTTACTGGATGCATGAGAAAAATCTCTATCTCTGTTCATATAATTTAACTAGGTTAGGTTAGTTAGCATTTAACTAGACTCTATCTTGATGTTCAGTAGTCTGAGTGATTGAGATACTGCATATGAAGTGCTCAGCATAGAATCTAGTACAGGGCTGACCAACTATGGCCCATAGACCAAATTGACCTACAACCTATTTTTGTAAACAGGGTTTTATTGGAACACAACCATGCCCATTCATTTTTGTCTATGGCTGCTTTCCTGCTATGATGGCAGACTTGAGTAGTTGTGATAGAGACCATATGGTCTGCAAACCTAAAATATTTACTACCTATCCCTTTACAGAAAATGTTTACCAATCCCTGACCTAGACATAATCTTTTCTCCCAATATACACACGCAGCATCTCTCCTATAGAATCAGAAAATGTGGCCATTGAAAGAAACTTTACATGACACGTTCTAGTCTAAGACCTTGTTTTCTGCAAGAAAAGTTTCCATAAAATCTAGACATGTATCTCCAAAGAAAAGAAGTTCACCTCCATTCCATAATTTCCCAATTACTCAGCATTATCTTTCAAAGATGAATTGATATCTATGTCCAGAGACCCATCACTGAAGCAGAATGATGCTTCAGTTTAAAACTATCTACATTCAGAAATTTGCCATATTACCTTCATAGGATCAGACGGGCCATGCCCATTTGTAAATAACAAATTGATATCAACCACAGCATGAGGTTTAATGAAAGGGGGAAAAGAAGTAAAACTGCTTCTGACTTGAGTAAAGCTCCCCCGAATTAAATAAGTCTATTAAAAGTGATTTTGAAATGGTCCAGATTCTAAAAGGGTTTTACTCTGATGACTTGGAAATGCACTTGAGCAGGACTCATCTGGTCCTTCCTCTTGGAGAATGGGCAGCTTTCTGCATAAGGAATACCTGTAGAGATCATTTCCAGCTCTGAACTGCCATCTACATTCACTATCTCTTATGTACCAATTTGTGGAGAGTGATGAGGGTGGCAAGATAGGGGAAAGGATTAATAGTCTGCTTTCCAAAGACTGGGAATGTTGAGAATAGATATTTAGCATAGGGTGAGATAAGGAATCTCCATGCTTTATGTGTGTTTGTACAAGGAAGGTATTATCAAAATATCAGCCTTTTAGATATCTACTTGCCTTAGGTCAGTAAAAATTAGATGCAGGAATTTTATTTAACTCTGTTATCTACACTTTGCAACTTGAAGTAGAGGTATTCTGATTAACACAATATCTTTATATATAAAAGGCTGAAATACAGCTTGTTTCTGTTTCCTCTTCCATGAGCAATGGAGTAAGCATCTATAAACCTGAGAAAGATTATGAGCATACACCTAAGAATCAACAGACCTAGAAAGTGTGGCCTTGGGCAAGTTTCTTAACCTGCTCTGCCTTGGTTTCTTGATCCTTAAGATGGAGAAATAATAACTAACCTTAATCAAGTACTATGTGCTAGATACGATTCTAAATGCTCCCCATGAATTATCTCATTCAATTCTCACAACTCTTTAAGGTACATACTATTATCCCCTCTTGCATGAGGAAACTGAAGGAGAGAGAGGTTTAAGCCATTAGTAAGTGGGATTTGAACTTGCCAGTCTGGTTCCAAAGAGTATTTTGCCTCCTATTAACAGGGAGATTGTTAAAAATATAGAAAGAGAAAAAATTCAAGTAAATTTCTTATTATGTGCCGTGTATATAGTAAGCATACAACAAATGGTAGTGATCTAAAATTATGATGACGATTGTGATGAAAAGAATAAAAAACCAAAGTGATTTAGAAAAGGTGTGATTACAATCCCTGAAAAAGCTGCTGGCCCTAAGCAAACTATCCCCCTTACCAGAGAGAGGGCTTTCTTTACCTGAGTTTGGATCCCACTTGGGACAAAGATTGTTTCCTCCTGCCACAGTGCTGTTGGAGTCCAAAGCTGCTGAGGTCATTATCATGGTTCTGGCTTTTGATGATTGGGCTGTGCTCAGCCTTTA
The DNA here is from genome assembly GCF_965194805.1 of Balaenoptera borealis. Classification (NCBI taxonomy): domain Eukaryota; kingdom Metazoa; phylum Chordata; class Mammalia; order Artiodactyla; family Balaenopteridae; genus Balaenoptera; species Balaenoptera borealis. Next base: position 110,238,683 of record NC_138864.1, read on the forward strand.
TCTTCAGCCAGTCTCAAAATCAGGGATGAATTTCACGTATTCATGATGGCTGCTGGGTAGAAATCAGGGATTATAACTTTTAGCTGTGGAAGGCTTGGGACTGGTACCCACCTAGGCTATTGGGCATCAGTGAGAAAAAATGGGAGTATCCCTCCTCCAAAAGTCCAGCCCTGGGCTAATGCCTCTTCCATTGAAGGCTGATGGTGAAAAGGAGGCTTGGGAGAGAAATTGGAATCTGTGAGCTGAAGAAGGGGACACAGGGAGGGCAGATAAAGAGAAGGAGTGAAATCCAGGTGGTTGCAGTGAAAGGCATTGGCAGGCACTGAATCACAGGGAGATGAAAGTCGGGGTAGAGTCACATGGTGGAGGAGATGAGCAGTGCATCTGAAGAGTAGGCAAAGACCAAAGGAAATGAAAGCAGGGACTCAAACAGGTATTTGTACGCCCACGTTCCCAGTAGCATTATTCACAATAGCCAACTTAAAATAGAATGTTATAACTATAAGATGTATTATGTAAACTCATGGTAACAAAGAAAAAACCTCTAGTAGATACAGAAAAGAGAAAGAGAAAGGAATCAAAGCATACCACTACACAAAATTACAATAGCCAAGAGGCGGAGAAACAACTCACATGTCCATTAACAAATGAACGGGTAAACAAAATATGGCCTATTCAAACAATTGTTACCGATCAAGGGCTTGCTGCCCGACATGCATAGAAGCTAATACTACAGCACTGACTTTTGAGGAAAGAAAGAGCTTTATTGCAAGGTCAACTACCAAGGACACAGGACTCAAACCTGTCTCCTGGATCCAGGGTTCGGGGTGAAATTTAAGCGATTAGGGGAATTTCAAACTTGGAAGCTGATTGGCTAGTTTTGAAGGAGTCCACCTAAGCTACTTGTGTTGCTGGAAGCCAGCTTTTCCACATTGAACGACTTCTCACTGCGTAAAGAGCTCTGGTGGCAACATTTCTATTCCTTAAATTCCGTAGACTGAAGATTCTTGGTTCCAGGGTCACTCTGGAGATGTGGGTTCCCGTCTTGCACATGCACAGTGCTGTGTCTGTAAAATAACTCAAGTTTTGATTAATCAACAACCTATTTAAGGTGACAAAACTAGTTGAAGCTGGTGCGGTTTCAATTTGATGAATCAACAACCTATTTAAGGAGGCAAAAGCAGTTTAAGCTGGTCAATGTCTTACATGCTGTTTCATAGTGGAATATTATACAGCCTTTAAAAGGAATGAAACTGATATATGCTACAGCATGGGCAAAACTTGAAGATATTGTGCTAAATAAAAGAAACCAGACACAAAAGGGTAGATACTGTATGATTCCACTTACACAGGGTACCTAGAGTGGTCAAATTCATAGAGAGAAGTAGGCTGGTGGTTGTCAGGGGCTGGGGAAGGGGGAAATGCAGAATTACTGTTGAATGGGTGCAGAGTTTCAGTTTGTGCAAAGTTCTGGAGATGCATGGTGGTGACGGCTGTACAACGTGAGTGTACTTCATGTCACTGAACACTTACAAATGATTAAAACGGTAAATTTTATGTTACATATACTTTACCATAGTAAAAATAATTTAATTTAAAAATAAATGTCACAAATAGTGTGCAAATATCAATGCTGTGAATTAATTACAGTAGTTGCCTTCTAATGCACATCTATTATATAGATTTATGCTTCTATTTAGTGGTGGTGGCAGCTGGGGTGAAGAGGAGACTGGTTAAATGTGTATAATTTCCATTTTTGCCATTCTGAATCCATTGGTCAGAAATGAGGCCTATAATTTTTTTCCAGGTAGCTGTCACAAAATTTGGGCAGTCCTGCCCTCCCGTCAATTTCTCTCCTGAAAGGCCCATGGTGCTGAAGGGGGGCCTGATGGAGGGTGTCATCACCAGGATTCCTGATGACAAGAGCTGACAAGAGTAGATCAACGGGAAAGTAGATCAGTGGAGGAGCCACTTGCCAGCTTCTGGAGACTTCATCTGAGTAGCAGAAGAGCAGGCTGTGCTGCCGGCTGTGACTCAGGGCACAAGCGCCTCCTTATACACAGGGTAAAGGTTGCTAATATCACGAGGTTGCAAAGAGCCCTCTAGAAGCCAAACAACAAGACTCTCAGAGACTCTGGCAGGCTCCCCAGTGCTGGCAAATCAGGGTATCACAGGACTCTAGTCTCTCTACAATTAAACAGATAATTAAGAAGTAAGAACATGTTTTTCCAACATAAATTGATAGGCACTGCTTGGTAATGTTAGCATCAGGAATAAATTGAGCAGTAATCTGCAAAGGATGTTATTGCTATTATAAAAATAAAGATCTGTCTCCGCAACCAATCAATTCAGCAGATATATACCAACAATCAAATTGTTAAAAATGACTTCTATAAATTACCCAGTGTTCTATCTAATGGTGCCAGAAGCAGCTGTGATACAATTTAGGGCTGATATAACCATACATCGAGAGTGCTTTTTCATTCTGATATTTTTTGTTCCCTTCTAAGCAGTTGCAGTGGAGCCCACAGCTTTGTTTAATGCCCCCATGTGAAACGAAGTGTATTTCACTCCATGGGTTAGCAAAGTCATTTTGGCAGAAACACTCAGGAATATATGCATTTAATATGGGAAGAATAATTCAATTTTCTTTCTATGATTTCAGCTACAAGGTTGCAATATCCTTAATTCTGCATTAAACCTTCTGGCTCGTGAGGAAGTTGCAGTTCTTTATGAGCTGCCATTCCTCTTTCAAATGAGTATAGAAAAGACCCACAAAGGGATAGTTACAATCATGTATTTTTCAGTCTTGTCTAACAGCCATTTCAACGAGATCAGAACAATTTAAGAGCTTTTCTTGATACCTGAAGCACTTGAATACTCGTTACATCCGAACTTTGATTGTTAATGCCCAATCACCAAGCCACCCTGTGATTTGTCAGTGGTCTTTTTTTCCTTTGCATATTCATGTCAGCTGACAAAGCAGTTAAATACTGGCTGAACTGAAAGCAATTTTCCCAGCTGGGAGCCCTGACACAACAGGCGTCCATCTTTAATATAACACTTCCAAACTTAGTTCTTCTATTGAAGTTTGTCTAGTAAGCTTAGATGGTGCCCAAGCTGAGACATGGTTTACTCCAGACACAATTAACAGTGCGAGCAAACACAGCAACAGCAGCCCCTGGTCTCCTACCGAGCGTTAAGTTCTTTCCTTGGAAAATGGGACACCCGGAGACATATCAACACAAATAAACATGGTCCCTGCCCTCAAATAATATCGTGAGGAAATGACTAAAAAACGGAATGGTTTGGGAATAACTGAGGTCATACAAACTAGGGTGAGTCCCACGGACTAGGCCTGCTTTAGGAGAGAAAGTTCCTAGTTCTCCCCAAGATGGAGGTAGACAAGCTCAACACAGGACATTACGGAGGGTAAAAAGGAGCCACGTCCTTGTCCTGAGTTCAATGATCTAATGATCTAGTTGAGGAAGAAAGTTAAAGTGATAGCTCATATAATAAGATGAGAGAAATAGAGGAGTTCAAGGTCAGGGAACAGAGAGAACAGTTGAAGAGGATTGTGGTTAGGGACAGGTTTGGAGAGGCATGAATGAGACGTATTAAGTTCGACACAGAAATCATAGCCAGCAATCAACCCAAATCTGAGTCTGGAACTCAGGAGAAAAGTCAAGAATAAAGATAAAGATTCAGAAGACCTGTTTTGTGGGATACTAGTCAAGTAGACTGTAGAATGTCCTAGAAGTCCTGTTTTTGACTCTCAAAACTAGTTAATTTCTTCCCCAACAAGTACTTATCCTAAAACTCCCGGTGAACACTCTCCATCTTTGTATGGTCAGCCACTCAAGACAGCTGTTCTCTTGCTCTCTGTACATCCCCAGCCTGATCAAAGCCTGCTTCACCTACACCCTATTCGCATGACTGATCTTCCTATATACTGGCCCCAGGCCCCAGCTAGTGATTGTTTTTATCAAAAGGGTGGTGAGGGGCATGGCACTTTGCTGGTTTCCCTGGTAACTAATGAGCCAACCTGAGGTCAATTACCCCTATGACTGGCAATTTCTCCTCCCCCCCAACCCTGGAGAGCGAGGACTGCTGTGATGTCCTGTGTGCTACAGCAGCACACGGTGGGGTGTTGCTCCAGGACCTTGCTTCAGACCCTCACCATCCACCAGGCAAGGGACTCCCCTGGTGTTCCAATGGTAAAGAATCTGCCTTCCAATGCAGGGGATGTGGGTTCGATCCCTGGTCAGGGAACTAAGATTCCACATGCTGCGGGGCAACTAAGCCTGCGCCACAACTAGCGAGTTTGCAGGCCTCGACTAGAGAGAAGCCCGAGCGCCGCAATGAAAGATCCCACATGCTGCAACTAAGACCCAACGTAGCCATAAAAAAAAAAAAGAAGCTTGGCAAGTACAGGGCTTGCAGGCCTGCAGGGTGCAGCCCAACAATATTATATTCTAATTATTTAATACAAAAATTTTGATATCTCTTAATTGGTCTTTATACTAGAGATTTTCTGAATGTACATTCAGATTCTCTCTCCATCCTGCTCTGTGACCCAGAGGCTGACTTCTGTGGACTGCTTCACCTTGCCCTCTGGCTGCTTAATTGTTGGGCCAATGGAAGACCCAGGGAAACAATGTCAGGAGGAAAGTAAGACCAAGGTGTCTTTATGTCATGGATCTCTCTTTGTCTGGCCATGAGGAGTTGGCTGCCTCTCTCTGTGCAGTTACTTGCCTCAGGTTCTGATAACCACTCACCCTTCTTGCCAGTCTGGCCTAGAGGTGGTGACAGTTTCTTGATGTTAGCCTGTGGGGTATAATACCATTCTTTGTTAGCTTCCCTAAATCATGCCTATACTTTTGTAAATAGTGCCTTTATTAAGAATCATTAACTTTATCAGACTTTGTTAAACTCTTCCCAATTACCTAGTTTGAATGCACTACTTCCTGACACAACTCTGATAGAGTCCTCTGCAAATGTTGATTGGTTGACGATTGACTGGTTGATTGATATTATCCAGTCTTGGTTCTTATATACCTTACTTTAAAAATTTCTATAACATAGTAATGACATTTGGGCTGATTTCTTTTCATGAAAGAAAATACTTAAGATAGTCTTCCCCAAACTAAATATTCATCAATAAGAAAAATGGTTGAATAAATTATAGTCCATTTCTACATATGATACAGAAATAGAAAAAAATAAGATGGTCTTACAGATATGGACATGGAAGTATCTCCAAGACATATCAAGTGAAAAAAAATCAAGTGACAGAAAAATAGGCTCAGTATAACCCTACTTATGAAAACAATATTAAACAAAATAAAACTAAACATTTCATATGAACTCTTGGTCCTTCAAACTGTAGTCCCAAACTTTTCCTTTGCCTCATCACTTACTATATTCCTGCCTCAACTTCACACTTCAACTACATTATACAGTAGCTAAGCTAGAGTAGTCATTCAATGCTTGTTGGATGAATGAATGAATTACAGTTTTCAAAAGTGTCCTGCACTTTCTCCCCCCCTTCTTTATTGATGTATAATTGACAAATAAAAATTGTATCTATTTAAGGTATACAACTTGATGTTTTGATATGCCCATACGTCGTGAAATAATAACTACAATTAAACTAATGAACATATCCATCACCTCACGTATTTTGCTTTCTTCCCTTTCCTTTCCTTTTCTTTTTTTTTGCGGGTGGCAAAAACACTTGAGATCTACCCTCTTAGCAAATTTCAAGTACATGATACTGTGTTGTTAACTATATTTGTCCTCTACTTTCAAAACTCCATCATAGTGTCTGTTCATACTGTTCCATCTGCTCAGAATGCTATTAACCCTTCCTTCACCTATTGTGATTAGATCAGTCCTCCAACACCCATTCCAAATGCTCCCTTATCTGTGAAGTCTTCCCAAACACCTCAAGCTAGAATTTCCTGCCCCTCTTCTGCCATTCGATAGCAATTTGAAACTTCATCTGAGCACTTAGGACATCTTGCTTTGTATTCAGATCCAGATTGTGCACAAGATTCTAAGATCCTTGGGAGAGCTTTGGCAATTTTGTATTCCTAATAGATAGCCTAGCATCTCACACATAGTAGGCACTCCATTACTAATTGGTATATTGTCTTGAATGAAATCTAATTGATTGTTAGTGTTTAGCAGACCAGGTCTTGCTGCCTGTTGTAGATCATTAATTGAATGTCTCCCAAACAAAATAAATGGATGAATTTAATTATGAAATTGAGTGTCACCATATTTTAAATAATTTACTCTATAACTTCAGATTGTTTATTTATTGATTTTTATAAATTTATTTATTTTTGGCTGTGTTGGGTCTTTGCTGCTACATGCAGGCTTTCTCTAGTTGTGGCGAGCGGGGGCTACTCTTCACTGTGCTGTGCGGGCTTCTCATTGCGGTGGTTTGTCTTGTTGTGGACATGGGCTGTAGACCCACAGGCTCAGTAGTTGTGGCACACGGGCTCAGTAGTTATGGCAGGCAGGCTCTAGAGCACAGGCTCAGTAGTTGTGGTGCACGGGCTTAGTTGCTCTGTGGTACGTGGGATCTTCCCAGACCAGGGATTGAATCTGTGTCCCCCGCATTGTCAGGCGGATTCTCAACCACTGTGCCACCAGAGAAGTCCTTCAGGTAATTTAAGTCTAAGATGAAAAGCAGATGCAGAGAGTGAGAGATTAAGTAGGACAAATTTTTTTTGTTGGATATCAAAGTCAACTCAGAGAAGGTAAGAGCCTCAAGCAAAGACCTGGCCTGGCCAGAGTGGGAATGGGCAAGACAGTTGGCACATACTTGAGTAACCTCCTCTCCCTTCTCCCCAGGGGAAGGAGCAGATTTTCCTGTTTCCTTTAGCAGCAGTTACCCCCTGTGGATTTCCCAATGAAGCAGAAGCCGCCTCTGCACAGACCCCTAATCCACAGTTTGTAAGTAGTTCTCAAATCTAATATGTTAAAAACTCATTTATTTTCAACAGCACCAGATTTCTGATTAATTCCCAGCACGATGGGTTATTTAATGCAGTGGGTTTCACTGTCATTTCTGATTTCCCAAAGTGCTTGATTGATAGAAGCTATTGTGGCCTTAGTCTGTCAACGTATTGTTCCCTTGTCAAGTGACAACAAAAAACTCTTATTGATGAAATTGCTGGGTGTCTCTTAAATAAGGTAGAAATACAGTATGGTACTAGAAACCCACAGGTGTTAGGCATTCACTAGGAAAATTAAAAATCATGCTTAGAAACCTCACTGAAATGTAAGGCAGACATCCCTGTCTATATCCCACCTAGAAAAGTCTGGCAGAATGTCTGGTTGTGTTTTCTCATCTAATTCTGAAGAAGCCAGAGGTTTATTCCCATTTTGCCTTTTTATGAGGGTGATGAAATGCAGTGAAGTAGATTCAGAACCATAACTCACCTTTAAATGAAACCAGCCTTATCGTTTGCTTGTTTTTTTTAAGTTTTTTAGAACATTAAAGACCCATTTAAATCTTTGAAGAGAGTAAACCTTAGAAGATAAGTCAGTGAGACTCATACAAAACAAAACAAAAAATTTTTTAAATAAGAGATGATGTCATGATGTTTGTGTTGGTAACCTGCCGCACTCAACAGGAACCCTCTATATCTACTCCCTTAACCCCTCCCCTGGACTGAGATTACTTCCCCACCACAGCCACAGATATGAGCTAGGGATTGGGAATTAGGTATAAAAGTTGCCATATTTTCATTACTCTAGGAGGTGGGTCAAAAAATATCTTGCTGTGATTTATATCAAAGAATGTTCTTCCTATGTTTTCCTCTAAGAGTTTTATAGTGTCTGGTCTTACATTTAGGTCTTTAATCCATTTTGAGTTTATTTTTGTGTATGGTGTTAGGGAGTGTTCTAATTTCATTCTTTTACATGTAGCTGTCCAGTTTTCCCAGCACCACTTATTGAAGAGACTGTCTTTTCTCCATTGTATATTCTTGCCTCCTTTGTATTAGATTAGGTGACCATAGGCACATGGGTTTATCTCTGGTCTTTCTATCCTGTTCCATTGATCTATATTTCTGTTTTTGTGCCAGTACCATACTTTCTTGATTACTGTAGATTTGTAGTATAGTCTGAAGTCAGGGAGCCTGATTCCTCCAGCTCAAAAAATGGTACAGATGAACCTATTGGCAGGGCAGGAATAGAGATGCAGATGTAGAGAACGGACGTGTGGACACGCAGGGAAAGGGGGTGGGATGAATTGGGAGATTGGGATTGACATATATATACTACCATGTGTAAAACAGATAGCTAGTGGGAACCTGCTGTATAGCACAGGGAACTCAGCTCGATGCTCTGTGGTGACCTAGATGGGTAGGATTTTGGGGGTGGGGGTGGGGGAGGTCCAAGAGGGAGGGGATATGGGGATATACGTATACGTAGAGCTGATTCATTTTGTTGTACAGCTGAAACTAACACACTAACATTGTAAAGCAAATATACCCCAATAAAAAAAAAGTTGCCATAAAATGTCAATAAAGGGGAAAGAAGCAGGTCTTCCACATACTGGCAAAGTGCTTTCACAGTTTGGGGTACTCATTTTGCTACAATGTGGCAAATCTTTCTGATATACCTTACATTAGTGTCTTTATGATTTTATCTCTACATTTCTAGATAGACAAGGACCCTCACTGGCCATTAAATAGAAAATCCCATCCCCTCTCATTTCTCAGACATGAAGATAGATAACTTCTTAGTCAGATCTTTCTCTTCTAAGCAGCACCTTCCACCACCCTAGGTGATGGCAGTCCAGAGATTTGGATTAGCTTCTGTGCCAAATTTTTCCCTTTAGCCTAGTGTCTAACAGCTGGGCTATTGCGCTATTTATGAAATGTTCCCTGTCAAAGAGATTCTATATCACCTTGAACAGCTTAGAGGACACATACTGTGTAAAACTAAGAGCTAAGAAGGCAGAAGCCTGAAAAGAAAGCATAATGCAGGAAAAATCTCCCACCTCTCCACCACCTCTACTTGCCTCCCTGGAGGAAACTCCAAGAAGGCAAACTAGGGAATAATGGCACAGGATCCAGAGTTAAGATTCCACATCCCTGGGCCCTTCATTATATACGAATAAGCCCACTCATGTGCAAATTCTCATATATAAATATAACTCTCCTAGTACTGACAGTAGACACCCTACTGGCTTTCTACTGTCAGAAAAGTGAGCTTTGAGATATTTTCTAAAGAGGGGTTTATAGTAATTTATCTACAAACATCTGTATGCAAAGACATGTATTTACTGAATGACTATATTTAGAATGAATGAAGTCTCAGTGCCCTTTACAGAATATGTTGTTAAAATTGTGCCACCTCCATTTTTTCACTAAGATTGACTGAGATTAAAAAGCTAATATATTAAGATGGTGAAGATATGGGGAAGGGACACTTTTATATAGTTTATATATAAATTGGTGCAAACTGTATGGAGGGCAATTTGAGAATATCTATCAAAATGAAAATGTGCTATCAGAGATTTCCAATTTTAAGATGGCAGAGCAAAGTTTTTTCTGCCCCGCCTTTTTCCTCAGCTATCACCCACAACCAACAAGGATGATGAGAAACAAAACACAAACTCCATAGTCCATGAAATCAGGAAGTATTTATAACTTCAAACTATAATATGTGAAAATGAATGAAGGAGTTTAAATGATGCAGCAGAGTGGAGGAAGCCTAGATAGTTGGTTAATGATAGGATTTTTAAGACACTTAATACCAGGACTTCCCTTGTGGTCCAGTGGGTAAGACTCTGCGCTCCCAATGCAGGGGGCCTCAGTTCGATCCCTGGTCAGTGAACTAGATCCCGCACATATGCCGCAACTAAAGATCCTGCATGCCACAACTAAGACCCGGCACAGCCAAAATAAATAAATAAATAATTTAAAAAAGACACAATACCACAGAAAGTAGGAGTGAGGGGAGGGGCTAAAATGGGGCAATTTATTAAAAGTCTATATAAGGAGCAGAGGGAACCCCTCAAAGCCTCATCCCATCCTGAACAGCCAGGTGACTATCTCTCACATACCCTGGAGCAAGAAGAAATTGAAACAGAGTACCTTCAAACTCAGGGACACCAGCCCAGTTGAAGGTCTGGAATAGACACTAGTCTAAAAAGGAAGTTAAACACACAGTGAAACCCTCACCTCCTGCCCCACACTCAGCTGCCGGGACACTGGGAACCAGCCTTATTGCCATGGTCTCCTCCTTTCTCCACCACCTTCTATCCAAACAACATAAATTGTAGAATTCTTCTCTGGAATAACTGAATGTCCCAGAAAATAATACCTAGAGATACAGATAGTGGTGAATTCCACCAATGAAAATCTAGCAGCTTACTACTCCACCAACCTACAATGAGGCTGGCAAGCTCAACTCTACAGATGGAATTTTCAAACAGCTCTTTAATAGCTCCTTTTTAAATATAAACTGACAACCAAGGATCTCTTGACATTTGAAGAAATCCTCCAATATGAAAGACACAAAATAAAATACACACACACACACACACACACACACACACACGGGTAAAAAAGGAAACCAAGAAGAAATAGAGACAAGTTATGTAGCAAAAAATTATTTTCAAAAAATAAATATAACTGATAATATTAGAAATAGTGGAAATAATACATCCATGGGAAAAGAACAGGAACAATGAAAGAAATAATCAGAGAAAAGGAGCTCTTAAAATTAAAAATATTACAACAAAAAAATTTTTAATTTTTTAAATAAGAGGGTAGAAGAAAGAGTTTAGGAAATCTCTCAGAGAGTATAACAAAAAGAGAAGGTGATAAATATAGGAGAAACAATTAGAAACTAGAGGCTCAAACTAAGAGATCCAACATCTGGATGTAACAGAAAGAGAGAACAAAGAAAGTCATGGGGAGGGAATTATCAAAGAAATAATACAAGAAAATTGTAGGACATGAGTCTCCAGATTGAAAGAGCCCCAAAATATCACTACAAAAGATAAAAAAAGACCCACACCAAAGGATATCATTGTAAAATTTCAATACATCAGGAATAAAGAGACTAAGACTTTTAGAGATTTGTTTTTAAGTCACATACAAAAAGTCAGGAATCAGAATGGCATTGGATTTCTTAACAGCATTGTTGGAAATTAGAAGATAATGGGGAAATGTCTTTAAAATTTGAAGGAAAATTATTTTCCATCTGTATCCAGCCAGACTATCAACTGTGAGGGTAAAATAAAGACATTTTCAGGTGTAAAATGACCTAAATTTTTTTCCCTCTCATTAATCATTCTCAGGAAACTACTAAAAAATGTACTCCACAAAAAGGATTACAACAAGCATAAGAAAATATGGGAAGCAGGTGTTTGGGGATCCAGCATAAGAGAGAGATAAAGAGAATTATTAGAATTAAAGTAGCAAGTCCAGGGAGCAACCAGTCAAGACTGGAGCAAAAGAAGAGAAAGTTCCAGGAAAAAGAAGTAATTGATAGAGCATCTGATTAGTATGTCAGCATGGAAAATTGTATTGAGAGGTTGCTGGATGAAAAATTAGATATTTACAAAGAAAACAGGAAATGAAAAATATGAAGCAATCATTAACATCAGGGAAAATAATGTCCAAGAAAGGAACGAATCATAGTACAGTAGGTGGTATAGTCATAATAATGTAATGTAAATACAAAAGTCAATTGAACCTTTAATTGTGATGTAACTACATTACGAGTCTGGATGGAGGGGAAAGAAAGTATGTAAGATACCTAAATCTTCGCCTAACATAATATGAAATCAATAGAAAATGTCAGAAAGGATAATTGAAACATTATTACTATAAGCAAATGATTTAGAAATACGAAGGTTAAAACCAGAAGAAACAAATAAAAGGATTGAAAGTCGAGGAGTTGGCATGTGGGGCGTCAGGAAATGGTGGGGCAGGGGATTGTGGTTTTTAGTTATGTCGTTTAGCACTAATTGATTTTTAAAAATTATCCACCTGTGATAATTTAATAAAAAGTAAATAATTATTTAAAAATAATAACTAGGTTGTATTAGGTGATCTTTAAAATTACATCTTGTTTTAAAAGGCACTTAATAAAAACTTCAAAGTAAAGAAACCGCTTGGAGGAGAAGACTATGAAAATAGCATGTTAAAGAGCAAGGCAAAGACTTTTTTCTGCATGGGCTTTTTATTTCTGCTCTTATACTAATTCCATTGGCTTTAGAGTAGTAAAGAACATGTTTGTATGTTTAGAACCTACCTCTGAACTTGGCCTGAGTTAATTTCCTGAAGACTACTATTCAGTAATAAAAGAGAACAAACTTCGGATACATGCTACAACATGGATAAATCTTAATGGAATTATGCTAAGGAAAAGAAGCCAGAACCACAAGATTAGATCATGTATGATTCTATTTTACGTGATGTTCTGGAAAAGGTAAAACTATGGGGACAGGAAACAGATCAGGGTTTCCCAGGAGCTGGAGGTAGAGTGTGCAGTTGACTAAAGGTGCTCAGGGAGAGTTTTTTTTTTTTAAACATCTTTATTGGAGTATAATTGCTTTACAATGGTGTGTTAGTTTCTGCTGTATAACAAAGTGAATCAGTTATACATATACATATATCCCCATATCTCCTCCCTCTTGCGTCTCCCTCCCTCCCACGCTCCCTATCCCACCCCTCTAGGTGGACACAAAGCACCAAGCTGATCTTCAGGGAGATTTTTTTGAGGTGATGGAATAAGTCTATATCTTAATTGTGCTGGGGCTTGAACAACTGTATGCACTTGTCAAAACTCATAGAGGTGCATACTAACAAGGGTGAAATTTATTACATATACATTGTATCTCAGTGTGAGATAGAGAGAGAGAGAGAATAAAGGATATGGATAATGGTTCCAAAATAGTTTTAGCTTCACATACTGTCAAATGAGACTAAAAATAATCCCACACACTTGGGTTTCTCCTCACTGCACTGGGTAGGTCATTAAGGTCCCATAAGGTGTGAAGTTCAACATAATTCTCTCTCAGATGTACCAGTGGGGATAGAGAAAGCCAAAGTGTCATGCATATGTTAGTTTCATGATCAACGCAGTTTTTCTCAGAACTTTCTAAAAGTAGAATATTAAAAATTAAAAACATCTCTATGGTAGATTGTTTGCAAAAATGCCCACAGTTATTCCTCCCCTGAGTCCACATTACTTTGTAATGTGCCTTTGTAGATCCTTCCATCAAGAGGACTTGTCTACTTCTCCACCCCTTGAGTCTGGGCTGACCTTGTGAATTGCATTACCAATAGAATATAGCAGAGGTGACTTGTGCCAGTTCTGAGCATGGGCCTCAAGAGGCCTTGTGGCCTTTCACTAGTTCTCTTACCCACTTACCATGTGAACAAGCCCGGGCTTGTTCCAGCCCAGTCACCATTATTACCCCAGGTAATAGCTTGCTAACCTCCTAACACGTGAGTGAGGCCATCTTAGACAAGTAAACCTCCAGATAATCTACTGGCTGACCAGACACATAAGCAAGCCCAGTCAAGATCAGCCTCACCTGGCCCAGATGAGCTGAATCATCCAGCTGAACTATAGAATCAGGAACTATAACAAATGGTTGTTGTTTTAAGTCGCTGAGCTTTGGGGTAGTTTGTTAGGCAGCAAACCTAACTGATACAATATTAAAAATACATATAATTTTCCACAGCAAGATCTTTTTTGACCCACCTCCTAGAGTAATGGAAATAAAAACAAAAATAAACAAATGGAACCTAATGAAACTTAAAAGCTTTTGTACAGCAAAGGAAACTATAAGCTAGACGAAAAGACAACCCTCAGAATGGGAGAAAATACTTGCAAACGAATCAATGGACAAAGGATTAATCTCCAAAATATATAAACAGCTCATGCAGCTCAATATTAAAAAAAAACAAACAACCCAAACAAAAAATGGGCAGAAGACCTAAATAGACATTTCTCCAAAGAAGACATACAGATGGCCAAGAGGCACGTGAATAGCTGCTCAACATCACTAATTATTAGAGAAATGCAAATCAAAACTACAATGAAGCATCACCTCACACTGGTTAAAATGGCCATCGTCAGAAAATCTACAAACAACAAATGCTGGAGAGGTGTGGAGAAAAGGGAATCCTCTTGCACTGTTGGTGGGAATGTAAATTGATACAGCCACTATGGTGAACAGTATGGAGCTTCCTTAAAAACCTCAAAATAGAACTACCATATGACCCAGCAATCCCACTACTGGGCATATACCCTGAGAAAACCATAAGTCAAAAAGAGTCATGTACCACAATGTTCATCGCAGCTCTATTTACAATAGCCAGGACATGGAAGCAACCTAAGTGTCCATCTACAGATGAACGGATAAAGAAGATGTGGTACATATATACAATGGAATATTACTTAGCGATAAAAAGGAACGAAATTGGGTCATTTGTAGAGACGTGGATGGACCTAGAGAGTGTCATACAGAGTGAAGTAAGTCAGAAAGAGAAAAAGAAATATCGTATACTAACGCATATATGTGGAATCTAGAAAAATGGTACAGATGAACCTGTTTGCAAGGCAGAAATTGAGACACAGATGTAGAGAACAAACATATGGACACCAAGCGGGGAAAAGCGTGGTGGGGGTGGGAGTGGTGGTGGGATGAATTGGGCGATAGAGATTGACATATATACACTAATATGTATAAAATAGATAAGTAATAAGAACCGCTGTATAAAAAAATAAATAAAATTCAAAAAAAAAGAAATTCAAAATATATATATATATATAATTTTGTTTAAAAAAGGGAAAACAACACATTTAGGTGTCCTTGTAATACTGAAATGCTAGGTATCTTAGACTAAAAATGAGTCAAAGAACTGAAATAAGACTTCTTAAATTTTTTAAAATAACACTTTACACTTTAAAAAATCAATTTTACCTATAGGAATTTATTCTTTAGGTATACTCACACTAGTGTGCATTAATATCATTAACCAAGTGAGCCCTTATTAGTCTAAATAAAGTTTTATTAGAATATAGCCTCATCCATTCATTTGTATATTCTCTACGGCTGCTCTACAATGGCAGACTTGAATAATCTAGATAGAGATTGTGTGTATTCCGAAGCCTAAAATATTTATTATCTGGTCCTTTATGGAAAAAATTTGCTAACCCCTGGTCTAAGCCAGTGGCTCTTGAACTTGAGTGTGCATCAGAATTACCTGAAGGACCTATTAAAATAGATTGCTTTGTCTACCCCAGAGTTTCTGATTCTGTAGGTTTGGATAGGACCTAAAACTTTGCATTTTCAGTTCTTTCTAATGATCCTGAGATTACTGTTTGCAGGCTAGTACGTATTCTTTGTCCTCTCTGAGCTGGTAACAGAGGATTCTCAGTCCAAATGGCAGGTGTCATCTAGGGCAGCATGTGTAATGCCGCATTGCTCTGCCCGCCACGCACTGAGCTTCTGCCCAGCACTGGGGTTGAGCTTGTAGCTTTCACCTTGTCTTATCATAAGCCATTTAGTCTTCTCTCCAGGTATTTGGTATTACCTTTGAATGCAGAAGCTACTTACTGGGTGAAAGGGAGAGCCATAGAACCTGGAAAAGAATAAGATCTGGGTTCCACTCTCCAGGCCACTGTGTCCTTGGATAAGCCAGTTTACCTTGCTGAAGCCCTGGAGTAATAAAGTGCTCTTACCTACTTTACACGGCTATTGTGAGAATTAAATGGGAAATTCTATGCAAACGATTTCATCAATGTTAACATTTCATAAACTAAAGTTATACTGTTATCGTGTATTATTGTTAATAACTTATTGTATTATAACATTGCTATTATTGATAACCCTAGCAGTTTGAAGCAGATGTTACCATGAGCAGAGAAAAAGGCTTTGCCCAGAAAGAATTAATAAACATTAAATAAAACATTTATAAAATCCATCTCTGATTAAAGGAAAGAACTTTCACGCAGTAAGTAGCTTCAGACATTATTCTTCATTCAAAGGTAAATGTTTGTCTTCATTCTTGGCAGAAAATAAAAGCACACGGGACAGGCAAGTGGTATTGATAGATCCGACATGTCAGCCCGGAAGCCCAAGCAAACACTGCCTGTATCCCTGCCCAGAGCCTCTCCTCAGTGTCTGGGTTCCATTCCCATTGGAAGCCAGCCTCCAATGTCATGCCAGCCTCTGAGCACCTCCAGGCGCTCCAGTGTCTTCTGCTGAATTGCTCCAGGAGGACCCAAGGCACTAAGAACACCTGCCCACACAGGAGAACCTCAAGGAACTACTGCCAGTCTGCTCCAAGCTACAAAGAGCCATTAGCTGATAATGACCCTTGGAACAGACACCAGTCGCTTTGGACATCAGTGCGCTGCTCGTGGCAGCCCAGCACAGCTCAGCACGGTCCCCTGTAGTCAGCCCCCTCCCCAGAGGCACCTGAGCTGATGTTTGCTGGCTGGCTGATCTTATGAATGTCGTTTCTCCACACTCACTGCTGTACTTCTTGGGGACCTTAGCCAGAGGTGGAGCCCTGCCTATCTGCTTCATGTTTGCTCTTTAGCTGTTATTTCAAGGTCAACTTAACTCACTGGCAGCCAAGCCCCAGGTTACCCATCAGGCTGGCATATGCTGCTGGAGTCCTGAGTCAAAGCACAGCGCTTGCTTTGCTCTCCCTCGCCACACTCTCGGAGGTATAGATCCACTTATTCCAATGTTTGCGGCCTCCCAGCAATTCCCTATGCCCAGCTCACACAGAAGACAGGTGATCCTCCTTGAGAGCTCTTGGCTGATGCCGAGAAATTCAAATCTCGACAGCATGTACTAAGGAGGCCCAGAGCTCACTGGGGCTATTAACTGCCTTGGGAAAACAGGTGTTATCTAGTCCACATGGAGGTGGAGCCTCCCGATCCAGCCTTTTTAGGAAGTTTTTTGCCTCCGGAAGTGAGAATGCAGATCGCTTCGCCCTTTGGAAGCGCTAACAAGATTGCTTCTGTGTTTGGGCTCCTCCTGACAAGGCCAGAAAGCTCAGTCGGGCTTCGATTCAACAGTGTGTGTTTCTCCCCTTGGAATGAGCAAGTGAGGGAGGTAAGTCCGGTTGCTGGTCTGCCACCAGCTTACTTTCGGTTCTCACATAAGTCACATAACCTCTCTGGGTCTTGGTTGCCTCTAAATAAAAGAAGGAAGAGGTTGCATTGTGATTTGTAAGGCTCCTTTGAGTGCCAAGGTTTTATGATTCTCTTGAATTCCAGGGATGCCATTCCTACCACCTCTGTATACACACCACACACACACACACACACACACACACACACACACTCATAGAGAATGCAAACAATTTTTTAATATGAATCCAAGCAAAATGTAATAAGGAAAGTAAATTTGCTGTCAACATTTGCATAATATATATATTGCATAATATATTCTCAAGCCAAGCAGAAATGGCTTTTGGACTGTTTGCTGTTTGTTGTTTGCCGTACGCCTGCGTTTGTGCAGATAATTGGGAGGCGGCTGTATGTGGGAAAGATACACGGTTGTCACACATGGATCACATCACGGTAGTAGTTCTCAGAGTTTGGGTTAATGTGATTAACTCAGTTGGTGGGACCCAAGGGAGAGCATGAGTCGGCTCTCTGTAGTTTTATATAGAGAAAAATCTCTTTTCAGATGTCCCTAATTGTACCCCTAATCTGAAAAGGAACAAAGAGGGTAAAAAGTGCATGCATTCACTAAATTCTGAATCAGTAGACTCTTGCATTCATGAGTTGTGTTTTGCGATCAGAGTAACTCCACAGGCAGGTAAGGTGATTTGTCATTTCACTGAGACATGAGTTTGGATCACCTGTGCTGGGTGACGAGTAACAGGAAGAAGGCCTACACCTGGTGGTGGCACCGACCCACCAAGCAACCGTTCAGCAACTCTGTCCTTCTCATGGGCAGCAACTTACTCAAATGCTGTAAAAAGTGATTTTACTCTGACACTTCAATAAAGCCAAAAAGGCTATCAGCTTATCTGTGAAGATACGTAAAGAGAACAGGTGATTTGGAATGCAACTCGGAAGAAAGCCCAAGGCCTGTGCAAACGTTCCCGTTCACTTGGATACAGAAATGTGAACAAGTCCTTGTGGAGTAGGTCTCGGGGGCCACTGAGGTAGAACCAAGAAGCTGTCTCAGGAGCTCAAAAGGGGAGGTTTTCGGACAAATACAACAAATTACTACTCTACAAAGCACATGGTAAAGAAATGAAACATGTTTCCCCTGAAGGTGATATAGGCTGAAAATAAAAATAGGTTCGAAAACTGCTCTGGATAAATTCACTTATAAATCTACAACAGAGAGTTTCCTTTGTAATAGGAAAGCTGGGTTTACTTGACACTTGACAGAGAATAGCTATGCACGCCCACAAAGCATACTTTGACACTGCTGCTATCCTTCAGTCATTGAGTGGTAGGCAGTTACAAAAAATTTGATATGCATTCTTATTTAATCCTCACAGGTATAGCATATTAAGTAGTATTATCTCCTTTTCAGAAAAAAGAAAACTGAGTATTGTACAAACCTCCTGGGTTGACTGTTCACACAATGTCTCCCCCATATGACCACATATATATCATATCCCTCCCCCTCCCCCCATTGTCTACTGATACAGGGGTGTCCCTGACCCATCCTAAGCTGGGCCCATTACATCTTCTCTCCCAGAAACGTGAGATGTGAAGTAAGGGTGTACAGATATGGAGTGTGCCCATTAATGGCAGAAATTCAGTTAAAGAACGTATCGTTGGAGAAATTGGACCGAGCTGCCATTGCTGACGGGAATGTAAAATGGTGCAGCAGCTGTGGAAAACAGTTTGGCGGTTCTTCCAAAAGTTAATCATAGAATTACCATATGATCTGGCAATTCTACCCCCAGGTCTATACCCAAAAAAATTGAAAACAGGGACTCAAGACAGATATTTATGCATCAATGTTCATTGCAGCCTTATTTATAGTACTCAAATAGTGGAAACAACCAAAAAGTCCATTTTACAGATAAGGAAACTGAGGCACAGAGAGGTCAGATATTCAGACCATGATCACATAGGTGAAAAATGGTGGAACCAGGATTTGAACTCAGACTGTCTGGTTCCAGAATCTGTGCTTTAAACCACTACACACCACTGTTAGAAGGGTCGTGCACATTTCACTTCACCCAATCATCCCCATCACTCTCTACTGTCTGAGATCCAGTTCTGTTCTCATTTATGTCAACCTGTCAGGCTTCTGTAGACTTTTGAATTTGCAGCCTTAGCATTACATATTTTGTGAGGGAAAGCCCAACCTATAAATTCAGCATTTTCCCTATAACCTCCCAGGATACTTATCGCACCACCAAATTACTAAACCCTGGAACTCCAAGCAAAATAATTTCATACATTTATCCATGTGCAATAATCTTGCAATTTTTACCATCACTTATTATAGTCAATTACCCACCATCCCCCAATTTCCTGTGGATTTTAAAAACACTGTTTCTTTTTGGTCAATAGTTCAACAAATAGTTGTGTTGCTATGTGTTAAGGTCAGCACAGTTTGGCAGGTTAAAAGCCCTCTAGGCATAGAACTTCAAAGATGCTGATAGAGCGGGGCAAAGGGAAGCATTATGAGGCATGGGACCAGGCAGCAGAATGATGTGAGATGATTTGGAGGAAAGCAGATGTATTCAGAAAAGAAAAAATTACCTGAGCAGAGGCAAGTTATCTAGAGAAACTTGAAAGCAGACAGCAAGTGCTGGGCGGGGCGGGGGGCGGATATTTTCACTTGGTTTGAAAGCTCTGGGAGAAGGAAAAGAGGGGCAGGGGATGAGGAGCATACCACTTAGGTTGATAAGTAGCTGAGAAATTCATCTTCCAATTGGAACGGGAGGTAGGAGAAGTGGTTCCTGAAAAGGGCAGGAAAGGACCTTATTACGGTTCCAGGAATGAACAGGAAAAGAAGGGAAAGGATAGATAGTGGACATTGATTGCTTGTGCATACCCCAAACTCCTTCCCCTTCTTCTGGTCACAACACCACTCCCAGTCTCTATAGTTCTGTGGGATTGACCGCCCCCAGCAGGTCCAGAAATTTGCATGTGACCCAAGCATGGCCAGTCACTTTCCATTTGCTGATGACACTGATTAATTAGTTCAGTGACCGGTATGCAATTCGATCCTGGGATTTTCAATGGAATTATTGGGAAAGATAAGCTCTTGCAGATATTTCTAGCTATTAATATAAGGAAGATAGATGCTTGAAGTTGCTGGGAGCTCCCATATGGTGAACATCTTCTTGAAAATGATGTCAATACAGATGAGAAAGAAGACGAAAACTGAGTTCTAATGATTTGATGTGGTTTGAGCCCCTGGACCCAGCCATACCTGAAGGTCTGCACTTTTCCAACATGAGAACCAGTAAGATCCTTTTGTGCTAAAGTCAGTTTGAGTTAGATGTCTGTCACTTGCAACAACTATCAAAATACCCTGGTTTCTTTCTTTATACTCAAATTATAATCCACAGCTAATCATCTAAGATGTGATAGAATATAAACCTTTAAAAATTAAAAGAGAGGAAGCAAGAGAAGGAGTCTTGGTTAGTATAGAATAAAAGGAGAGAGAGATTGTGTCTAAGGATATATACGTCAGAACTGGCAAGAGAAAGGTGTTGCTGGGAAAGAAAACCGGAAGCCCCATCTGAACCTCATGGGTTTGTGGAAGCAGGTTGGGTTGAATGAGCCCTGGTATTCACTCCCTGCCCAGCTTGAATGTTCAGGTCCCTACACTCTGGAGGGCAGAGTCTGTGTTATGTAGAAGATGTGGCTGAGAAAGAGCACTGGAGGGAGTAAGGGCTTTGGACATAAGACTTCGTGCTTCAGATGCAAGAGCTTTGCCTCTCTGGGGTATGGCGATATATGTTTCTGATGGTGTCATGCCAGCCATCTTCTGGGTTGGTGCTCTGGCCATTTAATCAATGACTTTCCTTAGAATTTCTTTTAGTCTTCATCGCCTCTCAAGGCCTTTCCCATTATTTCCTTCTTCCCACCTTCCCCTTCCTTTGGTCCAATGTCTTTATATTCTATTTTTACAGTTTTTTCACTCTTCTCTTCCTCAGGTGAGTTCAAAAGAGGAACTTGAGATTGTCATCATTCATTATTTTATATTTAATTGGGTTTTGATTAATATTTATGGAATGAGGTCACACCCTTCACTTAGAATTTCTGGCAGAGTGATGAAAGTGTATATAATCCTAACCCCTGAACTACAATACTATGGACTAGGACCAATTACCTGTCAACATTATTTAACATATACATATATAAGTTAGAAAGATAGGTTTCTCAAGTGTTATAGACAGCTTTAATTTAATCACCAGGAAGGGTCTTAAGTGAGCCCTGATTTCCACAGTTGAATCTTTTAATTTAAAACTGTATATACATATATATATATATATGTATTTTTTTTTAAAGGTTGAGAATATGGGGTACTGTTGTTTTCTCATTTTGATCCAAGAGTTTCAGGAGAACACTTTTCTTAGTAGGTTTTATCTTTACCTAAGATAAGCCTTACTTATTCCCATTCCAGATGGCGCTCAGTATCATAACTGCAAGCAATATTGGGAGACTCCTCCCACAGTAATAAAATATTTATAGGGTCCCCTTGATTTTTAGGTCTATGTCAGTGTAACTATTGACATGTCAAAAGTTTTTGTGAGCAATTAGATAGTTTTCCAACATACCTATATATATATATATATTAGTCTCTCTCTTCATTACCTTCCTAAAAATTCAGAGCTACACTTGAGTCATCATTCCGTTTTTCCATGTCCCACATCCATCCCTCATTTCTCAATTTCTTTCTCTCTCTCTCTTTCTCCCTTTATCTTTCAACATTTATTGAAGGCCAATTGTGTCCGAGCATTGTCAACTCTGAAATGACACTAAAATGTCCCTTGCAGTTAAATTACAGCCATTTTTGTTCCCTATTATTTGACTTAATCCACTGAGGGAATAGTTTTTAATTTCATTGTTGGAATTTTCCTTAGCTTCTGATTTCCCCGGGGGATTGTGTTAAGCAAGAAAAAAAAAAAAAAAATTAGTCTTCTTTTTTCCTCAGTGAGATCTCAGTGAGTTTGAGGGCTGATACACATCATTGAAGTTTGCTATTAACATTAAGTTAGTTAATTACGGCAAGTCAACATGCTGTGATGATGGAAGAGAAAAAGAATAGCCCATCTCTCAGAGGAGCCTCTCAACGATTTTGCCATAATCTGGGGATATTGAAATTGATGGGTCTCAGCTCATCAACCAACCCAATATAGCACCTAGCTCTTACTGAGAAATCGGATCTAGAGTTTTAAGGAAGTTAAAATTCAGAGGGTCTGGGGTGGGTTGCATCATGTCACACTTGAACAAAGAACTATTTCCATGTCCCACACTTGTCACCAGCACCAGGACAAACTTGGCCGTATTCTCTACACGGCATACTCTTCGTGCCTCATGTCTTTCCTGACTGTTCCATTGCTGACATCTTCAGCTTTGTCCCTGAAACCTGTGACTTGACCACCTGAATTACAAGTGGCCCTGATGGGGTAGGCTCAATGTCCCAGCCTCTGTGTCCACCAGCAGGCTATAGCACCAGTCCAGTCATTCTGCTGCAAGCCTGGACCCTCGCCTGCAGGTGGAAAGCACCCACCGAGCTAGGTGACTGGGACCAGGTGGCAGAGCTTAGCCCCACCCTCACTTGATTTTTGCACTCTGGGGCTGCTTTGAATCATTAACGCTGAATATCAGCGAAGAGTTGGAAGACAGCTGTAGAGGAAGTAGATGGAAAGCCACTCTCCTATAGGCCTTGTCTGTCACCAATTCCCTTCTCCTTCCCTCTCCTTCTTCCTCCAGTTACTTAATCTTCTTTCACTTCATTTCATGCAAATGGGTGTATTCAGAGCTTCTTTAATTGCACCAGGAGTCCTGGACTGAAGTCGGGGCCGCTGCAAAGAGAGATTTATAACCCCACCCCGCCTGCAGGTCGGCACTGTGGCAGCTCCATAATGGTCATTCTCCTATCAGAAAAGATTTTTCGAGTCTCTGTACCAACCTGCTCTAAGCATTCCCTCAGACTTGAAACTTGTCTTTGTCTTCATCTGCATACACTTTGTCTCCTTAATAAAGAGCGCCAGCAGCCTGGAGCAGTTAATTTTTCCAACCTGACCTCTTCCAGTGATAGCTCCCTCTTAAAATTACCGTGCATAATTTCCTCTGAATAAAACTGAATATTAAGGAAGAACACAGAGAGGCTTTAGACCAAACAGGATGACAGTATTTCATCCACAGAGACGGAGGGTGTTAAAATGCTCTATGGTGGTGCACTGAGAAAATTTCTTTCCACTCACACCTCTGTGAAGCCCAGAGTTGTGTCTAACAGGCTTTTGGTGCCACGTTTAACACACTTTTACACTCTCACAGCTCCAATAAGCGGATGTAGTTTCAAAACAAAGTCAGCCTGGATTGACCACCTTATCAGTCTGAACCTATGAAATCTGATTTGTTTCCCAGCTGCTAGAGATTCAGGTAATGGTTATTTATGCAGAAATTTGGCAAATGTCTGACGAGCACAGTGATGTTTGTGTGGAGTCCTGTTTGCAAAAGACGGCAGTAAAAGGGTTATGTGAGCATTTCCCAGCCTTTTCTCCTAAGATGACCCTGTCTGAGGTTTTAGACAACGAGACGGTGCAGTGCCTGAGCCAGGAGTGAAATGGTGACACTGACTGTCTCACTGAGGGTTGAGTGCTTCGGAAAGTAGAACATTATTTGTATCAATTGTATAACTGCTCCACAAACTCATGGTGACGGTGCAAAGATGTTCACAGTTCTTTTGCTTTCGCCATTATTATTTGCCCTACGGCAAAACTTTCCCCTAGGCTTATTGGCAGAAAGTCCAGGATTTCACTCTTGAAGTTCACCCTGATATTTCGAATTATCGATGGACACTAAAAGCTTAATACCTGGGGAGAGGGTGTTGGAGATGGTGGTGACAGCCCACAGTAAGGGGCCAGCTTACCAGCACACGCTACAGTCCTTGAGGTCCTCTCTCCCACCTTTCCCCTGTGTTTCCCTTCTAGAGCTATCTTGCTTCTCTGTCAACTTCTCTGCCCCTTCTCAGAGACAATCCCTATACTAAGCAGGATTGCCCATGAGCAGCCTCGCCACCTTCCTCATGCCACAGGGGGTCCCCTCTTAAATATACAGGTGGTCTGCTCAAGTGAATCTTCCTTGATAAGCAAGAACAGTCTCCCCTGGAAAAGTTGTCATTTTAAGTACCACTGTCGATGGATACTGTAAAATCTCTATTTTTTAGGTACACTAATCCCATCAAATCACTTACACATGGTCATTTCTTAGCTCCTGATGCAAATGTAGGACTGAAAACCTCCCCAAACTAACCCAACTATCACAAACCCACAATCTTATGACAAAAGATAAGATGCTTCCTTTTTTGTTAAAACCCCGGATTGCCACACCACCGAGTCCCACTTGGCGGACCTCAGGAACCCCGCAGTTTCTCCTGGGAGGCCCCCTCACTGCTCGCCTGCTGATGGCAGCCAGGAGAGAAAGTCATTTGCCCTGGAGGCCAGCCAGCCAGCCAACAGCAATGGGACCTGTTGAGTCTCCTGCTGGCCTGGAGTCTCCATCTCTGTCCCCTGCCATCAGGCCCAATGGACTGCCAGGAAAGGCAGCCAGCCACGTGACTGCCTGGGTCTCAGAGGGGTACAGCTCTTTGGGTCTGAAGCCGTTTCACCATGGAGGTCTCAGGTGCTGGGAGGGCTGGGCGAGAAGTCCACGGGCTCTGCTCCAAACCAGCACTGTCCTCGGACAGCCAATCCACTCATGCTATGACCAGCCACCAGCCCAGATTTCCTCTTCTTTTGTGGTGTCCTCTCTCAGGGACCTAAATGTTCTGCAGTCTAGCCCTAGGCTGGAGGACTATCTACCACACGTGGCTTTATGTCTTTCATACTCAGAAGGAAGGGGATAGGGTCTAATATATTTTCCCCAAGTAGCTCTACCGCCTCTTGTTTCTGAATGCAAATAGAGGAGGATGAGGGTGGGGAATCACACCTCCATCTGGCAATGGCCCAACACCCGCACTTAATCCACCCCCCTGCACCACCCGCAGTCAAGTTCCAATTCTGGCCAAGCCTAAAGTGGTATTTTACATGATGACACATTAACACATGATGGTAACGATACACTTCACTTACGCCGCCCGTTGTATTTTTTTCATATTGCTGCTGTAACAAATTATCCCAGACTTGGTGGCTTAAAACAACACCAACTTATTATCTTACATTTCTGGAGGTCAGAAGTCCAAAATCAGTCTCACTGAGCTAAGGTCAAGGTGTTGGCAGGGCTGGTTGCCCAGGAGGCTCTGAGGGGAGGATTATTTCCTTGTCTTTTTCAGCTTCTAGAGGCTGCCTACACGGCTTGGCTCAAGATGCCTTCCTCAAATCACTCCACCCTCTTGCTTCTGTCAGCACATCTCCCACTGCTTGCTCTAATCTCCTGCCTCCAGAGCTCTTACAGAGGACACTTAAGACTATATCAGGCCCACACATGTAATACAAGACAATCTCCCATTCTCAAGATCCTTGACTTAATCACATCTTCAAAGGCCCTTTTGCTACATAAGGTCACATATTCACAGCTTCCAGGAATTAAGACAATCTTTCGGGGTGCCCATTATTCAGGCTACCACACTCATTCTGTTTTTTTCAAGAACATTTTTAGATAAATTAACTCATGTAATGCTTAAGACATCCTTGAGAGGCAGGTTATGATTTCTATTTTACAAAAGAGGAATTTATACAGGCTGAGGCTGAACTGTCCAATACGGTAGCTACTGTTTTTCACGTGGCTATTGAGCCCTTGAAATGCGTCCAGTTCAAAGTGAAACATGCTAATAGGGTAAAATTCACACTGGATCTTGATGACTTAGTATGAAAAGAAGAATGTAAACTATCTCATGGATAATTTTAAAACATTGATTATGTGTTGAGATGATAATATCTTGGCTCTACTGAGGTAAGTCAAAATATCATTATTTAAATGAATTTTACCTGATTTTTTTTTGAACTTTTAAAACGTGACTACTAGAAAATTTTAAATTGCATATGTGACCAGCCTCCTATTTCTAATGGGCCGCACTGGGATAAGATCACATATTTAGTAAGTGGCCACGCTGTCTTCTAACACCTCTCCCAGTATCCTATGTCCTACATACCAGGAAAGAGTAGAAAAACATAGGTTTTGGAGTCTAAGAGACCTGGATTCAAATTCTGATCCTCTCACAAGGAGTGTTTACTCATGTTGCTGAGCTTCAACTTGAAAATTTGAAAAAGAGGATAATAAGGCCCACATGGTAGGATTGTTGTGAATAGTAAATGGACAACAAGTGTAAAGGATTCAACATAGAAGCTGGAATGCGGTTGGTGACAAATAGTTCCCATTCCTGTCTTGCTTTTCCTTTATTAAGCAGTCTCCATAAGCAAACAGGCAAATAATAATAATCTGAAAGATGAATCGTTACAGGAAATTGTCACACATATAAAACTTTTCTTATCCATATTAAACCAGGAAAATCTGCAATTTTTACAACAGATTTGACTCCAGGCACCTTTGGGATGATAGCTTTATACAATGTCTGGATCTCCATAAGCAGATTAGTTTCCTCCATGGATGCAGAAGTAATAGGGTCTGTAGATACCAATAATTTTAAGTTTTAATTCAAAAAAAGGATATAATAGATTATTGTTAATTATAGTCACCATGCTGTACATTAGATCCCCAGAACTTAATCATCTTATAGCTGGAAACTTGTACCCTTTGACCAACATCTTCCCATTTCTCCCACCCCCTAGCCCCTAGCAACCACCACTCTAGTCTCTATTTCTTTTAATTCAGCTTTTTAAAAATTCCACATATAAATGAGAATTTATAGTATTTGTCTTTCTCTGACATTTCATTTAGCATAATGCCTTCAAGGTCCATCCATGTTTTCACAAAAGGCAGGATTTCCTTCTTTTTTGGCTAATATTCTATTCTATATATATACCACATTTTCTTTATCCATTCATCCACTGATGAACACCTGAGTTGTTTCCATGGCTTGGCTGTTGTGAATAATGTTGCGATGAACACTATCTTTGAGATAGTGATTTCATTTCCTGCCCATGTATACCCAGAAGTGAAATTGCTGAATCATATGGCATCTCTATTTTTAATTTTCTGAGGAACATCCATACTGTTTTCCATAGCGGTTGTACCAATTTACATTCCCACCAATAGTACACAGGGTTCCCTTTTCTCCATAGCCTTGCCAACACTTATTGTCTCTTGTCTTTTTGACAGTAGCCATTCTAACAGGTGTGAGGTGATATCTCCTTGTGGTTTTGATTTTCATTACTCTGATGATTAGTTATATTGAGCATCTTTTAATGTACCTGCTGGCCATTTGTTTGTCTTCTTTGGAAAAATGTCTATTCAAGTCCTTTGCCTGTTTTTTAATCATATCCTTTTTTTCTTTTGTATGAGTTTCTTATGTATTTGGATACTGACCCCTTGTCAGGTAAATGGTTTGCAAATATTTTCTCCCATTCCATAGGTTGCCTTTTTATTTTGCTGATTGTTTCTTTTGCTGTGCACAAGCTTTTTAGTTTGACAGGGTCCCATTTGTTTATTTTTGTTTTTGCTGCTTGTGCTTTAGGTGTCATATCCAAAAAATTGTTGCCAAGACCAGTGTCAAAGAGTTTTTCCTGATATTTTCTTCTAGAAGTTTTACAGTTTCAAGTCTTAGATTTAAGTCCATAATCCATTTTGAGTTAATTTTTGTTGAGTGATGTAAGATAGGGGTCCAATTTCATTCTTCTGCATGTGGTTATCCAGGTTCCCCAGCACAAGTTACTGAAGAGACTATCCTTTCCCCCATTGAGCCTTCTTGGATCCCTTGTCGAATATTATTTGATTGTACCTGCATGGGTTTATTTCTGGGATCTGAATTCTGTTCCATTGGTCTGTGTATCTATTTTTATGCCAGTATCATAAGTTTTTCATTACTATAGTTTTGTAGAAAAGTTTGAAATCTGGAGTTGTGATACCTCCAGCTTTATTCTTCTTTCTCAGGATTGCTTTGGCTACTGGAGGTCTTTTGTAGTTCCATACAAATTTTAGGACTGGTTTTTTTTTTCTTTTTCTGTGAAAAATGACATTGGAATTTGGATAGGGATTGCATTGAATCTATAGGTGGCTTTGGGAAGTATGGGCATTTTAACAGCAGGAATTCTGATCCATGAGCACGGGATATCTTTTCATTTATTTATGTCTTCAATTTCTTTCATGAATGTCTCATAGTTTTCAGTGTACAGATCTTTTACTTCCTTGGTTAAATTTATTCCCACGAATTTTATTATTTTTGATGCTATTGTAAATGGGATTGTTTTATTTCTCTTTCAGATAGTTCGTTGTTAGTATATAGAAATACAACTGATTTTTGTATGCTGATTTTGTATCCTGCAACTTTACTGAATTTGTTTATTAGTTCTAACAGCTTTTTGGTGGATCTTTAGGGTTTTCGGTATATAAGATCATATCATCTACAGAGACAATTTTACTTCTTCCTTTCTGATTTGGATGCCTTTTACTTCTTTTTCTTGACTAATTGCTCTGGCTAGGACTTCTAGTACTATGTTGAATAGGAGTGGTGAGAGTGGGCACTCTTGTCTTGTTCCTAATCTCAGAAGGAAAGTTTTCAAATTTCACCACTGAGTGTGATATTAGCTGTGGTTCGTCATATATGGTCTTTATTATGCTAAGGTACATTCTTTCTATACCCAATTTCTTGAGAGTTTTTATCATAGAAGTATACTGAATTTTGTCAATTTCTTTCCCTACATCTATTCCCTACATAATTGAGATGATCATATGATTTTTAAAATAAATTTATTTTATTTTTGGCTGCATTGGGTCTTCGTTGCTGCATGTGGGCTTTTCTCTAGTTGCGGCAAGCAGGGGCTACTCTTTGTTGCAGTGAATGGGCTTCTCATTGCGGTGGCTTCTCTTGTTGTGGAGCACAGGCTCTAGGTACACGGGCTTCAGTAGTTGTGGTGCACGGGTTCAGTAGTTGTGGCTCACAGGCTTGGTAGATGTGGTGCACGGGCTTAGTTGCTCCGCAGCATGTGGGATCTTCCCGGACCAGGGCTTGAACCCATGTCCCCTGCATCAGCAGGCAAATTCTTAACCACTGCACCTCCAGAGAAGCCCCAATCATATGATTTTTATCTTTTAATTTATGAATGTAGTATACCACATTTATTAATTTGTGGATGTTGAACCATCCTTTTTTTCTTGGTAAGTCTAGGTAAAAGTTTGTCTATTTTGTTTTTTTCAAAACACCAACTCTTAGTTTCATTGATCTTTTATTTGGGCTTAGTTTTTGTTCTTGGTTTTCTAGTTTTTGAGGTATAAAGTTAGGTTGTTTATTTGAGATTTTTTTTTAATTTATTTTATTTTTATTTATTTTTGGCTGTGTTGGGTCATCGCTACTGCGCGCGGGCTTTCTCTAGTTGTGGCGAGCGGGGGCTACTCTTCGTTGCAGTGCACAGGCTTCTCATTGCGGTGGCTTCTCTTGTTGTGGAGCACGGGCTCTAGGTGCGCAGGCTTCAGTAGTTGTGGCTTGCGGGCTCTAGAGAGCAGGCTCAGTAGTTGTGACGCACAGGCTTTGTTGCTCTGAGGCATGTGGGATCTTCCCGGACCAGGGCTCGAACCCGTGTCCCCTGCATTGGCAGGCAGATTCTTAACCACTGCGTCACCAGGGAAGCCCAAGAGATCTTTCTTTTTTTTTAGTGTAGGTAATTATCTTTATAAACTTCCCTCTTGGAACTGCTTTTGATGCAGCCCATAAATTTTTTATGTTGTGTTTTAATTTTTTTTTAAGATGTCATTTGATTTCCCTTTTGGTTTCTTCTTTGACCCGTTGGTTGTTCAGGAGTGTGTTGTTTAATTTCCACACATTTGTAAATTTTCCG
Organism: Balaenoptera borealis; assembly: GCF_965194805.1. Lineage (NCBI taxonomy): Eukaryota > Metazoa > Chordata > Mammalia > Artiodactyla > Balaenopteridae > Balaenoptera > Balaenoptera borealis. Next base: position 110,268,805 of record NC_138864.1, read on the forward strand.
TTTTTCCTCTTGTTGTTGATTTCTAGTTTTAAGCCATTGTGATTGGAAGAGATATGATTTCAGTCGTCTTACATTTGCTAAGGCTTATTTTGTGACTTAATGTATGATCTATCCTGTAGAATGTTTCTTGAGTTCTTGAGAAAAATGTTTATTCTGCTGCTCTTGAATGTAATGTCCTGTATATGATTGTTAGGTCCATTTGGTCTAAGGTATAGTTCCAGTCCAATGGTTCCTTATTGATTTTCTATCTGGATGATCTATCCATTGTTGAAAATGGGGTATTAAAGTCCCCTTCTATTATTGTATTGTTGTCTATTTCTCCCTTCTGATCTGTTAGTATTTGCTTAATATGTTTAGGTGCTGCAGTGTTGGGTTGCTGCAATGTAAAATATATTTACAATTGTTATATCCTCTTGATGAATTGACCCCTTTATCATTATATAATGACCTTCTGTGTCTCTTGTAACCAATTTTGACTTACAGTCTATTTTAAGACCTAGACATTTTGTGTTGCTGGGTTTTTTTGTTTGTTTGTTTGTTTTGCTTGTTTGTTTATTTGAACCTCAGGTCCAGATGGTTATATTGATTATACTCCTTTCTTCATTGCACGCTGTCAACATTGGTTAGATTTGTTTTTCAAATCCTGGAACTCAAAGAAGTGTCTTTCATTACTATATTCTTCTTCTTAGAACCTCCGTTCTGCCTAACTATTCATTGACTATAGGATAATCATATTCACAGAGAGCAAATAACTTTGTATAGAACAAAGGAACTCTTTATTCTCAAATGCTAAGTCGTAGGATAAGGTACTTGAGTGAACTTTGACTCTAAAGGAAAATTTTTTATGTGTGTGTTACAATATGGAAAACTATAATGCAAATTTCTTCTTGTTCTAACAACCATGCTGACATGTTGAATCTTTTGATTCTGCTGGCTCGTGGACTGAAATGAATAATGTAAATCTGATCCTACTCTGTCTCACTTCAATAGCACCCTTAAGTGACTCTAGAAGAGCAGAACTGGGCGATCCAATTCCTTTTTAGTAACAACTATATAACTCCTTCCCATTCCCTGGAACTCATACCAGTATATTATACAAGATGAGCTGGATGCATTCTCTCCTCCCATAGCAAACAGGAATATAAGCATCCTTTTCTTTGGCAATGGCATAACCTTACTCTCTTTAGCAACCATCCTAGAGCAAATAATCCCATTGACTAACCACTATCAAAAATAAAAGCCTAAAATTAATTGTGCCAATTTCAAAATAGTCCCCCTGGTTATAGGTACTCCAGTTTCCAGACTAAACAACTTTGTTATTTAATTTAGTTACCAGGAGATATTTTAGCTATCCAAAGCTATTTCCTGAGAAAATTTTTGGCACTCTTTGCGTATACACCTGATTCCTACCCAGGCTACAAATGGAAAGACCTGCTATCTAGGCAAGAATATAAATCAAGCTTCTTAGTTTAAATAAATCTTAGTTTTCATAATAAAACTTCAGCTTTGCCATCAGCACATCAGACACATACAGCACATGAATCTTCTATCAACAATGTGGACAATCTATGCTTTAGGTCTCAAGTTACCTACCATTCATTGTCTGTTAATTACCCACCTGAGACAACTGATAATTAAAAAGAATTTTCTAAGAAGCATACCTACAGTAGTATTCCTCTAGCCTAAATTCTCCTCTAGCTTAAGTTTTATCCTCATGCCAAGTCAAAAACTAACAAAGAACACTCCTATGATAAGCTTCTTTAAGCTACTTTTGAGAAAAACCTTAACAAATCCATGACTTGACATCCTCCCCTTGGTACTTATCAAGGATATACTGAGAACTTTCTGTATAAAAATGTTGCTACATCTCAAATAAAATTGAAGATATTTAAATTCATCATATCAGTTGAATATCTCCATGGCAGATAAATTCATTTTAGGATTTGATTGTAGGAAAATCCTTTTAAGTTGGTTTATTTAATTTAATAGGTAGTGAAGACTTCCTGTCATTATTTCTTACCTCAGCTTCCAGGGAGCTCAGAACTATGTTTTGGGATCTACTGCAGTAGTTTTGCTTAGCCTAAGTTTTTATGACACAGCTGTAATCCACATATTGCTTGGCTCTTATTCTTTTGCTATTGTTTAGTGGTTTTCTAGTATTTTAGTCTTTATTATAAATCAGTTCAAATCCTTTGGGCAATAGATAAAATCAAAGTAATATGTAGATAAACTGTATAATTTTTATATCACCACTCTAGGAATTTGATAGAGTATAGTTAGAGGTAGAGAGAGAATGAACTGCCATAGAAAAAGAGAAGGCATAGATAGAGAGAAACAGAATAAAGGTAATTTTCTGCCCAAGAGGAAGAGCAGGACGAAATAATCTGATCTACAGACCACACTTATTTTCTGAAATGGAGTAGAATTTGCACCTACTCTGGACACTGAGCAGATCTCCTATTGCTGCTTTGGGCAAACGGTTAGTGACCTTTCAACAGAAAGAGAAAGATACCAGCTTGGTGACTGATTTTAGTTTAAGAATAACCTAAAAAAATTAAGGCTATCTCTAGACATGATTTTTTATAATGGTCTATGTTTGTAGATTCCTTGCTTGTTCAGGGGGATTTTTTCTTTTCTCTTTCCTCATTTCGCTCCGTGCACTATTCTTAGACTTGTCATGTCTAAATACTCTTGAGACCACAGGCACAAATGTGTTCAGCAGAGACCCTGTCATCAGCCCATCAGTTCCCTGCCCTGTCTTCTGTGCCAACCCCCCTACTCTCAGCCTTGTAATTCCCAGTTCAGAATGAATTGGCTGGATGGTAAGTGTCTCTGGCGTCCCTTCCACCACTTCAGCTGTGGGATTGGGCTGTTGCCAGTCCACAAACGGATATCAGGCTCAGCTGTTTCAGCCGAAGAGGTTGATCCTTTTTAAATAAAATCTGTTGGGGTGAATAACATGACTCTCAGGTGCTCTGACAGGGAAGGGTCATACTAGCAAAGAAATATCAGGCTACAGTCAGAGAGGAATTTGTATGGTAGCTGTAGACCTCACCAGTTACAGAAAGGGATCTGAGACAAGTTTTGGAAAAAGGATTGCAATAAGATTAACCCTTTTTTTTTTTTTTTTTTTTGCTAATGAGCCAACTGATTTTGTAGTATAATTGTAGTCATAATATTGTAGAACTGAAAAGATACCCACATTAATCAATTTCAGGTTGTATTAAGCGACAGTCTGTGAACAGCCTTTAAATCCAATGCAGAATTGTGTGGATGCGTACAAACGTTCGTTTTCCTGCAAAAAGGAGTCATATTTTCATCAAATTTCCAAAGAGGTCAACAGTCAAAAAGAGGTTCAGAACCTCTCGCTGATCTAATCCAATGCCTTAATTTCATAGAATCCATCCAATCATAACTCCTCAAGTTGCTGTGCTAAAGCAGAGCTGCCAGGTGAGGGATTAGGAGAAATCAATCACAGGAAAGGAACTTCTCTAACAAGGCTTTTGATAGTCCTATAGCTTGCAAGGCTAAAAACACCATAAAAGGACTTTAAAAGAAAGGGGGGGGGGCTGCACCATCTAGAACAGCAAATACATGGTTTTTCTGATCAGAATATTTCAGGCATGATATTTTCCATGATCATTTTATGTGTTTAGGGGTGTAATTTCTCCAGAGGTTCTGCATCACTTACAGTAGCAGAATCTGAACATAGGAGATGCTGATATCAGTCGGCAACACATGTCTGGACTCTTATGAATCTTCCTCTCAGCAAGAACACGGGGATGACTCAACACCCTGGTCAATCAGTTCCTTGATTCACACAATGCCAATAAAAATCACCTCCACTTTTTCTCAGCCATCTGCTTCCAAGGTCACATCCCTAGATCTTGTCATCACCTAGCATGTCTCTGTTTCTGAAAGCTTTCGTTTTATTTTATTTTAATTTTTAAGAGTTTTTATATAATTTTTGAAGGGTACTCTCCATTTACAGTTGTCAAAGTTATTACAAAATATTGCCTATATTCCCCACGTAGTACAGTACATCCTTGAGTCTATCTTACACCCAATAGTTTGTACCTTCTACTCCCCAACCCCTGTATTGCCCCTCCTCCCCCCTCCCTACTGGTAACCACTAGTTTAATTCTCTATATCTGTGAGTCTGCTTCTTTTTTGTTAGATTCACTAGTTTGTTGTATTTTTTAGATTGCACATATAAATGATATGATACAGTATTTGTCTGAAAGCTTTCATTTTAAAGTTCTCCTCCTGGCAACTATTTTATTCACCCATTATTCCCCCTTTATCTGTTAGTTTACACTTTGACCACTCTACTTCCCTGACCCTTCTATTTTCCCTCACACCCAGCACCTTTGTTCCCCTGCCTCCATTGCTTTATCTTTCCTCAACTCTCTTGTCTCTTCGTTTTCCAGTTCAACCACCTGGCCAGACAGCACTCCTTGACTGATCCAACTGTCTACCTTCTCTGTTTCTGTATTAGTCTGAGTCCTCCAGAGAATATAGGTCTGTATTCTATGTTCTATATTCTCCCTATATAGAATTATATATATATATATATATATATATAATTCTCTCTATAATATATTTTCTACTCTATGTATAAAGAATTATATACAATTATATAGAGAGAGCATTTATATTATATAGAATTATGTATCTCATATTATATGTATATATAGAGAGAGAGACAGACAGACAGAGAGACAGAGACAGAGAGAGATAGAGAGAGATTGAGATTTACTTAAGGGATTGGCCTCTTGCAATTATGGAGACTGAGAAGTCCAAGATCTATAGTCCCAAGCCAGAGATCGGGAGAGCCAATGGTGCAAGTTCCAGTCTGAGTCCAAGTTTAAAGGCAGGAGAAGACTGATATCCCAGCTTGAAGATAGTCAAGCAGAGAGAGAATTCTTTCTTACTAAGACTTTTATTCTATTCAGGCCTTCAATGAATTGGATGAGGCCCACCCATATAATTTTATTTTTTAAAGTGTTTCGACAGTTTCATTGAGTTATAATTGATATACAAGAAGCTACACATATTTAAAGTGGACAGTTTGAAGAGTTTTACATATGTGTATACCCATGAAACTGTCACCACAATCAAGATCATAAACAAATCCATCACCCACTAAGGGTTTCCTTGTATTCCTTTGTAATCCCTCCCTCCAGCTCCTCCTTCCACTCCCTGTCAATTGCCAGGCAACTACTGATCTGCCTTCTGTCTCTATAGATTCATTTGGATTTTGTAGAATTTTGAAGAAATAAAACCATATGGCATATACCCTTTTTTCTTGGCTTTTTTTCAATCATCATAATAATTTTGAGATCCATCTCTGTTATTGCATGTATCAATAGTGAATTCCTTTTTGTTGCTGAGTAGTATTCCATTGTATAGGCATAGTACAATTTGTTCAATCACTCACCTGTTGAACATTTGGATTTCCCGTTTGGGGTTATTACAGATAATTCTGCTATATACATTTGTGTACAAGTCTTTGTATAGACATATGTTTTCATTTTTCTTCAGTAAGTACCTAGAAGTCAATGTCTGGGTCATATGGTAGGTGTATGCTTTATTTTTAAGAAACTGCCAAACTATTTTCTAGAGTGGTTGTACCATTTTGCATTCCCACCAGCAGTGTATGTGGTGTGTGTAGTACCACTTACTCCACATCCTCGCCTACACTTGGTCTGATCAGTCTTTAATTTTAGCTATTCTACGGGGGTATGCAGTGGCATCTCGTTGTAGTTTTAATTTGTATTTTTCTAATGACTAATGATGTTAAGCACTTTTTCATGTGATTATTTGTCACCTATATATCTTCTTTGGTGAAGTGACTTCTCAAAAATTTGAGAAGTGACTTCTCAAAAATTGGCCCATTTTTAATATAACTGCTTCTTTTCTTATTATTGAGTTTTGATAATTCTTTATGTATTCCGGAACTAAATTCTTTACCAGATATGTGATTTTAAAATATTTTCTTCCTGTCTGAGGCTTGTCTTTTCATTCTCTTAATGAAGTTCTTAATTTTGATGAGGTTCTCTCTTTCAAAGTTCTTTAATTTTGATGAAATTTGATGAAATTCAATGTAACCATTTTTTCCTTTTATATTTTTATATTTTTGGTGTCATATCTAAGAAATCTTTGTCTAAATTTACAGATATTTTCTTGTGGAAGTTCTACAGTGTTTAGTTTTATAGCTATATCTAAAATCTATTCTGAGTTTTTTTTTTAATTTGGCATAAGGTATGGATCTAACTTTGTTTCTGCATATAGTTGTCCAATTGTTACAGAATCATTTGTTGGAAAGACTATCTTAACTCCATTGAATTGCTTTTGTGCCTTTGCTGAAGATCAGTTGGCCACATATGTGTGCATCTATTTCTGGATTCTCTAATTTGTTCCATTGATCTATTGCTCTATCTTTATGCAAATACCTGTCTTTTTTTTTTATCTATTATTTATTTTTGGCTGCATTGGGTCTTTGTTGCTGCGCTTGGCTTTCTCTAGTTGCATCAAGCGGGGGCTACTCCTCGTTGTGCAGCTTGGGCTCTAGGTGCATGAGCTTCAGTACTTGTGGCTCGTGGGCTCTAGAGTGCAGGCTCAGCAATTGTGGTGCACGGGCTTAGTTGCTCCGCGGCATGTGGTATCTTCCCAGACCAGGGCTCACACCCGTGTCCCCTGCATTGGCAGGCGGATTCTTAACCACTGCACCACCAGGGAAGCCCCTCACTGTCTTAATTGCTGTATTTCATAATAAGTCTTGAAATCAGGTAGCGTTAGTCCAAAATTGAACACATTCTCTCTTTTAACCTAGTCTTATTCTTTTATTCTTTATCTCAATGAACGGTGGTGCCATTCATTCGTGCCAGAAACCAGAGCATCCTCTTGGGCGTCTCCTTCCTCCACTCCTGCATTTCATCAATTACCAGTACTTCTTTCCACTCTTACTGTGGCTAGTCTCAGCCACTCTCATCTTTTCATTAAATATTCAATCTCAATCTCTCTCTGTGTGTGGCTCTCTCTCTCTCTAAGCTTTAAAGTTCATGAGGACAGAAATCTTGTCTGTCTTGTCACCATTGTATCCTAAGCCCCCTGCATGGGACTCAATACAAGTAAATCGAATGAACAAATTGATTAGTTAACTTATCATCTGGAATTTTGCAACACAACAAACCAGTCTTTTAATGGGTTTCCTCTAGTCTTGGTCCAGCCAATCCATTCTCCACAGTGTAGCTGGAGTAATTCTTATAAGCAAATGTGATAAAGTGCATTTCCTTGTAAACCTCTTCAATGGCCCCTCCTTCCCCTCGAGATAATTTCCAAGTTCCTTAAATTGATTCACCTCCCTCTTTGACCTGGCCATACTTAGTTCTCTTGCCCCAGCTCTCCTTATGCCCACCCCTAACATTATGTTGCATGCTCTCTCTCAGCTTTTGATCTTAGTGCATGCTGTTTGCCCACTTGGACCAATGTTTTACCTTCCCTCTTTCCTCTTCCCTTCTATCAGGCTAATTCCTAGCCATCCTTCATACTTAAGCTGTGATGTTGTCCATGAATCCAGCACACCTGGGATCAATTTTTTCCTATTTGCTCCCAGAGCACCACGTATTTCCACTTATCACAACATGTTATAGTTATCCATATACATAGGAGGCTCTGTGGGAGCAGGAGATATGACTATTTGTTGATCATGTATCTCCAGCATCTAGTATAGTACCTGGCACAAGGTGGGTGCTTAATAAATATTTGTTGAATAAATGTTGCATACCCTGACCTACATGATTTAAACTATGAGTGTGGTGTTGTAAACAAGATTTACATAGTTTCAAATGCATTGTTCTCTACTAACAGATTTAACACTCTTTTGAACAGTTCCACTTAACACCTTTAAGCAAGGTTTCAACTTGATATATACGGAAGACTTTCAAAGAAATCAAAGTCTAAACCAGTGCTTCTCAAACTTTAGTGTGCAGAGAATCACTTGGAGAACTTGTTAGGAATTCCAGATTCCTGAATCCTATTCCAACAGTTTCTGGTTCAATATATCTTGGAGTGGAACAAGGAATCTGTAATTTTAATAAGCATTGTATTAATCAAGGTAGCCTATCTGCCATAACAAATCACCTCCAAACCTCAGATGGTTAACACAATAACAGGTCCATTTCTTGCTCATATCCCAATCCAAATGGATCAGTAGCTTTCCATTGCAGAGTTTCAGGAATCCAGACTTCTTACACTTCGTGGTTCTGTCATCTTCTAGGGATGTGGAATCCTCTGTGGAAAACCTTGTCTCCAGCCAAGAAGTGAAGGAAGATTCAGAATGTGGTTTATACAGTACATGAGAGTTTTGAGAGTTTTTACAGGCTATCATAGCAGTGACCATCGTAAGTCCAGGGCTGAATTCAGTCAACAGGTCACCCTAACTGTAAATTGGGAATGGGAATGTGGTCTCATAGTATATTTAGGTAGAATAGAAAAGGCATGGGTATTAGTGAGCACTGGCATTCCATCTCTGGTGCCCTTTGCTTCAAATGCACTCATCTCTGGGCAATAGTTGGCAAAAACTTAGGTATGTGGCAAAACTCAGTTCATTTCTTATGAATTCTAAACATGATCATTCATAGCATAGTTTGTTTTCCCAAGAGTTGATTTTTTAATATCTTTGTGATTTCTCTTAAATCTTATTTTAAAGTCATATAATATGTCAGAGGGATCATGTCCATGGCTTTTCTGCCTTAGGGTGAAAAGTTATTTTTATAGCTTCTATCAACTACTGGCTATTTATTAAAGAATCGTTTCAATGACTCCCCTTTCTCACAGCTTCTGTTGAAGCAGTTCCTTATAAGTTTCAGGTCTCTTCATCGATTATTTCCATGGAGCAGGAAAAGGAGGAGAGTATGACCAGGTAAGGCATTTCAGCCCTCCAGGAAAAAACTCTTAGTAATCAATTCTATTTCTAGATCTCTCTTCACTTGCGTGCCATTACACTTGGCATTTTATTTTTCTTTTATGTAAGAGCTCACTCCAGGTTACAACCATTTGATCAATATTTTATTTTGCACATAAATGATTTTCCTTAGTAACTTCTTAGCAACTTACAACTTTCAGAAACTGCCTTCTTAAGTAAACTGCTTTCTGAGGAAGATTACATAAGATAGTAGTTTGTAAAGATTGTATGTCGTAAAAGTCCTAATAAAAATTATTGTGCGCAAATATTTTTGTCTTCAGGATTTACATGTGGAATAGCATGTTAACACCAAAAAGGTAAACTGCTAAAAGGAGATTTTAAGTTTTTTTCATGACTCAAGGACTCCCCAAATTATTTGCATGATTTGGTGAGGGGCAGGGTAGGAAAGAAAATATTACTCCTTTGTAAGTAATACAGTGTGGAGTAAATATTACTCCACAGCTCTAAACATGTGGAGTCCATCTTCACCTTCATATTCTTCCTTATAGAAAGAGAGCTATAGATTAAGTCTAGGAGGTAATTATTCTAAGATGCCGAGGAGTCATTGAGGGGAAGAGAGGGGAGAAAATTGGAAAGCCTCTGGATGAGTTTCTCATCAACTCGTTATGCTGTCACAGGTTCTCAAATTCCCTTTTTCTTTTCTTTTTTTTAAATTGAAGTATAGTTGATTTACAATGTTTCAGGTGTACAGCAAAGTGATTCAGTTATATATATATATATATATATATATATATATATATATATATATATATATATTCTTTTTCAGATTCTTTTCCCTTATAGGTTATTACAAGGTATTGAGTATAGGTCCCTGTGCTATACAGTAGGTCCTTGTTGGTTACCTATTTTATATATAGTAGTATGTATCCCAAATTCCCAATTTATCCCTCCCTCCTTCAAATTCCCCTTTTTCTAATCTTGAGTAACTTGGACTCCATCACCCCCGCCCCCCAACTCCCTGCCTCAGTTTTCCCACCTTATAAGCCAGAAGGTCCTGCACTAATTTACAAACTTGAGAATCATAGGTCAGAGGAATTGTACCAAATTTGAAAATCACTTTGAATTCCGTTTTTAAAAATAATGAAATGAAAGATTGACGAAAATATTGTTGGCAAAATGGGTTTCTGTCTCCATTTATTAAAAGAATCATTCTCCCTCTCAGACCTTTCTCAAATGGCCAGGGAGAAGGGTGGAGAAGAGGCTCAGCCTCCTTCCAAACAAGCAAATGTTAGTCTTCTAATGCAATCTAAAGTTCAGAGGATAAGCAGGTGGAACACATCTGGGACACAATGGCAAAGGCTCTGTACACATTTCCAGGAATGAAATTCCCTTAAGCCCTGGAGAGGGCAAAGAGCCTGGTGAACTGTGGCCTTTCTCTCTCACTGCTGGACTTACTCTCTCATTATTGTTCTAAACACTGCAGATGAAAGTTTTAATAATGTTTCAGGTTAATATTTCCCAGGCTCTACTCTTTGGGCCTGGGTGCCAGAGGGCTTAGTGTTCTGATCCTAGCTGTGTGGAGTGGCTTCTGGAGAGAACTAAGTTAGGATGGTGGAAGTAACCCTGACCTAGGAAGTCCTACCCCCTTGTCCACCACTGAGATCCTGAGGGTTGGAGCTTACCTTCCTTCTGCTTCTGTTTTCTCACTGAAAACCTTGGATTGTACTATCTGCACTATGGTTGTGCAAAAGGATGGCAAGGGGAGAACAGATTATTGAGTATCTTACAGGAAGAATTTCCCTATGGCTTATATGCCCGGCCATTTATATCACTATGCTTAGATTATTTTTATATCAATAAAGAAGATTAGAATTACTTTTATACGAAATATAGAAAGGGGCTAATACTAATGCAGTATCTCATATTAACTTTAGGGCTTATTTAACTGTTGGTAATAAAAGTTCATTAGAATTAGCACAATTATAGCCTCTCTTAAAATCTGTTCAATTAGATTTTTTTAAAATACACTTTTAGACAGTTTGTGGGGGGAGCCGAAAACAATACAAATTTATTGTAATTCAGTTCTGGAGGTCAGAAGTCCAAAATGGGGCTGGGCTAAAAAATCAAGTGTCAGCAAGGCTGCAATTTTTTCTGGAGGCTCTAGGGGAGAATCTATTTCCTGGTCTATTCTAGCTTCTAAAGGCTGCTGTATTTCTCTGCTCACGACCCCTTGCTCCATCTTCAAAGTCAGCAAGGATGGGTCAAGTCTTTCTGACAATGCCATTTCTCTTGTTCTTTTAACTCCCTTTTCCATTTTTAAAGGCCCTTGTCATTATATTGAGCCCACCCAGGAATCTATTTATCTTTTTTTTTTTTGCATTAAAAAAATTTTAAATATGGTAAAATATATACAACATAAAACTATAACATCTTAACTATTTTTAAGTGTCTAGTTCAGTAGTGTTAAGTATATTCACATTGTTGTGCCTTTTCTTGTGTTAAAAAGGAAATTCAATTACCCCAAAACACAACTTGGATATACAGAAGACACTTCTAATAATTCTTGGCTTAAAAAGGAAATCAATGCCAAAATTACAAATTATTGAGAAATGAATGGCCACAACAGCCCTACATATTAAAATCTGTGGGGTGTGGCCAAAGAAAATTTATAGCTTTAAGTATATGTATTAGAAAATAAAAAAGATTAAAAATAAATGAACTAGTCATTCATCACTAGAACATTTGAAAAAAACACAAAAGTAAAGGGGAAGTATTATAAAAATGAAAGCAGAAATTGATGAAACAGAATATAAATAGAGTAGACTTTATCAATAGAAAAAATGAATTATTTTTTTAAAAAGTAAAATAAACAATTTTTTGGCAATTCTCATAAAGACAAATTGAGGAAAAATAAAAATAATAAACCTTAGAAAAAAGAAAGCAAATAAACTAAAGGTCCAGCATTTTTTTTTTTTTTTTTTTTTACTTTTGGGTTTATTTATTTATTTATTTTTATGGCTGTGTTGGGTCTTCGTTTCTGTGTGAGGGCTTTCTCTAGTTGCGGCAAGCGGGGGCCACCCTTCATCGCAGTGCGCGGGCCTCTCATTATCGTGGCCTCTCTTGTTGCGGAGCACAGGCTCCAGACGCGCAGGCTCAGTAATTGTGGCTCACGGGCCCAGTTGCTCCGCGGCATATGGGATCCTCCCAGACCAGGGCCCGAACCCGCATCCCCCGCACCGGCAGGCAGACTCCCAACCACTGCGCCACCAGGGAAGCCCCAGCACTTTTTAAAAATTATAAGATATTATGTAAATTTTATGCCATTATGTTTGAAAATATAGATGAAATGGATGTTTTCCCAGAAAAAAAAATAAATTTATATATTAACTTAAGGAGAAATAAAAGATAGAAAACTGAACAATTCAGTAACTATAAAAGTAAGTGAATAGGTAATCAAAGATCTGTCCTTTAAAAGGCTCAGTCCCAGACAATTTATAGACAAGTTCTACCAAACTTTTGAAGAACAGATAATTCTTATTTTAAAATTTATTTTATTGAAGTATAGTTGATTTACAATATTGCATTAATTTCTGCTGTACAGTAAAGTGATTCAATTATATATACATTCTTTTTCATATTCTTTTTCATTATGGTTTATCACAGGATATTGAATATAGTTCCCTTTGTTATACGGTAAAGCCTAGTTGTTTATCCATTCTGAATAATGGATCTGCTAATCCCAAACTCCCAATCAATCCTTCCCCCACCTCCATCCCCCTTGGCAACCACAAGTCTGTTCTATATGTCTGTGAGTCTGTTTCTGTTTCATAGATAAGTTCATTTGTGTCATATTTTAGATTCCACATATAAGTGATATCATATGGTATTTGTCTTTCTCTTTCTGACTTACTTCATTTAGTATGATAATCTCTTGCTCCATCCATGTTGCTGCAAATGCCATTATTTCATTCTTTTTTATGGCTGAGTAGTATTCCATTGTATATATGTACCATATCTTCTTTATCCATTCATCTGTTGATGGACATTTAGGTTGTTTCCATGTCCTGGCTATTGTGAGCAGTGCTGCTGTGGACATAGGGTTGCATGTATCTTTTTGAATTACAGTTTTGTCCAGATATATGCCCAGGAGTGGGATTGCTGGATCATATGGCAACTCTATTTTTAGTGTTTTGAGGAAACTCCATACTATTTTCCATGGTGACTGCACCAATTTACATTCCCACCAACAATGTAGGAGGGGTCCCTTTTCTCCACATCCTCTCCAGCATTTGTTATTTGTAGATTTTTAAATGACGGCCATTCTTGATCAGTGTGGGGTGGTACCTCATTGTAGTTTTGATTTGCATTTCTCCAAGAGTTAGTGATGTTGAGCATCTTTTCATATGCCTGCTGGCCATAAAGAAACATATAAGTTTTATATAAATTAATCCAGGAATCCAGGACTAGAAAAAGATGGAAAGCATAGAACCAAAAAAGAAAAAAATCATATGGCTATAAATATAAGTAAATATCCTAAATAATGTATATACATTTAACCTTCACCATAGCCAACTATCACTTAATCCCATGAATATAAGGAAATTGTGATGTTGGAAAATCTTTTCATATAATTTCCAAATTAACAAATGGGGAAATTAACATTGATACATGCTTTAAAAATCTGCTCAAATTCAGTTCCTATTTCTCATTAACATTAAAAACTTCATACTAAAATAGGAAAGGAAGAAAACACCCTTAACTTGGTAAATGATATCTGCCATAAATTCAGAGCAAGCAATGGAACTTTGGGGGGGTTATTCCCACTGAATTCAGGATGAGGGAAAGGTGTCTACATTCACTCAGAATTCAACATTGTACTGGAACTTTGAGCTAGAAGACAAAGAAATAAGTCACAAATACTGAGGGAAAGTAAGAAAACTGTCCTTATTTGTACCTTTATAAGTTACTGTTTAACTAGAAATTTCAAGATAATTAATTAAAACTATTAGTGTTGATAAGAAAGTTCAGAAATTTGACCAGATTTGAAATCAGCATATATAAAAATCATTTCCTATTTGCTCTTAAAATTCAGTAATAATGTGTAATAGAAATTTTAAAATTCCTCTCATAATAGCAATGAAAATTATAAAGTACTTAGAAGGCAATCTAATAAGAAATGTGCACTATCTATAATGAAATAATAAAATAAGTTGAGAGACATGGTATGTTTCTAAATGGGGAGATTTAATATTATAAAGACACCTATTATCCGTCTATAAACTAAATACCATTCTACCTCAGATCAGCAAAATACACAATGAGACAGAGCAGTGAGCATGAATGGCCCATAGCTCCCTGCAATCATGTGAAGGAATCTTACAAGCATTATGTTGAGTCAAAAAAGCTAGACACACAAGAATGTATGTTAGATAATTCCATATATATAAAGTAGAAAAACAGACAAAATGAATCTATGCTCTTCAAAGTGAAACCTTAAAGTGAGGATAGTGATTGGAGCAGGTGCTTGAACTGGGCGCTGAGTCACAGGTTTGCATTCAGTTTTCAAAAATTCACTGAATGGTACACTTCCGTGTAGTTTTCCATATGAATACTATACTAAATTTAGAAATTTTAAAATGAGGTAGCATTATTGGCCCATTAAGTTAGTAAAATTTAAAAGATTGATAATCTCCAACATTGGTAAGGGTGAGGATAATCAGTGTTTCCATACGATGAGGCTGAGAGAAAAATTTGGAAACAAAATTTGGAGGTAGCTTTCAAAAAGTTTAATTCTCATTTTCTTTGATCCAGAAATTCCAACTCTAGGTGAAACCCAACCTATAGAAATAGTTACACATGTGCCTTACATTTGGGGGCCGTTTTATGCAGTAAAATCACCAACACAAAGTACAAGAATGAGAAAAACATGGCGCTAGATAGACGGTGAAAAGGATACTTGTTTACAGTTTGAGAACTGAAGACAGAGGGTAGCCTTGTTAGACGTCAGCCGGAAAGTGTGCATTGGGTGACTCAAATCATCCTCTGCTCTGCATATTCATGAATGACTATGGAAGAGCCTTGAGTTTTGATTTGGGGGGATCAACAATACGTACACATACTTCAAAAAATGTCAAACAGTGCCAGAGGCATTTATGACAAAATATACCACTCTCTTAGCCCATCCCAATCCATCTCCTTTCCACACCATCCCATGGCCACCTGGTTCCCTTCCACAAAGGCAACCGATGTCACCTGTGTCTTGCATCTCCTTCTAGAAGTATTCTCTACATATACAATCACAAACACACTTTTACATAAAGTTTTCATAGTACTCTGAATCTTGCTTTTTTCACTTAACAATACATCTTGGAAATGTTTTCAGTATCAGTACATATAGCGCTGCTTTTGTCTTTCTGATGGTTGAATAGTATTTCATTGTTTGGAATACTATTGATTTAACTCTGTTGTCCTTTAGGGTGTCATCAACCATTTGCTGTTTCAAACAACATTATCAAAAATATACTTGAATATGTGCAAATAAATAGTATAAGTTATTTTAAGCGCAATTTCTGGGTCATAAGGTATGTGCATTTTAAGTTATTAGAAACCTTTTCTTCCCAACACAGTTACATGTAAAATCTGTTTTCAGTATAATGAGTATATAAATATTTTTCACTGCTGAGCCAATGGATGTGCCAAAATTACATTTATTTTCTTGTGCAAGTTTTTATTTTACCTGGAGTTAAAAATATACTCATTTTTCATTTGCTTAATATTCTTTGAAGGTAGAGTTAAGCTTTCCTGTACAAAATCACAGAGAAATGGAAAATGTCACTGCAAAAAATTTTCTTCATGGTCAAACTTGTCAGGAAATTGATCCATTCCAATTTTTATTTCCTGGAAATATTCCTCTTGGTACCAGTTGGGACCCTCTCTGGTTTAATTTCTCCGGAAAATAAATCTCTTATCTCCTGCAGGAGTGGGTGAGAGTAACTATCCTGGATTTGAAGTAGAGGTGAGGACACACGTGTTGCTAAACAGCCTTCTCCACAATCTTCTTTTGTTTATCCCTTTGCCTCACCCCTGCTTCCAAAGAATCTGGTCCTCCCAATTCTTGAGTTTCCTAAGCTTTGCCAAATCATTTCTCATTCCTCATCCAATTTTCCATCTTCCTAGGGTGTGACATGGGGTTATACATGGCAAGAGGGAGTTTATGCTTCTGTTCACTGCTCTCATTCTTGTTTTGGGGGTGATTTTGAAGAGGAGAAAAGAGGTATATTATTCAAGGTCCAGAGAGGAAACACATGGCATACTAAGCTGTATAATTTGGGGAATGTTCAATATATGGACTGTTTACAAAGGTATGAACTAGATGTGGGAACCAAGGGGGA
This sequence comes from Balaenoptera borealis, assembly GCF_965194805.1. NCBI lineage: Eukaryota > Metazoa > Chordata > Mammalia > Artiodactyla > Balaenopteridae > Balaenoptera > Balaenoptera borealis. Next base: position 110,285,125 of record NC_138864.1, read on the forward strand.
TACAAGAGTGCCAGAGGCTATAGCAAAGCTGTTACCACCCTGGCTCCCAGCCTGAGAGGAAAATAGGGAGAGGTTGCCGGGATGCAGAAGAGAGAGTTAAACATGCTAGCAAAGACAAGTTCATGTGCCCGATGCACAGTGAGGTCAAACAAACCTAAATGTTGGAGTTTGGAGCAGAGAAAGGTTTATTACGGGGCCAAGCAAGGAGACGGGGTGTTTGTACCCTCACTAACCCCAAACTCCCTGAAGGGTTTCAGCAAAGCATCTTTAAAGGTCAGGTGAGGGAAGTGGGTCGCAGGGTATGTGACCAGTTCCTGCACAATTCTCTGATTGGTTGATGGTGAGGTAACAGGGTGATTTCACAGGGGTTAACATTATCAATCCTTAGGCTCCAGGAGGTCTGGGGGCTATGTGCTCATGGTCATCAAGTAGTTAATATCTTCCATTTGGTGGGGGGTTTTCACATTTGTAAAACAACTCAGGAAATGTGCATTAGTTACTGTTATCTAGGTACTTCAGAGAGGAGCTAAACCAGAGGATATAGGGGAAGGGCCTGCCCCCAGAAGACCCCATAGGATCCTGCTCAATTACAAAGGAAGCCATCTTGAAAGAGTAGCAGTGACCTTTGGTTGAGGTGACCCCGTAAGGAGGCAACCAAAGGACCTCATCATCTTTCCTCCCTCTCATCTCCTGGGGGTGGAGGAAGGGTTCCGCCACGGGTGGAACTCAACCGGGAGCTGTAGGTCCAGGGAACCCACTGATGGCTCCCTAGAGACCTATCAATCCCCTTGAGGCAGAAAGCAGGGTAGAAAGAGGAGAGGGGCTGGAGGGGCAAACAGAAGCTATCTGGCACAGGGGTAGGAATGTCTTCTGCAACTATTTTAAAACTGCAAGTTTGATCTCTTGGCTTTAAATGTTATCTTGTTTTTTGACACCTAAATTGATGTTATTAGGCCTAAATTTATATCTCAAGCCAGATTTCTTTAAAATCTAGCTCCAGCTGCCTACTTAGCGGCTTCACTTGTATGTCTAACTGACATCTCAAGCATAACATGTTAGAAACAGAATTTCTGATTTTTACCCCCAAACTTTGCCTCTCCTGCCTTTCCAGAATTAGCACTGTCAGTCCCCTAGTTGTTCAAGTCAAAAAGCTGAGCCACCATTGACTTTTCTCTTTCCTTACAATACTGTTTGATTCAAAATATCTTGAATCACGCTGCTTCTCTCAGTATCTGCTGCCATCCCCCTAACCCGGGTCCCCACCATCTACTGCCCAGTTACTAATTTAAAATAGCTTCTAATTGGTTTCTCTGTTTTAACTCTTTTTCTCCTATGATTTATTATTCACACAGCAGCCAGAATAATCTTAACTAAAAGCATAAGCTAGATAACATTCCCATGTTGAAAATACTTTCCAATAATTCAAGAGTAAATTCTTGGATGAAATTCTTGATTTCAAGAATAAAATTCTAACTGCTCATCATGTTTTACAGCCTTCAGTCTGCCTCTTCAACTTATATGAATTCAAATGCAGACTTACATTTCATGCTATTTTTTAATCGACCCCTGAGAACCGCCCTCAAACAGTGACTGTGGGAGTTGGTACATAAATACTGGAGAAGAGCAGAATATCCACTCCAAAATATGACTGTGTGAGCTCAGGACAGGTCACTGCAAAATATGCTGCTTTGATATATTGATTATTTTGAGCTGTAGGTACTTGAAAAACAGCAAATGCAGGGAGAAGTTTCTCTGAACTGCCCTTCTCTGCCTAAAAACAGATCCTCCAAAAGGAACTCAATTGTCATAAATCCCTAGGATTTTCATCAACCAGGGAAGATTGACTAATCACAGGAGAGGAAACTAGAAGTCAACACCACACCCAGACACATTTTGTCACAAACTATCACACCACATAGCCTTCTAAGGACCCATTCATCTCTCCTAAAAATCATTTACCCTCCCCTTGCCCTATTTTTTTGGGTTTTTTTTTTTGGCTGTGCCAGCATGTGGGATCTTAGCTCCCCAGCCAGGGATCAAACCTTCATCCCCTGCATTGGAAACACAGAATCTGAACCACTGGACCACCAGGGAAGTCCCCCTTTGCCTGTTAAGATAGTATTTTATTTTATTATTTTATTTTATTTATTTTATTTTTTGGCTGCGATGGGTCCTCACTGCTGTGCGTGGGCTTTCTCTAGTTGCAGCAAGCGGGGGCCACTCTTCACTGCGGTGCATGGGCTTCTCATTGCAGTGGCCTCTCTTGTTGCGGAGCACGGGCTCCAGGCATGCAGGCTTCAGTAGTTGTGGTTTGCGGGCTCTAGAGCGCAGGCTCAGCAGTTGTGGCACGCACGGGCTTAGTTGCTCCACGGCATGTGGGATCCTCCTGGACCAGGGCTCGAACCCATGTCTCCTGCATTGGCAGGCGGATTCTTAATCACTGCGCCACCAGGGAAGCCCCTAAGATGGTATTTAAGTTCTAAGCCACCTCAGAGTTAATCATTTTCCCCCGGGTGTCTCTCATGTATGTAGGACGTTAACTTGTTCATTAAACAAGTTAATGAACTTGTTTGTTTTTCTCTTGTTCATCTGTCTTTTATTACAGAGGTCTCAGCTAAGAACTCAGAATGGTAGAGGGAAAAATATTTTTTCTCCCCTACAATACCCCAGGTCCTTCAGCCCTGGGCTTGGATGATTCAGATGTGTGCTCTATACTATTTACCAGAGCTTCTTACAGGAGTACACTTCAGTCACCCAAGTGGAAGTTAGCTTGATAATGCGTCCTTTATGGGCTGCCGTCCCGTCCCTGTCTCACCTCCCCACTCCCTTAGGGAGTTTCCTGCTTCTCCAGAATAAACTAACTGCACTTGAATAGTTGTCTAAGGGACTGCTTCTGACAAAATTCAAAATTAAGGAAGTACTAAGGACAAATACCGAACTGAGGTTGTATTATATCTCATTCTCCTGCCCACCTGCCCTCCCAACCCTCCTCCCATAATATTGATACTTTGGTATGATTCCTAAGATTGAAAATAAAATAGGTCTAGCCATCAAGTCTAGACATTGGAGTGGTGGGGGTGGTGTAGGCAGACTGCTGGGCTCTCTAGAACATTTCTGTTTCTAGAAATATATATATATTTCTGTATATATTCATATATATTTCTGTATATATATATTTCTGTATATATTTATTTCTGTGTGTGTATATATATATATATATATATATATATATATATATATATATATATTTATCTCAACCTGGTTACAGATATGCAAGTCAGAGTAGGACATCTGCGTTCCATACACAGTTGGATGGCCAAATTCTGAAAGCTACAGCTCTGACTCTTATTTCAGCCCACCTGATTTCTGTGTTCAGTGGACATTTGAACTAACTGGCCTTTATTCCTGGGCTGGATGCATCCAGTTGTCCTCCAATTTTGCAGTTAAATTGATTAACCATTCTTTCATTGGTCTTTAAATTTTCAGTTCTAATTTATCAGCAGTTATACAATGTAGGTTAATCTTGTTTTATTTGGGTTTAAAACATTTTAATCCATGTCAGGCTCAGTTAACACTGGCTAGTGATTTGATGATTCCATATTTAAAGCCTAATGTCCAGACTTTGAAGGAATTAAGGAAAAGAAAAATAAAAGCAATCCAAAATATGAAACGTGTGAATATCTGTCAGACAAAAGTTATTGTCTAACAAGTACAGATTTCTGTTTCAGATGATGAATAATTTCTGAAAATGGATAGTGACGTGAAAATGGGTAAAGTGGTAAATTTTGTGTGGTGTATATTTTACCAAAGGAAAAAAAAACCCCCCACAACTTTTAAGTTCCAGTATCCTTATTTGTTATCAGAAAAAAATTGGAAATTCTTTAAAATGTTGTAAACTAGACCCAAAAGTCAGTAATGTAGAGACTGTTTAATATAGTTCTCTTACCTCCCACCCCAGCCTCCATTCCCAGGAGCCCAGGCCAGTCTGTGGCACATAGCAGACCTTAAATAATCACTTATTAAGTTGAATTTTGAATGATTAAACTGATGATGAAACAAGCCTATATTCATTATCTAGTAGCGAATCGAGATTGAAACAGATCTTACCTCATAGGGTAGAGTCATTTCTGGTTATTATTGTCATTATCCTGCCACCCTTCTGTGCAAGAGCATTTCAGTATCCAGAAGACCATTCCCATTGTTTCTTGTTCCTCTGCTATGCTTCTCTCCTTATTTCCTTAATCATTGGTCCAAATTCTTGCTTGCCCAATCTTAAATCACTCCTGTCAGTCTCAGTTTAGGGCACTGAAATGAGCTCAAGGTCAAAATTCAGATAGTCTGTCAACCCCCCTACGGAGTCAGAGCCTTGGGTCCTCACCATGTCATACCTGGTAAAGTATCTGTCTAGTCTTTCCTCACCCTAGACATTTAGAGTGATCATGTGGCAATCTGCAGGCTGCCCTGCCCTCCTTCAGAACCACTGAGGACCCAGCCCCTCACTTGATCCCACCTCCATCTTGGTTTTTCCGCTTCTGCCTTGGTTTTTTAACCCCCATCTCATCCCAACTAATTTACAGCTAATCCTCCCTACCACACGCTCATACCGATGGGTACCCACCCCCATTACCTTGTAAACACAGCATGCATGGACAGTGCAGTGTGGTGGTGTACTCTAATCTGGGAAGTGTTGGGAAGTGTTTAACGTGGTTCTCCAGGCAAAACAAACAAACAAAATAACATGCAAAGAAAGAACAACAACCACTTGATTTTGTACCATTTGCTGATTTCTGTGATATAATACTTCTACCATGGCCAATTTCAAACAATCAGTGTGATGTCACTGAATGTGAGTGGGGAAGAAATACAGAGTAACATATCATTGTATGTCCACCTGTGCTAGCCAGCCTCCAAGATAGCACCCCGGTATTCACTTCTAATGTTTATTCTCCTCCCGCATTGCTCCAGAGATGGTTTGTGTGACCAATAAAATATGGGAGAGGTGATGGTATATTACTCCCAAGATTAAGCTATAAAAGACACTGCAGCTTCTCTCTCTCCCTCTCCCTCCCTCTCTCCCTCTCTCCCTCTCTCCCTCTCTCCCTCTCTCCCTCTCTCCCTCTCTCCCTCTCTCCCCCCTCCTCCCTCCCCCTTTCTCCCTCTCCCTCTCCATCTCTATCTCTATCTCATCACTCACTTTGAGGCTAGCTGCCATACTGTAAGTTGCCTGATTAAGAAGCTCATGTAGCAGGAACTGAGGCCTCCAGCCAATAGGCATGTGAGTTAACATTCTTGGAAGCAAATCCTCCAGCCCCAGTGAGGCCTTGAGATGGCTACAGCCCCAAAGGTTATCTTGGCTGTAGCCTCAGGAAAAACCCTGAGCCAGAACTACCCAGTTAAGCTGCTCTCAGATTCCTAACTTAGAACCCTGGTAAGCTAGTGTTTGTTATTTTACGCTGCTAAATTTTGGGGTAATTTGTTATTCAGCAATAGATAAATAATACACTGCCATACAGATAAAATAGATGTAGACAACTTCAAGAGCATAGATAATGGTAAAATAATAGTAGTAAAATAATTAGGAAGTGGTAAGTTTTGATATTTCCTACTTTTGTTTTTAACATAATTTATATCATTATAAATTTATATAATTAAAATTTTAATAAAAGTTGTATTTAACAGATAGCATGAAAAAACCTCCTGCAAATTTAACAATCAGCTCTCATGAGCCTATATGAGCCAACTCCAACATACTGACTTTCACCCAGTGGTTGCTAAAATTTTTTTGTTGTTGCATATAGCTGTCAGTAACAATTCTTTGAGTTTACAATTGAAAAATATCAATAGTTTTACATTACATACATATATACTGCTCTACTAATATGGCTATTAAATTATCAAGGGAAAAATACACAGTACTTAAAAATGGATTTTATTTCATTTATTTATGTTATAAAACTTTTTCTTTTCAGGGAAACAAAATTTTTAAGCAAGAGAAATGTGTCAGCTCTATTAGATTATCTGTTTTCACCTGTAATGTGGCTGAGATAGAGCTCAAACCAGGAGAAGGAAAAGTGTCAGCTCTGTCAATTTCTTGTTCTTTCTTTGTGCTTGCATTGTCAAAATTCAATTCTATTCATGGTCTCTCTGCAGGAATATTTTAAAGCTACTTCTTCATTTGGTGGATTAAAACTAAACCACATAATCTGTAATACTATATTACTGTATACATGCAAACTGCAATATTTCACAATTCTATGAAACAGAGTGAATAAGAATGGGGGTCATTGTCAATCTCGATTGTGGAATCTCCACTCTTCCCAAGACCCTTGGCATATCACTGGTGACAAATGGCTGAATGGACGGAGTGAGGGTCGCGGTGTCAATCCATATAATAAGTATTCTATGTCCTCTCTCCATCCCCTTTTAGAGACCTATGGTTTAATCCTTTGCTGGCAACTAACACTGACAAATAGTGTTAAATGGCTTTGTAAGAACTCCAACAAGGGTTCCTGAGAGGCATATCCCCTTTTGTAAGAGGTAGGGAATTGCTGTAACTTGGATTTACAAAACTGGATTGTATCCAAGGGATATAAGAACACAAACAGCTAGAAAACACTTAGCTATCTCTGTGGGGCAGAAAAGAAGAGACCACAAGAAGGATTTTTTTTTTAAATTAATTAATTAATTTTATTTTTGGCTGCATTGGGTCTTCGCTGCTGTGCGCCGGCTTTCTCTAGTTGCGGCAAATGGGGGCTACTCTCTGTTGAGGTGCGCGGGCTTCTCATTGCGGTGGCTTCTGTGGTTGTGGAGCACGGGCTCTAGGCACGCAGGCTTCAGTAGTTGTGGCACACGGGCTCAGTAGTTGTGGCTCGTGGTCTCTAGAGTGCAGGCTCAGTAGCTGTGGTGCACGGGCTTAGTTGCTCCACAGCATGTGGGATCTTCCCGGACCAGGGATCGAACCCGTGTCCCCTGCATTGGCAGGCGGATTCTTAACCACTGTGCCACCAGGGAAACCCAAGAAGGATGTTTTAAAAACATAACAAAACAAAACAAAACAAAATCACAGTAGAGACCCAACACAGGTGATGGATATAACATCAGAGACCCAACACAGGTGATGCTTATTGAGAGCAAAAGTCCAAAAGAAGCCGGTAAGATAAGGAGAGAAGCTATAAGTGTGATTTCCAAGCATCTTTAGAGTCCCTAAAGTTTCCTTTTCTGGGAAAATTTAATAGAATAAAGCAGTCACCCACCCTCCTGCATAACATCTATAAATGTGTTATTTTCCCAAAAAAAAGTCTTTAAAGATGATCATTCAAATGCATATTTTTCTGCATATTATAATTTGTCACTTCCTTTGTGTTTTGATAGATGTTTCCTGGTGTTTAGCTCCAGAGCGTTTCCTTTCATACATCTGAAGCTTTAAAAAGAGACTGTTTCTCCTCCAACCATCACCTGCTCCCAGTGGAGGGGCTTAACTCAAGAAATTGGAAGGTGCTGGTGTATTATGCCGGAGGTGGCACTTGACTCACCTTAGTTATGTTTCTTTATCACTGTTTATAACACCTTTAACTAGTTGTTGGGATCAGGGTGAAGGTGAAGAAAATATAATAACAATGTTTCTTTTGTAGAAATCAAAGCAGGTATTTGATGTGGTATTCTAAGAGGAAAAAATATATAATAAAAAAAACCCCATAATCATAGCCCTTAACATTCTCTAAAGTACTTTCATATCCTTTTCTCAGTGGAGCCTCCTTGCAGTTGTAACTTGAGATTATTTTTATTTACAGTTGAAAAACCTGAGGTCAAGTGGCTTACTTAATTTACACAAAGCTTGTTTCTAAGGTAAATGTACACAGACACAGCAGGTCCCGTATGCTATGGTACGTGGCAGAAAGAGGAAAGTAAAACAGATGATTTTTTCTTCTCTTTTGCTTCATATTTTCACTACTTCTCTACCCCCACTTGGTCCAGGTTGAGGTAAGTTGACAGTCCTCATTTACTTTCTACTTGTTTTGAGAAGACTTGAACAAAATTAGACCTCAGGGCAGGATAAGAAAACAGGGAGAAGAAGACAGTTTCATTGGAGACATAAACCATGAGGTTGATTGCCAGTATAAGAAAGAGGTTAATTAGAAATTTGGCCATAAAGCACAAAGGACATGAGGCAGTAAGGGAGATCAGGAAAGAAAACTCCAAATCTTTCAGACCGCTATTTTACCTTTTCATACCATCTTAGGGTAAAATGAACGGAGACCCTGTTTTACCATGTAAGACTGTGTAAACTGGATGAGCTACACGTCTTCTTTGAGACTGTTTCTCACACACACACACACACACACACACACACACACACACACACACACACACCCTCCCTAATTCAGGTAGAATACAGGCTACCCAGTTAAATTTGGTTTTCAGATGAAACAGTGAATCATTTTTTTAGTCTAAGTATATTCCAAGCTACACATGGAATACGCTTACCCTTAAAATATGTGCTGTTTATCTGCAATTCAGATTTAATTGGATGTCCTGTATTTTTATTTGTTAAATCTGGCAATCTTAACCTAATTAAACTTCAGATCCACTTTCTACCACTGAATGTAGTCTAATCAGAGCAGAGGACATTGTCACTGTCCCCTGCTGGCCTATGTTGGAACAGTTATTTTCTTGTATTAGGACATGCATATGAGTTGCAAATAATTCTTAGTTTCTGTCTGTAGTTACTCAAAGCTCACACTTTACATGCCATTCTCACTCTGCCAATGCTGGGGAAAGTTTTTCAAGTAGACAGATCTTGGAATTGGTTCTCTCTCTTCCCAAATTCCAGAGATGCTCAATTCCTTCCAGTACCACCAAGATAGTTTCCTTTGTCAAACCAGCAAACATCTCCAGTTAAATCACAAAGTGAACTTCATGTCCACCTCCTTATGGACCATGTAGAATATCCCTATGAAGGCTTAATCGTCAATGTCAAATGATTCTCTTTGGTATATCTTTTTTTATTAATTTTTATTGGAGTATGGTTGCTTTACAATGTTGTGTTAGCCTCCACTGCACAACAAAATGAATCAGCCATACACATACAAATATCCCCTCCCTTTTGGACTTCCCTCCCATTTAGGTTAGCACAGTGCCTTAGGTAGAGCTCCCTGTGCTATACAGTATGTTCCCATCAGTTGTTTATTTTATACATAGTATCAATAATGTATATGTGTCAATCCCAGTCTCCCAATTCCTCCCACTCCACCCCTTTCTGCGTTGGTATCCATACATTTGTTCTCTACATCTGTTTCTCTATTTCTACTTTGCAAATAAGAACATCTGTACCATTTTTCTAGATTCCAAATATATGCATTATTATATGATATTTGCTTTTCTCTTTCTGACTTACTTCACTCTGTATGACACTCTCTAGGTCCATCCACTCTACAAATGACCCAATTTCATTCTTTTTTTATGGCTGAGTAATATTCCACTGTATGTGTGTACCACATCTTCTTTAATCATTCCTTTGTCGATGGACATTTAGGTTGATTCCATGTCCTGGCTATTGTAAATCATTCTGCTATGAACATTGGGGTGCATGTGTTTTTTTGAATTGTGGTTTTCTCTGCGTATATGCCAAGTAGTGGGATTTCTGGGTCATATGGTAGTTCTATTTTTAGTTTTTTAAGGAACCTCCATACTGTTCTCCATAGTGGCTGTATCAATTTACATTCCCACCAACAGTGCAAGAGGGTTCCCTTTTCTCCACACCCTCTCCAGGATTTATTCTTTGTAGATTTTTTGATGATGGCAATTCTGACCGGTGTGAGTTGATAACTCATTGTACTTTTGATTTGCATTTCTCTAGTGATTAGTGATGTTGAGCATTCTTTCATGTGTCTGTTGGCAATCTGTATGTCTTCTTTGGAGAAATGTCTATTTAGGTCTTCCACCCATGTTTTGATTGGGTTGTTTGTTTTTTTGATATGGAGCTGTATGAGCTGCTTGTATATTTTGGAGATTAATCCTTTGTCAGTTGCTTCCTTTGCAAATATTTTCTCCCATTCTGAGGGTTGTCTTTTTGTCGTATTTATGGTTTATTTTCCTGTGCAAAAGCTTTTAAATTTCATTTATTTTTGTTTTAATTTTCATTACTCCAGGAGATCAGTCAAAAAAGATGTTGCTGTGATTTATGTCGAAGAGTGTTCTGCCTATGTTTTCCTCTAAGAGTTTTATAGTGTCTAGTCTTACATTTAAGTCTTTAATCCATTTTGAGTTTATTTTTGTGTATGGTATTAGGGAGTGTTCTAATTTCATTCTTTTATATGTAGCTGTCCTGTTTTCCCAGCACCACTTATTGAAGAGGCTGTCTTTTCTCCATTGTATATTTTTACCTCCTTTGTCATAGATTAGGTGACCATAGGTGTGTGGTTTTATCTCTTTGTTTTCTCTCCTGTTCCATTGATCTATATTTCTGGTTTTGTGCCAGTACCATACTGTCTTAATTACTGTAGCTTTGTCTCTTTGGTATATCTTGAAAATCCTTCTCTTTGGGTATAAGATCTATCACAATATTTGTAGAATATCCTTCCCAGGAGTTAATTTAAGACAAGTCATCTCAAATGGGTTGAATTCAGGTTTACCAAATGGCAGGGGCAAAGACTACACAATTCCTCAGATTACATCAATTGCAATTTTATTTGCAGTATCCATTTCTTCCGTTTTTTTTTTTTAGACACAACTTATGAAATTGGACTGACAGGGACAGTAAACCATTGCATACAAAGAACGTAAGGGAATACTCCTATCTCTGCACCCAACCATGAACTTGACCACATCTATAGCCCCCACATTCAAAGCAGAAAGAAAGTATGATTGCTTTGTGTGCCCTAGAGGGTTGCTATGATGTACAGATTTTAATGAATTAAAATCTAAGTCTAATCTGTAAGTTTTTTACTCAGGTGAAATTCACATAAAATTAGCCATTTTAAAGTGAATGGGGGGGACCCTCAAGATGGCGGAGGAGTAAGACATGGAGATCACCTTCCTCCCCACAAATACATCAGGAATACATCTACAAGTGGAACAACTCCTACAGAACACCTACTGAACGCTGGCAGAAGACCTCAGACTTCCCAAAAGGCAAGAAACACCCCATGTGCCTGGGTAGGGCAACAGAAAAAAGGAAAAACAGAGACAAAAGAATAGGGATGGAACCTGCCCTCTGGGAGGGAGCTGTGAAGGAGGAAAGGTTTCCACACACTAGGAAGTTGCTTCACTGGCGGAGACGGGGGGATGGCTGGGGGGGAAGCTTTGGAGCCACGGAGGAGAGCGCAGCAACAGGGGTGCGGAGGGCAAAGCAGAGAGATTTCCACACAGAGGATAGGTGCCGACCAGCACTCACCAGCCCGAGAGGCTTGTCTGCTCACCTGCCGGGACGGATGTGGGCTGGGAGCTGAGGCTCAGGCTTCAGAGGTCAGATCCCAGGGAGAGGACTGGGGTTGGCTGTGTGAACACAGCCTGAGGGGGGCTAGTGCACCACAGCCAGCTGAGAGGGAGTCCGGGAAAACGTCTGGACCTGCCTAAGAGGCAAGAGACCATTGTTTCGGGGTGCACAAGGAGAGGGGATTCAGAGCACCACCTAAACAAACTCCAGAGATGGGCGTGAGCCACGGCTATCAGTGTGGACACCAGAGACGGGCATGAGACGCTAAGGCTGCTGCTGCCGCCACCGAGAAGCCTGTGTGTGAGCACAGGTCACTATCCACACCGCCCCTCCCGGGAGCCTGTGCAGCCCGCCACTGCCAGGGTCCCGGGATCCAGGAACAACTTCCCTGGGAGAACACATGGCACACCTCAGGCTGTTGCAACGTCATGCAGGCCTCTACCGCCGGAGGCTCACCCCGCATTCCGTACCCCTCCCTCCCCTCGCCTGAGTGAGCCAGAGCCCCCAAATCAGCTGCTCCTTTAACCCCGTCCTGAGTGAAGAACAGACGCCCTCAGGCAACCTACACGCAGAAGTGGGGACAAATCCAAAGCTGAACCCCAGGAGCTGTGAGAACAAAGAAGAGAAAGGGAAATCTCTCCCAGCAGCCTCAGGAGCAGCTGATTAAATCTCCACAATCAACTTGATGTACCCTGCACCTGTGGAATAACTGAATAGACAACGAATCATCCCAAAATTGAGATGGTAGATTTTGGGAGTAACTGTAGACTTGGGGTTTGCTTTCTGTATCTAATTTGTTTCTGGTTTTATGTTTATCTTAGTTTAGTATTTAGAGTTTATTATCACTGGTGGATTTGTTTATTGTTTTGGTTGCTCTCTTCCTTTTTTTTTTAAATATAGATATATATATATTTTTTCCTTTTTCTCTTTTTGTTAGTGTGTATGTGTATGCTTCTTTGTGTGATTTTTTCTGTAGAGCTATGCTTTTACCATTTGTCCAAGGGTTCTGTCTTTTTTTTCTTTATTTTATTACTTTTTAATTTTTTTTATTTTTAACAATTTTTTTTATTTTAATACCTTTATTTTATTCTTTCTTTCTTCCTTTTTTGTTTCTTCCTTAATTTTTTTCTCCCTTTCCTCTGAGACGTGTGGCTGACAGAGTCTTGGTGCTCTGGCCAGGTGTCAGGCCTGTGCCTCTGAGGTGGGAGAGCCGAGTTCAGGACATTGGTCCACCAGAGACCTCCCAGCTCCACGTAATATCAAATGGAGAAAGCTCTCCCAGAGATCTCCATCTCAACACTAAGATCCAGCTCCACTCAACAACCAGCAAGCTACAGTGCTGGACACCCTATGCCAAACAACTAGCAAGATAGGAACACAACCCCACCCATTAGCAGAGAGGCTGCCTAAAATCATAATAAGGTCACAGACATCCCAAAACACAGCATCAGATGTGGTCCGACCCACCAGAAAGAGGAAACCCAGCCTCATCCCCCAGAACACAGGCACTAGTACCCTCCACCAGGAAGCCTACACAACCCACTGAACCAATCCTAGCCACTGGGGAAAAGACACCAAAAACAACGGGAACTAGGAACCTGCAGCCTGTGAAAAGGAGACCCCAAACACAGTAAGTTTAGCAAAATGAGAAGACAGAGAAACACACAGCAGATGAAGGAGCAAGGTAAAAACCCACCAGACCAAACAAATGAAGAGGAAATAGGCAGTCTACCTGAAAAAGAATTCAGAGTAATGATAGTAAACTTGATCCAAAATCTTGGAAATAGAATGGAGAAAATACAAGGAACGTTTAACAAGGACCTAGGAGAACTAAAGAGCAAACAAACAATGATGAACAACACAATAAATGAAATGAAAAATTCTCTAGAAGGAATCAATAGCAGAATTACTGAGGCAGAAGAACAAATAAGTGACCTGGAATATAAAATAGTGGAAATAACTACTGCAGAGCAGAATAAAGAAAAAAGAATGAAAAGAATTGAGGACACTCTCAGAGACATCAGGGACAACATTAAATACACCAACATTCGAATTATAGGGGTCCCAGAAGAAGAGAAAAAGAAAGAGACTGAGAAAATATTTGAAGAGATTATACTTGAAAACTTCCCTAATATGGGAAAGGAAATAGTTAATCAAGTCCAGGAAGGGCAGAGAGTCCCATACAGGATAAATCCAAGGAGAAACACGCCAAGACACATATTAGTCAAACTATCAGAAATTAAATGTGAAGAAAAAATATTAAAAGCAGCAAGGGAAAAACAACAAATAACATACAAGGGAATCCCCATAAGGTTAACAGCTGATCTTTCAGCAGAAATTCTGCAAGCCAGAAGGGAGTGGCAGGTCATATTTAAAGTGATGAAAGGGAAAAACCTACAGCCAAGATTACTCTACCCAGCAAGGATCTCATTCAGATTCAATGGAGAAATTAAAACCATGACACACAAGCAGAAGCTAAGAGAATTCAGCACCACCAAACCAGCTTTACAGCAAATGCTAAAGGAACTTTTCTAGGCAGGAAACACAAGAGAAGGAAAAGACCTACAATAACAAACCCAAAACAATTAAGAAAATGGTAATAGGAACATACATATCGATAAATACCTTACATGTAAATGGATTAAATGCTCCCACCAAAAGACACAGACTGGCTGAATGGATACAAAAACAAGACCCATATATATGCTATCTACAAGAGACCCACTTCAGACCTAGGGACACATACAGACTGAAAGTGAGGGGATGGAAAAAGATATTCCATGCAAATGGAAATCAAAAGAAAGCTGGAGTAGCAATTCTCATATCAGACAAAATAGACTTTAAAATAAAGACATTACAAGAGACAAAGAAGGACACTACATAATGATCAAGGAATCAATCCAAGAAGAAGATAAAACAATTGCAAAATAGTAATGCACCCAACATAGGAGGACTTCAATACATGAGGCAAATGCTAACAGCCATAAAAGGGGAAATCGACAATAATACAATCATAGTAGGGGACTTTAACACCCCACTTTCACCAATGGACAGATCATCCAAAATGAAAATAAATAAGGAAACAGAAGCTTTAAATGATACATTAAACAAGATGGACATAATTGATATTTATAGGACATTCCATCCAAAAACAACAGAATACACTTTCTTCTCAAGTGCTCATGGAACATTCACCAGGATAGATCATATCTTGGGTCACAAATCAAGCCTTGGTAAATTAAAGAAAATTGAAATCGTATCAAGTATCTTTTCCGACCACAATGCTATGAGACTAGATATGAATTACAGGAAAAAATCTGTAAAAAAATACAAACACCTGGAAGCTAAACAATAAGCTACTAAATAATGAAGAGTTCACTGAAGAAATCAAAGAGGAAATCAAAAAATACCTAGAACAAATGACAATGAAAACATGACGACCCAAAACCTATGGGATGCAGCAAAAGCAGGTCTAAGAGGGAAGTTTATAGCAATACCAACCTATCTCAAGAAACAAGAAAAATCTCAAATAAACAACCTAACCTTACACATAAAGCAATTAGAGAAAAAAGAACAAAATACCTCAAAGTTAGCAGAAGGACAGAAATCATAAAGATCAGATCAGAAATAAATGAAAAAGAAATGAAGGGAACAATAACAATGATCAATAAAACTAAAACTGGTTCTTTTAGAAGATAAACAAAATTGATAAACCATTAGCCAGACTCATGAAGAAAAAAAGGGAGAAGACTCAAATCAATAGAATTAAAAATGAAAAAGGAGAGGGATTGGTTCAAGATGGTGGAGTAGAAGGACGTGCACTCACTCCCTCTTGCGAGAGGAGCAGAATGACAACTAACTGCTGAACAATCACTGACAGGAAGACACTGGAAATCACCAAAAAAGATACCCCACTTCCAAAGACAAAGGGGAAGCCACAATGAGACGTACGAGGGGAGCAATCACAATAAAATCAAATCCCATAAGTGCTAGGTGGGTGACTCACAAACTGGACAACACTTACACCACAGAAGTCCACCCACTGGAGTGAAGGATCTGAGCCCCACGTCAGGCTTCTTAACCTGGGGGTCCGGGAATGGGAGGAGGAATTCCTAGAGAATCAGAGTTTGAAGGCTAGTGGGATTTGATAACAGACTTCGACAGGACTGGGGGAAACACACACAAAGTAGTGTGCGCATCGGGACCCAGGGGAAGGAGCAGTGACCCCACAGAAGACTGAACAAGGCCAACCTGCTAGTGTCGGAGGGTCTCCTGCAGAGGTGGGGAGTACCTGTGGCTCACCATGAGAACAAGGACACTGACAGCAGAAGTTCTGGGAAGTACTCCTTGGCATGAGTCCTCCCAGAGTCTGCCACTAGGCCCACCAAAGAGCCAAGTAGGCTCCAGTGTTGGGTCACCTCAGGCCAAACAACCAACACAGAGGGAACCCAGCCCCATCCATCAGCAGACAAGCGGATTAAAGTTTTACTGAGCTCTGCCCACCAGAGCAACACCCAGCTCTACCCACCACCAGTCCCTCCCATCAGGAAGCTTGCACAAGCCTCTTAGATAGCCTCATCCACCAGAGGGCAGACAGCAGAAGCAAGAAGAACTATAATTCTGCAGCCTGTGGAAGGAAAACCACACTCACAGAAAGATAGACAAAATGAAAAGGCAGAGGACTATGTACCAGATGAAGGAAAAAGATAAAACCCCAAGAAAACAACTAAAAGAGGTGGAGATAGGCAACCTTCCAGAAAAAGAATTCAGAATAATGATAGTGAAGATGATCTAGGACCTCAGCAAAAGAATGGAGGCAAAGATTGAGAAGATGCAAGAAATGTTTAACAAAGACCTAGAAGAATTAAAGAACAAACACCTAGAAGAATCAAAGAACAAACAAAAATAGATGAACAATACAATAACTGAAATGAAAAATACACTAGAAGGAATCAATAGCACAATAACTGAGGCCGAACGGATAAGTGACCTGGAAAACAGAATGGTGGAATTCACTGCCGCAGAACACAATAAAGAAAAAAGAATGAAAAGAAATGAAGATAGCATAAGAGACCTCTGGGACAACATTAAACGCAACAAAGTTCACATTATAAGGGTCCCAGAAGGAGAAGAAAGAGAAAAAGGACCCGAGAAAATATTTGAAGAGATTACAGTCCAAAACTTCCCTAACATGGGAAAGGAAATAGCCACCCAAGTCCAGGAAGTGCAGAGAGCCCCAGGCAGGATAAACCCAAGGAGAAACACATTGAGACACATAGTAATCAAACTGACAAAACTTAAAGACAAAGAAGAATTATTGAAAGCAACAAGGGAAAAACGACAAATAACATACAAGGGAACTCCCATAAGGTTAAAAGCTGATTTCTCAGCAGAAACTCTACAAGCCAGAAGGGAGTGGCACGATATACTTAAAGTGATGAAAGGGAAGAACATACAACCAAGATTACTCTACCCAGCAAGGATCTCATTCAGATTCAATGGAGAAATCAAAAGCTTTAAGGACAAGCAAAAGCTAAGAGAATTCAGCACTACCAAACCAGATCGACACAAATGCTAAAGGAACTTCACTAAGGGGGAAAACAAAACCAAACCCAAAACAATTAAGAAATTGGTCATAGGAACATATGTATTGATAATTACCTTAAATGTGAATGGATTAAATTCTCCAACCAAGAGACATAGCCTCGCTGAATGGATACAAAAACAAGACCTGTATATATGTTGTCTACAAAAGACCTACTTCAGACCTAGGGACACATACAGACTGAAAGTGAGAGGATGGAAAAAGATATTCCATGCAAATGGAAATGAAAAGAAATCTGGAGTAGCAATACTCATATCAGATAAAATAGAGAATGTTACAAGAGACAAGGAAGGACACTACATAATGATCAAGGGATCAATCCAAGAAGAAGATATAACAATTATAAATATATATGCACCCAACATAGGAGCACCTCAATACATAAGGCAACTGCTAACAGCTATAAAACAGGAAATCGACAGTAACACAATAATAGTGGGGGACTTTAACACCTCACTTACACCAAACAGATCATCCAAACAGAAAATTAATATGGAAACACAAGCTTTAAATGACACAATAGACCAGATAGATTTAATTGATATTTATAGGACATTCTATCCAAAAAAAGCAGATTACACTTTCTTCTCAAGTGCTCATGGAATATTTTCCAGGATAGATCATATCTTGGGTCACAAATCAAGCCTTGGTAAATTTAAGAAAATTGAAATCTTATCAAGTATCTTTTCCGACCTCAACACTAAGAGACTAGATATAATTACAGGAAAAAATCTGTAAAAAACACAAAAACACGGAGGCTAAGCAATTTGTTACTAAATAACCAAGTGATCACTGAAGAAATACAAGAGGACATCAAAAAATACCTAGACACAAATTACAATGAAAACACGATGATCCAGCAAAAACATTCTAAGGGAATTTTATAGCAATACAAGCCTACCGCAAGAAACAAGAAAAATTTCAAATCAACAATCTAACCTTACACCTAAAGGAACTAGAGAAAGAAGAACAAACAAAACCCAAAGTTAGTAGAAGGAAAGAAATCATAAATATCAGAGCAGAAATAAATGAAATAGAAACCAAGAAAACAATAGCAAAGATCAATAAAACTAAAAGCTGTTTCTTTGAGAAGATAAACAAAATTCATAAACCATTTAGCCAGACTCATCAATAAAAACAGGGAGAGTACTCAAGTGAAAAAAATTAGGAATGAAAAAGAAGTTACAACAGACACGGCAGAAATACAAAGCATCCTAAGAGACTACTACAAGCAACTCTATGCCAATAAAATGGACAACCTGGAAGAAATGGACAAATTATTAGAAAGGTAGAACCTTCCAAGAGTGAACCAGGAAATAATAGAAAATATGAACAGACCAATCACAAGTAATGAAATTGAAACTGTGATTAAAAATCTTCCAACAAACAAAAGTCCAGGACCAGATGGCTTCACAGGTGAATTCTGTCAAACATTTTGAGAAGAGCTAACACCCATCTTTCTCAAACTTTTCCAAAATAATGCAGAAGAAGGAACACTCCCAAACTCATTCTATGAGGCCACCATCACCCTGATACCAAAACCAGACAAAGATACTACAAAAAAAGAAAATTACAGACCAGTGTCACTTATGAATATAGATGCAAAAATCCTCAACAAAATACTAGCAAACAGAATCCAACAACACATTAAAAGGATCATACACCATGATCAAGTGGGATATATCCCAGGGGTGCAAGGATTCTTCAATATATGCAAATCAAAGAAGGTGATACACCATATTAACAAATTGAAGAATAAAAACAATATGATCATCTCAAAAGATGCAGAAAAAGCTTTTGACAAAATTCAACACCCATTTATGATAAAAACTCTCCAGAGAGTGGGCATAGAGGGATCCTACTTCAACATAATAAAGGCCGTATATGACAAACCCACAGCAAACATCATTCTCAATGGTGAAAAACTGAAAGCATTTCCTCTAAGATCAGGAACAAGACAAGGATGTCCACTCTTGCCACTTTTATTCAACATAGTTTTGGAAGTCCTAGCCACAACAACCAGAGAAGAAAAAGAAATAAAAGGAGTACAAATCGGAAAAGAAGAAGTAAAACTGTCACTGTTTGCAGATGACATGATACTATACATAGAGAATCCTAAAGATGCCACCGAAAACTACGAGAGCTAATTAACTAATTTGGTAAAGTTTCAGGGTACAAAATTAATGCACAGAAATCTCTTGCATTCCTATACACTAATGATGAAAAATCTGAAAGAGAAATTAAGGAAACACTCCCATTCAATATTGCAACAAAAAGAATAAAATACCTAGGAATAAACCTACCTAGGAATACAAAAGACCTGTATGGAGAAAACTATAAGACAATGATGAAAGAAAGTAAAGATTATACAAACAGATGGAAAGATATACCATGTTCTTGGATTGGAAGATTCAATATTGTGAAAATGACTATACTACCCAAAGTAACCTACAGATTCAATGCAATCCCTCTCAAAGTACCAATGGCATTTTTTACAGAACTAGAACAAAAAGTCTTAAAATTTGTATGGGGACACAAAAGACACCGAATAGCCAAAGCAGTCTTGAGGGAAGAAAATGGAGCTGGAGGAATCAGACTCCCTGACTTCAGGCTATACTACAAAGCTACAGTAATCAAGACAATATGGTACTGGCACAAAAAAAGAATTATAGATCAATGGAACAAGATAGAAAGCCCAGAGATAAACCCACACACCTATGGTCAACTAATCTATGACAAAGGAGACAAGCATATACAATGGAGAAAAGACAGTCTCTTCAATAAGTGGTGCTGGGAAAACTGGACAGCTACATGTAAAAGAAATTAGATCACTCCCTAACACCATACACAAAAATAAACTCAAAATGGATTAGAGACCTATATGTAAGACTGGACACTATAAAACTCTTAGAGGAAAACGTAGGAAGAACACTCTTTGACATAAATCACAGCAAGATCTTTTTTGATCCACCTCCTAGAGTAATGGAAATAAAAACAAAAATAAACAAATGGAACCTAATGAAATTTAAAAGCTTTTGCACAGCAAAGGAAACCACAAACAAGACGAAAAGACAACCCTCAGAATGGGAGAAAATATTTGCCAACGAATCAATGGACAAAGGATTAATCTCCAAAATATATAAACAGCTCATGCAGCTCAATACTAAAAGAACAAACAACCCAATCCAAAAATGGGCAGCATACCTAAATAGACATTTCTCCAAAGAAGACATCCAGATGGCCAAGAAGCACATGAAAAGCTGCTCAACATCACTAATTATTAGAGAAATACAAAACAAAACTACAATGAGGTATCACCTCACACCAGTTAGAATGGGCATCATCAGAAAATGTACAAAAACAAATGTTGGAGAGAGTGTGGAGAAAAGGGAACCCTCTTGCACTGTTGGTGGGAATGTGAATTGATACAGCCACTAAGGAGAACAGTATGGAGGTTCCTTAAAAAACTAAAAATAGAACTACCATATGACCTAGCAATCCCACTACTGGGCATATACCCAGAACAAACCATAATTCAAAAAGACACATGCACCCCAGTGTTCAATGCAGCACTATTTACAATAGCCAGGACATGGAAGCAACCTAAATGCCCATCGACAGACGAACGGATAAAGAAGATGTGGTACATATATACAATCGAATATTACTCAGCCATAAAAAGGAATGAAATTGGGTCATTTGTAGAGAAGTGGATGGATCTAGAGACTGTCATACAGAGTGAAGTAAGTCAGAAAGAGAAAAAGAAATATCGTATATTAACGCATATTTGTGGAATCTAGAAAAATGGTACAGATGAACTGGTTTGCAAGGCAGAAATAGAGACACAGATGTAGAGAACAAACGTATGGACACCAAGAGGGGAAAGTGGCCGGGAAGGGGTGGTGGTGTGATGAATTGTGAGATTGGGATTGACATATATACACGAATATGTATAAAATGGGTAACTAATAAGGACCTGCTGTATAAAAAAATAAATAAAATAAAATTCAAAAGAAAAAAAAGAGAAAGGGGAAGTAACAACTGACACTACAGAAATACAAAGGATCATGAGAGATTACTACAAGCAACTATATGCCAATAAATTGGACAACCTGGGAGAAATGGACAAATTCTTAGTAAAGCAGAACCTTCTGAGACTTAACCAGGAAGAACTAGAAAATATAAACAGACCATTCATAAGCACTGAAATGGAGACTGTGGTTAAAAATCTTCCAACAATCAAAAGCCCAGGACCAGATGGCTTCACGGGCGAATTCTATCAAACATTTAGAGAGGAGCTAACATCCATCCTTCTCAAACTCCTCCAAAATATAGCAGAGGGAAGAACACTACCAAACTCATTCTACGAGGCCACTATCACCCTGATACCAAAACCAGACAAAGATATCACAAAGAATGAAAACTGTAGGCCAATATCACTGATGAGCACAGATTCAAAAATCCTCAACAAAATACTAGCAAACAGAATCCAACAGCACATTAAAAGGATCATACACCATGATCAAGTGGGGTTTATCCCAGGAATGCAAAGATTCTTCAATATACGCAAATCAATCAGTGTGATACACTATATTAACAAATTGAAGGAGAAAAACCATATGATCATCTAAAGAGATGCAGAAAAACTTTAGACAAAATTCAACACCCATTTATGATAAAAATCCTCCAGAAAGCAGGCATAGAGGAAACTTACCTCAACATAGTAAAGGCCGTATATGACAAACCCACAGCCAACATCATTCTCAGTGGTTAAAAACTAAAACCATTTCCTCTAAAATTAGGAACAAGACCAGGGTGTCCACTCTCACCACTATTATTCAACATAGTTTTGGAAGTTTTAGCCACAGCCATCAGAGAAGAAAAAGAAATAAAAGGAATCTAAATCGGAAAAGAAGAAGTAAAGCTGTCAGTGTTTGCAGATGACATGATACTATACATAGAGAATCCTAAAGATGCTACCAGAAAACTATTAGAGCTAATCAATGAATTTGGTAAAGTTGCAGGATACAAAATTAATGCACAGAAATCTCTTGCATTTCTTTACCCTAATGATGAAGAATCTGAAAGAGAAATTAAGGAAACACTCCCATTTACCATTGCAACAAAAAGAATAAAATACCTAGGAATAAACCTACCTAAGGAGACAAAAGAGCTATATGCAGAAAACTGTAAGACACTGATGAAAGAAATTAAAGATAATACAAACAGATGGTGAGATATACCATGTTCTTGGATTGTAAGACTCAACATTGTGAAAATGACTATACTACCCAAAGCAATCTACAGATTCTATGCAATCCCTATCAAATTACCAATGGCATTTTTCTCAGAACTAGAGCAAAAAATTGCACAATTTGTATGGAAACACAAAAGACCCCAAATAGCCAAAGCAATCTTGAGAAAGAAAAATGCAGCTGGAGGAATCAGGCTCCCAGACTTTAGACTATAGTACAAAGCTACAGTAATCAAGACAGTATGGTAGTGGCACTAAAACAGAAATTTAGGTCAATGGAACAGGATAGAAAGCCCAGAGATAAACCCACACATGGGTCTCCTTATTTTTGATAAAGGAGGAAAGAATATACAATGGAGAAAAGACAGCCTCTTCAATAAGTGGTGCTGGGAAAGCTGGACAGCTACATGTAAAAGAATGAAATTAGAACACTCCCTAACACAATACACAAAAATAAGCTCAAAGTGGATTAAAGACCTAAATGTAAGGCCAGACACTATAAAACTCTTAGAGGAAAACATAGGCAGAACACTCTATGATATAAATCACAGCAAGATCCTTTTGACCCACCTCCTAGAGAAATGGAAATAAAAACAAAAACAAACAAATGGGACCTAATGAAACTTAAAAGCTTTTGCACAGCAAAGGAAACCATAAACAAGATGAAAAGACAACCCTCAGAGTGGGGAAAATATTTGCGAATGAAGAAACTGATAAAGGATTAATCTCCAAAATTTACAAGGAGCTCATGCAGCTCAATATTAAAAAAAACAAAGTACCCAATCAAAAAATGGGCAGAAGACCTAAATAGACATTTCTCCAAAGAAGAGATACAGATTACCAACAAAGACATGAAAGGATGCTCAACATCACTAATCATTAGAGAAATGCAAATCAAAACTACAATGAGGTATCTCCTCACAGCAGTCAGAATGGCCATCATCAAAAAATCTACAAACAATAAATGCTGGATTGGGTGTGGAGAAAAAGGAACCCTCTTGCACTGTTGGTGGGAATGTAAATTGATACTATGGAGAACAGTATGGAGGTTCCTTAAAAAACTAAAAATAGAACTACCATATGACCCAGCAATCCCACTACTGGACATATACCCTGAGAAAACCGTAATTCAAAAAGAGTCATGTACCAAAATGTTCATTGCAGCACTATTTACAACAGCCAGATCATGGAAGCAACCTAAGTGTCCATCGACAGATGAATGGATAAAGATGTGGCATACATGTACAATGGGATATTACTCAGCCATAAAAAGGAATGAAATTGAGTTATTTGTAGTGAGGTGGATGGACCTAGAGTCTGTCATACAGAGTGAAGTAAGTCAGAAAGAGAAAAACCAATACCGTACATTAACACACATATATGTAATGTAAAAAAAAAAAAAAATTCTGAAGAACCTAGGGGCAGGACAGGAATAAAGACGCAGACATAGAGAATGAACTTGAGGACATGAGGAGGGGGAAGGGTAAGCTGGGACAAAGTGAGAGAGTGGCATGGACATATATACACTACCAAATGTAAAATAGCTAGCTAGTGGGAAGCAGCCGCATAGCACAGGGAGATCAGCTCGGTGTTTTGTGACCACCTAGAGGAGTGAGATAGGGAGGGTGGGAGGGAGACGCAAGAGGGAGGGATATGGAGATATATGTATACGTATAGCTGATGCACTTTGTTATACAGCAGAAACTAACACAACATTGTAAAGCAATTATACTCCAATAAAGATGTTAAAAATAAATAAATAAATAAGGTGAATAATTCAGTGGCATTTAGTACAATACATTCACAATGTTGTGCAACCACAACTTCTATCTAGTTCCAAAAGTTTCCCATAACTCCAGGGTAAAACCTCTTACCCTTTAAGCCATTTGTCCCTATTTCCCCCTCCTCCCAGACCCTGGAAACCACCATTTTTCTCTGTCTCTATGAATGTATCTATTCTGGACATTTCATATACATGGAGTCATACAATCTGTGACTTTTTGTTTCTGGCTTCTTTTACTCAGCATAATGTTTCTGAGGTTCATACACATTGTAACCTGTATCAATAGTTCATTCTTTTTTATGGCTGAATAATAATTTCTTTAAGTTTTTAAGTTAAGCTTATAAATTTTATTATTCTATTTCATAGAATTAGCAAATTTTGAACAATAACTTTTAAACTGATTAATATTTAGTCCATTTACCTAGTTAATCAGCATTCCTTTAAAATTTCAAATAGTACATATACTTAACATATTCAATTTTCTTTAATACTTTAATGAGCTTTTTTTCAAATCTATTTACCTTATTTAATTTTCTTCACTTCTTCAATACACAGTTAATTGGCAATGTTATAGTACAAATAAGATTTTGATGCAAATCAGATATCAAAATTAATTAAAGGGAAATTAAAACAGAAAGGAAATTTAACCAGAATTGTGTGATATAACAATACCTAGAGTCCAGATAGGAGAACAATCTGGAGGAAAAAAAGCAAGTTACCTTTTGTACTCTGGCGTTTTCCACACAAATGAAAACAATAAAATGAATTATCTGTTAGATGATTTGATATATTTTCTAGATTTTCCCCCTAAGATGACAGAATTAGATAGAGAAATACTTATTGTAATGTTACCTAGCATAGAATCTCAATAAAAGCGTGACTTTCAGGTTATTGTTTCTATCAGGAAATGACAAAATCTGCCTTTACTTTATCACTACCAAATGTCTTCCAATAATGTATCACCAGGGTTATAAACTAAGAGACATAAACCAATGAGACATCTCACATTATGGCACATCATGAATTTTAACCTGAAATACACAATACATTTTACGTGATTGCCCTTTGTATACTGATTTCATTTTGGACACACATACAGTAGGATTTCAGACCCTGAACAGATATTTAGAAAACTGTGCTTATCACCTGTAAGAAATGCCACTAGAATAAAATGAACTTGCTCTTATTCATTTCTGGCTTCAGTTTACATTCACGTTTGCTTCTTCTGGTTGTGATTTATTACAAGTTTTTATTGAAAGTAGACAGAAGATTTAGAAGCTTTGGTGGTAGCTGTGAACTGAGCACTTATATGGAAATCATCATCTGCCCCCCATAACTTAATAGGCACAGGAGATGGCATGATTTTTTAAAATAGTCATCTGGTTCCCATGTAGGTCTATCAGGAACCAGATCAGTTGGCACATTGATCCTGGACTCTCCAGCCTTGTGTTTCTGTTGACAGACTGTTTTGCCTGAAGCACGTTAGTTTTACTCTCCAAACTCCGGAACTCCACACTCCAGAGGCCCTCCCTTCCACGTGCTGCCTCTCCCCTTCTGCCTTTAATGAGTTTTTTAATTGAAGTATAACTCACATAGAGAAGAGTACACAACTCATAAGTATGCAGCTGCATGAATTTTCACAAAATGAACACCCCCATGTAGCTACTGCCCAGATCAAGAAATAGAACATGACAAGCATTGCAGAAGTTCCCTCCTGCCCCTGTGCATTTTCCTGTGAAAGAATTATCTTTAAGTCCTGAGTCTGTCTGATTTGCTGTGGAAGATGTGCTTAGCCGGCAAATGTTCTACCAATTATTTGCTAGTCGCTTGTGTACTTTAATAACAAGGGCTGCATGGTGCAAAGGACAAGATTCAGAAAGAAGCTCCATGTTTATCTTAGGGCTTCTAGTATGCCTGGCGAGCCCTCAGAACCCCATCCCCAAGGGAACAGATTGTTCCCTTTGAGCTGAGTGCACAGCACACATTGCCCTTTTGTGTGGAGGGATTAGAAATACAAGAGAATGACACTGTCTATCAATTATAGCTGAGTTTATGAAGATCAACTGCTAGTTACCGCATACAAATTTCTCACTATTGCGTGGACAATGAATCCTTCTGTTACGAACACTCCCATTAGGAGTGAACATCAATTAGGTGTTGCCAGGGATAGACGAGGGACTCAGGGGACCTTAATGGCATTTTCTGTCAAGGGTTCCCATGCCCAGATTGGGTAAGTAGCGCCCCGTAGGAAAGATGCTTTGAGAAGAATTACTTCTAGCTGAAATTGACCTTAGTAGCAGCAGGTAGATGAACTGAAGACCCAGAGCTAAGAGAAATGGGGAAAGTAGTGAAGAGTCCAGGTGGGAAAAGCAGTCTGGGGCCATACAGTAGAGGGCTTTGAAAGCTAAGGGAGGGATCTTTTGTTAGGCGATCAGGAATCAAGAGGGTTTTGAGGGACTTCCCTGGTGGCCCAGTGGTTGAGAATCCGCCTGCCAAGGCAGGGGGCACGGGTTTGAGCCCTGGTCCGGGAGGATCCCGCATGCCGCGGAGCAACGAAGCCCCTGTGCCAAACCACTGAGCCTGTGCTCTAGAGCCCATGAGCCACAACCACTGAGCCCACCTGCCACAACTGCTGAAGCCTGCGCACCTGGAGCCTGTGCTCTGCAACAAGAGAAGCCGCCGCAATGAGAGGCCTGCGCACCGTGACGAAGAGTGGCCCCTGCTTGCCGCAACTAGAGAAAGCCCATGTGCAGCAACGAAGACCTATCGCAGCCAAAAATAAATAAATAAAATAAAAATAAATAAAATTTTTAAAAAAAGAGGGTTTTGAAGGGAGGGCTGTTCAGATGCTCATCCTCCTCCTCCCCTTGGTCATGATTTTTATTTCTGTTTTCAGAGGGGGTCTCTGATGTGATGTGTAGGACAGAGGAGTGATTTGTCACCCCTGTGGCTTGCTGGGGGAGATGAATCTGTTCAGCGAGGCCCTTTATCAGCCCTCCAACCTCACCATGGTGTTGGCCGCCTGTCCAGGCTGCGAAGGAGTTCAGGATGTGCCACCCTCAAATATGCTGCATTTGCACATCGATTATTCTGAGCTGAAGGCACTTGAGAAACAGCAGGTGCAGGAGGGGCTCTCTGACCCCTTCCACCTAAAAACAGGCCATGAAATTTCCTATAAGAAAGATGCCTTCCCTGTATCAGGAAGTAAAGGTACATCCTCACCACCAGAGACTGGGAATTGCTTTTTTACCCAAAGAATGGTGCTCCCTTGATACGATGGACTGCAGAACCCTGGGAGGGTTTGTTAGAGTAAAAGTGGTTTAAGATCCAAGGCGAGATAACAAAGCATTATTATCTGAGTACTCAGCACACGTTGCCTTTTCGGAACTACTACCTGTGGACTTCCTGCACAGAACAAAGACCTCTGGGAATGAGCACTTACGAGGAAAAATGGTCTATTATCATAATGGAGTATTCAATTACTTGCTCCGATGAGAGGTGGAGGAACTTCTAAATTCATTGTAGTAATTTAGGGTTTTGGGGGGAAAATAATTAAAAATGTAAACTATCTAGGTGCTGGGTAATGTGGATGATAGAGCGTGGTTATAATGGGACTATGATACATTTTATTTATATAGTCTCTAGCTACAAAGAGTATATTAGGTATTTTGTGGTAGGCCCAGAAGCACAAAACAAACAAGATTAAAATCAGCAATAAACCAGATCAGGAGACGCTAGTGAAATTCAGCAATAAATTTGATGCAAAACCAATGGGATATGCCAAAGGCCTTTTAGGATTTGCTGCAGGCTGATGCTTGTGCTTTCTTATTTTAGTGATATGGAAGGATGTAGAAGGTGGGGTTGATGGCTGTGAAGGAGAGGTCATCCAGGACGGGCTTCCTATTGCAGAAAGAACAATTCTGATTTTGTGGGGAGAATAGAATTTTCATGGCCTATGGATATTTGTGAAAACTGTGTGTGTGTGTGTGTGTGTGTGTGTGTGTGTGTGTGTGTGTACTTCCCCCAGTCACTCATTCCTGTGTGACTCATCCCTACAATCAGCAAATCCTTACTTTCTATGCAACTCCACATTATCTTTCTGGGTTTCCTACTAATGATTTTTTCCTCTCTCTCACTCTCAATTTTGTTTCTCCCAGTCCCTTTCTCAGCTTCCAATCTTTTAAAACTCTTGGTGTCCCTCATGTTAATGTAACATAGCATCCTGAACAGAAATAAGACTGTTGAAATCGGATTCTGCAAAGGGGGCCTCTTAGCTTTTGTTTGCCTGACCAGGTTAGGGGACTACAGACCTCGTGATAGGCGGTTCTTTGGGTACATGTACCTAAATGTAATAATAGTTTGAAAAAATTTCTTATCTTAGAATTTTATGGAAATGGCAGGAAAGATTTACTGAGAAAGACTGAATGCACTCTCTGTAAGGAAAATAACTTACTTTTCTCTAGGCACTTTTATTAAACATATACTAAAGCGTATCTTCTAACACCCTGGTAAAAAATCTTAACCAGTACGTTGAAAGAAGATGGTTCAGGTCTAGTTTGTGCCGTCTTTTATGCATTCCATGGTGTTCTTGCTGCAGATGCAGATTCATTTGCCTGTCAAAGCATCACCGCTAAGGACTGAATCTTTTTTCACCTATTTTCTAGGGAAGATTTGCCTGCCATGTATTCTGCAAATTACTTGCTAGTTGCCTGCTCGACTTGTTAACAAGAATGGGTGCAAAGTGTTGCTGCATCTCTCATTCTGCTCAGAGGGCACTGCACCCTTGGTCTCTTGGCCACTGTTTTTGCTTTGGTACAATTCATGTTCCCTGGATGGTGGCGATCGCAGAGCTGTTTCATCCCCCTTTGTTGAGAAGTATCACCTCTGCTTGGCAGCTCTGTTAAAAGATCCCGCTTTGAGCCACACTATGGCCCTTTCTGGGTAACACCATTAAACATTCTCTTCTTCTCTGTACCATTGACTGACGGTGTTATTGTTTGAACACTCCATTTCTAAAATCATGTAGTAACATCAAATTGCAATCATGCACTGCACCTGCATTATATCCCAACTGGCTGGTGTGTTTCTACAAGGAGGGGGCTACTTTCATATTTGTTTTGTTTTTCTCCATGTCTGGCTCATTGCTCTGTATGTATTAAATACCCAATAAATATGCTTTTTACACATACACCTTTCATATTTTTCCTTTCAATGTATTATTTTTAAAATGTTCAAACCTACAGAGAAGTTGGGAGAATAGAACGAGAACCTGTATACCTAGATTTACCAGTTGCCTATATTTGGCCACATTTGCTTTATCTGTTTATATATATCTTATTTTCTAAACCATTTGAAAGTAAGCTGCAGAAATCATGATTTTTCACCCATAAATATTACAACACACATTTCCTAAAAATAAGGACATTTTCTTATATAATCACAGTACTATCATGACACCTAAGAAAAGAGAATAATATTCAGTCCATATTTAAAATCCTAGAACTGTCTCAATAATGTCTTTTACAGTTATTGCTATTGCTTTTTGAAAATCTAGGATCCCACTGAGGTTCACAGATTGCATTTTGTTCTTCTAAAAGTCAACTTGAATGGATGTGGAAGTTCAAAGTCATTCATTTACTGTTTCTGTCCCATCGTTCTTCTTGGTGGAATCTGGAATAATTATTTCTACCTAGAAAGATCAAAGAGGGGCTAGAGATAACATTAGGATTAGAGCAGGGTTGATATTCTGCTGATAGGCAACAGCATAATTACATGGGTGTTGATACTGAAATGTTATTTTTTTTTTAAAGGAATTCCTTTATTTTTATTTTTTATTTATTTATTTTTGGCTGTGTTGGGTCTTCGTTTCTGTGCGAGGGCTTTCTCTAGTTGCGGCAAGCGGGGGCCACTCTTCATCGCGGTGCGCGGGCCTCTCACTATCGTGGCCTCTCTTGTTGCGGAGCACAAGCTCCAGACGCGCAGCCTCAGTAGTTGTGGCTCACGGGCCTAGTTGCTCCGCGGCACGTGGGATCTTCCCAGACCAGGGCTCAAACCCGTGTCCCCTGCATTGGCAGGCAGATTCTCAACCACTGCGCCACCAGGGAAGCCCCTGAAATGTTATTTACTGAGGGTAAATAGCTGTTGCCTGAGCACCCCACCCCCACCCCATGTGCTCTCTTTCTCCTACCTCTCACAGCCATCACTACAGGACCTGAAGACTTAATTCCCTGCACAACAGATGACCTCCAGGACCAAGGCTGAGTCGTCCATTCTAATGGGTCAGTACCTATGTCATATCATTCTTAACGTTTTAAATTTCACCCCTGGATTAAAAGAATGAAAACCTTCAACAGACATATTCCAGATTACTCTGTGTCTATTTCCATTTTTCCCATCTGTTAAATGAGATCATGGCTAAAAGAATTATTTTAGAACTTCTGATATTTCATCAAGTCACTCAGTAGGTTTAGGATTAAACAGTTTTTACCATTTAAGGTGTTCACGTCTTCCTCTTACTCATTCCCACAATTCTCTGTGTTTTGCCCTTCTTTGCACTCATACTCATCCATCATATATAACAATTCTATTTACATTTCCTCAAAGAAGAGCACATTTTCTACATGATCACTGCAGCCAAAGAACCCAGCATTCAGTGCTCAGGTGAAAACCATATTTGTTAATTTACACACGTTGGCACTGAATAGGTAGCAGGTGGTAATGATGGTTTTTAAAGGATTGTGTGCATATCTGAGCATTTATTTACTCAATATTTTTGAAATTAAGTGTGGAAATTTCACAAACCTGTAAAGTTAAACAAATGTCACCTGTTTTGCCTTGACTTAGTGCATACAAGTGTTTATAAGTGCTTCTGAGCAATTATTACATCACCAAAGGATTTGATGAGATTCTGAGCAATCATTTAATTAAAAATTTTTAAGTTTTAGAGTGTGTAAAAGTGAAGGAACTGTGTGTAGGAACTCTGAAATAAATGTATCAGAATTGCCGATGAAATATTAGGAGAGATTTTTGGAGTCTGAAATGGAACATGGATAGAAAATGCTGAAGAAAGAAGATGATTGGAAACAAAATACCCTGGAATTTCTTGAATAGAGGCTAATAGTCAACAAGCTGTCAGCAGCATAGCAGAACAACGTGAGCACTGTGCAAGCAGGACATTAGTGACAGAAGTAAAAAGTAAGTAAAAGCCAGAATATCAAAATTATTTGTCTGTTAGAACAATGTATGTTATGTCAGGTAAAGTTCCTTGTAATGATTTTTTTTAATTACTATTTTTTGAACAGATTATACATTTATATGGTTCAAATTTTAAAAAATACACCCCTACCCTTTAGCCACCCAGTTCCTTCATCAAGAGGCAACCAAGATTATCATATTATCAGCTTCTTGTATTCTTATAAGGGTATATAATCCGTATGTAAGCATAATCTATTCAGAATATATATAAATTCAGTATATCTATTCACATTCAGAAAAGAGAACAATATATTTGACAGTATATTGTTGTCATCTTCAGAAAGGTTAGTAGAATAGCTCACAAAAATAAAATATAGATAGAATATAAAACAAAGTTACTATCTACATAACTACACCTAATCCAGAGAGAGAACATTACCAGTACCCCTCCCCTCCCCTCTTACCGAGAAGGTAATCACTATTTTGACTTATAACAGTATAGTTTGTTTTGCCTGGTTTTGAACTTTATATAGATGATATTAAACAGTGTGCATTCTCGTGTGTCTGTCTTTTCTTATTCCACATCGTGTTTTTGAGATCCATTCATATTGTTGTGTGTATCTGAAGCTGGCTTCTTTTTTGTTGCTCTAGAGTGTTCTCTTGTATGGTTGTGGCATTGTTTATGCATTCCACTGTTGTTGGGTGTTTTTCTGTAATGCTCACTTTGGGGATATTATGAATAATGCTGTTGTGAATATCTTTTACACATCTCTTGGTGCATATGTACTCATATATCTGTTGGGAAAAATATATGCATAGAACATAAATAAATCTTAATGTGTTACCCTTCTCTCCATACACACAATGGTTTTTTTCGCAAGGGTTTTTTATGAAACAGGACTAATAGAGGCAGGTTAGTTTGGGAGAGCTAATCAAATTATACCATGTAGGCTGCTGTTTCTCACTTATCAGCTGAACCAATTCGGCTCGATCATCTCTGTTCAATAGATGTTTAATCCATACAGAATAATAATCCCATCTGTGAATCAGGTTCCCATGTAATGCCTTCCAATCTCTGGGTATCAAAGGGCATTGTCATAACAAATAAAATGATCTCTGGATGGTTGAAGATCCTCTTAGAAGAGCTGAAGATGGTCATGCTGTTGTAGCAGCCAGAAGCCATTGCAAAGGGAAGTGTGATTTCAGGGTGATTGAATTTCTTGAGACATTAATACAGGTGTCCCCTGTTCTTCGAAAGTTTGCTTTACACCCCTTCGCTTTTATTAAAGACCTACGTTGGTACCTGTTTTCGGCATCTGAGAAATTCGAAGATGATTTTCACTTTTACAAAGAAGAAGTGAAAAGCAAAAATAGCGTTCTGCGTTCCTTCTGCAGCAAGCCCGTTACAGAGGCAGCACATACCCCGCGCAGGGAGAATGGTCCTGCCAAGCTCCTTCCCGGGGAATTACACTCAACATCTCAGCATGAAGCTGCCTTAGCTTTGAACTCTATCTGTGTGCATCTGTGCTTTATCTAGATTTATTTTGTGCACCCCTTACCAAGATCAGTCTGAAGGTAATTGCTTCTTTCCTTGAGGCCATTTCAGTTTACAAAAGGTTTCATAGGAACGCTCTAATTTTGGATAGTGGGGGAAACCTGTACTTGAAATCTTGGAATGGACAATGCCACTGTATAACTGATTGGTACAAGTTTGTTTTGTTTTGTTTTCTAAATCACTGATGAGCCAATTAAGGACAAAAAATAAGCATCAAATAACTAATTAAATAAAAATTCAAATGCTTTGCTCTTTTGGATATTTGTTTCATTCCACAATAAACATCTCTAAGTATTTTTACAGAACAAGCACATGGAGTTTTGTATTATCTACAGTTTTACTTACATATGTGAAAAATATGAACACATTAGAGGATTTTACTCCAGACAGTATGAAAAATTTCAGATATGAAATCATGTTGTTGATTCTGTTTTAATGTTCCTTCTGATTTTATATATTAAGATGAGATTATAATCTATAAATCTATCAAAAATGTTTCTATTTTTGTTATTGTTCCCAAAAGGTAACTTAAGTTTGAATTAATTCAACTAAATGGTGAAGTCTTTTTAAAATTGCTAAAGGAAATACTGTGTTTAAATCACTTGTTATTAGTTTGATGACTGTGGTGACTTTTACCAGCCTCTCTGGTGTAATTTTCCTTAAAAATCAAGTATTTTTGGAAGATTCAGTCTCAGCCTCATTATATATTATGGTAGAGAGGATGTTTCAATAAATACTGAGCCACTGCTCTGTGGAAGGACTGAGTGTGTAAAAAGGAATTCAACAGTGTTTTTCCACTCTCTTTTGCAAACAAGACTAAAGGAAACAAACACGTCCTGCATAACTATCATATTCTCTTGTCATAATTGCTACTAACCAAGAATTAAGGGATCTGTGTTGTGCACGTGTGCCATGCATAAGTGCTCAGGTGAGCTACTGACCTTGTAACCGAGAAGGACCCTACGAGGTTCTCCCAGAATAGACACCCACCCATGTCCTCTGCCTGCCTTTTGTCTGTAGAAAAACTTTAGTCAAAGAATAAATTTAATCAGAGAAATGAGAAAATATAGAAAAAAAGGAAAACAGTCAAGCAAGACAAAATAATAATACTATAACCATTAAACAATTCATGGACCTTTAGTTCTTCCTCAAGGACTATAGATAATATTCTGAGCCATGTCCTTTGAGCTGTTTTGCAGATACGGAAACCCTCACCAGGTGGGAGAAATTAACTGTGTGCTGCCCACAAGCGCACGGACCTCCAGACTGGTTGGAACCAGAAGGTTGATGATGTTGACTCCCAATTACCTCACCATCGACCAATCAGAAGAATGCCCACGAGCTGATCACGCCCTGCTCCTTGAACACTGTAAGACTCCTTACTACCCCCTCCAGGGTGGGAGATGCAGTCTTGAGGGCCTTAGCCCGTTGTGCCTCCCCCAACCCTTGCCTGGCAAAGCAATACAGCTATTTCTTTTACTTCACCCAAAACTCTGTCTTGGAGATTTAACCCAGCACCAGTGTACCGAGGCTGAATTTCGACAACAAACTTTGGCCTTAAAAGGTAAGCAGAATTTTAACCAGGTGAATTGAAAAACATTTTTTCTTAAAAATAACCATATGCTGAGTGTCCTACAAACATATCTCATTATCTTTGAGTATCTCAACAAACCTGAAGCTAGGCAACCACATTTTAACAGGTGTGGTATCTAGGCTCAGAGACATTTTAGGTTGAGCAAAAGTAGGTAGGAAAAAGGGAAATATAAGAATACCTGGCCTGGGACTTCCCTGTTGATGCAGTGGTTAAGAATCCACCTGCCAATGCAGGGGACACGGGTTTGATCCCTGGTCTGGAAAGATCCCACATGCCACGGAGCAACTAAGCCCGCGAGCCACAACTACTGAAGCCCACGCACCTAGAGCCCATGCTCCGCAACAATAGTAGCCCCTGCTGACTGCAACTAGAGAAAGCCCTCACGCAGCAGTGAAGACCCAATGCAGCCAAAAAAAGAATACCTGGAATATTTGGGACATGTCTAGAGAGTAGGGTATAATGGGGAGTGATCGATAAGGAAGCTGGAAAGATAGCTTGGAGCTGGCTCTCTAGTAAACAATGTGAAAAACCATGCTTTGGGCAATGGCAGTCCTTGGAGATTTTTAAGGCAGGAGTAAAAGGATCAGATTCCTACCTTCTTTGTTTGTTTGTTTATAGGAGAGATTTATTAGAAGAAATACTACAGCATATAAAAACTGCATAAAGTCTTAATTTCTACTCATACAATGGTAGATTTGATATAATGCATAAAATTTTCTTTAATCCATAGTGCAAAGTTTGATCACTAAGTCATTAGTTGATAAGCAAACCTCACAGAACTGCTTCACGTCAGCAAAGGCCACAAACGCCATGTACATGTACGTGCATAGGTAGATATATTTTTTGGGTAAAATTTGTAATATTAAATTAACCATTTAAACGTGTACAATTTGGTGCCATTTAATACATTCACATGGTATGCAACACTCTCTAGGTCCAGAACTTTCATCACCTCAAAAGGAAATCCTGTACCTGTAGCAGTCACTCCTCATATTCCCTTCCTCCTGGCTCCTGACAACCACTAATCTATTTTCTCTCTCTTTGGATTTACCTCTTCCGGATATTTCATATAAAAGAAATCATACATATGTGACCTTTTGTCTGGCTTCTTTCACTTAGCATAATGTTTTTGAGATTCATCCAGGTTGTAGAATCTATCAGTACTTCATTTCTTGTTATGGATGAATAATATTCCATTGTATGGATATACCGCCTTTGGTTTATCCATCTGTCCACTGATGAACGTTAAGGTTGTTTCCACTTTTTGGATATTGTGAATAGTACTGCTATGAATATTTGTGTACAGGTTTTTATTTGAACACTTGTTTTCAATTCTTTTGCATATGTACCTATGAGTAGAATTGCTGGGTCACGTTGAATTTTATGTTTACATTTTGGAAGAACCACAAAACTGTTTTCCAAGCAGCTGCACTATTTTATATTCTCATAGGTAATGTACTAGGGTTCCATTTCTCCACAGACTTGCCAACACTTATTTTCTTTTTTCAAAAAATTTTAAATTATGGCCATCCTAGTGGGTGTGAAGTGGTATCTCATGGTGGCTTCGATTTGCATTTCCTTAATGGCTAATGGTGTTGAGCATCTTTTCACGTGTGTGTTGGCCATTTGTACATCTCCTTTGGAGAAATGTGTATTCAGAAACTTTGCTTGTTAAAAACATTGGTTTGTCTTTTTGTTGCTGAGTTGTAAAAGTTTTTTATATTTTCTGGATACTAAATTCTTATCAGATATATAGGATTTGCAAATATTTTTTTCCCATTCTGGAGGTTGTCTTTTCAGTCAAGAGATTTATGAGCCATTTATTGAAACAGGAAACACAGAGGAAGAAGCCAATGAGGATAGAAAGGGGTAGGAGAAGTGGGTTCAGTTGGAGGCATTGGTTGGAAATCTGGGTGGGGACACCCAGCCAAAGGTATTTGGCTACACATGGTGCCTGGAACATCCTATGCATTTGGTGTTTGTTGATTGATGGAATCTGGGAGAGAAGCTGGGGACAGTTGCTGCTTTAGCTACAAGCCATCAGGCTGTATTCCACAGAAACAAAGGACACTCCCCTTTCAACAAAGTTGTCCTTTATTGTTGAAAATACTATTTTTGGCCAACCTCCTAAAA
Source organism: Balaenoptera borealis (assembly GCF_965194805.1). NCBI lineage: Eukaryota > Metazoa > Chordata > Mammalia > Artiodactyla > Balaenopteridae > Balaenoptera > Balaenoptera borealis. The sequence continues at coordinate 110,321,677 of NC_138864.1, forward strand.
CAGTCAGAAATTCAAATGAACTTGAAGATTTGGCCACAATTCCCGGATCAGACAGCGTAGGCCAAACCATGTTACCGAGAATACAGAAAACAAAATCAACCAGTGAGAGATACAGCCTATTGTAATCTACTTATAATATTTCCCTTCAAATAGAATACAATATGTGTATATCTTAATCTAAGCTTATATTTATGTAAGATTTATTTGAACCAAAGTAATTGAAAAAGCTGATATAAAATTCAAATCCTGTATAAATAAAACAGTTCCTTTTTCCATGATGCATGACTGACTTTTTAAAAAATTAATTAATTAATTTTTGGCTGCATTGGGTCTTCGTTGCTGCGCACAGGCTTTTCTCAAGTTGTGGCGAGCAGGGGCTACTCTTTGTTGTGGTGTGTGGGCTTCTCGTGGTGCTCAACACAGGCTCTAGGCGCACGGGCTTTAGTAGTTGTGGCACGCGGGCTCAGTAGTTGTGGCTTGCGGGCTCTAGAGCGCAGGCTCAGTAGTTGTGGTGCATGGGCTTAGTTGCTCCGTGGCATGTGGGATCTTCCCGGACCAGGGCTTGAACCTGTGTCCCCTGCATTGGCAGGTGGATTCTTAACCACTGTGCCACCAGGAAAGTCCAGCATCATTGAATTTTGCCTTCAGTTTATAATCTGTATGCTGTGCCTTGATTTACTCAGCCATGCCTAAAGCAGATTTTTATATCTTGGGCGAGCAGGCAATGTTGATGGGGGCATGAAATACCTCCTTTTTAGAATTCTGCCCACATAGCTTATATTATGAGACACTCTTTTTAAAATCCCCTGGATCTGTGCTGGGTGTCCTGCAGACACCCAAGCCTGGCATTATGTTTTTTATGAATCTCAGGGAAGCCATTCTGCTGCTCAGCTAGCCTCACTCACACATTTCATTTATCTACAATAATAAGAATATCAATATCTTGGATTTATATAGAGCCTCTCATCCAAAGAGGTCAAAGCATTTTAATTTAATTGGATGTTCCTGTGGCTTTAAGAGCCTCTGGGTATATTTACAAATGTAATAATAAGAAACAGTCGGCCCTGGTTTACAATATAATAGACAGCATAAAATAAGACCTGAACATACACTGCTTCTCACCTTCACTGCACAAACATATCCGATGCCTGGCCATGGGGTTCAGGGTCCTTTCTGAGCAGATCTCCGTGTGTCTCTTTACCCATAGCTCCACTTTTTCTCTGTGAGTTCTTTATTTTAGTCAAATTATTCCCTTATCATAGGATGCATGTTTTCACTTTGCCCCTTAACCTGTTATAGAAGGCCCTTCTCCTCCTCCTCAGGTGTTTTAAGTCTGTACTTTTGTTTTTTTGGTCCAGCTGACTTATAACCCGTCTATTCCATGAAGACTGCTATAGCATCTTAGCCCTCCTTGCTTATTTCCCATTGACAAATCTGAAGCATTTATGCTCTTATTCTTTGGGCGTTGATGCTGTGGTTTATGGTCATTTCCTTTTCTTTTCTTTCCCTGTATAGCATGTCAGCCCCTCCACACAGAGAAGTCTATCATCAATGCGTTAGATGTTCATAAACCTTAGCTGGTTCCAAGTAGCCCGGTGAGTTTGGGAGTCTGCGTTGAAGGCTGAAGGTTACAAACAGGCAGACCCACTATGCCTTCTCCTAATTTTATTTTCCCCATTGTTCACAGTTTAGTGCAAGTTTGGAATAAGTTTAGAAGGTCATCTAGAATAGAAGCAATGTGAAAGGCTATGGTTGTCACCTGAAGATGAAAGGTACAATGGTACAAAGATTTCCTGAGGTGGGATGTGAAGGAAGTGGAACAGAGAAGAGAAAACAATTTATTGAATGAAGGTTTAATTGGGGTGTGTTGATTTAATTATCATGTAATTGCATTTCCAGTGTGTAATTAAAGTAGCCCATCATTTTTGATGCTTATCCAATTCTTGCTTTTTTTAAAAAAAGTTCTCTTTAAACATTTCTGTTTATAAAAGCAACACCTATTCAGAGAAAATTTGGAAAACACAGTGAAGTGTTTAAAAAAAAAAAACGAAAAATTATCTTTTGCTTGCTCCTCAAAACAACTTCATAATACCCAGAGATGTATTTTAAACAAAATTAGTACCATACTTTAGTAACAACAGCTGATATTTACAGAGTGCTGGTCATGTATACCTCACACAGTCTCACTATAACACTCTAAGGGAAGTAGTATCGTCATCTGCTTTACAGATAAGGAAGCTGAGGCACAGGAAGATTACAAAACTTGCCTAAGGTAATCTAGCAAGCAAGTGGAGAGCTGGGATTGAATCTAGCCAGTCTACCGCATAACCTACATTCTTTATTTTCTTATTGTGGTAAAATACACATAACATAGGAATTATCATTTTAACCATTTTAAAGCGTATCATTCAGTGGCCTTTAATATTCACAAAATTGTACAACCATCACAATTATTAAGTTCCAGAACATTTTCATCATCTCCAAAGGAACCCTGTGTCTATAAAGCAGTCATTCTTCATCCCCACCTCACACCAAACCCTGGGGATTACTCATCTGCTTTCTGTCTGTATGAATTCACCTAGTCCAGATATTTCGTGTAAACAGAATCATATGCTGTGTGGCCCTTTGTGTCTGGCTTCTTTCATTTAGTATAATGTTTTCAAGTTTCATTAATGATGTAGCATGCATCAGTATTTCATTCCCGTTTATAGCTTAATAATATTCCATTGGATGGATATGTCACATTTTGTTTATACCTTAGTCATATACCACATATTATACCACATTCATCTATTGATGGACATTTGAGTTGTTTCTGCCTTTTTGCTATTATGAACAATGTTGCTATGAATGTTTTTGTACAAGTATTTTTTTGAGCACCTGTTTTCATTTCTTTTTGATATATACCTATGAGTGGAATTGCTGGGTCATATGGTAATTTTACGTTTAACTTTTTGAGGAACCGCCAAACTGTTTTCCACAGCTGCTGTATCATTTTATATTCCCACCAGCAAAGTTTGAAGGTTTTTTTTATCAACATTTTTTTCCCCCATTTTTAAAAATTAAAGCCAAACTAGTAGGTGTAAAGTGGTATCTCACTGTGATTTTGATTTGCATTTCCCTGTTGTTGAGCATCTTTTCATGTGTTTTTTGGCCATTTGTACTGATATATCTTCTTTGGAGAAATGTCTATTCACATCTGTTGCCCAGTTTTTAATTGGAGCTTTTGTCTTTTGCTTTTGAGTTGTAAGAATTCTTTCCATATGTTGGATATAAGACCCTTATCACATATATGATTTGCACATATTTTCTCACATTCTGTGGGTTGTCTTTTTAAAATTTCTTCATAGTGTTCTTTGATGCACAAAAGTTTTAAATTTTGATGAATTCCAACTTATCTATTTTTCCTTTTGTTGCTGATGCTTTTGGTGTCATACATAAGAATCCACTGCCAAATCTAAGGTCATAAGGATTTACCCCTATGTTTTCTTCTAAGAGTTTTATCTCTTACATTTAGGTCTTTTATGCATTTTGAGTTAAATTTTATGTGTGGTTCAAGGTCTGAATGGGTGGTATCCTCCCTGCTCCCAAAATTCATATGTTGACTCCTAACCCTCCATGGTGATGGTATTAGAAGGTGGGGGCTTTTGGAGGTGATTAGGGATTACTGTTCTCATAAATGACACCTCACAGAGATCCCTAGCCTCTTCCACCATGTGAAGACCCAATGAGAAGGTGCTGGCTAAGAACTAGGAAGAGGGCATTCCCCATGAAACAACCATGATGACACCTTGATCTTGGACTTCCTAAGATTCAGAACTGTGAGAAATAAATTTCTGTTGTTTATAAGCGACCCAATCTGTGGTATTTTGTTATAGCAGCCTGGATGGACTAAGACAGTGTCCAACTTCATTCTTTTGCATGTGGATATCCATTTTTCCTAGCATCATTTGTTGAAGAGACTATTCTTCTCCATTGAATAATATTGGCACCCTTGTAGAAAGTCAGTTGATTATAGATGTATGGGTTTATTTCTGGACTTACAATTGTATTCCATTTATCTATGGGCTTATCTTTTTGCAAGTACCACACTTTTGATTACTGTAGCTTTTTGGTAAGTTCTGAAGTCAAGAAGTCTGTGTCCTCCAAACTTGCTATTTTTTTCAAGATTGTTTTGGCTATTTGGGATTCCTTGCAATACCATATAAATTTTAGGATCAGTTTTTCTAATTCTGCAAAAAGACCATTGACATTTTCATAAGGATTGCATTGAATCTGTAGATAGCTTTAGGGAGTATTGACATCTTAATGATATTAAGTCTTCCAGTCCGTGAACACAGGATGTCTTTCCATTTATTTAGGTCTTCTTTAATTTCTTTCAGCAAAGTTTTGTAGTTTTCAGTGTATAAGTCTTTCACCTCCTTGGTTAAATTTATTCCTAAATATTTTATCCTTTTTGATGCTATTGTAAATGGAATTGTTTTGTTAATTTCCTGTTTGGATTGTTTATTGCTAGTGTCTAAAAACACTATTGATATTTTTGTCTTGCTATTGTGTCCTGCAACCTTGCTGAATTCATTTATTAGCTCTAATGGTTTTTAAAAATTTCTGTAGGATTTCCATATGTACAACCATGTTGTCTACAAATAGAGATGGTTTTACTTCTTCCTTTCTAATTTGAATGCCTTTCTTTTTTTTTTTTTTTTTTTTTGCCTAATTGTTCTGGCTAGAATTTCCAGATCTTTGTTGAGTACAAGTGGCAAAATGGACATCATTGTCTTGTACCTCATACAAGCTGGATCATAGCTGGAAAGCTTTAAGTTTTTCACCATTGAGTATTAGCTGTGGGTTTTTAATAAACATCCTTTATCACATTGAATAAATTCCCTTCTATTTCTAGTTTTCTGAGTGTTTCATCATGAAAAGGTTGTTGGATTCTGTCAAAAGCTTTTTCGGTATCAACTGAGGTGATCATGTGTTTTTTTCCCTACTGCCTGCATCCTTAGCCACTAGGCCCAATTACCGCCCCCCCCCCATATATGTAAGTTCTTTAATTTTATAGCCTGCTTTTTGCACTTACATCATGAACATCTTCCCTTCATTAAAACTCACTAAAATTGTGATTTCCAATGGCTATATGTTATAATATATCTATCCTCTTGTGGACGTTCCATAATTTATTTAATACTTCTGTTTTAAAATTTTCAGTATTTTTTCTGTATCTCTGTTTCTTTAGGATCAAAGTCCCTAGAACTGGAATTATTGGGCCAAAGGCAAGGAACACTAAAAAAAAAAGAAAAAATATATATATATTTCCAACTTATTTTAAAAAAATCACTGTGAACCTCTACCAGTTTATAGCTGCCTAATCAAAGCAGTGGACATTCTCTGTGCTTGCTATTTCATAACTCCAGGACCTCTGAGTTTGCTTTCTATCCATCTCTGAAGTTCTTTAATCTCTGCCTCTACTAAGGAGATCACTCACTTCCTTCCCTCCTTTTCAATATTTATTTTTCTTCTTGTTCCTCGATTTATGCACTTTCTATTCTTACTCTGATCTTTTTTTTAGTTCATCTGCTGAATTAGTGAGTAAGCCAGTAGAGTCGAATGCAGGACATGTGAAAACTTACCAGTAAAAATATTAATAAAGCACAACTGTGCATCATTACCAACTGTATTTTATTTAGCTTGGGAAGAAAAGGAATCTGCAATCTGGTCAGTGTTGCTTTTCGGTTTTTCTGTCTTTTCTTTATCAATATCCATTTGTGTGTTCCTGCTTGCATGATTTTTAGGATTATCTGGAAATATCAAAATAATCGAACTCACGCATTAAACGAATGTATAAACATTTAGTTTTAGAGAATACTAAAGAAAAGCATTTCTGTGTCTATTCATTTTCGCATTTTATTGGATTTTTCTTAACCACTTGTGTTTAAAGTAAAAACTTTGTATATAGACATTAAGCACCGACCCTACTTAAATACACACCCCACATACGCACTTTGGCAATGTCAGATAAATTTGATTCAAAAGTAATAAAACTCTAAAAACAAGGAAACTGGGAAAAAACCCACGATCAGAATAAATATAAATGAAGACATTAGGAGATTTCACCAAGTCGCAACTAGATCAGTTTTTCTGCGCGCCCAGGAAACGCCGAAGAAAACTACAGTACCCAGAATGCTTAGAGCGCGCGTCGGCCCTCGAAACTTGCTGCCTCAGTCCCGCCTCCTCCCTTCAGCGATTGGATTATCCAGTTCCGAGGCTCTGGACTTCTCTTCTCCCATTGGTGCACTCTCCAGAGGTCAATTACAGAGTTTACCCTCTGTTCCTTCTAGCTCAGCCGCTCTCCACCTTGTACCAAGATGGCGGCAGAAGGAGCTGGTGGGAAATACAGAAGCACAGTCAGCAAAAGCAAAGACCCCTCGGGGCTGCTCATCTCTGTGATCAGGTGAGGGAGGCAGGGTCAGGGGGACGGGGGCAGCGGCTCGACCTCCGCTTTGGAAGGGAGAAGGGTTAGCTGGGTTCCACCCTGCTGACCCCTCCCTTCCCTCCTTGCCTCCCCTCAGCCCCTCCCAAGGGTCCCCGCAGTTCTGCCTTTTTCTCTGGGGTTGGGCTAGAGGGAGGAGCCCGGGCTCGCAGTGTTTTCCTAATTTAGGGCCAGAGCTTTGCAATAGGGTCCCGGGGCCCTAAAAGCACACTGTTTGGGACTTGGTAGAGAAAGCCAGGTGTGTTCACTTATTCATACATTTATTGATTGATTGCCTTCAGCAGCGCTCACTGTGGAAGGCATCTTGTTCCCTGGGCTTCTGGGTGTCAGGCCCTGAAGTCCGGAGACTCCTGTCACGAGTTGCAGACTGTTCTCACACGTTGGACACCTCCAACCACCTGTGAATGGCCACAGCCTCAAATACAAGAGCCTGTAGTGAGCTGGTAGAAGGGCTGTGTGAAAGCACACATCGGTGTTTGATTTTTGTTCTGCCTTCCTATCCCGATCTAGTCTTTAAAAAACAAAACAAATTTCACGTTATCCTCTATGCATATCATTTTCCCAGACTATATATGGTGGGAGTAGGAGTGGTCGACCTTTTAGAGGCTCTTTTTTCTTTAAGTGAAATAAATTATAAGGGTGGAGAACCCTTTCAAACCCCCCATTTCAATAAAATGAAAATAAAAAGAACGGAGGATGCGTATTTCCTGTTAGTAAATTGTTCTGTGACTCTGAAGTTGCTGCTTTGTCTATCTGTTCAATTTGTATTCTTTGTGTTACCCTTCTTGCAACATTGTATTCATGATTCTAAATTCTCACATAAAACTTTGATTACCTCCTCTTATCCTTAACCTCTACTTCAAATTCTCTCTCAAGACTGTAGCTTTCCTGGTTGCTTTGGCAACAAGCCTAAAAAAGGAAAACCATTTTAGGCTCATGTGTATAAAATCTGAGCATCCCTGAAGATGTATCTGGTACGTGCCAGTTCTCTTCCGTGTTTCCTTGGACCTGTCATTTTGTCACAAAATAAATTACTTGTTAGTGATAGAGTCCATTGTCCTTTGAAAAGTTTGATGAGTTTAGCTTTATCTTTTTCTATAAACGAGCGGTTGTGTTTCCTTTTTGAATAATGAATGTTAAAAATTCTCCTTCAAATCCGTTCTGATATGTAACAATTGTCATTTCTATACTACATTATGTATTAGCATAACACTATATTTTCATACTCTTCCTATTAGCAATAAACAGCATTTATTGTTACAAGCATCTTTTAAATGGAAAAAAGACAATAGGTGGATAAGGGTTTGACCTGAGGACAGGGTAGGAATATATATGGGGAGTAACCAAATCTCATCACTATTTGTAGCCATGGTACCAAATAGTTAAATGATGACTATTTTGTTAGTGTGATAGTCCCCTTTAAAAGTCAAAATGATTTGAAGAAGTATAGTGTAATTGTAATGGAAGTGTTACATTTGGTGGATGGGTTATTTAAGTGCCTTGAGACTCATAAATGAAATTCTTAACCATTTATAAAATGCTGAATAAAAATATTTCAGGAGGGTCAGATGTTTCAAAGGGTGGACTCTGGGGTTTTGGAGAAGAGGTTGTTCTGTCGTGATGCGGTGCTTTGATGAGGAGACACATGGTGTTTGGGACTGGGTCTTTTGGAGGCTGCTGCTAACCACAGCTTTTGGTTTTAAGTCTTGCCCCTGGCCCTTTAAAATGGAACTAATTGGGTGGACAGAGTCCTAATTACCGGCTCATGTACTATTTGGACACACACAGGTACCCACACAGCATTTTCCTACTTTTCTGTTGATTCCCCCCCTGCCCCAACCTTCTGTTTGGTGTGAAGTTGGGGCAGGCAGCCCTTCTAAACAGGAAACAAGCAAGATGGCATTTTGGAGATGCTATTTTATTTTTGTGAGGTCTTGTCAGATCTTTAATTGGGAAATGTGTCTACCACTTACTGTTAGGTGATTTACTTCCCAATTACATGTTGACTCTCTTCTCTTTATAAGTTGGCCTTTAATAGCTGGTTTAATTTGGAAGACAAACTTCGGCTGTGACTTGAGGAGACCTCATTGAAACCTCGGAGCGGAGCTCTTGTGGACAGACTCTGCTCACAGATGTCAAGGAGGTTTGAAGGCAGTTAAAGGCTCACATTGTCATCAACTTTTATGTCTTCACAGAAGTTGGAATTTCAAAAACTTGGAAAATCCTTTATGGTAGACACCTGTTAAATCCCCTTCCTCCTCAGAGTATTTTGGTCAGCCCTGTATTTAATTCAAAGTAAACTTTGTTGAAGGAGTCCACGTTTTGATCAGAACTTTGAACAAACAGCTTTGAGGTCCGTGCCACAGACTGTGGCAGGAAGGGAGTGTGGTCACGGTTCGGAGCAGAGTCCTTGGAGTCGTTAGGGGATTAGTGTTGTTTTTACAGCACTAACTCCTCTCTTCATCTGAGCCTGTCTCATAATGGTTTTTAGGGTTTCCAGCTCTCTTTGTACTCTGGGGAGTCTTGACACTAGTGATGCAGTACTGTTTGAAAATTACTGCTGGTATATCTGGAAACTAAACACGTGTAGACTTTATGGAAGCCCTGGGGCATCTGGAAGCGTATATGGACGTAAGGGGCAAAAGAATTCCCATTTTTCTGGCTAAACGCACAGAATTAATACCTTGGGAACCCATGTCTAAGTTTCTAACCTCGTGTAATTTTTAGCATTGAAATTTCTTAAAGGCTTTGAGGTATATAGTTTTAATTTGGGGTGATATGATCAGGTTTTTTCCAAGCCATTTCTTATAGATAAATGTTGTCAGAGTCTTTTCAGTGGGAGGTTCGGTATAGGTAGTAGAGACTTACTGTATTATCCATGTAAAGTGACCTTGGACTCATTACTTAAAAAGCTCTGTGTCTTAGTTTGTCATTTGTAAAATGGGATAATCATACAATGTGCTCTGGGTTTTGGAAAAATTAAATACGAGTATGTAAAAGTGCCTCACAGTTTGGCACAGAGAAGGCACCCAAATGTTCATTTCCTCCTTTCCAGGAGCCCCAGCTTCTCTGGTTAGAAAGTTGATTTGAGTAAGTTTGCCAGATAGCAACCAGGATATAATTTTCCATCAGAAATATCCTTGCTATGTTGACTAGAATGTTTGATGCCAGTTGTCAGAATGTTCTCTTTGTAACTAAGAAACCTTGTACAGCTGACTTAAGATGGTAATTCTTTGATAATTTGAGACTCAGCTAAAGAAGCTAGATTTAAATATATGTATGCTTATGTGTGTATATGAAACATGTAAAATATGAACAGACATAAAATGTAAAACATTTATTAAAGATAAAAAGACTATAAACAAGCAAACCGAAGGGCCCATGCATGGTCTCTTTGCCTACATAACCCTTGTTGCCATTAAAAAATTATATATGTGATTTTCTAAAATTATATGCATAATTTTCTACAATTAGTTACATATTTAGAAAATTCAGATATTTCAAGAGGTACAAAATAAAAAGTAGACTTTTCCCCCTGTTCATCTCCCTCCTGAAACATACCCCTTTTAAGTGTCCTGAGGGAAATAGAAGACTGTATTTAAGTATGTGTGAATGTATAATCTTTAAACAAAATAATATATATTCTTTAATGTATTAATATCTAATATTGTTTATGATTTTATATGCACTTAAGGAATGTTCATAAAAATTATGTATTCTATGTGCTTTAAACAAATGGGATCATACTATGTGCACTTTTGAACCTTTGTTCATTTGTTTTTCTTTATCTTGGAGATCTTTTCTAGCAGCACACGTTGATCTTATTCATTGTTTTTAGTGGCTAGGTAGTATTCTGTCACGTGGATACACCATAGTCTATTTAATTGGTGGCCCCTACCCCCCCACTTTTTAGCACATACTTTTGGTTTTATTTTTTCTTCTGTTAAAAATATGTTGCAATGAGCATTCTTGTACATTGGGCAGTATATCCATGGTGTAAGTCCATGGCAGTGGCAAGAGAATAGCTGATTTAGAGTATATGTGCATTTTGCGTTTTGACAGAGCCAAAATGTCCTCCAGAAAGACGGTAATTGACATCCCCACAAGCGGTATATTAGAGTACCTGTTTTCCCATGCTCTTGCCAGAAACCGAGTATTTTGGATGATTGTCTCTGTTAACTCTCCTCTACTGCATGATTAAGAGGGAAGTGTTTGCCCCACTGTCATTTAGACAGTGCTGTTGCATGTATGTGGATATATGTGATTTGAAAATATTTTTTCCTGGTCTGTGGCTTTTCTTCTTATTCTCTAGGCAGAGAATTTGTCTTGTCCAGAGCAGAAGTTTTTAATCTTAGTAAAATCTAGCTTATCACTTGTTTCTTTCATGGATGATGTCTTTGGTGTAGCTAAAAAGTCATTGCTGTACCCAAGGTCATCTCAATTTTCTCCTATGCTAACTTCTAGGTGTTTGATATTTAGGTCTCATACTCATTTTGAATTAATTTTTGTGAAGGCTGTAAGATCTCTGTCTAGATTGATTTTTTTTTCGGTGACTGTCCAGTTGTTCTCACACCATTTGTTGAAAAGATTATCTTTTCTCCGTTGTTGGATATGTGTGAGATCTTCACCAACGTTCTATGCTTTTTGTTCTCTTTCTATGCACACTTGTCATTGTAACTTTTCCCATTTTCCTTTATAAAAATCGTATCACACAGACTTGTTAAAAAAAAGTCATCAAAGAGAAACATTGTCCAAAAATCCTGTTTCCCAAAATACTGTTTTTGTTTTTAAGGTTTTTGTGTGGATCCTGTCCAGGTAACTACAGGGCTTAATGGTTGTAATTATAACAAAGTTAACACTTTTTTTTAGCATAACAAAATAGTATAAATATTATATCTTTGTATGAATATTTTTAAAGTGGTAGAAAATTACAGAGAAGGAAATATAAGTTACTCATATTCACCCAGAATTAACCATCGTTAATAACTTTGCTTTCAGCTTTTAAAAATCATTGCATTATTATAAAAATAGTACATACTCATTATAAAGTATTCAAACAATGGAAATGCAGAAAAATGTGAAGATGAAAATAAAAAATATTTTTCCAAACTTTATCCTCTGTAAGTTACCATCATTGATATTAGGTGAACCTAATTTTAGATCTCTCTCTGTGTGTCTCTATCTCTCTGTATGAGATGCTGGATAGATAGATAGAAATATTTTAAAAGATAAATATGGGATCTTACTCTGTGTGCTAAACTTAACACGATAGCTTAATGTCTCCATTTTTAAGGTATACATACATATAGTAAAGTGCACACATATTAAGTATATGGCTTAATGAATTTTTGCCTGTGTAACCATTACCCGTGTCAAGATAGAGAACACTTCCAGCATCCCTGTCAATTTTTTTCCAGTTCAGTTTTTTTGTAAGGATATCCTGTGGTTCCAACACCATTTGTTTAAAAGACTTCTTTTTTCACTGGATTTCTTTGGCAACTTTGTCAAAAATCAGGTGGCCAGTGTGGAGCTATCAATATTTCTTGACTCTCTAGTGTGTTCCATTCATCTGTTTATCTTAATGACTATTCTACACAGTCTTGATTACTGCTTTTATAAGTATTGGAGACAGATAGTGTAAGCTTTCCAACTCTGTTCTACTTTTTCAAAGTATTTTTGGCCATTCTAGGTCCTTTGCATTTCCATATCAATTTTAGAATTAGCTAATCAATTTCTAGAATAAAACCCGCTGGGATTTTGGTTGGGATTGCATTGAATGTCCTGATTAATATGGGAGAATGGACGTCTTAACAATATGAGTTTTCTGATCCATGAACAGGGTATCTCTCTCCACTTAACTCCTCTCAGCAATTTTTTTGTAGATTTCAATGCGTAAGTCCACGTATTGTTTGTCAGATTTACCTTTAAGTAGTTTAAGACACTTCAAGTTGTCCCACAGCTCACTGAATGCCGATGTTCTCCCCACGCCCCCTTTTATTTTTTTGATTTTTTTTTTCTTGGTGGGTTTTTTTTTTTGGTATAGTTTCTATTGCTGTGTGTTAAAGTTCACTAATCTTTTCTGCAATTCCTAATCTGCTGTTAATTCCATGTAATGTAATTTTTATTAGATTGTGGTTTTGCTCTCTAAGAAGTTTGATTTGGGTATTTTAAAAAAATATCTTCAGTCTTTCCCATAGCTTCTTGAACATATGGAATACAGGTGTTGTAACTTTAAATGTTCTTTGCTAATTTTATCATCTGTCGGTCATTTTGGGGTTAGTTTCGGTTGATTAATTCCACCACCCCCCAACCCCCGTGTGCCTTGCCACTTTTTGGATGCTAGATTTTGTGAATTTTACCTGGTTGGGTACTGATATTGGATATCTTTGATTTCCTATAAATATTCTTGAGCACTGTTCTGGGATGTGGTTAAGTTACTTGGAAACAGTGTGGCCCTTTAAGGTTCTGTTTTAAATTTTGCTAATTGGGAGCAGAGCAACATTAGTTTAGGGCCATTTTGTCTCAGTACTATGGCAAAATCCTTCTGAGTACCCCACCCAGTGCTCTGTGAGCGATGAGACTTTTCACTCGGGCTGTGTGTGATTTCAGATAATTATTCCCGCAGTGCTTTCAGGTGGTTCTTTTTGTGGCCTTGAGTAGTTTTCTACCACGCATGCTCAGGGGAAGACTCGCGCATGCTCAGGGGAAGACTCGCGGGAGCTCCTCCACAGATCTCCAGGGTGCTTTGGGTAGCTCTCTCCTCTCCGGGACTCTGCTCTGCAAGTTCGAACAGCTTTCAGAAAGTCCAAGGTTTTGAAACCTGTTCTGTTTGTTGTTTCAGATGGGAGGGTAAATCTATTTTCTGTTATTTCATCCGTTCCAGGAGTAGAAGTCTATCAGTGCTTCATATTTTAAAAAATATCTCAGAAGATTAATCGTCATGGGTCAAATTTTGGGTTGCATATGCTCAGAGAGGAAGAATAAGGTAATCAGATGTGCTAAATGAAGTTGTGGCGCGAAGGTGAACTAGGTATCTCAGCGCTCATGGTCTTTCTGATTTTGCAGTATTTTACAGAGTAATTAAACAGTTCATTTCGTATAGTACTGTTTCAGGAACTTTTCCTCCAGAACTCGTAGAAATGCCTTGGAACTAGTTTGCATCTGTTTATGTACTTATTTTAAAAAATATAGTTCTTTTTGTTTATGTAATGCCTGTGATGGTATTGTTTATTGAGGTCTAGTGTGGTTGGTAAATGGGTTTTCTCTGGGTGACATAGTACTTAGACTCTTTCTGTTGGTTGTTGTTTTGTTTTTCTTTGCATTGGGATGCTTTCAACCTGTGCTGGCCTTTTTCAGTTTGCAGTGGTGAGCTCTGCTCCCTATTGTCTTATACTCTGCTGCGCCTTACGTTTTTGTTAACTGCTTTCAAGCTATGAAATGAGTTATGACCTTGGTCTTTATGGTAGCCAGTCCTTTGTGGTTTTCACCTTGAAAAACACAGGGACTCACCATTTAACGGGAAGTTATAAGGGAAAATTCTCGTGTATCATTTGACATTGTAAGAAAAATAAGTATTTCAAGATCCTTAGAACCTTTTCTAACTTTCATTTATTCTTTTAAAAGTTTTTATAAAACCTTTGCAAAAAATACCGTGGCACGTAATTCAGGTTTTTTCTGTTGGAAACTTGGTGCTGTATCATTGTGCTGAATATTACGGGAGACATTATTTTATACTCAAAATGTCACTTGAGAGCTTGTTAGAAATGCAGACTCTTAGGCGCCACCTGAACCGCCTAACCTGAATCTGCTGTTTAACAAGAGTCTCAGGTGAGTCGAATAAATGTTAGTTTGCGTAGCCCTTAGGGCATAATTTGGGAAAATAAAAGAAACCAAGTAGCATTGTTAGCTTGTTTTTAGCTGAGATAATGGTATGGCTATTTTTCTTTTTAAAAAAGTACTATTCTTAACATAAATACTGAAATACATACCAGTAAAAACGATATCACTTCTGGGATTTGCTTCAAAATAATAAGGAAGAAGGTTGGAGTCAGTGAGAGTATAGATGAAACAAGATGGGAATGTGTTGATAATTGTTGAAGCTGGGTTTATTCAATGAGTCTCTTAATTTTTGTGTTTGAAAATTTCCATAAAAATGCACATGTGTATGTATGTTTATAATATATGTATATTCTGGGGAGAGGGAAGGTGGTGGGAATGACAAGGTTCTGTAGGTTAATAAATTGCAGAAATGCTGCATAATATATTCCTGTTCTATCCACCCCGCCCTTACCCAGACACCCTCCCGCCCGCCCAGAGGTACCTTGTACATTAACATATTAAAGTCTCCTGAAAATGACTGTTGTTAGGAAACCTTCAATTTGAGTAACCCAGAATTTCCAAAATAGCCTATTACCACATAATATCTATTAATATCTTATAAAACACTTTGTGAGGAACTCACTAGAAACTGCTCATTAGGAAATAGCATACACGTTTAAAATGATCGAATGCTGTAATGCGTTGTAGTAACAAACATTCCACTGGAGGTGGAAAATGAGATGACTGAAAACAATGCTTTAAGGACATGGGGTTTAAAATGGGAGTGAAAGAGGTAGAGTTTGGTTCAGTAAGGGTGGGGGAGATTTTAAGTGACTTTGTCAACCTTAGACTGTTGTATGCTTTTGGTAGAGGTGATTTTACTTAATTTTGGTAATGGCCTTCTCTGTTGGCTACAAGATTTATACTTTCGGTCCCCACAAGTGTTTTATATAACCGAGTTAATTGAAATATAGAAAAACTGCATGTGTCAGGTGTAGTAATTGGCCCTAAGTGCTGTCTGAAGCAAGACACCAGTGAATTTTTCAATTGACTTTAAAGCAGAAATTGTTTACTGTCACTTGATATTAAGTGAATCTCTTTGTAGTGAATTAGGGGAGGTTGTTTTTATGCGTCAGAAAACTTTTTCAGAGGGACTTGTCATTGTGAATCGCTATCAATTGGGATGGGATTCGCTATCAATTGGGATGGGATTATCTTGTATTTTGTGGGATCTAATAAGACATAATTAAGAAACAAGCAATTGCAATGTCTAATTGAATATAATAAAATCTGATTTAAAAGTGTAATGTAGATTTGGTTATGCTTTGAGTGAAGCCATATCTTATGTGATTATATAGTGATACACATCTCATATATTTAATGTGTAATTTTTTTTTAAAAACTCAGAATTATGAGTTTTTATAGTTCATTGGAAGCCTTCGTAGACTATTCTTCTTATACAAAGGGGTCTGCTTTGTTTAATAGGCTTTGAAGACCACTTCTCAACTTGTTTGGTTAGGGTTCATAGTCTTAGTATAAACTCTTTTTCTCCTTTTCAGTTTGTACTTTCACACTACTCAGAACTGTATTTAGTGTCCCTCCTGACATAATAGGTATATTGTTACTGTCAGGCATTTCTTAGGATGGCTGTTACATATTTTCGAAGAAAAGAAAATCTGACGCACACTGAAATAACGGCTAAGTGGATCTAATAGTGTAACCTAATATCTTCTAGTTAAAAGCAGTTTGGAAAAGAAAATAGAATTCATGTTTTCAAGAATCATGTCAGCTCTAGACTCTTTTTTTCTTGTGTTGGGATCAATAACAAAAAGGAATACTATGTTCTAGAAAGATCAGTAAGTTAATTGTTCATTTTCGTCCTACTTGGAGTGAGGTTCAGAAATTAGTTAACCCTTGAATATTTGTTGAGAGTTTAAAAATACTTAGTTTGGGCCTTATGATAATATGTCAGAATATGTTGTAAAGATGACTCCTTGTCTTCTGCTTTTTCCATTATGCAGTTTAAAAAATTAATAAGAATTGTCCTAAAAAGAGAGAAGGTGGTACTGATTGAGGGATTCGGTGCTTGATGAGTAAAAAGTGCAGGGGCTCAGTGGCATCTAGTTTATCTGCTAAGGGGCCCACTTTGAGTACTTCCCAGAATGGGGATCACTGAGGAGATTTGATTCTTACTGTAGATTTTGATCTATAGAGCTGTAGCTTCCTGGTAAGTGATTGCTGGATATGTGAGCCTTACTTGTAATTAGTTTTTCTGAGTTGCTTGAAGTGATTTCCATTAATTGTTTAATCTTTATTATTCCTGGAGGAGAGGTCACTGGATGTCAACAAGGAATGCCCTTAGAAGACAATTAAGTGTATTAACTGTTATCAGAAAGCCTGACTTAATGCTGATTATTCTGCAGGTGTCACCAAAATTCAGGTGTATTATGTTAAATATTTCTTATAGCAGGTTAATTAGTTATCTGAGACTCTATCAGGCAGCTAACTCTTCTTGGGGAAGAATCTGTGTTGCTGTGGTTAAGCGGGGGATTACTGATAACATCTGCCTTGAGATTTTACCCAACCAGAATAACACCTCCTGTGTTTTATAGGGTGGTGTTTTAGTCTGCACAGGCTGCCATAACAAAATACCATAGACTGGGTTACTTAAACAACAAATTTTCTCACAGTTTTGGAGGCTAGAAGTCTAAGATCACGGTATTGTACCATCAGGGTTGGTGTCTGGTGAGGCCTCTCTTCTTGGCTGGTAGATGGCCACCTTCTTGTGTGTCCTCAGATGGCCCTTCCTCTGAGTGTGTGGGGAGGGAGAGGGCTCTCTTGTGTCTCTTCCTCTTTTTAGGACACCAGTTCCATCGCATTAACGCCCTGCCTATATGACCTCACTTAATCTTTATTACCTCCCTTCTAGGCCCTGCCTCCAAATACAGTCACGTTAGAGATTAGGGCTTCAACATATGAATTTGGTGGTGGTAGGTGGTGTGTGTGTCACAATTCAGTCCATAACATATGGTACTCTGGGCACTCTTATTTGTTAAAATACCCTAAAATGCTTCCAGAGTGACAGTCTGGCAATCTTGAGGCTCAGGCAAGAGCCCTGGTCAGGCTAATTTTTCACAATTGGTTGTCAGTCTTACTACATGCTTTTCTGTCTTACAATGTTTAACAGTCCTCTGTTAGCCCTCCAATACCGAATACTTGTACTGTGGACTCTCTTCAGAGAATTGCTGTCTGGTCAGCTTGAACTATCAAAAGGCTTGCTCAGAGGAGGAAGTTAATGAAACATGATTTGATCCATTTAGTCCTTTAAATTCCCTAAATTCTATTCTTAGATTAAAATCATTGGAAAGCTTAATACTTTGGACTATATTCAGAGTCTTTGAAAATCTCTTAGGTCCGAGTTCTGTTTTAATGTTACGTTCTTGAAGGAACTTATAAGAAATGGCCATGTAAAATTTATTACTTTGTTTTTAGAAGGTTGTTGAGGACATTGGTCACTATATTGTATAATGTCTTCTTTTATTTTTACTTTATTTTTAAAAAATTTTTATTTATTTTTGGCTGCGTTGGGTCTTCATTGCTACGCGCAGGCTTTCTCCAGTTGTTGCACGTGGGGGCTACTCTTCGTTGCGGTGCGCGGGCTTCTCATTGCAGTGGCTTCTCTTGTTGCAGAGCACGGGCTCTAGGCGCACAGGCTTAAGTAGTTGTGGCAAGAGGGCTTCAATAGTTGTGGCTCTCAGGCTCTAGAGCTCAGGCTCAGTAGTTGTGGCGCATGGGCTTAGTTGCTCTGTGGCATGTGGGATCTTCCCGGACCAGGGCTCGAACCCGTGTCCCCTGCATTGGCAGGTGGATTCTTAACTGCTGTGCCACCAGGGAAGTGTATGTCTTCTTGTTTTAAGTGAAAGGTTTTTTTTTTTTTTTTAGAATTTAGTACTAGTTTAAAGTTTGCTTGCTTAGAGCAACTGGAATCTGTCTTTTTGAGAATGGGAATTACATATAATGGGCTAGGGTTCTCTTTTTGCATTGGCTACTAGGAACACCAAAGTTAAATTGGGGGCTCATTTCATACATGCTACGTTTGTCCATATGACCTTCGTACCTGTGTTTTACATTTATATGGCATTGTTGTCCTGCATGTCTTTAGCTAGTTCCTATTTCTCATTTGTATTGTCCACATTCTTGTATATACAAACCATCTCAGATCTTTTTTGGAAAGAACTGGGATAGAATTGAAATGAAACTTGAAAGTAAATATTGTTACTCATTATTCACCATTAACTGTTGGTTGAAAGCTGTCATTCTTTTCTTTGGTGCTAACTCCCAAGTGACTTCAGAGAACACTTTTAGAGTAAAAGCCCATAAAGCTGTCCTGATCTGGCTCCCAGCTTCCTCTCTGACCTCGTCTCCTATCATTGTCATCCTTCCTCCCTTCTCTAAAGCCACATTGACTTCTTGACCATTCCTTGTTCCTTGAACAGGCCAAACATGTCCTACTTCAGGGCCTGTGCGTCTTCTGTTGTCTCTGGGATCATTTTACCCAGGTAGTGCCAGCCGCACCCCTCCCCACCCCTCCAGCTTTCTAGAAAGCTCTGTTCAAATGGCATCTTGATCTGAGAAACCATTCCTGGCCTTCTTGTGTAAAAGAGTCTCCCTTCTCCCTACCCTGCCTTCATTTTTCCATAGCTGCTCCCTCACTCTCCCGGCCTCCACATGTTGTATGCCTGCTTCCCCCACTAGACCAGGGTGTGAGTTTCATGAGGGAGGGATTGGTTTATGTTCACAGCTGTGTCTCTAGCCACTTACAGCTATGCCTGCTAAGTTGTAGGTGTGTCATAACTATTTGTTCAATGACTAAATGGACTAAATAGGGTCAATGTAACTATTGCTTGTCCTCTCCTGTAGATTTTTGAACTGACATTTCTTTGTGTGAGATAGTCTAGTTGCAGTTGTTTCTTAAGGCAGGTAACTACCCTCCATGACCTCTTCAGATCCTGCATCTTGCTGCTGCTCATTATTTAGCTTTATCTAAGCTCTTAGTGTACCAGGCACCATAAGAATATAGAGAAAAGGTCTAAAATATCAGTTCATAAATATCCTCAGGAATTTTCCACTGGGGGAGGCTTTAGGGGATTTGGGCTAACAATGTTGTGATTCACAAATGATTTATTTTGTTCCTAATAACGTGTCAGCCCACACATTGAGGGCACTTTATATTTTACAAAGCACATTCACACACTCTTCCAATCCTCACGATAACCTGGTGAGGCAGGTTCTCTTACCTTGTCTGTTTGACAAGGAAAGAAACAGGCCCAGACATGTTAAGTGACTTGCCCAGGGTCAAAGAGCTTGAAAGTTGCAGACGCCTCATGTCTGACATTATTTGGTCAGAGAAGTAAGACGCTTCTGCTGTATTCCTAATGGTAGTATTGTAGATTTGTTTTTTTCATCTTATTCTGCCTTTGACTGGAGGTTATTGTTTCTCTTGAGTGATAGGTTACCTTTGGGTGACTAACCCTGTTTTCATAGGTGTGCTTTTTCTTTTATTTGATCTTGCTTTTGTCTTTTTTAAAGAGTAATATCGACTTCTGTGTACTTTCTCCTGTCTGGACTCCATTACTCTATTAAGTCCAAAGTGAAAGCAAAATTGTTCCATAGAAGGAGCCAACTAGTTATTTTCCTTTCAAAACACTTGACCGGCTACACTGAAATACAGAAGCTGGTATCAAAGAGGAAACTGACAAATTTCATTTTAGACCTGCAGATATTTCCCTTGGGTTTTTATGCTTGTTTATAGCGCTTTCTTGGAGCTGGTGGTTGTAAATTCACTAGACCCATTTAACGTACGTGTTCCTATGAGGTGTTGTTAACAATAGCTTAGCATGGGTACCGTGGTCCTTTTAGTCCACTGGGTAAATAAATTCCTTCCTGGGATTAATTAGTCATGGTTAGTGATGTAATTCATCACGCAAATGCCAGAGCTGTCTTAGTGAAAAATTCTTAGTGATCCAGAGACGTCTGTGTCCAGCTTAACTGGAATCTACGCTTTTATGTTCATCCATGAACTTGGCAATAGTTTGTAAAGCATAATGATTTTGAGATAGGAATGGAAAAAGCTCTAAAGAATGATTCAGTAACTTGAAGGCATCTTGGGATGGCAACTTCAAATAGTTTCTCCTCTGCTCCGTGTCTTCTTTTAGCTCATGCTTTTTAAACCTTCTTGTCCAGATTCAAGACTATTACTACTGAAAAAGCTGCCAAGTGCTCTGTTGACATCTCTAGCTGTTCACTCCTCCCTTGACATGTGGGCTGTAGCTTGATTAGGCTGCAGTCCTGCAGCTCAGGAGCTGAAGGCAGGAAAGTAGGTTTCACAGCATATATAGCGGAAAGGGCATGGGTTTTGGCGTCAAGTATATTTAGCTTTAATTTCATTTTTGATGTTAGCTGTGTGCATGTGTGTAACTTTACCTCTCTGTTCCTTTGATTCGTGATCTGTAAAAAAGTGGTGATACTATCTCACCAGACCATTCTGAGAGTCACCTTAAACTATGTGTACAAAATAACCACTGCATTGTTTGGTGTATAATAGGCACTCAGTAATTTATATCCTGTGCCTCACTTTTGACCTTCTTTTCCCAAAATGTGGGACACAGGAATGCATGTAAATTTGTGCATTTAGTTTTAAAATCTCCCAAGTAGAGGGTGAGTGAGAGCTAGATTGTCTGTACTTACAGTCAAAGGGATCTTGGATCATTTTTGGACTCAACATTTACAAAAAAAATGCTGTGTAGTTTTAGGTTACATGATTAGAAATAGAGTGCCTATATTATGGGATATAAAGCCTCTTTCTGTTTGGATGGTCACACCATATTAGAAGTATGTTGTGTCAGTTCTGAATACCACATCTTGAGGCAGGATAGGGAACCTTTTAAGAACCAGACTCTCCAGGTTTGAGGCCTGGCTCTGCTACTTAAAAGTTCTGTGCTTCAAACGCACAACTCAGTCTTCATTTGTAAGAAGAGGGGGGGACAATGGCACCTACTCCACAGGTGTTGTCTGGAATAAATTATTATATATAAACTACTTAGATTAATGTAGTAAGTTCTATGTGAGTGTTACCCATTTTCAAGGAAACTTCAGGAGAAAGTAACAAGGCTGGTGGGCTGCCATGTTGTGGAAGAAACAGATGAAGAAATTGGAGGTGCTGAAGGTGAGAAAAAACTATTGAGAGTCCTTTACCATTTAAAGAGAGACTTTATGAAAGAGGGAATAGACTAATTTTATGTTGCTGAAAAAGGTGGAACTAGGATCAATGGGTAGACATTACAAAGAGGCTGATTTTGCTTTATGTTAATGAAAGACCTTGTAACAAGTAGAGCAGTTCAAAATTGCAGTGAATGGCTTTGTGGGCCAGTGAGGTTTCCCTTGTACAGAGACTTAGAAGGCCGAGGAGAAGTTCCTGACCTGGCTAGCGGGGTGAGCCAGACGACAAACGTTCTCTTCTACCCTGCTCTCAGTTCAGGTCGAGTGACTTGCTTAAAGTAGGATAATCCTACACTGAAATTTGCTGCGTTTTGGTAGCATGTGTGGGAACTTTCTCCCTAGAGTTAGTCTGCATTTATGGTCTATCATTCATTCATTTTGCAGATATTTATTGTGGGAGGCATTGTATTTCTGGTCTCACTTTGCAGAAAAGAAAACAGGTTGGAAATGAATCTTCGTTTATGGTCTACTATTGCTTGACACCATGCAGTCCCCGGAGGAACCCAATGAATTAGGTTTCATTTTTGTTGGGAGACAATTCTCCTTGGGAAGGTTGTGTTTCTGAAGTTCTTGTGAGCAAAGTACGGGTGCCCTTCGTTTTAGACTGTCAAGGATGTTTGTTTGACATGTTTGGAAGATAGCGATAATCTTTCCAGAGCAAAGGGCAGGCATGTTTACTGCCTTTAAGTGGGCATGTTTAAGCTCAGGGTTCCTCTCCAGCAACTCAGCATGTGCAGGCATCCATTTGGGCCCATCTTTCCAACGCCCATGGGACTTGGGGGCAGGGGGCCTGCTACAAATATGCTGATGCTCGTGTTACTTGCTGTGCTGTGACTAATAAAGTCCTGAGCTTGTGACCCACCCGGGAGTTTTGTGACTTCCCCCAGCATCCGTGGAACTGCAGCAGGCTAACTTGTTAGCTTCTAAGTAGGATAAAGTCTCAGACTTCGCATTTCTTGACAGTATGGAGGAGTGAAGTGGGAGGTCAAATCTCATGCCTCTCCTATAAAAAGGGAGAGGGAGGATAACCACGGGACCCACTCCAGTGGGCTGTTCTGAGGATTAAACATACTTTCTATAAAATGTGCAGCCTTGGGCTTCCCTGGTGGTGCAGTGGTTGAGAGTCTGCCTGCCAACGCAGGGGACACGGGTTCGAGCCCTGGTCTGGGAAGATCCCACATGCCGCGGAGCGGCTAGGCCTGTGAGCCACAACTACTGAGCCTGCGCGTCTGGAGCCTGTGCTCCGCAACAAGAGAGGCCGCGACAGTGAGAGGCCCGCGCACCGCGATGAAGAGTGGCCCCCGCTTGCTGCAACTAGAGAAAAGCCCTCGCACAGAAACGAAGACCCAACACAGCCAAAAATAAATAAATAAATAAATTAATTAATTTAAAAAAATATTGTAACCAAAAAAAAAATGTACAGCCTTTAGATATTAGTGGCTGTTATCGCTGCCTTCCTTTTCTCTAATTAAAAAAAAAAAACTTTAATGGTTTTGTTCTCTCAGAGTTCTCCTATGTAGGTATTTTTTTTTTTTTTAAATTTTTATTTATTTATTTATTTATGGCTGTGTTGGGTCTTCGTTTCTGTGTGAGGGCTTTCTCTAGTTGTGGCAAGTGGGGGCCACTCTTCATCGCGGTGCGCAGGCCTCTCATTATCGCGGCCTCTCTTGTTGCGGAGCACAGGCTCCAGACGCGCAGGCTCAGTAATTGTGGCTCACGGGCCTAATTGCTCCGTGGCATGTGGGATCTTCCCAGACCAGGGCTCGAACCCGTGTCCCCTGCATTGGCAGGCAGATTCTCAACCACTGCGCCACCAGGGAAGCCCCTATGTAGGTATTTTTGACTAAAGGCAAAATGTCATTCAGCCCGGTTTACATCAGGAGGATGAAATTCAAATGTGGGGCAAACATGGCACAGGCTATTTCCTTACATAAATATTTTCTCTGCAAATGAAAATAGGAGCTAAAACCCCCTATAGGCCCAACTTACTCTCTCATCTTCATTTTAGTAACGCTTTCTGTTTTCTAAATAATTCCTAATGCTGTGGTAATGTGTTGCAGTGACCACTGATGCCCGAGCAGGTGTCCTCTCTCTCAGCCTGACATCTTCCTTGATGGTAATTCTACTAGTTAATGTAAACAATGTGAAATGCTTGGCATGTTTCCTTCCACAAACGGTGGTGGGGAGGAAATCATGCAGAGCGTCGTAAAGATGGCAAACTGATCCAGTGTAGCCATTTGCACAGTGGTCTGTGGCCATTTGCTGTGAAAGGGGGGATATAATAGTTAAGTATCTGGGAACTCTTCCCTTTGGGACACTTGATAAATTGAAGGCATTTTCTGATTGTGCTTTACTTGAGATTAACAGCCTGGAAGGTTTCAGATTTAAAGAGCAAAGTTATAGATCACAGAAACAACAGGATGATATGCTTAGCCACCCTGTAGCCAAATACTGCAAGTAGTATTGGTAGCTCTCTCTTTGAAACCAAGTTCCCTCTAAGTTCTCTACTCTGATTTACTTTGTTAGTCAAATGCTTGTGTGGTATTTTCTACCTGAAAGTAAGCTTGGAGGTAGTCTGGTGTAGGCTTACCAGTTGACAGAGGAGGACACAGGATCTGGCATGGTAAAGGCCTTCCTTCAAGTCTTGGGGTTCCCAGTGTGTTGCCTGGAGTGTATCCTGTAGCCCTCACAGGCTTCGCCTTTTCCTTCATTCCATTTCTGTCCCTCCTGCTCCCCATTTCATGCTGGGCCCCATCTCTTGACATCCCTAACACATTTAAAAACTTCTTTTTTGAGGTTAGATTGAAGTCAGAGACTGGCCTGCTGAATCACCCTCTAAATTGGAAGATAAGTTTTATATATTATATGACTCATGAATTAAGATATTTTGCTCTAAATGACATTTTGTAGAGGACTGTTGTACAGTATTTTGCTTGCAAAAATCTGGAAGGGGATATGTGACTGATTCGCTGACAGACCATCTCTGAAAGCAGTTCTAATGATGGACTTATAATTGATTGCATCCATCATTGAGAGCCTAAACTACCCCCTCCCTAAATTAAAAAAGATAAATGAAATAAAGTATGCTGAATGTATAAGCTGACAAATCTGAGGGAATTTAATGAAACTAAATTACCGCAGCCAACAGATAAGAGAAAAAGGTTTCTTTGTTACTGATTATAACACTAAATTAAAAAAAAAAATTATCCAAGAAGGATAAAAGAGGAAACAAGATCTGTGGTTCATGTATCAAACTAAGTTATTGAAAGATTTTTAATAAGTGTATCTATCTCTTTCCCTGCTTATTGTTGATTCGTATCAATCTTGTTAGTGCTGTTGGAAGAATAGTAGATGCAGGAACTGCCTTGTAGTATAGCTGATATTGCTGTTGTAATGGATTTTAGAATGACTGTGACCTTATTTCCAGGCCGCTAGGGGGCTCTGTACTAAATTCAGGTTATTTGAATGAACTATTTGGAAGGCGGTTCCTCAGTGTAGAAGAAATTTTATAGTAAGTATGCTTTTGGCTATATATAAAAGAAGACCAAACGAAAGTGACTTAAACAATGGATATTTATTATCTCCCCTAACACGGAGTCCCTCGGTAAGGCAGCTGTGGGTTGGCTGCTTCAGTGGCCCAATGATGTAATGGCAGTAGCTTGGCATTTCTCTTGGCTTCCCCTTCCAGGATTATAGTATGGCTAATGTATGATTATCTTAGTTTTGTATAACAATACCCAGTGTTGGGAAAAGGGACCTGCTTCCTGTTAACCTTCTTGCAAGAAAACTACTTCTAGGGGCTTCCCTGGTGGCACAGTGGTTAAGAGTCCGCCTGCCAATGCAGGGGACACGGGTTCGAGCCCTGGCCCAGGAAGATCCCACATGCCGTGGAGCACCTGGGCCCGTGTGCCACAACTACTGAGCCTGCGCTCTAGAGCCTGCGATCCACAACTACTGAGCCCGCACGCCTAGAGCCCATGCTCCACAACGAAGAGTAGCCCCCGCTCGCCGCAACTAGAGAAAGCCTGTGCGCCACAACGAAGACCCAAAGTAGCCAAAAATAAATAAAATAAATAAATAAATAAAATATCATTTAAAAAAAAGAAAAAACTCCTAGAAGTCCTTAGGTCTCATTGGCCAGACTTGTCACTGGTAAGGGGAATGCAAGTACTTGAATTCACTCCAACAAATCAAGACCTACCCAGGCTCTTGCAGAGCTCATGCTGCCTGTTACCTGATTACGCCAAGGGGAAAAGTGAAGAGAAAGACTCCTTTGATCGGCAACCAATAAATCCATTTAGATAGGCTACTGGAATTTACTATGCAGGCGGTTTCATATTTTCTCTTAGTAACTTGTTTCATTTCCTAGTCAGTGAGGTGAATGTGCTCTCATTGACTAACTCATCCTTCGTCTACTTTTGGGTTTTAAGTTTGCCTCAGCTTGATATATTCTGTCTTTACCAGGACCCTGTCTACCAGTGATGATGTTGAAGACAGAGAAAACGAGAAGGGGCGTCTTGAAGAAGCCTATGAGAAGTGTGATCGTGACCTGGATGAATTGATCGTGCAGCATTACACAGAATTGACAACAGCCATTCGCACGTACCAGAGCATCACAGAGCGCATCACCAACTCCCGAAACAAAATAAAGCAGGTAAGCCTCCATCCTTCTAATATCTGGTGATTGTTGCATCTACCATCAGTCCAGGTGTTATAGCTTGAAGGTGCCCTGGTAGTGGTAATAGCCTTAACGAGTGATTCATACTGATGCTTTGCAGGAGTTTTGCGGGTTTCTGGAAAGCCAGGCTGCAGAGGATCACAGAGGGCATCTGGCCTTGCTTCTTTTCTCCCTTAAGTCTGATCCTTGGCTTCTGCCATTACTTTTTTTTTTTTAATAAATTTATTTTTTATTTTTGGCTGCATTGGGTCTTCCTTGCTGTGCGCAGGCTTTCTCTAGTTGCGGTGAGTGGGGCCTACTCTTTGTGGCGGTGCATGGGCTTCTCATTGTGGTGGCTTTTCTTGTTGCAGAGCACAGACTTTAGGTGCGTGGGCTCAGTAGTTGGGGCACACGGGCTCAGTAGCTGTGGCTCACGGGCTCTAGAGCGCAGGCTCAGTAGTTGTGGTGCAGAGGCTTAGTTGCTCTGTGGCATGTGGGATCTTCCTGGACCAGGGATCGAACCCATGTCCCCTGCGTTGGCAGGTGGATTCTTAACTGCTGCTCTACCAGGGAAGTCCCTCTGCCATTACTTTTCACTGCAGTGTGAAATGGCACAGAGGAGATGGCCTCAACTTGAGGAAGCCTAGAAGGGGAGCTGTTTTAAGACTCTAGGGCCTTTTATTGTTAGAGGCTCTCGTTATAATGTATTAAATGTATTTATTGTGCTCATGTCACACATTCTGTGTGTGTGTATTGCTGTAGCAGTTGAAAATAAAAAAAATTTTTGGTTTTGAGTATGTCACCCCATTTGAAGTTGGTTGTGATTTCTCTGCAGTCATTGTACATTCTTGGTGGTTTTTGAGAAGAAAATCTGACTCACAAATTATTTAAACGTAAATATTTATGAATACTGAAGTTCTTGATATTATTCTTTAGTAGTGACAAGCATGTATTAATTTTTATTTTGTAATTGTCTTTCATATTTTGGAGCTGTTTTTCTTTCACTCTTTTTCTTTCTCCCTTCTCTCTTCCTCTCCTTTCCTCTTCTTGGTTCCTTTCTTCTTCTTTCTTTTTTTATTGGGGTATAGTTGTTTTACAATGTTGTGTTGGTTTCTACTGTACAGCGAAGTGAAGTAGAGTTCCCTGTGCTATACAGCAGGTTCTTATTAGTTATCTATTTTATACATATTAGTGTATATATGTCAATCCCAATCTCCCAATTCATCCCACCACTACCCACCCACCCCGCTTTCCCCTCTTGGTGTCCATACATTTGTCCTCTACATCTGTGTCTCTATTTCTGGTTTGCAAGGCAGAACTTGGTTCCTTTCTTCTTTCCTTCCTTCCTCTCTCCTTCCTCCCCTCCCTCCCCTCCCCCCTTCCTTCTGTGGTTGGTCTTTGAAAAACTTTTGGTTCCTGGGTGCCACATCTTTAGTTCCTAAAGGATACAGTGGGTTCATAAGGGGTATTTTTTATATTTGGCCAAGGGATGAACTGATCAAATAAAGGTTATATACTGTCACATCATAGTTATGTGGTTCTTGGCTATGTACTTTGAGGGTCACTCCTTTAATACCTTGTATTACTGCTCTCTGATAAATAACAATTGCTCCCACTTACTGGGCACTGATTCCTTGTCAGGCAGAATTATGTCTGTTCCCCACTCAACAAATTTAGGATTTGAACTCTGGTCTCTCTGCTCTGAGGTCCTTGATGCTGGTTTTCAGACATCTTTTAAGCAGTAGCCCCCCATTTCTTTGTACATGAGATATTTTGCAGAACCCCAACGTACCAGTTGCCTCTTGTTTGGTATTGGGCTGAGAGATGCAGAGCCTCATGCTGGCTCCCCTCCTTAGCACTCAGCAGCTGACCCTCAAGCACCTCTGTGGCCAGAGAGCTGCATAGACCATTTGAAGTGCGCTGCCCTGTGCTATTTGATTGGTTCGGGAATTCTCTGGATGTACCTGCCCAGTGATGGCTGTGCCTACGATCTCCTCCCATGTTTCTTCCCTGCCTTCTAGACCTTATGATTTGGTAATAGGTACCTAAATGATTCTTCTAAGAATGCTGTTATATGTGAGTTTCAGCCTTGAAGAGTACAGTTCCACAATCAGTAGGTTCTTAACCTTTTTTGAAGCAATGTGGTGACCGCTTTACATTTTAAAATTAACTGGGCATTTTCAAAAGGAATTCTATAATTCTTAGCCTTCACGAGTGGTGAGTTCATCCTGTGGATTTATCGGTGAAGCTAGGTAAAGCTATAGATCAGTAGCTCTAGATATAAGAAAAGGAGACTCTCATCTTGATTATTTCACAGGAGTGTTCGTAGCCCGTCTTTTCACCGTCCTCCTCATTCTCAAGTATGCTGGAGTTTTGAGCAAAAGGAAACAACAACACAATTTTTTCTATTATATCAGACAGTTGTCAAGAAAGTAAATGTCACACAACTCAGTGTTATGAACTAGCCTCAGTATTGGCAAGAGAAAAATAAAGGGCTAAATCTCTTTTCAAGAAAGCCTTTGATAATTGATACGTGGGAGAAGAAAATTTTAGGGAAAAATGAAAGGGAGTTTGTTTTTATTGTGTCATTTGACAGTTTTGTACTGTGAAAGTGTTTCTTATCACCAAGGAAACACTGATGTTTCCTCCCTAATCTTTGCCTGTCATTTTTGGTTTTTAATTGCACTTGAGATTGTATACAAAATAAAGGTATGTATACTTTTAAAGTAAAAATGGGGATGATTCAGTAATCATTGGTTTACATTATTTCAGAGCCAAGCAAGATGTTGAGAATGTGTGAATCTGAGTTGAAATTTTCTTTCTGCTCTCTGCCAAAAGAATGGAACGAGGATTCACTCAGTAAATATTTGTGGAGTGCCAGCTATGTGCTGGTGGTGGTTTCGCTACTGAAATCTGTTTTAGATTTCCATGTAATGGAAAATGCCTGTCCCTGTCCTCATGGAGCTTACATGCTAGTGGGAAGACACAGGAAAAGAAATAGATGATATTTAGCAACATTGATTTAGTCTCTATATTAAGTGTTTGTTTTGTGCTGAGCAGTGGTCTAGGTCCTGGGGTATAGAAGTGAGTAAAACAGACAAAAATTCCTGTCCTCGTGGAGTTTACCTTCTAGTCAAGAAAGGCAGGCTATAAATTAGTAAGAGGGTATAACAGATGGTAAGAAATGCTGTGCTTAAAAAAAAATTAAAATAAAAGCAAGGAAGGAGAATAGGGAGTTGCTGTTTTGAACAGAGTGGTCAGGGAAGGCTTCACTGAGGTTATATTGAAGCCAACACTAGAAGAAGGTGAGGGAGACTCCAGAAAAGCACCCCAGGAAGAAGGAATAGCAGGTACAGGAAGATCCTCAAGCAAGAACATGATTGGAATTTGGGGGAGCAGTGAGGTCGGAGCTGGAGCACAGTGAGAAGTGGGGAGAGTGGCAGAGGGAGACGAGGGAGCTGGTGGGGGGTCTGTGGCAGAGTGGGTCAGGTCACGTGGGATCTTGACCACTGTAAGGAGTTTGGTTTTAACTCTGGGTGTGTGGAAATCATCGTAAGGTTTTGAGCCCAAGAACGGCACGATGTGTCTAACATGTTAGAAGGGCCACTCTAGCTGCTATACTGAGAATAGATTTTAGTGGGGGCCAAGGCAGATGAAGGTGTTCACATTCATGCTTTGTTAGCTTTTAAAGCTTGAGAACACCGAACTGTTTACATTTCCCGTTTTGGTATTTCTTTCATTTATGGATTCTTGTTGGTAGAATCTCTGTCCTTGAGGATAATATGAGCTGACAGATAGATTTGACTCTTCTTCGATGCTCCAGACTCCTTTATATCAGTCAAGTCCACCTGGAATTTTTTCGAGATTAAATGTGCAAATAAAATAACATGTATGATTGATCAGGTCAATTATGTGGATAAGTAAAATAGTTGGGCTGTCTTATTACTGTTGAGTACAAATGAGATGTTACTGCATTAGAAAACCTCAGAATTTATAGGTTCTACCAGTGTCTGTTATAATGACTGTTATAGCAGCACCAGAATAGATGAATATGAATGGATATGAGTTGGGAACTTGGGCCGTATGCTTGTTGGTAGTATTTGAATTTGAGTGTTTCTTCCATCCTGTATTAAGTAGATGAGATGATACCAGATTTCTTTAAAGATACTAAGTATCCATCTAATGCTTGTCATAGAAGCAGGTAAACTGAAGGGAAAACACAGATACTTGTCTCTGTTGTGATGTGCGCACAAACACTTTACATTTCGCACCAGTTTTGGCTGTTCTGTTAGTGCTTGATCGAGCTCTTAACTCGTTTCTCTTGCCTGTAATTGGAAATAACCATATGTGATTGTTAAAGTGAAGTTGTTAGGGCTTGATCATTGAGTAATGTAACATTCATTACTTAACATTTAACTAAAATAATTTTGTGACTTTTTATATGAAAGTATATGTTGTGAGGTAGAATTAGAATGAAGAATAACCTTAATTGATATAAAAAAAGAAAGTCACAGTAGGACAACATGGTTTTGGTAGGAAGTTATTAAAGCCCAGACATAAGATAGGAAATCCCAGCTGCTCGTATGAGAAAGGGAAAAAAGCCTAGAAATGGACATGCTAAACTGTGGGCAAGAATGAGATATCATCATTTAAAATCTAGGCAGTGGTCTGGATCATTAATGCAGTCATAAGAACTACAAGGCAGTCTTTTCATTAAGTTTAACTGTATCTGTATTTGTGTTCTGTATCCAGACTCTGCAACTCAAAAGGATAGTGTTGCCTTTGGAAAAGGTTGAGTGGAGCCTCTCAGAATTTAAGACCTTAAAATGGAAGCTGAAAAACTAAGGAGCAAAAAGCATGAGAAATAAAAGTTTGAGGGTAATTAAAAAATGATCTTTAGTTCTAAAGGGCTTTTAAACAGAGCAGTGAGTAGTGTTTCTGAAGTTCATTTGTTCTAGGCACTTTCTGTTAAGACTATGGGAAAAAATGGCTTGGACATGTGTTAGGAGGATACGCATGAAAATGCTTATATGTGGATTTGTTTTTACTACAAAAAAGAGAAAATATGATACTCTGTACTTTTAGAAGTAAGAATAACGTTGATTGTTTCATTAATTTTCATTTACCATCCCTTGCTTCTGAGGAACTTTACAGGATATTTCTAGTCTACAGTATCAATGAGGTGCTTGCACATTTGTTGTATTTTATTACAGATAATACGCACACTCAAAGGCATTCCCCTCCTCCCCTAATACTTCATCCAAGTTCAATGCTTTTCTGATTTTATGACTTAAAAGTTAGGGCCTCCACCACCTCCCCTGTGCCTCCATCAGCATCCTCCTCTGTCACATGTCCCAACGTGTTGTTCAGAGGCCCCAGTTCATTTCCTCCTCTCTTGATCTTTCTCAAGGCAGGGTTGCAAAAATCTCTATCTCTCGGCTTTCTGTGTCATCTCACATATCCATTCACAATGACCTCTTGGGCCCTGTGTTCCTTATTTTCTCTTTTTCTAATAGTCTCTAATTAAAGTGATTTAGTTCTTGTTTATTGAAACTGAAATTCTTGTTTTTTCTGAACAGGTGATTTGGAGCAAATGAAGTTACTAGAATTCTAAGGAAGCAAAGGAAACTTGTGTTTGAGGAAGGATTTCTTTACTTGGGTTTTTTTTTTTTTTTAAATTATTTATTTATTTATTTATTTATTTTTGCCTGTGTTGGGTCTTCGTTTCTGTGCGACGGCTTTCTCCAGTTGCGGCAAGCAGGGGCCACTCTTCATCGCGGTGTGCGGGCCTCTCACTATCGTGGCCTCTCTTGTTGCGGAGCACAGGCTCCAGACGCGCAGGCTCAGTAGTTGTGGCTCACGGGCCTAGTCGCTCCGCGGCATGTGGGATCTTCCCAGACCAGGGCTCGAACCCGTGTCCCCTGCATTGGCAGGCAGATTCTCAACCACTGCGCCACCAGGGAAGCCCTTTACTTGGGTTTTGATGTCATGATTTGAAGAGCTTGACTCTTCATGGATTTATTTAAGGAAGAAACAGAGTAACAGAATTTTTGAATCTTAACTATCCTGATTAAATTAGAATGGAATTAAAATGCTGTCACCACATTTCTAAAAGAACAGGGCTTTGAGAAATAAACATTTAGGTGGAATACGGTACCTTTCTTACATTTACCTGCATTTATTCTTTGATGGACATAGCCCTGTTTCTCCCTTCCCTTTTTCAAAAATCATATTTATTGAGCTAGCGTTTACATACAATAAAATGCATTATTTTTAGTTCAGTGAGTTTTGTCAAACGTATATATCCTTGAATGTGTTTCCATTGCCCCAGAGACTTCTCTCCTCCTTCTTTATAGGCCATACCCCCAACCCCATTTTGCTCCAAACAAATAACTGATTTGAAATCTATCACCATATATTATTTTTACCTGTTATAGAACTTCATAGCGCGTATACTCCTGTGTCTGGCTTCTTTTGCTCAGTATAATGTTGAGATTCTTCACATTTCTTCCCTTTTATTGCTGACTGGTATTCCCACTGCCACCCTAAGTTTTAAAAGAACATTTCTTCATAACTGACTTTCTGATCAAAAAGCTGAAGCCTCAGGGCAATTTAGTATTAAAAGTTCTTTTAGCTTCTTATGTCTGCAGCTTTGGCTAAACTGTTTAGGAAATAGTTTTGGTGATGTTCATTTTCCACACAGCCTGATGCCATCTCCCCCACCCCCAAACACACACACACATTCTACCTTCCTTTTCATTTTTCCTCCATGTACTATGCAAAAATGAGGAGTGAGCTGATTACATTGTATATATCCTAGTGTGAAATGCCATAATGGTCTTTTTTTCCAATCAGAAGGGAGTTTGCCAAGCTTTACTGACACCCTGAAAGTTTATCTCCCACTATCTGGATCAAGAGCCTAGTTGGGTGTTGTATGACATAAAATTTATTTTTAACAGTTTCCATAGTAACCATTACACACAGAGGGAAAAGCTGAGAAGTATAGAACCAAGGTGATATAAGTAGAATATCAGAAATTAGATTCTGAGAGATTTTAACTAAGATTTAACATAGAATGGATTTAATAGCTAGAGTTCTTAACCCAGGCACCAAGAACTCCTAGACAATCTAGGAATGGCCTTGAGAAATGTGTTTAAAAAATCAAATAAAACCACAAATGCTGATAAAAACCAGCATTCCCCTACCTCATCCTACCACACTACTAATTCCAACACTTCAGAGGTACGGAATTTTACTCTTTTAGTTTTTGTTTTTGTTTTTTTTCAGATATTTGTGTTTCTAAGTAATATGCTTATACTACTTTTCTGGATTTTTCTATTTTAGACATTGTATATGAGCTTCCAGTTATGGTTTCTCCTTCACTCTTTCCCCCACCCCACCTCATCTTCTTCCCTCATCCTCTCTGTATAGTTGTGTCCTAGTTTTTGGTTAAACAGCTGGTGCTTATTTTATTATAACAATGTAAATATTTACATCTAAACCATCCAGCATACTATTTTTGCTTGTGCAATTTTGTTTTCGTTTTCCTTGGAGTTAATGATTGTAAAATCCCATTGCCTTTGTTCTTAATCGGTTTCCCCCTTTCCTGGATCCTCTGTTTCTCCTTTTGTTTTTCTCTTATATTGATGGAATACATTCTTCAGTAGCTTGCTGAGATATGGTGCATATGAGGTTTATTTTTTAAGAGCTTGCATGTCTGAAAATGCCTTTATTTTTTCCTCACACTTGATTGATAGGTTTTTTGGGAAATAATTCTCTCTTAGGAGTTTGAAGATACATTATTCCTTTGTCTTGTAGCTTTTAGTGTTGCTGTTGAGACACATTCTGATTCACAGTCCTTCGTATGGCTTTTTTTCCTCCTTTGAAAGCTTTTAGGATTGTCTCTGTATCCTTGTGTTCTTACGAGTCAGGATAATGTGCCCTGGGTCTTTTTTCACTCCATTGTCTCGAACACTCTGTGTGCCTTTTCAATCTGAAAGTTCATGTCTTTTGCTCTGGAACATTTTCTTTCATTTTATTATTATTTTTTCTCCACTTTGTCTCACTTTTCCTCCCCTGGAATTCTTATTTGGACCTCTCGGATCAACCAACCCCATTTTCTTTTATCTCCTATTTTCCTTTCTTTGTTTTTTGTGTCTTACTCTTTGGAGATTTCAAGAGTCTCTTCTAACCTTTGTATTGGATTTTTTTTTTTCTATCATATTTTTAATTTCCAAGAGCTGTTTTTCATTTTCTGAATTTTTTATAGCGTCCTATTCTTGTTTCATTGGTGTAATATCTTTTCCCCCAAGGGATATTAATTATAGCTTTTTAAAATTTCTTTTTCCTGCCTAGTTTCTGTTCCCCTACTCCCCTCAGCACTTTTTTCTTTGTTTTGATGCCTGTCTTTCCATATTACAGGCTTTCCTTGATGTGTGGTGATCCTTGGCTAACTGTTTAGATGGAGGAGGGAGGTATACTACAAAGCTGAGACGGAGCTCATAGCATGTGGTGGGGCTTGTCTAGCGATGATTGGGTAGGGACCCAGCAGTTTCCTTGGTAAAACCTCAAATATCACTATCGATAGGTCTTTTCACTTGGTTGTTTTTCCCAGGGGAAAGCCATCAGTTTCCTGTGTTGGGGCTCAAAGTCAAGCTGAGTGTTATCGGAGCCAACCCAGGAAGGAGGCTGAGGGTCCAGGGAGGGCTGAGGACCTTACTTGTCGGTGGGTCCACTTTGACTTCATCTTCCTCTTTTCTGTCCAGTGCCTCACACCCTCCTCTCAGCTGTCTGGCATTTCCTGGTCCAGATTCTTTCTAGTTCAGTTTCTTCAGATTGTAAACCTCCTATTTGGCCAGTGCCGTGGGGGAGGGAATTACATGTCTGTGTGGTTTGATGAGGGTGTTGGATGCAGGCTCAAAATACTTAGTTTCAATCCTGTACTCTTGCCTTCAGTATTCTTGGTGCCTCCTTTTCAGTGTTAGCAAACCCCACTTGATGCCAGCCGTCTTCTTACCAGCTTCCAAGGGTTTCTTGCCATCCTTGCTGTTCCCTCCTCTCTGTTCTGTCTTTTCTTGGTATTTTATGCTAAAAAATAAATAGAATTATTTTGTTAACTCTTTGGGATTGATGGAAGGAGTAGAGGTGATTAGAACCTTCTTCAACAGATTGTCAAAGGGGTCTGTAACTCCCCCAAAAGCTAACAGTCATTCTTCTGTGCTAATCAAGACAGATTACAAAATCTGTTTATTCAGGGCTCTTTTTACATTGGACAGTTTGATAAAAGCATGATTTAGATATTGTCCTAAAGTTGTAGGATGCAGCATGTAGATGCTGTCTCAAGATACCTTCTAATTTTAGCATTCAATCTTCATATTTTCCATGTTTGCTGGAAAAATGTCAAAATTTAGTTTTACAGTCACCAAAAAATAGCATCATGAGTCTGTGTACCACCACACCAAATGTTGTAAAAGAAGACAGATTTTTAATTGTTAAAAACATGGTAGACTTTCTAGGGTGATGGGAATGTCCTATATATCGATGAAGGTTTGGATTATTGCAGGTGTGTATGCATTTGCTAAAACTCATCAAGTGATACACTTTCATGCATAAATTTTACCTCAAACAGAAAACAAAACCAAAACTGTAAACAAACATGAAATTCTAATTTAAATAAAAATACATGTAAAGGAATGTCAAAAGTATATGAAAGTAGTTCTATGAATTGTGAAAGGTCATGATTCTTTTTATTTTTTCACGCTATAAAAATCAAATTTTTAATTAGGGTAGAACATGAAAATACACTTATCATGTACATGGTGACTACCCTTCCCTGCTCCTCTTCTCCTCCTCCTCCTATGTTATCAAGCTGTGCCTAGGCTGGTCAGCAAACTGTGCAGATCTATGAGAATGCCTGCAACTGTCTTATTTAATACCTAAAATCAGAATACACGGAAAAAATTCTTGGTATGTTTTAATTCCCTATATTTCACGACTGTCTCTGGAAGCATCTACTCTTTTCTGGAAACTGGGCTTACCTTCATTTTAGTCAGTTGAGACGAATGTCCATTTCCTTCGTTATCAACTTCAGCTAAAGTTCTAGACCTAGAAGGATGGACCAAGTGACCTATCAGCTGAATAGGAAACATGCCAGGAAGAATGGGGAAGGAATAATAGCACGGACTCTCAAATCAGTCATTCCCTTCTAGATATATTAACTTTGGTGTGGAACTTCATATTTTCAGAGTATATGCTCTATATCCTGAGTAATTTTCTCCTTTCACAGGAGAGAAAATGCAGAGAAGTGGAGACCTGAGCAAGTGAGTCTGTGTCATAACCAGGATTAGAATTTCGCAAGCAGATTAACCACAGCAGAATGAGTGGCAGTGATAACTAGGAAGTGTTACTTATAGCAGTACTGGTGAAGAATACTAACCAAATTGTGGGTTTAGGCTGGAATGACTTTGGACTGACCCAAGATTGAAACTGTTCTCTTGTAGGTAAAAGAGAATCTGCTTTCATGCAAGATGTTGTTGCACTGCAAACGAGATGAGCTTCGGAAATTGTGGATTGAAGGAATTGAACACAAGCATGTCCTGAACCTGCTGGATGAAATCGAGAATATCAAGCAAGTGCCTCAAAAGCTGGAACAGTGCATGGCCAGCAAGCACTATCTCAGTGCCACCGACATGCTGGTAAGAGCACAGCCTGCGCTCCTGGGCATTTCTGCTAAGATAGAGTCCTTCCTTCTGTTCTCTCTGAATTCTGTATGAAGCACATGACAAACTGCCCTCTTGGGATTCACGTGCCCTTGCAGGTGAAGCCTGCCTGGTTCTCTTCCTAATGTCAGTGTTTGCAATAGTAGGCGATTATTATTTACATTGTCTGCCTTTGGAACAGCGGCAAGAAGTATAATGGTAAGAAACCAGTACTTAAGTCATGTTGGAATGGTAATGAGAGGTGTTTGTTTTAGCTTCAGAGGAAGATAGTTAATGAATCCCATTTTGAAGAATGAAATCTGCATGAGAGAGAAGTTTAGGAGATTTATAAACTATGTTCCACAAATTCTGTGAAGGACTATTTACATTAGGGCTTTGTTTTTTTCCTTTAAGTTGATAAGAAAGAAAATAATTTTGGGGGGAATAATTCTGGAATAACTTTGTCCAGCAGGACTATTCCACAGCCTAGCCTTTAGCCTGTATCTTCATCCATTCTGCTACTTTAAAAAAAAAATTAATTTATTTAATTAATTTATTTTTGGCTGTGTTGGGTCTTCATTGCTGTGTGCAGGCTTTCTCTACTTACTCTCTGTTGCCGTGCGTGGGCTTCTCATTGCGGTGGCTTCTCTTGTTGCGGAGCACGGGCTCTAGGCATGCAGGCTTCAGTAGTTGTAGCACGTGGGCTCAGTAGTTGTGGCTCGTGGGCTCTAGAGCACAGGCTTAGTAGTTGCGGTGCACGGGCTTAGTTGCTCCGCGGCATGTGGGATCTTCCTGGACCAGGGTTTGAACCCGTGTCCCCTGCGTTGGCAGGTGGATTCTTAACCCCTGTGCCATCAGGGAAGCCCATTTTGCTACTTTTTGAATTAGGAATGAAAATTCAGAGAAGGTTGCAGCTGGTGGTACATGTGGCTGAGCGTCAAGATAATGAATAAAAAAATAAAAATACACATCTTGCTCCCTAAAAGCGCTAACTTTCCTAGGGCCTGTGGCTGTTAGCAAGGGCTGCTCATTCCACCTCCTCTTTCCACACAAACTTCCCTACTTCCTTCTCACAGTTGTCTGGCGACTACGGAAACTCTCAGGAGTAGATGGACTGTATTTGGATTTTCTTTTTACAGTAGGTGAAAGTCCCTTATCTTTGTTTCAACAAATTAGATTGGCTGTAACACTGGGGAAAAAAAAAAAAACACTGAGAGGAATTAGTGGGAGAAAAACAGGTTAAATCCTCTAAGTGGTTCTAATTCATTCAGACTTTCAAGAGGAATTTTGCTCTAAGTCCGTCATAAGAAGCTTTAAAGGAAATTTGGTCACCAAGAGATGAAATGTGCCGTGATATTCTCTCATATATTAAAACCTGGTTGTGTGATAGTGAATAGTCAGTTTCCACAGTGGAGGGAGATTAATAATGGTCTTTTCTTTGGAGTGGTAAAATAATTGGGTATTTTCGGTATCTTTATAGTGTCATCTTCCTTAATAATGACTATACGGTGTCCAACAAAAAAGTTAGTCACTTCTTAGCTTTGCTGTTGGTTTATGTGTTAGGAAGGCATATATGTGCTAAATATTCAAGATTCAGCAATCTGAATAAATAAGCTTATATATATTTGTGTAGCATTTACACATCTATTTGAATCATGATTTTTTGTAGTGGGCCTGCTTTTAAGTAAGTGCCATATATTAAAAATAGGTTGTTAGAATTTATTTTGGTGTTAATTATCTTCATTTTAGGATTTCAGATTTTAGGATTAGCCTTTATTCCTTAAGGGCTAATTTATTTAAGAGCTAATTAATAATGAACACTGTCTTTTCTTTTTTTGTTTTGACTTAAGGACCTCATTAAATACTTCTTTAAATTCTTGGCTGTAAGTTACAGAAATTCAGCTCTAGCTAGCTTAGGTAAAAGAATTGCTTTACTCATGTAACCAATCTGCTAAAAGAACAGGAGTATATGTGCAATGCCATCTGTATGTTTTTGCATGTTTTTTCATTGTTTTACTATAGACTTTCTTCCACATGTGGGCGGGGTTTGGGTGTGTGGGGAAAAGAAGGGTTGTGAGCTGTATTACATTTTTCCAGCTTTGCAGAGGAAAATAATCTTCTAATTCAAAAATGGGGGTCAGATCTAGATTAGGCAGCTTGGGTACTGTGATTGTCAGTTCCAACTAAAACTATGTGGTTGGGGGAAGGGGGCTCCTGGGGAGTTGTGTGGGAAGGAAGGGCAGTCACCTCTAGAAAAGAGTAAGTGTGAGAGAGATATTTCCCAGAAGTTCCTCTTTTTCTGTTTGTAGTTCTTTATGTACTCTGGATACTTATCCTTTGTCTGTTAGATGGATTGTAAATATCTTTTCCCAGTTGGTGGTATATCTTTTTGTTTAGGGTGTCTTTTATTAAAAAGTTTTAAAATTTAATTCAATAATGTTTTTCATTCTTTATTTCCTTTGTTACGTGACTTATTTTGAGAAATTTTTTTATCCTACTGTCATAAAGAGAATCTCTTATATCATTGTCTTTAATCCATTTAAAATGTATTATCATATATGGTGTGAACTAGGGATCTAATTTTACCTTCTCTATGGCCACTTGGCTCAGACCATTTATTGAATTCATTTCCTACCGATTTATAATTCCATCTTGGTCACATACCAAGTTTTCACATGTGCATGGGTCTGTTTCTGAGCTCTTTATGTTGTTCAGTTGGTCTTGTCTGTATCTGCACCAAAACCATGTTGTTTTAATTACTATAATTTTATAATATATCTTGATAGCAGGTGAAGACATTCCCTCACTTTGCTATTCAGAACTGTCTGTGCTATTCTTGGCCCTTTTCTCTTCCATATGAATTTTGGTATCAACTTGTCAAGTTCCATGAAAAGTGTGATGGGATTTTGATTAAATTTAGGAGAATTTCATCTTTGTAATATCAGGTCTTTCAGAACAGGGTATCTCTCATTTATTGAAGTCTTAATTTATGTGCTTTATAATAATGCTTAGTAATGTATTCCTTAGAGACAGTACATGTATT
This sequence comes from Balaenoptera borealis, assembly GCF_965194805.1. Taxonomy (NCBI): domain Eukaryota; kingdom Metazoa; phylum Chordata; class Mammalia; order Artiodactyla; family Balaenopteridae; genus Balaenoptera; species Balaenoptera borealis. The sequence continues at coordinate 110,361,660 of NC_138864.1, forward strand.
TTGTTAGTTTTACTTCTGGCTATCAGCTCCTGGTTGCTTTTTAAAATAGTGGCTCTTTATTAATTATAATTTCTAGTTATTTGTTGCTGATGTATAGGGATGTGATAGATTCCTTTTTTATGAAGTGTAAATTTCCTTGAACCTAATCCTTATCCTGCTTGCTTGGAAAATGATGATTTATTCTTTAAGACTTGGCTCAAATTTCATCAAGTTTCTGAATGTCCCAGGTAATTAGATGCTTCTCTTTTTTTAGAAAAGAATTATTATATATTTTTATTGTGGCAAGAATAGTTGACATGAGTAGATGCTTTTCTTTGTTTCCATAAGTTGTGTGTATTTCACTGAAATATAATTGCTTTTGTTTGTGTGGTAGGTCATTGAGGGCAGGGACTATATCTTACCTATTTTTGTCTACCCTGTACTTAGCATAATGTACTTCACATGGTCAGAGTTCACAGATGATTAGCCAAATGGGTAACTCTGTGGAAGACTTTGATACCACTAAACAGAGAAAAGGAAAATTCCTCTCTAGGAGCTCTGGTCTGATTTTTTTCTCCTCTGGTTTGGGGTTTTTGTTAGGTTTTGTTTTTGTTTTTTTAATGGCAGGGTTCTCTAGTTTCTAACCGTTCCTTTCTGCAATATTTAAATGGACAACAGAAACAATAATTATAATAGTAGCTAATACGTGTTGAGCCCTCACTATGTGCTGGTACCATTTTAAGTATGTTACATTTGTTAACACTTTGAATTCTCACAACAACCCTATGAGAGATAGGTTTCTGATATCCTCCCCATTTTCCAGAGGAGGTAGTTGCTTTGGATGACCTGGGGGTTTAGCATATTCTAATATACAATGACGATTTCATGGAGGTAGGATTTAAGATGTGCTCAAAAGGTTGGAAATATTCTTCAATTTGGTCTTTTGTATATGAGTAAATAGTAAGGTCTATAATTGCTCTTTGATTGGACTTCATATGAGAAAATAATCACATTTCCTTTCCCCATGGTAATGTGCTATTAGAAGTAAAATCTACTTAAGGCATCTCAAGGGTCCAAATGGAAATCTTTGCTAAAAGACATCAGAGGAGGACTTACCTGGTGGCGCAGTGGTTAAGAATCCGCCTGCCAATGCAGGGGACACAGGTTTGATCCCTTGTCCGGGAAGATCCCACATGCTGCAGAGCAGCTAAGCCCGTGCGCCACAACTACTGAGGCTGCGCTCTGGAGCCCATGAGCCACAACTGTTGAAGCCCATGTTCCTGGAGCCTGTGCTCCGCAACAGGGGAAGCCACCGCATGAGAAGCCCACGCACCTCAACGAAGGGTAGCCCCCGCTCGCCCGCAAGTAGAGAAAGCCCGTGCGCAGCAACGAAGACCCAAGACAGCCAAAAATAAATAAATAAAAATAAATTACAAAAAAAAAGAAAAAGTACTTTCCTTTAAAAGACATCAGAGGAAAGTGAAGACAGAACAATCTAGTCTTTCAAACCCCTCTGATTTGCTTAGATCTTTTTATCAAGAGGTTTTGTCTTTCCATTTTTAAGGCCGGTGCAGATGCCCAGTAATTTAATCCCTACTCAGGTTAATAAATTCAGAGTAAATAAATCAGTGGTGACCCATGGCTCTTGTCAGCTCCTGCAGTTCCTATTTCACCATCAGCCTGGGCTGATAACTATACACTTGGCTTCTAGATGGGATATTTATGTCTTTTGATAACCTGAGTATTGCATAAAATAAATTGTCATGACAGGAGATGTCTGCAAATAGGCATGGCCTTTTGTTTCCTCCTTCAAGGTAAACAGCTGCTGTTAGCCTATGAAAAGCTAAAAGTGATCCAACAAGAAGCCTGTATCCGTCACATTGAAATCAGAGACTTGATTAATACTGTAGCCTGTAGCTTTGTGATATGTACAGTTTAAATTAGACCTCTGCAGTCATTGTGCTGGGTTGATGCAAGTGCATTAATGACATAATTTCTGGTTGCTGCATCACATTTCTGCAGTTTGTCCTTTGTATTCCACTCACATTAATTGAAGTAATTTTGCCAGTGAAGCGTGTTTCAAACCTCTGCATTTAAATTGAAATTTTAATTCCCTTATTGTCTTGAAAAGACGGCTGAAGATGCCTTGTTACAGGTTTCATTATCACTCAGAACACTCCAGCTGCTGGTTCTAATGTACAATGACTGATTAATTCTGGGAAGAATTATTAATGTAAGAACAGCAGCTTCTTCCCAGTGGCATGAGCTAACCAGGAAGGTATTTCATGATAGTTAATATTTTCACGAACTATTTTTTTAAGGAGAATTTTGTGTGGAAGTCTGCGTCGAACTGAAATTGCACAGATGAGCTTTGAAAACCACTTACACAAGTTCTGATTTATCAACCCATAGAAGTCAATTCATAATTGCATTCAATCAGTGGAAACCAAGCCAGTGTGAGTAGTTTTGAAGCACTTTACCTGACAGTCACAAGGCTTGTGACTAAAATAAATTTTTCATTTCTAAGGCTTCCTGAGATTGTAGAGATTTTGAATGTCTCTTGATCATTTTGTCTTTTTTTAAATTTATATGCCTTTTAAAAAAGAATCCATAGCTGTATAGTCAGATAAGGATTATTATGATAATTATAATAACAACATATATATGTTGGCTGCCTTCTTCCCAGAGGATCCCAGAGTGCTTTGCTGAAAGAATGGTATGGTGGAATTATTTCACTTACCCTATGAAGATGTGGCCACATCTGGGGTGAAGAGAGTAAAACAGCTATTTAATTGCATAGTTTTTTAAGATCCTATAATAAAAATAGGTATATGTGTAATATTTTTAGTTTACAAGAGCCTTTGCAATTGTTGGACAACATTCAAGGCTGTGAATGTCAGTGTGGGTCTTAGTGGGGGTCAGGTGGACCTGTGCTTGAATCCCAGCTTTGACCTTTACTAGCTGGATGACTTGGGGCTACTTATTTAATTTGACTTTGCTGAAAGTTGGAGTTGAGAATAATTGTATGCCCCCAGAGTTGTTGAAGGGATTAAATGAAATATTAAGCTATGTATGTAAAGCATGCACAGTATACATAGTAAGACCTTAGAAATGTTATTTATAATTGATTGATTATGTTTACTGATACTGTAAGAAAGGATGTAGTGATTGCTATCATGTTATACCCTCAAAAACCCGTGTGAGGTGGACTTGTTTTGAGCTGATAAGAGTTGAAGTAGGGCTGGCTAAGTTAGGCATTTTTGATTCATTTTCTTCTTGCCCTGAATGAAAGACCACTCCACATTTTATATGGTCAAGGAATTCCTGCAGGCAGAGATAGGATTTTTCTCGGAAAACAAGTCTAGTCTGCTCTAACACAGGCACAGATGGATGATCAAGACCCCAGAGTTCTAGGCCATATTTTCGGGATTTGGCATGAACAAATTTCAGTTTCTGTGTCATCAATCACCTCTTAAGCCTACATCAAGTATATGTTCAATGGGTACCCACTGACTGTCCAATTATGAGCAATGTAATTTGTTGGTAAACTATCCAAGACCAGTTGGTTGCAAAATCTAATCTTAGGTGACTAGATGTGTTAATCTCTTGGGTATTGGAATCAGATACAAGCCAGTTCACTATAAGAGAGTGCTTATCACAAATGTCGATTTTAGTATCAGAGTAGCTGATGTTCAGTTATTCTTTGTCATCGCTTAGATGGCAGGACCAGTGGACCAGTGAGGTTGGTCCTGTTGGTGCCAGTAAAACTGTGTCATCAGCAAATAAACTAATTCCTCTTTTCTCAGATTATGGGCAGGCAAGGGGTGACCATGCATCCACTGATTCATGTGCAAGAAAAAAGGGGCCAAAGTCCTTATCCCTTTCATCTGGCTTGAAAGATTCTGAGATCTCACAGGACTGATTTTTCTTATCCTGACTCTGGGAATGGTATTGAGGTGAAAGCACTGGGAATATCAGGAGCCGAAACTCTAGCGAACTTACTGGACCTAACCCGAAAGTGGCTCAGTGACTGCAAAATGTTTAAATATTCCATATAGATTTCCCTACATGATAAAAAAAAAAAATGTATCAGTGATCAATAATGAAACAGCCACCATTCAAGCCCATTTGTTCCTAGTGTAGAATACTGATCTGAAAGACTGATGCCAGTATTCTATACTCATAATTTGTCAGCAAAGAATTTGGCACATATTTTGACAGACAAATGAATGTGACGATGCCATTGTTGATTACTTGTGTTGTTGGTATGTGGATCTGTGAAGGTGGCCTTAAACTTGAAGGAGCTTACGTGCTAGGAGGAAGAGGCAGATGATGAAGAAATAAACAGCATCTCATATCATCATCAGTGCAACAGGAGTTCCAGGAATACGGGGGCTGGGAGTGGGGTAGTCTGGTGTGCTATTTTAATTGTCTGGTCAGCCGTAGCTGCTTTCAGCTGCATTTAGGAACCCTGAATTCCCTCAAACACCTACATCTGATTTTCTTGGCAAAAAGATGAAGGAAAAGCTGAAGATAAAGTTAGTAAATGAGTAACCTCGGTTTTTGGATCCCAAATTAAGTAAGTAGCTTGAGTGTGGCAGCGTTATGTTTCTCCTAGAGAGTGAAAGTACAGGGCTTTGTAGTAACTATTTTTCTTGCTGCTCATTGCCCTTTTAATTTATGTTTGTTTTTGAAGGCTGGGGTTTTTAAAAGCCACACTGTTTGATAGGCACTGGCTTATTGTAATAGCTTTCCTTCTCTTTTAGTTTTAGTTTGCCCTTTCTATCTGCTCTTCGTTTGCCTCTTTTATTTTAAAGCAAATAGAAATTCTGTTTTATTTCACTAAACCTCATAAGGTTCAGCAGTTTTCAGCTGGCTCACTTGGCTGTAGGGCAGTGGTTCCCGAACTCTGCACATTAGGGAATCCTTCAAGAATCCTAAAGCCCAGGTTGCACCCTAGACTGATGACATTGAAATCTCTGGGGGTGGGACGCTAGCTTCAGTAATTGTTGGCATTCTCCAAGGGATTCCAATGTTCAGACAGATTTGGAACCAGTGATGTGTAGGGTATAGGCTATGCTATGCAGTAGACCAAAACTAATTGTCCTTGACTTCATTTAACACTTATATTTGAAACCAAATATTTGTGTAAGACAGACATCACATGGCAATATTGACCTTTATGTAGAAATGTTATAGGTTGACTAAAGTTACTTTGTTGCTGTCCTCTAGTGCAGTTTTTGGATAGAGCTGATGAGTATTTGGCTCTTATTCTGATTTTATAGCCCGATTATTTGGTCAATATGAGTTTTGTTGAATGGCTAAATTAGATGCTCTCCAGGTTTGAGCTGACTTGGAACTCTTTAGAGCTGTCATCTTGGTGCTCTGATTTCTTTATCTTTACTGTGCGTTCTTATCTGACTTACTGCTGGGATTGAATGGATTGAAATTGGGGCAATACATTTATTTATTGACGAGTGGTGGCTAGGTACAGCATGGTATAGTAAAAACAAAATGGATTGAAAAGCCAGACGTTCTTAATCCTAGTCCTGACCCAACAACCCACTAGTTCTGTGAGGTTAGACAGATATATCACTTTCTCTCTGTTCTCCAGTATCCTCTTCTGTAGAGTGGATATACAGATACTTACTCCGTGTACATTATAGAATGGTCGTGAGAATAAAAATGAAACTTTGTGCCGGTCAAGTGCTTTGGGAAACAGAAGGCAGTATACAAGTTTACAGTGGTGTAGGTAACATGATAGTTATCACTGTCACACGGCGCCAGGTGACAAGAAAAAGTGGTAGTCCGGGGCTTCTGACGTTGAGCAGCGTTTCTCTCCTGGTCCTGCCATCACTAATGCTTACATGTTGTAATCAGTTCAGCCATATGCGCACGTGCTTACATTTACACACTTCAAGTCTGTAGGAGGAATGACCTCAGTCCAGACTAACACACAAGTCCTTTGCTGATATCGTCCTTCTTATGTCTGGTTTCAGCCTCACGTATGGATTTGCTCGAACAGGATTTTGACTGGTCCGTCTGTGGCCAGGTGGGGACCCTAATGTACGTGTAAATGGCAGCAGACGGCAACGCCTGTTGTTGCTGGGAGCCCTCTCTCAACCTGGTGGTGGTCTGAGAATGCTCATCAGTAGTTTTTGCTTGGCTTTGACAAGATAGGGGGAGCCTGCTAAGGAAGTCTGTTTTCTTTGAGATCCATCCCAATACTAATTACCTGTGGTTGCCTAGCTCTTGAAATGAAAAAAAGCCATATTCCTCTCACATTCTTTTGTGGGATTTTAATAGTTCGTGTTAGTAAAGAGCTGTAGAAGTGCTGAGCATTTCTAATGGGTTTGGGGCTCTTGCAGAATGTGTGTCTTGATTTAAGTGATTTGAAGTGATTCTCAGAGACCTCCTTTGCCACCTCATAAGAGGAGAGTGTCCTGTAACTTTTTCTTGTCCGCAAACAACAGATAAGATGACAAGGTAAGTGACTTTGGGACATTTGTTAAATGAGACTGTCTTTCCCAGTCGTCTCTTCTCTTGTATTTTTATTTATTTATTTATTTATAAAAATTAATTAATTAATTAATTAATTTTTGGCCGCGTTGGGTCTTCGTTGCTGCGCGCAGGCTTTCTCTAGTTGCGGTGAGCGAGGGCTGCTCTTGGTTGTGGTGCGCGGGCTTCTCATTGCGGTGGCTTCTCTTGTTGCGGAGCACGGGCTCTAGGCGCAGGGGCTTCAGTAGTTGCAGCACGTGGGCTCAGTATTTGGGGCACGGGGGCACTAGAGCACGCAGGCTTCAGTAGTTGCAGTGCATGGGCTCAGTAGTTGTAGTGCGCAAGCTCTAGGGTACGTGGGCTTAGTTGCTCCACGGCATGTGGGATCTTCCCGGACCAGGGCTCGAACCCGTGTCCCCTGCATTGGCAGACGGATTCTTAACCACTGCGCCACCAGGGAAGTCCCTCTTCTCTTGTATTTTAGAGTAGAAAACTAAGTTCCAATGCTCTTTTTGCAGAGCACTGATGGTGAAACCAAGTGAGGCCCCGTGGGGCTCCCGGGCATGGAGGCCCTTTTGTCCCCCGTTTCTTGTAGGCAAGACTTCAGCCTCCATGACCTGCCCTGAGTTCCAAAGGGCAGATTTGAACAGTCGCTAATCAAGGGAGGAGCAGGCAAGAACCCACCTGAGGCTAGATTAAAGGGACCAGAGAAGCTCATCAAGATGAGGAGACAGACCACCTGAGAGGAGACTAAGGGATAGCAAGCCCTGCTCACCCCCTAATCTTGTCAGAGACCCTCCCTGAACCACTGCTATAAAACCCTCAGCAGATCCTCCTGGGTTGGGACACTTTGAAGGCAGGAGCCCACTGTGGCTCCCTTTGCCTGCCAAAGTCATAAAGCTCTTCTTTTCTACTTCACCCCAAACTCTGTCTTTGAGATTCTGAGATTCGATTTGGCACCAGTGTACAGAGAGGCCAAGAGCTTTTGGTAACAATGGGAACTGAGAATTGAAGGCATCATAAAATTAGGAACAAAGAAGGATTTTTTCATGAGCTTTTCCATAAGCAATTACAGTTCTTATAAGGTATTAGGTATAGTTTAATTTCATCAGGAAAATTATTGTGAACAGAGCTGTTAAGTCCATTTAGAACAAAATAATGCTCTTAAGTTGGCATTATGCATCAGAAGCCCTAAATAACTTTGGACTTGGAATTCTACTTCTTGAATATTATGTTAAGGAAAGAATTAAGAATTTTAATTGTGAAGTGTTCAAAAATATGTATACAAGGATAATTATCACAGTAAGATTTATGGAAGTAAAAAAAATTAGCAGTTACCTAAGTATAGTGCGTTGGTTTAAGTCATTTATGGAGTATTCATATTATGGACTAGCAAGAAAATACTAAAAATCATGTTTAGTGATGGGCAGATGGTCCCAAAATATTTCCAAATGAAAAAAACATATTGAAAAGTAACAGTATTTTTGTAAAAACTCTGTGTGGAAAATGATTGGAAGGAGTCAGTTTAAAATGTATTTTATCTGATCAGTAAAAATATGGATCTTTTTTTCCTTGTGATCTGTTTTTCAGGTTTTCTTGATTGCACATCTATTACTTTTCTAATTTGAAAGAAAAAGGTTAAGAAAAACATTTTTGGGCCTCACTTTTTTTTTTTTTTTAAATATGTAAAATTGGCATGGGGCCTCAGTCTTAACAACTTTTAAAGACCCCTGAAAATAGAAAATTCTTACCTTTCATTTCTCGGATACTGTCATTCTGTGAGGCTTGTGCTAATGGGATGGCTATTTTAGAAGACCTGGTTGCCCATACTTTACAAGAGAGAAAAAACAAAAAAGACTTGCTTTAATAAAATATGGGAATTAGATGTGGTAGAATGCCCTGATGTTTAAGAAAACCAAAAATAAGGGAGAACCCTCAAAAAAGCTTAAGAATAGTTTGGTAGACTGGTATGCTTTTAGAACAAGTCAGTGGTTCATGGCAGTCATAGGATGAGATCTTTGATGAAGTTAGAAGGCACATTTGATCTCTTTTGAGTTTTTTTTTCTGAGATAGATTTGAAGATCCTTTACAGGAGAAATTTACAAGGAAAAGGCCTTTTCTTTGACAGCACTTTATTTTACAGGCCCCCCTCCCTTCCTTCACTTATCAATAACTTCATCTCATTTGCTTTATCCTGTAAATTCCATTATCTCCCAGGCAGTCTATTGCATTAAGCCTTTAGTACCTAATATCACCTCATTTACATTGACACGTGCTTGACCTCAGCCCTTGTCCTCTCTTTGTTAATGCGCCAACAAGCACTGATATCTCTCTGGAGCATTATCATTTGGCTGTTACCTCAACTACTAACAACCCTCCATTTGAGCTGATGAAGGTTTATTAAATACAAAACATGCAATAACCCTGGCAGTAATGAAGGGAGAATGGAGGTGGCCAGCATCCTGTTCGTAGTGGTGAGAGCTTGCTGAGTCTGCATAATAGGTATTGGGCTTCCTGAGGGAGAAGAAAGGGCACCTGAATGCGGCTGATCAATATTATGTTAGCAAACTGACTTATTCTAAGAATGAGCTTTTTTGATGGCCTGATTTGATCGCTGTTGATGGGCTACAAGCTGAGGAGTTACGGGAAAAAAAAGTGTTCTTGCTCCAGACACTTGGCCTTGCCCTATGCAGCTTTCTTGGGAAGTCTGTCTTAAGTACCAAACTGTCAGTAGCCCCTGAGGCCTTCAGTCAGAGGCCAAGCTGAACCCTAGGGAGCCAGAAACCTCTATCTTCTCCAGTGAAGCTGGGATCAGGGATTCTGTTTTTCCTCTAGACCCCTAGGACTCCCTGAAACCTCCACAGTAGCCTGAGCCCTTTTTTCTCCCTTGTAAGTCCCATACTCTTTTCCTCCCTCCACCAACCACTTTTGCGTGCAGAGCAGTCTAAGCCGTCCTCTACTTAGGCCACATGTGGTGGCTCGTGTCATGCTATAAACACAAGTGAGCGGACGACATTTATCCTTAAGAAAGATTTTAAGTGCTATTATCAAGTTTATATCTAACAGGTAGGAGTTTTGTGCACAAAATCCTTTGGGGTCACAATGCTTGTGTTTTATATCCCATATAATATGGTACTGTATTCTGCAAGTAAAATTGTTGCTAGTTTCTCTATGCAGTTAAATACCTAGGACTCTATACGGGCCACAACATACTACAGAGTACAGTGATTTCCTAGATGCATCAAAGCTTTCAGACTGGCTCCTTAAACTGTTAGATTGAAACAGCCGATACGTGATCATTCTTGACTCACGAAAACAGTAGTTTTGTATTTCAAATTAATACATGAAATCACGTTTTTTTAAAACTTGCATTTGGTTTCTTTTACCAGTTTCTATCTGATAAAGAATAAAATCTCTGCTTTGGGAAATACGGTATAGCTAAATGGGAATGTTTGCTAAGTGAATGATCTGGGATTCTTGTGAGAAACATCTTCCCTGCTTGTGCTGAGATGGGTATGAATCATACTTGATTCAGAGCGAGACTTCTTGGGCCCATCTGGGCCCCCCTGAGCCTGAATGCGGAGAATTCTAGGTAGACTACTGTCTTGAGGATTAGGGCCTGAAGACACCAGAGTTTGCCTTCCCACAGTTCAGGGGCCCATGGCAGCAGGCTGGTGACCTGGGTGCTAAGTAAATCTCAGGTTCCAAGGCATGTTTCTTTTGTTGTTCATAGCCAAAGATTTTTGGTGTTCTTACTTAGTTGAGACTGTTCAGACTTGTGTCTTTTTATATGCTTATGGGAAGGGATGGTATCGATTCTCTAGAATAGCCTAATTTCATATCTTTCTATTATATCTGTAAGTTGGGCCAAGGCAACATTTTCAGGATGGTTATGTTGTCTTACTAGAAAAATGCTTCCTTAAGGGAGATGTACTGACATATTGAAAAGTGATAGAGCATTTTGGAACCATGTAATTATAAGAGTCCTGAAGGAAGTATTTGTTTTGGACTCAACAGTGGCAACACATTTGCTTTTTGTAGGGAACACTGTTGCCAAAATAAGCATTTTTATTAGTTAGCAGATGGTTTAGTTATCAGGTTGGGTTTTTTGCTTAAATTTAGAAGATTTTTTTGTTTGTTTTTTGGCTTGAACCTTAGTTCTATTTAGAAACAGTTATAGTTGTCATTCACCTTTGTGTATCTCACCTCCCCCAACCAAAAAAAAATAAAATAAAGATCAGTGGTTTCTTTTCCAGCGTTTTTTTTCAATGAAGTAGCTGTTGAGAATGGCTGACTTTGGTGTTACTTAAAGACATTTCCACTGGTTCGTGTTAAAGCACAAAACTAGATCTTTTTACCTAATCAGCTTGAGTAAGATTGCTAGAAGACAAACACTTAACTCTGAAATCATTATTCCTAGTTTAAACTAAATTGAAAATGAGAAATAGACATTTGGGAAAGAAAATTTAAGGGCACTGTAGTTTCTAATTACAAAGATTTCCTTTGTTGTAGGTTCATCTCTCAACTCAAGGCAAATTTCTTTTTTGAAAACACCAGACGATTCTTGATTATGTACATTTTAACTGTACCTCTGACCTATATTTTTGAGTTAAGGAAATATTTCTCAGAACTTGTTTCCTAAGTGGGTAGGTTTTTAATAGTGAAACATACTGTCCTGTTCAATATCATGTGTTAAAACGTTTTGTAGATGTTTGCTTATCTTCATAATCCTAAAAGAAATATTTGTTTTCAACTCAAACAGATTTCTGTTGTCTGTATGAGCAGTTTCTAACTCTGGTGAGTTAGAACATTAACGTTCTGTCAGATAATAGTAGGTGTTCTGTGAAAAGATTCCCTGTTGGTAGTATCTATCTCCCCTCCCTCCCCCTCTCCTCGCGTGGATTTATTTTTGAAAATATGTGTAAGAAAACTTCCAAATACATCTGGTTGGCTCATTATGTAGTACTCTACCTTTAAGAAATGGTGTGGGGACTCCACTCTTGGAGGGCACACACAAAGTATTGTGTGCATTGGGACCCAGGGGAAGGAGCAGTGACCACATAGGCGACTGAACCAGACCTACCTGCTAGTGTTGGAGGGTCTCCTGCAGAGGCAGGGGGTGGCTGTTGCTCACTGTGGGGACAAGGACACTGGCAGCAGAAGTTCTGGGAAGTACTCCTTGTTGTGAGCCCTCCCAGAGTCTGCCATTAGCCCCACCAAAGAGCCTGTAGCCTCTAGTGCTGGATTGCCTCAGGCCAAACAACCAACAGGGAGGGAACTCAGCCCTACCCATCAGCAGACAAGCGGATTAAAGTTTTACTGAGCTCTGCCCACCAGAGCAACACCCAGCTCTACCCACCACCAGTCCCTCCCATCAGGAAGCTTGCACAAGCCTCTTAGATAGCCTCATCCACCAGAGGGCAGACAGCAGAAGCAAGAAGAACTACAATCCTGCAGCCTGTGGTAGGAAAACCACATTCACAGAAAGATAGACAGAATGAAAAGGCAGAGGGTTATGTACCAGATGAAGGAACAAGATAAAACCCCAGAAAAACAACTAAATGAAGTGGAGATAGGCAACCTTCCAGAAAAAGAATTCAGCATAATGATAGTAAACATGATCCAGGACCTCGGAAAAAGAATGGAGGTAAAGATCGAGAAGATGAAAGAAATGTTTAACAAAGATCTAGAATTAAAGAACAAACACCTAGAAGAATTAAAGAACAAACAAACAGAGATGAACAATACAATAACTTAAATGAAAACGACACTAGAAGGAATCAATAGCAGAATAACTGAGGCAGAAGAACGGATAAGTGACCTGGAAGACAGAATGGTGGAATTCACTGCCACAGAACAAAATAAAGAAAAAAGAATGAAAAGAAATGAAGACGGCCTAAGAGGCCTCTGGGACAACATTAAACGCAACAACATTCGCATTATAGGGGTCCCAGAAGGAGAAGAGAGAGAGAAAGGACCCGAGAAAATACTTGAAGAGATTATAGTCGAAAACTTCCCTAACATGGGAAAGGAAATAGCCACCCAAGTCCAGGAAAGGCAGAGAGTCCCAGGCAGGATAAACCCAAGGAGAAACACGCCAAGACACATAGTAATCAAATTGACAAAAATTAAAGACAAAAATTATTGAAAGCAACAAGGGAAAAATGACAAATAACATACAAGGGAACTCCCATAAGGTTAACAGCTGATTTCTCAGCAGAAACTCTACAAGCCAGAAAGGATTGGCATGATATACTTAAAGTGATGAAAAGGAAGAACCTACAACCAAGATTACTCTACCCAGTAAGGATCTCATTCAGATTCGATGGAGAAATCAAAAGCTTTAAGGACAAGCAAAAGCTAAGAGAATTCAGCACCATCAAACCAGCTCTACAACAAATGCTAAAGGAACTTCTCTAAGTGGGAAACACAAGAGAAGAAAAGGACCTACAAAAACAAACCCATAACAGTTGAGAAAATGGTAATAGGAACATACGTATTGATAATTACCTTAAACATGAATGCATTAAATGCTCCAACCAGAAGACACAGGCTCGGTGAATGGATACAAACAAGACCCATATATATATGCTGTCTACAAGAGACCCACTTCAGACCTAGGGACACATACAGACTGAAAGTGAGGGGATGGAAAAACATATTCCATGCAAATGGAAATAAAAAGAAAGCTGAAGTAGCAATACTCATATCAGATAAAATAGAGAATGTTACAAGAGACAAGGAAGGACACTACATAATGATCAAGGGATCAATCCAAGAAGAAGATATAACAATTATAAATATATATGCACCCAACATAGGAGCACCTCAATACATAAGGCAGCTGCTAACAGCTATAAAAGAGAAAATTGACAGTAACACAGTAGTAGTGGGGGACTTTAACACCTCACTTACACCAATGGACAGATCATCCAGACAGAAGATTAATAAGGACACACAACCTTTAAATGACACAATAGACCAGATAGATTTAATTGATATTCATAGGACATTCCATCCAGAAACAGCAGATTACACTTTCTTCTCAAGTGTACATGGAACATTTTCCAGGATAGATCATATCTTGGGTCACAAATTAAGCCTTGGTAAATTTGAGAAAATTGAAATTGTATCAAGCATCTTTTCTGACCACAGTGCTATGAGATTAGAAATCAATTACAGGGAAAACAACATAAAGAACACGAACACATGGAGGCTAAACAATACGTTACTAAATAACCAAGAGATGACTGAAGAAATCAAAGAGGAAATCAAAAAATACCTAGAGACAAATGACCATGAAAACACGATGATCCAAAACCTATGGGATGCAGCAAAAGCACTGCTAAGAGGGAAGTTTATAGCAGTATAAGCCTACCTCAAGAAACAAGAAAAATCTCAAAAAAACTAACTTTACATCTAAAGGAGCTAGAGAAAGAACAAACAAAACCCAAAGTTAGTAGAAGGAAAGAAATCCTAAAGGTCAGAGCAGAAATAAATGAAATAGAAACAAAGAAAACAATAGCAAAGATCAATAAAACTAAAAGCTGGTTCTTTGAGAAGATAAACAAAATTGATAAACCATTAGCCAGACTCATCAAGAAAAAGAGGGTTAGGACTCAATAAAATTAGAAATGAAAAAGGAGAAGTTACAATGGACACCGCAGAAATACAAAGCATCCTAAGAGACTACTGCAAGCAACTCTATGCCAATAAAATGGACAACCTGAAAGAAATGGACAAATTCTTAGAAAGGTAGAAACTTCCAAGACTGAACCAGGAAGAAATAGAAAATATGAACAGACCAGTCACAAGTAATGAAATTGAAACTGTGATTAAAGATCTTCCAACGAACAAAAGTCCAGGACCAGATGGCTTCACAGGTGAATTCTATCAAACATTTAGAGAAGAGCTAACACCCATCCTTCTCAAACTCTTCAAAAATTTGCAGAGGAAGGAACACTCCCAAACTCATTCTATGAGGCCACCATCACCCTGATACCAAAACCAGACAAAGATACTACAAAAAAAGAAAATTACAGACCAGTATGAATATAGATGCAAAAATCCTCAACAAAATACTAGCAAACAGAATCCAACAACACATTAAAAGCATCATACACCATGATCAAGTGGGATTTATCCCAGGGATGCATGGATTCTTCAACATATGCAAATCAATCAATGTGATACACCATATTAACAAATTGAAGAATAAAAACCATATGATCATCTCCATAGATGCAGAAAAAGCTTTTGAGAAAATTCAATACCCATTTATGATAAAAACTCTCCAGAAAGTGGGCATAGAGGGAACCTACTTCAACATAATAAAGGCCATATACGACAAACCCACAGCAAATATCATTCTCAATGGTTAAAAACTGAAAGCATTTCCTCTAAGATCAGGAACAAAACAAGGATGTCCACTCTCGCCACTCTTATTCAACATAGTTTTGGAAGTCCTAGCCACAGCAGTCAGAAGAAAAAGAAACAAAAGGTAAAGAAACAGGAAAAGAAGTAAAACTGTCACTGTTTGCAGATGATATGATACTATACATAGAGAATCCTGAAGATGCCAGCAGAAAAGTACTAGAGCTAATCAATGAATTTGGTAAAGTTGCAGGATACAAAATTAATGCACAGAAATCTCCTGCATTCCTATACACTAATAATGAAAGATCAGAAGATAAATTAAGGAAAAAATCCCATTCACCATTGCAACAAAAAGAATAAAATACCTAGGAATAAACCTACATAAGGAGGTAAAAGACCTGTACTCAGAAAACTGTAAGACACTGATGAAAGAAATCAAAGATGACACAAACAGATGGAGAGATATACCATGTTCTTGGATTGGAAGAATCAATATTGTGAAATCACTGTACTACTCAAAGCAATCTACAGATTCAGTGCAATCCCTATCAAATTACCAGTGGCATTTTCCACAGAACTAGAACAAAAAATCTTAAAATTTCTGTGGAGACACAAAAGACCCCAAATAGCCAAAGAAGTCTTCAGAAGGAAAAAAATGGGGCTGGAGAAATTAGTCTCCCTGACTTGAGACTATACTACAAAGCTACAGTAATCCAGACAATATGGTACTGGCACAAAAACAGAAATATAGATCAATGGAACAGGATAGAAAGCTCAGAGATAAACCCATGCACTTATGGTCAGCTAGTCTATGACAAAGGAGGCAAGGATATACAATGGAGAAAGCACAGTCTCTTCAATAAGTGGTGGTGGGAAAACTTGACAGCTACATGTAAAAGAATGAAATTAGAACACTTCCTAACACTATACATAAAAATAAACTAAAAATGGATCAGAGACCTAAATGTCAGACCGTACACTATAAAACTCTTAGAGGAAAACAGGAAGAACACTCTTTTGGCATAAGTCACAGCAAGAATTTGTTTGGTCCACCTCCTAGAGTAATGGAAATAAAACCAAAAATAAACATATGGGACCTAATGAAGCTTAAAACCTTTTGCAAAACAAAGGAAACTACAAACAAGACGAAAAGCCAACCCTCAGAATGGGAGAAAATATTTGCAAACGAATCAACGGACAAAGGATTAATCTCCAAAATATATAAACAGCTCATGCAGCTCGATATTAAAAAAAATAACCCAATCAAAAAATGGGCAGAAGACCTAAATAGACGTTTCTCCAAGGAAGACAGACAGTTGGCCAAGAGGCACATGAAAAGCTGCTCAACATGAGTAATTATTAGAGAAATGCAAATCAAAACAACAATGAGGTGTCACCTCACACCTGTTAGAATGGGCATCATCAGAAAATGTACAAACAACAAATGCTGGAGAGGGTATGGAGAAAAGGGAACCCTATTGCACTGTAGGTGGGAATGTAAATTGTTACAGCCCCTATGGAGAAAAGAGTATGGAGGTTCCTTAAAAAACTAAAAATAGAATTACCATATAACCTAGCAATCCCACTCCTGGGCATATACCCAGAGAAAACCATATTTCAAAAAGACACATGCACCCCAATGTTCAATGCAGAACTAACACAATGGAATATTACTCAGCCATAAAAAGGAGCAAAATTGGGTTATTTGTAGAGACGTGGTTGGATTTAGAGACTGTCATACAGGGTGAAGTAAGTCAGAAAGAGAAAAACAAATATCATATATTAACGTATACATGTGGAACCTAGAAAAATGGTACAGATGAACCGGTTTGCAGGGCAGAAATAGAGACACAGATGTAGAGAACAAACGTATGGACACCAATGGGGGCAAGTGGCAGGGGGTGGTGGTGGTGGTGGTGGGATGAATTGGGAGTTTGGGATTGACATGTATACACTAATATGTATAAAATAGGTAACTAGTTAGAATCTGCTGTATAAAAAAATAAATAAAATTCAAAAATTCAAAAAAAAAAGAAATGGTGTGGCATACCTGAGAATTCTATAGGTCACAGTAGAGATCATTTGACACATGAGTTCATCGTATTTCGAATTGTGAGTAGATGTATAGACAGCATTTTCCAGTGAACAGTTCCACTGTATGTTGTCTGATCTTTCATCTGCCGTGTCTTGTCCTGTAATTTTAATATTTATTTGTGACAGTATTCATTGTTGTATGTCACACTTCTGAAACCGATTTTGATTATTTCTCAAAGAATGAATCTGTTGCTGTCCACTTTAATCCAGCTGCATCTCTTGAATTCCTGTTGATGTTTCATCAGTGTGTTATTTAAAAAGTGCTCTGCAGTCATTAAATTTAGAAAACAGTGAAATAATTTACAAAATGACCACTTCCCATACATTAAAGAAAAAACTGCTTTGGTGGTATTTTTATCAGTAATTATGCACATTTCTAACTGTAGATGGATGTTTAAGTATTTGTCCTCTAGTAAAGGCTAAATGTTAGGAAATGCCTAGAAACCAGACCCCCCAGTACAACAGAATTAATCGTCAGTGATGGTTGGATTGACTGCTGCCCCCCCGAGTTTTCCTTATGTGTAAGCTTTATGGTACAAGCTACTTAGAACCACAGAAGATAAATACCAGGTTTCTAAACTGATGTTCTAGAGATGAAATATATGCATTGACAACTATTTTCTGCAAATTGTTTCGAGTACCACTAAGCAAGGTTAGAGTCAGGGAAGACAGTGGCCTTGCTTAGCTTTCATAATTACAGCTTTTTAAATAGACTTTTAATTTGTGAAGGCCAGAAAATAAAGCACTGTATCTTCATACAGAAATAGAGGCTATTTTCCTATTTGTGGTAAGGTTTTTAAATCTTTGAAGTTCTGAGACTACTCTTGATTGTATATATGGTAACTGTACTTGTATTTTGGGTCAAGAGAACATATTCAGAAAGTTAGTTATCTACGTGGTTAGTAATAGTTCCATGATGGAAACAGCACTTTACTGAAAATGCTGCCTTAAAACATGTTGGAAACACCCTCTGAGGTTTCTTTATCCACATGGTAAATAGGTTCTGTTAAAAATAATGTGAGGAGCCCTCAGTATGTGCCAGGCACTGTGTTGCTAAGTGCTTTACCTACATTTAAGAAAAATTAAGCGGCTTTGAAAGTTGACGTCGTCGTATAGTTTTGTACTTGGAACATGAAATGTTTGGGTTAAAAATCTTCATGCAAATTCCTACAAACAAATTGAGTGTGGACGTGCAGTGGGTGGTTTTTAAGCTTAAATATCTCAGCTGGATTTAATTACCTTGAGGGATAAGGCTACATGATGGGCCAGTGGTTTACCAAATTATTTTTCATTTTCTGAATCTTGATGTCACTAAAGGTTAATGCATCCTCTCTTCTCTGCTAGAGACCTGAGTTAAAATCCATTTTAGAGCACACGTGTAAATGAACTTGTTGTCTTTCCTCCTTGGGGACACTTTGGTCATTTCGTGAGGCAGCCTTTCCATTTGGAATTGCCTGCAGCTTGCACCAGGCAGGGGGGCTCTCATAGCAGGGGCAGTTGCAAGTCAGCGTGAAAATGAACTGGCAGGCTTCAGAGGGCAGAGCTGGCCCAGGGCTTGTCACTCTTTCATTCCTCGATTCTGTCTTGGTCAACTTAAGGAAACTTATTTGATGCTGACATTTCATTATAGCACATCACAAAACAAGTGATGTGTTTGTGGCTAAGCCGTTGCATTTTCCTCCCCATCTCAGGCCGGTTTGTATTTGGCAGCTGCAAAGCTTTCTGTGTGCACTGTCCACACTCTCCTAGGTGACTGCGTATACTGGGATAGATCTGCGATCAACATTTTTGATCACTGATCTTTCATGACTTCTATTACCTATTGATTGTTTTTGTATAAATGCTTGACTTTTTAAGTAGTGTTATTAGTTATTGCCTTTATCTGTACAAATGAGGAATATTTAGATGTATAGCCAAAGCAGGGAATAGTCATTGCACATTAATTCCTTCAGGGAGCTTGGTAGGGCTCTTTTTCCTGAGTTCAGCTTGTAGTCAACTCTTCTCCATTACTATTGTTATTATTACTACTACTACTGGTACTATCATTATTATTATTAGTCTTTGTGTTTCTCTCTTCTTTTTTATCTCCCAAGGAATAGTACCTCTTCACTTTGTTTTTTCTTTAAGAAAAATATGTAAGGTCTTTACACATAGAAAGACATAAATAAAATTTTATGCACATGGATAAATGGGATTATATAATACATACTGTCTTTTTTTCCCCTTTGCAGTTCTCGCTTTGGTTTCAAAGTGAATTATTCCAAATTCCCTGAGTCCCTCGTCTTGTCCATTTGTTGTAGGTATTCCTACACCATTTTTATTCATTCAATCCTTTTTGTCTTAAAATCTCCCAAATGGCACTTTATGCCAAGAGAATCTCCCTCTTCATAGTTTATCTTCTGTTCACCTTTCAAATCCCGTTTCTTCTATCAAACTGAGTCAGTCCAAGGAGAGGTGATGACTGCTGTTGTCTGCTTGTAACATTCATGTAAAAATGCATTTTCCTCTGTGTGTATGTGAATATGAGAAAGAGCTAGAGATGACTGTAAATACACTTGTAGACTTAGGCTAACCAAGCTCTGATTCATGATGGCCATGAGAATTATTAAAAAACTGATATAGTGCGCTTTTATTAAGTCTTAGTCATAAGAGGCTAAGTTTGACTAAAAGTTGATCTAAATCATTAGTATGTGGACTTCTTGTGAGGATATAAACATTATAATTATTTCAGTAGGAGGTCATTTTACTTGTGTCCATGGATAGGCAATGTGTGCGGGAGTAAATAGTATGTACAGCTTTGCTGAGGTGCTTTAGATGCCTTCATGTTTACTGTGATTGTTTTCTTCAGCATTATCTGTCTCCAATGTTAAACCCTTCAAGAGCAGAACTAGGCCTGTCCACATTATACTGAAAGTCTGAAGTATGCTGATAAAGTTCTCATAAACTCTTTTGACAGTATCTTTTATTTTTATTTTATTTTTTAAAAATTTATTTATTTATTTATTTTTGGCTGTGTTGGGTCTTTGCTGCTGTGTGCAGGCTTTCTCTAGTTGTGGCGAGCGGGAGCTACTCTTCGTTGTGGTGCACGGGCTTCTCACTGCGGTGGCTTCTCTTGTTGCAGAGCACGGGCTCTAGGGCACGTGGGCTTCAGTAGCTGTGGTGAGTGGGCTCAGTAGTTGTGGCTTGCAGGCTCTAGAGCCCAGGCTTGGTAGTTGTGGTGCATGGGTTTAGTTGCTCCGCGGCATGTGGGATCTTCCCGGACCAGGGATCAAACCCGTGTCCCCTGCATTGGCAGGCGGATTCTTAACCAGTGGATCACTGGGGAAGTCCCGGCAGTGTCTTTTGAAAGATAGTCTTTCATATTTATAATATTACTAGATTATTTCATTGTCTTATTCTTTTTTTTTTTTTTTTTTTGCCCTTTTCAGGTGTCTGCAGTCGAGTCTTTGGAGGGTCCCCTGCTGCAGGTGGAAGGACTGAGTGACCTTAGGCTGGAGCTTCACAGCAAGAAGATGAACCTCCACTTAGTTCTCATAGACGAGCTGCATCGGCACCTGTACATCAAATCCACTAGCCGAGTTGTGCAGCAGAACAAGGAAAAAGGCAGGATGAGGTTGGTTAAAGACACTCTTTGCCACAGTGTCTTGTGGCCATGTAGAATTTTAAGGAATATTATTTGTTTCCCAGAATATTGTTATAGTTTATTTTACTTCTCTTTTTAACATACTGTCTCTGAAAATGTAAGATAGTTTTATGATACCAAATACTCCACGTTCTGAAGGCTGACGTTCAAAGTTTGTTCATTCCCTCACTGCACATTTCTTTTGGTCCTTTTATGTAAAGATACATAAGAAACATTTACTGTGGGTCTGTAACTGGATCAGAGAGACCTCTGGTATATTTCATAAGGAAGAGAAAAGAAATCCTTAAATTGGATAGTGAAGTCCGCCTAATTAAGAAATATAGGTGTATGAATATGAAGTTAGAAGACTCTTTGTTACTTAGGGCTGTATTCAGCTTTGGACAGTCCTCTTTCTGGAGTTGTTTAGGCAAGGTTTAGAGAGAGCATTGTTTTTTTTACGCCTGGGCTCATTGTAGCACAGTCCTATGTTGAAGGGCCTGGGTGGACTCAGGACATTTATTAGGTTAGGAGGGACCTGGTAGGGAATAAGACCAGATGGTAAGACAGTAGAACGTTGGCGTTATTAGCATGTATCAGATAGCTGTGCACATCATATGTCCTTCCAACATTCCTTTAAAATAGCCATAAGATTCTTCAGAGGGCAGTTGAGCACTATGTACTGTTGATACTTTTTCATCAGGCTATAGATGAGAGGAACACTGGAAGCAGTGCATGCTGGGAATGAAGTCTATAAAATCCTATTCTGTTCAAACCAGAATTTCCAACTTTGTGTGTGATGCTTCAGTTTAGTCAGAGACCCTGACAGAGAAAGAGAAGTTTCCATCTCTTTTCTGCAGATGGGCACTAGAAAAACTTAGGCACACAAATTGAGCTAAGGCTTATGTACCTTAGACTTAACTTCAGCACTGCGTCTGAATACAATCTTGTTGGAGAGTAAAGTGGTGGATGGGAGCTGTGCTAAGGAAATACTTTCCAGAGTGTCTGGTGGTAAATAGCAGATCTAAATAGATTTCTACCCGTGCAAGGATTAAAAACAAACAAAATAACCCCACTCCCTTATAAGCCCAAGGGAAAAATACTTATTTCCCCTTATGCTATAGAATAAGCATTAGGGAAAAAGCATTAAGTTGAGGTCTCAAAGAAGAGCATTTATTTGAAGAAAAAGATTTATAAAGCAAAATAGGAAAAGTTTAGGAGACTTAAGCTCAAGTTTCTCAAAAGATGGAAGATGATGTAGTAGGTTAGATTTTTGCTCAAAATTATCACCCTTTCCCCTCCAGTTGAGTGGGAGGAGTGTATTTCCTTCTCTTTGATTTTTGGGCTCTTGCTTTTGCTGATTGTTAGCATGTAACATTAGGGGCTTGAAATTCGCTTGTGCCAGGGAGCATGCCCCGTCATGCTTCTGCCATTGCCATGATGGCACTGGTCCCAGGAGGAGGAAGAGAGACATGTGGAATCGAGCCATGTTCAGCTGAGCTGCCTAGCCTGAATCAGCCAGTCACAAAAATATGTGCTTATTGTTGAACATGACTGAGATTCTGTGGTTGTATGCAGCAAGCATATAGCTTCTATGAAATGATAATGGGGAGCTATATGAATGGGATTGGGAGAAATGCAAAAAGAACTAACTACAATAGGAACAAAATGTAAGGAAAAACCAAAATGATAATAGGGAAATTAAAGTCTTTTTTAAAACATTAGAAGAATTAAATCAGTGATACGAGGGAAAACTTTTCTCATCGTGAAGAAGAAAAACGCAAGATGATAAAAGAAAGATTATGTGAAAGGTGGAGAATAGTGATCAATCAAATGATTTTAGGCATTCTACAGAATGACACTAAAATGATAGTGTTATAGGTTGAATTGTGTCCCCTTAAAATTCATGTATTGAAGTCCTAACTCCCAGTACCTAACTGTGACTAAATTTGGAGATAGGGTCTTTCAATAGGTAAATAAGTTAAAATGAGGTCATTAGCATGGGCCCTAATTCAATATGACTGGTGTCCATATAAGAAGAGGAAATTTGGACACACACTTCCAAAGAGGGAAGACCATGTGAAGACACAGTGATAAGACGGCCGTCTGCAAACGTAGGAGAGAGGCCTCAGGAGAAACCAACTCTGCCAACATCTTGAGCCTCCAGAACTGTGGGAAAACAAATTTCTGTTGTTTGAGCTCCCCAGTCTGTGGTACTTTGTCATGGCAGCCCTAGCAAACTAACACAGAGAGAAATAGTAGCAGTAATTATAGTGTAAAGAAAGAAACTTAAACAGAAAAAAAAGACCTTGGTCTGCAAATCAAAAGGATTCAAGGTAAAATTAGTGAAAAACCTACTGTTAGATATGATCATGACGTTTTTTATGAATTTCAAAAACAAATACTGTAAGCACCAAGGAGAAAAATTATGTTACCTGCCCTGACCAGATACAGTTATTTGCTCACCCGATATCCACTCTCCTTTTTTTTTTTTTTAGATTTATTTAATTCCTTTCTTTCTCTCTCTTTTTTTTTTTTTTTGCTATGTCGGATCTTAGTTGTGGCAAGTGTGATCTTTGTTGAGGCAAGTGGGATCTTTCCTTGTGGTGTGGGTTCTTCGTTGCGGCACACAGGCTTCTCTCTAGTTGTGGCATGTGGGTTTTCTGTCTCTAGTTTGCGGCACACGGGCTCTCTCATTGAGGTGCGTGAGCTCAGTAGTTGTGTGTGGGCTTAGTTGCCCCGCGGCATGTGGGATCTTAGTTCCCTGACCAGGGATGGAACCTGTGTCCCCTGCATTGGAAGGCGGATTCTTTACCACTGGACCACCAGGGGAGTCTCTCTCCTTCATTTTTAGTGACAACTCTTGTTTTGTTCATGGTGGCCATATGTCCAGCTAAAAGGCTACATTTTCCATCCTCCTGTGTATAGCTAAAGGTGATTCGTGAGACTGCTGCTTGCAAACTGTTGAATCAGGACTCACAGGAAAATTCTTTAAAGGTGCCAACTAAACTGGTATGGTCACTCTTTTACTCTTCACTTGCCTTCCTTTACTTTCTGTCGAGGGCATGGATTGATGCCATCGTCTTGGACACTAGTGACCTTGAGGATGAAAGCCAAATCGTAAACTTTTTAATGACATGGGGCCTCCATTATGGCTCTGAATGGGTTTGTATCTTTTATATGGGAAGAAGGAAGTCCTTTTGTTTTACTCAGGCCACGGCTATTTGGGTCTTCTGTTTTATACAGTTAAACTTAGTCCTGATAAACAGAAAGGAGTAAAAATCAGGCTCACTGGGATTTGCTAAACACGAAATGCAAGAAGACAGCAGAGTAAAGTCTACAAAGCGTTGAATGGGAAAGAATTGGGACCAAAGATTTCTATACCCAGCCAAGTGGACATAGGCAGCACAGAGACAAAACAGATATAAATTAATACAAAATGAAAAGCTAGTGTTCTTTTTCTGAGAAAAATACTCAAAAATGAACTATAAGATGTAAACCAAAATCAGCAACTTGAGAACAATAAAGTTGTAGGTGGTTTCAAACTGCTGCCAGGAATGACTGCATAGCATTAAATATGTAAATTTGCATATAAATAACTGAAAAATATTTTGTAAGATCAAAAATATAAGCTGAAAACTATTTTTGAAAAAGAAGGTCTGTGTGGTTGAAGACTACTCTATAATAGTAAACAGGATTAGATAGCTAGTGGGAAGCAACCGCATAGCACAGGGAGATCAGCTCAGTGCTTTGTGACCACCTAGAGGGGTGGGATAAGGAGGGTGGGAGGGAGATGCAAGAGGGAGGAGATATTGGGATATATGTATATGTATAGCTGATTCACTTTGTTATACAGCAGAAACTAACACACCATTGTAAAGCAATTATACTCCAATAAAGATGTTAAAAAAATAGTAAACAGGATTTATATCACCATATTAAGTTAGTAGAGACTGGGAAATTTGGATAAGCAGGAGATGCAAAGGAGTGCTGTATTCTTAAGATGTCAGAAGTTTTGGGTTTTAATAATTAGAGAAAAATGTTTAATTCATTTAATTTTGTGTTTATTAACCTAGATATGTATATTTAAAGATTTTTATATTGAAAAGTCACCAGAGAAGACAGAATCAAATAAAACATACTCTTTATTACAAAGGATGATGTTTTAGCCAGCATTCTTGATAGCAAATAGCAGAAATCAGTCCTGGTAATAAAACAAGGAAAGAAATTTAGTGGAAAGTTATCAGGTAGGTCACAGAATCTACGGAAAGGAAGTCTGTATAATCAGGCCGTAAAACCCTGGAGGGACCAAGGGAGATGCAGCAGCTGAGCGTACATCACAGACAAGCCATAGGAAGGGTCTGGTTGGGTTGCTGCATCATGCCTACAATTGCTGGATTTTTAACTCTCAAGTGAATGATCTCTAAATGTTGCTGCATCTTGCCTTTATTTCTTCAAGATTCAAAGTCCTGGCTGGAAGCGTCCAGTTCTTTGAGCTTGAGACATGTCAACTTGTATAGTAGGAAGAAGGGCCAGGCCCTCTTCCCTTTTTGCTTTGACCCAGACCATGGAGAGTGTCTCCAAATACAAAGACTGTTCCAATTGTTGGTATCCAAAAACAAACACAAAAACACAGATTTCTACTGAAGGAGGAAACAAAAGAAGTCACATGAAGGCACTTATACATATAAAGTAGAACAGATATTTTTGAAGTAGAAGTGGGAAACTAGTAGAATTGCCTGCATGGAAAAAATAAAAATGGTTTTTGGAGGCTATGAAACAAAACCCGTATAAATGGGGAGACTTTCCATGTTCTTAGCTCATAAAGATGTTAAGTCCCAGTTAAATCTCAGTTGAGGTTTTTGGAACTGTCAAATCTGTAGTTCACATGGAGAATAAATGTGTAAGGATTGTTTAAAAAAAAAATTGAGAAGGGAGATTGTAAGGGAGGCTTTCCTTATCTAATATTAAAGTATATTATAAAGCTTCTTTAATCAAAACAGTATAGACATGCAAACACAAAATCAGATTGTTGGAAGGAAATAGAATTTAGAAACAGACCCCAGGATATATGAAACTTCAATATTTTTAAATAGTAGTTCAGAAGCGAATGAAGGCTATTTAGTAATTCATGTTGATACAATCAGCTGTGTGAAGAAAAGAAATTTAGCTGCCTACCTGTTATTATGTACAAAAAATTCTAACTTGGTTTAAAAAAATCACATGATGCAACTTTATTAGCATTAGGAAAAAATAGGAGAATATGTATGTGGGAGGCTTTCTAGGTCCACATCCTACAAAAATAGTACCATTTCATAAAAATACATGTTAACAGGGTGTTGACTGGAACATTATGGGCAGAACAACAAAAATACACAAGTTCAATATTCAAGAGGACTAGGGTTAAATGAATTATGGTGTATCCATGCTGTGTAATACTAGACATTAAAACGAATGAGAAAGATCTCTTAGTGCTGATAGGAAAAGATTTCTAAGGTGTATTCTTGGGTTCAAAAAAGCCAGGTGAAAAACAGCATGTACATTATGAACCTATTTGTGTAAGAATTGAAAGAATATATACTTAAATATATATCCTTTATATATAGATGTAAAAATTTGTGTGTGTGTAGATGATTTCTTGGAAGGATAATGCTGAAAAACAGTGATAAAAGGAATTACCTATGGGAAATGGAAATGGGGTGGCAGGGAATAGAAAAGAAGAACTTATTTCATACCCTCTGTACTGGTAATGTATTCACCAGGAGCATGTATTATTACTTTAATAATATTAGTAATACTATTGATAATACTTTTGAAGATTACTTTTAATGAAATGGCGAAATGTTTACTGTTAAAAGGAGAACCTAGGATTTAATATTCTATACAGGGTGATCCAAAGAATGTTGAAAAAGCATGTGTACATTTTTGTGTGTATGCATGAGTAGGTCTGTGTGTGTGTGTGTGTGTGTGTGTGTGTGTGTGTGTGTGTGTAGGGATGGACAGCCTCCTTTCTGTTAAATGTTTTGAAAGACATTATACTATAATTATATTAGTAGATTATTTTCATTTTCTTTATATTTTCAAAAAAGAACATTTAATACCTTTATAAGCAGATAAAATCAATAAATTATTTTAAAAACGGTTAATCCTTTTACTTGTTGCATGCATCCTCGTTTAATACTTGATTTGATCTTGCTTCCTTGGACACTCTAGCTTGTGGAGGAGAAAATTTCAGACCCATGGATTTTGGTGACCATATTTATATCTAGGTGTTTAAAGGGTGTCCTTCACCCCATTGTATTTCTTGCTCCCTAACTAATTTTTTCTTTTTATGTATGTCTGTTTTCTTTTTGTTATCTTTCATTGCTTCCCCTGGCCCTCCTGCTTTGCTTAGATTTTAGCTTCACTTTATTTTGTATTGCATGTCTTCACTCTTGGTTTATCATTTGAGACCATGGCTGTTTTTGACTTTTCTACCCTCTGAATCATTATTCTTTCTGTACGTTCAGGCAGATCTTAGAACTATAGAGAATTACTGTGCCAGACATTCCTGATTCATTATTCTGTTACATTTTCTTATGAAGGGCATATTATCTTTGACAGATACTTCTCAGCTGAGTTTGATTTGACAAACTTTTATGAGCACTTGCTCTTTGATAGGTCCTGTGCCAGCTGTTGGGGTTATAGGGTGAATATATTAGTTATTAGATTTACAACTTAAAGTTCAACTCACCTCTGTTAAGTTTCAGTTTGACAATAAAGTCAACCAAATGACCTGCTGCTGTGAATTTTGGACATAGGACATATTTATTATTAAGTGAAGGAACAGAAATAAGTTCTAATTAAAATGCAAATATTTAATAAGCTGTTAGCACTTCTAACGCTTCTTAAAAAAAAAAAAAGACTTCATGGCTTGAAATACTGAAATCAGACACATTTTGAAGTAGATCCTTACTAGTTGGATGAGTGTTGAATGGCCAGAAAGTCCTAGGAGTTACGGTGGTAGGGGGTTGTTGTTTTTGGTATGGTTAAATTTGCTTTATAGTTTTCCTGTCTGCCACCATGTGGGTATTAAATAGCAAACCACTCAATTACAAGATACAATTACTGATTTTGGGGGAGCTATCTTATACTGGGAAGGATTTTATGTGCATCACCTGTCTTTTTCACCTCAGCTATGAATGATTCTGAATGGATTTAAAATAAAAATTTGTAATCATAGATCTTTAAGAAGAAAAATAATTTCTATCAGTATTTCTTTGAAATAAAGCTGTTCAGAGGATTCATACTAATTAGAAACTCAAAGAACAATCTAATTTTTTTATTGTGGTAACATTGGTTTATACATTATATTGAATATAAGTTTCACGTGTGCAACATTATCTTTTGACTTCTGTATACGCTACAGCCTACAGCATGCTCACCACCAAAAAATTATTATCCATCACCCTTCAGTTGACCCACTTTACCTCTTCTGCCCTCCTCCCATTCCTCTTCCCCCTGGTAACCACTACTCTGTTCTCTGTATCAATGTTATTTGTTTTGTTCTGGTTTGCTCATTTATTTTGTTTGTGTTTGGTTTTTATATTCCATACATGAGTGAAATCCTAGAGTTGTCTTTTTTTGTTTTATTTATTTCACTTATCCTAATGCCCTCAATGTCCATCCATGCTGTTGCAAACGAGGAAGATTTCATATTTTTTATGGCTGAGTAGTATTCCTGTGTGTGTGTGGGGGTGTGTGTGTGTATGTATCACATCTTCTTTATCTATTTATCTGTTGATGGGCACTGAGGTTGTTTCCGTATCTTGACCACTGTAAATAGTGCTGCTATGAACATAGGATGCATATATCTTTTCGAATTAGTGTTTTTGTATTCTTTGGATAAATACTCAGAAGTGGAGTAGTTGGGTCATATGGTAATTCTAGTTTTAATTTTTCCAGGAATCTCCATACTTCTTTCTGTAGTGGCTGCACCAATTTACATTCCCACTAACAGTGTATGAGGGTTCCCTTTTTTCCACATTTTCTCCAACATTTGTTATTTCTTTCCTTTTAAGAACAATCTAGTTTTGATTTTATTTTTTTGTTCTCAAAAATACTTCCTCTGAGAGATTCAAAACCCTTTGAAGTTATTAATTAATACTTCTCAACTTTATTTCTGATGTATGTATTTCTTTATTTCAACTTTTCTCTCTTCTGAAATGGAAACTAAGGTATGTGACATTCTATAGTAGCAGGTACCTTTCTGTTGAGTTTCACATCTGAGGTAACTGCATGAGTGGGTGTGCCCCCTGTCCCTTGAACTCTTAAGACTAAGTTCTTCCATAAAAGAACAAGAGAAAAACCAGAAGTCATTTCCAGAGTTACTTGCCTTTGGGTTAGTGTTCACAAAGGAGAAAATTGAAGCCCAAGGGAAAATTTTAGAAAGAGAAAAGAGTCTATGCAAATAGTTTTATAGTAAATTGACTTTCTAAGAGTTTATTGATGGAGTTTGAGGGCCCTTCTGGCTCTGATAATAAAGTCAGCAGGTTATGTTTTTTCAAAGTTAAAATGGCAAGCCATTTATCACCCTATATTTAACTGAAATACATGTTTAGGTTAAAACTGAGAAAATGATTGTAGGTTTTAATCTAAAGTGAATCATGTGCACATCTGTATTTATAGAAGTGTGTATTATACTTACAGATATACATAGCACTGTGCACACAAATCTGTACTAACTGCTGCCTCATTTACAGCCTTGGCGGGCAGTTTTCCAGCTATGTACCTGAATTTCCTGCTAATGGATACCTTCATTTATTAATGCTTTAAAAATAACTCCTCCACTTCTGTTATGGATATATTTATTAAATTTATCAAATCTTTTTTCTATCATGTGAAATTGAAATTAACTTCTTCCTAATTACTCAGTAACAGCACTGTAAACATCGGTGGTTATCCTCTTGTCTCTTTGGGCATGTGTATCCAGAGGCTGGGGAGGTGTGTAGAGCTAGTTTTCCAACTGTGAGTAAAATGCAGGTAGAAGGAGGAGAGGTAGCTGAGGAGAAAAATGAGAATACAACAGTAGTCAGTATAGAAAAGATGAATGGACAAATCTGATCAAATTGATTTTATGATTAGACTATTATAGCCGATCAGTGGATTTGAAGGCTCTTCTGGGTTTTCGTAAGATAGTGTAGGCAAATAGGAACTTACAGCTTTATACTGGAGGAGGAGAGTCACTGGAACTATGTCAGTTCAGATCCTGGTAAATGCTATTTCTGTTACTTTTATGTCTCATTCCTCACTTGAGGTTTCGCGTTAGTCTGCAAATGATTCCAACACTTGGAAATGCGTGAAGTTGTGTATAGCTCAGATCTTACTCATACTTGGACCCTCAGCGCTGAGCGAAGTGCCAAGCACATAACAGATGCTGAGACTTGTTTGAGTAATGATTCCCCCTTCCCTGTAATAAGTGAAAAGGGAGAAGCTAATGACTGCCATAGTTAACCTCCGTGCCCAGAACAGTGGCTGTAAACATTGTTAACACCAGATAAAAATAATACCTTGAAAGATAATTTTGCCTTTTAACCTAAAGTTTGTTTTTCAAAGTTTTCTGAAACGTGTTTATTATTATTTTTTTTATTAGCTTAGAAAGATACATGTACCTTGCATGTCAGTTTCAAAGGAGTGGTGGGAGGGAGATGGGGATATATCACTGTGGGGGTCAGTGTTCAAACTTCCACACATTTTTTTTCTCCCATTTGGGGGAAGGTTTCTTGAAGGTGTAGGCTTGTTCCTGCTCCCCTCTGTCTGCCCTCCCTTTACAGCCCACTTTGAGAATCGCTTCCGTGGTAGCCACTCTTACTGGTGATGTTATTGGGACTGGAAGGAGGTGAGAACCGTGGCTTTGACCTGTCTATCCTTGGAACATGAGTTAGAGAAGCTTTCTGTTGGAGATGCAGTGTGATTGGATGATTCAGTTTCTTCAGGGTAGGGCACAGGTGTTATTTGCCTTGGCACTGCCTACATTCTTGGACTTAACAGATGCCTGTAAATGGGAATTATCTTGAAAATTTGTTCTTTATAGTCTTTGTGTCATTTAAAATTTATGTGTTTATTTTGGAGACTCCAAAGTTAATTATTAAGATGAGTTGCTAGGCCTTTTTGGAAAAGGTGAAATGGGTAATCAAATACTGAATTAGCCTGTTTGCAATTCCTTAAATCATCTTTTATAAACCCGATTCTCAACTTGATGAAATTCATGAATGTTTTTTTTTTTTGAAAGGAAACTAAGTGCAGTGAACTCCCAGTATATGTCAAAAAAAAAAAAAAAAAGGTCCAGCTTGAAAAACACAAGTTAATCTAGGCTTAACTACTTAAACTTTCATTCAGTTATCATGATAAGGTGTTATTTGATCTTTCTTTGCTGATAAATTAATTTTAATATAGAAACAAAGGGGGTACTGAAGTTATGTGGCAGAATTTGGTTATAAGGTGGTCATCCAGATGATCAGAATATACTTAAACTATTTTTTTTAACCTAGTATTGCAATAAAAAGATGAAAATGTAAATATTGATATTTGGAATCCTTCAAATACATTTTTATTCCCCTGTCTGTGACCACCACTTTACTTGAAATAGACTTGAGATATTTGAAGTCAGAGTATAAAGAAGGGTTCATGACAGAAGGAAAGCAATAAAGGATGGGCATGTCGTGGGACTTAAGTTGATTTTGGAGAAAGTGCTAAGTAACTACTGCTACTTTCCCCCTTCAGCTCCCTCGTGAAAGATACTTCTCCTGTTCCTCTGCTTGATGTTACAAACGTTCCTACTCCTCGAAAATTCCTCGATACCTCTCAGTATTCTACTCCTGGAAGCTCAAGTGGTAAGTATTTAATTCTTCAGCCACTCAACTTCTTTTTGGTGGGCTGCGGTTCCTGGGCCCAGGCCTGGGGAAGCCTGTCGTGGGCTGCGGTTCCTGGGCCCAGGCCTGGAGAAGCCTGCGGGGCCAGGGTGGGGAGGGCCTGAGGTTACTGCCTTGGAGCCTGTGATCAGCCCTTTGATGCCCTCAGAGGGAAGAAGATAGAATATGATTGGTTGGGCCTATTGCATTATCAGTTTTAAAAACTGGCAGCTGAAGCTGGCCTGTCTGCTGACTCCAGCTGTGTTTTGTGTGACCAGCACTGCTTGTTTTTCTGAAGTTGAATTTGCATGCTTTTTGATGGAGCATATGCTTTTTGTTTTGATGTTTTGCTATAACTTCTGTTGATCCTGTTAGCTTTTACCCAGCTGCTGCACATAGTACATTCCTTGTCTGGTCTGTGAGAGCTTTTGAGTGAGTGACCCCTGCCCTCTATCTTGATTCCTTATATCTTCCAGTGGCCTCTCCACGTCTACATGCGCCTGCATGTGTGTGTGTGCATACGCGGACACACACAATGCGCTTTGAGGACATATCCACAAACTAATCTTGTTTCTTCCTGCGCAACCTAATATTGTGTTGAATAAGACAAATGAGAGCCATTTTTGCCTATATTTAAAGTTGGGAGAGGGAAGGTGTACTTTGAATATGGATGCAAAGATTTAAGGGAATTCTTCTGGAGCGGCTCAGACCTGCCCCGTCAGAAGGTTCAGCTCAGCTGGATTCAGACCTTCTGGGCCTCTGCAAACACCTGCCCTGCTGTTGCAGCTTTGGGCTAGGGAGAAGGTGACTGGATGTTTTTTGTGGGCTGTCCCACAGTTGCCTTTGTGTGATGGCTAAAGTTCTCAGTGCCTTTTAAAGAAAATAGTAATATTGATTATCATTGGCTTTTCAGATAAAACTTAGTTCTTACTAGTTCTATAGTCATATAGAGCTTGAAATGATGAAGAGGTAGAAAAATCATTTGGATTCAGTCAATGTGTTTTGTGCAACTAACTGAAAGTGTTTCTTTTGAGAGCCTAACAATATATTGTTGCTGGGGCATATTTAATTACTTTATAAAATATAATTTAATTAAAATTTAGGGTTATTTAGGCTTGGAATCTTGAAGATTATTGCTTTTACTGTAGGAAAAGTATAGGAATTGCTTTATAATAAATTTTTCTATTAGTTACTGTTTTTTTTTTTCTAAAACTCAAACACTTATTTTTATTATGACACTTTACAAAGGTTTGTACTCAAGCTTCTTCCTGGAATTAACAGGTTTTGTTTTCTCCCCCTTTCTGGTGTAATATTGCTGTTCTTTGAATTTTGACACTGCTTTGAGCTGTTATAGAGTGTGGAATTATGAAATAGAAAATGCATTTATACTTTTGATTTGTATTTTACCTCTGCCTTTTGTGGAAATTACCAATTATTAGATCTTTGTGTTTTTATAATGTGAATTATTGCTTAGCCTGGTTATATCAATTTACATAAATGTTGCTGAGTCAATGGCCAAGTGAAATAAAAATTTTAATTGTTCATGAAGAGATGATGGGTCAGGCATTTTGAAAATGAAAAATATAAATACCAAATAAGCTGAAGAAAATGCCAGTGATGGCAAACTTTACTGGAAACTAATTTTGCAACATCTATTATTTTTAATAAGACAGCTCTTCCTCTTTGCACACTTTTCCTGTCAGGCCCTGTAGATAGCCTTTATCACTGAGTGGAGTTCATAGTGACACTTTGACTTCAGCAGTCTGTCCCTTTGTTCTTGGGAATGACTCTGGAAGAACTGGGTGTTAGATGAGTGGAGCTTGGGACCATTATGGAGATGGCTTGTAGATATGTGCACAAACCTTTCTTTTTAGAAAAGCTCATTTCCTTGACTGTTTGGAAGACTGTCGATCTCTTGATTTTTCTGGGAGGTGACTGAAAAAGAAGGTAATTAAATTATTATTGATTAAAGTCAATAGTAGCAGTAGTTAAGATGTGTTTAGTACCGTCTATCTGTGAAACAGTAGAAATAAGTGCTTTACATGAATTAACTCATTCAGTCCTTCAGTGATATTATGAGAGAGGCACTATTAGCCCCATTTTACAGATAAGAAAACCAAGACTAAGGGTGGTTAATAATGGGTTTAAGTTGACACAGCTGACAAATAGTAATGCTGTGATTTCAAATCGGGAGCTGGGTTCCAGAGTATGCTCAGTTTTTTTTCCTGAAAATAAGGTATTATGGGACTTCCCTGGCGTTCCAGTGGTTAATACTCCACCTTCCCTGGTCGGGGAGCTAAGATCCCACATGCCTCGTGGCCAAAAAACCAAAACATAAAACAGAAGCAATATTGTAACAAATTCAATGAAGACTTTAAAAATGGTCCACATCAAAAAAAATCTTAAAAAAAAAAACACAACAACCAAAAACTAGGTATTAGTTTTCTATTGCTGCCGCAACAAATTACAACATACATTGATCATGTTACAGTTGAAGTCCGTAAGAAGTCCGACATGGGTCTCATTGGGCTAAAATGAAGGCTGTGGGCAGGGCTATGTTCCTACCAGAGGTTCTACAGGAGAATCCATTTCCTTGCCTTTTCCTGCTCCTAGAGGCTCTTGCTTTCCTTGACTTGTGGCTCCCTTCCTCCATCTTCAAAACCAGGGATGGTGGGTCACATCTTTCTCGGGTCACGTCCTTCCCACCTCACATCTCTCTGACCCACTCTTCTGCTTCCTTCTTCCTCTCTTATGGGCCCATGTGATTAAATTGATTCCCACCTGGATAATCCAAGATCCTTTCCACATCTCAAGGTCCTTAACCTTAATCACACGTGCAAAGTCTCCTTTGCCATGTAAAGCAGCATATTCACAGACTCTGGGTATTAGGACATGGATATCTTTCAGGGACCATTATTCTGCTTGTCACACTCTGCACTACCTATCTTCTGACTTAAGTTATTTTTAGGAGCCAATGTATACAAATTTGAGTTTCTTGAAATTATGTGTGAAGTCTTTGCAGTTCTAGTTTTTAGGACTATATTAATCTGGGTCACATTATTAAAGGGGATTGTATAAATGAGGAAGATGTAAATTATGTAGAGAACTGCATAAACTGTTACTAAGTAAATATAAAAGTGTGGGGTTGAAGAAATATACTATAATAAAGGACAGAAATTTTGTCTTATTCTTAATAATGAACAGTAAGTCCCGGGAGTCTATTTGTGAAGTGCTCTGCAAGTCAGCCTAGGAAGTAATAGTCATTTTCAGCAGGGAATTTAACATAGGCTCTTAAAGCTCCTCTTTCATCTTGTGAAATAGTAGGATTGAGGGTGTAATCCATTAGAACTGACATTTTTATGGAGGAAGTTGCAATAGGGAATCCCTGGGTAGAATGGATCTCCCATCGGGGTGCCATAAATTAAAGTTAGAGGTGATTCCTGAAAACTTTCAGATTATTATTAATTAAATGAGAATTTTGATGGCTTGTGAATGAGTCGTTTTTCAGATGTCTTATTTAGAGGTAGAATTGTGAGTGACTTTTCTATGAGAGGTGTTCTTTTTTTTTTAAAATTTATTTTTGGCTGCGTTGGGTCTTGATTGCTGCACGCGGGCTTTCTCTAGTTGCGGCGAGTGGGGGCTACTCTTCGATGCGGTGCGCGGGCTTCTCATTGCGGTGGCTTCTCTTGTTGCGGAGCACGGGCTCTAGGCACGCGGGCTTCGGTAGTTGTGGCACATGGGCTTAGTTGCTCCGCGGCATGTGGGATCTTCCTGGACCAGGGCTCGAACCCATGTCCCCTGCATTGGCAGGCGGATTCTTAATCACTGGGCCACCAGGGAAGTCCCTGAGAGGTGTTCTTATCATAGTTTACATGTTATACCTTGCAAGATACATTACATTATTCAACTGATGCAGCAGTCCTACAAGGTAGTTGGGACAGGTACTGTTGTCATTATCATTAAGATTATTATATTTATATGACATTTAAGTGTATTATCAGGTGTTTAAGTTATCCTAAAAGTTGTATGGAATTATATATGTCTGCATCATCTAATTAAAAACTAAAACATTTAATTACAAAAGGCAAAATCAAGGCACAGATTGGCAGAAGCAAGCAACCCATTAAGAGGAAAATGATTAGCATCCACTTAATTTTCTTACATAATAATGAAGAAAAGCAATGGCATAATAAAGAACTGGGCAAATAACGTGCAATTCACAGAAGAGTCTATATACGTGGAAAGATAGGCATTTATCTGACAGATGTTAAGAATTCAGAATATATAAAGAATCCCTATAAATCAATGAAACAAGCAAGTAGAAAAATAGGCAAAAATATGAACAGGCAGTTTGCATAAGAGGACAACTATGCTAGTAAATATATGAAAAACTGCTTATACTCCAGTTAATCAAGTGTTATTTTTAAAACTAATTTTACAAATGTGGAAACTGAATCCAGGGAGGTTGAGTGATTGGTCCAGGTTCAACCAAGATTGTAATTGTTGGAGGCTGGCCTCATGCTGTCCTCACTCTGAATATGTAAAAGATGTATTTTGCAAGCCTTTTTTCTATTATTCTCCTCAGTCACAGTATTTTGTAATATACAGGGAAACTAAAGTCTAATTTAGAAACAGTAATTCAACTATAACTTAGGTAGAAGGATGGGCGAAGTGTGGAGAAAAGCCAATAATCACAGTAAAATGTTGGTTTAAGCTTTTGGATTCCCAGTATGTCTTTTTATTTGGCAAATTGCCTTTGGAACGTTTTGACTGAGCAATTACTCCCAAGGTACACAGGCATTTCATTGTGGCTTCTTTATTCATTTTATTCACACTCCTGCTGGGATTGCTGTGAATATAACTATAATGAAATTGGACTTCTTACTCCCTTTCTTTCTGGAACCAGCATAGGTTAAGCAATAAAACTTAGAGATCACAAATGAAATGATTTTTTTTTTCTTTTGCTGCTGTTTTCTTGATGTGTGTTTTATTTCATCAAACCTTGTTCTGAGACTTGATATTTATCTTAAGAATTTTGGGTCTGATATTTTAAAAATTCTCTTTACATGTATTGGGAGCTATGAATCCTAACATAAAAGGAGATGAAGTTTCTCTTTTTGGAACTCAAATGTCTAGAATAGTGAAGATCTGATTCTCCAGAATCTTGACACCTTTTGAGTTACTTCTGTCCTCAGGACAGGACCTCCCTTGGTATTTTTTTTTTAATTAATTAATTTATTTATTTTTGGCTGCATTGGGTCTTTGTTACTGCGTGTGGGCTTTCTCTAGTTGCGGTGAGCAGGGGCTACTCTTCGTTGCCGTGCGCGGGCTTCTTACTGCGGTGGCTTCTCTTGTAGTGGAGCATGGGCTCTAGGCACGTGGGCTTCAGTAGTTGCGGCAGGCGGGCTCAGTAGTTGTGGCTTGCGGGCTCTAGAGCTCAGGCTCAGTAGTTTTGGCGCATGGGCTTAGTTGCTCTGCTGCATGTGGGATCTTCCTGGACCAAGGCTCAAACCCGTGTCCCCTGCGTTGGCAGGCAGATTCTTTTTTTTTTTTTTTTTTTAATATTTATGGACTATCCATATTCTTTTTTTAAAAAATTTATTTATTTATTTATGGCTGTATTGTGTCTTCGTTTTTGTGCGAGGGCTTTCTCTAGTTGTGCCAAGCGGGGGCCACTCTTCATCGCAGTGCGCGGGCCTCTCACTATCGCGGCCTCTCTTGTTGCGGAGCACAGGCTCCAGACGCGCAGGCTCAGTAATTGTGGCTCACGGACCCAGTTGCTCTGTGGCATGTGGGATCTTCCCAGACCAGGGCTCGAACCCGTGTCCCCTGCATTGGCAGGCAGATTCTCAACCACTGCGCCACCAGGGAAGCCCGGCAGGCAGATTCTTAACCACTGAGCCACCAGGGAAGTCCCCTCCCTTACTATTTTAAATCAACTGTTTCTGAAGTATTCTTGCATTTGCTCTTATTAAATATCTTTGACTTCTGTGATTGGTCAAAAGTAGAGTTGAGGAATATATACAAGGGAGACAAAATAGAACTAATAGTTCAAATGTTTCTAAATGTAAAAATGAAGCAAGACCAGAGTTTATTTTGTGAAAAATATTAATTTTTAATATATAAAAATGTATTTAATAACATAGTTTATAAATATGAATAAATATTGTATAACATATACACATATATAAATATATAGACCCAGAATTTTTTTTCCTGTTCATCTTTTTTTTTCTAGCAATTTTGCTGAATTATTTTTTAAAAATTAGAAGAGTATATTTATAAAATATATTTGTATATCTTCCTGGATTTTGTATGTAAACAGTTATAATGTCTTAGTTGAGGACAATTTTGTCTTTAGTTCTTAAAAATGTAAGTTACTTTTCCTCCCTTACTTTTCTCTCTGTTAATTTTTCCGTGGCAGGAAAACCTGCAGTACAAAGTTGAATAGCAGAGGCAATAGTGGGGTCTTGCCTTTAATGGAAGTGCCTCTAAAATGTCACCATTCAGTATGATGTTTACTCCTCATTTTTGACCAGTTATTTACTCTTACACTGCGTAGGAAGCTATAGATGCTGTTTTTTTCTTTTTTGGTACCTATTGTGCTATAGAGATATTTAAAAAAATCTCAACCATCTATTCTTTCTTCTTTCAAATGCAGTACATGTTCCAAGCTATGATTCTTGCCTGCAGCAATTATTAATTAGGTCTTTGGCCAAGTTGTAGTTTTCTTCTGTCATTCTTTAAACATTTACTATTTGGAAATTCCTGTGATGAAGAACTACCACTTCTGCATTTATGTATTCATTAATTACATCAGTAAGAATTCATGGATATTTATCTTGTTCTGTGAGTTATAATCAGTTGCCATCGTTATTTTGTTGCTTAATTTGTCCCAGTTTTGGCCACTGGTAGCTCATTCAGCTTGCTTCCTGTGTCCTTCCAATATGTCACCATCATTTGTTGGAGACTTCCTTACATTCTGTTAGCTCAAGACATTTCAGGCTCACTTTTACTTTCCCTATCCTAGCCTTGGAATTAACCATTTCTCTAACGAGCTCTGGTTTCTTTTATAAGTGAATGATACCTAGTAGCCAAGATCTGTGTTCTACTTGTAGTCATTGCTACTGATGTGTCATTACTGTAGTCCCTCTTAGATGACAGAACTAGGAAATAAATAAATAAATAAATTCATGTTTGTGTGTGTGTACACTTCTTTTTTATTTATTTGCACAATCCTAGCATACACATGATACAATCTCAGGATTGCTAACCCATGAAAAACAACTCATGTCCCAGTGAAAATCAGATTTATTAATTTGAGTACAGTATTTGTGTACAGTTCTGTTTGCATACGCAAGGCTTCTGGTCCGTGGTCAAAACAGTCAAAATTCAAAGTTACTTAGGCTAGTTCTTTTCTCCCCTAATTCATTCAGTATGGTTATTTATTTGTAATACACTTAGATTCATTTCTTACTATTGATATTTGTATTTTATTTATTCCCCCCAGATCCTGGTTGATTTCCATTTATTTATTTGGGGGTGGCATATGAAACATTATTATGTTCTAAGTATCAGAATTATATAAACAGATATGCCGACTTGTCACCTGCCTTTCTCTTTTATCCTATTCCCAAGTCTCCTATTCCTTCTGTTCTGTTTCTACCCATTCTGTATAGTTAATCAATCTCATTAGTTTCTGGTTTATCCTTCTTGTGTTTTTTTGCACAAAAAAGAAGATATATGTATCTTCTACCTCTCTTTCTTCCATTAAGGATAGGATACTCTCTTAAACTTTGCTTTTCTTCACTTTATAATATATCCTGGAAATCACTCCACATCAGTTCATAAAGATTTTTTTTTACACTTGCATAGTACTCCATTGTGTTGATTTACCATAGTTCAGTTACTCTCTTATGTATGGATATGTAGGTTGTTTTTAATATTTTGCCATTACAAGCAATGATGCATGACTATGTATTTTCATATTGTTGGAGGTATATCATTAGGGTAACTATCTAGAAGAGGGATAGCTAAGTGAAAAGATAAGCCCATGTGTAGTTTTTTAAGGTATTGACAATTCTTCAGAAGAGTTGTACCAGTTTGCATTCCCACTACCAGTGTGTGAGAGTGATTGTTTTCCCCCCAGCTTTGCCAACAGAATGTATGGCCATGTTTTAAAATTTTGGCCAATTTGATAGGTGAAAATGGTTATCACAATATTGTATAATTTGCATTTCTCTAAGAGTTTGTTTGAACAATTTTTCTTATATTTAAGATCCATTTTTATAATTTTTTTGTGAATTATCATTATAGTCATCCCTTGGTATCTGCAGGGGATTGGTTCCAGGACCCCCTGAGGACACCAAAATCCTTGGATGATCAAGTTCCTAATATAAAATGAATTTGCATATAACCTATGTACATTCTCTCGTATACTTTAAATCATTTCTAGACTATTTATGATACCTAATATATTGTAAAGGCTATGTAAATAGTTGTAGATACCTTGTAAATCCTATGTAAGTAGTTGCCAGCATGCATCTAAATTCAAGTTTTGCTTTTGGGAACTTCTTGGAATTTACTTTCCCCCCAATATTTTCTATCCATGGTTGGTTGAATCTGTGGATGTGGAACTCGCAGATAAGGAGGGCTGACTTGTTCATCTTTTATCCATTTTTAAATTTTATTTTTAATCTATTAATATACGTTAATGGATTTTAAAAAAATTTCTCTATGGAGTATTGAATTCTGTTTGCTAATATTTTATTTAGGATTTTTGCATGGATGTTCATGAGTAATAATGGCCCATGATTCAAATCGTACTAGATTTTGGTTTCAATGTAATAATTTGCTTCATAAAAGGAATTAGGACTTTTTTCTTCATTTTCAATGCTCTGGAACAATTGATGGAGCATTGGAATTATCTGGTGTTTGAAGATTTAGGAATTTCCCTTTGGAACCTTTTGGATCTGGTACCTTTTAATATTTTTACTTTCATTCTTTAATAATTTTCGGTTTCATCAGTGTAAATTGTTCTCTTTAAACATTCTGTTTCTAATGGGATCAATTGTAATAATCTGTATTTCTCTAGGAAATTATTAATTTCATTTATTCAGTTTTATTTACATAGAGGTCTATAAAGTATTTTTTTTATGATTTTGAAATTTTCTTTTGTTTCCTTTTTGTCATTTATCTTTAATTTATGCTGTCTCCCTTTTCTTCTTGATCAAAGTAGCTAATGGTTTGTCTATTGTGTTAGTTTTTTTTTTCCTCCCAAGAAATAACCAGGATTTTGATTTATTGATTAGGTCTATTGTTTCTCTGTCCTCTACCTCTTATTTCCTGCTTCTATCTTTATTCTTCTTCATGCTTTATTTTGGTTTATTTTTTTCCTGCATTAGAGATTGAAATCATGTATTTTAATTCTTTCATTTTTACTGATAAAAGTATTTAGTGATATGAATTGTTCTCTTGTTACTGCTTTAAATGTATCCCATAGACTCTTATCATTTACAAAAATTTATTTCAGTTTTCATTTCCCCTTTCATCCAAGTGTTTTCAATAAAAGAATTTTAAATTTAAAGATGAAAGGGTCTTTTGTGTTGTTTTGTTTATAATATTTTCTAGCTTTATTGTGCTGAATTCAGTGTTGCTTATAATATTTCTGCTTTATAGAACTTATGACATTTTCTTTGTGACTTAATATATTATCAATTTTTTTTTTTAAATATCCCAAGGGTACTTGAGAAGAAGATGCATTTTCTGTTATCAGGTGTAGAGTTTGATATATATTCATGAAATTCACCTTATTTAATTATGTTGTTTAGGTCTTCTATCTCCATTCTTATTTTTAGTGTTGTTCTTCTGTCTGTTTCCATCACCTATAGTTTTTGTTTAAAAACAGTGATTTCTGTTTTTTGGTATATGAATAGTCATAAGTGTTGTAGTTTCGTTGTGAATTGTGCCTTTTGGCATTAGAAACTGCCTTTCATTGCCGTGGTTAATGCTTCTTGACTGGCATACTGTTCATTCTATATTTTTAGCCTTTCTAAATTGGCTTTAATATATGTACAGCATATATAGTTTGGCCTTGCTTTGTAAGCCAAATTGAAAATTTTTTTTAATAGATGAGTTGAATCCATTGATATATATTGATATGACTGATGTCTTCTCTCTCAACTGTATCATAGTATTTTGTAAATATGTGTATTATGTTTGCTATGTTTTTTTCTCTCTGAGATGTGTGTTCTTTGCTCTTTAACTTATGCAGAAGTTTTTTGTTTAGGACAGTTTTTATCCCCTGGTGGTTGTCTTTTAATGTATACCTTTAAAAAATGCTCTTAGCCTTTTTTTTTGTTAAACCTTTACTCTCAGATTTCTCTGTTTTTATTGATTATCCTTTAATTCCCATCTATTGCCTAGATAACAAACAATAAACTCACTCTATTTTCCTCTTTCTCTCTCTAATGCCATGTTTTTAGTTGCATACTTTTACTTTTTTCACAACATACTACTTTTGCTTAGTTTTCTTCCACACTTTTGTTTTTGTATTAAATCTAC
Organism: Balaenoptera borealis; assembly: GCF_965194805.1. Classification (NCBI taxonomy): domain Eukaryota; kingdom Metazoa; phylum Chordata; class Mammalia; order Artiodactyla; family Balaenopteridae; genus Balaenoptera; species Balaenoptera borealis. The sequence goes on from NC_138864.1 coordinate 110,403,678, forward strand.
ATTTAAATATTCTAAATGTTCATCATTAGACTTTTTGTTGAAGTTTCCTAGTCATCTCTTGATTGGATGAAGTTCATTACCTAAAAAATTCCTCAAGAAGTGGTCATGGGTGCAGAGTTCCTTTATTTGAAAACTTTTTTTTTTTTTCCTTTCCCTGTAGTCTTGATACTTAAAGGACAACTTGGGGATATGAATTCTTTGGTTTACACTTTCAATTATTGAATTTTTTTTACAAAATGCTATTTTATTGTTGTTTTCCTTTAAGTGCTTTAGGAAAATTCTGATGCCTAATTTTCTTTTTCCCCTGTAAATTCCTTGATTCTGTAGGCCTTAAGGATTTTTTAATCTTAGGAACTTAATAGTTTTAGTAGGATATGTCTTGAAGTTTTGATTTTTTTTTTTTGGCGTTAATTTTCCAAGATACCCAATGGGCTATTGTTTCATTTTGTACATTCATTATTTTTTTATTTTTCCTAATTTTTCTTGGTTTACAATTTTAAGTGTTCTGCTGTTTGCTTTCCCTCTTTATCACTGTTATTTTTTCTTCTCCTGTCTTCCATTTCTACTACTTTCTCTTTCGTCTTTTCATTTCTTCTTCTTTTTTTTTTTATCTCCGCTTTATCCTCTACTTTGGTTCCCTGCATTTCCTCAGTATCCTTTATAAATTATTCATTTCAGTTTATTCTGCCATAGGTATTTTGTATTTTATTCTTCATATCTGAGATAATTTTGTCTTTTTCTTCCATCTCTTTCCTGAGTTTGGTAAGTTTTCTTTTCACACTTTGCTTTTGATTGTCCATGTCTGTCATAATTTTTGGATTTTTGACTCAAGGTGGCTTTTCATATTCCCAAATTCTTGTTTGAGTATATTAATTCCACCTGGAGTGTCATCTTCTAGTTTTCTTGTCCTTCATGGTTGTTCTGTTGGATGAAATTTTCCTCTGTTGATGTGTGTTGGGTTTTTTTTTTTTGGTAGTACTCTCATGAGAATGTGTTCATTGTTTTTTCTGTTTATTTTTATGATATTGGGGTGTTTTGAGGATTCCTAGCTCATTGGCTCCCTCTTCTGTTATTATAGCAAATTCCAGATACTTTAGCTGACTTTTTGTTTTGGCAGAGGGGGAAGCTTGTTTGTTCTCTGAATTTTGACTCTCCTGTTTCTCTTTTTGCTTCTTTCTCCCTTCATCATCCAATAGCCAAAGGGAATTTATCTCTTTCTTTCTGTCTTATTTCTCTCTCAGGGGCTGTGTATTTTCAAACACTGCTCTTTCAAATTGTGTCTGCTTTTAAGTCCCTATAGTCCATGCTGTGATCTGCTTGGATACTTTTTTAGTATTTTGAAACTTAGGGTGGACTTTGTCTTTCTAAAACTGATGGTTTTAGATCAATCTTAGGCTCATCACTAACTCCCTTTTAATTAATCTCTTCATCATAGTTTTTCACAGTCTACCTTTGCATATAACAAAGCCTTGTGGCCTAGCAGGGGTGGGGCAGGAGCATGAGATATTACTTCCTGGGATTAGGTGGTGTATTTTTTCTTATTTTTATTTACAGTTGTTTTGAATTTGGGGGAATTTCTGTCTTTAGGTTATCCCGAAGGCATAGTTTTTATGAGTTTTGTTTATTCTTCTTGTTGTTCTATGTTGGTTTTGGAGGAAATGTTGAGAAATGGGGATCTAAGCCACCACCCTTGTCTTCAGCAACCCTGGAGTTCCTAAAGCTAGAATTTTGAAAAATACATTTTTTACTTTTGGGAGTTTGTCTTGATGTCATATTATCTCATTAATAGGGACAATTCTATTGATAATGTTATCTTCACTTTACAGATGAAGAAATTGAGGTCCAGCAAGATTTAATAACTTGAGAGACATTCCACAGCTAGAAAGTGGTAGACATGATAATTAAATCTAAAGTGATGCCAAGTTCTTGTTCTTTCTACATACTATCTCCCTGGGCAATTGAATGTACAAACTCATACGTTAACAACTACCACAGTCTAATACATTTTAGGGAATATTAATATAAACTGTCAATTTATTCATCTGTTCCTTGTCTTTTATCCTGTGTCCCTGTTATATTTCTAGTAGCCTCTTCTCCATTGGTTGCTACTCCTTGACCTACAAAGGTGCTTCCTCCTTGCGCTAGGTGATACAATGCCCATTAAGTACTGTCCCAAGGAAAATTGGTTCAATAGATGTTAGTTTTGTTTGTTTTTATCCTAATAGAGTATTCCAGTCTGCATTCTCCCCAGTCAAACATGCTGTCATTTCCCCCTTAGCCCAGTTTCACTATGGAAGGATCAGTGTACATTCATTGTGTTTTCAAAACTCACTGCAGTGTGAGGTTCCATCCCGCTGAATTGAAACTATCCCTGTGCTGAGGCTGTAAAATCTCCTAGCTCAATGTAAATGATCGCCCCACGTAGCAGCTGGCAACAGCTTTTGGCAGTCTCCTTTCAGGAGTGGGGTGTAATTTAATCTGCACCTTAGGGGTGCTTAGTTGACATTTGAAGTACCTTAATCAGGAATGCATACTCTAGGGGTAGTTAGTTAACATTTGAAAGCCCCTAATCAAGATTCTATACTCCAGAGGCAACCAGTGCATCAGATACTGCTCTCTCAATCTGCACCAGTGGGTGTGTTAATTAGAATAAAAGATGTTAGAGGTAATTTTTCATTGGTGAACGGAATGGTATTTAAGATAAGTAGTTGACCAAGTCCCTCTACTGGGACGTAAATGGAGGATAAGGATTTGATGAGGCCAGTAGCCTACCACTGTAGGTCTAGAGCTTGTTTGGCCCTGTGCTTGCAGCCTTTGATGGAGGATTTTGTCAGCTCACCTGGCCAGTGGAGGATGTTAAGTCTCTATAACCCTACGTGGGCCAAATCCTGCTTGACTGCCTGCTTCTCCACCCAGAGCTCATGGCACACACACTCTGGCTCGACTTGTTTGCATTTCTTGTCCACAGACATGTTATTCTCAATTTTGAGCCCACTATTTCTTTTTAATTTCTTAATTTATATTTTATGTATAATTGTGTTTTGAGCAGATTGGATATCTCAAGTATGAATTTACAGTGCCATTTTGATCAGAAGCATAAGAATTATTTTTAAGTGGTAACTTTCTTATTTTCTACTTGAGACTACTGACAGTGTTCTGAGGCCAGGCTCCCATCTGTGGGGGCAGCATTGTGAATGTGTAATTCTCTGGATATTTTATGGTCTAATTAAGCTTGGTAATTTTTGGAAGGTTCTTTCTTATATTGAATTCTGTTCAATAGTGGCAGACAGTTCTCCTCTTAAATAAGAATAATGATTTTGAACACAACATGTAAATTAAGTTCTATAGATTGAAATCATTTATATGAACTTTACATAATTTATGTCCTATGCATAGTGTAAGGAGTGACGTCTATAGGAGTTTATAGTAAACACTACTATTATCTCTTATACTTTAATTGACATGTATAAATATAAATGATAAATGAAATAAAATAGCAAATTTAATAAAAATTTAAGTGTATTACCAGGGCCCTTATCTTCTGCAGTTTGATGACATATGTGTATAGGCATGGCATGTGTTACTGACCTTCTTACCAAACATGCTGAGAAAAGAAAGCAGCCAGGGACTAGTCTAGATTGCTTTCCATGTTCACTGGGAAACAAAAAGGTAGCTTTCTTTTATAAGATACTTAGCTGCATAAATGGATTATTCACCTTGCTTATCTGTTATGAAATGGGCTTTTATAATATAGGTATACATAATTAACTATAAGCCTTGGAGCTAGAGATATCCAGAGTTAAACCCTAGTTAATGGAATCAGGGAATTACAGAGCTTGAAAAGACATTAGATAGCATCTACTTAATCCTTTCATGACTACCAAAGTGTCCTAGTTAAACCCTCCTTCCATGGTTCCACATGGACATGATTTATATCCACTTAGGCATGTATGTCTGTACAGATATATACCGCTCTGTCTGCCTTATCTGTCTGATGTATCTGTTTATCTGTCTAGTAATATGTGTGTGTATATAAAAGAAACAATTGGGACCAATAGCATTTTAGTAGAAATAATTGGTTAAAAACATCAGAGTCTTAACAGTGCTAAATGTTAATATTTAGCACTGTCCTGTCAGTGAAAATCTTCAAAACCAAGTTGAAGAAATCGTCACTTGACAAGGTCCTCAGCAAAAATAAAAAAGAGAATTGGGAGGGACTTCCCTGGTCACGCAGTGGTTAAGAATCTGCCTGACAATGCAGGGGACACAGGTTAGAGCCCTGGTCTGAGAAGATCCTACATGCCGTAGAGCAACTAAGCCCGTGCGCCACAACTAGTGAACCTGCGCTCTAAAGCCTGCGTGCCACAGCTACTGAAGCCTGCATGCCTAGAGCCTGTGCTCCGCAACAAGAGAAGCCACTGCAATGAGAAGGCCGTGCACTGCAACGAAGAGTAGTCCCCACTTGCTGCAACTAGAGAAAGCCTGGGTACAGCAAAGAAAACCCAAGGCAGCTAAAATAAATAAATAAATAAATAAACAAACTTATTTAAAAAAATAAGAGAATTGGGAAAGGAAGTAAAGTATTTATAATTTTAAAGTGTTCTAAAACCTACACGTTGAGTACCTAGTATAACAATAGAGATACATACAAGAGAATGATTTAGGGTTTATTAGTTTGGAAAGATGTATATTTTGTGCTAATGGTTGTGTGAGGCCTTACTGAATTTCAGCTAAATTATTTTTATACAAGACTTTTTCCTTAAAACACCAATAATTCTATCTGACCTCACAGGCTTTTTGTGGTTATCAGACTAGTCTTCATGGTTGATTATATTCTTTTTTTTAACATCTTTATTGGAGTATAATTGCTTTAAAGTGTTGTGTTAGTTTCTGCTGTATAACAGTGAATCACCTATACATATACATATATCCCAATATCCCCTCCCTCTTGGGTCTCCCTCCCACCCTCCCTATCCCACCCCTCTAGGTGGTGATAAAGCACCTAGCTGATCGTCCTGTGCTGTGTGGCTGCTTTCCACTAGCTATGTTTTTTTTTAAATTTATTTATTTATTTATTTATTTATATTTTTGGCTGTATTGGGTCTTTGTTTCTGTATGAGGGCTTTCTCCAGTTGCGGCAAGCGGGGACCACTCTTCATCGCGGTGTGTGGGCCTCTCACTATCGTGGCCTCTCTTGTTGCGGAGCACAGGCTCCAGACGTGCAGGCTCAGTAGTTGTGGCTCATGGGCCTAGTTGCTCCACGGCATGTGGGATCTTCCCAGACCAGGGCTTGAACCCGTATCCCCTGCATTGGCAGGCAGATTCTCAACCACTGCACCACCAGGGAAGCCCTACCTATCTGTTTTACATTTGGTAGTGTATATATGTCAGTGCCACTCTCTCAGGTCATCCCAGCTTACCCTTCCCCTTCCCCATGTCCTCAAGTCCATTCTCTACGTCTGCGTCTTTATTCCTGTCCTGCCCCTAGGTTCTTCAGAACCATTTTTTTTTTTTTTTTTTTTTTAGATTCCACATATGTGTTAGCATACGGTATTTGTTTTTCTAACTTACTTCACTTTGTATGAAAGACTCTGGGGCCATCCACCTCACTACAAATAACTCAATTTCGTTTCTTTTTATGGCTGAGTAATATTCCATTGTATATATGTGCCACATCTTCTTTATCCATTCATTTGTTGATGGACATTTAGGTTGCTTCCATGTCCTGGCTATTGTAAATAGTGCTGCAATGAACATTGTGGTACATGATGCTTTTTGAATTATGGTCTTCTCAGGGTATATGCCCAGTAGTGGGATTGCTGGGTCGTATGGTAGTTCTATTTTTAGCTTTTTAAGGAACCTCCATACTGTTCTCCATAGTGGCTGTATCAATTTACATTCCCACCAACAGTGCAAGAGGGTTCCCTTTTCTCCACACCCTCTCCAACATTTATTGTTTGTAAATTTTTTGATGATGGCCCTTCTGACTGGTATGAGGTGATACCTAATTGTAGTTTTGATTTGCATTTCTCTAATGATTAGTGATGTTGAGCATCCTTTCATGTCTTTGTTGGTAATCTGTATCTCTTCTTTGGAGAAATGTCTATTTAGGTCTTCTGCCCATTTTTTGATTGGGTTCTTTGTTTTTTTTAATATTGAGCTGCATGAGCTCCTTGTAAATTTTGGAGATTAATCCTTTGTCAGTTTCTTCATTCGCAAATATTTTCCCCACTCTGAGGGTTGTCTTTTCATCTTGTTTATGGTTTCATTTGCTGTGCAGAAGCTTTTAAGTTTCATTAGGTCCCATTTGTTTATTTTTGTTTTTATTTCCATTTCTCTAGGAGGTGGGTCAAAAAGGATCTTGCTGTGATTTATGTCAAAGAGTGTTCTGCCTATGTTTTCCTCTAAGAATTTTATAGTTTCTGGCCTTACAGTTAGGTCTTTAATCCATTTTGAGTTTATTTTTGTGTATGGTGTTAGGTAGTGTTCTAATTTCATTCTTTTACATGTAGCTGTCCAGTTTTCCCAGCACCACTTATTGAAGGGGCTGTCTTTTCTCCTTCATATATTCTTGCCTCCTTTGTCAAAGGTAAGGTGGCCATATGTACGTGTGTTTATCTCTGGGCTTTCTATCCTGTTCCATTGATCTATATTTCTGTTTTTGTGCCAGTACCACACTGTCTTGATTACTGTAGCTTTGTAGTATAGTCTGAAGTCAGGGAGCCTCATTTCTTCAGGTCCGTTTTTCTTTCTCAAGATTGCTTTAGCTATTCGGGGTCTTTTGTGTTCCCATACAAATTGTGCTATTTCCTGTTCTAGTTCTGTGAAAAATGCCATTGGTAGTTTGATAGGGATTGCATTGAATCTACAGATTGCTTTGGGTAGTATAGTCATTTTCACAATGTTGATTCTTCCAATACAAGAACATGGTATATCTCTCCTTCTGTTTGTATCATCTTTAATTTCTTTCATCAGTGTCTTATAGTTTTCTGCATACAGGTCTGTTGTCTCCTTAGGTAGGTTTATTCCTAGGTATTTTATTCTTTTTGTTGCAGTGGTAAATGGGCATTTTCCCTTAATTTCTCTTTCAGATTTTTCATCATTAGTGTATAGGAATGCAAGAGATTTCTATGCATTAATTTTGTATCCTGCTACTTTACCAAATCCATTGATTAGCTCTAGTAGTTTTCTGGTAGCATCTTTAGGATTCTCTATGTATAGTATCATGTCATCTGTAAGCAGTGACAGTTTTACTTCTTTTCTGATTTTGATTCCTTTTCTTTTTCTTCTCTGATTGCTGTGGCTAAAACTTCCAAAACTATGTTGAATAACAGTGGTGAGAGTGGACAACCTTGTCTTGTTCCTGATCTTAGTGGAAATGGTTTCAGTTTTTCACCATTGAGAACGATGTTGGCTGTGGGTTTGTCATATATGGCCTTTATTATGTTGAGGTAAGTTCTCTTCATGCCTACTTCTGGAAGGTTTTTATCATAAATGGGTGTTGAATTTTGTCGAAAGCTTTTTCTGCATCTGTTGAGATTATCATATGGTTTTTGTCCTTCAGTTTGTTAATATTTTGTATCACATTAATTGATTTGCGTATATTGAAGAATCCTTGCATTCCTGGGATAAACCTCACTTGATTATGGTGTATGATCCTTTTAATCTGCTCTTGGATTCTGTTTGCTAGTGTTTTCTGGAGGATTTTTGCATCTATGTTTATCAGTGATATTGGCCTGTAGTTTTCTTTTTTTGTGACATCTTTGTCTGTTTTTGGTATCAGGGTGATGGTGGCCTCGTAGAATGAGTTTGGGAGTGTTCCTCCTGCTGCTATATTTTGGACGAGTTTGAGAAGGATTGGTGTTAGCTCTTCTCTAAATGGTTGATAGAATTCGTCTGTGAAGCCATCTGGTCCTGGGCTTTTGTTTGTTGGGAGATTTTTAATCACAGTTTCAATTTCAGTGCTTGTGATTTGTCTGCTTATATTTTCTGTTTCTTCCTGGTTCAGTCTGAGAAGGTTGTGCTTTTCTAAGAATTTGTCCATTTCTTCCAGGTTGTCCATTTTATTGGCATAAATTTGCTTGTAGTAATCTCTCATGATCCTTTGTATTTCTGCAGTGTCGGTTGTTACTTCTCCTTTTTCATTTCTAATTCTGTTGATTTGAGTCTTCTCCCTTATTTTCTTGATGAGTCTGGCTAATGGTTTATCAATTTTGTTTATCTTTTCAAAGAACCAGATTTTAGTTTTACTGATCTTTGCTGTCGTTTCCTTCTTTGCTTTTTCATTTATTTCTGATCTGATCTTTATGATTTTCTTTTCCTTCTACTAACTTCGGGTTTCTTTTGTTCTTCTTTCTCTAAATGCTTTAGGTGTAAAGTCAGGTGGTTTATTTGAGATGTTTCTTGTTTCTTGGGGTAGAACTGTATTGCTGTAAAATTCCCTCTTAGCACTGCTTTTGCTGCATCCCATAGGTATTGAGTCATCGTGTTTTCATTGTCATTTGTTTCTAGTTATTTTTGTTTTCCTCTTTGATTTCTTCAGTGATCTCTTGGTTATTTAGTAGTGTATTGCTTATCCTCCATGTGTTTGTATTTTTTACAGTTTTTTTTTTTGAATTGAAAGAATTTGTTTATTTTGCAATGAACCAAACTAGGTATTATACATACTTGAATAGACAGAAAAATATGACTTTCAAAATATAAATAAAACACAGTGTTCCAGTAGGAAATAAATATAATTCAATAAAATGGCACTGTTTTAGAAATCAATCATAAGGAATAAACAGACAGAAATGCAGACAAATATGTGTATATAGTGATGTTGTTTGCTCGAACAAATATTAAACTAAATGTTCAACAGTGAGGAAATTGTTAAATATACTATGAAATACTATGCAGATCTTTAAAGTTACATTTGTTTTTTTATCACATTTTCTTTTAATTCAAACAGAAAGGCACAAAAATTATAATCATCCTCATCAGTTCACTCAGTCCCATGTAATTAATCCTTTTTTCATCTTGAGCTTTTGTTAGCACTTTATGAATTCATCAGTTTTCCATTAGAGTTCTGAAAATGCTTATTCATTCAGTTCAGCAATATAGTCAGTTATCAGAAACCTGTACTTGTCAGAGTCTTTTCCATGAATTTCTTGAAGATGAAATCCTTTTATAGGAACATTTTTGCAAATGCATCAGAGTACACCCAGAACTGTCTGTAAATGACAAAAGACTTAAAAATGACCACAGTTAAAGATTTGATGAAAGTTCATAATAATGCAGTTGATGAGGAAATTTAGTTATTTCTGAGATATACATTTTAAAGTAATAACTAGAATTATGACTTATAACATTATACCAGAACATATAAGATTTTTAGGAATTTCATGTAATGTCTGAAACATTTATATTAACATATTTCCATACAAATAACGCAAAGAAAGTTTAGTATTCGTTTTTTTTTATGTTGAATTTTATTTATTTTTTTATACAGCAGGTTCTTATTAGTCATCAATTTTATACACATCAGTGTATACATGTCAGTCCCAATCACCCAGTTCACACCACCATCCCCACCCACCCCGCCCCGCAGTTTTCCCCCCTTGGTGTCCATACGTTTGTTCTCTACATCTGTGTCTCAACTTCTGCCCTGCAAACCGGTTCATCTGTACTATTTTTCTACGTTCCACATACATGCGTTAATATACGATATTTGTTTTTCTCTTTCTGACTTACTTCACTCTGTATGACAGTCTCTAGATCCAACCATGTCTCAACAATTGACTCAATTTCGTTCCTTTTTATGGCTGAGTAATATTCCATTGTATATATGTACCACAACTTCTTTATCCATTCGTCTGTCGATGGGCATTTAGGTTGCTTCCATGACCTGACTATTGTAAATAGTGCTGCAGTGAACATTGGGGTGCATGTGTCTTTTTGAATTATAGTTTTCTCTGGGTATATGCCCAGTAGTGAGATTGCTGGATCATATGGTAATTCTATTTTTAGGTTTTTTTTTTGTTTTGAATTCCTTTATTTTTATTATTTATTTATTTATTCATTTATTTTTGGCTGTGTTGGGTCTTCGTTTCTGTGCGAGGGCTTTCTCTAGTTGCGGTATGCGGGGACCACTCTTCATTGCAGTGTGCGGGCCTCTCACTATCGCGGCCTCTTTTGTTGCGGAGCACAAGCTCCAGACGTGCAGGCTCAGTAGTTGTGGCTCACGGGCCTAGTTGCTCCGCGGCATGTGGGATCTTCCCAGACCAGGGCTCGAACCTGTGTCCCCTGCATTGGCAGGCAGATTCTCAACCACTGTGCCACCAGGGAAGCCCTATTTTTAGTTTTTTAAGGAACCTCCATACTGTTCTTCATAGTGGCTGTATCAGTTTACATTTCCACCAACAGTGCAAGAGGGTTCCCTTTTCTGCACACCGTCTCCAGCATTTGTTGTTTGTAGATTTTCTGATGATGCCCATTCTAACTGGTGTGAGGTGGTCCTGTAACTGATATCTAGTCTCATAGCGTTGTGGTCGGAAAAGATAGTTGATATGATTTCAATTTTCTTAAATTTACCAAGGCTTGATTTGTGACCCAAGATATGATCTATCCTGGAGAATGTTCCATGAGTACTTGAGAAGAAAGTGTGTTCTGTTGTTTTTGGATGGAATGTCCTATAAATATCAGTTAAGTCCATCTTGTTTAATGTGTCATTTAAAGCTTGTGTTTCCTTATTTATTTACATTTTGGATGATCTGTCCATTGGTGAAAGTGGGGTGTTAAAGTCCCCCGCTATTATTGTGTTACTGTCGATTTCCCCTTTTATGGCTGTTAGCATTTGCCTTGTGTATTGAGGTGCTCCTATGTTGGGTGCATAAATATTTTGCAGTTGTTTTATCTTCTTCTTGGATTGATGCCTTGATCGTTATGTAGTGTCCTTCTTTGTCTCTTGTAATAGTCTTTATTTTAAAGTCTATTTTGTCTGATATGAGAATTGCTACTCCAGCTTTGTTTTGATTCCCATTTGCATGGAATATCTTTTTCCATCCCCTCACTTTCAGTCTGTATTTGTCCCTAGGTCTGAAGTGGGTCTCTTGTAGACAGCATATATACGGGTCTTGTTTTTGTATCCATTCATCCAGTCTGTGTGTTTTGGTTGGAGCATTTAATCCACTTAAACTTAAGGTAATTATAGATATGTATGTTTCTTTTACCATTTTCTTAATTGTTTTGGGTTTGTTTTTGTAGGTCTTTTCCTTCTCTTGTGTTTCCTGCCTAGAACAGTTTCTTTAGCATTTGTTGTAAAGCTGGTTTGGTGGTGCTGAATTCTCTTAGCTTTTGCTTGTCTGTAAGGGTTTGAATTTCTCCGTCGAATCTGAATGAGATCCTTGCTGGGTAGAGTAATCTTGGTTGTAGGTTTTTCCCTTTCATCACTTTAAATATATCCTGCCACTCCCTTCTGGCTTGCAGAGTTTCTGCTGAAAGATCAGCTGTTAGCCTTCTGGGGATTCCCTTGTATGTTATTTGTTGTTTTCCCTTGCTGCTTTTAATATTTTTTCTTTGTATTTAATTTTTGATAGTTTGATTAATATGTGTGTTAGTGTGTTTCTCCTTGGATTTATCCTGTATGGGACTCTGTGCTTCCTGGACTTGATTGACTATTTCCTTTCTCATATTAGGGACGTTTTCAACTATAATCCCTTCAAATATTTTCTCAGTCCCTTTCTTTTTCTCTTCTTCTTCTGGGACCCCTATAATTCAAATGTTGGTGCATTTAAAATCCCAGAGGTCTCTGAGACTGTCCTCAAATGTTTTCATTCTTTTTTCTTTATTCTACTCTGTGTTAGTTATTTCCACTATTTTATCTTCCATGTCACTTATCCGTACTTCTACCTCAAACATTCTGCTATTGATCCCTTCTAGAGAATTTTTAGTTTCATTTATTGTGTTGTTCATCATTGTTTGCTCTTTAGCTCTTCTAGGTCCTTGTTAAACGGTTCTTGTATTTTCTCCATTTTAGTTCCAAGGTTTTGGATCATTATTACTGTAATTACTCTGAATTCTTATTCAGGTAGGCTGCCTATTTCCTCTTCATTTGTTTGGTCTGGTTGGCTTTTACCTTGCTCCGTCATCTGCTGTGTGTTTTTCTGTCTTCTCATTTTGCTTAATGTACTATGTTTGGGGTCTCCTTTTCACAGGCTGCAGGTTTGTACTTCCCATTTTTTGGTGTCTGCCCCTGTGGGTAAGGTTGGTTCAGTGGGTTGTGTAGGCTTCTTGGTGGAGGGGACTTGTGCCTGTGTTCTGGTGCATGAGGCTGGATCTTGTCTTTCTGGTGGGCAAGACCGCGTCAGGTGCTGTGTTTTGGGGTGTCTGTGAACTTATTATGATTTTAGGCAGCCTGTCTGCTAATGGGTGGGGTTGTGTTCCTGTCTTGCTAGTTGTTTGGCATGGGGTGTCCAGCACTGTATCCGGCTGGTCGTTGAGTGGAGATGGATCTTAGCATTGAGACGGAGATCTCTGGGAGAGCTCTCCCCTATTGATATTACATGGAGCTGGGAGGTCTCTGGTGGTCCAATGTCATGAACTCGGCTCTTCCACCTCAGAGGCTCAGGCCTGACACCCCGCTGGAGCGTGAAGACCCTGTCAACCACACAGCTCAGAGGAAAAGGGAGAAAAAAAAGAAAGATAGGAAAAAGTAAAATAAACTATTAAAATAAAAAATAAAAAAATATTACTAAAATAAAAAAATTATAAAAGTAATAAAAAATAGAGCAACCGAACTAATAAACAGATCCACCAATGATAACGGGTGCTAAATACTATACTAAGTTAAACATAAAAATCGGAAACTAGTAAGTCGCATACAGCAAACCCCAAGTCTACAATTGCTCCTGAAGTCCACTGCCTCAATTTTGGAATGATTTGTTGTCTATTCAGGTATTCCACAGATGCAAGGTGCGTCAAGTTGATCATGGATATGTAATCTGCTCCTCCTGAGGCTGCTGGGAGAGATTTCCCTTTCTCTTCTTTGTTCACACAGCTCCTGGGGTTCAGCTTTGGATTTGGCCCCGCCTCTGCATGTAGGTCGCCCTCTGGCATGTGTTCTTCACCCAGACAGGAGGGGGTTAAAGGAGCGGCTGATTCGGGGGCTCTCGCTTACTCAGGCCAGGGGGAGGGAGGGTTACGGAATGCAGGGCGAGTCTGCTGTGGCAGAGGCCAGCATGACATTGCACAAGCCTGAGGCGTGCCATGTGTTCTACTGGGGAAGTTGTCCCTGGATCATGGGACCCTGGCAGTGGCGGGCTACACAGGCTCCCAGGAGGGGAGGTGTGGATAGTGACCTGTGCTTGCATGCAGGCTTCTTGGTGGCTGCAGTAGCAGCCTTAGCGTTTCGTGCCCGTCTCTGGTGTACAGTCTGATACCTGCGGCTTGAGCCCGTCTCTGAAGTTCGTTTAGGTGGTGCTCTGAATCCCCTCTCCTCGCCCACCCCGCAACAATGGTGTCTTGACTCCTAGGCACTTCCAGACTTTTTCCCGGGCTCCCTCCTGGTTAGCTGTGGCGCACTAGCCCCCTTCAGGCTGAGTTCACGCAGCCAACCCCAGTCTTCTCCCTGGGATCTGAACTCCGAAGCCCGAGCCTCAGCTCTATATTATTTTTTTAAATTGCCTTTTAATTTTCAGCTGGTATAAGTGAAATAGGTAATATAAATTAATTAATACTGGCTCTGTTCAGTGTTTATGCTCTAGGAGATTTTGGGAGACAAACAGAGAGATAAGGTTGTAAACAAATGTGCCATTTGGGGCTGTGATATTTTATTTTTCATACCTTGCTTATTTGTTGTTTTTTAATAGGCTATCATATTAGTGTGCATATAAGTAGCTGTACGCCACTTAATCTAGGGGCTTATTGATTTCAACTACATGTACCTCATTACCCAAGCACTCTTGCAGCAGGTGCCTGAGATGTTGAGGTGGCCCTTTGCATGTGTCCTGTCTGTGATTCATATGTGCTCTTTTGTGAAGATCATTTTTGTCCCAGCTTAATTTCTGTTACTTTCTTGCCTGCCTAAAGCTCTGCTTATAGTTGTGTTTCATTTTCCCCCTCTGCCATGCTGAATTTAGATGGCTCCCTGGCTGCTAGGTACTTTGCTGCTGTTGAGGTTGGTTTTGCAGCATGGAGTGATTCTATGGCCTGAGGTGTCTAGCTCTTCATGTGTAAAACAAAACCAGTAACTAAAATGTCTGTTATTGGAATGTCACGTCTGGAAATATCAATGACTTTTTTCGACCTGCCTTCAGAATTGTCATGTCAGTTTAGAGGCTTTAAGCCTTCTTGGTTCTACGCCCAGTTTGCTACTATTAAGATATTTAAAATTAAATATGGTATCATCAAATACACCTCTACACTGTGAAGGAAACCATATGGATTTGGTCATTCTGTGTGCTTCTCTCTTGTGGTTTTCAGGGGTCTAGTGAGTTGAAGTAAGGCAGCAGAATTATGCATAAGTCTGTAGAGGACTTATTCACTTAAGAACAAATTTGTGTAAGTAATTATTATCATGGGTGTCATTAAATGAACATTTAATGTCTGTACTTAAGTGCATTTTATGAGTTGCGAGCAAAAAAGAGATTGAGAATATAGCCTACACGTCATCTGAAGCAGAGGTTTCAGAGACTTTATATAGTGGTTAGAAGGACTTATTGCATATACTGGGATATTTTCATTCTTCCTTAAATAAGTAGATTTCAAAACACTCCAGTGGTGTTAAACAACTTGGAGTGGTTTGTGTAGTATAGTTGAGCTTGAATCTACTAAAGAATGTATATGTTCTTTCAGGATATCACATTTTAAAAACCTTTCAGTTGTTCAGAGGAGTGGAGGAGAGGGGAGGTTGGGGACAACTTCGTTAGGGTCCATCTTCAGGCTTGTATTCACTTTGGCTTTTGTCTATCTTAATCCAGCCATTTGTAAAATGAGAGAATTATTTTGGGGCCAGAGGTTTTCAACCTGTAGTTCTTTTGGTAGTTGTGGAAACCCCTGAAGTCATATGAGAAGTTTTGTGTATATCCATGTTAGTTTGAGGGAAAGGCCTATGGTTTTCAGTAGGTGACAGAAGTCTCAGATCCCAGTTCTGCCCTCTCCCCAACTCTCGCAGGGGTTAAGAACCACTGTTAGAAGCTGTTTCTTTCATTCCGAAACCAGATGGCTTGGATGAAAGCTGTAGTCTAAACATCTGCAGAGACTTTTGACATATAATACTACTCAGAAAACTTCCATGGTTTAGCAAGACCTGTCTTCAATAGATAATGATGTTTTGGTGGACATGTTTTTAAAGAAAAATAGAATGTTGTTCTTTGGTATTTATGAAATACTCTTCGTTACTCTTTTCCTCAGTCTTGTCTCACTTGTACATATTATTTTTCCTTTCTTTTTCTTCATCTCTCTTATTGGTTATAATTTTAACTTATTTACCTTTTCTTTTCCACATGTGTGTATAATGTCTTTTTATCAAGCTACTTATCTTTAACTAATAAATAGGAATTTTAGACTATGGTCTGGCTCTTTGGAATTCTCCTGCAGCACCAAGTATGGCATTTTATAAACAGTGAATGTTAATAAATGACTCATTGTAGAAGTGGTAGTCTATGGAAAAATTTCTGTGGAGATTTGCTTACTTTTAATTGCTTCTCTCTCTTATTAATTGACGGGTATAATATGAGGAACATAACTGTTCTTTTGTATGTGTGTGATTCTTAGATAGTTACTGTGTAAGTATAATTTAATTTCAAATTTAATTGAAAAACCTCTCTGATTCCTTTAAGGGAATGATTGCATTTTTAGACCCATTCTGTTTTTCTATTTGGTGATAGAATCTGTGGCTATTTATTAATTTTTTACAGTGAAGGAGATAAACCTTCAGGACATCAAGGAGGATTTGGAGTTGGATCCAGAGGAGAACAGCACCCTTTTTATGGGCATCCTCATCAAGGGGCTGGCCAAACTGAAGAAGATCCCAGAGACAGTTAAGGCGATCAAAGAACGCTTGGAGCAGGAGCTGAAGCAAATTGTGAAGAGGTCTACAACCCAGGTGGCTGACAGTGGTTATCAGAGGGGAGAGAACCTCACGGCTGAGAACCAGCCAAGGTAGGTGGGGGTGTGGTTTGTGTGTGTGTTTTTTTTGTTTTTTGTTTTTTGGCTGCGTTGGGTCTTCACTGCTGCGTGCGGGCTTTCTCTAGTTTAGGCGAGCAGAGGCTGCTCTTTGTTGCAGTGCACGGACTTCTCATTCCGGTGGCTTCTGTTGTTGTGGAGTGTGGAGTCTAGGCACGTGGGCTCAGTCGTTGCATCCCGTGGGCCCTAGAGTGCACGGGCTTCAGTAGTTGTGGCGTGTGGGCTCAGTAGTTGTGGTGTGTGGGCTCAGTAGTTGCGGCATGCTGGGCTCTAAGGCATGTGGGCTTCAGTAGTTGTGGTGTGCGGGCTCAGTAGTTGTGGCGCACAGGCTTAGTTGCTCCGCGGATGTGGGATCTTCCCGGACCAGGGGTCCAACCTGTGTCCCCTGCGTTGGCAGGCGGATTCTTAACCATTGTGCCACCAGGGAAGTCCCATGGTTTGTGTTTTTGATAATTGTATTTACTGTACCTTTTCTAGGGTGGGTGGGGTAAGTAAATATCTTAGGTTGATGTTGTTTCTTGAACTTTGTATACTACGGCCCGTACAAACTCAGATTGGTGAAAACACCTTGAAGAGGCATAGTTCAGCTGGTTTTTGAGGTAGTTGAGAAGTTTTAAAGCATGTTGTCCATACTCAAATGAAAGAATGTAGTAATTATCGAATATTTCTTAAGCACTTAACTATATTCAAGGCAACTTATGTATATTATTTAATTCTCACTACAACTTTTTGAGCTGATTACTTAGTATCCACATTTTATAGTTAAGGAAACTGGAGTTCAGAGTGGAAGTAATTAGCTCAAGGTCACAGAACAAGTGGCTGGCCTTCGAGCTGAATGCAAGTCCATGGTATTTCCTCTGTCCCATGCTTTCTTCTTTAACGTGTAGTGATATTTGCCAATAGGCAAATCAGTCTCAGGAATTCCTTTATGTACTTAAAACAACTAATAAGGTTTGGATTTCATAATTCTTGTTTCATAAGGGGAAAACTGAAATTGTCCTCTGATCCTAACTCTGTCTTCACTGTGATACACTGGGAGCTCATGTATGCGAAACCAGAGCTTAGGGCACACTAGTCTAATGTCATCTGATGGTGGGAGAAGATATTTCAAATTGAGGTTTTCCTAGAAAATCCAAGATTCACTCTACATGGATCTTTGTTCCCTCCTTCCCTTTCTCTGTTCTATTCCCCAAACCTCCATGTACGCCAGATACGGGCAAGGCAGGAATTTGTCGTTTGAAGGGAAAAGGCCAACAGAAACTACAATTTTATCTGAGAACAGAGGGCAAAGTAGGGCATTTCTTCTGAGTTACTCAAATAATGTGTGTTCCTGGGAGGTGTGAGATAGTGTGTGTTAGACAGAGTTCATAATCTTGTTGACACGTCGTGAAGGAAATTCTACTGTTTGTACTTAGGACTTAAATTTTTTTTTTTTTTTTTTTTAAAGAAGATAAGCAAAATTAAGGAGAAATAATAATAGCTTAGTATGGAGTTCCCCACTCTAAAACTTTGAAGAAATTAATGTATTGTTTACATTTTCTATATATTCTTTTGTTTTTCTAAATAATAGTGATCTTAATTATACTTTAGAAGTCTTCAAAAATTAATTCCCTTGTAAACTTCATTCAGAAGTACATTTGGTGAAGAAAATGTTCTCCACCCCTCTTATGCCACAGAGTATTTCAAAGCACATGTTTTGAGGAGCATGGGTTTTGGAGCTGAGCAGGCCTGACTTTGAATTTCAGCTCTGTAACTGAGGAAGACAATACCTGTCTTACAGGGTTGCTCGTGTTAGATGAGGTTATATGGTTAGAGCTTGGTAGAGCAGTGCCAGTAGGTACCACTACGTGCATTTGTGTGTGTGTGTGTGGATACATAAGTTTATTTATTCTTGGTTCCTTTCTCACCTTTCATGTTCGTTGATCACTCATACTATGATCCAGAGAAGCTGGGAATGGTTCTAAACTGAACTGTGCTTTTCTTCTTTCTTTGCCTGGTGCCTGGATTTTCGTGTAGACCTTTTGCCTCCTTACTAATGAACACTCCAGAATTCTGATTTGCTGTTTGCCCAGTTGCTGCGAGTCCCTAGATGAATACAGTGAACTTTCATAGGGAAATAGCATGACTATAGTGTATATTGGAAATAAAATGAAAAGGGCACGGATCAATAACTGTTCTGTAGTTCTCATTACAGTCCCCTTAACGGCAGTGTGTCTTTCCTAGGATTTTGACCTCTTCCTCTTCCGTTCCTTCGGCACCTTTCAAAATTCACAAGTGGAAATTACAGCAACAGAAGTGGAAATTCAGCATACTACCCCAGGAAATAATAAATGTTTCTCTATGAAGAATGAGGCAGCAGGAGGGTATTTTTCCCTCTTTAAGTTTCGTTTTTTGTCAGTATTTTAAAGGCTTTTGTAGGTAGGATATATTGGACACCGGCAAGTGAACAAGCTATTTGTCTTGATTTCATGCCTATAACATGATCCCATTTTATAAAATGTACAAATCTGAAATTTTGGGCCCAAACTCCTTATTATTAGATTAAATAGTACAGAGTAAGCTAATATTTGGAACCACTCTTTTCGAAAATCAAAGATTAAATTCTTGGGTTGGTGTTCCAAATGGCTGATAATTTGGAGCTAGTCTATAGTAGCTGTGTGCCAACAAATGCTTTAAAACTCCTCAAGAATTAATTACCTGGGAAACTTCATTCAAAAGTGATTGCATTGTTGCTTCTAGAGGTTTAGAAGTTTAGAGTGGCATTATTTTAGAGAGAAGTAAAGTCATAATACTTTACATTATTATTAATATTATCTTTTACCATTCAAGGAATCTTATGTTAAAGGTGTAAGAGTCTGTTTTCCTTAAAGGAAGTTGGAGCATAGGCAAAAAGAACCATGAATCCTTCTTCCACAAAATGATTCTCTCCCTCACTACCCGCCCCCCCCCCCAATGAAATAACCTATTCCAAATCGTTAGCATATAAATGCTACTCTGAGGCTAGGTACCAGAATTGTAACTTTCCCTAAAAGTCTCATTATTCAGCATCATCTTCTTAAATATATTCTGGTTGTGATGCATTGCAGGCCTGTTTTCATTCGTCTTTATGTAAAGAGAGTTAATGTTGTGTGTTATTTTGCTAGAAAAGTAGTAGGAACCAGAGTAGTGAACTCTGTTTTGCTTTCACTTCCTGCAGAGCCAGAATACTTTCACAGACAGTTTTCAAAAATCACTTTAGTCACCCACTTATTATTTTATTTTATTCTTGATCCCCCAACCTATCTATTGTCTATTTATAGGAGAAATATTTTGTCTTCCTGTTCATTCATTATCTAATGTCTGTAAACCTCTGTTTACTATGAAAGGAAAATTTTCAACTCCTGTTGTTGCCAAGTTGATAAACATTAGGGTAACAAGGGCTTTTGAAATCCCCCAGAACCACCTGCTACCCATAATTTCCTCAGAAAGGCAGGCAATGTCTTCAGTATCAGATGGCTTGTGTGGTCTGCAGCCTGTGCAGCTCATAACCAGTTTCTTCAACTCCTGCTGCCTAGCTATTGGTTCTTTCCCAAAATCTAGCTCATGGGCATTTTCATTTTTGTTCAAAAAGGCTGGAGGAAGTCCTTTACAATTTAGCAAATAAGAAAAGCGTGAAAAATACATGGAACAAAATCTTCTCAAAGGTGTGATACCTTGTCAAGAATATGGGAGAGAGAAGAACGTGGGAAAAGAGAAGGATTGGCGTGTGTGTAACAGCTACTTGACCTCTTTGAAAATGGTCCCGTTTCAAAGTGGAAGCAGACTGGGGAGGTGCTGGGGGCCCGCCCCACTTTGGTGAGACTACTGGTCTGGACGAGGGCAGAGAGGATTGAATGCGTGGACAGTGGCTGCCAGGGAGACCTTTTCCCTTTTTGGAAGGAGACCATTTTGTGATGTTCCTTGATCTCTGTTATGAATGAGGGAAGATTAAGCGTCTGATATAAAAAGCAGAGAACACTGCATATTCTGTGCTCACTGTTATATTGAGGAAAAATTCATGGAAGAAGCGGGAGAGAAATATGCTTTAATGCTAAAAGTAGTTGTGTTTGGATAGTAAGGTTATAGGCCCCCCCGCCTTTATTTTGCAACTGTTATTAAGTTATAGTGAAAAATAAATTCATTATTTAAGAATTAATTTAAAGTATTACTCAAGTTATTTTAATCAAAAGAAATCATTACAAATGGAAATGCTGATTGCGGGGGTATTAGTGTGGAAAAACATAGTACGTGTTTGCAGACCAACTGGATCATGTTCATTAAGTTACTTTTTAGGGTGTGTGTGAGTGTGTGTGTGTGTGTGTGTGTGTGTGTGTGTGTGTGTTTGGTTATTTTCTGACTACTCCTAGAATGGAAACTTCAAGAGAAGAGAGAACTAGTTTGCCTTGTTCAGCACCGTATCTCCAGAATGTAGGCACAGAGCCCACCAGACCCATAATAAATATATTTTGAATGAAAGAATGAATTCCACTTATATTGAATATCTGTCATGGACCAGGAACTGGGCTCAAATGCCACACAAATACGACATGATCCCTGTCCTTATGGAGTTTAAAGTCTAGAGGGGAAGAAGGGCATTAATAAGAGAACCTTTAGATAAGTGTATTATTACAAACTGTGATAAGTGCTGCAGAGGAAAAGCAAAATGTGCCATGAGAGCATATAACCATGGGGACCTAATCTCGTCTGGGTAGGTGGGCATTAGGCTGTGTCTTGTGTCTGGGGGGATGTATGTGTGTGTCTTTTACATAATAAAGTAAGGCAGCTTTTACTGTTGTTTTATACAAGTTGTGGTTATCAAGCTCCATTCATTTGATAGCACCTACTAGTTACTCTTCTAGTTGTGCAGTGACCTTGACGTTGACATATAAGATGGGAGAAGGGGAGCGTCCGATTCTTGATGTGCCACTTTCAGAGTTCTTTGCTGGTTGATTAGATTTTTGTGGTTTATTAGATTATGATCATTATTGCCAAGTGTGTTTTTCTTAGAGATAATACCAAGTTTTCATGTCATCAGTAATGTTTGAGAGTTCCTGTAGTCTCTAGTAAACAGATTATATTATCAAAATGTTTTTATCTCTGTCAATCTGATCGGTGAAAAATGGTATTTCCAAGGTGGTTTTTATTTGTATTTTTTAGAGAAAATTTGAGTGAGGTTAAACTTCTTATTTGTGTAAAAAGTAATTCATTGTTATGATATCTATGTTATATATGGATATATTACTTCAAAATAATCTGGGTTGAGGGTGAGTGTGGATATAGGTAAAACAAGATTAGTGATAAATGATACTTAGTGAATCAGCGTGATAGGTACAGGATGGTTCATTATACTATCCTAAAAGCCGACTTGTTTAAAAGTTGAAATTTTCTATAGTACAGTGATCAAATAATATTTTATTTCCTTACTGAAAAATAGTGAACACCTATTTTTCTGGTATGTTTGTCTTTCTGTTGATTAACAGGAACTTTTTATATATCAAGAAAATTAGTTCTTTGGGATTTATATTCTAATTTCCCTCCAGCTTCTTTCTCTTTTGACTTTGTTTATGATGTCTGATCATGTATACATTGTTTTTATTTTTATGAGATTGTATTTATCAATGTTTTCTTTTAAAGCGTCTGGGTTTTGTGTCAGAACTTAGGTCTTCTTCACTCTTAGATTATAAATAAAATTTCCCAAACTTTCTTCTAGTCTTTATATTTTTGATCTGGAATCTGAAGGAGTGGCCATGCTACTTTTAAACAGTCCTAACACTTATTACATTGTATTGTAATGGACTGTATACCTTTTTCGTTTCTGCCTCCTAAGTGTCTGTCATGTAATTGATTGTCAGTGTTAGATGAATACTTGCTGAATAATTCTAACATTGAATCATCCACTTTATAGTCATGTTTTTCTTCATAGTTGGTATTTGCCTCATTTCCTAAAACTCCCCACTCCCCCCCCCCCCATTTCTCAGTCTCTGCAGGCTGTAGATTTGTAGAGATACATTGAATTATTGCTCTAAAAGTTAGAGAAATGTACTTTAAAAATTCAGAGTCCAGAACTTGAAATGAGGGCATACCGTTGTAATAGGCCAGTCATACAAAGTGGTTTTATCTATGAGACAGTCAAAAGGCTCAAGCCCCAAGTTTAGTTTTGTGGTATAAGTACAGTGTTTATGGAAAGAGTAACAAATATTTCTCATGATTTCTTTATATCTATGGCTAGAGTGAGGCATGTATTTCTTTTTCAAATAAGTAGCATTTCCTTTCATCTCTTCTTTCTCTGTTAGTTACTCTTCGCCTAAGTATCTGAAATGTAGGATTTGGTGGAATTGGTCATTTTATTTTACAGAAAAATCATTTAAGAGCAGCTTTGAAGCAAGGTCTCAAGCATTTGTCCTTGTGGCTTCTTGTAGCCATTCCCAAGCACTGCTGTAGCACCTGGACATGCTTGGAATCAGGAAGGGCCTCGATGTAATTTAGATGAGTAGTTAATTCGAATCAAAGTAAGCGGGAAGCAAGTAAATTTAACTTCAGTGATTATGATTCCATTTGATTAAATCTCTACTTTTGATTACATGTATCAGTGAGAACATGCTGTAAATACACCCAACTATTAAATACTGAAGAGTATGAATAGGATGAACCAGGGACATATGGAAGAAATTCCACTATTCCTCAACTAGAATATAATCCCCTGCAGCTTTACTAAAATATTTTTAGAACAAATGAAAGGAATTACTTCTTTACATATGGGGCTTATTACACCATTTGTTAACTAAAATGTACAATTCATTACCATGGAAGGTAGTACTGGTCCCAAATCTACATACTTTCTTGTAAGACTTAAATTAATTGATGATAGCTTCTTTTTTTTTTTTTAGCATTTTATTTTATATTGGAGTATAGTTGATTAACAATGTTGTGTTAGTTTCAGGTGTACAACAAGGTGATTCAGTTATACATGTACACGTATCTATTCATTTTCAAATTCTTTTCTCAATTAGTTGTTACAGAATACTGAGCAGAGTTCCCTGTGCTATACAGTAGGTCCTTGTTGGTTATCTATTTTAAATATAGCAGTGTGTACATGTCAATCCCAAACTCCCTAACTATCCCTCCCCCCCCACCTTCTCCCTGGTAATCATAAGTTCATTCTCTAAGTCTGTGACTCTGTTTCTGTTCTGTAAATAAGTTCATTTGTATCATTTTTTTTTTTTTTTTTTAGATTCCCCACGTAAGCGATAGATGATAGCTTCTTAGCATATCAGGTGAATTAATAATGTGGGTAATGTTCATAGCTCTTTGGTAAACGTGCAGTTGGACAGCTGTCTTTCTGATCCTTATGTTGTCCTTTGGCTATAGTCCCTGGAGAAAGGGAGCTTGGCTGAATGCGCTAGAGGTCTTACTCAGTGTTACATTTCTTAAATCTTTGTTTTATATTTGTCAGGGTAAAAAATATATATATATGCTTTTTATTTCTCTTGTTTTGCATGCTGTAGGAGGTTCATGTTAGAGATGGGGCCAGTTAAGGAAATGACGGATAAAATCTACATTTTAGGTTATTGATAACGTTATTTAGGTGTCTGCCTTCGTGTTGCATCAAGGCCACTTCTTTATTTGGCAGATAGTAGGAGCTGCCTTAGAGCTTTTCATTTTCTGTGTGCTTGTTGGTGTCATAATCCAAAGATACTCCACACTCAAACCGGCACTGAATCTTTCTCATAGCAAAAACACACAAACAAAAACTTGTGTCAGCTTCCCTCAGCTACCGCTGAGCTGCTCCGTCCTTCCGAGGAAGCTAAGGCCGCATTGGGGTGAGGCCCTCACTTCATCCGGCGACCAGCCCCGCGCCCGGCAGCCCCTGCCTAGCACTCGCCCGCACCGTGGCCTCCGTCTCGGAGCTCGCCTGCTTCTACTCGGCCCTCATCCTGCACGACGATGAGGTGACGGTCACGGAGCATAAGATCAATGCCCTCATTAAAGCAGCCGGTGTAAATGTTGAACCTTTTTGGCCGGGCTTGTTTGCAAAGGCCGTGGCTGGTGTCAGCATCGGGAGCCTCATCTGCGGTGCGGGGCAGGTGACCTCCGACCACCAGCAGGAGGTCCTGCCCCCTCCACCACTGCCACCCCAGCTGAGGAGAAGAAGGTGGAAGCAAAGAAAATCTGAAGAGTCTGACGATGACGTGGGCTTTGCTCTTTTTGACTAAACCTCTTTAATAACACATTCAATATAAAGCTGAGCTGTTTGCTGCTTAAAAAAAAAAAAAAAGTGTGTCCAATGAAATTCTTCCCTTGGTGATGTTTAGGAGTGAGGTCAGATATGATTAGAGCACCTTTGTGTGTATCTTAGGCTGTACTTTATTTTTCTGGGCTCCTCTAGCTCCTGGCCCATATCATCATTATGTTCTCTAATCAGATTGGGCTGTAAGTTTTTAACAGGGGGGTTAACTTTGTGTTTGCAGCCTGATTTAGGGCTGGGCACATACTAAGTGCCCAGGAAGTTTAATGAATGAACAAATAAGAAAAATGCAAAGAAGACAATTTTAAAATTAGAGGAAACGATTTTTATTTAAAAAAAAATCTCAGCACTACGGAGTGGGGTCTAAGGACCAGCAATACCAATGTCACTTGAAAGTTAGAAATGCAAATTATCCCTTGGGGAGGGGTGATTAAATTGGAATCCCTGAGTGCAGGGCCCACAGGAGTCTCTAGATGATTCTACACATGCTAAAATTTGAGAACACTCTTTATAACATCACAGACATCATGGAGTCCTGTAGTTTTGTAGCATTTATGTTTTGCAAAGCAGTCTGCCATCTGGCATCTCACCTGAGTGAGACTTACTGTTGGCCTCATCGCAGGTAGGGGCCTTATTATTAATCCCAGATCTACCCAGGGAAGTGGGAAAGCTGCAATAATTTGACAGTTTCACAAAGCTGGTTGGTGGTGGAATTAAGAGGATAAGTTGTCTGTATCCGCCATGGAAGTTTGCTTTCTGGCTTATGTAAAGATGACGGTCCTAACTCATTTCCTGGGCCTGATTTTGTTCTTCCTCAGGAGAAGGGCGGTATTTGCGCTGACACATCCATTCCCGCACCCGTACAGTCCCCACCCCCAGCCCCGCTGTGATCAATGGCAGGCCTCTCAGCGATAGCTGGACATGTTAAGAGGTGTGATCAGCCGCCACAGAGTAAATGAGTCTTAATTGACTCACTTGAGAATCAGACTGATGACTTAGAGGCACGTAAACAGTTCCCCTAGAAACGTTGTACGTTCTTGTACTAAGACCAGTATACAACTAAGTACTAAGAATATACACCTAAAATCATAACTTTTCTTGTCTTTGGGAAGTGGATTTGTGGATAAATTTTGCAATGTTCCATTATGATGAAATATGATTTTTCAAATGGGTGAAAAAGGCTTTTCTTCCCCCTAGCTTTATTGAGATAATAACTGACGTAACATTGTGTAGGTTTAAGGTGTACAATGTGTTGATTTGATATACTTAAATATTGCAAAATGATGACCACCCTAGCATTGGCTAACACCTGCATCACATCACATAATTACCATTTCTTTTTTGTGGTGATAACTTTTAAGATGTACTGTCTTAGTAACTTTCAAGTATATAATACAGTATTAACTATAATCACTACGCTTTACCTTAGCTCCTCAGATCTTATTCATCTTATAACTTGACGGTGGTACTCCTTGACCACCATCTCCTGTTTTCCATAGCCCCTGGCAGCCACCACTCTAGTCTCTGTTCCTTTGACTTTGGCTTTTTTAGGCTCCACATATGAGTGAGAACATATAGTATTTGTCTTTCTCTGTCTGGCTTGTTTCACTTAACCTAATGCCCTCAAGGTCCATTCATGTTGTCGCAAATGTCAGGATGTCCTTCTTTCTCATAGCTGAATAATAGTCCACGGGTGTGTGTGTGTGTGTGTGTGTGTGTGTGTGTGTGTGTGTGTGTGTGTGTGTGTGTGTGTGTGTTTTGTGGCCATGCCACGCAGCATGCGGGATCCTAGTTCTCCGACCAGGAATCGAACCCCTGTTCCCTGCAGTGGAAGCATGGAGTTGTGCGTGTGTGTGCATATGTTATCTATTCATTCACTGATGGACACTTAGGTTGTTTCCGTGTCTTCGCTCTTGTGAATAATGCTGCAATAAACATGGGAGTGCAGATATTTTTTGAGAGTCTGTTTTCATTTCTATTGAATATATACCCAGAAGTGGGATTGCAGTATATGGTAGTTCTTTTAATTTTTTGAGGAACCGCCATACTATTTTTCATAGTGGCTGCATCAATTTACGTTCCCACCCAACAGTGTACAAGGGTTCCCTTTTCTCCATATCCTCCCCAACACTTGTTATCTCTTGTCTTTTTGATGATAGCCCTTCTATCAGGTGTGTGGTGATAGCTCCTTATGGTCTGATTTGCATTTCCCTGATGATTAGTGATGTTGAGCACCATTTTGTGTACCTTTTGGTCATTTGTGTGTCTTCTTTGGAAAAATGTCTATTCAGTTTCTCTGCCCATTAATTGGATTGTGTTTTGTGTTGTTGTTTTTGAGTTGTGTGAGTTCTTTATACATTTGGGATATTAACTTTTTATCAGATGTATGGTTTGCAAATATTTTCTCCCATTCGTAGGTTGCTTTTCATTCTGTTGATGGTGTCCTTTGCTGTGCAGAAGCTTTTAATTTGATGTGGTTCTCTACTTGTTTATCTTTGCTTTTGGTGTCACATCCAAAGAGTCATTGCCAAGGCTAATGTCAAGGCTCTTATTCCTGTGTTTTCATGCAAGAGTTATATGGTTTCAGTTCTAAGTTCAAGTCTTTAATTCATTTTGAGTTGATTTTTGTGTATGGTGTAAGAGAGTGTTCCAGTTTCTTTCTTTTGCATATGACTATTCAGTTTTTTCTTCATCTTTTGTTGAGGAGACTGTCCTGGGAAAGGCTTTTGAAAGAATGATACTAATACTTTAATCCAAAGAAAAAGGGCCTGGGTTTATTTTCTAATTTCAGTCCCTTATTTGCCACACGTTAGAACTAGAAGTTCATTCGAGGTCATCTACTAAGAATTCAGAAACTGAGCATGAGAGGCTGATTTGACAAGTGGGGAAGTGACACAGGAAGGCAATTACTAGAGCCAGGACCAGTTCTTTTTATTTTTACTGTGTTTCATTCTATATTGCTAATAGTTTTTTCCTGTTCTTTTCATAGTGCAGATGGAGAATTAGTCAGCACTCCTCAAATAGTAACTGCTCTTTACATGAAGATTGTTATTAATAAAAGTGGTGAAACTAATCTCTATCCCTTAGAAGTAGGTATTAGGTAACCTTGAAGATTAAATGGCATCTATGTCCTGTTTGAAATGAAAAATATTAGCTCAGCCAAGCTTATTATGAAAATGTGTATGTGAGATACAGGAGTGTAAAACTAAGACCATTTTGATATGAAATAATTGATGATCAGTTTCTTTTAATTTTTCATATAAAACCTAAGCTCAGAGTTCAGTATTTTCTTATCTTTTAGAACATAGAAGTAGGGAAATAAATATTCTGTGGTTAATGCCTTTGTCTGTCAGTGGGAAAATGCAGAACCCTGATATTAAGGTCTCAGCAGGTAAGTAGTAGAACAGAACTGATTTTCTACCTTGTGTGTGTATCTTTACTTCGTGACCAAGTAAGGCAGCTTCTTGGCTGCTAACATGGATTTTCCAGCCAAATGACTAATTCAAGGTTTCCTGGATGTTAAATTTAGATTCAGATAGTTGAATCTCACCTTACATATTGAACATTTTTCACAGCTTGATGATACAGCTTTATACCATAGACATTTCTTGACTTGTGCAACTGTGACTATTCCTTAACATTTTCTTCTCCTTAATCCTCTGCCTTTTTTCATGGTGGCACTCCAAGATGAGATACATAGGGGTAGCTATGGGTAGGAAGTTAGTAGGCTATCTGGGAGAATAAGTAACATTTTGCTTGTATTTATAAGAAGGCTGTTTTTAAAACCAGCCAGGTAATCGGAAGTATGTTTAAAGAACAAATATTTGCTTCTTCTTGACTCTTTCATGTTTTTTAATACAAAATAGATTTTAACACAGTATTATTAAAGTTAGCTCTGAATGCATATATATCTTTCAGCTTGTAACTATATTTCTTTTCGTTCTCATGTTTATGTTGATGAGGTTATCTTTCTGAGAGGAGAATTTTGTGTGAAATATTTTTGTTGTGGTCTTCTAATTTCCTTCCAGGAGATTACAGTCAGTAATACGTATTTCCTTGCCACTTGTTATCTGTAATCCGGTCTCTATTTCCCCCATCTGCTGGAGCTCATTGTTTCATTCTTTCTTTGAATAAATACTCATTTATTGCCTGTCATATGCTTACTATTATGACAAATACTGGAATACTGTGATAAATCAGACATAGTTCTTACCCTCATTGAATTTACAGTCTAGAGAGGGAGCGGCAAGGACTGGAGGAAAGGAGACTCCTCTAAGGGTTGTTTTAATAATCCAGGAAAGAGATGATAAGGCCTGCATTAACAGAGTAACAGTGGCAATGGGCTAAAGTAGGCCCATGGTAGAGGTAGTAAAGAGGTAGAAATAAAAGAGGTTGGTAATTGGTTGGATTTGAGGAAGAGGGGAGGGGAGGATGATTTTCTGGGGTAAGTGATACCGTTCACTGACTTAGGTAAATGGAAAAGTAGGTTTGGGGAGGAGAATGATGAGTTTTATTTAAGACATGTTAGGTTTGGTGTCTACAGCTCAGGAGAGCCATCTGGACAGAAGATAAGTTTGGGAATCATTAGCGGGTGGATGATTGAAGACATAAGTGGTGAATGAGCTCACTCAGAGAGAGTATGAGGATTGAGAAGAGTTGACAGCATTTAAGGAACAGGCTGAGGAAGAGATTCTTGAGAAGGCACAACCAGGGAGGTGGAAGGAGAGTGGAAGAGTATAGGGTTGGAGCCCGTGGAAAGCAGTGTTTCAAGGAGGAGTGAGTGGTCAGTAGAAACAAGCACTGCACCTCCTTGAATAAGGACTGAAGAGGTCTCATTTATTTATTTATTTAGATGTATAGTTGATTTATAATGTTGTGTTAAGTTTCAGGTGTACAGCAGAGTGATTCAGTTATACATGTGTATGTATCTATTCTTTTTCAGATTCTTCTCCCTTATAGGTTATTATAAAATATTAAGTATAGTTCCCTGTGCTGTACAGTAGGTCCTTGTTGGTTATCTATTTTATATAGAGTAGTGTGTATATCTTAGAGTGAGCAAAATGATGATTTGAGACTTTTGCAGGAATTGTTTTAGTAGAGTACCAGGGGTAAACTGGTTGGCAGTGAGAAAATAGAGGCAGGATAGACTGTTCTGTTGATGCTCTTTCCAGCCTTGGTTTCTGTAGCATTTGATAGTACTGATAACTCTGGCCTCTTCTCTTAAATTACTTTTTTTCCCTAACATCCTTTAAAAGAAACATTCTCCAAAATCGAGTCCTTTGGTCTCTATCTCTGAGCTTTAGTTGTCTTGTCTATAATGTGGGGATAAAAGTAGTACCTTCGTCATAGGGTTCTCCCGAGGATAAAGTGTGCACTTCACACAATGCCTGGCCTGTTGTCATCAGTGTGGCTGTGAAGACGTCGTTGTGTCTTTGTTGTGGTCCTCGTCGTTGTCATCATCATCTCACTCCAGCCTCACCGTTTAAGGGCTCTCATCCGTCATGACAGCTTTAGCTCCTGGCCCCATGCAGAGGACCCCAGGTTGGTGGCTCTAGTCCTAGACTTCTCCGAATACTGCCACCCTAAATTGCTCATTCTTTTACTCATATGTACTCAGGCACCCACACAACTTAACTGTTTTTTCCACTCTAGGCATTGGGCCATGTGTTGGGGGAGAGGTGTGGGTACATAACCACACATAAACAGGGACTGTGTTCTTATTCTCTGGCCCAGGAGGCCATGCATGTTGCTCCTTTGTCACTTCTCTCAGTCAATTGTGATCATCTGCTTTTTTTTTGAGGGATTATAGAATGAAAGGGGAATGAAGGAATTGGCTGTTATTCTGTGAATTAGACCTCTTTTAGTTAGCAGTGACAGAACCCACCTCCAACTAACAGAATTAAAGAGGGGTTCTATTGGGATGATACTAGTGTATCTTACGGAATACAAGCAGGACTTTACTAAGCTGGGGGAAGGACAGAGATGCAGCTGGGCCATTGGGACATCTGAAGTATCTCTTGTTCCCCCCCCTTTTCCCCCTCTAGATGGTAACCGTTAAAGGTATAGGAAGCAATTTACTGTTGTTTTGCGCTTGCTTTTTAGTATACTTTCACTTATATTATTGCATTTAATTCTCATAGTTTGTGATTAGGAAATTGTAATTGAGGAAATTTGTGTTTGAGGATCCTGAGACTTGGAACAGTCCCATTATGTACTGAAAATCCCATGGCTATTCAGCAGAGAGCTGGTACCAAGTCCAGCTTTCTAATGCCAGTCCTTTATACTGGCATTTATACCACATTGCCATCCCAGGATTGAAGTATTCTTTCAATGACTGTGATGTTGTATTGCATATTATTGCATACTGTTTTGTGACTCTGGAAATAACCTCTGTGTGTGTGTGTGTGTGTGTGTGTGTGTGTGTGTGTGTGTGTGCATTCACACACACGATTTTCTTCTGACTGGTAGAAATTGCAATTAATTGAAATTCTAATCTCTATGGTTCTTAAGCTTATTCCTGTCTGAGGCCTTTTCTTATTCAATTCAGTTTAAGGAATCTCTAGTAATTTAATGATTCTGCCTGCTCCTTTGTCTTTTGGATCAGTGGTGAAAACCTTGATCCTAACAGGATTTAAGCAACTGAGCTAGTTGCAGTGTCATGTTTTATTTCTTCTTTTATTTAGTCAATATTTTGTTGGCGGAGTACGGTGGGGAATGACTTTTTTTTAACATCTTTATTGGAGTATAATTGCTTTACAATGGTGTGTTAGTTTCTGCTGTATAACAAAGTGAATCAGCTATACATATACATACATCCCCATATCTCCTCCCTCTTGCGTCTCCCGCCTACCCTCCCTATCCCACCCCTCTAGGTGGACGCAAAACACCGAGCTGATCTCCCTGTGCTATGCGGCTGCTTCCCACTAGCTATCTATTTTACATTTGGTGGTATATATAAGTCCATGCCACTCTCTTACTTTGTCCCAGCTTACCCTTCCCCCTCCCTGTGTCCTCAAGTTCAGGGGATGACTTTTGTGGGGCTTTGTGTGTGCAGGTTATCCTGAGTGTGTCTGCAGTGAAAGGCAAACACTTGTTTTCTCAATCTAGTGTTGGGTGGGCAGCCAGCGAGTATATGTGAATATTAACAGCATATTTCAGTTTATTTCTGGTAGCTTTAAATTGGGCCAGACTAGCGCATTTTATGTCTTGTTTATGTGAGTGATTCCTGGTCTTTCTTATTCTTGCTGCATTGGGAGAGAGTCACTTGCTTTTTCATTTTCTTTTTTTAGGAGGGCATGTGTTGGTGAGGAATGGTCAGCCTTTGCAAAGTGTGTGATTGACTTGGACTCTTTCCCTTATTAGCCATTCACTCCTTATCCCACTGCTGAGTTCAGCATCCAGTGCCCCCCTGAAACCCTTCTTGCCAAGGTCACTGGGACCTGAGTTGTACATTTTTGTCTTCACCTCAGCTGGCTGCCATGTAGCCTTGGCTCTGTTGCTATTCTCTTCTCCACTGTCTTCTACAATCTTCCTTCCTGTCGTCGTTTTCCTGCCTCGCTACTTCCTGAACATCTCTTCACTGCTGCTATTTTGGGGAATGTTGGCTTGCTTGTCTTACTCTGCATATTATCCCTGAGGAATCTCATCCTCTCAAATATTTATCACTTTGTAAATTTCCAATATCAGTCTCACTCCTGAGCTCCAGACTTGCATAACCAAGGACCGGTATGTAACACCTTAAACTTTAACATCTTCAGATCTAAACCCAACGGCTCTCCTTTTCAACAGTTTCTGTCTTCACTTCATTCTCATTCTCTCTCCCTCTCCCCACTCTCTCTTTCTCTCTCTCTCAGGAAGGGTAACCATTGTCTTCAGAGTTGCTCAAGCCAGAAATCCAGACAAAGGGATCCTGAAACCTCCTCTCTCTTTAATACAGTACCATTACCTCAACTAATTCTGTCCATTTTCTAATGTGATCCATCCATCAGTTGTGTGAGGCTCCTGGAACAGGTATTAATTAATACTTTGGTTTTACAGATGGGAACACTTGAAGAAGTTGAGAGATTTTCTCATAATTACAGGGTTAGGAATTATCAATGTTGGGAAAGAATGTGCATCTTTTGTTTCTTTACCGGTTACTTATGTAAGAAGGAAAAACAAACAAAAAACAAGTGAACCAAAAGAGAAAAGCTAATGTCCTCCTGGTAGTAAGATTCTGAAGGAGTCAGTGTTCATAATACTTCACTTTTTGAGACATCAGTTTCCTTTTTTCACTGTTCTATATGTTTTTACTTCACCACAGGGGAGGTGTTGGGCCCTCACTGTCCTGACTCAGAGCCACAGCTGATGATTTAAAAAAACAAAAAAACAAAAAATACAGATAAATTGAGATATAATTCACATACTACACAAATCACCCATTGAAACAGTGGTTTTTGGTGTATTCACAGGGTGTGCTACCATCACCGCTCTGTAGTTCCAGAACATTTTTGTCCCCCCTACAAAACAAACCCCATATGCTTTAGTGGGTAATTCCCACCTACCTAAGAACCACTAACATATTTTCCATCTGTGTAATTTGCCTATTCTGGATATTTCATATAAATAGAATCACACAAAGTCACAAAGTAGTCTTCTGTGACTTTTTTCACTTTGCATAATGTTTTCAAGGTTCATGTTGTAGTATGTATCAGTACTTCATCTCCTTTTATAGCCGAATAATATTCTATTATATGAATATACCTTGGGCTTTTTTGGTCCATTTGTTAGTTGATGGACATTTGGATTATTTCCACTTTATGATTTTACTGTTACTATTTTACTACTATTTTAATATTTTACTATTATGAATAATGCTGCTGTGAGCATTTGTGTACACGTTTTTGTGCACATGTGTGTTTTTGTTTTTCTTGGGTATATACCTAGGAGTGGAATTGCTGGGAACATATGGTAACTCTGTGTTTAATGTTTTGAGGAACTGCCAAGCTGTTTTCCAAAGCAGTTGTACCATTTTTACATTCTCACCAGTGCTGTATGAGAGTTCAAATTTCTCTACATCCTTTTACCAGTACTTTTTTAAAATTTTATTTATTTATTTATTTATTTATGGCTGTGTTGGGTCTTCGTTTCTGTGCGAGGGCTTTCTCTAGTTGCGGCAAGTGGGGGCCACTCTTCATCGCGGTGCGTGGGCCTCTCACTAACGCGGCCTCTCTTGTTGCGGAGCACAGGCTCCAGACGTGCAGGCTCAGTAGCTGTGGCTCACGGGCCTAGTTGCTCCGCGGCATGTGGGATCTTCCCAGACCAGGGCTCGAACCCGTGTCCCCTGCATTGGCAGGCAGATTCTCAACCACTGCGCAACCAGGGAAGCCCCTACCAGTACTTTTTATTGTCTGTCTTTTTGATTATACCCATCCAAAAACCGGTATCTCCCGGTTTTGATTTGCATTTCTCTGATGGCTAAGATGTTGAGCATCTTCTGTTTGCTTATTGGTCATTCATATATCTTCTTTGGAGAAATGCATATTCAAATCCTTTGTCCATTTTAAAATTTGGTTGTCTTCTTGTTACTAGTTGTAAGAAATCTTGAGGTATTCTAGATACAAATCCTTTATCAGGTAAATTATTTGCAAATATTTTCTCCCATTTCTTTTCACTTTCTTGATGGTATCATTTGCAGCACAGAAGTTTTAAGTTTTAATGTCGGAGCTGCGGGTTTTATTAGTATTGTCGAGACTGTGCTGTGGTGAGGCAGAGGAGAGCTTCCCTCTCTTTGAAATTGGTGGATGTTTCAAAGTAGGCAGAGTGGCAAATAGAGTCTCTTGATTTCCGGCCTGGCTCTTCTTTTTTTCTTCCTTCTGTAGCCTGTCTTATGGCTCTGACAGTCACACTACAACACATCTATCTTGGTCTTGATCCTCCAGGTGTGGCAGAAGGTGGTCGTGTGTTGCATTTTATCCAGGGATTGCTATTTCCATACTGTTAAGATACCGTGGATCTCATTTTACACCTCAGTTCCCTCTTAGGTCTCTTTTCTAAACAGAGCACTGCCCCTGGTTGCTGAGTTGCTCTTGTCCTTGAGTGGCAGCCGAGGTGTGTGCAGTCATGGAGTCTAGTGGCCCTAGAGGTAACCAGACAGCAGCCCCTCCATTCAGAGGAGCCACTCCTCTTCCAGTGTTTTCTGCTTTATTGCTGGTTTGTAGGCCTGTACCTAGAACTTCATGCCATTGGGAAGTTGGATACCAGCATGCCTTATGCTTCTGAATGTCATGAATCGACATCATTTCAACAGAAAGACGCACAAAGAAAACAAACTAGTGGTTACCAAAGGGGAAAGGTGAGGGAGAGGGATAAATTAGGAGGTTGGATTAACATGTACATACTGCTATACATAAAATAGGTAATCAGCAGGGACCTACAGTATAGCACAGAGAACTCTCCTCAGTACTCTGTAATAACCTATATGGGAAAAGAATCTGAAAAAGAATAGATATATGTATAACTAAATCACTTTACTGTACACTTGAAACTAACACAACATTGTAAATCAACTATACACCAATATAAAATTAAAATTAAAATCATTCCAGAAATGTTGGGGTATAGCGTAAGGTTACTACGTTTTAATTTTGTCAAGTAACGACATTTGGCAATATAACTGCAGTCATGGAAGAAAATAACAGATTTTTCTTACCAAGAGAATACCAAAAATATCAAACAAATTTACCTTTGTGAAACGT
The DNA here is from genome assembly GCF_965194805.1 of Balaenoptera borealis. NCBI lineage: Eukaryota > Metazoa > Chordata > Mammalia > Artiodactyla > Balaenopteridae > Balaenoptera > Balaenoptera borealis. Next base: position 110,438,841 of record NC_138864.1, read on the forward strand.
GAATATATGGTCTTATTTTTCTGTCTACCACTGAAAAATACATTGTGGTCTGTGGATTGACATTTGGGAACCACAGGCTTTTACATGCTCAGCATAAATCTTTATTGGAAAAGTAGAACCTTACTTAATCAGGTGTTTTCTCTGTATGATGCCAGATACCAGTCTTACACAGATTATTTACCTACACTGAATTAACTATTTTAGTTGTTAAGTTAGATACATCTTCCTGTACTTTGTACCTCTTTCTGCTGATTTTGAGTAGTTCTTATATAACACAGATGAAAGTGAAGAATTGTTTTAGGTAAATGTGAGTATAAATATGAATTTACCTTTAAAAGATTTTTAAAAATCATCATTCAAAGGTAGAATGGCTCCTATTTACAAATACAATGTGTAATTTCTGGATTATATATGTATATTCTAGACTTGGAGGAATATGTACATTTTTATTGATTCTGTCTTGTCTAAATCAAAGTGTCAGAGATATTAGGGTTTTATCATAAGATAATTATTGCCCGTCACATTGGCACATTAATTACAGTAATTGGGCAATAAAGAAGCCATAGGAATAAATATTATGCTATACGTTTTGATGAGATTATAGTTATAGCCTCTTATTTATGGTAATAAAATCTTGTTAATCGACATTGCTGACAAGATATTTTGCTTTTTCTACTTTCCAGGTTGGTTTATAAGTCTACTTAGGAACTATGAACTGAGAGCCACAGATTATACAATAAAGGTCACATTCCAAAATTGTCTGCACTCATTCATGGTATACACATTAAATTCATTCAGCAAATATTTGCTGATCACTGTTCTGAGTGCTCCTGCATGTACAGAGATGTATAAAGCAGTGCCTGCTCTAAAAGGCTAATAATGGGGAAGAGAAGTAAAATGTCTATATATAAATAAATGTGACCCACATTGATTGAGTCACATATGTGAGCCATATGTGATAAGGTCCTTAAAAGTGGAATAAAATACAACTTCAGAGGAGGAAAGGATGATTCCAAGTGTGAGTGATCAGTGATGCTGTAAGGCTCAGTGATGGGGGAATTACTTTGCATCCATGACATGAAGCTCTGAGCCATCTCTGAATATACATCTACACTGTAAAACTATAGAGAGAGGTAGGTGGCTCAGTGCTCTGACATGGAAATCAACTTTTGTTCTAGGGTCAGCTGCCTTGCAACCTCATTTTGTGTCCTTGAGTATATAAAATTGATGTAATAATATGTGTCCATGTCTCAAGATGAAAAATGAGATAATGCAGAGGTCCAAGCTGCTCCCTGTGGTGAAAGTCAGATTGCTCGGCAGGTGTGTAGTTTTTTCAGGCAAGTTAGGCCATACATTTGAATGGGAGTAAGTGCAGCTTTTCATGACTAAAAGGATTAGTGTCCTTACCAAAGTGCCCAATTTATTGCTAGAGAATAGCACATTCTCTGTAACATTCAAACTGTTGTCTGAAAAATTGCCTGAATTCCTTAGAAAAACTACCTATATAAATAGAGAGTATAGTGATCACTGAATTATGTTAAAAAGGAAACAAATGTTTATTGAGCTGCTACTCCTGGTTTAGGGACTTTACAATTGTCTTTAAAAGTTTTACACCGTGTCCATTTTTTTAAATTGAAGTATAGTTGATTTACAATATTATGTTAGTTTCAGGTGTGCAGCAAAGTGATTCAGTTAGACATATATATTTTTCAGATTATTTTCCATTATAGGTTATTATAAGATATGGAATGTAGTTCCCTGCACTATATAGTAAATTCTGTTGCTTACCTATTTTATGTATAGTAGTTTGCATTTGTTAGTCCCATACTCCGAATTTATCCTTCCCCCTTCCCTTCCATCTTTGGTAACTATAAGTTTGTCTTCTACATCTGTGAGTCTGTTTCTGTTTTGTATATAGATTCATTTGTATTATTTTTTAGATCCCACATATAAGTGATCACATAATACTTGTCTTTGTCTCTCTGACTTCACCATGTCCATTTTATAGCAGAGGAAACTGACACTTAGATAAATTTTCAAAAGTTACTTAGATCAGACAACTGTTTGAAATGAAATCTGTTGAACTTTAGTGAGCTGTTTACATGGTAGTGTGCTACTTCACTTTAGTTTGATGTTTTTCTTGCAGGCCAGTGTCAATCATTTTGTGTTTGTTTGTATGTAAATGTTTATTTTTTTCACTAGGTTACTTCTAGAACTGCTGGAGTTGCTGTTTGACAAGTTTAATGCTGTAGCTGCTGCACACTCTGTGGTCCTGGGATACCTGCAAGACACTGTTGTGACTCCACTGACTCAGCAGGAAGATGTCAAATTGTATGACATGGCAGACGTGTGGGTGAAGATCCAAGATGTTCTGCAGGTAAGATCCTTTTACAGGGGGTGCCGTCTTGATTCAGGATAGCAGGTAGGAACATAAAAAAATCAGCCACCTAAAATATTCTCTTAATCATAAACAGAGTGAGAATGTAGTGTTCCTATTTAAAGGTGATGTTATGGACTTCTATCATTTTCAAAAGACCTTTTAAACAAACTTTTTTGGCTAGGCTTTAAAATTAGGAGATTCTCAGTATGTAGCAATCAAGGATCTATAGTATCTGGCTTTCTGTTGTAATGTATTTTACTTCACTGGAATTAGTCACATGTTTATGTAATCAATATTAAAATGTTCTTAAACACTATTTTATAAACATATATGTAGCTTAAGTTTATGACCATTTTCTTACAGTCAGCTCTTGCATATGTTGGGGTAAAAGACAGGTCAAGAGCTTATTTTAAGAGATGAAGATAAACCTGTAAGGTATAAATGTACCACTTTGATTGATCTGTTGAAGATCGGAGGAATGATATTACTGTTTGGTATGATGCTGCAGAGGTGGTATTTAGAAATTTTATTATATTTTCTCTCCATGTGCCAGGAAAATATATTTGATTTGGCCAGATGAAAATGAGAAATACGATTAAGAGCTAGCTGAAGCAAATTTGGCATAGCTAAATAGAAGTGACTTGGTTAGACAGTATCTACTAATAGGAAAAAAATTAAGTATATATAGGGAATTGAAAAATATAACTGTGTAGAAATGAAATTATTTGCATGGCAAATAGGATTCTTTGCAGAAAAAAAATAAATCATGTATGTAAATTGTAGTTATTTTTGAGAGTATAGGCATGCTCTTGGTGGATTGATTGATTCCTGGTTATTCATTCATTAGACAATTTTTTGGATACGGTCTGTGTGCTTTATTGATGGTTCAGTAGAAAGAATATAGGTTGCAACTATATTCCATGAGTTTGTTTTGCTGCTATGTCAATTACCATGTGCCCATAGTAGGTGCTTGATGAATATTTGTGTGTTGAATAAAATATCTTTATTGCTTGGAAACTGGTTATTTAATATTTTATATCTTGGTTTGCTAATCTGTCATGGAAACATATGCTTTTCAGGTTACATGTTTATTTTAAGGATGAAATAAGATAATAGATTTTAAAGCTATTTCAAAAATAGTTAGAATTAAGGACTTCTGGTTCTGTCCATGATGTGGTTACCTCCTACCATAAGTAACTTGAAAACTGGGTGGACTCAGGCAATCGGCATGGTCAGTTGAGAGAAGAGAGTACGTGAGGTCACTTTCACATTCATCCCAGCTTCTTCTCTGGGGACACTTTCAAACTATGACATAGGAAAGTGAACATACATCAGCAGGCTCTAAGTAGTAGATGAAGCAGGGTTCAGGGTTCAGGGGTGCGGAGGCAGCTGCGGTTTGTGGGTTAGGATACTGAAGGAGAGGGAATTGCAGAGAGAAGGAGCCCCAGAAATCTGAAAAGAGTATTGTCGAGCCTTTGGTCAGATGTGAAGTTTCACCCACTCCAAGGCAGAAAATAGCTACTGTGGGACTGTGAGCTGAATGGAAATTGCAGAAGTTGCCAAATGCTCAGAAACGGTGGAGTTCAGACTAGCCAGTGTGGGGAGAACTTGGTGAACATCCTGTGCTTTCATATGTGACCTCAGATGTTTCAGGAATTGGGCTGTTCTAGCCATAGTGTACGTGATACTGTAATTTCATGTAACAAAGCCCCAAACCAAGTCTCTACAGTATTAGTCTGATCCACCTGTAAATAAAGTAATGTAATCTAGTATCTCAATAATGAAGCATCCACATTGTGCAGCATACAATTATTATACTTGCAAAAAAGCAGAAAAATGTGACTAATAACCAGAATTTTAAAAATTTGATGAAAATTAATATCTGAAATGAAAAATTTACCAGATGGATTTAACAACAGATTGCATGCTGTAGAAGAAAGGATCAGAAAACTTAAAGAAAAATCAATCAAAACCAATCTAAACTAAAGTACAGGGAGAAAATAGACTGAAAAGAAAAATAAGCAAAGCCATAATGTCCTGTGGGACAGTATCATACTGTCTAACATTTGTGTGGTTGGAAGTACAGAGGCAGAGCAGGGAGAGAGATTGGGGCAGTTAATTATTGGAAGAAACAATGACCCAAAATTTCTAAATTTGTTGAAAAACATAGACCCGCAGATCAAGAAGTTCAACAAATCCAAGGAAGTTTAACACAAAGAAAACCATATCTAGACACATTATCATCAGGTAGCTGAAAAGCAAAGAAAAAAATCTTAAAGATAGCCAGAGGAAAAAGAGTACATTGCCTACAGGGAACCAGTGATAAAAATTTTCACTAATGTCTCATCAGAAACAATACAAGCTGGAAATCAATGTATGTCATCTTGAAAGTGCTGGAAAATACAAAAATTGTCAATCTAGAATTTTATATTCACCAAAAAAATCATTTGAAATGAAGGTGAAATAGTGACATTTTCACATTAACTAAAGCTGAAAGAATTTGTTTTCACTGGACCTGCACTTAAAGAAATGTTAAAGAAAGTTATTCAGGCTAAAGGAAAACAATACCAGGTGGTAACTCATCTACAGGAAAATATAAAGAAGGCCGGAAGTGGTAAATATGTGGGTAAAAATAAAATATATTTTTCTCATTTCTTAATTTTTGTTTAAAGCAAAACCAATAGTAATGTATGTGGGTTTTATAATATATTTCAAAGTAAAATGTATGACAATAATTGCACAAAAGATGGGAATAGGGTAAATGAAACTCTACTGCTGTAAGTTTCTTACATTATACATGAAGAGGTATAATGTTTAAGGTAAACTGTGGTAAGTTAAGGATACATATTATAATCCCTAGAGCAAACATTAAATTGTAAAATAGATGTATAGCTGAAAAGCCAGTAAAGGGCATAAAACTGAATAGTGAACAAATATTTGATTAATCCAAAAGAAAAAAGCAGGAAAGGAAGAAAAAAGAACAATGAAGGAAGAAAAAAGAACAATGAAGAAAGAAAAGATAAAGAACAAAACAAAGACAGGATGAACAGAAAACAAATAGCAACATGTTAGACTTATACTGCCCATATAAATAATTACATTAAATGTAAATGGACTAGATACTTCAATTTAAAGGCAGAGTTTGTCAGATTGGTTTAAAAAAAAGAAAAACCCAACCATACTGTTTACAAGAGATACGTTTTATGTTGTTTTCTAAAAAATTTTAAAATAACTTCAAACTTTTAGAAAGGCTGTAAGAATAGTACAAAGGGTGCCCATATAACCCTTAATTCAATTTCAACTATTGTTAGCATTTTGTCACTTTATCAATTGTTTTCTCTATGTATATATGTACTTGTGTGTGTTTTCTCTGTTATCTATTTTCTATATTCTAGTTTTGTCGATTGACCCAGTAATGTTTTTTAGGGCAGTTTTGGGTTTTTTTTGCTCCTCCAGTAGAGAATCCAGTCTAGCATTAGATACTGTATCTGCTTTTCATGCCTCTTTAGTTTCCTTTAAGCTTGAACATTTCCATAGCCTTTCTTTACCTTTTATTATAGCAGTGGCATTTTGAAGAGTATATCCCCATCTTTTAATTCAAGTTCCTCATTTTGGGCTTAAGAGATTTTAAACATAAAGATACAGACAAATTAAAAGTATATGAATGGAAAGAGATGTACCATGAAATACTAATAAAAATATTTGTGTTATGCAAATGTATTGGACAGTATTAGAATATATTATCAAATGGAATTATTTGTATCATAGTACTTATGGCATTTAAAACCTGAATACATTAAGCCCTAGGAAGTATGTTATAGACTATGTAATCCTATTGTCACAAGGTTATAAAATGCTTTATGAATAAGTTTTTGATATCTGATATTTGAATAGGACTAATGTTCTAAATTTAAAACAACTTTTGAATCTACTAGGATCCTATTTATAGTACTATTATGAAGAATTAATTATGGTTATGAACAAAGTAAGATATGCCTTACTTAGCCCTACTTACTTTGGATTTGTCAAATGTATATAATTCCTGCACTTTTGAAAAGAAAACCCATTATCTTATATTAAAAATGTTTATAATAAACTAAGGAATTTTAAGTTCCATCAGACATTAACTTGAAATAAAAAAATGAAAGTATGTTTCTGGCTTATTAAATCAGTTATACCTTTCACACATGTCATTTCAAAAGATGATTGGGGATCCTGTCTTCTATATTATGGAATGAGTTATTCATTTGTTTATTTAAAGAGCTTTATTGAGACTTAATGTACCTGCCAAAAGGTTTACCTGTTTAAGGTATAGATTTCAATGCTTTTTAGTATATTTATGGAGTTGTGCAACCATCACCATGATATGATTTTATAACATTTTCATCACCCTAAAAAAAAAACCTTGTTTGTTTCTATTAAATATTTATTTATTTGGTTGTGTTGGGTCCTAGTTGTGGCTCGCTGGCTCCTTAGTCGCGGCATGTGGGCTCCCTAGTTGTGGCATGCGAACTCTTAGTTGTGGCATGCATGTGGGATCTAGTTCCCTGACCAAGGATCGAACCCAGTCCCCCTGCATTAGGAGCATGGAGTCTTATCCACCACGCCACCAGGGAAGTCCCTGTTTGTATCCATTAGAAATCACTTCCCATTCCCCACTCCCTTCACCCTTAAGATGTATTTAAGACACTAAAGAGGCATCAATTGTGTGTTAAATCTCTGAGTAACTTGTAGTCCCCAAATCATACACTTGGCAATACTGTTGCTATTTCATGTTAATGTGTACATGTACTGTTGGTATAAGCTATTTGACAGATAAAGAACATAAAACTAAAACTGATCTAATAGTACAACGTGATGGGTCTAATGTAGAAATAACATTTCATTTCATGTATTATGTTTAATTGTTTTGAGGTCAAGGTATGACAGTGTTCTTTGCTTTTTTTCCTTTCTTTTCCTCCATTTTTCTCCTCCTCTTACTTTTCTACTTTTCTGCCCCCAATTTATGTTTTCTTAGACATGTTGTGGAAGAATATTAGTCATGACTTGAATTAATCTCTGGTTGATTGTTTCTTAGCTCCCTATTGTACTCATCTTTATTAATCCACAGATTTAAGAATAAAGCATTTTAAAGTAAGAGGTCATCTACATATTTTAAATGATTACTATTATGTAATAAAAATTGTTATACAATTTTTAAATCGGTTTTAGTTTTCTGTATTTTCTAGTTACTTCAAAAATTCTTTCAGGTTACAGCTTACTTACAGATTTCTTACAGTGTAATATTAGGTTATATACCCATCAATAGACTGGATATGCAGTGGCACAGACACACAAATGGACTAATGTTGCTAAATGTAAGAATGGTAGTTGGCACAGTGTGTCATATAATCATCCTGAAACATGTTAAATGGACCAAAAGTGTTCAAGATTGTTGAAGAGCTGATCCTTGGAGGTTTTGCAGAGGTAGAGAAGATGCAAATGGCACTCCAGACAGCTGGAATGGCAAGTGAGATACTGGTAAGTGGCACAGAAGGAATGAATGGACAAGGACATTCAGGGATAAGTAAGAAAAGAACGGTTTAGCTGTAACTGAGGGTTTATTTTGTGAACTAGAAGATAAGTTCAGATAGGTAGGTTTGGGTTCAGGTTGTGGAAGCCCTTAAGTGTCATCTAAGGGGATTGTGATTTGTCTTTAGGCTAATGGCTCCTGAAGCTGAGTGTGCATTAGATTTACCTCTGGATTGATTCCTAGTCCCATCCTTGACCTTCTGATTAAGGATCACTGTGGATAAGGACTGGATTTTGTGGGTTTTTTGTTGCTGTTGTTTGTTTGTTTGTTTTTTAGCTCCTAAGATGGTTCTGATAGTTTGTTTGGGATCCTGTAATTGGGAACTGTTGCTTTGGGTCAGTGGTTCTCAAAGTATGTTTCCTGGACCAGCAGCATTAGTGTTACCTAGGAGCATGTTAAAAAAGCAAATTTGTGTTCCTACTTCATAGTTACTGATTCAGAAACTCAAGGAGTGAGGCCATACAATCTGTATTTTAATAAGCCCTTCAGGTGATTCATATGCACGCTCAAGTTTTGAGGACCTTTGTTTTAGGTGATACTGGGCCATTTTGGATTTGGATTGGCATGTGGTGAGATGAAGTAGGATTAATATGGTAGCACTGAAAAGGATTGGGTGTAGAGGCTGGAGACTAAGGCAAGGAAACTATTGTGTAGGCTACTGGAGAGTCTGTGGGTTATATTACTTGAGATATTGTCTAATAGTAGAATAAATGACAGGCTTTCATGGAGCATGTTAGAGGAATACAAAGAAGAGGGAAGGATTTGTAAACCTTTAGGGAGTCTTTTAGAAAATCTATAAAACCTCGTAGTCAACTTGTCATGCTGGTTTCCAGTATGACAGATATTTTAGTGATGTTTTAGTGTTAAGTTATTGGGGCCAACTATGTGCTAAGTATTTGGGAATAAAGCTGAACACAAGATAGTCAGAGAACTCACTCTGGTGAAGTGAGGGGAGCGGGCAAGAGTGTGTGTTTTTACTTCAGTGTTAGCCAGCTGGCATGGGAAGTAACACAGGAGAATATTTGCCAACATGGAGGGCTTAGAAAAGAGGACTTTTGGTTTAAGTTTGCATGCAGAGTTTTATGCTTAGGGCCAATTTAGTTTTCTGATACTTGTTGGTGGAATGCTCTTTAGGTTAAAATCATTTCTGGAGAACAGACATAGTTGAGAACAATAGACGCCTGCAGTTAGCATGTACCAGCATGTATGAAGGTGATGGGATCATATGATGAATGGAGTTACAGGTGTTTAGACTTCAAATTTCAGTGTTTCTTTGAATTGAAAATGTTTCTTGCTGAAAAATGGAAATGCTCTTTTGTTTACTAAATCTTGGAAAAGAAAATAATTTTTGATCACGTAGAGACTTCGGCAGCTTTTCTCCGCTGGAACCTGGGCTGTCCCTGGCAGGCAGAATCCATCCTGTAGTTGGAAGGCTCATTTGTCTCGGCGTGTTTGTGTCTGGAGACAGCCGTGTGTGGAGACACGGCTGTCGCTATCATAGTAACAGGGTGTCAGAGTTTTCTCCTGGTGTCATCCCTGTGACCACACACCATTGAGCTCCCTTTTCAGTTTTACACACTCTTTAGAACTGTGATAATAGAAATACATGTTTTTGCCCTTCTGAGTAGCAACAGCATCTTCCGAAATGTCACCTACTTGGTGACATGCCTGTCATACCGTTGGCTGCACATTTTCAAGTGTGTTAAGACCAAGGTACACTAGAAACACAAAATACTCCATTTCCTGTGGGATTTAACATAACAGAGGAAATAAGAGGATCACTTTGAACAAACCTATCTTTCAGGTGTTATGATTCTGAAAAAAGTCTCATTTTTTTATTCACATCTCTTTTCAAAACCAAACTGCCGGTTTAGCCATTGTCGGCTTAAGTGTGTAACCCCGAGTGTGCTAAGTAGTGTTCTACAGATGTGGGTTGTAATTACACTGTTGAACCACTGACAGTGACACCATGAGTCACTTCACTTTTTAGTGCCCTGATCTCTCTTTCTGGAGCTTAACAGAGACAGAATGGAAAATCATTCTACTTGTGTTAACTGCCACTTAAATGTCTAAATAGTGATAAAATTAACCTCATGCAGAGAGAACTTGAAGTTTGCTGTCAGGTAAGAAAATCCACAAATCTTATTGGTACTGATCCATGACCTAGAGGAGTTTTTCAAGGAGACAGATGCAATTTCTATTTTGAATTCAGGTCTGAAACTAGGTTATTCTTAGCTTTTGTTTCGTGTGATATTTTGGTTAGCTGAGGATTCCATTCCTCAAAGTAAAACTAGCTTTTTTTGCTGTATCCTAGGCCAGATAACTTGTGTGATTATTCTTGCAGAAACAGTTTTTCTTCATTTCCCAACCTTTAACACTTTTTGATAGCCTCTGTTTTGGGTGGCATATTAAAGTCATGTTGTCGGCCAGGCCACTGAGTCTCCAGGAAGGTGCTTGCTCCTCGAATTTTTGTTCTGTCTGGTCAATGGATAGTATGCTGCCCAATGCATAGAATTAAGTGAACATGTGAAAGTTAAAGTAGAAATCGTCCTCTAAGTTGAAGTCAGCTTCTATAGCACCAGGACTCTCCGTAGGTTGTTTTATGTTCACTACTTAAAGCAGGAAATGATGGGCAGCCAAGGAGATTCCTCTGGCTCCCCGTGCACGTGTGGCAGTTGCACAAGTCAGAGTGCTAGGGTGTCTGAGGCCCAGTGAAAGTTGTGGTGAATGTCATGGATATCTTAATACACTGGGCCAAACTTCAAAAAATAGTAGCTCGGTGGCTGATGCCCCAGAATTAGGTGGATTTGGTCTGTCTGCTCTCCTTAAATTTCTAATTGCCCAGGAAGTATCTGCTTGGGTCTGATTGGGTCTTGGTCTAGAGGACCCAAGGGTGGAGATGACAGGGCTTCCTTACAGTCCACCACCTCCAAAGCTTTTCTCTTTGTCTGTTTGTGTTTTTTTTACAAAATTATTTTATTTTATTTATTTTTGGCTGCAGTGGGTCTTCGTTGCTGCGTGTGGGCTTTCTCTAGTTGTGGCGAGCGGGGGCTACTCTTTGTTGCAGTGCGTGGGCTTCTCACTGCGGTGTCTTCTTTTGTTGCGGTGACGGGCTCAGTAGTTGTGGCTTGCGGGCTCTAGAGAGCAGGCTCAGTAGTTGTGGCGCACGGGCTTAGTTGCTCCGCGGCATGTGGGATCTTCCCGGACCAGGGCTCGAACCCGTGTCCCCTGCATTGGCAGGAGGATTTTTAACCACTGCGCCACCAGGGAAGTCCCTCTCTTTGTCTGGTTTTGTCTGAGATACAGGAGGGTGGACCATTGAAAGCCAAGGCAGATTTGTGCTGCTCCTGGTGATTTAAACGGCCTTAGTCCTTAAGGAGGCTGTGTGCTTATCAAAGTTTGGTGCACCTGGGCCCAAGCAAGGGGGTTGCTAGTAACCAAGAGGCCATAATAAGTGGTGATGATTAATGATAATAGGTGGGATAGTGTGATTATATGATTTGAGTGAAATTAAAGCAACTGGCATTGCTTCACTGATACTGCTCTTGCCTACCTGAGAAGATTTTAGAGCAACAATGATGATATCTTCCTGAATTGATAATACTTAAAAAAAAAAACTTTCTTTCCCTTAAACCTGTTCTGATTGTGGAAGTGATTTGAGAGTATGCCTGAATTCTTGAGTATAGTTATGGTTCTTGTGGTTTGATTGTCTGTTGCTGCGTACCACATTACTCAAACTTAATGGCTTCTATTTGCTCTCAGTTTTGTGAGTCAGAAGTTCACTCAGGGCTCAGCTGGGTGGTGCTTCTACTTTACATGGCGTCAACTGAGAACATTCACTTGGCTACTTCAGCTAAAGGCTGGGCTGGGTTAGAAGCTTTCTGTCTCTCTCCGTAGGACCTCATAGCATGACAGTCTCAGGGTAGTTGGACTTCTTACATGAATGCTGGCTTCCAGTCCGGAGCATTCAAAAAGGTAAAGGTGGAGGCTGATGACCCCTTAAGGCCCTGCCTTGTATATTACGTGGTGTCACATCTGCCACATTCTATTGGTCAAAGTGGAGGGAAAATAGAGTCCATTCAGTGGGAAGAGTAGCAAGGAATTCTTGGCAATCTTTACTCCACCACAACATTGTAAGGTTTGTAAGTTTGCTTTTAGAATAATCCATCAGACACTGGCATTAGATTATTGTTGGTGGGTCTTTGTCACAAGATAAAGATCAAGATTTTATTCTTGCCAACGATCTTTTTTTTTTTCTTATTTTAATGTATTTATTTAAAAAAAATTTTTGGCTGCATTGGGTCTTTGTTGCTGCGCACGGGCTTTCTCTAGTTGTGGTGAGCGGGGGCTACTCTTTGTTGCGGTGCGCGGGCTTCTCATTGTGGTGGCTTCTCTTGTTGCAGAGCACGGGCTCTAGGCACATGGGCTTCAGTAGTTGTGGCACACGGGCTCAGTCGCTGTGGCTCACGGGCTCTAGAGTGCAGGCTCAGTAGTTGTGGTGCACGGGCTTAGTTGCTCTGCGGCATGTGGGACCTTCCTGGACCAGGGCTCGAACCCATGTCCCCTGCATTGGCAGCGGATTCTTAACCACTGCACCACCAGGGAAGCCCCTTGCCTATTGATCTTATTTGGTTAGAGAATATTTAAATGATTATCAGGCTCAACAAACCTTACCATTTCAATCATATTAAAACAAAGACCATTTAAAATACATTTAGGAAAATACAGCTCTTTCATGGAATTACTTGGTTCAAGTGAGTTTATGGAATTCTTAAGTAATTTCACTTATCTGTCACTTTAGACTCAAGCGCTAAGATGATTTCTTGCATCTTATGAATCCCTTTGTCCTTTCTGTTTTTACCATTTGTCATATTGTTCCCATTTTAGAGCTGGAGAAACTGAGATAAGAGTTTTAAATCATGGTTATAGCACTAAAGAGTCAAATGTAGAACTCAGCTTGCCCTAGCTTGCTTTCTTTTTTTTAATTTATAAATTTATTTTATTTTATTATCATTATTAGTTTTTATTTTTGGCTGCATTGGGTCTTTGTTGCTGCACGCGGGCTTTCTCTAGTTGCGGCAAGCAGGGGCTACTCTTCCTTGCAGTGCGTGGGCTTCTTACTGCGGTGGCTTCTCTTGTTGCGGAGCATGGGCTCTAGGCACGCGGGCTTCAGTAATTGTGGCACACAGGCTCAGTAGTTGTGGCTTGCGGGCTCTAGAGCACAGGCTCAGTAGTTGTGGCGCATGGGCTTAGTTGCTCCACGGCATGTGGGAATCTTCCTGGACCAGGGCTTGAACCTGTGTCCCCTGCATTGGCAGGCAGATTCTTAGCCACTGCGCCAGCAGGGAAGCCCCACTAGCTTTCTTTTTAATGTTTAAGTCAGTGATTTACACACCTACTCTGGCTTGGATTTTGACGTCTTGACATTTCACTTGAGAATCTGTGATACTCTTAGTTGATTCATTTAGTTGAAATGATCTTAGTTCTCATAATTTTAAAATAAAGACTCTGTGTTGAGGAATATGTCTCACTAGGCATTTTACTAAGTGTATGTATATAAAGTAGTATATTTACGCCTGTATATGTATACATATTTTCAAATTGTGAAAATTGAGGATTTCACGTTTCAAAGAATAGCAGTCACTGAATAGAGATTTGGGTTTTCCAGTTCTAAAATGCCGGATATTTTGTTAAATGCACTAAAATTGGTTTAAGCCTTTGCTTTACCCTATAGGGACAAGAAAATTATTTCATTTATGTTTTGCAGTGGCTTCAGATTAGATCATCTGAATGTTCTGAATATTTTGGTAGTCACAGCTATTAGTTGTCAGTGAGCCTTCCTTTCTTCCTCCCTTCCTCCAATTACCTGTGGATCCCACATCTGAAAAGCCTCTTTCAGTAGGATTCCAACTGATTCTAATGCACAATCTGGGTAAGAGCTACCATGAGCAAGTATTACAGGCTTGGTCATATTAAAACCAAGACTATTAGAAGACAGTCTTAAGGGGTGGGAGAAATTTACAAAAAGTGAGTTTAGTTTTATTTAGAAGGGTGCATCACTGTGGAATGTTTAGGAGGGAGTGTGTGTTCTATGACATATAGCAAACGATGATAGCATGTTGAAGTGCCATAAAGATGGGTAATGCTTTAATATACACATATATTAAAGGGAAAAGAAAAACCAAATGACTGTGCTGTAATTAATCTCCATTTAGAGATTTTGATTCAACTTTATTTAGAGTTAGCAGCCCAAAGACAGCAAACATAGGCAATTCCTATTTCTGACTTGAGTAGTTGAGAACATTGAAAAATACATTTTTTCATTCAAGAAGTTTTTGGACTGGAAATAGTTATATCAGAATCTTAGTGATTGTCTTTTTTTTTTTTTAAATTAATTAATTAATTTATTTTTGGCTGTGTTGGGTCTTCGTTTCTGTGCAAGGGCTTTCTCTAGTTGCGGCGAGTGGGGGCCACTCTTCATCGCGGTGCGCGGGCCTCTCACTGTCGCGGCCTCTCTTGTTGCGGAGCACAGGCTCCAGACGCGCAGGCTCAGTAGTTGTGGCTCACGGGCCCAGTTGCTCCGCGGCATGTGGGATCTTCCCAGACCAGGGCTCGAACCCGTGTCCCCTGCATTGGCAGGCAGACTCTCAACCACTGCGCCACCAGGGAAGCCCAGTGATTGTCTTTTTATTAAGAAAAGAGTTGTTTTCTTTGTTTCTTCTCTCCCCACCCCTATTTATTACCTGTATGAGTTTTTCAGATTTATATTAATGGAAATTTGTTGTTGTTTTTAGCTAAGGGGAAAAGGTATTTCTTTTTTAAGGTGTATATGTAAAAGAAATTTATGAAATTATTTTCACCTTGCAGGGAGTTAAGACAAAGACATAACCAACAATAATACAGGGCTGTTTATGGTCCCAGGGAAAAATTTCAGAGGAGATCATAGAAGAACAAGGTCAGAATGTGTTAAAGCATTTGAGTTCATGGACAAGGAGAGACTTGGCACACCCTAACATGGTTAGGGTTGAATACGTAATACATGTAGTATTATAGAGAGCTGGGAAGAATGGAGGTTTTTTTGGTTAGCTTTTTTTTGGGGGGGGAAGTGTTACCAAAATAAGATTGAATAATTTTGGGTGCCAGGGAGATCTTTGAATAAGAGATTGGGCTTGCCTCTTTTGGCTGTGGGCTGCCGTTACGGTTTTTTGTTTTTGCTTTTTATTTTATTACGGAAAATTTCAAACGTGTTCAGAAATACATAGAAATGTATAATGAACCCCCATGCACCCATTGTCCAAATTCACTTTCTGATGTTACCAATTTATAGTACTATTGTCTCGTTTCTACCCCTGCCCATTTCCCTTTCCCTTTTCCTTTCCCTTTTCCTTTTCCTTTCCCTTATTTTAAAAAAAATCCTAGAGAGCATATTGTTTCATCTGTATTCCAATGTGAATCTCTGAAAGATAAGGTCTCCTTTTAAAAACCATGACATACCTAAAAGCATAGTTTTCTTACTGTGAAATATCCAGTCAGGGTTCACATTTCCAGTTGTCTCAAATGTCATAATTGTGTATTTTTTACAGTTTGTCTGAATCAGGATTCAAATAAGGTTTAAATATTTCAGTGAGTTTGGTAAGTTTCTTAAAACTATTTTAATGTGTAAGTTCCCCTGCATCTCATTTTTACCTCTTGAAATTTATTTACTGAAGAAGCCAGATCATTTGTCCTATAGTAATTTCCCACATTCTGGCTTTTTGTTGATTGCTTCCCCATTGAGTCATTTGCTATTTATCGATGTCCCTAACTTAGGCCAAGAGGCTTAATCAGATTTAAATTGTTTTGGGGAGGGCATGATTACTTCACAGATGATAGTAGCTGTTAGGCTTTTTCAGTAGAAGAGTGAAATGGTGAAGGTAATATTTTTAGGATGTTTAATCTGGCAACAGTGTACAGAATGAATTGGTTGAGAAGGAAGTGGATGGAGAGATTCCAATTAGAAGTCAAGTTCAATCAGTACAGGAAGGAAGGGCTAGACTAGGGCAGGGGCAGTGAAAAGAAAGAGGACTGAGATTAGAGAGAGTTTGAAAGAAGAATGAATTTTCAGAACCTTTTACCATTTACTCTAATAAATGGAGAGCCGTAAGTCAGGGTGAAGTTTTGAGCCTGCGTAGTTATTAGGATCAGGAAGATGGTGCTTTGTGCCTGTTAAATTTGAGGTATTGGCAGAATATCCCCATAGAATTGTGTTACAGGCAGCTAGAGATGGAACACTGGAGGCTAGGGGAGAGGTTAGGGCAAGAGATAGAAATTTAGGGATCATCTATCTGCCTGAGGGTAATAGCTGAAGCTATACAAATGGACCAGCTCAGAAACTCATGAGTGTAAAAGTGAAGTGAGGGCTACTTTCCTTCAGTAGTTCATCAACTTAATCAGCTCTCCATTGTTGCCACAAGCAACATATTTTATAGTCTCTAGAGCCTGGAGCTTCTTATAGTGATGCCATGCTTTGCCTTTCTCTGCTTCTGCATTTTTCCATTATATGTGGGTGATATGGCAGCAAATTTGTGAGCAGGACCCAAGTGCTGTTCAGGTTAGGGATGGTGGCTTTCAGGAGTTGACCATTCCTTAGGGGATGTGGACAGACACCTTGGAGAGGGAATAAAAGCCTGTTTTAACAGATATGGAAGTGAGCCTCAAAGGAAGTGAAGAAGCAGAGCAAGCAGGGCAAAAATACATTGGGCCAGCCATTAGCAAAAGACCTTGGAGTTGAGGTGATTTGAGGTTTATTTCCCTCACAATCCCTGTATTAGCTTACACCGTGGCCAAATCATGACGGAGAACTTGTCAGTGATGGTGGCACCAGGAGTTTCCTGATACGCTCTCCTGTTTCTTCTCTCATAGCCACTAGAACTCCAGAGAACGTGGTTAATGGGAAGCCACAGAAATTTTATATAGTCATAAAAAAGTCTCTCCTAACTTAAAGGCTCTTAAGAAACTGTTACTCAGAGGTCTCTCTCAAACTGTTTAACAGCATCTCATTCACCACCTATGTTTTATGTACACTTTTAGATTGTAGTTTTGCTGCCAAATCTATACCTGTAATACAATCAGGTGTTGAAAAAACCTGGGCCCTTCGCAGGGGAATTTTCTGCAAAATTATTTTAATTCTTTTATCCTTAAGATTATATAGCAAATTTTCTAGCATTCCAAGGTGCAGATTTATTTATTTATTTTTTTAGCAGTTCTGGTCTTCCCAGAAGTATTTGTCGGTGTTGCCAAAGTGACACGGTAGTGGGTGGCATGAACCTTTTTTGATTAGCTACCTAAAAGCTTTGAAGGATTTAAAAAAATACAAAGTGAACAATGACAACAAAATTCACCGCTTCGATATGATTCCATCTAAGGAAAACGAGGGCTGCCGCCCAGTGAACTACAGCAGATGACGGATGCTCAGCACGAAGTAGCCAGTCTCACGGGGGTGATAAACGCCAGCACGTTAGGTATGTGCTAGCAGCATGATATGGCAATGAAAAAGGCCAGCACTATTTTTGGCCGTGCTGCACGAAACAGCATCTCGTCATGGAGCCGGGGATGATCATCCCTGTCTCCCCGGTTCTGGGGAGGCAGCATCTGGGTTGCTGCCTTGAGTGTCAGGCACGTGTACACCAGAAAGAAAGACAAGTGGGTGGGAGTCCCAAGCCGAGCATCTGCAGTGATGAAGGACTCAAGATGAGGCAAGTTTCAGTGCTTTTTGGAGAACTGGCCTGTTGAGGAACCAGCACGGAAGCAAAGAGATGTTAACCTTTTCAGAGATAGGATGACACTGAAGATATAGCGTCGTTGTAAAGTTAGTCACTCAGAGTTATGACTCCTCAGTAATTGGCATTGGTTTAATACAGAGCACTTCTGGGGTTTACTCAAGCATTTTCACAGAGAGCAGATCATCAAAAAGGGCTCCAAAGTAAAATTAACTACTTGTTTATTGTCAACCGTGTTTTTATCAGGTGATCAACGAGTATGGCAGTGTCTGCTCTAGTGGGAAAAGGAATACGAGAATCATAATGGATAATGTAGGTCAGGTGCTTTTTAGTGGAAATTCAAATGCAGATGATAAACTTGGGAACAGTGGGGGTGAGACTTTACAGTAATTTTTAAAAATTCAAATATGAAATAAAGGGATGGCTTACTTTCCACAACAGTAAGATGAGCACAGCAGAAAGAAATCAAGAAATACAGAATGTAAACTGAAATGTCAGGGAATATTTCTACAGTGAAAACTGGTGGGTCGTAGGATAGTCCCTTAGGAAAGTGGGGTTGAATTTCATTGGCCATTTGATCCTGACAGAATTGAATGTGTATCAGTCGGGAAATAGACTGAATATCCCCACAGGCTTTTTTCTTTCTTTCTTCTCTGATTCTGGGCCCTGGTTGATGATCTGTTCACCTGCTGTGATCAGAAAGAAATACCACCTCTTGTTTTTCTCCACCCGGGCACATTTTAGATGCTCTGCTGATTGACATAAGCTAAACTGGAGATTCATTGCCCTGAGGTTGACCCGGCAACAACCCACCCTCATCTTACAGAATTACTCCCCTCTGTTTGGGATACAGCACCAGTAGGGTCAGTAGGGTCCCTTACTGAAGGCGGATACTTTTGATAGAGTGGGCTGCTGTGTGTATGGATTATTATGGTGGTCTTCTTCAAAGATACCTAATAACCCAGTAGGGTTGCAAGGTGGCCTCCCTGGGGTGCTCTGGGAGTAGAAGAGCTGCAGGAGTGAATACCAGTCCTATCCTTCCTGTTCCTCCTAGGATTTTCATATAAGGCAAAAGGATATTCAGCAGGCTAGGTGACTGTGGACTCTTCCTTTGTCCTGTAAAAATGTGATAATTTCAAGATTTTGGATGACTAAGGGCTCCTGAAGCAAAGCTTGACTCCTTATGGTATGGTGGTGATGTATGTGCCAGTCTTTGTAGTAACATCATTATATAATCAAAGAAGTAAATTGGAAATGCAAATTGAAATTTAAGTTTATTACAAATGGTCTGTGTTTCCCTGTATTAATTAGGTTGTTGGATAAATCTTTTTTTTTTTCTTAGTTTGTCATTCAAATGCTTCCACAATTTGGACAAAGCCTATTTTTCCATTTAGTTTACTCTCTTCCTTTAGAAATGCTGTGTTCTAATTAAATTAGTTTTTCTCTTTGTCCTCCAAATATGACACTGTCCTTTCTCACACTAGTACTTGTTGATACTGCACATCTTTCCCACTGTCTTTGCCCCCATCCCTGAATACCTTCTCTAATGTACTCCAGTCTGCTCTATCTTATCTCCTCTGGAAGCATTCACTGAGCATTTCCTTTCAAAAGCTCACTGCTCTTCTTGTTTTACTACTCATTCCACATGTCTCGTAGTTATTATTGGTTTGGCTAAAAAGTTCATTCGGGTTTTCCCGTACCGTCTCACAGAAACCTGAATGAACTTTTTGGCCAACCCAATATATCTTTTCTCTTCTGAATCTACATCTTTCCTTCTCAATCAGATAAAAGTCCTCTGGAAGACTATTTCCTACACGTCATTGAGTTTCTCACAGTGCTTTCCCACCTTCAGTTTTTAATTCCTTTTTCTCAACTAGTCTCTAAGCCTTTTGAGAGAAGGGATGGGACTATTATTTATTAATTGTGCCCCCCCCCCGCCCCGAGGCCCACCTCAGAATTTGGCACTGCTTCTTATGTACAGTATGCAGCTAATTTGTATTTCTTGAATGAATGAGTAGTAGGTACCCAATTACATATCTGTTGATTGGTTGATTTAGGATTGCATTTTAAATGCTTTGTAAATGTGATGAACTTTGTAGATTTAAAAGCCATGTAGCAAAGGGCTCATAAAACTTTGTTACGGTGACGATTTGAAAGGCTGCTGCATTCCCAGGAGACCAGTTCATCCTCTCTTACACTGGATGGCAGTTAAATCATCCCCAGGGTTTCTATTGGCCAGACAGATTAGCCTGGGGTTCCAAGTAAGGGGCATGAAATAATGTTGGCAAGAAACTGGTAATAATTGAGACTATCATGGTTTTGTTACTAGATAACAATGTTTGCTCATGGGCATCATTTTTATTGTGGGTGTGACAGTACTTTTGGAAGAATGGTGACAAATTTGATGGTAGTTTAAGCCAAAACTATCCAAAAACTGCCCTTAGTTCTTTGGAAGAAAAGATTTTACAGTTTGATTTTTCATTTTGATTTTCTTATCCTTATTAAGAAAGTTTTCTTTCATATCTTGCTATAAGTGAACAACATTTGCTGTAAATTAACTCCACTTCTTTCAGTAATATCTTTTGTGTGTAATTACCTTCTTTGAGCGTTAAGTCTTTCTTTAGAATCATTAAAGCTGCTATTATGGTATTCTTTTGAGTAAATGCTATTAATCAGAGCATGCATTTCACCTAGGGACAGCTGCCAGTGAGCAGTGTGGAGGTGTGTCCTCTGAGTGTAGTTTGTGAAGTGTTCTGTGGTCCTCTGGGAGATGAGGTGCTATAGAAATGTAAGGTAAGGCTTTTATGATAACTCTGGGCTACTATACAGAAAGAACCATGCTAACTTCATTGATGATTCTTTTGCATAATCAAAGAATTAAGCAAAAAAGTCATATTAATTTTCAGCTCCATTAGAGATGCAAGAATCACAAAAGATGTTTGCCAAGTGGGAAGGGACTAAATTGGTAGGAGAAAGAAGTTTTAATTTCAAGCTTCAAGAGAATGTTACAAATCTAGCATTAAAAAAGATCTGACCAAAGGTGACAGTGCCCTTTTTAAAGACCAGCAAAGTTACAAGAGGAAAAAAATGGAGAAAAGGAACTACAAGAATATGAAATTAAAATTGTCATAATTGAGTCAGTTTATGGCAGTAAAGTACTTCTGAGAGACTCAATTTGAAGGTGCCCAGCTAGTCTGTAGTAATTAGTATAATTTTGCCATGGTCACCAAGTCTTTATATTATTGTTGCTGGTCAAAGAGCAGTACTTTCGCCTGTTTGTTTGTTTTTTTAAAACCTGGTAGCAGTTGGAGATGATGAAAAATCCATTTATTTGTGGAAGGGTAAAGGTGAAATTCCTAAAGTGAAATAGGGTTATTTAAAATGCTCACTTGAAAGAAAGCTTGCATTTTTAATATAAAATACTCTTATAATTTTCTTCTACCTACATATAAACACCCTTCCAGTATATGTGAAGAGGTGTTGTTCATCTCCTGGGATCATTAATCAGAGGACTAGACAGATGGGAAAGCATATGCCATGAAGAGCCATGCCTTTTTCTTTAAAATAAAAACCTGAAAAATGCCATTGGTAGTTTGATAGGGATTGTATTGAGTCTGTGGATTGCTTTGGGTAGTATAGTCATTTTCACAATATTGATTCTTCCAATCGAAGAACATGGTATACCTCTCCGACTGTTTATGTCATCTTTGATTTCTTTCATCAGTGTTTTATAGTTTTCTGAGTACAAGTCTTTTGCCTCCTTAGGCAGGTTTATTCCTAGGTATTTTATTCTTTTTGTTGCAGTGGTAAATGGGAGTGTTTCCTTAATTTCTCTTTCTGATTTTTCATTGTTGGTGTATAGGAATGCCAGAGATTTCTGTGTATTATTTTGTATCCTGCAACCTTACCAAATTCATTGATTAGTTCTGGTAGTTTTCTGGTGGCATCTTTAGGATTCTCTATGTATAGTATCATGTCATCTGCAAACAGTGACAGTTTTACTTCTTCCTTTCCAGTTTGTATTCCTTTTATTTCTTTTTCTTCTCTGATTGCCGTGGCTAGGACTTCCAAAACTATGTTGAATAATAGTGGCGAGAGTGGACTTTCTTGTCTCGTTGCTGATCTTAGTGGAAATGCTTTCAGTTTTTCACCATTGAGTATGATGCTTGCTGTGGGTTTGTCATACATGGCCTTTATTATGTTGAGGTAGGTTCCCTCTATGTCCACTTTCTGGAGAGTTTTTATCGTAAATGGGTGTTGAATTTTGTCAAAAGCTTTTTCTGCATCTATTGCGATGATCATATGGTTTTTATCCCCTAATTTATTAATGTGGTGTATCACATTGATTGATTTGTGTATATTGAAGAGTTCTTGCATCCCTGGGATAAATCCCACTTGATCATGGTGTATGACCCTTTTAATGTGTTGTTGGATTCTGTTTGCTAGTATTTTCTTCAGGATTTTTGCATCTATGTTCATCAGTGATATTGGTCTATAATTTTCTTTTTTTTGTGATATCTTTTTCTGGTTTTGGTACCAGGGTGATGGTGGCTTCATAGAATGAATTTGGGAGTTTCTCCCTCTGCAATTTTTGGAAGAGTTTGAGAAGGATTTGTGTTAGCTCTTCTCTAAATGTTTGATAGAATTTGCTTGTGAAGCCATCTGGTCCCGGACTTGTTGGAAGATTTTTAATTACAGTTTCAATTTCATTACTTGTGATAGGTCTGTTTATATTTTCTAATTCTTTGTGGTTCAGTCTTGGAAAATTGTACCTTGCCAAGAATTTGTCCATTTCTTCATGGTTGTCCATTTTATTGGCATATAGTTGTTTGTAGTAGTCTCTTATAATCCTTTGTATTTCTGCGGTGTCAGTTGTGATTTCTTCTTTTTCATTCCTAATTTTATTGATTTGCGTCCTCCCTTTTTTTTCTTGATGAGTCTGGCTAAAGGTTTATCAATTTCGTTTATCTTCTCAAAGAACCAGCTTTTAGTTTTATTGATCTTTGCTATTGTTTTCTTCGTTTCTATTTCATTTATTTCTGCTCTGATCTTTATGATTTCTTTCCTTCTACTGACTTCAGGTTTTCTTTGTTCTTCTTTCTATAGTTGTTTTAAGTGTAGGGTTAGATTGTTTATTTGAGATTTTTCTTGTTTCTTGAGGTGAGATTGAATTGCTATAAACGTCCCTCTTAGAACTGCTTTTGCTGCATCCCATAGGTTTTGGGTTGTCGTGTTTTCATTGTCATTTGTTTCTATGTATTTTTTAATTTCTTTGATTTCTTCAGTGATCTCTTGGTTATTTAGTAGTGCACTGTTTAGCCTCCATATATTTGTGTTTTTTACAGTTTTTTTCCTGTAATTGATTTCCAATCTCATAACGTTGTGGTCAGAAAAGATGCTTCATACGATTTCAGTTTTCTTAAATTTTCCGAGACTTGATTTGTGACCCAAGATGTGATCTGTCCTGGAGAATGTTCCATGTGCACTTGAGAAGAAGGTGTATTCAGCCACTTTTGGGTGGAATGTTCTATAAATATCAATTAAATCTATCTGGTCTTTTGTGTCATTTAAAGCTTGTGTTTCCTTATTTATTTTCTGTTTGGATGATCTGTCCATTGGTGTAAGTGGGGTGTTAAAGTCCCCTACTATTATTGTGTTACTGTCGATTTCTCTTTTCATGGTTGTTAGTATTTGCCTTATGTATTGAGGTGCTCCTATGACATTTATAATTGTTATATCTTCTTTTTGGATTGATCCTTTGATCATTATGTAGTGTCCCTCCTTATCTCTTGTAACAGTCTTTATTTTAAAAGTCTATTTTATCTGATATGAGTATTGCTACTCCAGCTTTCTTTTGATTTCAGTCCCTTTACTTTCAGTCTGTATGTGTCCCTAGGTCTGAAGTGGGTCTCTTGCAGACAGCATATATATGGGTCTTGTTTTTGATCCCTTCATCCAGTCTTTGTCTTTTGGTTGGGGCATTTAATACATTTACGTTCAAGGTTATTATCGATATGTATGTTCCTATTACCATTTTCCTAATTGTTTTGGGTTTGTTTTTGTGGGTCTTTTTCTTCTCTTCTGTTTCCTGCCTAGAGAAGTTTCTTTAGCATTTGTTGTAAAGCTGGTTTGGTGGTGCTGAATTCTCTTAGCTATTGCTTGTTTGAAAAGCTTTTGATTTCTCCATTGAATCTGAATGAGATCCTTTCTGGTTAGAGTAATCTTGGTTGTAGGTTTTTCTCTTTCATCACTTTAAGTATATCCTGCCACTCCCTTCTGGCCTGCAGAGTTTCTGCTGAAAAATCAGCTGATAACCTTATGGGGATTCCTTTATATGTTATTTTTTGTTTTTCCCTTGCTGCTTTTAATATTTTTTCTTTGAATTTAATTTTTGTTAGTTTGATTAATGTGTGTCTTGGTGTGTTTTTCCTAGGGTTTATCCTGTATGGGACTTGCTATGTTTCCTGGACTTGAGTGACTATTTCCTTTCCCATGTTAGGGAAGTTTTTGACTATAGTCTCTTCAAATATTTTCTCAGACCCTCTCTTTTTCTCTTCTTCTTCTGGGACCCCTATAATTCTAATGTTGGTGCATTTAGTGTTGTCCCAGAGATCTCTGAGATTGTCTTCAATTCTTTTCATTCTTTTTTCTTTTTTCTGCCTCTCGGCAGTTTTTTCCACCATTTTGTCTTCCAGCTCACTTATTTGTTCTTCTGCCTCATTTATTCTGTTATTGATTCCTTGTAGTGTATTTTTCATTTCAGTTATTGTGTTGTTCATCTCTGTTTGTTTGTTCTTTAGTTCTTCTAGGTCTTTGTTAAACTTTTCTTGTATTTTCTCAGTCAGTGCCTCTATTCTATTTTCGAGATTCTGGATCATCTTTACTATTATTACTCTGAATTCTTTTTCAGGTAGGTTGCCTATTTCCTCTTCATTTATTTGGTCTGTTAGGTTTTTACCTTGCTCCTACATCTGTGACATTTTTTTTCTGTCTTTTTTTTTTTTTTTTAATGAGTGGGATTGTGTTCCTGTCTTACTGGTTGTTTGGCCTGAGGTTTCCAACACTGGAGTTTGTAGGCTGTTGGGTAGAGCTGGGTCTTGGTGCTGAGATAAGGACCTCCCTGAGACCTCACTCTGATGAATATTCCCTGGGGTCTGAGGTTCTCTTGTTAGTCCAGTGGTTTGGACTCAAGTTCCTACTGCCGGAGCTTTGGCCCAACCCCCGGCTCATGAACCAAGATCCTGCAAGCTGTGTGGGGTGGCAAAAAAAAAAAAAAAAAGAGGAAAAAAAGAGAACAATAACAAAGTAAAAAACAAAATTAGACTGGGAAACAAACAGATATTTTAGAAAGAATAGAAAAATAAAACTATAGATGAATCAACAACTGGAAGGTACATCAGTACCACAATAGTAAAAAACAGGAGGAGGGAAAAGAAAAAAAAAAAAGAAAGAAACAAAGAAAAAAAAGTGTGGGGAAGATCTTGGCTGTGGAGGGTGGGGGCCTAAGCAAGGGTGAGGTTTCAGTGGTGTGCACGGCCTATGTTTAGGACCCACAGGGCTGGAAAAGGTCCTGGGGGCTACGAGGGGTGGGGCTATGAGGGGTGGGGCTTAGGCTCAAGGAACAGAAGGGACCCAGATGTGCCCCCTACCCCTGGTCTCAGTGGGCAGGGGACCTCAGCTGGGAGCCCAGCAGGCTTCTGGGGCTCGAGTGGGCCAGGCAAACCCCCTCCTCTCCTTTCCTGCTCCTCCGGTCCCAGATGGCCCCTCCTCCCTGCCTCTTCTGATCTCCCTGGCCTCCCTCCTATGCCCCCAGGACCAATGTGGTTGTGGGGGAGGGGGGGACCTTGGAGGGCAGGGGACTGGCCTTCTAGCTCAGCAGGCTCCCTGGGTCCGAGTGGGTGGGGCAGTTGCCCTCTGCTCCTCTCCTCCTGTGGGAGGGCCCCTCCCGCCTGCCTCTCCTGGTCTTCCTGGCCTCCCTCCTATGCCCCCAAGGACCCATGCAGCCTGGAGGAGGTGGGGCCTTGGAGGGCAGGGGATCGGCCTGGGAGCTCAGCAGGCTCCCCGTGCCCAGGTGGGTGGGGCAATTGCCCTCCGCTCCTCTCCCGCTCCCCGCCCCGGATGGCTCCTCTTGCCTGCCTCTCCTGATTTCCCCGGCCTCCCTCTTATGCTCCCAGAACCCACGTGTCCTGGAGGGGGCTTTGGTGGGGGGGGTACCAGCCTGGGAGCTCAGCAGGCTCCCTGGCCCGAGTGGGCCAGGCAGTCGCCCTCCGCTCCTCTCCCCCTCTTCCCTGAGGGTCTCTCCCGCTTGCCTCTCCTGATATCCCCGGCCTCCAGGGCACCAATCCTGTCTGGCCTCCACGTCTCCTCCCTCCTCCGTCCCCCCACGTCCTACCAGTTCACTTGGGGGTTCCTCCCGTCACCTTGGGCATTAGGGTTCCCCACCAGCGGCCGACAGGTGCCCTAGTTGTGGGGAGATGCTAACTTGGTGTCTTCCCACACTGCCATCTTCACTTATCTTTCAGTATTCATAATTCATCCTCTTTTACCTCTGAGCATTTGTACTTGCCATTCCTCTAGTGTAGATACACCATTCTCTTCCCTCTATTTTCTCCATTAATGAAAAAGTGTATAAATTACAGTTGACATTTACTGAGCATTTACCACATGTTTATAGTGTATACACATTATCCCATTTAATCCCCACATTGATAATGCCATTATTATTCTTTCTCTCGAGGTGACAAAAGTGAGATTTAATGAGGCTAAGTGACTTGCCCAGCCATTAAGTGGTGATGCAGAGATTTAAACTCAGCTTTGTCTAATCCCAGTTAAACACTTAACCACCATGATATATTGTCTCCATTGTTTTCAAAACTTATATAAACCTTTATGGCTTTGTCTCCTTCCTTTTATTATGGTATCTTACCACATATTAGGCTTAACATGCTTGTCATAATCTGAAAAAAATAGTTGTAGAGACAATTAGGCAGACCTTCCAGGGCAGAACTCCCACACATAAAGTCCTGGGAATCTTCTATAAGATGGATGGACCTGAATGTCATAAGTACATATGGGCTATAACCTCCCAGGTTAAGTTTTGTTTCACATAGCTCAAGCTATCTCCTCGCTTTAGTTCATAGTTAAGCTTGGGTGCCATTTTCAGTCGACTCCAGTATAAGTGAAAGGATACATGTGTGTACACAGTCCTATTAGGACATAGGGTTATATCAGCATTTCCCTAGTATGGTTACAGACAATTGCTTTTGACCCCGCATCTCAGTGACCTTGTACACTTGCATGTGAACCTTTTTCTTTATTTTACACTCACTCCACATTTGCTTTATTTACATGTGTGCTTTAGTCACTATGTGGACTA
This sequence comes from Balaenoptera borealis, assembly GCF_965194805.1. Taxonomy (NCBI): domain Eukaryota; kingdom Metazoa; phylum Chordata; class Mammalia; order Artiodactyla; family Balaenopteridae; genus Balaenoptera; species Balaenoptera borealis. Next base: position 110,465,927 of record NC_138864.1, read on the forward strand.
AAACATAGTGGGGCCAGATCGTCATTTTAATAACATTTCCTTTCCAGACATTCCCTAATAATGCGTTCTTTCTTGAAGCCAGTATTAAAAAGGGAGCTAAAAGCAAAACAAAGTTGAGTTTTTGTTGTCCTCTTTTGTTTATTTCCTCATGTTCCACCTTCTCAACTGAAGTCCTAGGGACCAAAGAGAGCTGGATTCCCTTTAGTTCCTTTCAGTGTGAGCCTAACTTAGTGACTTCGCTTCCATTTTCTCTGTATGGAATTATTTGCATGTATTTCAGAGGATGACCTGTGACTTGATTAGTATCTCTAAGCTGATTAGAGAATGTAAAGCGGTATGTAAGTGCTTATTATTTTTAAATTACATTTATAAGGGTAAAAATACAGATAACTCAGCCATCATTATCATCATCATTTAGAATTTGTATACCATTTACATTTCCAAAGTGCTTTATTCATGTAATTAGCTGGTCCTCCTGGTATTTCTATAAATTATGATGGTATTATCCTCTGAAATGTTGACATTTTTAGTTTATAGTTTTTATTTCAGCTGAGCTACACCTTGTTAAAAGGGTGAAAGTGATTAATAGCTTTTAAACCACTAAAGGTAAGCATTCTTCAATACCCTTGGCGATAACTAGGTGCCTGGGACTACTGACATGGCTGCCAGGCCAATATTTGAGAATGAATTTATTTCCTTTGTACAGATTGTATATCTTAGGTTTTTCTCTTTTAATCTTCTTTCACCTTCTCCACCTGCTTATTTTGTATTTTTTTATAAATACAAGAATATACATGTCATAAGTGCATATTTTTCACATGTTTTTACAAACTGAGCATACCCATGTAATCAACACTGAGGTCAAGAAATAAGACACTGTCAGGGACTCTGAAGCTCTCTCATTACTTGTTCATTTGAGGGCAAGATTCTGTCTTACAGCCTAGAGACATAAAGATCAGTAATAGTTGGAATTTGGGGCACAATGAGTTTTCATTGCTGAGATGTTGCTTCAGTTATGAAACTCATCATTATACGTTCCAAAAATTTTATCTCACCAGTTTAAAGTAGCGCTTAATATTCACAGAAAGAGATGCACAGCACACGCGTGGTGTAGAGAAAATAAGCTCTTGGACATCCCAGGAGTGAAGTTGGGCCCTTTTAGAGGTGGGATTAGAGCCGGACTGCTCCTGGGGATAGAGAGCTTGTACAGTAGAGTAGGAGTGAGTGAAGAGACGGAGAAAGCAGGAGGGTAGAGTGGCATATATTCCAAGCAGGGAAAATAGAGATATCTTGCGTGTGGTGTTGCTGGTTACAGTGAGTCAGTATCCCCCTTTGTTTGCAGTAGATGATTCCTATAAGGGCATAGTCAGCGTTCAAATTTGAGAGGTGAGTAGGGGCCAGATTTTTGAGGATCTTGAAGGTCAGCTAAGGATTCGTAGTAACGGACACTTACTGAATATCATTTATCTGTTAGGCATAATAGTGCTTTTATATGCATTTTGAGTGTACATTCAAGACAGTTGGGGCTGCAGGGGCAGCGGTTAGTGGCACTAAAGACATGCGAGCAGCCTGGAGAAAAATGGGGAGACTGGAGGCAGGAGAAGCAGTTAGACAGCTATTGGGGTTGATCAGACATAACATGATGAGATCTTGGAGTAGGCTTAGTCCTGCAATTTGTAAATCCAGCTACTTGAAGATCTTGGACCTAAAGAATAGAGACTTTAGATTTTCTTAGATACTTACCAATCACCTACTATAGATACATCTCTTTACTAGGTTTGATGGGTTGCTCACTCTGCCCCTCTGCTCACTTAGCATTAGTTAAACTGGGGCAGCCCTTTAATAAATTTCTAATACTTGTATGTAATCTATTGTTGAGGAGTCACAGTACTGACTGAAGATTGAGGTTTAACAATGTTCTCTCCATTTTTTTCTTAGGAATTTTTGCTTTCCTTGTTTACGGCAGCATGTCAATGTCAGAGCATTGAGTCTAGTTCGTGGTTTCTCATTTCATCATCTTGGCAACCAAAGCCAGATCTCTTTGAGGAAGTTCTCTTGACCTCTTTCTCCTAGTTTTAAGCGCTTGTTGGCCATAACAACTATCTAAGGTTTGTCTCGGGCCCTCCTTTCTTTCCATCACCCGTCTTGTTCCTGTTTTGTGTTGACATGATGGGTTAATAAAACTAGATAATGAGAGGATGAGTATAGAGATAGATGGGGTATACAGATTGGTAGATTAGTGGGTATTCTGGAACATGAATTGTGTGCTAGGGGAATAAGAAAGAAGGAAGGAAGAACAGTTGCAGGAATTAAAACATACATGAAAACAGGACAGAGAAAATGAAAAGTGTGAGACCTTGGCCTGGTGACTTGAACTGTTTGTAGCCAGAGGTTCATGGCTGAAGTCAGGTTTTGAAACTCTTCACCAAGTTGTTCAGGGAGCAGTACAAGTTATAAAAATGTCTTTCAAGTTCTTTTAACCAACTGGAATTGTTGCCATGACTTTTCACACCCCTCTAGGATGTGCCTAAGAATCCCAGTTACCACTGCTGTTTGTATACGATATTGTTCCTTGATGCCAAGTGCACGTTTGATTATTGGGCAGTCTGAAGAGATGGAGCCTCTTCGTAGTGGCTTTTGTATTAATATTGATCCAAATATAGGGAAGTATCTGTTTTCTTCTCTGTCCCTTCAGTCAGTTTTTTAACCTCTCAGTGAGTTTAGCTACCCTAAAATTTGGTCTGTCATAGATGGACAGTGTTTTGTGTTGTTTAGTAATTAGAGGATAAATCATCGGTGCGAATCTTTTTAATTGAAGATTTTTTTTTAATAACAAGGTATTAAATAGTGTATACAGTGATTTTTGCATGAATATTTTTTTTTTTTGGTCTAAATTTTGATGTAAGTTTAGCTTCTTCAACCTTTTAATCTATTCCTGAATGCATTATTGTTAATAGAGGTGGTGTTTATTTTGGAACAGGAATATTAATTACCCCTTTTAAGGCAAATCACTATCCAAAACACAGTAACTGTGCCTCCACGGAGAGCTGTGGTAACAGTTTCACCTGACAAAAGGGGGTGGGCAGAAAATTAGCTAATGAAATAGCTGTTCCAGACTAGCATATAATTAAGGACTTTGCAAAGCCCTTTGGGAAACTAGAAAACTGGGGATGAGTTATAAGAATGTAAATTATCTATTGTTCTGCCTAATACATGTGTAGTGGAAATGAATTTTTTCTATGGAAAGTATTTAAAACAAGAAGAAATCATAATTATATTAGTTTTGCCTAAGTATTCTGGCCTACTGAATGCAGGAAATCCTGTAGTTACTTTTTTTTTTTAACATCTTTTTAAAAAATAAATTTATTTATCTATTTTTTTTTTTTTTTTTTTAAAGCCAGATTTTGGTCTCTTTATTTTTCTCTAGTTTTTCTGGTTTCTGCTCTCTGCTTTTGCCTTTCTTCTGCCTGCTTCAGGTTTAATTTGCTCTTCTTTTATTTATTTATTTATTTATTTATGGCTGTGTTGGGTCTTCGTTTCTGTGCGGGGGCCTTCTCCAGCTGCGGCAAGTGGGTGCCACTCCTCATCGCGGTGTGCGGGCCTCTCACTGCCACGGCCTCTGTTGTTGCGGAGCACAGCCTCCAGACGCGCAAGCTCAGTAATTGTGGCTCACAGGCCCAGTTGCTCCACGGCATGTGGGATCCTCCCAGACCAGGGCTCGAACCCATGTCCCCTGCATTGGCAGGCAGACTCTCAACCACTGCGCCACCAGGGAAGCCCGTATTTATCTATTTAATTTATTTATATTTTGGCTGCATTGGGCCTTTGTTGCTGTGCACGGGCTTTCTCTAGTTGTGGTGCACTGGCTTTCTCTAGTTGCGGCGAGCGGGGGCTACTCTTAATTGCGGTGCGTGGGCTTCTCATTGCGGTGGCTTCTCTTGTTGCAGAGCACAGGTTCTAGGTGCGTGGGCCTCAGTAGTTGTGGCTCGTGGGCTCTAGAGCACAGGCTCAGTAGTTGTGGCGCATGGGCTTAGTTGCGCCGCGGCATGTGAGATCTTCCCGGACCACGGCTCGAACCCGTGTCCCTTGCATTGGCAGGCAGATTCTTAACCACTGTGCCACCAGGGAAGTCCTTTTTTAACATCTTTATTGGAGTATAATTGCTTTACAGTAGTGTGTTAGTTTCTGCTGTATAACAGAGTGAATCAGCTATATGGGTAGAAGACCTAAATAGACATTTCTCCAAAGAAGATATGCAGATTGCCAACAAACACATGAAAGGATGCTCAACATCACTAATCATTAGAGAAATGCAAACCAAAACTACAATGAGGTATCACCTCACACCGGTCAGAATGGCCAGCATCAAAAAGTCTACAAACAATAAATGCTGGAGAGGGTGTGGAGAAAAGGGAACTCTCTTGCACTGTTGGTGGGAATGTAAATTGATACAGCCACTATGGAGAACAGTATGGAGGTTCCTTATAAAACTACAAATAGAACTACCATACGACCCAGCAATCCCGCTACTGGGCATATACCCTGTAGTTACTTTCTGACTCGTGCTAATTGCCATTAAGTACCAGTGTGTACTGCTTTGTAAGCTGCAAAATGTGAAGGCTGTTGTTGAGTTACTCCTTCAGTTTTGGGGGCAACAAGGCTGATGTGTTTATTTTAGCTTTAGGGAGGTGAGTTGTGGACAGATCCCTAATTCAGTGCTTCTCAAGCTTTCATGCATATAAATGACCTGTTGATCTTCTTTAAATGTAGACTTTTATTCAGTAGTTCTGTGGTGCGGCTAGATAATTTACATTTCTAACATGCTCTCGGGTGATGGCAGTGCTGTGTGGACCACACTTTTTGAGTGGCAAGACACTAATATTTCTTGAAAGAAAGGGAGAAATGTTTTTATTCATGGGAACCACATGCATGTCATCCTTTAGCATTTCCCATCTTGAGAGATTGGGAGCTGTTTAAAGTCTATAAAGAACTGTGGTCGCTACTCCTGCCTCTTCAGTATCCTTTCCCCCTAATTCCTGTGATCCCACCGCATTTGTGGAAGGACTGCTGGCTGGGCATCACATTTGACCTAGAACTCAAGCTTTGAACTTCTCTGTGGGTTGTCCACATTAGTAGAAATGAATTTGGCCTGTGGTAGTGACTGGCCATTATGGTGATGCCAACATTATTTATTGAGTCCTGTGTCTTTGCTTAACTCAGTGCTAGGTGCTAAGCCAGCTATGTTCTCCACCTTAGTGACTTCTGAATATTACCATTCCAGATGCTCCACATCTTTTAAAAACATCCTACATTGATCACTAAAGTTTAATAATTCCACCACATTCACATCTCTAAAACCCTCTAATTTCTCTCTCATTGCAAGTCTACAGCTTTAGGTCAGGGCAGCATTTACTAGCCCCAGGTCACTGTACCATTCTGTAAACTGATCTTCTAGCCTGATTTACTCTCATTTTATGTTCCTTAATGTCCCAACTCTGAAGATTAAGTCCAGACTCCTTGGCATGGCTTATAAGGCCTTCCTTGAGTTTGGCCTTGGCAGCTTTTACATCTCACTTGAGTTATTTGTTGGGGTCCTATTCTTTCCTGCCCCCAAACTTTTGCCCTTAACTTACCCTCTGCCTAAGATACTTTTTCTCAACTTTCCTTCCCTGGGTAACTATCATTTATCTTTCATTTCTCAATTTTGATGTCAACCTTTCTGGGACCTCCAAAGAAGGATTACGTACCTCTGTTGCGGACTTCTCTAAAGCCCTGTGTACTTTCCTGTTCAGCTATATATATATTTTTTCAATTTTTAAAAATTGTGGCAAAATACACACAAAATATATCATCTTAACCATTTTTAAGTGTACAGTTCAGTGGTATTAAATACATTCAAAATATTATGAAACCATTACCACCATCTATCTCGATAACCCTTGTAAAACTGAAACTCTGTACTCATTAAACAATAACTCCGTATTCCCCCCTCCCCACAGCCCTTGAAAACCATCATTCTGCTTTCTTTCTCTAATTCTGAATGCTCTAAGTACCTCATATAAGTGAAATCATATAGTATTTGTGATTGGTTTTTTTCACTTAGCATAATGTATTCAAGGTTCATCCATGATGTAACATATATCAAAATTCCCTTCCTTTTTATGGCTTAATATTATTCCACTGTATGCATATACTGCATTTTGCTTATCCATTCATCTGTCAGTGGGCCCTTGGATTGCTTCCATGTTTTCACTATTGTGAATAATGCTGCTCTGAACATGAGTGTATAAATATCTCTTTGAGACCCTGCTTTTAATTCTTTTGAGTATATACCTAGAAGTGGAATTGCTGACTCATACAGTAATTTCTATTTTTAATTTTTTGGTGCAGTGGCTGTACCATTTTACATTCCCCTGAACATTGTGTAAGAGTTCCAATGTCTCCACATCCTTGCCAACACTTGTTTTGTCCTCTGTGTGTGTTTGTGTGTGAGTGTGTGTGTGTGTGTTAATAGTAGCCATCCTAACAAGTGTGAGGTGGTATATCATTTCCATTTCCCTAATGATCAGTGATGTTGAGCATCTTTTCACGTGCAATATTATTGACTACTTGTGTATCTTTTTTGGAGAAATAACTATTCAAGTCCTTTGCCCATTTTTGAATCAGGTTGTTTGTTGTTTTGTTGTTGAGCTTTAGGAGTTCTCCATATATTCTGGATATTAATCCCTTATCAGATAGATGATTTGCAAATATTTTCTCCCTTTCCTTAGGTTGCCTGTTTACTCCATTGATAATTGTTTTTTGACACACGTACTTTTCAAATTTTCATGAAGTCCAGTTTGCCTATTTATTGCTGCCTGTGCTTTTGGTGTCATGTGCAAGAATGCTAAATTGCTAAATCCAATGTGGTAAAACTTTTGCCCTGTGTTTTCTTCTAAAAGGTTTATAGTTTTAGGTTTATACGTTTAGGTCTTTAATCTAGTTTTAATTAATTTTTGTATATGGTGTTAGGTAAGGGTTTAACTTCATTCTTTTGCTTGTGGATATCCAGTATTCCCAGCGTCATTAGTTGAAAAGATTCACAGCTGTATTCTTAGTGCCTGGTGCATAGAAGTATTTATTGAATAAGAGACCGAGTGAAAAAGTCAGAAGTTAGGTATTGTATCTTTATTTTGTCTAAGGTAGAATTTACAATGTTTTTGAGTCTATGGAAACTTTATGTTTATAAACATCATACAATGCTGATTTGGTAGTAACGTTCTAATGAGGTATGTAGAACAAATGTCAATAAAATTTATAATTTTATGTTAGTATATAGGCCGTGACCTGTATTAAACATGAAGGAAGAGGGAAAAGATCTGGAATAATAATCATAAGACCAATAACACATATTTGAGAAGGTATAGAGAGGTTGTGGAAAATGTAAAAAATAAAATTCATTCTCCTTTTTGTGGTTTCTTCAGATCATGGTAAAATAATATAAGTATTACTAATGAATGTTAATATTACAATCTCCTGTTTTCTGAATGTGATTTTTGTTTGCCTTTTGGGACAAATGCACTACCCTAAGATGGTAATAGGATTATAAATTTAGAGCAAGCAAAAGAGAAATTGCATCCATCCATCCATCTACCCACCAATCCATCCACTTCAACTTAGCAAATATTTGTGTGCCTACTGTGGGCAAGACACTGTGTTAGATGCTGAGGTTGTAGGCAAGATACATATTATCTTAAAGAGAAAGATGCTGAGGTTGTAAGCAAGATACATATTATCTTAAAGACAAAACATGTCAAGACTTAGAAAAACATCTCGAACGTGAGTCTGCTTTGGTGTTCTCAGTATAGGTAATACCTGAATAGTGATTTACTGCTTGCAAAGCTCTTTGATGTGCGTTATCTCCTTTTATTCCTACATCACAGATGAAGAAACTGAAGCTGAGAGTAATGTACACAAAGTTCCATGGCTACCCAGGGGAAAAAGTAAACTTGACCCCAGGAGAGATTCTGATTCCAAATCCCATGCTATTTTCTTGCATGATCTGTAATGCCTCCATGTGCTACGGTGCAAGTACCTCCACAGAACCCTAGCAAGATCATGGTTTGAAAAATACTTTTTTTTTTTTTTTTTGTATTTATGGCACATGTTCCAATGCTTAGTAATTTTTGAGCATTGTGGACTAATGTAGCTAAATTTGTGTCCATTGTATTACCTGTTGGGGGTCTCTCTCTTTTTTTTGGCCGCACTGTGCAATAGGTAGGATCCCGACCAGGGATTGAACCTGGGCCCCCTGCAGTGGAAGCATACAGTCTTAACCATTGAACTGCCAGGGAAGTCCCGGGTCTCTCTTGCTTTAAAACATTAAAAACATGGTTTTACCCTTAATGTTTTCTAGGATTGTATTTTTAATTTAGTGGTAAAAAGAGGATATGTATTTCTTGAAATTTCTTTTGATTCTTTTCGCCTCCTGTAGTTTCTTTACTGTATTGATAAAATACGAAGGGTGAAGTTCTTATAGCTAGAAGGAGCTTCAGAGAGGGAAACCTATTATTAGAATTCTAGCATATAAATAAAATACAGTTTTCATAGTTCACTTTAGTTTAAATTAGTTTTGTATGTGCTTGTAAAGAAAGTCTTCATTTAGGCAACAGCCATTTATCAATTGACAGTATCAATTGATAAAAATGAATGTATCCATGGTTCATTAAATGTCATATGCCATAGGAATGTAAAGTGGTATTATAATCTTGAACTTGGACAGAGAGTGAGAGGGAACAGTCCATTGCTGCCAATATGCGTGTCCCAGTGTGTGTGCAGTGAGCCTCAAGTTCTTTATTAGGACAACTACTCTTGCCCTCACTCTGGGATTGTTTACCCTTGGATTTGACAAAGACTCTCTCCTCGACCAAATTTTAGTTCGGTTCCTCTACCCCTCTTGTCGACTAGGCTTTGACCTCGGGCTTCTGTGTTTCTCTTTACTGAGTCCACTTTTAGCAATAATCCTACTAAGTGAGTTGAGTAGGATGTTTGATCACTCTTAATAATTGATTTCTAAATGTATACTTGGTTTCATTTAATTTGTTTTTGTCTTCTCAGTAATTACGCAGTTATGATGTAGGTATTGGTAGTGATGATGGAGTTGGTGTGGTAATGGTAGAGGTGTTGATGGTGATGATGTAGGTGGTGGTGGTGGTGGTGGTGTGGTGGCATTCCTTACTTAAGGTTTCGTTTGTTCTAAGCTCTGTGATGATCTCATTTTACCTACATTTCAATGTTCTGTCCATGTTTTACTGCCTGGCTGACAAGTGGCAAGAATTGGGTTTGAACCTAAATCAGTCTGACACCAAAGTCTAAATAGTCTGCTGGAATGTTAGATTGCTTCCTATATTCTTTTCAGTCTACCATTTGTGAATTCTGTATGTTTTCATAGAATGGTGACACTAGGCATGGGTTCTGGGACTGTGGGGCTAGGAGGAGGTGGTCAAACAGGTATCAATGATTCTTCTTACTTACCTTGGCATATTTTAATATTTAACACTTTATTTATAAGACCAAAAGCCCTTTCTGAAGCACCATACATAGCCTGTGTTGGGACCATCTTATGTAGACAGTTTTCTGTTGCTGGAGCTATTTTGAGTGACTGCATAAAAAGAGAAGTGTAATCAAAATCAGATAAACCTCCCAGTAGGTTAGTATATAGATAAATCATTGTCCTTCTTACTCACAGGCTGTGCCTCTGCATTGCTCATCAGGGATTGTACAATCAACTAGCAAATTTATGTGTTTAGCTAAAATACAGTAACAGAATGATCAAGTTTTATTGCCACTTTATTGAGGTTTTGTTTTCCTGCTACAGAGCTACCATTTTGATGGCCTAAAAATACCAGAATTTTAGGAGTATTTGGTTTACTCTCACTTAATTCATTCCCTGTGCACAACCTGCCTGCTGCACACACGAGGGGAGAGATGCATGTAATGTCTGTGCTCCGTGCTGCAGCTCAGCATGGTGCTTACGCCGTCCTCTCAAAGCAGTCATGTGGAGTGTCACCAGCTCTGAGAGGCAGAAGGTGCTGGAGGCTACATTTCTTTGTTTATGTTCAAAATGTTTCCAGAAATGGCCAGAGGAGTTGATTTGCTTTGGCTTTTCTGAGCATTTCCATTATTACCTTTCGAGATCACTAGCTCAGGGTAGTGGGTGTGCTTTCTTCTATCCTCATCCTGACCCCTGCTCAACTTTTCTTACTGTGGAACATATCTATCACCAACTAGCCTTTTTCAGCCTTATTCATTTGGCAGGCTGTGGTCATTCATTTAATTCCTCCTTTCTTTTCTCTCTGTTTTAATTACCCCAGGGATCTGGTATTCTGAAGAATGTTACTTTTGGCCAGCTTGATAAGTGTTGGAAATATTACTTGGCTCTTCATAGCTCTGGGTTAGTTAGGCTTACAGGGCTAGAGTGGGGAATTGAAGGAAAGAACTAGAAATTATTGGATCTCACTTGCCGCTAAACGTGATGTCAGTTAACATTTTAAAAGAATTTTGCCTTTTCCTGGTTCTGTATCATTGTAAATTAGTCTATCTGTATGATTTTCTTAAGAGAACATTCAGAGTTATTTGCCTTGTTTTACAAATACAGACATAGAGACTCAGCATATAGATTTGCAGGGAGTCTCTTTTCGGGGCTAAGAAATGAAATGATATTTTACCTGGGCCTGCCTGCTTATCACCTTCTCATTTCTTCCTTACCTCCAGACAGCCCATCCTGCCGAGCCAGTACACAGTGAGTGTACTTTTTAAATGGCTTTATGTCCATGAGCACCATACAGCTAGCCTGCAGGAATCATCATAATGTGTTGGGCATGTGTTTCAAGGTAGCTCATGCTCTTCTTATCCGGACTTATATCTTATAGGATATCAGAGGAAGCAGAGAAGAAAGCATTGTATTAGAGAAAAAAGCATTATATTAGAGAAATTAGAGTTTTGCTTAGGGTTATCAAAAACACCTTAAGAGTGATGAATGTATGTCTGTACTTGTGTGAATTTCTTCTCTGCATGTGGCTCTGTACGTGTTTCACATTGTGCATATGTGGGGATCTGTCAACTGTCTTATTTTGTATTTTGTTTGGATAGATACATCAAAAGTCCCCAAAAGGGAGGTTAGGTTTGACATAAATACACTACCATGTGTAAAATAGATAGCTAGTGGGAACCTACTGTATAGCACAGGGAGCTCAGCTCGGTGCTCTGTGATGACCTAGATGGGTGGGTTGGGTGGTGGGGGGGAGGTCCAAGTGGGAGGGGATATGTGTATACATATAGCTGATTCACTCCATTGTACAGCAGAAACTAACACAACATTGTAAAGCAATTATACTCCAATTAAAAAAAAAAAAGAAAAAAAAAGTCCCCTAAAGATGGTACTAAAATTTGTTGTTTGAAACCTACATTAGCATCTATAGCTCTAGATCATTTAAATTGTGCTGGGTCAACATCTCTCATCCTGTTTTACTAAAGTTTAGGACTGGTATTACATTGAATGGTGCTATGATCTTAAGAGGCTGAAGTTACAAATACTAGCTATCTTTGGGTCAGTTAACTTTGTTTTTTATTTTGGCTATAGATTATAAATTACTTATCTGTATGAATAAGTTATGGTCAGCCATCTTAAAGATATCCATCTTTTATATCAAAAGGAACTTGGCAAACGAATGTGTGTATATTAGTGTAAACTCGTATCCTCTTTTATAAAAAACAGGTAAACTTCATGTCTTACATCTGTAAAGTCATTTCTGGACAGAAAGGAAAGGGCCTTAAATAGTTTATTAAGTATTAACCAAACATAAGGAAGTCAAAGCATCTTTCAACCATCTATAGATTGTAGATCCTCACTGAATCACTTTACCTATTAAAGCACTGTCTTTAATAGTTTGTGATGTCATTAGAAATAAACTTGAGAATTCCTCAAAGATTATACAAACAGATGGAGAGGTATACCATGTTCTTGGATTGGAAGAATCAACATTGTGAAAATGACTATACTACCCAAAGCAATCTACAGATTAAATGCAATCCCTATCAAACTACCAATGCATTTTTCACAGAACTAGAACAAAAAATTTCACAATTTGTACGGAAACACAAAAGACCCTGGATAGCCAAAGCAATCTTGAGAAAGAAAAACGGAGCTGGAGGAATCAGGCTCCTAGACTTCAGACTATACTACAAAGCTATAGTAATCAAGGCAGTATGGTACTGGCACAAAAACAGAAATATAGATCAATGGAACAGGATAGAGAGCCCAGAGATAAACCCACGCCCATATGGTCACCTTATCTTTGATAAAGGAGGCAAGGATATACGATGGAGAAAAGGCAGCCTCTTCAATAAGTGGTGCTGGGAAAGCTGGACAGCTACATGTAAAAGAATGAAATTAGAACACTCCCTAACACCATACACAAAAATAAACTCAAAAGGGATTAAAGACCTAAGTGTAAGGCCAGACACTATCAAACTCTTAGAGGAAAATATAGGCAGAACACTCTATGATATAAATCACAGCAAGATCCTTTTTGACGCACCTCCTAGAGAAATGGAAATAAAAACACAAATAAACAAATGGGACCTAATGAAACTTAAAAGCTTTTGCACAGCAAAGGAAACCATAAACAAGACGAAAAGGCAACCCTCAGAATGGGAGAAAATATTTGCAAATGAAGCAACTGACAAAGGATTAATCTCCAAAATTTACAAGCAGCTCATGCAGCTTAATATCAAAAAAACAAAGAACCCAATCCAAAAATGGACAGAAGACCTAAATAGACATTTCTCCAGAGAAGATACACAGATTGCCAACAAACACATGAAAGGATGCTCAACATCACTAATCATTAGAGAAATGCAAATCAAAACTACAATGAGGTATCACCTCACACCAGTCAGAATGGCCATCATCAGAAAATCTACAAAGAATAAATGCTGGAGAGGGTGTGGAGAAACGGGAACCCTCTTGCACTGTTGGTGGGAATGTAAACTGATACAGCCACTATGGAGAACAGTATGGAGGTTCCTTAAAAAACTAAAAATAGAACTACCATACGACCCAGCAATCCCACTACTGGGCATATACCCTGAGAAAACCATAGTTCAAAAAGAGACATGCATCACAGTGTTCACTGCAGCACTATTTACAATAGCCAGGACATGGAAGCAACCTAAGTGTCCATTGACAGATGAATGGATAAAGAAGATGTGGCCTATATATACAATGGAATATTACTCAGCCATAAAAGAAACGAAATTGAGTTATTTGTAGTGAGGTGGATGGACCTAGAGCTTGTCATACAGAGTGAAATAAGTCAGAAAAAGAAAAACAGATACCCTGTATTAACACACATATATGGAATATAAAAAAAAATGGTTCTGATGAACCTATTGGCAAGACACGAATAAAGACGCAGACATAGAGAATGGACTTGAGGACATGGGGAGGGGGAAGGGTAGGCTGGGCCGACGTGAGAGAGTGGCACTGACATATATACACTACTAAATGTAAAATAGCTAGTGGGAAGCAGCCGCATAGCACAGGGAGATAGCTCAGTGCTTTGTGACCACCTAGAGGGGTGGAATAGGGAGGGTAGGAGGGAGACGCAAGAGAGAGGGGATATGGGGATATATGTATACGTATAGCTGATTCACATTGTTATACAGCAGAAACTAATACAACATTGTAAAGCAATTATACTACAATAAAGGTGTTATAAAAAAAAGAAAGAAACTTGAGAATTTTTATTGTTAAATAGAAATATTTTTATTTATGCATTTTAAAGACATTTCCCTTTTCCTGTGCTTTTCCTGACCTCAGCCAGTACATTTAGCACATCCTTACACTTGCAGAATTCTAAGTAGATGTTTTCACAGATTGTGTATCTGTTGATTTAATGTTTTCAGGACTCAGCATCAGCAAAAGTGGAACAATTTCTTGGTCTTTACATTTCATTTAAACATGAATTGACATTCTCAAAGTCGTTTGAACAGAAATCCCAACATCAAATACTCCAGTGAAGGCACTTCTAGGTGAAAATTATGATCGGATTATGAGAGACTTATCTTCAAGGTCACAAAAGCGTGCTGGCTTAGGAAAAGCTGTGTCCCAATGTCAAGTGGACCATGATAGTTTATTTGGAACTCATGCAGTGTTGTTTATACTGAAATACTTGAATGTGTGGTTTTACCTGCTGTCTTTGGCCTTCTAAAAGTCAAAGTAAATCATGATAACAAAACAGTTTTTTTCCTTCATGTTGAGTTGCAAGTTTTTTGTTCCTCTCTAATAATACAGTTTACTTCTAAGTATGGCCTTTGCAAGGAACAGGTAAGACCCCACATCTTAAAGTGAATCATTAAATAATAATCACCTGTTTTTTACTGAGCTTGTTTGTAGGGTGTATTGTTTTTGAGGTTGTTACTTGGCTGCTGGTCAAAGTTAGTCCTGCTCTGCAGCAGGCAATCTAATCGTAAGCCTTGTAAGAGTTTCTGGGCTGTGCAGTATTTGTGATTCATCCTTGCTGAGTACTTCAGAATTCAGCTTTTTTTTAGCCAGCAGTTGGTGGGCCGGCATTAGTTAGCCGATAAAAACGTGGTGTGCTGCGGTGGGGCGTTTGGAGGATTAGACATATTTTTGTTGGAATGTTTTTGGATATTTTAATATTTCCATCTTTATTTGGGGGTAGTGTCTAATTCTTTTTCTATATTCAGGTACAAGGCTTTTTAGCATCTAAGGATAGCCCAATTCTGCAACCTCACAATTATATGTTAATCCCAAACCAACATGTAGAATCAAATATCCTCTTAATTAAAGCAGAGCCTGGTCATAAGCCTAATTTATATGACAACAGCAACCATAAGAAAAAAGAAACAATTATAAAGGGCATTTTTCTGTAAACAAACTCCCAAATTGTGTTAAAATTTAAGGGGAGAGATAAATTTTGAGGGTTTCTTTTTTTACCCCATGACAATAAAATCCAGAAGTGGGTTACAGTCATTCTGCTGTCTTTCTCAAAACACTTGTTTGATGGTGAAGTACTAGGCAGGGACTCTGTCTCTTTCTTAGAGGTGCTGAAGGCATTATTGGTGCTCAGTTCATGTTTAATAACAACATTATTCAGGGTTGAAATGTGGCTGGCACACCAGGGTTAATGCCAGTGCTCTTAGGAGAAGGGTGATTGGCATTTTAATCAGTGCAAATGTTCAGAACCTTTGTCTGAATGACTGTATTTCCAGCTCTTCAGATTTCCCTGCTCTGTGGTTCAGCATCAGTTCAGAGGGGAGAGCTCCATCTACTGAAGGCCCATTTCAGAATGATTCCTTCTGTTGAGTTCAACTATTTTCCTTTTGCACAGCTCATTGAATTTTCTTTGGACTTACAAGCTTCAGTGGAGGTTATGCCGAGACTGGTAATTTGGCCTTTTCAAAATCAAATTCCTTGTCTTTTTGCTTAGTGCTTACCTCCAAAGGAGTTATCAGGGAGCATTCTTAATTCACTCTATTTAATAGTTATGTTTTGTTGGGACCTAGATAGGTGGTAAAACTGCCCTTAGGAAAATGTTGCTGTAGATCGTCTTTCTTTAGACATCCCGAGCTTGAATCTCCTTCCATACCCTCACACTGGCATTTTATGGATACTTTAGAAGTGACTTTGATGTCAGATTGAAGCTTGACTTTGTTTAGCCACTTCGGCTGGCTCTGGGATTTTGTACAAGTGACTTAATTTTTATAAACCCTGGTTTCCCCATTGGGACTTGTGGGCCATACTTAATGAGCTTGGACTTTGTTGGAAGGGCAGTGGAGCCTTTGAAAAGTTTTAAATAGGGGACTGTTCATAATTGTATTGTAGATCAGACCAGATATGTTGGTGCCCAGGACTGTAGCTATCAGCCCCTTCAGAAGTCTGGGCCACATCACCCAAGATGCCTCATGTTGGCTTGGCTTACATTGACTGAGCAGTGAGAGAGTAGAAAGGCCAGGCCGTCTCAGCCCAATTCTGGACGACACTGAAGGGCCATCCTACCTCCATAGCTCCCCCCAGTGTCAGCTGATGCTGTCATTTGGCCTTTTTTGTGGCTTGACATCTCCCTCTGCTCCATCTGGCTTCCATTACTTATCTGAAAGGAAGCTGTGGGTGTTCATCCCAAGAGTACTCCTTATTGAATGTTCCATACTCTAAACTGTGTCCCAGAGGATCTGTTTTCTGGGGATCCCAGTTTGGGAATTTGGAGGATAGAGATTAAATTTTAGAATTCGGATGTTTTCCTATAGTTAGTAAGGGATCATTGAGATGATTTGAGCACAGAAGTAGTAAGTTGAAAGCAGCGTATTAGGATGTTTGATCTGGCGTCCACATGGGTCACACAGGGGAGAGTCTGGAGTAATAATTCTGAGAGATTGAATGAAGCAATGGTTAATAGGTACTAATGAAATCGGGGGAGAGAAATGGAGCTTTGCTGCTTACCAGCTGTGTGTCCTTGAGAGATTACTTAGTCTCTTTAAGGCTTAGATTTCTGCTTTGTAAAGTGAGGGAATTAATATAGATATCATGAAACTATTGAGAGGATTAAGTGAGTTAATGACAGGCACATATTTTGGTGCTTAGTAAGTGCTACTTCCTTTGAATAGATGTACTAATCACAGTCACTTCACTACTGTCATGTACACAGACACACTCACACACCCCTTCTTCTGCACACATAGTTGACTCTTGGCTAGAAACCTTTCAGCTTTGCCTTTCATGATCTTCTTTGCGTGGTGGTCACGAGCTTCTCCTCTGTTGTGGTGCTTCCCTCTCACCTTCTACCCTTTATCCTCCTACAGTGCATGCAACAGGCCAGAACATTTCATGTTTTTCATGCTTCTTTGCCTGTGTACGTGCTTTTTACTCTTGCTGATGTGCCCTGGTGGTGCTCTGGTCCACCTGGGAAACCTTCAGAGTCCCTGTGTGAATAACCTATTCCTTAAAAACAATGATCGACTTCCTGGTCTGTATATTGTATACATTTCTGTTTCTCTGACTTATACTCTGTGGTAATTTTGTATTTTCTTAACCATTTTCATTGTGACCTTCTTGGACCCAGGGCCCATGTTGTGTTTATGTTTTACCTCTCATCATGCAGAATGGTGTGTATGGCACATCACGGGCACTCAATAAATGTTCATTGAAAGCAGGTTGAGGAAAGATTCTGTGTTGTGCCAACTGTGATCAGATTCTCCTGAAGTCAGGGCAGCTTGGTTGTAGCCCTGAGAGGTTCCCAGAATCTGGGGATACTGCACAGTGCCGGGGTGCATGCGCAGATGCTCCGTGTTACATCATCACTTGCTTGGCAGGTTTAGAGATCTGCTTTGCAGGTCGATGACTTGCACCCAAGGGCGTTGGGTCAGTAGAATCCCTGATACCTTATCACCTATACCCTGTGGCTCCAAGATGTCTTGCCAGTGATGGTTTTCTTGTTCTAAGAGGTTGGAAATTGGAACAAGTCAGTTCACTCTCTGCTGAGGAATGTCTTTGGATTAGCTTTCTTTAAAAGTTCTCCTGTGACTTACCTTATCCTTCACAGATTTATAAGCTTATTCCCTCACAGACTTATACATTCTTTCTCTACTCACTGGTTTATTTGGGAGGAATAATTTTTCAACTATAATTGTAATAATGAGTAAAATTGGTTTCAGTAAGTAATTATTGTAGTATTTATTAATTATCAACCTAATAGTATCCTGCAAGTTGACTACAGTATTTTGAGTCTAAATAATAGGGAAAGTAGATGCTAAAAGAACTTACTAGAAGTAGGAAAGTCAGAAAGAGAGGCTATATGGAAAATGTATCTTAGGTTAATATTAAAATAACAATCAGCATCTAAGATGAAATGTCCAAAAGGCAGCAGTAGTTCAAGACGTAAGTCAGGAGAGGCAATATAACTTTTACCCCCAGCTTTTTCTGGGGAAAAATTTCAAACATTGAAAACTACTGAAAGAATAGTAAAATAAAAACTAATATATGAAAAAAAAAAAACTAATATACGCTTCCACCTAGATTTGCCACTTCTTAACATTTCCCAGTATTTAATCTCTCTCTCTCTCTGTGAATGTATACATATTATATATCATATGTATACACACATCTGTACAAAACTGTACAAATATTTGTGTGTATTTATAACACACATGACATAGCACACATCACACTTTACTCATAAATATATTAGCCTATATCTTCGTACAATAAGAGCATTCTTTTACATAGCTTTAGTACCATTATCACACACAATTTAATATTGATACAATCATATTTAATATACAGTCCATATTCAAATTTCTCCAATTATCCAAAAATATCTTTTGCTTTGTGCTTTAAAGAATAATTTGGGAGAAACAAGAACTACAGTCCTGCAGCCTGTGGAACAAACACCACATTCACAGAAAGATAGACAAAATGAAAAGGCAGAGGGCTATGTACCAGATGAAGGAACAACATAAAACCCCAGAAAAACAACTAAATGAAGTGGAGTTAGGCAACCTTCCAGAAAAAGAATTCAAAATAATGATAGTGAAGATGATCCAGCACCTTGGAAAAAGAATGGAGGCAAAGATCGGGAAGATGCAAGAAATGTTTAGCAAAGACCTGGAAGAATTAAAGAACAAACAAACAGAGATGAACAATACAATAACTGAAATGAAAACGACACTAGAAGGAATCAATAGCAGAATAACTGAGGCAGAAGAACGGATAAGTGACCTGGAAGACAGAATGGTGGAATTCACTGCTGCGGAACAGACTAAAGAAAAAAGAATGCAAAGAAATGAAGACAGCCTAAGAGACCGTTGGGACAACATTAAACACAACAACATTCGCATTATAGGGGTCCCAGAAGGAGAAGAGAGAGAGAAAGGACCTGAAAAAATATTTGAAGAGATTATAGTCGAAAACTTCGCTAACATGGGAAAACAAATAGCCACCCAACTCCAGGAAGCGCAGAGAGTCCCATACAGTATAAACCCAAGGAGAAACACGCCGAGACACATAGTAATCAAATTGGCAAAAATTAAAGACAAAGAAAAATTATTGAAAGCAGCAAGGGAAAAACGACAAATAACATACAAGGGAACTCCCATAAGGTTAACACCTGATTTCTCAGCAGAAACTCTACAAGCCACAAGGGAGTAGCATGATATACTTAAAGTGATGAAAGGGGAGAACCAACAACCAAGATTACTCTACCCGGCAAGGATCTCATTCAGATTTGATGGAGAAATCAAAAGCTTTACAGACAAGCAAAAGCTAAGAGAAATTAGCACCACCAAACCAGCTCTACAACAAATGCTAAAGGAACTTCTTTAAGTGGGAAACACAAGAGAAGAAGAGGACCTACAAAAACAAACCCAAAACAATTAAGAAAATGCTCATAGGAACATACATATCAATAATTACCTTAAACGTGAATGGATTAAATGCTCCAACCAAAAGACACAGGCTTGCTGAATGGATACAAAGACAAGACCCATATATATGCTGTCTACAGGAGACCCACTTCAGACCTAGGGACACATACAGACTGAAAGTGAGGGGATGGAAAAAGATATTCCATGCAAATGGAAATCAAAAGAAAGCTGCAGTAGCGATACTCATATCAGACAAAATAAACTTTAAAATAAAGAATGTTACAAGAGACCAGTAAGGACACTACATAATGATCAAGGGATCAATCCAAGAAGAAGATATAACACTTATAACATAGGAGCTCCCAACATAGGAGCACCTCAATACATAAGGCAACTGCTAACAGCTATAAAAGAGGAAATCGACAGTAACACAATAATAGTGGGGGACTTTAACACCTCACCTACACCAGTGGACAGATCGTCCAAAATGAAAAAAAATAAGGAAACAGAAGCTTTAAATGACACAATAGACCAGATAGATTTAATTGATATTCATAGGACATTCCATCCAAAAACAGCAGATTACACTTTCTTCTCAAGTGGGCACGGAACATTCTCCAGGATAGATCACATCTTGGGTCACAAATCAAGCCTTAGTAAATTTAAGAAAATTGAAATCATATCAAGCATCTTTTCTGACCACAGTGCTATGAGATTAGAAATGAATTACAGGGAAAAAATGTAAAAAACACAAACACATGGAAGCTAAACAATACGTTACTAAATACCCAAGAGATCACTGAAGAAATCAAAGAGGAAATCAAAAAATACCTAGAGACAAATGACAATGAAAACACGACGATCCAAAACCTATGGGATGCAGCAAAAGCAGTTCTAAGAGGGAAGTGTATAGCTATACAAGCCTACCTCAAGAAACAAGAAAAATCTCAAATACACAATCCAACCTTACGCCTAAAGGAACTAGAGAAAGAAGGACAAACAAAACCCAAAGTTAACAGAAGGAAAGAAATCATAAAGATCAGAGCAGAAGTAAGGGAAATAGAAACAAAGAAAACGATAGCAAAGATCAATAAAACTAAAAGCTGGTTCTTTGAGAAGATAAACAACATTGGTAAACCATTAGCCAGACTCCTCAAATTACCAATGGCATTTTTTACAGGACTAGAACAAAAAAATCTTAAAATTTGTATGGAGACACAAAAGACCCCGAATAACCAAAGCTGTCTTGAGGGAAAAAAGCAGAGCTGGAGGAATCAGACTCCCTGACTTCAGACTATACTACAGAGCTACAGTAATCAAGACAATATGGTACTGGCACAAAAACAAATATAGATCAATGGAACAGGATAGAAAGCCCAGAGATAAACCCACGCACCTATGGTCAGCTGATCTATGACAAAGGAGGCAAGGATATACAAGGGAGAAAAGACAGTCTCTTCAGTAAGTGGTGCTGGGAAAACTGGACAGCTATATGTAAAAGAATGAAATTAGAACACTCCCTAACACCATACACAAAAATAAACTCAAAATGGATTAGAGACCTAAATGTAAGACCGGACACTGTACTCTTAGAGGAAAACATAGGAAGAACACTCTTTGACATAAATCACAGGAAGATATTTTTTGATCCACCTCCTAGAGTAATGGAAATAAAAATAAACAAATGGGACCTAATGAAACTTCAAATCTTTTGCACAACAAAGGAAACCATAAACAAGACGAAAAGACAACCCTCAGAATGGGAGAAAATATTTGCAAACGAATCAACGGACAAAGGATTAATCTCCAAAATATATAAACAGCTCATTCAGCTCAATATTAAAAGAAACACACAACCCAATCCAAAAATGGGCAGGAGACCTAAATAGACATTTCTCCAAAGAAGACATACAGATGACCAGGAAGCACATGAAAAGCTTCTTAACATCACTAAATATTAGAGAAATGCAAATCAAAAGTACAGTGAGGTATTACCTCACACCAGTTAGAATGGGCATCATCAGAAAATCTACAAACAAGAAATGCTGGAGAGGGTGTGGAGAAAGGGGAACCCTCTTGCACTGTTGGTGAGAATGTAAATTGATACAGCCACTATGGAGAACAGTATGGAGGTTCCTTAAAAATCTAAAAATAGAATTACCATATGATCCAGCAGTCCCACTACTGGGCATGTACCCGAGAAAACCATAATTCAAAAAGACACATGCACCCCAATGTTCATTGCAGCACTATTTACAATAGCCAGGTCATGGAAGCAACCTAAATGCCCATCGACAGACGAATGGATAAAGAAGATGTGGTACATATATACGATGGAATATTACTCAGCCATAGAAAGGAACAGAATTGGGTCATATGTGGAGACGTGGATGGATCTAGAGACTGTCATACAGAGTGAAGTAAGTCAGAAAGAGCAAAATAAGTATCATATATTAACGCATATATGTGGAACTTAGAAAAATTGTACAGATGAACCGGTTTGCAGGGCAGAAATTGAGACACAGATGTAGAGAACAAACGTATGGACACCAAGGGGGGAAAACGGCAGTGGGGTGGTGGTGGTGGTGTGATGAATTGGGCGATTGGGATTGACATATATACACTGATGTGTATAAAACTGATGACTAATAAGAACCTACTGTATAAAAAAAAAAAAAAAGAATAATTTGGGACCCACCCAAGGGTTGTGTATTAAATTTTGGTTTGTCATGCTAATCTAGAGTAGTCCTTTTACCTTTTTTGTTTTTACTGATATTTTAGAGTCCAGTCCAGTTGTTTTGTTAGAATGCTCTACATCTGGATTTGTCCAGTTAATTCCTCCTGATGAGATTCAGTTTGGCAAATTTTGGCAAGAGTACTACATAGGAGGTGTTGTGTACTTTCCATTTTGTCACTGCAGGAAGTATATATTTCTTTATTCTGTTATTGGTGATGCTGAATTTGTTCACTTGATTAAAGTATTTATTCCAACTCTATTTTGGGGCAGATCTCCTTTATAATTAATAAGCAATCTATAAAGTGGTACTTAGAGACTATTTGCTTATCTTCTTAACAGTCTGTTACCGAATCATTGTTGATTTTTGCCTGAATCAGTTATTACATAAAGTATAAAATAGTGGCTATAAAATAGTTAGGTAATATAGATTTGAAAGTAATGTATCAGTTACTGATTAGCAGGGGTAAGGATGGATTTGATAGATGATAAAGGACTCTAGAGCAGTTGGCTATGTATATGAAAAAATTAAAATTAAACACCCACCTCATACTGTACAGAAAAATAAATGCCAAATGAGTTATAAGTCTAAATGTGAAAAGAAAAACTCTAAAATTTTCATAGGGGAAACACACAATGCATATTTCCATGATATTGTGATAGGGAAGAATTCCTTAAACAAGACACAAAAACCACAAGCCCGAAAAGAAAAGACTGCCATTTTGGAATACATTAACATAAAAATCTTCACTAACAAAAGGTATTAAAAACAAGATGAAAGGACAGACCATAGAATGGGAATATATATTTGCAACTCTTCTATGTGATGAAAGATAAGTATCCAGAGTTCAGCAGCAGTCATACAAATCAATAAGAAAAAGACAAACTGCTCAATAGAAAATGGGCAAAGGATATGACTAGGCAATTCACAGAGGAAGAAGACTGAATGGCCAATTAGGAAAGATGCTCAACTTTACTAATAATCAGGGAAATGAAAAGTAAAACCCTGGTGAGATTCCATTTTACACCTATTGATTGGCAAAACCTAATAAGCTTGCTAACACCGAGTGCTGGCAAGGATGGGAAGAAACAGAAACTCTTGTATATGACTGCTGGGAATAAATTGCTGTTTTATTTTTAGTGATCAATTTGGAAATACCTGGTACAGTTGAAGATGTGCGTATTTCGCAACTCAGCCATTCTACTTTTAGGGTTCAGAAAGTTGTCACGTGTAAAACAAGGAGACATGTACAAGGATATTCATTGTAGCAATACTTGAAATAGAAAAAAAAGTACAGGAGGTGATAAATGTAGTGTAATTTATCTCCCCATGCACTGGAGCAGTTAAGATAAACTAGTTGTACTAAGTTTAAATAAATATAGTACTAAGCGAATAAGTTTTAAGAGACTATAATATATATGTGTAATATAATATAACTATTATAAGTAGATGTAATGTATGTAATATAATTGTAACCTAATATATGTATACTGTGTTTATGTATATAATGATAAACCAGCCATATTAAGATACTAATGTACATATCATCCAATTCACCTATTTAAAGTTTAATGGCTTTTAGTATATTCAGAGTTGTGCATCTATCACTACAATCAATTTTAGAGCATTTTCATTACCCTTAAAAGAAACCCTTAGCTGCCAGTCCCCCCCCCCCCCCCCCCAACAAGTCTCCCATCTTCTCCAGTCCTAGGCAACATTAATCTACTTTCTGTCTTTATAGATTTGTCTGTTCTGGACATTTCATGTAAATGGAGTTGTATGGTGTGTGACTGGCTTCTTTCAGATAGAACATGTTTTCAAGGTTCAACCATGGTGTAGCATGTATCAGTCCTTCATTTCTTTTAATTGCAAATACTGTTCCATTGTATGGATATGCCGCATTTTATCCATTCATCTCTTGATGGGCGTTTGGAGTATTTCCACTTTCTGGCTATTTTGAATGCTGCTATGAACATTGTGTACAAGTTTTTTAAGCATACAGAACATTAGTATGTATTGTTTCTCAATACATATATGTATAATCAAAGTATAAAAAATGGGAAGAGATGGGAGAGTGGACTTTAGCTATATATTTTTATCATTTTACCTCTTAAATAATGAAAAAAAAGAAAGGCATGACACAAGTAAGGCAAATATTAGCATTTGTTAAAGCATGGTAGATACATAGGTGTCTGTTACATTTTCTTTATTTTTGTGTATATATATATATATATATATATATATATAAAACCTGTATCTCTCTATATTTGTATATACAGGCAACTATAGCGAAAGGATAGTTGATGTGGTGAGAGCAGAAAATTCTTCTGAGGAAGAATAAGAAAATGGAAATCCCAGGAATGCTTTGGTTCATGCTTCCATTTTGGTGAGATAAGAGAAACAGGAAATAAAGATTGGTCGAAAAGGTATAAGTTGAAGAGTCATATATTAGTATAGATACCAAGTAAGGGTTGTCAACAATGTCAGATGTTGCCAAAAGGGAGGGAATGTGGTCTTGTTGTATAAAAACAACAAAACCTTTTATTTGGTAATCAGCTCATTAATATTCTCAGAGGATGGAGTTTTGACTTTAGAAGTGAGGTTCAAATTTAAATTGTAGAAGGGAAGCCAGTATGTGGTATGTGAGATAGAGTAAAACACATTAAGAAGGTTGCCAGTGAATTGAAGGAGAGCAGTAAGGCAATAGCTTAAAAGGAAAGATGGATCAAAGAACTTTATTTAGCCTGTGCATCAAGCTTGATACAGTACTTGACCATGATTCATGTGAACAGCTTGGAATTTCTAACTGCCACTGCAGCAACACTGTTCTGATTTAGAAACTCGAGAGTGACTGCTACTTTATTCATATCTTCTCTCCTTTCTCCTTTGTTAAAAACATTATATTATTTGCATATATGGCTCTTTCTCTTTCTAACTCGTAAGATCCTTTGGGTGAGGGAATAATGGGTTATTCATCTTTATACCACTGCCAACCACAGTATTTTGCATATGGTAGATGCATGAATAATATACCTTAATTTTAAAAGGAGCGACTTTATTCAGCATGGAGACACCTTATGGGAAAACCTTCAAAAAGATGGAATGGTTGAGGAAAGTGTGTACAAAGTGCACGCAAAGCACCTAACTCATGGTCCATGAATGTTAAGTATTTCCTCATGGCCCCTCCTCTCCCAGATATTTGAGAGGAAAAAATTGAGGAAAACCAATCTGGAAGACTCTGAAAGGTTGGCAGTGTTCAGTTTTTAAAGAGGGAGGGATGGAGAGAGGGAGCAGAAGCCAGTGTTGGAGGGGAGGAGGAATGATGGTAGTGCATGGTCAGTGCCCTCCATGGGGTGAGCGGGGTGGTCAGTGCCCTCCGTGGAGTCAGCGGGGTCCTGCGCTGTTGGAGGCAGTGCTGTGGGCTATTAGAGAGGAAGAGCCTTGGGAACATCTTTGTATGAGTGAAGATATAAAAGGCAGGTGACTAAATGCATCGTCTGGTCACACTGAGAGCTCACTTGAATTTAGACAGTATGAATGACGAGGCCTTTGCGAATGTGTGATTTTTATGCTTTGGAAGCTGAGATTGAAGAAAAGCATACACAGTGTGTAATATAAGGGAAGGGATTCACAGGGCTGCAAATGAAAGATTTGGTGGAGACAGTCATTTCCTTTTAAACGTTTGAACAGTTCCCATATAGATAAGTAATTTTTAAAAAATTATTTATTTATTTATTTATTTATTTATTTATTTATTTATTTATTTTTGGCTGCGTTGGGTCTTTGTTGCTGTACGAGGGCTTTCTCTAGTTGCGGCGGGCGGGGGCCACTCTTCATTGCGGTGCGCGGGCCTCTCACTATCGCGGCCTCTCTTGTTGCAGAGCACAGGCTCCAGACGCGCAGGTTCAGTAGTCGTGGCGCACGGGCTTAGTTGCTCCGCGGCATGTGGGATCTTCCCAGACCAGGGCTCGAACCCTTGTCCCCTGCAATGGCAGGCAGATTCTCAACCACTGCGCCACCAGGGAAGCCCAGTAATTCTTTTAATTCTATTTTATTAGAGGACTAAACTCAGGCTAAAGAGTTGATGTAAGATTCCTGCCCAGTAAAAGTGCTTACCAATAATAAGCCATCCAATATTGTAATACACTATTTTGGGAGAGAGGGAGTTTCCTGTCAGGGGAAGGATTCAGAGAGAGAGAGGGGGCAGGATGTGAAGATGGAAGGTCTGACTGCATGTCAGCTAAAAACCTTTTTTTTTTTTTTTTTTAAAAACACTGATTATTATTATTTTTTATTATTATTATTTGTGGCTGTGTTGGGTCTTCGTTTCTGTGCGAGGGCTTTCTCCAGTTGCGGCAAGCGGGGGCCACTCTTCATCGCGGTGCGCAGGCCTCTCACTATCGCGGCCTCTCGTTGCGGAGCACAGGCTCCAGACGCGCAGGCTCAGTAGTTGTGGCTCACGGGCTTAGTTGCTCCGCGGCATGTGGGATCTTCCCAGACCAGGGCTCGAACCCGTGTCCCCTGCATTGGCAGGCAGGTTCTCAACCACTGTGCCACCAGGGAAGCCCTAAAAACCTTTTTAACACTGAAGGTGTTGAAAAGATTTTATGATCAAAAGGTTGGTGGGGTAAGAAGATCTGGTTTGTAGTTAAGAGCAGAAAAACAAGTAGTGACCAGGAGGCCAAGCTAGATTGGATGTCCATTGCAGCCAGAAAAGAGCCAAAGATCTAAGACAGTTGGGAAACATCCATGCCATAGTTGCTGCATTTTTTCTGCCTCTTTATTTTTAACATTAACATCATGGTTTCATCAATTATATCTCCCATTACTTGCAGTCATGCTCAACCAGCCTATCTTAACCAGTACCAGTACCTTTGGGCTCCGTGTGTTTTTACTCTCACTTAAAATTTCATTTTATAAACTCAAAATGGATTAAAGACCTAAGTGTAAGGCCAGACACTATCAAACTCTTAGAGGAAAACATAGGCAGAACACTCTATGACGTAAATCACAGCAAGATTCTTTTTGACCCAGCTCCTAGAGAAATGGAAATAAAAACACAAATAAACAAATGGGACCTAATGAAACTTAAAAGCTTTTGCACAGCAAAGGAAACCATAAACAAGACGAAAAGACAACCCTCAGAATGGGAGAAAATATTTGCAAATGAAGCAACTGACAAAGGATTAATCTCCAAGATTTACAAGCAGCTCATGCAGCTCAATAACAAAAAAACGAACAACCCAATCCAAAAATGGGCAGAAGACCTAAATAGACATTTCTCCAAAGAAGATATACAGATTGCCAACAGACACATGAAAGAATGCTCAACATCATTAATCATTAGAGAAATGCAAATCAAAACTACAATGAGATATCATCTCACACAGGTCAGAATGGCCATCATCAAAAAATCTAGAAACAGGGCTTCCCTGGTGGCGCAGTGGTTGAGAGTCTGCCTGCCAATGCAGGGGACACGGGTTCGAGCCCTGGTCTGGGAGGATCCCACATGCCGCGGAGCAACTAGGCCCGTGAGCCACAATTACTGAGCCTGCGCGTCTGGAGCCTGTGCTCCGCAACGAGAGGCCGCAATAGTGAGAGGCCCGCGCACCGCGATGAAGAGTGGCCCCCCACTTGCCACAACTAGAGAAAGCCCTCGCACAGAAACGAAGACCCAACACAGCCATACATACATACATACATACATAAATAAAAAGAATGTAAGCAGACAAGAATAACATTAAAAAAAAAAAAAAAAAAAATCTAGAAACAATAAATGCTGGAGAGGGTGTGGAGAAAAGGGAACACTCTTGCACTGTTGGTGGGAATGTAAATTGATACAGCCACTATGGAGAACAGTATGGAGGTTCCTTAAAAAACTACAAATAGAACTACCATACGACCCAGCAATCCCACTACTGGGCATAGACCCTGAGAAAACCATAGGTCAAAAAGAGTCATGTACCAAAATGTTCATTGCAGCTCTATTTACAATAGCCAGGACATGGAAGCAACCTAAGTGTCCATCATCGGATGAATGGATAAAGAAGATGTGGCACATATATACGATGGAATATTACTCAGCCATAAAAAGAAATGAAATGGAGGTATTTGTAATGAGGTGGATGGAGTTAGAGTCTGTCATACAGAGTGAAGTAAGTCAGAAAGAGAAAAACAAATACAGTATGCTAACACATATGTATGGAATCTAAGGGGAAAAAAAAAAAAAGGCCATGAAGAACCTAGTGGCAAGATGGGAATAAAGACACAGACCTACTAGAGAATGGACTTGAGGATATGGGGAGGGGGAGGGGTGAGATGTGACAGGGTGAGAGAGTGTCATGGACATATATACACTACCAAATGTAAAATAGATAGCTAGTGGGAAGCAGCCGCATAGCACAGGGAGATCAGCTCGGTGCTTTGTGACTACCTAGAGGGGTGGGATAGGGAGGGTGGGAGGGAGGGAGATGCAAGAGGGAAGAGATATGGGAACATATGTATATGTATAACTGATTCACTTTGTTATAAAGCAGAAACTAACACACCATTGTAAAGCAATTATACTTCAATAAAGATGTTAAAAAAAATAAAAATAAAGATAATGGAGATAGTCAAAAAAAAATTTTCATTTTAGAGTGAATTAACTTCTTTGAAATAAAAACCGAGGAGTTTTAAATTTATTTGTGGATTGCACATGTGATACATGAATGTTTTAAATACATTTCCAGTTTTTGCCTGATTTTCTTTTCACTGGCATCAATCGAGAGGTGAATTTTTGATTTTGAGTGAAGCCTATACTATTACTAACTAAATTTTTCCCATTTTTATTACGAATTCTTGTTTCCTAACTTTTCTCACCCCCCTTTCATCTCCTTTTAGTAGTTTTATCAGTTTTACTCATTTCATGGAGAGAATGTCATCACATGTACCATGAAGTCCAGGACAAGGGACAACTAATTCACACAGAATTCATGTATTGGTTTCTTTCTTGGCTCAGTGTTTAACATTATATAAGCTATAGGCTGTAATCTTGTAGGATCCCAAACTCAACATTTTTTTTTGATGTGGTACATTAGTGTCTAGAATGTTAGTATTGATTACTGTAGTTTCTCTTGCTTGATCTGAATGTGAAAGGAATGGAAAAGTATCTTGGAGCATAAGGTTGGCCAGTTAGCTCTTTTTGCTTGCTTTGTTTGTGTGTTGGTTTCTAGAGAACACTGAATAATCTGTCTCTTACTTTCATGTCGTACTGCAAAGATACTATTGAATTAAAGTCAGTATTCTTGAAAAACGTGTTAGAAATTACTGAGAAGAATATCTAAAATTTACACAAGTTGGTGAAGCCCTGGTGAGAAAAAATGGGTCCATACATTGATTCTTTTGGGGTAAGGATGGAGGCTACAATCTTCAAGGAGCCACAACAGAATCTTTGGTTAAAACTTTTCTAAATATGTGTGATCCACTTCCTGAACTTCTGTTATAGCCATCACTCCTGGGATTCTACATTTTCTTTTATCC
Source organism: Balaenoptera borealis (assembly GCF_965194805.1). Lineage (NCBI taxonomy): Eukaryota > Metazoa > Chordata > Mammalia > Artiodactyla > Balaenopteridae > Balaenoptera > Balaenoptera borealis. The sequence continues at coordinate 110,495,605 of NC_138864.1, forward strand.
TACTTTGAATCACGATATGTACTCACTACCTAAAACTACTGTTAGGTTTACTATGATTATTGTTAGATATAAGGTGAATATACTCTGGGGCTGGGAGACCATTGTAATTGATTGCCTAGCTATTTTATAGCAAACTCTTAGGTAGGATATGGGATTAGATAAAGCCCTCATACATGAGAAGCTTTTAAAATTTTAATTAAAAATGAAACAAGAATGAACACTTATGGGGAAGTACTGTAAGGATGATAGATGTTTTCAGTGTTGAGAAAAGGTCATCCTTGACTATGTTTAGAAGTGATATTCAATATGGAAAGTGGTTCAATATAATCTTCCTGGTATGAGTGAATTCAAGGAGTGTTGGGCAGAAGAAGAGACAGAAGAGACTCCTGAATAACTCATTTCAAGTAGCAGGATGTCTAGGCAGAATTAAAGAAGGTAGGGTAGTGACTTCAAGAAAATTACAAGGAGGTTTTAATTTGAGGGACATCAGAGGAATCATCTAGTGAAAATGTTGGTGATTATGGAATAACAGTACAGGGACAGATGAGCTGATGTATGGTCAGTAGAACTGGGAAAATGCCAAGAAACAACAGGAAAGGAGGCTCATAGCATAGAACAGATAAAAGGCTTACTTACAGAGGCAAGTTTGAAATTCTCCAGTTTTTCAAGTTGGTATTCATCATTGAAAGAATTAGGTTTTATAGGTGAGATGGTCAAAAAGTACAATCTTCCGATTATAAAGTAAATAAGTCTTGGGATATAACGTACAGCGTGGGAGTATGTAGCTAATAATACTGTATTGTATATTTTAAAGTTGTTAAGAGAGTAGATCTTAAAATTTCTCATCACAGACACAAAAATTGTAACTGTGTGGTGGTGGATGTTAAGTAGACGTACTGTGGTGATTTTCTTTATATATATATATATATAGAGAGAGAGAGAGAGAGTCAGTCGTATTGTACACCTCAAAGTAATATAATATATAATATGAGTTATATATCAGTTAATTTTTTTTTTTAAAGTAAGTTCTAAGAACCAACAGTAAAGAAATTTACCACCTGTCTAAGGTGTTTTGATGTGAAGCAGATTTAAAAAGGAAACTAAAGTCTGAATGACTGATACCAAGAAGGATACAGTGGCATGATCAGACACAGCCAATACTCAAGTGTTTATTGAGTACTGTCCTGGGAGCCTTGGTGAACACGGTTGGTGTTTTAAGAATCTTGTAGTCTGATTGGGGCAAGAGCAACTTGAAAGGTCAACCCAAATGGAGGACAGCATATGTTGGTGTCAGATGAGTACTACTGCTATTCAGAGTGGGGAGTCTCAGGTCTCAGGCCCCAACCCAGACCTATTGTATTGGTTTTCTCTGGCTGCCTTACAAATTACCACAAACTTAGTGATGTGAAGCAGCACACACATTTATTATCTGCCGGTTTCTGTGGGTCCGCAGTCCTGGCAGCTTAGCTGGCTACTCTGTCAGGGTGTCTTACCAGGCTGCAGTCAAGGGGTTGGCCAGGGCTGGGTTTACCTCAGAGGACCCACGGGAAATAGGCTGCTTCCAGTCTTTTTTTTTAAATTTTAATGTCATCAAGTGCTTTTCCTTTCCTCAGTCCCCCCTCCCCTCCCCTCCCCTCTCCCCCTTAGAGGTGCAGGAGACACCTCTAAATTTATATGATAAATTCCTCTCTTATTTGTTTAAGATATTTTGAGTTGATTTCTGTTACTTTCAGCTAGAGAGCTGAAATGAGAGCCCAATAAATATGGTACTTAAACATTTAAAAAAAAAATTCCTTAACTACTCCTTTCTTTTTCTCCCCTCATGTCTACATAGTTCATTTTCAAAGGCCAATTATATTCCTTAATTTATTGAATAGTCATTGAATATTTTTTTCAGGATACTTTAGAGATGTGAGATGAAGAAATATGATCGTTGCCTTCAGTCAGTTTTTAATTTACTGATGGAGATGGACATGTAAATGACGACCTATAATATTAGGCAGAAGTAAGAAATAAGTACTATGTGCAACTTACATGAGGTGATCTTTATCTGTTGCTTGATAGCCTTACTTAAGGCCATTTAAAAATTTCATTTTTTTGGAAGTAACTGACTGTGACTGATGCTAAGGTCCTGACTCATGCTTCTGGACTTATCGTTTTTGCCTGTGCCTCTGAGCCCTGTAAGCAGGCCAGGCAGTCGGGCCACGTATGCCTTTCTTCATTAAATAAAGTAGGTGGCAGGAATTACATTGATGTATGCAAAACTGAAAGCAAGTCAAAACAGAAGCTCAGCTCTGAGGTCAAAAACAAAAACAACTTGGTGAAGTTATTTGCTCTCCTGAGATAACTAAGTCACCCTTACCTGGGGTGAATTGAACATTTCCATATTTAAGGTTGGTCTTAGAGGTTCTGTGTTCTCTATAGTTTGCATTGTGTATAAAAGGGTGCTTATATAGTTTGTGTTATATACTAAAAAAGGGTACTTAATATAAGAACTCTGTGTTCCCTATAGCTTACATTATGTAATAAGAAGGGTACTTATACAGCTTGCATTGCATAATAAAAAGGTTACCCAATATAAGAGCTCTGTGTTGCCTATAGCTAGTATTACATAATAAAATGATGCTTAAATTAGATGGAAGCCAGTAAAATTATAGTTAAACTGCATTGGGCTGATTTTAGAACCGCATTTTCTTAACATGGAGGTTATATATAGGTTGTATGTTTTACTGGCTTATGCAGTTCTTCAAAATGACCCAGTTCAGAATGACATTCAACTTAGAGAAAGATGATTAAAGTGTTCATTGGTGGAAAGTCCCCTGGGGACTTAGGAGCAATTAAAAAAAAAACTAGGAATCTCATTCCTTATAATGATAGAAATAAAAAAATCTGTAGTTAGAAACAATTTTAGAGAAATATGTGAAGCTTTATCTTTCTTACTAAAGAAATTGTGGGAAATGCTTACATTTTTCAAATAAAAGGAACTAATTAGTCTTATTTTGAAAATATCATTAGGGAAAGTAATAGAACAAATGGAATAACCCAAGGAGGAGCTAAGTAATTTTCTTTGAAGTGAGAATTCTTCTAGAGATTAATTCTAAAATTGTTCTGGAGACTTCATAATACAGAGGAGTGGAACAACAGGTAAAAACTAATACTGGCTTAGATATTCTATCTTATCTTTTTTTCTTGTCTAAGATAAGCCATCCATAGTTTTCCTATATTATAGCACTCTTTATCCTACCTTTACATCATTTTGCTCATTTTGAAATTGTGTGTGTGTATGTGCACATGTGCATGTGTGCACTCATACATGTGTGTACATGTGTACACATTTGTATACATTTGTCAGTTTCTTCTCTGCTAGATATTAAGTTCATTGAAAATGAGAACCATGTGATTACCTTATTTTCACTATGTACCTTGTACCTAGCACTGTCCTTGGACATAGTAGGCACTTAGTCATTATTGAATGAATGGATATTTATTATTTATTTGCATAACCCTGCACTCTACAAGTAGTACTCATACAGAGATATGCCAGAAGTATTATAAGTAACATCATTTTTTGGCTCTTAGAATATTGTATATTTGATGTAAGGTTTAGCACTATGAATATAGTCAGTCAATACTCCATAAAAAATGCGATCACCTTGACTCTTATTTCTTATCTTCTGTCAGAAGCTAACCTTAAAACAAGAAAAGAGAAGAATAAGGGAGGGATCAGTAGGTGGGGCATTTATCATCTTGAACCCATGACCTGGCAGATGACTACCAAAATTCTTGGGGAACTAAGCTTCTAGTAATTAGGTTGGCCAATGCACAGACAAGGTTAGAGGAGTTCTCACAGCTGCAAACTAAGTCAGTGGTGGCAGCAGTTCCGGTGTAGGAAGCAATGCTGTTGTCCCAAGGCCAGAGCTCAGGAGTGGGGCAACACACTGTCATGGTACCCTTTGGGGGAGGGGAATGTGCTCCATGGATTCTAGTTATGGGTCTCTAGGGAGAAAGGCTTTGAAGATAGTGAGCTGAGCAGCCATGAAAGCTGCAGAGGACTGGGGGACATTGGTAGGGAGTTGCCCTTTCCCTGGAGGACAGGATTTAGTAGTTGGGTTTAGTGTTGATTGTGCCCCTCCCCTGCCCCTTTCCCTTAGATGTTTTTTCTGTTTCTGGTAACGCTTTTCACACAGAACATATCACTGGTCAACATGCCTGCCTGGATAGTAGAGTTGTTAAATGAATTCAACCTTGGTTAATTCCACATTTACTTTAAAGTTGGTGACATCATGCCCCAGTTGGGGGTTATGTCTGTAACCGCCACAGAAGCAGTTCCGTGTGTTATGCCTGCAGATGGCTGTGAATCTGTCAAGGAAAGAGCAAGATAAATATTTTCTTATAAATGTAAAAGGAAGAGTTAAACCCTTATTGTTTAGAAACGAAGCTGATAAGCATATTACATTGTCTGAGGCACCAGAAGTAAGCAAATTAATTACATGCAAATAACTGTTGCTTATGAAGTGTGGGATAATAATAGTATCTGTTTGGATGTTTATGGTAAGTTTATTTACATGGCTCAATTTTCTGCTACTTTTCCCGTGGAAAATGAAAAATACTTGGTTCCCTTTGCCTTTCTTTCAGAAATACTTTATAGAAATTGTGGAAACCGTTAACTTTGACTTGCTATCATTGCCTTGCCAAAGGCAATTCTAAAGACAGTATTTGTGTACACATGATGAAGAAAGAACTGTTAATTGTGTTTGTTTCCTGCCTTAAACAAGTGGCTGCCATCATCAGCTTCCTTATGTAATATAGAGGTTCTTATTATTGAACTGAATTATTGCACTCATGTCATTCAGTCCAGATTGACTTTCATGCACATTTTTGATGTCAGCTTCTTGGTAAACTTCAGACGTTTCCTCTCTTAAAGCAACACAGGGAACTGAGCATTTCATATTGACAGTGTGGTCCATGGTGTGGGTCTCTGCCCTTTCTGCTAACGAGTGGTTGGGTTCATTTTGAAAAGATGGCCCTAAACTCCGCCTAGTGCTCCACACACTCCAAAGAACCCCCTGCACCCCGCTGTGCCTCTCCGTGCTCCTTGAGGCACAGCAGAGGTGATGAGGTGAGTTCTTTCATTCTTTCAGGATAATCAGTTCTTGTGGGTCATGAACTTGGATTGTGTATCGGATGCCTCATAAGCCAAGGAACGTTTTGGTTGGGATAAGGAGTAATTGTTTTTCTAGCCAACTTTCCAGGCTAGGCTTATCCATGGAGTGCCTCCCTCAGTAGGATGAGGCTCCCCCCTACTATGTCACTATTTTGTTCACTCTCTGTATGCTAAGTCTCAGGCATTTTGCTCACCTCTATGCATTTTCATCAACAGCCCTGACATTTTGACATAATTGGAAACTATTATCTTACAGCACGCAAAACATTGTGGTTAATCACCTGCTGTTCACAAAACAGGAAGTAGAGTGGAAATGGACTTTTGCTTTAATTTTTGCGGGAGAAGGAATTTTAACATCTAATCAAAAGGGAAAACAACATTTTGTATCTGGGATTAGTTTGTGTCAGTTACTCTTCAACCTCATTTTGCCATCTAGTGGTTACATGTGGGTTAGGGTGCAGGAGAACATGGGGGTGGCGTAGGAAGGTTGAACCACTGAACTCTGGAAATTAGGATCTTGCCTTAGGGGACTCTCTTGGCCAGTCCTCTCCATCGATTGCCATGGTAGAGATTAGGGTTCAAAAGGCTGGTGGCCATATATTTTCTTACTGTGTTTCTGGTGGATGAGGGGTGAGGGCAGTACACACATACACACCGTGGGGATACAGTGTTCGGCTTTTCCTCCTTTCAGATTGAGATTCCCGGGTAGAGAAATTATACTACCTTTAATAATCCTGATTAAAAGAAAGAGAAAAATCAGTTGGTAGATTTTGAGGAGAGAATCAATTTCCTTACTACAGAAAAGGATGAGAGACATAACCACCTTGTGTTTGCAGATTATTTGCTTTCAGTCTGTGATGCTTTCAAGAGTTTGAGAAATAGGGTATTTAACTTCTCAACTTATGACTGATAGGATCATGGTGAAAGTGCTCCAGCCTAATGGAAGTTTAAAATGCAGTACTCAGAATTGCTGGATCATACTTGACAGTGATTTGTATGTCTACGGATTATTAAACCTCAGCACAGAGAATGTCCTAATTTAAAAATTTCCAATTTTAATTCCTGGTCTGATGTGAGGAGCAGCTATGCCTTCTGTAGTCTTGTGTAGTAGAATGTAAATTTCTCGACCGCAGGTGAGTTTCTGGTCAGGGCCAACCAAACTGAGCTTTAGGGAGTTTCTCCCTCTGGGACTTCTCAGAGAATTACTAACATGTCCTTCACCCTTGACTTTGTTCTTCATTGACATCTAAATGCCATTTGTTATTCTAAGCAGCCATAGCCTGTGCCACGAACTGGAGTACATACCTTAGGAAGAAGCAACTCAGAACAAATAGTACTCTGTGCTAATATTTTATATTTATTACGTAGGCACTCATATGGTTCTTCTAAAAATCCCTGAAGCTTCTATAGGTTTGCCTAAGTATGCACAAACTTAATGTTCAGAAATTTGCTGCTGTAGAAATTATAAATCAGGAAAGTGATTTAATAGTTGTGGCTTTAAGACTTGTTTAACATAACTTCCAGGTTCCTTCAGCTACATTCTACATAAGTGTGTTTTCTTGTTACTCCACAACCATTTTATTGGTGCTTGTTGTGTATATTTAGTTCTGAATTGGGTTATACCAGGATTTAAAGTTAATTTTGATAAAATTGCTTACAATGAATATCTTCTTAATTTTTGTGTTTTCCTCCTCTTCACTAACCAAAAGTTACCTTATGAATGTTATACAGATGTGTGTATCTGAGAACCCTGACTTGATATGAGTCAAAAGCTGATTAAGGGGGATGGTAGAACTATTGATGCCTTGGAAAGTCTGAAGAGGCAGGGAATGTATGAACCAAGACAGAGACGACTTGGGAATGGGGATTGAGGTAATTAATAGTATGGATTAAGAAGAACAGTGATGAAGGAGAAAGAAAAAATATATTGATTTAGTTGGTGCAAGGGTACTGGAACAATGGAGTCTTAGAATATTAGAGAAAGAATTGATAGAAACATGACTTTTCATGTCTTTGAATCTACTTTAACAGTGTTTTTGCCTTGGATCTAAAATAATGACCAAGTGTAAAATTTACTTTGAAATCATAATCTGAATATTTAAAATATTTCACTAAGTATTTTTAAAGCAAATCTTCTACTTTCTATTTCAATAAGCCATTTTCCTAGTTTTGCTAAGGTAAGTGATTTTATTAGATATTGAGCCCAATATGTTTTCCATAATTAAAAAAATTTTCCAGACTAAAAAATTGAGATATATTTCACATACCGTAAAATTCACCATTTTGAAGTGTAAATTCAGTAATTTTTAGTATACTCATAAGGTTGTGTATCTGTTATCGCTACCTAATTTCAGAACATTGTTCATCATCCCCAAAGGGAACTTGGTCATTGGCAGTAACCCACCATTAGTAGTCATTTCCATTCTTCCTTCTCAGCTTTTGTCTACTTTCTGTCTCTATGGATTGATCAATTTTGGACATTTCATATAAATGGAGTAGTATAATACGTGATCTTTTGTGGCTGACTTCTTTCACTTAGTGTAGTGTTTACAAGGTTCATGCATGTTATATCATGTATCAGCACTTCATACCTTTTGATTGCCTAATAGTATCCCGTTATATGGTCATTTGATTTTTCCGTTCATCGGTTGATGGACATCTAGGTTGTTTCCACTTTTTAGCTGTTATGAATAATGCTGCTATGAGCATTCATGTACATGGTTTTGCATGAAGGTATATTTACAATTTCAGTATACCTAGGACTGGAAGTTTTGGGTCATATGGCAAGTCTATTTTTAACTTTTTGAGGAACTGCTGAACTGTTTTCCAGTTGGCTGCACAATTTTATATTCCCACTATATTGGTTATGCTATTTGAAATTAAGTGACATACTGTTAAAAATAAGTTTATCGGGACTTCCCTGGTAGCACAGTGGTTAAGAATCCACCTGCCAATGCAGGGGACACGGGTTTGAGCCCTGGTCCAGGGAGATCCCACATGCCATGGAGTAACTAAGCCTGTGCGCCACAGCTACTGAGCCTGCGCTCTACAGCCTGTGAGCCACAACTACTGAGCCCGCACGCCTAGAGCCTATGCTCCGCAACAAGAGAAGCCACCGCAATGAGAAGCCCACGCACCACAACGAAGAGTAGCCCCCGGTCGCCGCAACTAGAGAAAGCCTGTGCGCAGCAACGAAGACCCAACACAGCCAAAAATAAATAAATATATTAAAAAATAAATAAATAAGTTTATCTGTGCTTTGTTTCCTGCCCTTCTGGACATCATGTTTACTGGAATGAGTTATTACCTGAAGTTTTGAAAGGTAATAGAATTTTAGGGCTCGAGGGATTCTAATGGATTCATCTTCCCACTGAAATAGAAGGTCCCTGAGGTCAGGCATTTTGCTCCCTGCTGTATCCGCTCCTCTGAGGTCAGTGCTATAAAATACTAGGTGCTCAGTATATGTTTCTGAATGAATGAATCTTTTCAAATACCTCTGTGTTTTAATGAGAAAAATGATGCTCAGAGAAGTCAGGTGACTTCCTAAAGGTCACAGTCTTAACGGCAGGGCAGTGGCTAGAATACTTTCCTCGCCAGTATCTTACCATCACAATCGTCTTGAATTCACAGTTCTTCCTGAGTTTGGTGGTCCACTGCTGACCTGGTACAGCATTTTCTGACAGTTTTACAGCTTTGCTTTGGGGGTTTATTGACGTTTAGTGAGTGTTTTTGTTCTTGTGAAGTCATTTACATGTTTGCTGCCGAGGCCAGCATTCATAAAAGGAGAGAAACATTTAAATAACTGCATTTTACCTAGGGAAGATAAATTACAGTTGCCCATCAATAAATAGATAACTTTCATAGCTGCCAGGATTATTAGATTGTGGAAGACAATAAATTTGTCCCCTCCCTTGTGAGTCACTTGCCTTAAAAATTCACAACTAATTATCTGAAAGTGAGACAAGTTACTGCAGATTTGCAATCTATTTACTAGTATTCCTTTCTTTCTTAATCACCCTTGTGGATGGAAGAATCCATTTTATCAGTCTTTCCTCCATACTCTGCTCTTCCAGAGTAATATACGTATAAATTAAATGTAGCTTAGCATAAGTAAGCGTAGATTAGCCTGTACTGGAGGCAATGCTCTTGGAGCCACATTTGCATGTTAAGTGGAATTGTGTGCCCTGATGGATAGGTTTATAGACTGGACCCATAATGAAGTTGAGAATCACTGTGCAAAGGCTGTAGACTGTAGGTAGAAATCTAGGGCCTTTGAAGGCAAAAAATATATATTACACCTCCTTTGACAAAGCCTTTATTTTATAAGGCCTTATGGGAAACAGTTGGTTCAGTTACTTTAGTTACAACTCATTCCAGGAAACAGAATATCAAGACATTTGAAGGTATTGAGATTAACCCCTTTTTGAAACTTTTCATCAGCTGATTGATACCTGGTATTAAAGTAACAGGTTTAGTAGATTATTACGAATTTTGGTCATATTTGTCCAAATCTGTGGGACATATCATAGGGAGGATCATAAGGCTATTAAGGGCCTAATTGTATTTCTGATCTACTACATCCCTGTACTATTAGGAGTTAAGGGTAAGAGAATATAAAAGAAATTTTCTTCTTGCTAAGGTAAGAAATAAAGGATTTTTTTTTTTTTTTTTTTTTTGGATTAGCATGGGGTGGTAGGGAGAAAGACCCAGGCTTTTATTTAGAAGATTTATATTCAAATTTTGGTTCTATGGCTAACTAGTTGTGCAATCTTTAAATCACAGAACTTCACCAAGGCTAACTTTACTCATTTGTAAAATGTGGATAATAATAATTCCTTACAACGTAGATTTGTATTTGTTGAGATACTCTGTGGAACACATAGTAGGCATTCAGTAGTTGTCAGTGGAATCTGAACCTGGGGTTCCTTGGATTGCTTTAATAAAGTTTTGCTATATGCATACATATGTGTACATATATACATACAACACACGCTCCTACCCTCCTACCCCAGCTGTCTCCACCCCACATCTTGTTTCCAGTAGGATTTAACTGGTTAGGTGGTTGACAAGTTAACTCTTAAATGTATGTGGATAATCGGAGCCTTTAAAAATTATCTTCAAATGTTGTTTCCTGTAAAGACTTGTTCATAGAGCTGCTGAAAATCTGTCAAGTGCTTTCCATTCTCTGCCAGTTTCTGTCAATACCACCACTACTACTTACGTTATCAAAGTTGGAAATCTTTTCTGCCTTCTCTTTGCTTTGTGATTTTGCTGCCTAGCAGGCTATTTCTATGCAAAGTTAATACTGAATAAAAGATAGTTGATGCTGATGTAAGGTGGACAATTTATTAGTCAACAGATTACTGAGGTGCTAATAAAGCTTTTAATCATGTCCATTTATACTCAGAAATACAATATAATCCCAATTTTAAAGTTTTTTTTTCATGTTTAATTCTTACTTTCTAATAGTCCTCTAAATGCTAAGCTTATAAAAATAAGGTCTCTTTTACCTAGATGGTGTAAGTGACAAGACCTTTGTATTCCATTAACAGCAGGATACCAGCAGGATGCCAGGTGTGGGTAAACAAAAAAATGTCTAGCGGCCTGAATCTGAGGATGTGGTAGATTGGATTATTGTTCAGCAAGTATTCATTCCCAGCCTGCTCCACCACCAGGCAGCCCTGCCTCTATGAGACCAATATGCTTCCTGCTATCGTTGATATTGGGGTTAGACATGTGGCTTACCGTGGGCAATGCAACATTCACAGATATATACCACTAGCAAAGGCTTGAACTGTGCTTGTGCATTTGGACCAGGTCTTTTGCTGAATCCCAGACAACCAGCATATACGTGAGCAAGCTTACTACGTTTTGAGGTGGTTTGTTACTCAGTATTATTGTGGCAGTAACTAACAGATACAAAGAGATGCTGATTTCTTTTAAATATTTTCTTTGGGCACTGATTTGGGAGCCTTAACTTTCCCTGTAGAGTCAGAACACTTTATTGTTTGATTGTACCTATTTTAATGCCATTTTTGTCTCTGTTCAGGATTAAAAGCTCAGTTAAAAGGAATGCTGACAATTCAGATCTGGAAGAAGGGCTCTGGTTGACCCTGGCTGTCTATGCAAACCTGTCTATACTTGGAAGCTGTTTCTAGGAAAAGATAATGGCCAGTGGCTCCTTTCTTGTTTGTATTTCCTTAGTGGTTAAAAGGGCAGTGAATACACAAAGATAGTCTCTTTAATTATGGAAAGAGCCTATTAAAATTCCATTTTGTCTTTAGAAGTAAACATATAAAGGAATCTGGAGGAGGCCTAACACCTCTTTAAAATAATGGTCTTGGGCTAATTCTTTCACTGTGCCTCCAGCATCATTAGATGCCAATCCTACTGTGTAGGTTCATTTGCAAACAAAACTGATTAGAGAGGGGAGGCTGTGTGCAGAAGACTTCCCTAAAGCAGAGTTTCAGACACCTGTCCATTGTTTAAACCCATTACCCTCAGCAGTACTTTTATTTATTTTCCCTCTACCTAGAAAAAAAAGGGGGGGAAAAAGATTGTTTATTTCAAAGGGTATTGGAACTCATCCTTCAAAAGAGAACACTGAAAAAAAGAGAAAAAAGGATATTGTGTAAAAAGCTCAGAAGGTTTTCAGAATTTCCCTTTCTTGCCTATTATAAACATGATCTTTCCCTTTGCTCTGAGCTCCCCCCTCTGGCATTCATGGTATATTTCTCTTTCTATTATTACAAACTTCAAAGCTCCCCCACCATGTCATTTTGCAAACCCTCTAGACTGTAAGTGATGGTTCTGGCTGCTTTTATTTCCTAGAGTTTGGCTGGGGTTGTGGATTAAGGAAGGCAGAGGAACTGCCTGGAACATTTATTAACTTTTAATTCAGTGCAGAAAAAATCGGAAACCCAATGCACCATTGATGTTGCTTCAAAGATGCTTTGAGCTTGTTTAACCATTTTTTAAGGCTCGTGTGCCAGGACTGAAATGAGGTGCCTTTTCACAGACCTCAGGATTGTGCTGTCATAATAGACAGATCCACATGGCTCTTTGTTTTTGCAATTAAAGCTTTATCCTTATTCTTTTTCTGCTTAAATGGCTATCTTTGTTCTGATGAAGACTGATTCCTTTATATTGTAAGTAAACTCCTAACTACTGAATCATATTTTCTTTAAAAAGAAGATTGGTAATGCCCAATTTATTTAGCACTGCTTAGGAATCTGATTTTCAATGTAGCTTAATTTTTCAGAAAACAAAATTTCACCCGTTTAAAGCACCAAAGGTTGTATTTTAACATTTTTAAACGGAAAAGTTTGTATAATACATTTCTCAAATTGGGTCTGTAGGGGAGGAAAAAGTTTTCCTTTCCTTTAGGGTCCCTGACTGGGTCTGAACATTAAACTGACAGAGACAGATTATAGGAGAAAAACATCCAAATTTGTTTAAAGTTAGTTTTATGCAATAAGGGAACCCTCATAAGGAAATGAAGACTCGTAGACATGGCAAAACCTATTTGCTTTCTAATATTAGGTTGAACAAAGAGAGGCCATTATGGAAAAGTGACTCAACTATGTGAGGAGGCCAAAGGAAGATAAGAATTCCCCCCGCCCCCGGCCACGCTGCACAGCTTATGGGATCTTAGAGCCCTGACCAGGGATCAAACCCAGGCCCCAGCAGTGAAAGTGCTGAGTCCTAACCATTGGGCAGCCAGGGAATTCCCGATAAGAATTATTTTAACAAGGTCTGTTTGTATAGAATCCCTTGCGTCTCAACTTCTCGTCCTTCATGATAAGAATGCTACTTTCCTTCTGGTATAGAGAGGATATCTTTCATATAGGAATTTCATCTCTTGCTTTTAAGAAAAAGAAGGAAGATCCAAGTGTTTTTCTTATATTTGCTGTTTCTTTTTTTTTTTTTTTTTTTAATTTATTTATTTATTTATTTATTTTTATGGCTGTGTTGGGTCTTCGTTTCTGTGCAAGGGCTTTCTCTAGTTGTGGCAAGCGGAGGCCACTCTTCATCGCGGTGCGCGGGCCTCTCACCATCACGGCCTCTCTTGCTGTGGAGCACAGGCTCCAGACGCGCAGTCTCAGTAATTGTGGCTCACGGGCCCAGCTGCTCCGCGGCATGTGGGATCTTCCCAGACCAGGGATCGAACCCGTGTCCCCTGCATTGGCAGGCAGATTCTCAACCACTGCGCCACCAGGGAAGCCCCTATTTGCTGTTTCTTTAATGCCTTTGACTCAAAAGAAGTTAATATGCCAGAGTGGCATATTTTGGGGTGACGTGCTCTGAACTCCTTCAGTCCCTTTTGTCACAAAATCCTGAACACATTGGGACTTTTCTTGATGATTGAAGGCCATGATTTTGAACCTGGTTAAGTGATGCTTTGTTTGAACTCTGCAGACCTGCCCCTTATTGACTCTTGTTATGGTGTGTCAGTGGTCACCTTCTCACCTTTGGAGTAAGGTGTGGTGTTGCCCCCACTTTGAATCAGACCCAGACTTCCATGTCTTTCTATCTCCTTGTCTGCTTTTCATGCCATCTGTCTTTTTTTCCCTTGCTGTGTGGTTGTAGGTTATCATATCTAGCTGTTTATCATGTCTGTCTCAGACAGGCTCCTCTTGCCTTCTGAGTTGCCCAACTACTGTGGTATATACTGCAAAGGCAGGAAGCAAGGTGGTTAGAATTGTGTGTAGAATAAGTAAACAGCACTCTCTGGCATCAAGTGGCATCAAGTGGTTGAGTTCGTAACTTTGAATTTTGTAACACAGGTAAATTTTGGCCGTCGATATGTCCCTTTTTCTTTCCTATTAAGTTCTCAGTGGTCTAGGTTGCCAGATAAATTAGATATTATTAGGCTAACAATGGCATCACTTCACACTGGTCAGAATGGCCATCATCAAAAAATCTGCAAACAGTAAACGCTAGAAAGGATGTGGTGAAAAAGGAACCCTCCTGCACTGTTGGTGGGAATGTAAATTGATACAACCACTATGGAGAACAGTATGGAGGTTCCTTAAAAAACTAAAAAATAGAACTACCATATGGCCCAGCAATCCCATTACTGGATGTATACCCTGAGAAAACCATAATTCAAAAAGAGACGTGTACCCTTATGTTCATTGCAGCACTATTTACAATAGCCGACATGGAAACAACCTAAATATCCATCGACAGATGAATGGATAAAAAAGATGTGGCACATATATACAATGGAATATTACTCAGCCATAAAAAGAAATGAAATTGAACTCTTTGTAGTGAGATGGATGGACCTAGAGTCTGTCATACAGAGTGAAGTAAGTTAGAAAGAGAAAAATAAATACCATATACTGACACATTTATATAGAATGTAAAAAAAAAAAATGGTACTGATGAACCTAGTGGCAGGGCAGGAATAAAGACATAGATGTAGAGAATGGACCTGAGGACCTGGGGTGGGGGGAGGGGAGAGCTGGGGCGAAATGAGAGTAGCATTGACATATAAACACTACCAAATGTGAAATAGATAGCTAGTGGGAAGCATAGCACAGGGAGATCAGCTCGGTGCTTTGCGATGACCTAGAGGGGTGGGCTAGGGAGGGTGGGAGGGAGGCTCAAGAGGGAGGGGATATGGGGACATGTGTATGCATATGGCTGATTCACTTTGTTGTGCAACAGAAACTAACACAGTATTATGAAGCAATTATACTCCAGTGAAGATCTGTTAAAAAAAAAATGATACTTAAAACAGGTGATATATACACATACATACCACATCTTTCTTATCCATTCTTCCATTGATGGACACTTAGGTTGCCACGTTATTCACAATAGCCAAGGTATGGAAACTATGTCTTAATTTGTTCTTGTTGATCTTTTATCCCTAAGGGTAGCATAAGTGTTTGAATTATCTTAAGCAGCGTGTTTTCATGTGTTGTTAAAAGGAGACAATTTATTCTTGACAGTTGTTTTAAGAGGATGGTGCTCTTATATCAGCTTGATTGTTTTTGAAATTTTTTTTCTTTTTGCATCCAGACAAACTGGATATGAACTGGTCAGACCTAGAGTGGTCTGGGCCTTCCTTGTCCTTTTAACTCCCTCAACTGGCAGGTCTGTACTTGCCCATGGATCCATCCTGAGTTTGGCCTTCTGATGAGAAGATCCCGAATTTGACTCTCACTGCCCTCTTTAGGCCAGAGCTTTTGTTACGCATATAAATATTACCTTTGAGTCATTCTCTGTTACTCCTCATGTGGCATTAAGACTCATAAATGATGAAACACACTTTCCCCATAATCAAGACCAGTACCCTTTTCCTTTTTCTCTTCTTTGTCTTCTTTTTCCTGAGAGAAGGCACTGTGGCCAATTAAAAAAAAAAAAAAAAAGCCTAATATCATTCCAACCTTACGAGATAGTCTTCTGGCCTAATCCTTCTTTACTAAGGCCGTAGAGATCAGTTTTAGCAACCTGATAAGAGGACTAGGACTGACCAGTGAAGTAAACAGCCTTTGTATGTGAGTTCAGTGGCTTTCAGTTCTGTTTAATCAGTGTGTAGTTATTAACATGTACGACATGGAATGCACTATGCTGTACAAAAAGAGACCCCACAATGAAGTCTCCCTCCCCTTTTAATTTAGCTTGTAGGAAATGCAGCAGATAGTTTTTTTGGCTTATGTTTATAATGGAGATCTCTTTAATTTAGTGTCAACCTCCTGAAAGCCTATGCCTCTATGTAAATTTGCCTGTCTGCCCTGTCTATAAATTGAGGATAAATTAATAAAAATAGATTTGAGTGTTTGTGGCTGGGGGTTGTGTTGGAATATGTGTGTGAGGAGCTCCCATGAATCATTAAATTATATAATGATCATAATAAAGGTAGTTTTTAGGATTTCTGTTTATATTTGATTTCTCTTTAAACTTAGCATGTCCTCCAAATACATTAGAGGATTTCTTTTTAAAGAAAGTACTGAGAATGTTTGCTCAAATTTATGGTATACGTTGTCCTTTTTTGGCTTTCATTTTGTGTTTCTCAAATCTACTATATTTGTGTTACTAGAGTTTTTAGGTTTTTATTCTGATTATGGTTGATGATTTAATTACCCACCAGATGTTCAAGTATTTTACCTTTTGCTATTATATTATTTCATACGTGAGAGAAAAATGAACTATAACCTTTCTCTGTGGTACAGTTTTCTGCTCAGAAGAAATGGAAAAGTTTGGTAGCATTCACTTTCTAGCTCTTTAAATGTATACATGTTCAATTATCTGGTGGTCACTTGCTGTTTGCTGCAAACTTGGTGCTAATGTTGGATAGTGAGGAAGAGTGTCTCTGGCCTCACGGAGCTCACAATCTGTATGGGAGAAAAGGTCACTGATTTTTTTTTTTTTTATATACAGCAGTTCCTTATTAGTCACCAGTTTTATACACATCAGTGTATACATGTCAATCCCAATCGCCCAATTCATCACACCACCATCCCCACCCCCCCGCAGCTTTCCCCCCTTGGTGTCCATACGTTTGTTCTCTACATCTGTGTCTCAATTTCTGCCCTGCAAACCACTGCATCTGTACCATTTTTCTAGGTTCCACATATATGCGTTAATATACGATATTTGTTTTTCCCTTTCTGACTTGCTTCACTCTGTATGACAGTCTCTACATCCATCCATGTCTCAACAAATGACTCAATTTCGTTCCTTTTTATGGCTGAGTAATATTCCGTTGTATATGTGTACGACATCTTCTTTATGCATTCGTCTGTCGATGGGCATTTAGGTTGCTTCCATGACCTGGCTATCGTAAATAGTGCTGCAATGAACATTGGGGTGCGTGTGTCTTTTTTTATTATTATTATTAATTTATTTATTTATTTTTGGCTGTGTTGGGTCTTCGTTTCTGTGCAAGGGCTTTCTCTAGTTGCGGCAAGCGGGGGCCGCTCTTCATCGCGGTGTGCGGGCTTCTCATTGTCGCGGCCTCTCTTGTTGCGGAGCACAGGCTCCAGATGCGCAGGCTCAGTAGTTGTGGCTCACGGGCCTAGTTGCTCTGCGGCACGTGGGATCTTCCCAGACCAGGGCTTGAACCCGTGTCCCCTGAATTAGCAGGCAGATTCTCAACCACTGCGCCACCAGGGAAGCCCCATGTGTCTTTTTGAATTATGGTTTTCTCTCGGTATATACCCAGTAGTGGGATTGCTGGATCATATGGTAATTCTGTTTTTAGTTTGTTAAGGAACCTCCATACTGTTCTCCATAGTGGCTGTATCAATTTACATTCCCACCAACAGTGCAAGAGGGTTCCCTTTTCTCCACACCCTCTCCAGCATTTGTTGTTTGTAGATTTTCTGATGATGCCCATTCTAAGTGGTGTGAGGTGACACCTCATTGTAGTTTTGATTTGCATTTCTCTAATAATTAGTGATGTTGAGCAGCTTTTCATGTGCTTCTTGGCCATCTGTATGTCTTCTTTGGAGAAATGTCTATTTAGGTCTTCTGCCCATTTTTGGATTGGGTTGTTTGTTTGTTTAATATTGAGCTGCATGAGCTGTTTATATATTTTGGAGATTAATCCTTTGTCCGTTGATTCGTTTGCAAATATTTTCTCCCATTCTGAGGGTTGTCTTTTGGTCTTGTTTGTGGTTTCCTTTGCTTTGCAAAAGCTTTGAAGTTTCATTAGGTCCCATTTGTTTATTTTTATTTCCATTACTCTAGGAGGTGGATCAAAAAACATCTTGCTGTGATGTATGTTAAAGAGTGTTCTTCCTGTGTTTTCCTCTAAGAGTTTTACAGTGTCCGGTCTTAACATTTAGGTCTCTAATCCATTTTGAGTTTATTTTTGTGTATGGTGTTAGGGAGTGTTCTAATTTCATTCTTTTACATGCAGCTGTCCAGTTTTCCCAGCACCACTTATTGAAGAGACTGTCTTTTCTCCATTGTATATCCTTGCCTCCTTTGTCATAGATTAGCTGACTATAGGTGCGTGGGTTTACCTCTGGGCTTTCTAACTTGTTCCATTGATCTGTGCTTCTGTTTTTGTGCCAGTACCATATTGTCTTGATTACTGTAGCTTTGTAATATAGTCTGAAGTCAGGGAGTCTGATTCCTCCAGCTCCGTTTTTTTCCCTCAAGACTGCTTTGGCTATTTGCGGTCTTTTGTGTCTCCATACAAATTTTAAGATTTTTTGTTCTAGTTCCATAAAAAATGCCATTGGTAATTTGATGGGGATTGCATTGAATCTGTAGATTGCTTTGGGTAGTATAGTCATTTTCACAATATTGATTCTTCCAATCCAAGAACATGGTATATCTCTCCATCTGTTGGTATCATCTTTAATTTCTTTCATCAGTGTCTTATAGTTTTCTTCATACAGGTCTTTTGTCTCCCTAGGTAGGTTTATTCCTAGGTATTTTATTCTTTTTGTTGCAGTGGTAAATGGGAGTGTTTCCTTAATTTCTCTTTCAGATTTTTCATCATTAGTGTTTAGGAATGCAAGAGATTTCTGTGCATTAATTTTGTATCCTGCAACTTTACCAAATTCATTGATTAGCTCTAATAGTTTTCTGGTGGCATCCTTAGGATTCTCTATGTATAGTATGTCATCTGCAAACAGTGACAGTTTTACTTCTTATTTTCCAATTTGTATTCCTTTTCTTTCTTTTTCTTCTCTGATTGCCGTGGCTAGGACTTCCAAAACTATGTCGAATAATAGTGGGGAGAGTGGACATCCTTGTCTTTTTCCTGATCTTAGAAGAAATGCTTTCAGTTTTTCACCATTGAGAATGATGTTTGCTGTGGATTTGTCGTATATGGCCTTTATTATGTTGAGGTAGGTTCCCTCTATGCCCACTTTCTGGAGAGTTTTTATCATAAATGGGTGTTGAATTTTGTCAAAAGCTTTTTCTGCATCTATTGAGATGATCGTATGGTTTTTCTTCTTCAGTTTGTTAATATGGTGTATCACATTGGTTGATTTGTGTATATTGAAGAGTCCTTGCATCCCTGGGATAAATCACTTGATCATGGTGTATGATCCCTTTAATGTGTCATTGGATTCTGTTTGCTAGTGTTTTGTTGAGGAGTTTTGCATCTATATTCATCAGTGACATTGGTCTGTAGTTTTCTTTTTTTGTAGTATCTTTGTCTGGTTTTGGTATCAGTGTGATGGTGGCCTCATAGAATGAGTTTGGGAGTGTTCCTTCCTCTGCAATTTTTTGGAAGAGTTTGAGAAGGATGGGTGTTAGCTCTTCTCTAAATGTTTGATAGAATTCACCTGTGAAGCCATCTGATCCTGGACTTTTGTTTGTTGGAAGATTTTTAATCACAGTTTCCATTTCATTACTTGTGATTGGTCTGTTCATATTTTCTGTTTCTTCCTGGTTCCGTCTTGGAAGGTTCTACCTTTCTAAGAATTTGTCCATTTCTTCCAGGTTGTCCATTTTATTGGCATAGAGTTGCTGGTAGTAATCTCTCATGATCTTTTGTATTTCTGCAGTGTCAGTTCATATTTCTCCTTTTTCATTTCTAATTCTATTGATTTGAGTCCTCTCCCTGTTTTTCTTGATGAGTCTGGCTAATGGCTTATCAATTTTGTTTATCTTAAAGAACCAGCTTTTAGTTTTATTGATCTTTGCTTTTGTTTTCTTTGTTTCTATTTCATTTATTTCTGCTCTGATCTTTATGACGTCTTTCCTTCTGCTAACTTTGGGTTTTGTTTGTTCTTCTTTCTCTAGTTCCTTTAGGTGTAAGGTTAGATTATGTATTTGAGATTTTTTTTGTTTCTTGAGGTAGGCTTGTATAGCTATAAAGTTCCCTCTTAGAACTGCTGTTGCTGCATCCCATAGGTTTTGGATCGTCGTGTTTTCATTGTTGTTTGTCTCTAGGTATTTTTTGATTTCCTCTTTGATTTCTTCAGTGATCTCTTGGGTATTTAGTAATGTATTGTTTAACCTCCATGTGTTTGTGTTTTTTACACTTTTTCCCTGTAATTCATTTCTAATCTCATAGCATTGTGGTCAGAAAAGATGCTTGCTATGAATTCAGTTTTCTTAAATTTACTGAGGCTTGATTGATGACCCAAGGTTTGATCTATCCTGGAGAATGTTCTGTGCGCACTTGAGAAGAAAGTGTAATCTGCTGTTTTTGGATGGAATGTCCTGTAAATATCAATTAAATCAGTCTCGTCTATTGTGTCATTTAAAGCTTCTGTTTCCTTATTTATTTTCAATTTGGATGATCGGCCATTGGTGTAAGTGAGGTGTTAAAGTCCCCCAGTATTATTGTGTTACTGTCGATGTCCTCTTTTATAGCTGTTAGCGGTTGCCTTATGTATTGAGGTGCTCCTATGTTGGGTGCATATATATTTATAATTGTTATATCTTCTTCTTGGATTGATCCCTTGATCATTATGTAGTGTCCTTCCTTGTCTCTTGTAACATTCTTTATTTTAAAGTCTATTTTATCTGATACGAGTATTGCTACTCCAGCTTTCTTTGAATTCCATTTGCATGGAATATCTTTTTCCATCCCCTCACTTTCAGTCTGTATGTGTCCCTAGGTCTGAAGTGGGTCTCTTGTAGACAGCATATATATGGGTCTTGTTTTTGTATCCATTCAGCAAGCCTGTGTCTTTTGGTTGGAGCATTTAATCCATTCACATTTAAGGTAATCATTGATATGTATGTTCCTATTACCGTTTTCTTAATTGTTTTGGGTTTGTTTTTGTAGGTCCTTTTCTTCTCTTGTGTTTCCCACTTAAAGAAGTTCCTTTAGCATTTGTTGTAGAGCTGGTTTGGTGGTGCTGAATTCTCTTAGCTTTTTCTTGTCTGTAAAGCTTTTGATTTCTCCATCGAATCTGAATGAGATCTTTGCTAGGTAGAGTAATCTTGGTTGTAGGTTCTTCCCTTTCATCACTTTAAGTGTATCATGCCACTCCTTTCTGGCTTGTAGAGTTTCTGCTGAGAAATCAGCTGTTAACCTTATGGGAGCTCCCTTGTATGTTTTTTGTCATTTTTCCCTTGCTGCTTTCAATAATTTTTCGTTGTCTTTAATTTTTGCCAATTTGATTACTATGTGTCTCGGCGTGTTTCTCCTTGGGTTTATCCCGCATGGGACTCTCTGCACTTCCTGGACTTGGGTTGCTATTTACTTTCCCATGTTAGGGAAGTTTTTGAGTATAATCTCTTCAAATATTTTCTCTGGTCCTTTCTCTCTCTCTTCTCCTTCTGGGACTCCTTATAATGCGAATGTTGTTGCGTTTAATGTTTTCCCAGTGGTCTCTTAGGCTGTCTTCATTTCTTTTCATTCTTTTTTCTTTCTTCTTTTCAGCAGCAGCGAATTCCACCATTCTGTCTTCCAAGTCACTTATCCGTTCTTCTGCCTCAGTTATTCTGCTATTGATTCCTTCTAGTGTAGTTTTCATTTCAGTTATTGTATTGTTCATCTCTGTTTGTTTGTTCTTTAATTCTTCTAGGTCTTTGTTAAACATTTCTTGCATCTTCTTCATCTTTGCCTCCATTCTTTTTCTGAGGTCCTGGATCATCTTCACTATCATTATTCTGAATTCTTTTCCTGGAAGGTTGCCTATCTCCACTTCATTTAGTTGTTTTTCTGGGGTTTTATCTTGTTCCTTCATCTGGTACATAGCCCTCTGCCTTTTCATCTTGTCTGTCTTTCTGTAATTGTGGTTTTTGTTCCACAGGCTGCAGGATTGTAGTTCTTCTTGCTTCTGCTGTCTGCCCTCTGGTGGATGAGGCTATCTAAGAGGCTTGTGCAAGTTTCCTGATGGCAGGGACTGGTGGTGGGTAGAGCTGACTGTTTCTCTGGTGGCCAGAGCTCAGTAAGACTTTAATCTGCTTGACTGCTGATGGGTGGGGCTGGGTTCCCTCCATGTTGGTTGTTTGTCCTGAGACAACCCAACACTGGAGCCTACCTGGGCTCTTTGGTGGGGCTAATGGCAGACTCTGGGAGGGTTCACACCAAGATTTACTTCCCACAACTTCTGCTGCCTGTGTCCTTGTCCCTGCAGTGAGCCACAGCCACCCTCCGCCTCTGCACGAGACCCTCCACCACTAGCAGGTAGGTCTGGTTCAGCCTCCCCTGGGGTCACTGCTCCTTCCGCTGGATCCCGATGCGCACACTACTTTGTGTGTGCCTTCCAAGTGTGGAGTCTGTGTTTCCCCTAGTCCTGTTGAAGTCCTGCAATCAAATCCCACTGGCCTTCAAAGTCTGATTCTCTAGGAATTCCTCCTCCCGTTGCCGGACCCCCAGGTTGGGAAGCCTGACGTGGGACTCAGAACCTTCACTCCAGTGGGTGGACTTCTGTGGTACAGGTGTTCTCCAGTCTGTGAATCACCCACCCTGCAGTTATGGGATTTGATTTTACTGTGATTGCATCCCTCCTACCGTCTCATTGTGGCTTCTCCTTTGTCTTTGGATGTGGGGTATCTTTTTTGGTGAGTTCCAGTGTCTTCTTGTCAATGATTGTCCAGCAGAAAGTTGTGATTCAGGTGTTCTCACAAGAGGGAGTGAGAGCACATCCTTCTACCCCGCCATCTTGGTTCAGGCCCTAAGGGCATTGATTTTACCACTCACTTTTTCTTTCTCTCTCTCTCTTTCTCTGTCTCTTTCCCTTTCCTTCCTTCCTTCCTTCCTTCCTTTCTTTCTTTCTCTCTCTTTCTCTTTCTTTCTCTCTTTCTTTCTTTCCTCTTTCTTTCTATTTATTTTCAGTTTATTGAAGTAAAATTGAAATACAGCACTGTGTAAGTTTAAGGTGTTCAGCTTAATGATTTCACTTACATACATTCTGAAATTCTCACAGTAATTTGAGTGACCATCCATCATCTCATATAGATACAAAATTAAAGAAATAGAAAAAAGTTTTTTCCTTGTGTTGATAACACTTATGATTTATGCTCTCCTATCCACTTTCACGTATAACATAGAGCAGTGTTAATTATATTTATCATGTTGTACATTACATCCCTAGTACTTCTTTATCTTATATCGGGCAGTTTGTGCCTTTTGACCACCTTCATGCAATTCCCCCTCCCCCCAGCCTCCCGCCTCTGGTAATCACAAATCTGATCCTTTTTCTATGAGTTTGTTTCTTTTTGAAGTATAATTGACCTCCAACACTATGTTAGTTCCTGTTACACAACATACTGATTTGATACTCCTATACATTTCAAAATGATCACCAGGACAAGTCTAGTTCCAGTACGTCACCATACAAGATTTTACATGGTGACTGACTGTATTCCCCACAACTTTACATTTCATACCTGTGACTCATTTACCACTAACATTTTCCATAATGTCTCTTTGTAACCATTTTAAGATTGATAGGTATTTCATTATCTAATTTTTCCCCCCTTCACATCTTCTGTTTCCCCATTTTTCTGTGATATTTCCATAATGATTGTAAATGACTTCTCAAGTGTGTGAGTGAATTCCCTTAAGAGGCTTAGCTTCCCATCATCCGGGCCTACTGATTGGAATTAGTTCAGTTTTGTTAAGTGTTCCCCATCTGCTTTTTGTCAGTTGCATTTTTGCAAAGTCTTCATTCTCTTTAATTATACAAATATGTCTTCTTCATTTTTCTTGTCAAAGACAAATTAAAAAGAATCAGTTCAGTTTCTGAGCTAGTTTAGTCTTCATTAATTCCATACCCCACTCTGTTTTTAGCAGCATTTTTCTTTTCCTCCTCTTTTTCCCCCTTGATAATTTTAAAAGTTTGTCTTCTCATGTCTGGCTTATTTGAGTAACATGAATGAATTTGCTACCTCCAACTCTCTTCTGTAAGTTTTAGCTGACTGTAACAAGATACTTTTCACTTTTCCCCATATTTAGTTCAGATCTGTCTTTGTCTGTAGATATTTGAAGAGTCATTTGTGAAACTACATAAGGTGTTTCTTGTTCATTATTGGTTTCCCCAAGAGGAATTTTAATCCCACGTGTGTTAATTATTTAATTATCCGAATGATGTCTCATACGGTACTCCTGGCCTCTTGCGCACTGATGGAATTAATCCTTCATCCCAGGGCTCCTCAGAGTTCCTGATTCTTTAATGTTTGTACATTTATATTTAAATGGTTCTTACATTAGCTTATAACCATCTTTCCCTTGTTTTTCCTTCCATCGCCCAAGTTCTGTCTCTTCTTTCTCTAAAGACCGATGTTCTTTAGATTTAAATTTTTATTTTCTGTGATCTTCTCTCCTTTCTTTCCATTGCCTCCAGTGCAGGTCATTATTTTCTCTTACACTCTGGTTCTCAAACTTTAACAGCCATGAGGATCACCATGGATTGCTCCTTAAAAGTCCAGATTCCTGGGGCCCCAACCCAGAAATTCTAATTCATCTAGCCTGTGAAGAGCCTAGATATCTTCATTTTGAACAGGCATCCAAGAGGTTCTGATGACGTGGTCCTCTGACTACACTGCTGTGTACTACAGCTACCGCCTGCTAATTACCTTAAGTTCAACAGCCAAATTTTTCATCTCAGTACGTTCATCCAGAAATTAACTTATAAAATACCTACTATCTGCAAGGCACTGTGCTGGGCACTCAGAATATCATAATAAGCAAAATGGACTTTGTCCTTGATCTTGCAATGCTTATAGTATATTGAATTGTTTTCTTCCTGTCTTCCTCATCTCAAAAACTTTCTTGATTTCCTCTTGTTTACATGTAACATTGAGTCAGTTCATCAATATTTTTTGCTAAGGGGCTTATAGAACATAAGAGCAATAACTGGGAATCAGGAGATTTGGATTCTAGGTTTATTTTTCCTTCTGACTGTGTGTGTGTGTCTTACGAAAGGAGGTGGATTTTCTGAGCTCGCTAATGTTCATTTCAGTCAGTGTTTGACTCTGTTGTGCCCCTATGCCTTTAAGGTCTTATAGTCAAGTTTAGAGGAAATGTACCCTGTTTCATCAGTTCTAATATGTCATCATCTATAAGACCCCTCTCAATTTGAGCAATGTTAAACTGTGAAATAATATGCATCATACAACCAATGAGATACTGCCTATGCGTTTGTGTGTGTGTTTGTATTTATGAGGACAGTGATACTACATGAAGCTACCTTCTAACTCCTGACACATGATTAACTGGGACCAAAAAAAAAAAAAAAGTATCACTGGCCTGACACTCATGGATGTGTCAGGACTTATTAAAAGACGTAAAGTCTGTAACACAAAAGAAGCAAAGATGCAGTGGGAGTCTATCAGTCCCTCAGCCCAGTTGACTTCTCTTGTGTTTCCCCTGGATTTGCCTCCCTATTGAATTGTGGAGTGTTTAGAGATTTCTAACAATAAAGTAATCAGGGTGACTGTAACTCAGTGGGCAAGTCTTCCATCTATCGCTCAGTTCAGACAGCTCAGAGAAACTAAACTCAGGTTAACACAACGCTTCTAACGAGTTACACCCTCTTTATTTTTTCCTTTTAATTAAATGTGTTCATTTAAAAGCATTTTTAAAAGCACGTGTAGTGATCCAATAGAATAATCACTTACTGGCCACCCTCTCCCAGCCCCACAAACTTTAACTATTTCCAGGCTAGGGTTTTGCATAGGTCACATCAACTACCTTTTAGACTTTTCAAAAAATTATTGTAGTTCCTGGAAACTGCAAGGGCCATCTTATTTCTCTTCATGTTTTCACTGAGTCTTACTGTTCCTGGATGACATATTAACGGATACAGAGGACAGTACTAGAATCAACTCTGTACTCTTATGAAGGCTCTCACTCTGTTGTTATCCTCACCTTTAACTCTACCCCTGGCTGCCCATTCAATTCCCTCTTCCTTTCAAGCACTTTTAGCCTTAGCATTAACTCCTCATGCTACATTTGGTCATCAATATTCATCACTTGACTGTGGAGATATTTTAGTGCTACTGGGAGATTCTGGTTAAAATCTTCCATTTCAAAAGTTGTAACTTTAACAGCTAGAGGTAACTGCCAAATAAATGAGATGGACTCCAGGTACCAGGGGAGTTAAAGGGAAGGAGAGATCACTGAGTTATTGGAAGATGCTTCAAGCTAGAAGTGGTATTACGGATGAGTAAGCAAGTAAGATCTGGGAAGCAGTACCAGAGAAAGGTAGAGGCAGGAAAGTATGGGGAGTGTGTGGGGGAGGGACTGTACTGAATGGACTAGCACGGAGGCTGTGCATGTGAGACATGCATGCGAGGAAATCCTGTCCAGGTAGGTTGGGGCTGAATCATGGAGGGTCTAGAAATCCCAGCTAAAAATGTTCAGTTTTATATTTTATGGAGCAAGAGTTTTTAACATCTTAATGAGGCATTTATCACTCCCTGTAAGACCCCAGTCATTCTCTGAGGGATAGGGCTGGAGAATGGCACAGTGGGGCTCATTCCGACTAAAATCGTTAAGGCTTTGTGTGTGTGGTATGTGTGTCTGTGTAGGTATGTGCACGTATGCAAACACAATATACATACTAATAGATATTAGTCCCTCTTGAGATGGGAGGCCCTGAACAGCCTGGAGGAGAGTACAGCACTGCTGGCAGAGTTCTCCTTTTGTAAGTAATCTTGGAAAGCTGTGAAATGAAATCCCAACTACCCGGTCTTCCAGATCTCTTAATTTCTAATGATCAACCTGCTGACAAGGCTTGCCATAAGCAGTGGGAAGCATTGGAGATTTTTTTTGTTTTTTTTTTGTGTGTGTGTTTTGTGTGTGTGTGTTTTAAATGCTGGAATTGATATTATGAAATTATTGTGTTAGAAAGGATGTGTGCTGGATGTAGTTTTCTGATGAGTTGGAGGGGATCGCTCAAGGCCAATTGAAAAGACCCTTTTGAAAGTCTAGCATGAGACGAGGAGGGACAGAATAAGGACAGTGAGAGTAGAAAGAAAGGAATACAGGGAGAAGTTATCCACTTAATAAACGTTTATTGAAATTTATTATACTTCAGAGATTTACAGTGGAAAAAGCTGGAATCTCTGCTTCAAACAGCCCTCACTAGTGGGCAGTCAGACATGTAAATTGTGATAACATGATGCGCTTAAGGATAGAACTGTGCTGAAGTGCTGTGGAAACAGAGGGGGATTGCTCAGTCTAGTGGGGATGGGGAAGGGACTCAAGGGGAGCTTAAAAGGAGTGGTATTTGAGCTTATTTGTTAGCTGAAGGAGAGAAGCTAGTAGAGAAGGAGGGGTTGGTTTATGATTGAGGAGACAGAAGAGAAAACTAAATGAAGTGAAATATGGAGGGGTTAGGGGTAAATGGATTTTGACTACAAGGAGAAGGCATTTGGGGGACTCGAAGATTGGCCAGACAGGGAGGAAAGGAATAAATTAAAGTTGACCGAGGAATCAGTTTTGTGTAACTGAAAGAATGGTGGTACTGTTTGTAATAAAGAGAAGATGGATTTGTTCTAAGCCCATTTGAGTCTGAGGTGCTGACAGTCCAATAGGAAGCTTGTAGTGAAGCTTGATAAGGCAGTGAAAGATAAGGGTGAGCACCATTGATCAGAGGAGGTGGGTAATGGTAATGTAATCTATCATACCAAGTGCGTGTCTGTGGAATGGGGGGCTTGTGAGAGGACTAGCTGCTGTGAAAGGCATGGAGTGAGTTTTAAGTTCTTCCAGAGGTGATGCATTGTCCAGGATCCCAGGCATGGAATGATTGTGGAGGCTAGACCTGGTGCGGGAAATGTAAGTAGTGCTAGAAGCAGAAGGATGGCATTCCAGGAAGTCCTAGCAGGAGAGGCCCAGTGCAAGGGGAAAGATGAACAGCAGACACACCGACCTCTTGGCAGAGTCTCTCCTGTGCAGTGTAGAATGTGAGCTCATTGCTGGTTTCTTTACCAGAGAGCAGCCGGGTAGCTTTGGATGGAATCAGAAATCAGACCTGTAGGGCTTCCCTGGTGGCGCAGTGGTTAAGAATCCACCTGCCAATGCAGGAGCTGCCAGTGCAGTGGACACAGGTTCAAGCCCTGGTCTGGGAAGATCCCACATGCCGCAGAGCAACTAATAAGCCCGTGCACCACAACTACTGAGCCTACGCTCTAGAGCCCGAGTGCCACAACTACTGAAGCCCATGCGCCTAGAGCCCGTGCTCCGCAACAAGAGAAGCCACTGCAATGAGAAGCCCGTGCACCGCAACGAAGAGTAGCCCCCGCTCTCCGCAACTAGAGAAAGCCTGCGTGCAACCATGAAGACCCAATGCAGCCAAAAATAAATAAATTAAATAAATAAATTTATTAAAAAAAAAAAAAGAAATCAGGCCCGTAGGTAAGGACCTGGTCTGTGAAGTGCAGTTGCCCTACAGTCTGTTGTCACTTCATTCCAGTGATGGAAACTCAAGTACTAAAAAACTTCTCTGTGTCCCTTCCCGTGGGCAAGCACCAGGGTGCAGAATGCAGCAGCTACTCTGGATGAGTGCTTCTCTTTGCTGCTCTACAGATTCAGCTGCCTGCCTGTGGGCTTGCCCTCTGTTGGGGGATGTCCGTGGGTGGTAACAGTGGCCTTTAGGGAAAGTTTCCCTGTCTTCTTGGCTGTGATGAGGGCCCAGAACCAAGCATAGTACCTAAGGGCCCTGGGGCTTCATCCCTGGCTCTCAAAATTACATTCCCAGAAAGGGCAGCTGGAAAATGCCCCCTCAGAGTGGAAGGTGGTAAAGTGAGGTATTGTCTTCTGTGCACAGAAAGCAAACAAGAAACCCCTGCAATAAGGATGGTGCCCAGACAACAAAAGCTTGGGGTGGAGTGTTTCCCTTATGTTGGCCATTGTGCCAGGACTGGTGACAAATGATAGACCGCAGGAGCCGTGTGGTTCAGGGAATTATGATCACGTTCTGTTCTCTTGCTCCCAGGAGACTTGGGTGTACTGATATTCTGGCCAAAAAGGTATGCTGAGAACCAGGTCTGCATCAGAGTGGGGCGTAGTTCACTCACTGACTGTGGTTGGCCAAGGGTTCAAGCTGAGCACTGTCTTCAGGAAGAGCCAAACTACAGAGTCAAGCTGGCTGACCAAGGGAGTTTTTACTCCGAAGGGGCAAGGATGATTCTGGATGAGAGCCAGTGTAATAGGCTCCAGGAGACCAGAAAAGGAAGGATCAGAGTAGAGAATAGCAATTAGTCTGAATAAGTTTTTTGCACCAAAGTGAGTATCTTTATATAGGGGTACATGGGGGTCTCAGGTGTGAAAAAAAGAACTCTTTAAAAGAGCCTGACCATCTGTGAGTAGTTTATTCCTTTTCTACTAACCTTCTTGAATCTTTCTCCTTCCATTTGCCTCTATTTAGGCACAGTTAGTTGGAGAGTCATATTTATTGAGGACTGGCTTTGTATTAGGTAATGTTTTAGTGTTGGGACCATGGCAGTGAACAACATAGTTATTGGGACAGAGAAGAGTTCCTTCTTCCATGGAGCTTACATCCTAGAGGGGGGATGGAGGCAGTAAACTCATATATACATACGTACATACGAACGATGATTTCCTTCCTGATGCGTTCCTATGAAAAGGAAGCATTAAGGGACCAATGCTGTAGGGTGTGATTTGTTCTGGAGGTGTCTTCTTCAAGCTAGGGTGGTCAGCAAGGTCTCTTTGAAGAGATGACATCTGAGTTCAGTCCTGAATGATGAGAAGGAGCCACATTAAGACTGGGGAAAGGGAGAGGAGAGTTAGGGCTTTATTTGGCCATATTGTTTGTGGTGCCTGTGAGACATGAGATACAGAGCTAGCAGGTGGGCATTAACGCTTCTGGGTGCTCAGGGAAGAGATCTGGGCTGAGAGATTGTATTTTAAAGTTACAGGACTGGGTGAGATCTATTCACACTTCTGTGGGGCTCTTTTTAATCATGTATATTTGCCTGGAGATAAACTGTGTGCATGTAGAATTCTTATTTTAAGTAGGACACTTTTTTTTTTTAATTAGGCAGAACTTTGGGAGCATGAATATGATTTTGTCTGTGCATATTTTTTTCCATATTTCTGGATCATATGTATAGTGATTGCTAAGTTCCTTCTACCATGTACTTGATTCTAAGAGACAGCATTTCTCAAAGTTTTCAACTTCTGAGAAATTGAAATTTTTCTAAACTCATTATAGAATCTACTCAAGTGTGCATATGCAGTCATAGGTTTCTGATCTTCAGATTTATTAAGAGTCCCTGAAATCGCTGTCTTGGTAAATATTGTATTTGTAAAAGGATTGCTGAAACACGTGGAAAGTGCTTTACAGCTAACACACATCCGGCGTTCCGAAACTCCTTACAATTGTACAGAGTAAGGCTTTGGAATACAAGGTGACTTGTACAGGGCAGCACAACTGAAAATTTTTAAGGGCAGCCGTAGAATCCATGGCTTTAATGTCTGTGCCTCGGCTCTTTCTGCTACCTCAGTGGCTCTCAGCCTTGCCTGCACATCAGAATCATCTTAAGGAGTTAAAACAAAACAAAACCCACTATGCCCAGGCTCTGTACTGGAGGCCTAGGGCAGTGATTGTTTTACACTCCCCAGGTGATTCTACCATGCAGCTGTCGTTGTGAGCCGCTGGCCTGTACCAACTGCCTTCCCAGGAGCTGTGTTGACATCAGATGTATTGTCTCTTTAACTCTAAGAGATTACCGAGTCAACCGGGACACTTTGTAGCGACATTGATAAGGAAGGCCTCTCTTTTCTTTCCAGTTAAGTCTCAGATAGAGCCCTTACTCTTACTGTAACTGTTTTCAGTCTCTGTGAGTTTGAAGAGATTACTGAGTCAACCGGGACACTTTGTAGCGACATTGGTAAGGAAGGCCTCTCTTTTCTTTCCAGTAAAGTCTCAGATAGAGAGCCCTTACTCTTACTCTAACTGTTTTCAGCCTCTGTGAGTTTGAAGGCATCGCACATTCTGTTTCTTTGGCGTCGGCATTCTCTCTGCAGGTACATGAGACCAGTGAAGCTGGACCGACTCTTTTCTTCTCCCAGCCCAGTATAATTACAATCCAAGACTGTCAATACAACTGTCTTCTCATTTAAAAGGGGACTTTGTCCAGATTTTAGGATGGAGAGATAAGCTTTTGTAATTTTTGCTCCATTCTTCGTGTTGTAAAATTCCCTCTGGTGATTTGTTTGTGTTTTGAATGGTTACCCCCAGCTTTTAAAGCAGGTTTGTCTGTGAAATGAAGATGGCTTCTTCTCTCATGTGCTCACTATTAACTAGTGACTACATGCCAGTTTCTTGCTTGACCAGATTAGCGCTACTAACATGGTATTAACCTGGTCACACCAGCCAGTATACTCACTGGGCCCTATACTCGCCATCATAAATACAGAGATTGAGATTAAACATTTAGAAATTCTTAGTGATTGGACAAAGTAATTTTATGTCTGTTGAATAATAAAAATAAAATTGGAGCTTAGGTTTTGTTCATATTTGTCTTTCTGAAATTTTACTCTTTCTGTGTTTTGAGAAAGTATCAAAACTGGTCCATCCTCACAGATAATGTCAGAAGCCATGGACTAGATCTCTGAACCCAGCAGGAACTGAGAAGACTAAGGACCACCCCTACTTTTTTTCACATGAATAGTGATAATATACTTGATTTGGGACTATTTTTGAAGATGTAGAGTGACAAACCGTCAAGTGGTAAACTTCATGTTTTGGCAGTGGGAATCAGCCTACAACTCAGCCTCAACTTATAAATTTCTAAACCTGTTTCTGACACTTTATTTGCCACCTGCCCTCCTTAGGCTGCAGTTACATTTCCATATGTTTATTTATCCCTTCGAAAACACAGGGACATTCTGGTAGGTTTAATGTTGGATTTTTAACCACGAGTCAAGTATTAAAGGGGAAAAATCATTTTCATTTTGCTTTGGTAGCTTATGTTTCCATTTTTAAGTGAGACTGGCCAGGTCCACCCAGCATTTCATCATTTCTTGGGTTCAGATGTATTTTGGCTCTGCACTATTATGTTCTAGAAGATATATCATTTTCTAAAGCATATTGAGGCATGAAAACATCAGTGTTGATCCTTTTTCACTACACATTGTTTTAGGCAATCAAGGACTTTTGCTTGCTTTTTTCCCTACTAGGATATATAGATCTTACAGACGAGAAAGGAAGGTTGGTTCGCTCTCTGTGATTTCTGCAGAGTCCACCCGGATTCCCCCCTTTTCTCTTACACTATTATTTCCTGTTGTAAGAATAAGGCATGACCATTATAGAAAATTTGGGAAATTCATAAAAATAGACAAAGGAAAGTTAACTTTTCCATGTTCCCAGCACCTAGAAATAACTGGTGTTACATTTTAGTGGACTTTGTTCTCTAAATGTTTGCTTTATTAAAAATCACAAAATTGGCTTCCCTGGTGGTGCAGTGGTTAAGAATCCGCCTGCCAATGCAGGGGACACGAGTTCAAGCCCTGGTCCAGGTCTTCCATTCCACATGCCATGGAACAACTAAGCCCGTGTGCCACAACTACTGAGGCCTGCGCGCCTAGAGCCCGTGAGCCACAACTACTGAGCCCACGTGCCACAACTACTGAGGCCTGCGCGCCTAGAGCCCACGCTCCGCAACAAGAGAAGCCTCCGCAATAAGAAGCCCACGCACCACAATGAAGAGTAGCCTCCTCTCGCCACAACTAGAGAAAACCCACGTGCAACAATGAAGACCCAATGCAGCCAAAAAAAAATCACAAAATTGTCATCATATTGGGAATGCAAAAATCTATGCAATTATTTATATAAGCCACTTTATTCAGTTTATAAAAGTAGTTACATATGCATTATAGACATGCTTAGAAAATGGAGAAAACATAAAGTAGAAAATTTAAAAATCACCCAAATCCTACATCCCAGGGGTAAATTTTAACTTTCACTTATATTTATTTACTTTTGATTTTTAAAAGCATAGTTGAGTTCATATCCTTAATTGTTATTATTACAGTAAGTCCCCTACATATGCATGAATTCCGTTCTGAGAGTGCGTTCGTTAAGTCCAATTTGTTCGTTAAGTCCAACAGAGTTAGCCTAGGTACCCAACTAACACAATTGGCTATATAGTACTGTGCTGTAATAGGTTTATAATCGTTTTCACACAAATAATACATAAAAAACAAACACAAAAAATAAAACATTTTTAGTCTTACAGTACAGTACCTTGAAAAGTAGTACAGTACAACAGCTGGCATACAGGGGCTGGTGTTGAGTGAACAGGCACAAAGAGTTACTGACTGGAGGAGGGAGAGGAGGTAGGAGATGGTAGAGCTGAAGGATCATCCCCAATAGGAGATGGAGGGCAGGCTGCAATTTCACTCATGCGTGACATTGATGGCACAAGTTCTGGTTCCTTGCTGGATTCAATTCTATCTACCCTCTTGGAAAAACGATCCAGTGATATCTGGGTAGTAACTCTTTTCTTCTCGTCATAGATGACACGGTAGCACTGGATTGCATTCTGAACGGCTGCTACAACCTTCGTGTACCATTCTACATTTGGGTCCTATGCCTCAAAAATTAACAGCGCCTCCTCAAATAAAGAAAACCCCCTTGTCATTTCCTGCATTGTGAATCTCTTCAGTTCTTCAGTTACTTCTTCCTCTTGTCTCTCTTCATCCTCTCTCTGGGCCTCCAGTTCCATCAGGTCTTCATTACGAACAACGTCTACCATCTTTTTTGCCTTGCTTCACTCTCTCAATTATTTTCACTTTTGTTTCCATTGCTATTGCTTGGCACTTCTTAGCAGTACCAGCTACATCACTGCTGCTTTTATGCTTGCTTCTGGATATCCTGGGCTTGAAATAAAGATACTGCACTACTGCACTGTATACAGTACTGTACAGTAAAGTACACAAAAGCACAACCGCTTGTAGATGATGCACACACGTGATAACGTACACCAGACATGTGAACTAACTTACATGATTGGACATGCAAACGCACATTTGCATCTTTGAAAGTTCTCAACTTGAAGGTTCGTATGTAGGGGACTTACTGTATTATTATTTTTTTGGCCTTGCCGCATGGCTTGTGAGATCTTAGTTCCCTGACCAGGGATTGAACCCTAGTCACGGCAGTGAAAGCGGCGAGTCCTAACCACTGAACTGCCAGGGAATTCCTGATATCCTAATTATTTTTAAGCATACCTAATACAGTCATAGTCACAAGACCTAGATGAGAGAAAAGTTAATGAAAAAAAAAAGAAGGCTAATATGTTACTCTATGTAATTATTCACTTTTATAGAGAAAATACAATTTTCATTTTGGTAGTTCTCCTGGAATATTGTCCTGAATGTGTCTAAAATAGTTGAGCTACCATTAATTAACGGTAGAAAGAATAACGCTGTTACTATCTTATGTCAAAGATTGTAGAATCTTTGGGTAATTTGATAACTAAAATATTTTGACTGGGATTCAAAATAAGTGGTTCTAGGTAAAGGGCAGAAGAGGAAGGGCACAGGTGTGGTAAGCATTCTCTGGCTGCGCTTTGCCCTTGAACTGCACAATGCACCCTGCTACACGTAGTCCAGTTGGGTTATTAACACTGGGGCTGGGAAAACTCAGCCTAAAGTTGGGCCTAAAGTATGTTTTAAAACTGTCCCACAATAATGGATAGAATTGTGTACCCCCAAAAACGTATGTTCAAGTCCTAACCTCCAGTACCAGTAAATGTAACCTTATTTGGAAATAGGCTCTTTGCAGATAGAATCAGGTTAAGATGAGGTCATACTGTATCAGAATGGGCCCAGACTAATCTAAAGACTAGTGTTCTTATAAGAAGGGGGAAAAGACATGCAAGGAGAATGCCGTGTGATGATGGAAGCAGAGATTGAGGTGATTCATCTACAAGCAACCACCAGAAACTAGGAAGTGGCAAGGAAGGATCCTCCTGAATTTTCAGAAAGAGCATGGCCTACCAACACCTTGATTTCAAACTTCTGGCCTCCAGAACTGTGAGAGAATAATTACTGTTGTTTTAAACCACCCTATTTGGGTAATTTGTTACTGCTGCCCTAAGAAACTAATATACTCCCGAGAACAATGGTGCCTTATTTTCTGAACTCTCACAGGTTATGTCTTCTGAGATTTCTTAAACGTGAGAAAAATTTATTTTTGGCATGCACTTTTCCCTTAAAAATCTGTAGACATTGTTCCATAGTCTTCTCTGTCATGTAGTGTTGCAGAAGGTATAAAGCTATCCTGATTTTTGTTCTTTTTGTAAGTTCTTAGTTCTACCTATTTTTTTTTTCATTTGCCTCACTAATTAGGTCTATCTAGAAAAAGGTCATTTCATCGCTCCCCCTCCCCCAAATATGGTAAACTCTTGTTTTACTCGTGGTATTTTTTTCCCCCAAAACAAGAAAATACACTTCAGGGTGTGTGTGTGTGTGCGTGCGTGTGTGCGTGCGTGCGTGCGTGTGTGTGTGTGCGTGTACACATATATCTTTTTTAAAAAATGTTGTTTCTAAATTCTTGGATTAAAACCTTGTTCTCAAATCTCCATATCATCTGTTCTCAACCTTTTCCACCTTTGTTGTTGTTTTCCCCTTTTCATTTGGAAGTACTTCTCAAGTTTGTTTTTTATACCTCTGATTGTACTTGATGGAATATCACTGATAACCTTTGTCCTTTTATTATAGCTCTCTCTTCTGCTATGATGTTTTATTTTCTTTGTAGTTTTTCTCATCTTTCCTTTGTTTTTATTTTATCCTGGTGTCTTTTCAGCCTTTTTTCTCTTTAATGATTTCTTGTACTATTGCAAGAGGCCATGTGTTCTTCTTACATGCTACTTGAAGATGCCAGAATTTATTGAAACTTTCTTGTTTCTAGTTTCTTGAACTGTATCTCTTCCTCACTTTTTCTTTTTTCTTTTACCTGTTTACTCATTCTCAAATGAGAGGAAGTTCCTCTAGACCCAATTTTTGCCGACTATTCCAATATGAAGACTGCTTCTTAACCTATTACTTAAACATTTGGGTACTAATGAAATCATTTTCTGAGTTTTATTGCTAGAAGTCAATTTCATGTGTATGTCTGCCAACTCAGTTCCTAGTTTTCATATAATGCAAATCTATTTCCTTGAGATGGAATCTTCATCCTCCATTATTACCTGACTCCCTGGTACATAGAAAATAGACAACACATTATAATAAACATAAGTGCATCTTCCATGATTATTTTTGTCTTTATCTACAGTCTTTTACATAAGAAGATTCTATTTGTCAGAGCTCCATTGCCAGTCTTGTTCTACTTTGTAGCATATTGATGAATTTGAAGTGCTGTTTCCAGTGGATATCGGATAAGGAGTGTTTGTGTCAGGTGGTAAGCAGGAGGGCTAGCTGCCTCTCAAGCCAGCATCTATGTAATAGTGAATGGTTGCCCAGTTTTGTTTGGTTTGGAGAGTACAGACAGTGGGAGAGTGGGAAAGGCTTTCTGTACCTATTTCCACGTGAGCAGACTCAATTTCCTTCCACTGGTGCAGCGGTTACTATTAAGTTTAAACCAAAAAGATGTAGGTTTTAATCCCTATTCCATGAACCTGTATTTAGTGGAAATTCTTTAAAGATTCTGGTAGTAGTTGTGTGTGGGTTCAGAGTTTTGGCATTGTGAGTTGTTTTTTGTCTTCTTTTGCACTCATAGGTATTTTAATGAGTATGTGGGAGAGATTGTGTGGGGTACTACTGGCCAAATACCGTCTTTACATTTTAACTTGAAAGTCTGATGTTGGTTTGTCATTTCTACTTATAGATTTCCTGTTGACTTGTAACTTATGGCGAGATCATCTTTTAATCTTACTTTCTTCAGCTTGAAATGGGATTTTAAATGTCTATTTTAAACACAGATTAATATAACTATTAATTTAGGTAATTTACTAATATTTTATTTATTAATATAAGACATTTTTTCTTGCATTCTTGACCAAATGAATTTTTCTTTCATTCATTTGATAGACGAATAGTATTAAAAAATTTCACTGTTTTTTCCCTATTTGTAGATTTTCCTGTTTGTATATTTGTATATCTCCAAGCGTATATTATTTAAAAACTTTGAGTCAGAGGCAGAGTTAAAGGGGTTTACTGATGGATTCGAGACGGTGGCTGCCCATCAGTGAGCTGCCACGCTAAGGAGAGAATGTGAAACGGAACACCACTTCTGACCTGTTTTGAGTAAGGTCTCCAGCATGCTGCTAGCTTACAGCGTGTTATCAGCTAGACCTGCTCAGCCCATACCTGATGGACCTGGTGAAAAGAGGTCAATGATTTTGAGTCAAGAAGACGGCTGTATACTGGGATGATTCCAGAATGACCTGTTTCCTTACTTTAACTTTTTAAGAATTTTTTTCAAATGTGATAAAAACACATAACATAAAATTTACCGTCTTAACCATTTTTAAGTGTACAACTCAGTAGTGTTAAGTATATTCACATTATCGTGTCGCTTTTAAATGTTTTCCTTCTACTACTGAGAAGAGGTGAAGCTCTAATTATTCAGTCCAGTGCACTGTGATTTGTTGAACAGCCCAGCTTTTCATGTGAAAGAAACAGCTGAAGACAGAATAAAATAAAATAAAGAAGAAAAGCAGTGAGGAGGGAAGAAGGATAAAGCTTAGATTAGAAATAGTCCCTATATGGGCTTCCCTGGTGGCACAGTGGTTGGGAGTCTGCCGCCAAGGCAGGGAACACGGGTTCGAACCCTGGTCCAGGAAGATCCCACATGCTGCGGAGCAACTAAGCCCGTGTGCCACAACTACAGAGCATGTGCTCTAGTGCCCGAGAGCCACAACTACTGAAGCCCGCGCTCCTAGAGCCCGTGCTCCACAACAAGAGAAATCACCGCAATGAGAGGCCCACGCACCACAAAGAAGAGTAGACCCCGCTCGCAGCAACTAGAGAAAGCCTGCATGCAGCAACAAAGACCCAACACAGCCAAAAATAAATAAATAAATAAATAATTAAAAAAAAAAAAAAGAAATAGTCCCTATAGCAGCAGTATTAGTGAATATTTCATTTCCTTTATCTAAAACATTAAGAAGTTTAAGATTAGGGAAAAAAGGAAAAGTACCTTCAATGTGTACGTCTATTGTAAAACAACTGTTGATAACTATTTTTTAAGATATAATTATTTTAGATATGTTAAAATGTGAGAAAATATGTATTATAGAATCTAAGAAATACAGGGAAGTGTTATGTATGGTGATGAGAAGCAGCACATGTTGTGTCTGAGGGGAAAGCTGGTGACCAAAGAGGCAGAACAGTGGCACAGCCCAGGCGTAGAGAGGGGCCAAGAGTCATCTTGCCAACCTCAACCACCGCCTTCTTCATACTCCACTCTGCCCATCTCCTGTGTCCAGAGTAGCTAATGCTCATTGATTCTAGATAAGAGGGGTTTTTCCTCTATAAAATTTATTTTCAAGTAGGTTGCTTTGATTCTCCACCATTAAGGGCTGTTGACAGCAGCTGACAGTCTAACAAATGCATACTGTGGAAACATGTTCTTAGCAATAATGACAGAATAGCCAACAAAATGTAACATATGTGAGGTACTAACCTTTGTGTTTACTCCGAGCAAATGAGCAATATATGGACATTTTGAAATATATGTCAGTTTAAAATTCTGTCACGTGAGCTTAGTTCAATTCTCTAGTCCATCTTCTGTCTTCTTCTATGTGAAAAGTACCTTATAATGGCATCACTGATTGTTTATCAATTTCCTTTCCATTATGTAAACTCCATGTGTGTCTACCCTCTGTCAGCCTGTAAGTTTATCATGACACATATACATGGAATGGATCTTTTCTGGGAGGAGAATAAACCATAAATATGAACGAGGCTTTAAAAGAGCCTAACATAAATCACTAAGAAAAATCTGTAGTAGGCTGTGAGAGTATAAAAATCATTGTGAATTATAAATAAGACAGCAGGGTTATAGAAATCATTTTATATGAAAGCAGATATATTTCTTCTTACAATAGTGCTCAATGATTTTAATAACATTGGTTGACCAGATTCGTTGTGGAATATAGTAGAAAGTTCCATAGTAAAAATTCTGGGTGATAATTGATAGCATGGAACACTGATGCTACTTATGATATTGGAATTGCATTTACTTTATGTTGTTTTCAAGGTATTGTCAAAAGAAATCTTTCCCTTTTCTCTTTACATTTGCTCTTAGAAAATAATGTATAGGTTTTTAATCCTTTAAAAATCTGTATTGAAAATTTCAAGCTTGATATTTTCACTTAATTAAAAAGTTATTTATCTGAAATTAGTGATTAACTTTTGGGTTACTTATTAATGAAGCATCCAGAGAACCTCCTTAATTTTTTTCCTATTTATTTTAACAAAATTTTCTAAGGAAAATTTATCATAAACATATAAGTAATTTTTAAAACATGTTTTAAAGAGAATATTCTAGATACTAAAAGCATCATCTCTTGGTAATTAGCTGTTTTAGCAAAGAGGGTATATTTTGCTTTAAGAAGTTTTCTTTACAGCATGTAACTCTTATACAGTTAAGAGTTGTATGTTAAATGCACAACTTTATTTTGAAAGCAGGATGATTTCCTTTCTTTGTAAAAAGTGCTTTATTCGTGTCGTTTGAATTGAGCAACCTCTATAGATAATGCACGAGATAAAGAAAAAGTATAAGACAATGTTTGTTCTTAGATTGCATCCTAGTTGAGATCAAACTAATGTTATTTTTAACAGCACTGACATTTCAAGGCAATATATGATTAAGTTCTGAATTGTGTGGTTCAGGCTGCTTTTAAATGTCAATCTTAAAGAAAACTAGAGACAGGCTACTATTAATTTTTTAGTCCTATTCACACATAACTGGACTGAAAACATTCTGAATATTCAGTTTCCAATAGATAAGGTGTTTTCCTTAATTCATTTCTAAAAGGAAATTTCTTCTGTACTAAAACAACCCCTTGTTTTTATGTTTTGTATTATGTTTTTAATTATTTCTCCAAAACTACCTTTATTCCTTAAGAAGGTTTGCTTTGGCTTGTTGTTAGGCTGAAGGTTATGAAACACCAAACTCCTTCCCTGCTAAGAATAGAGCATATTTCTAAGGTGGCAATATGTGATTATTATTTAATAGAATTTTTATCTTGGCAACTTTCAGCTCATCTATGACAAAGCTTAGGAATACCACCATCTAGATTCATATCATTGATTTTTAGTTCAAGTATTGTTGACACATGAGACAAAATAATAATCTTTATTTCCTAAAGTTGTTACCTGTAGAACCTTTTTATTATGGAGAGTTTTAGGTTTTTTTTGAAAGCTCTTTCAGAGTTGATGAGTCTGAAAATTCAAGTGGTAGATATATATGTGAACCAGTATCGATAGATAAGGCTGAGCTGGTGACTGGATAGGAGAGTGCTGACTGCACCTTTAAAACTGCATGCATAGCGGGGAGAGCTTCAAGATGGCGGAAGAGTAAGACGTGGAGATCACCTTCCTCCCCACAGATACATCAGAAATACACCTACACGTGTAACTGCTCCTATAGAACACCCACTGAACGCTGACAGAAGACGTCAGACCTCCCAAAAGGCAAGAAACTCCCCACGTACCTGGATAGGGCAAAAGAAAAAAGAAAAAACAGAGACAAGAGAATAGGGACGGGACCTGCACCAGTGGGAGGGAGCTGTGAAGGAGGAAAGGTTTCCACACACTAGGAAGCCCCTTTGCGGGCAGAGACTGCGGGTGGCAGAGGGGGGAAGCTTCGGAGCCACGGAGGAGAGCGCAGCCACAGGGGTGCGGAAGGCAAAGCGGAGAGATTCCTGCACAGAGGCTCGGCGCCGAGCAGCACTCACCAGCCCGGGAGGCTTGTCTGCTCACGCACCGGGGCTGGTGGGGGCTGGGAGCTGAGGCATGGCCTTCGGTCGGATCGCAGGGAGAGGACTGGCGTTGGCAGCGTGAACACAGCCTGAAGGGGGCTAGTGCACCACGGCTAGCCGGGAGGGAGTCCGGGAAAAGGTCTGGAGCTGCAGAAGAGGCAAGAGACTTTTTCGTGCCTCTGTATCCTGGTGCGCGAGGAGAGGGGATTAAGAGCGCCGCTTAAACGAGCTCCAGAGATGGGCGCGAGCCGCGGCTATCAGCGCGGACCCCAGAGGCGGGCATGAGACGCTAAGGCTGCCGCTGCCACCACCAAGAAGCCTGTGTGCGGGCCCAGGTCACTGTCCACACCGCCCCTCCCGGGAGCCAGTGCAGCCCGCCACTGCCAGGGTCCCGTGATCCACGGACAACTTCCCCGGGAGAATGCACGGCGTGCCTCAGGTTGCTGCAACGTCATGCTGGGCTCTGCCACCGCAGGCTCGCCCCGCATCCGGACCCTTCCCTACCCCCGGCCTGAGTGAGCCAGAGCCCCCGCAGCAGCTGCTCCTTTAACCCCGTCCTGTCTGAGCGAAGAACAGACGCCTTCAGGCAGCCTACACGCAGAGGTGGATCCAAATCCAAAGCTGAACCCTGGTAGCTGTGCGAACAAAGAAGAGAAAGGGAAGTCTCTCCCAGCAGCCTCAGGAGCAGCGGGTCAAATCTCCACAATCAACTTGATATACGCTGCATGTGTGGAATTGGAATACCTGAATAGACAATGAATCATCCCAAATTGAGGAGGTGGACTTTGGGAACAAAGATATGTATTTTTTTTTCCCTTTTTCTCTTTCTGTGAATGTGTATGTGTATGCTTCTGTGTGAGATTTTGTCTGTATAGCTTTGCTTTTACCATTTGTCCTAGGGTTCTGTCTGTTGGGGTTTTGGGGTTTTTTTTATTACTTAAAAATTTTTTTTCTTAATAATTATTTTTTATTTTAATAACTTTATTTTATTTTATTTTACTTTATTTTATCTTCTTTCTTTCTTTTTTTCTTTCCTTTTATTCTGAGCCATGTGGAGGACAGGCTCTTGGTGCTCCATCCAGGCATCAGGGCTGTGCCTCTGAGGTGGGAGAGCCAAGTTCAGGACACTGGTCCACAAGAGACCTCCCAGCTCCACGTAATATCAAACAGTGAAAATCTCCCAGAGATCTCCATCTCAACGCCAAGACCCAACTCCACTCAACGACCAGCAAGTTACAGTGCTGGACACCCTATGCCAAACAACTAGCAAGACAGAAACACAACCCCATCCATTAGCACAGAGGCTGCCTAAAATCATAATAAGGCCACAGACACCCCAAAACACACCACCAGACGTGGACCTGCCCAACAGAAACACAAGATCCAACCTCATCCACCAGAACACAGGCACTACTCCCCTCCACCAGGACGCCTACAGAACCCACTGAACCAGCCGTAGCCACCGGGGTCAGACACCAAAAACAACGGGAACTACGAACCTGCAGCCTGCGAAAAGGAGACCCCAAACACAGTAAGTTAAGCAAAATGAGAAGACAGAGAAACACACAGCAGATGAAGGAGCAAGGCAAAAACCCACCAGACCTAACAAATGAAGAGGCAATAGGCAGTCTACCTGAAAAAGAATTCAGAATAATGATAGTAAAGATGACCCAAAATCTTGGAAATAGAATGGAGAAAATACAAGAAACGTTTAACAAGGACCTAGAAGAACTAAAGAGCAAACAAACAATGATGAACAACACAATAAATGAAATTAAAAATTCTCTAGAAGGGATCAGTAGCAGAATAACTGAGGCAGAAGAACGGATAAGTGACCTGGAAGATAAAATAGTGGAAATAACTTTATTCTGCTGCAGAGCAGAATAAAGAAAAAAAGAATGAAAAGAATTGAGGACAGTCTCAGAGACCTCTGGGACAACATTAAACACACCAACATGTGAATTATAGGGGTCCCAGAAGAAGAAGAGAAAAAGAAAGGGAGTGAGAAAATATTTGAAGAGATTATAGTTGAAAGCTTCCCTAATATGGGAAAGGAAATAGTTAATTAAGTCCAGGAAGCACAGAGAGTCTCATACAGGATAAATCCAAGGAGAAACATGCCAAGACACATATTAATCAAACTATCAAAAATAAAATACAAAGAACAAATATTAAAAGCAGCAAGGGAAAAACAACAAATCACACATAAGGGAATCCCCATAAGGTTAACAGCTGATCTTTCAGCAGAAACTGCAAGCCAGAAGGGAGTGGCAGGACATATTTAAAGTGAGGAAGGAGAAAAACCTACAACCAAGATTACTCTACCCAGCAAGGATCTCATTCAGATTTGACAGAGAAATTAAAACCTTTACAGACAAGCAAAAGCTAAGAGAATTCAGCACCACCAAACCAGCTTTACAACAAATGCTAAAGGAACTTTCCTAGGCAGGAAACACCAGAGAAGGAAAAGACCTACAAAAGCAAACCCAAAACAATTAAGAAAATGGTAATAGGAACATACATATCTATAATTACCTTAAGTGTAAATGGATTAAATGCTCCAACCAAAAGGCATAGATTGGCTGAATGGATACAAAAACAAGACGCGTATATATGCTGTCTGCAAGAGACCCACTTCAGACCTAGGGACACATACAGACTGAAAGTGAGGGGATGGAAAAAGATA
This sequence comes from Balaenoptera borealis, assembly GCF_965194805.1. Classification (NCBI taxonomy): domain Eukaryota; kingdom Metazoa; phylum Chordata; class Mammalia; order Artiodactyla; family Balaenopteridae; genus Balaenoptera; species Balaenoptera borealis. The sequence goes on from NC_138864.1 coordinate 110,539,245, forward strand.
CTCCATGCAAATGGAAATCAAAAGAAAGCTGGAGTAGTAATTCTCATATCAGACAAAATAGACTTTAAAACAAAGACTATTACAAGAGACAAAGAAGGACCGTACATAATGATCAAGGGCTCAATCCAACAAGAAGATATAACAATTGTAAATATTTATGCACCCAACATAGGAGCACCTCAATACATAAGGCAAATACTAACAGCCATCAAAGGGGAAATCAACAGTAACACAATCATAGTAGGGGACTTTAACACCCCACTTTCACCAATGGACAGATCATCCAAAGTGAAAATAAATAAGGAAACACAAGCTTTAAATGATACATTAACAAGATGGACTTAATTGATATTTATAGGACATTCCATCCAAAAACAACAGAATGCACATTCTTCTCCAGTGCTCATGGAACATTCTCCAGGATCATATCTTGGGTCACAAATCAAGCCTTGGTAAATTTAAGAAAATTGAGATCGTATCAAATATCTATTCTGACCACAATGCTATAAGACTAGATATCAATTACAGGAAAAATTCTGTAAGAAATACAAACACATGGAGGCTAAACAACACACTACTTAATAACCAAGAGATCACTGAAGAAATCAAACAGGAAATCAAAAAATACGTAGAAACAAATGACAATGAAAACACGATGATCCAAAACCTATGGGATGCAGCAAAAGCAGTTCTAAGAGGGAAGTTTATAGCAATACAATTCTAACTTAAGAAACAAGAAACATCTCAAATAAACAACCTAACCTTACACCTAAAGCAATTAGAGAAAGAAGAACAAAAAAATCTCAAAAGCAGAAGGAAAGAAATCATAAAGATCAGATCAGAAATACATGAAAACAAAATGAAGGAAACGATAGCAAAGATCAATAAAACTAAAAGCTGGTTCTCTGAGAAGATAAACAAAGTTGATAAACCATTAGCCAGACTTATTAAGAAAAAAAGGGAGAAGACTCAAATCAATAGAATTAGAAATGAAAAAGGAGAAATAACAACTGACACTGCAGAAATACAAAAGATCATGAGAGATTACTACAAGCAAGTGTATGCCAATAAAATGGACAACCTGGAAGAAATGCAAATTCGTAGAAATGCACAACCTTCTGAGACTGAACCAGCAAGAAATAGAACACATGAACAGACCAATCACAAGCACTGAAATTGAAACTGTGATTAAAAATCTTCCAACCAACAAAAGCCCAGGACCAGATGGCTTCACAGGCAAATTCTATCAACCATATAGAGAAGAGCTAACAGCTGTCCTTCTCAAACTCTTCTAAAATATAGCAGCAGGAGGAACACTCCCAAACTTATTCTACGAGGCCACCATCACTCTGATACCAAAACCAGGTAAAGATGTCACAAAGAAAGAAAACTACAGGCCAATATCACTGATGAACATAGATGCAAAAATCCTCAACAAAATACTAGCAAACAGAATCCAACAGCACATTAAAAGGATCATACGCTATGATCAAGTGGGGTTTATCCCAGGAATGCAAGGATTCTTCAATATACACAAATCAATCAACGTGATACACCATATTAACAAACTGAAGGAGAAAAACCATATGATCATCTCAATAGATGCAGAAAAAGCTTTTGACAAAATTCAACACCCATTTATGACAAAAACCCTCCAGAAAGTAGACATAGAGGGAACTTTCCTCAACATAATAAAGGCCATATATGACAAACCCACAGCCAGCATCATCCTCAATGGTGAAAAACTGAAACCATTTCCACTGAGATCAGGAACAAGACAAGGTTGCCCACTCTCACCACTATTATTCAACATAGTTTTGGAAGTTTTAGCCACAGCAATCAGAGAAGAAAAAGAAATAAAAGGAATCCAAATCGGAAAAGAAGAAGTAAAGCTGTCAGTGTTTGCAGATGATACGATACTATACATAGAGAATCCTAAAGATGCTACCAGAAAACTACTAGAGCTAATCAATGAATTTGGTAAAGTAGCAGGATACAAAATTAATGCACAGAAATCTCTTGCATTCCTATACACTAATGATGAAAAATATGAAAGTGAAATTAAGAAAACACTGCCATTTACAATTGCAACAAAAAGAATAAAATATCTTGGAATAAACCTACCTAAGGAGACAAAAGACCTGTATGCAGAAAATTATAAGACACTGATGAAAGAAATTAAAGATGATACAAATAGATGGAGAGAGATACCATGTTCTTGGATTGGAAGAATAAACATTGTGAAAGTGACTCTACTACCCAAAGCAATCTACAGATTCAGTGCAATCCCTATCAAACTACCAATGGCATTTTTCACAGAACTAGAACAAAAAATTTCACAATTTGTATGGAAACACAAAAGACCCCAAATAGCCAAAGCAATCTTGAGAAAGAAAAACGGAGCTGGAGGAATCAGGCTCCCTGAGTTCAGACTATACTACAAAGCTACAGCAATCAAGAGTATGGTACTGGCACAGAAACAGAAATATAGATCAATGGAACAGGATAGAAAGCCCAGAGATAAACCCACGCACATATGGTCACCTTATCTTTGATAAAGGAGGCAAGAATATACAGTGGAGGAAAGAGAGTCTCTTCAATAAGTGGTGCTGGGAAAACTGGACAGCTACATGTTAAAGAATGAAATTAGAACACTCCCTAACACTATACACAAAAATAAATTCAAAATGGATTAAAGACCTAAATGTAAGGCCAGACACCATCAAACTCTTAGGGGAAAACATAGGCAGAACACTGTATAACATAAATCACAGCAAGATCTTTTTTGACCCAGCTCCTAGTGAAATGGAAATAAAAACAAAAATAAACAAATGGGACCCACTGAAACTTCAACGCTTTTGCACAGCAAAGGAAACCATAAACAAGACGAAAAGACTGCCCTCAGAATGGGAGAAAATGTTTGCAAATGAAGCAACTGACAAAGGATTTATCTCCAAAATTTACAAGCAGCTCGTGCAGCTCAGCATTAAAAAAACAAACAACCCAATCCAAAAATGGGCAGAAAACCTAAATAGACATTTCTCCAAAGAAGATATAGAGATTGCCAAGAGACACATGAGAGAATGCTCAACATAATTAATCATTAGAGAAATGCAAATCAAAACTACAGTGCGATATCATCTCACACCAGTCAGAATGGCCATCATTAAAAAATCTGCAAACAATAAATGCTGGAGAGGGTGTGGAGAAAAGGGAACCTTCTTGTACTGTTGGTGGGAATGTAAATTGATACAGCCACTATGGAGAACAGTATGGACGTTCCTTAAAAAACTAAAAATAGAACTACCATACGACCCAGCAATCCCACTACTGGACATATACCCTGAGAAAACCATAATTCAAAAAGAGTCACGTACCAAAATGTTCATTGCAGCTCTATTTACAATAGTCAGGACATGGAAGCAACCAAAGTGTCCATCAGCAGATGAATGGATAAAGAAGATGTGGCACATATATAGAATGGAATATTACTCAGCCATAAAAAGAAACAAAATTGAGATATTTGCAGTGAGGTGGATGGACCTAGAGTCTGTCATACGGAGTGAAGTAAGTCAGAAAGAGAAAAACAAATACTTTATGCTAACACATATATATGGAATCTAAAAAAAAAAATGGTCATGAAGAACCTAGGGGCAAGATGGGAATAAAGATGCAGACTTACTAGAGAGTGGACTTGAGGATCCGGGGAGGGTGAAGGCTAAGGTGGGACAAAGTGAGAGAGTGGCATGGACATATATACACTACCAAACGTAAAATAGATGGCTAGTGGGAAGCAGCCACATAGCACAGGGAGATCAGCTCAGTGCTTGGTGACCACCTAGAGGGGTGGGATAGGGAGGGTGGGAGGGAGGGAGATGCAAGAGGGAAGAGATATGGGGACATATGTATATGTATAACTGATTCACTTTGTTATAAAGCAGAAACTAACACACCATTGTAAAGCAATTATACTCCAATAAAGATGGTAAAAAAAAAAACTGCATGTATAATATGCATAATTGACACTCTATAGATTTATGAGTTTTACCTTACTGCTATTTTGACTTATAAGTTGAATGATCTACTTATGGTCTTTGCGTCGTTTCAAGCAGCAAAAGTAACAGAATTCCCTGAAACATACGCAGTGCAGTTCTTGCTGTGCCTATCATGTCCCAAATCATAACCTATATTATTTATTAATCTGAGAATTATTGATTATAATAGCTTCATTCTCTGAGAATGTAAATTATAAGAAATTAATTTTGTGAGCAGTCTGTTTCCTTCCATGTTGGGCTAAATCAGAACGTCTTTGGTTGCTGTGCTACATGCTGTATTCAGTCTAGGTGTATTCTGCCTTTTTCCATGGAAGCTATTATTTAATGGGAAATATGTGTCTTTTAGTTGAAGGTAAATGTAAAGGAAATGAAAGCTACTGTATTTCAGCCTATACATGGTCATTAACGAGTTACTGTAACGGAATCCTAGAATCACCGTATTCATATGGGTCACCAGATTCCAGAGGGGTCAACATGCGGCTAGAAAATGTTTAGATAATGGCTTCATGGGTCCAGAAGAAAGAATAGCTGTTCCAAGGCCAACAAAATAGTCACTAATTATTATATCTTCCCCACCTGGAAGTACATCACTTTCAGGAATGATAAGTTCTGTTGCCTTTATGGAGCACACCATCATCATTTACATTCATGTGATCATGTAATTGAACACCCTCAGGAGGGAGAGGAACTTCCGGTGGAGTTACTCTGGTAAATTGGGTAATAATAGCAAACTAGTTTCTATTCTGTCTAATCAGTGTCTCTGATAAGAGAAAACTTAGGTGACATCATCAGTTGAGCTCCACGAGCTGCTGTGGATGGTGCAGATAATCATCTTGTACTTGAAGGTAGATAGATGTGCCTTCTCCAGTTCTCAGAACTTACTATTGGGCTGCAGCTGCTACCAGTATAGAATCAGGTATCAGAGCTCATGGTTGAAAAACATGATAGGTGATGTGGAGAAATGGGTCACTCCACATAGCCAGTGAGGTGACAAATGAAGGTACTTACATTAGTGCCTAGCACATAGAAGGCACTCATCAATACTATCTAATAAAGGAAATTACAGCAACAAGCCAGAGAATATGGAGAACAAAAATAAAAGTCGAGTCAGTGGCTGGAAGCTCTTCTGCTTTAGTGGTACTTTTTTGAATATATACTTTGGTGTCATGTTTATAATATTTTAAAGGTTAATTTTATTTACAGAATTATTTGTGTAAACCAACAGAGAAACGAAATGCTGTAGTTCAAAGGAATGGAAGACCATTGAGCAATGCTACCAACTACTTTGGGGCATAAACTGTCTTATGCATCTGTGTCTGTACAGTGCCTTGCACTTAGAAATGTTTGTTGAATGAATAGAAATATCAGTGAAAAGTTGATGTTTGTGCTGGGCCTTGAGAGGTGGTTGAATTTGATGTAGCAGAGGGGAATGAGATGGGTTTTCAAATTAGTAGAATTCTATGAATAAAGGCATAGCTATTGGAATGAGCTTAACTGATTTGGTGAGACACTGGAGAAGTCAGTCTGGCGAGAGGCCTGTGGTGGTTATTGTGGTGGTAATGGTTGTATGGGGTTGTTTTAAAGACCTGTTCCCAGGAATTTTGTGTTCTGTCTTTATTGATGCCCTGTCCTGATTATCTTGTTGGGTAAAACTACTTTAGGAGAACAGGGTACTAATGAGGCCAGGCTTATGGTTTTCATCTTCATAAAAAACATTAATTCAGTTGCTATTCATCGTGTGCACATGTACACACACACACGCACACACTTAACGCACATACACAGTAAGACTCAAGTGTATGCGCCTTTGGGGGAAATGACACTTCTACTGAAATTCTCACAGACTAATGTAACTCTTAATCAGGTGCCTTACTGTGTGCTGTTGGTGACCAAGGGGCACTAGCAAGAAACAAGTGTGGTAGCTCAGCACACCTACCTTCCTGCAGCTTAGAGCTCCCCATATTGAGTGGGGTCATTTTCTCAATCAGATTGCTTATTAAAAGCCTTACACTAGGTGGATTGAGTCAAATGTAAAATTCTGAAACTATCCCCTGGAAGAGGGAGCCCTTTCTAGTTCAAAGTTGGTGTATCCCATTGTTGTTCCAGCCCTCGAGAGGCAACTACAGATGCTGCTAAAAGGACCTCATAATTTAGCAGAAGAATTTTCCAAAATAGCCATTTAAAAATTCTTCTCTGCTTCCTCTCTTTTTCACCTTAAATTGGCTAACCAGTATATTGTGTTACATTTTCACTTACGGATTTTTAAAAAAATGCATGAGTTTTGGTTTGTTCTTTAGGGAAAAGTAATCCTGATACTACGCTTATTAGAAATACTTCTAACAGCACTGGTAGCTGTAGCTCTGGTAGTAACACTAAGAACCCATGCTTTTCCTTTTAAGTGTGTTGTAGGTACTTTGTATTGAGCAAACACTGAACTTTTCTCAGATGTTTAGAAGGAATAAAAGAAGGGAGAATTAGAAGTATAATCAGAGACAAAAGCAGAAAAAGAGTTGGATTGCAGAAGGGATATTTTTCCTTCCCTAAATGTGTACCTAGATTAAAGAATAATTATTTTTACTGGCTAGATAGTACACTATAAATGATTTACAGTTTTGAGTTCTGTAGATATTTTGTCTAGAGCACTACATAGCTGTTTATCGTTGTCATTATCGTACTCAGCGGTGGTTGTACCCAGCTCCTCTTAAGCTGGAGAATCTGAGATTGAGTATTAAAGCTGGAATGAGGACCTGATCTGCGGTTTGGGATCTACCATTTATCCTATTGCAGAATACAAACACTCACAAATTCAGTGAAGTGCACTCCAAAGACGTGGTTTTGCTTTCAACTGTGATGACACTGTAATTGATCAAATATATTCTTTCAAAGAATCATAAATTCTTTTTGGAGTGTGAGGAGATGTCATGTTCATTTGTCAACATGTCAGTCCAGGGACACAGGTGCAGCAAATATATGGAGGAAACACCTCGTGTTTCTCCTGAGCCACATAAATATGAAGCCGTCTTGATTGAAAATGTGTGGCTTTCGATTACTCCTTATATGGAGAGCAATTAAGATCTCTCTGTAGAAGGCATTTCACTGTGATTCTCAGGTTTTCACACAGCACAGGCAGGGATCAGGTCTGAGGGGACACCAGAGAAATTTTTGGAGACCTGCAGATGTTGTCTCAGAAAAGAATACTAAGGCAGTTCTTCTCTGGCGGAGTGAATATTGCACGTTTTTAGTCAAGTGCATGATTAACTTTGACATTTGAAAATAGAACTTCACATAAAAATAAGCATGGTACTTCTGCACGTTTAATTAAGATGTTTAGTTCCTGTCAAGACTGATCTTTTTTTTTTTATTTTTTTATTTCCCCTGTGAAGGGCAATATATTCTAACTTCTGAAATTTCAGAAATCTCTACTTAACCTTTAATCGTCATTCCATTTACATGGAAATCTGATTAACAACTTTTAAAGTTCATGAGCTCTTGGTAAATGCGATTAAGACCTTTTTGGAGTTTGTTATTAAGAGCTGGCATTTACAGAAGACTAGGGCCTGGCTACTGTTGCTGTCTTCTCCATAGCTGGATGTCTTAAGCAATTAGCAGAGAACATGAGGTACATGAATTGTACTGTATTGCTTCTGAGTTTACGTGGTTGGTATTTAAATAGCATGCTGTCTTTTTCTTTCCTATGACTTGCTATATGGTATGAGCTTGTTACCCAGTGGTAGAATAGGGCCAAGGATAAATTAGGTGGAGCTGTAGCAATTTGCATAACTAGGAGAGCCAGGCTCCTCCCTCCCTCTGATGTTCTGAAGTCATGTTTACAAACATTCATTCTCAGGGTGTAAGGAGTCAGGTTAATCATCCTACCACGTTGCATTTTTTTTTTCTGTGGGTTTGTCGTATATGGCCTTTATTATGTTGAGGTAGGTTCCCTCCATGCCCAATTTCTGGAGAGTTTTTATCATAAATGGGTGTTGAACTTTGTCAAAAGCTTTTTCTGCATCTATCGAGATGATCATATGGTTTTTATTCTTCAGTTTGTTAATATGGTGTATCACATTGATTGATTTGCATATAGTGAAGAATCCTTGCATCCCTGGGATAAATCCCACTTGATCGTGGTGTATGATCCTTTTAATGAGTCATTGGATTCTGTTTGCCAGTATTTTGTTGAGGATTTTTGCATCTGTATTCATCAGTGATAATGGTCTGTAATTTTCTTTTTTTTGTAGTGTCTTTGTCTGGTTTTGGTATCAGGGTGATGGTGGCCTCATAGAATGAGTTTGGGAGTGTTCCTTCCTCTGCAATTTTTTGGAAGAGTTTGAGAAGGATGGGTGTTAGCTCTTCTCTAAATGTTTGATAGAATTCACCTGTGAAGCCATCTGGTCCTGGGCTTTTGTTTGTTGGAAGATTTTTAATCACAGTTTCAATTTCATTACTTGTGATTGGTCTGTTCATATTTTCTGTTTCTTCCTGGTTCAGTCTTGGAAGGTTATACTTTTCTAAGAATTTGTCCATTTCTTCCAGGTTGTCCATTTTATTGGCATAGAGTTGCTTGTAGTAGTCTCTTAGGATGCTTTGTATTTCTGTGGTGTCTGTTGTAACTTCTCCTTTTTCATTTCTAATTTTATTGATTTGAGTCCTCTCCCTCTTTCTTGATGAGTCTGGCTAATGGTTTATCAATTTTGTTTATCTTCTCAAAGAACCAGGGTTTAGTTTTATTGATCTTTGCTGTTGTTTTCTTTGTTTCTATTTCATTTATTTCTGCTCTAATCTTTATGATTTCTTTCCTTCTGCTAACTTTGGGTTTTGTTTGTTCTTCTTTCTCTAGTTCCTTTACGTGTAAGGTTAAGTTGTTTATTTGTGAATTTTCTTGTTTCTTGAAGTAGGATTGTATTGTTATTAATTCCCCTCTTAGAACTGCTTTTGCTGCATCCCATAGGTTTTGGATCGTCGTTTTCATTGTCATTTGTCTCTAGGTATTTTTTGATTTCCTCTTTGATTTCTTCAGTGATCTCTTGGTTATTTAGTAACGTATTGTTTAGCCTCCATGTGTTTGTGTATTTTACGTTTTTTTCCCTGTAATTCATTTCTAATCTCATAGCGCTGTGGTCAGAAAAGATGCTTGATATGATTTCAATTTTCTTAAATTTACTGAGGCTTGATTGGTGACCCAAGATGTCATCTATCCTGGAGAATGTTCCGTGTGCACTTGAGAAGCAAGTGTAATCTGCTGTTTTTGGATGGAATGTCCTATGAATATCAATTAAATCTATCTGGTCTATTGTGTCATTTAAAGCTTCTGTTTCCTTATTTATTTTCATTTTGGATGATCTGTCCATTGGTGTAAGTGAGGTGTTAAAGTCCCCCAATATTATTGTGTTACTGTCGATTTCCTCTTTTATAGCTGTTAGCAGTTGCCTTATGTATTGAGGTGCTCCTATGTTGGGTGCATATATATTTATAATTGTTATATCTTCTCCTTGGATTGATCCCTTGATCATTATGTAGTGTCCTTCCTTGTCTCTTGTAACATTCTTTATTTTAAAGTCTATTTTATCTGATATAAGTATAGCTACTCCAGCTTTCTTTTGATTTCCATTTGCATGGAATATCTTTTTCCATCCCCTCACTTTCAGTCTATATGTGTCCCTAGGTCTGAATTGGGTCTCTTGTAGACAGCATATATATGGGTCTTGTCTTTGTATCCATTCAGCAAGCCTGTGTCTTTTGGTTGGAGCATTTAATCCATTCATGTTTAAGGTAATTATTGATATGTATGTTCCTGTGACCATTTTCTTAATTGTTTTGGGTTTGTTTTTGTAGGTCCTTTTCTTCTCTTGTGTTTCCCACTTAGAGAAGTTCCTTTAGCATTTGTTGTAGAGCTGGTTTGGTGGTGCTGAATTCTCTTAGCTTTTGCTTATCTGTAAAGCTTTTGATTTCTCCATCAAATCTGAATAAGATCCTTGCCGGGTAGAGTAATCTTGGTTGTAGATTCTTCCCTTTCATCACTTTAAGTATATCATGCCACTCCCTTCTGGCTTGTAGAGTTTCTGCTGAGAAATCAGCTGTTAACCTTATGGGAGTTCCCTTGTATGTTATTTGTCGTTTTTCCCTTGCTGCTTTCAATAATTTTTCTTTGTCTTTAATTTTTGCCACTTTGATTACATGTGTCTTGGCGTGTTTCTCCTTGGGTTTATTCTGTATGGGACTCGATGCGCTTCCTGGACTTGGGTGGCTATTTCCTTTCCCATGTTAGGGAAGTTTTCGATTATAATCTCTTCAAATATTTTCTCTGGTCCTTTCTCTCTCTCTTCTCCTTCTGGGACCCCTTATAATGCGAATGTTGTTGCATTTAATGTTGTCCCAGAGGTCTCTTAGGCTGTCTTCATTTCTTTGCATTCTTTTTTCTTTAGTCTGTTCCGCAGCAGTGAATTCCACCATTCTGTCTTCCAGGTCACTTATCTGTTCTTCTGCCTCAGTTATTCTGCTATTGATTCCTTCTAGTGTATTTTTTGTTTCAGTTATTGTATTGTTCATCTCTGTTTGTTCTTTAATTCTTCTAGGTCTTTGTTAAACATTTCTTGCATCTTCTCCATCTTTGCCTCCATTCTTATTCCGAGGTCCTGGATCATCTTCACTATCATTATTCTGAATTATTTTTCTAGAAGATTGCCTATCTCCCCTTCATTTAGTTGTTTTTCTGGGGTTTTATCTTGTTCCTTCATCTGGTATGTAGCCCTCTGCCTTTTCATCTTGTCTATGTTTCTGTGACTGTGGTTTTTGTTCCACAGGCTGCAGGATTATAGTTTTTCTTGCTTCTGCTGTCTGTCCTCTGGTTGTTGAGGCTATCTAAGAGGCTTGATGGGAGGCTCTAGTGGTGGGTAGAGCTGACTCACGTTGCATTTTTTTTTGAAGTGTATAGTTGACTTACAATATTATGTTAGCTTCAGGTGTACAACATAGTAATTTGATATTTTTATAGATTATACTCCATGTAAAGTTATTATAAAATACTGGCTATATACCCTGTGCTGTACATTACATCCTTGTAACTTACCTATTTTATACCTAGTAGTTTGTACCTCTTAATCCCGCTTACCCATTTTGCTCCTGCCCCTCATCCCCTCCCTTCTGGCAACCACCAGTCTGTTCTCTGTATCTGTGATTCTATTTCTGTTTGTTATATTTACTCATTTGTTTTATATTTAGATTCCATATATAAGTGAAAGCATAGAGTATATGCATTTTTTAAAATTGCATTCTTCTACGGAGTGTGGTAGTCTTTTTGAGAGTTAAAATTAAAAGATGTACACTTTGGAGAGAGAAATTTTTCAGGTATGCAACTTCTTTCTAAACTTTCAGGCGTTTCAGCTATTCAGATATTGCCCTTGGGTTGTGGGGACAGAAGGGAAGAGGTAAATGTGTTGGAGCAGGTCAGTGTAGCATAATCAACAAATTGAGATGTGCTATGATGTATGGAAAATGGGAAGTAAATAGTTAAAAGCCCAAAGGATCCTATTGGACCATATGCTGACAATCTGGCAGGTTTTATTCACTTGCCTGTAGACTTGGGCTCTCTGATCAATGCATATAATGCATTTCATAGGTACTTTGTGCAGAACACTGCTTATTAGCATTTAGAGGAATGACAGGAGAAAATAATGAAAGTATCAACAAAGGCAAATCTTTAAAATACATTGTATACAACAGTATTATTAAAGAATACTTGAATCTTTACATGTTTCCATACCAGGTAAAATTTTTATGAGCATATATTGCTTTTAAATAAAAGATAAAAATAAAACAAAGTAGTATGTGGGAAAAATAAATTTAAATAGAAAAATTGATCTGAAATAATTAAATTCGATTCCAGAAATATCGATGAAGTAGTTCTCCGTTTTTGGACCCTAGAGTTTCTATGTTTACTATAAACTTACTTAAGTTTAATCCTACTTAAACCAGCAGTGCAGTTAATTGGTTAATCTTTTAAATTATAGGCTAACCTCAAATGTAGTAGGTAAATGAAATGGCTTAGTCCCATGTTTTGAATTAACATAAAATATTTCAGTAGAAATAGCATATAGTAATCACAGGCCTCTTATGGATTTGGAAATTTGTTTTCAGGCCACAAAACTGATAAAACAGGATTACTTTTGTTTAACCAAACTGTCAACAGTTTTTTTTTTTTTAATCAGTTTAGTATCTTACTTAAGGGAAATATATATATATATATTACATAATTATAATTATATATTTATATATATAATATAATTTTTATATTTATATTTATTTATTATATACAATATAATATATATAATATACTTTATATATATAATATATAATTTATATATTACAAATTATATATAAATTATAAATTATAAATTATATAATTTATATATATATATAAATTATAAATTATAAATTATAATTTATATAATATTAAAATACATTATATATTATATAATTTATTAACATAATATAATATATTATATAATTATAATTATAATTTTATATATAATTATATTATATAATATATTATATATATAATTTCATCATTTTCAGATAGAAGAATTTTGCTTATTTTATAGATGGAATCTTTATTGTAGATGCAAGAGTTAAGTATAGAAATGAGTGATATTAAGTTGCTCCTTCAGCTTTAAAGGATTTTAGTTAAGTTATTCCAATGTGGCATGAATCTGTGGTAATACAGGGAAGTATTAGACAAAGTGCCTTCTCATCAAGTCATGTTGGGAGTTTGAGATAAGTAGAGGTAAAGTTAAATATCCAGCAGTATATGATTAATTGCCAAATCTGGGTAATCAACTGTGGGTCCTGTAGGAATTTAGAGAGATGACTTAAGATAGATTGGTCAGGGACGGTTTTGTGTATTTGGTAGGATCTGGCTCTTTAAGGAAGGCTAGACTTCAGGCGAGTGGGCAGATCATTCTAGGTAGGTATAACAGGCATGTATGCCAACAGTGAGTACCTTACTGAATTTACCATATACACAATTTGTACAGAGGGGTGTAAAATGTGATCAGATAGACAGAAACCAGATTCTGAAGAGCCTTAGATGAATTCAGTTGAAATCTTCTTTGTGGACTCCTTAAAGAAAGGACCTGCTTTGTCCTTGTGCTTTGTATTCTCAGTGCCTCTAAATCTCATTATCTCCCAGTCTTAACAATATTCCCCTCAAATCCTAAGGGAAATGTACTTAACATAGTTCCTGGCACTCAGTAGGTACAAAATAAATGTTAATCAAGTCTGAATCTGCACTTGTTATTCCTAAATAATCCATTTTGAATGAACTATAAGCAAACATTGTTTTTTTGTAGGTGTGTCAATGTTCACAGATAAGAGATAACCAGTATGAAGGAGTCTCTAGTAACTGAACTGCTAATTGAAAATTCTGGGTTGTAGCCACTTAATTGAATAAACTGTCTCCAGAGAGCAATTTGGGTCTTTTCCAAGATGCATTAACTCTTTCAGGTCATTAGGGTAGCACTTATCTCACTGGAGCAGAAATTTAATAAATGATATTCCTGTGATGTGAGTAAATTAATGTACCTCAAAAAGCCTGAAGTTTCACCATGGGTGTTATAGTTCTACTCCAGGGAGCTTGTCTGTGAATGTAAGACGTCAATAAGTAGCTGCCCTTTCAAGCATCTTACTTTCAATTTAGGTAACCTACTAGGGAGCATCTACTTTGTTCAAGACACTGTGCTAGATGTTAACAGAGACACAAAGAAAAGGCATGGCTTGCACTGAGAGGCAGGAGAGAAGGCAAATAACCACAAGATAAAATCCTTGAGAGATACAAACTACAGTGTGGGTTTTAATGAGAGTGAGATACCATAGTTAACAGTTAAGATAGATGATAACCTCCCAGAAGGTAGGGACCGTGGCTTGTTTACACAATGTGCTTATTCATGTTTATTCTCTCTGTTGGGAGTTTAGGAGATAAACAGAGGAAAAGTTAAATATATATACATACACACATATAATGGTAAAATATGAGCTGGATCAATCAGAAGCTTTTTTTTATTTCCCCCCCACAATTTTCACACATGTTCTTTTTCCCCCCACTGTGAGATACGAATTATTAATGTCTGGTGTTAATCTAAAATGAGTATGGTAAAGATGTGAAAACCAGAAAAAAAGCCAGCATCTTTTGGAGATATGCTCCCTGATTGTCTGATTGTCTCAATTTGTCTGTAAGCCTACTGATGGAATATTGACCTTCAGGTAGTAAAGAGGATAAGAAAAGTCTGTTCTACCTGCCAGCACATGTTACACATTTATATCTGTTGTGAAGATAGAGGCAGCTAGTTGTTATCATAAGACTAAGGGTAAGTAACATAAAAGACCACTGTGGGAGAAAAGAAGGTAGAGATAGCACCATAAGAAGATGAAACTTCCAAGGTGTAACACCAGCCTCTGCTTCCTCGTGCATGGGGTTGACATCTCCATTGGGCATGTGGGTTGTGATTAGTAACATCTGGATGGTGAACGTGTAATTTGTTAAAAATCAATCAAGTTAATACTTAAATTCACTTTCTTGAACTCATTCTCCCATGCTTGATTAATGATAGAGGTAGTTACAAGCAGGGGGAAGAAAGGATAAACTCAGACATGACAGAAACCCTTGGGATTTATTTATGGAACAGGAAATTATCTAGGTTAACTAAATGGTAATTATGTAAAAACAACTAAGAGGAAATAAGGCTGCCGAAGTCAGTTGGGTTGTGGAAGGTGCTGAATGACAGGAGGATATACAGGTTTATTTTGCTTGCAAGGAGGGCACCATTGAAGGATTTGAGCAGAAGAATGATGGCATTGGGCTCTATGTTAGTGAGTGTAGTGGGTTGTGGGATAGATTGTCATGAGAGGTGTAAGGCGGGATGAGCAGTTGGGAGACTGTTGTACTAAGCTGTGTGAAGGATAATGAGGATCAGATTTAAATACATGAGGGTAGGAATGAAAACGTTTAAAAGAGGAAATGGACATAAGATGTGTGGTATAAGATAGGACTTGGCAGTTGATTTGGAGAACAAGCCTGAGAAGAGTCAGCTAACTACAGATTGTGATCCTGGGAGGTCAGAGAAATGACAGTGGTGTTAACAAAGAGAGAAACTAAGAAGACCTTTGTTTCTTCCTTCTTTCCCCCTCTTCCTCCTTTTGAAGAGAGGTGATAATAAAGAGTTTGCTTGGTCAGGATGTTTGTTGACCCCATGCCCCGATACTTTCAATATCTGTTGTGCTGTTTTCACTTTCTTACTGTGATAAGACACTCTTGCAGGCAATGACAGTACACCTCTGGCGCTTGGGAGAAAGTATGATGGTAGAGGGAGATTTGGGAATCATATGAAATGAAGATATGACTAAAATGGAAGAGAACAAGAGTAAGAGTAAGCATATTGAACTTCAGATAGTTAAGAAGAAAAATGTGGTAGTCAATCTCAGGGAAGTGAAAGAAAAAATTTCAAAAGTTTAGAGATGAATATTAGCAGGAGCCTGAATTTAGAGATTGAGATCTTTACTGGAGAGAGACGGGGAGGAGGAAAGAAGAAGGAGAAGAATGATATCAGTGAGAAGATGATGAGGATATAGAGATAATTATATTTATTTATTTATTTAATAACATTTATAAAGTGTTTGCTATGCCCCAGGTTATGTTCAAAGTGATTTACAGCATTAACTCATTTAATCCTGATGATAATTCTGTGGGAGTAGGTAATATTATTCCTGTTTTAAAGATGAGGAACCAAGGTTCTCAGGCACAGAGAGGTAATATCTTAGTTACCTGGTTCCTGGGATGCATTTTAAAAAAACAACAAATTTCTGAGCCTTATCCTCAGAGATAATAATAGCCTGTTACGAGCCAAGCATTTTATGTATGTTGTTTATTTTAGTTTTCATATTAATTCTGTGAAGTAGATTCTATTACCCATATTTCACAGTTGAGGGAGATACAGTTTAGCAAGATTAAGTAACTTGCCAAGGTCACATTGCTAGTAAGTGGTAGAACTGGTTTTAAGCACAGACTTTTTGTGTTTCTGACTTGTCCTCTCAATTTGCAGTTCTAAGGTGAGGTGCATGAATCTTTATTTTAAAATAGTTCTCCAAGTGATTCCTATGTATAGACCAGTCTTTCTAGAATTTTAGCACAAACTAAGAAGGAAGAGGTGTATGTATTTTTTGGGAGGAGTTAAAACACTGTGGTCAGAGAGGAGAATTCAGAATTAGGGACGTTGGAGATGGAGTATTTCCAATGGAGAAAGAATGTCAAAGAGTAATAGAGGTCATTGGGATTGAGGAGACTGAGAAAGACTGTGTAATGGTAAAAAGGAGTCATTAATATATTCTGATGAAACTTGTGAGTCGTAGTACAGAGTAAAACTGTAACAGCAGCTAACATTTTTGTAATGGTGTAAGAAAACCATGGAGGTTGTGTCAACTTTGATGAGAAAAGGGGAGAAAGTGGCGTAAATATGTAGAATGAACTTTAAAATACGTTCTAGTGAAATAGGCAGAGAATGAAGCTGCAGTTAGGAATGTGCCTTTGGGCATTGAGACCACTTCTGTGTCTTCCCCTGGCATGGTCTTGTTGTATTCTATTTTCTATGGGTAAGCTATAAATAAAAAATCATGAAAATACTGTGGGATCCAAAATGCATGGAGGGAAAACGGAGAATTGAAATAAGTGGAAAATTCAACACTTATAGTTGGAGATTTCAATACTCCTTTAAAATAATTAGTGGAACAACTGGACAGAAAACATACAAAACATGAGCTATACTATCAAGCACCATGACTTAAAGTGACATAGATGGTACACCCTACTTAACACCATCAGAATACAGATTCTTTCATGTCCTTCAAATATACTCCATGATAGATCATATAGTAGACTATGAAGTTAAGTCTCAATACATTTAAAAGGATTGAAATCACACGAAGTATGTTCTCCATACATAACAGAATTAAATAAACAACAGGAAGAAATTTTGGCACTTCTCAAATACTTGGAAGTAAAACAACAAACTTCTGAATACACCATGGGTGTAAGAAGAAAGACCTAAGATCAACAATCAAAGTTTCCACCCTAAGAGCTAGAAAAAGGAGGGGGGGGGCAAATATCAAACCCAAAGCAAGCAGAAGGAAAAAATGTTAAAGATTAGAGTGAAAAATCAAATAAAAATCAGAGGAACAATACCAAAAAGTAATGAAACTAAAAGTTGGTTCTTTGAAAAGATCAAAAATTGATAAATCTTTAGCTAGACTGATAAATTAAAAAGGAGAGAAATCTCAAAAAATGCCGAAATCAGGAATGAAAGAGGAGACATCACTGTAGACCATATAGATGTTAAAAAGATTATAATGACTAACTTTATGCCAATGAGACCACAATTATGCCAGTTAGACCACTTAGACGAAGTGGACAAATTCCTAGAAAGAAACAAAATACCAAAACTGGTTCAAGAAGAAATAGAAAATCTAAATTGTCCTGTAACAAATACAGGCATACCTCATTTTGTTGCAGTTTGCTTGGTTGAGCTTTGCAGATACTGCATTTTTTAAAAATTGGAGGTTTGTGGCAACCCTGTGTTGAGCAAGTCTATCAGTGCTGTGTGTTCAACAGCATTATTTTTAAATTAGGGTATGTACATTTTTTCAGACATAATGCTCTTGCACATGTATAGTGTAAACATAGATTTTACATGTGCTGTGAAACCAAAAACATTCATGTGACTCGCTTTATTACGATACTCACTTTATTGGAATGGTCTGGAACCGAACCCACAATATCTTCAAATTATGCCTATAAATTAAATAATTTAAAAATTTCCTACACATACATAAGTACACAAATGTTTTATTAAACATTTGAAGAAGTAATAATACCAATCCTTTGCAAACTCTTTCAGAAAACAGAGATGAGAAACACTTTTCAACACATCTATGAGTCCATTATTACCCTGATAAAAATTCGAGATAGCAGAGGAAACTATAGAGCAATGTCCTTCGTCAACATAGATGCAAAAATCTCAAACGAAATACTAGTAAATTGAATCCATCAACATGTGGATTCATACCACATGTATGAATGTATGTGGTATGTGTTACATACCACAATTAAGTGGGATTTATAAAAAAAAAATCAATGAATGTAATATACCATATTCATAGAATAAAGGAAAAAGCTTCATAATTATCTCAATAGACACAGGAAAGCACTTGACCCCATTGATGACTAAGAAAACAAAACAAAAGCAAAAACCTTCAGCAAACTAGAACTAGAAAGGAACTTTCTCTGTCTGATAAAAGTCCCTGTGAAAAACCTGCAGGTAACATCAGAAGGGAACTTTCTGAAGTGTTAGAGGTGTTCTACAATGATTGTAGTGATGGTTGCACAACTGTATACATTTACTTAAAAGCTGTTCAGCCGTACACGACATTAGGTGAATTTTATGGTATATAAATTGTACCTCAACAAAGCTGTTTTAAAAATATTATGGGATAAAATCAGATTACAAATATTCGAAGATATATGTCCTTCACAGTATCCTCAGAGAACTTGTAGAAAAACACTTAACAGTCCTAATGGAAGTTAATTAGTGTATAAATCATGGAAATCTCATCAACATTATTTCCCCTTTCACAATTATGTATTTGAGGGTATGCATGAATATTCATATGCTTCACAAGGGATTATATTCCAAACTAAATTTATTGTCCCTATCAAACTCATTTTTCCTGCATTCCTGATCATTGTTCTTGAACCACAGTGTTTTAGTCCCTCACATGTGCAATCTTTTAGCATTTTAAAATTTCTCTTCTTTCCTTCGTAGAATACCTGCTTAAATTTTTTCATTTTTTTCCTCTGCGTCAACTCACAAATGTATCCCTAATTGTAAAATCTCATTACCACTACTTTAGTTTAAAATCCTTTTTTTTTTTTTTAATTTCAACTATCATGGTAGTTTTTTTTCGTGTCCCCCTCCCTTTATCTTATTACCTTAATCATTCATTTTTCCCCAAATCCCATTGCCTTCTAATCTATTATTGTATATGCCAGCAGATTGATTTATTTACAGTGTGTTTATCAACATTTTATTTACCTATTGAAAGCTTTTTACTGCCCTCCTCATTCTGTACTTGACTTCAGTACCTGAGCCTGGTGTTAGAGGCCCTGAGAAGTTTGTGCATTTACCACCTTTCCAGGCTTACCTCTCAGACTTCATTTTTATGTTACCTGAACTATTTGCAGTTCACTGAAGACACCCGGAATTTCCCCAGCACTGTTTATTTATTCTGTTCTTTCTGCCATTTTTTTGGCCTTTTACACATTATAAGATTTTATTTATGTCCTATGATCTTGAAACTCTTTTTTATTGTCCTACTTGGGATCAATCTTGTCCTTCTATAAATGCTCACAGCAGTTTCTTTGACCTGATGCTTCCCACCTTCTCCCATGTTTTGTAGTCATTCATGTTTGTCTCTATAAGCACATTGAGGGAAGGATTGATGGATTGATTGATTTGGCTTTTAATTCACTTAAATTTTTAATTTATATATAGTAAAATTCACTTGTTTTAATATTAGGGAAGCATTTTTTTTTAGTCTTGTTTTTATATCCAGGATAATACCTTGCATATTTTACGTATTAAGTAAATACGTTTAATTTAAAATAAATGAAAACTTTCTTTTGAAAGCTATCTAAAACTGGGGTTTCTTTGTTAAAAGCTCTTCTGTTGGGGGTGTGGGGGGAGGTAAATGTGAGCTCTTTGAGACTCTGCTTGTCAGGGCTTTGACAGAGGACCAGGAAATACTTGTGTAGTCTTGGAATTTTTTCATCTGTTTTACTTTGAACACTAAGGAACTATTCACAAGACCATACATAGTAGTTTTCATGATACAATTGCCATTGATAATGAGTATAATGAAGCAGGCAGCCATTCCATTTGCAGAATGACTGTTTATTTTTTTTTTGGTTTTCTTACTGCAGAATACTTTAGTCCTTATACAATGGGGAAATGAGACTGCTATTTTCAAAAGATGACTTCTTTTGTTTTTTCTTTGTCACTCATATTTCATCCATTAGCAACCTTACAGGGGAAATCTGATAGTTTGTAGTAATTTTAAATGGTGGTCCTAGTTTTAGAAAATATTGTTACTTTGTTTCAGTGTTACTATTGAATATTTTCTGGAATCAAGGTGATAGTTTGAGGCGTATATTACCCTGATTTTGCTCCTCCTCCACCTCTGGATTTCTCTTTTCAAATTCTGGACCTCCTGGTCTCCCTTTGCTAGGCCTTGCCTCCTCCATCCAGTGAGACTGGTTTCTGCTTGGTTCTACTCTTGCTCCATGGATGCTGGAAGGGGTTCTCTGGGAAAAATCCAGAGGAACTAGTGTGCTTCCTTTCTTCTCTCAGGGATCATAGCCACCAGTTTCTGCCTAATTTGGCTCCTCTCCAGGGCCTTCAAATTCTTATTTTTTTAATATGTTTTTTCAGCTGTTATAATTATCATCAGTATGAGGGATAGTCCAAGGAAGCTACTTTGCTGTTCCTGGAACAAAAACTCCTGGGCATCTGTATTTTAAAAGAGCCAATTATTAAAAATTACAATATTTATTGTAGGCACAGTCAAGATATTGCACAAGAAAGTTGAGCCTTACTTCATATTGGGAGCTCAAGGTAATTTTTTTTCACCTTAGACTTACTCCCGTCATGAAGCAGTCTAGTTCTCAGATTCACGGTGGGGGGTGGGTGCGGGTAGGGGGGACACATACACAGTATGGCTTTGCTGTAAATCATCAAACATTTGAAGGTAGTAGTCAGGAGAATTGGTTTCCTAGTTGCAGAGATTGAAATCTGTGCAAACCACTACTCCCGTTTTTATAAGATACCAGTGTTTTACAAAAATACTATTTGTGATATAACTGTCACTGGATGCATATTAGTATATAATTGTTTATCCATAGATAGCTTAGTGAAGAAACAAAAACTCATTCAAGTTATCATAAGGAAAAAATAAGGAAAACATACTAAAGGCTGTAAGGATATATTGTAGAACCCAAGGGTAGAAAATCTAAGACCTTATCAGCAACTGGATTTGAGACCTTTGCACTATGGATAACTTAAGGTTGCAACCTTTGAATCTCTCTCCTGTGGGTCTCCTTTTTCTCTCTGGTTATCTGGTTCATTCTTTATTCTCTCTCTGCACATTGGCTGTCTTTGATTTTTCATCCACATGGTAAAAGGTGGTTGCCCCAAAGTATTTACATCTCCTCACTTACATTGACGAGCACAGACCATATCCCACTAACACAGTCCTGGGAAAGAGAATCTGATTGGCTAATTGAGGGTTGGCTGTTTCCCTGGTGAAGTAGGCTCTGACCTAGACGGTGGGATCCCAGGCCTGGCTACCCAAGTCCATTGTGTGGTTGGGGAACCGTCCTTAGATGAGACGAAGATTTTGTAAGCTGGGAAGATACTAAAAAGGATCTACCACATTAAGTATCTAGAAGGATCTGGGTGTTTCAGTGAGTAGCTACTTGGATAAATGCAGAGGCTGAAGACAGGAGATGTGTTAATTCTAAGTCTGTAAATCGCACGTTTATTTTTAGAAAATTCTATGTGTATAACCACAAGCAGCCATAGGCAATATGTTAAATAAAGAGGATTAAATGGTAAATGAGGGGTCCATTCAGAATGATATTACCAATGTTAGAACATGTTATAAATCTCAAAATCTTGGCCCTGCTTTATATATCATGGGGTTACTGACTAGCATCTTAGCAACTGCTAATCAGTCTTATAGCAGAAGAGATGCCTAACCACTCCAATTTGTATGCTCTATTAAAGCATCATATTTCTTTGCTTCTGCCACAGAACCATCTAACATACCAGATACTCAAAAAACACAGTGAATCATGATATCACTGGTGTATATAGAGTTTTCAGGTGCTTTTCAACTGTGTTTTCATGTTTCTTGTCTTCAGTTTTACAAATACCTTTTAAGTTAAACTTAAAACACAAATAAACTATGACTTTTAATTTTTTGAACTCTTGATCAACAAGAAATAGCAATTCCTGGTACTTAAAAAGAGAAAGAAATGAATGAGATAGGAAGGAATTTAGAGGCAGCAAGAACACACACGGGATTATCTTCTACAGATTTTCTGTAGGCAGAATGTATTTGTTATTATATGTAATGCCCTTTGCCCCAGAATTCCAATCTTGGGTGATTTCCCCCAGGCAAAAGACAAGCTGTATAGCTTATTTCTTTTCATAAAAATGGAAATTTGAACTCATCCGTGAGTGTTTAGGATATTTATGTACAATTTGGAAGATGCAGTACGTTATCCACAATGATGTAGAATCACCAAGAAATGATATGGTTATATTTTAATACCAGGCATCTGGTGTTTGTGTCAAGACTTTGTAGTAGAAGATTTAGTGTAATTCAAACACATTTCAGGCATCTTAGAAGTAGGGGCTTATTTTTTCTTTGAGACATTAAAAAATGCACTTTTATCAATTTGAGTGTCAACATAAAACTTTACCTGTTTTAAAGCAGTATTTTTCAACTGGTGGTGAATGTTATTAGGAAAAAGAGGCAAACACAATGAAGGAAACAAACATCGCAAAACCTGTGGTTAAAATTGCAGCTATCCCTTTTTTACTTTACTCACAGGGTAGATTTTTGTACTCTGGACTCTTTCTACTTTGGAGACTGTCTCTAATTTGCATATAACGATATATACATCAAGGCTTATCACATGCTTTTTAAAATTCAGTGGTTCCCTATTTTTTTTGATTCACTGATATGTTGCATGGCTCTGTGGTGGAAATGAAGAAATACAATGCTTTAGGGAATATAAAAAATCCTCATGTTTATCAATGGTGAGGTGTCTTTTCATTAAATAATAGCTAATAGTCTTAGGCAGTTTGGGATGAATACTTTCTTTTAATGATGTGTAAAGTGGATACTTGAGGAGCTCAGAAAAGGGGTCAGCTGACTTAGAGTGGCCTGGGAAAGGAGTGGTTGAAGAGGGAACACTGGAACTGTTTTTTTGGAAGGGTCTGTTAGGAGTTAGGAGAGAGGGTAATCTAGGGTAGGCCTTCCAGAAATGAGGGGGCCCTGGCATATTCAGGGGAGAGTTAACTAGGTGATCTTGATTGGAGTGTTGGGTTCATGTTAGGGAGAATAAGATATGATTGGAGTATTGAGGTCAGATAGTTGTAGATGATGAGGTGCCTTGTGATGGTAGCAGCAACTGTGTTTTTTATTTTGTTTGTTTCTTGTTTTTACTTTTTATTGGAGTGTAGTTGATTTACAATGTTGTGTGACTTTTAGGTGTACAGTGAAGTGAAGCTGTTATACATATACATATCAAGATATCCACTGTTTTTTAGATTCTTTTCCCATATAGGCCATTACACAGTATAGAGAAGAGTTCCCTTATACAGTAGGTGCTTATTAGTTATCTATTATATCTATCCTTATTAGCTATCTATTTTATATATAGTAGTGTGTATATGCCAATCCCAATCTCCCAATTTATCCTCCCCCCCTCACCCCCTAGTAACCATAAGTTTGTTTTCTACATCTGTAACTATTTTGTAGATAAATTCATTTGTACCCTTTTTTTTTTGGAGCAGCTGTGTTTTAGGAAGATCACTCTGTTGAGGATGTAGGAAGATTGGAAGAGTAAGAGATGCGAGGCAGAAAACTAAATGAGGAAAACTACGTGAGGTGAACTAAGGTGGTGGCTGTCAGAATAGACCAGAAGGGGAAACTCATAGAGTTGAGATAGAGTGATTAATGAACTTGAACACTAACTCCTTTGTGGGTACAAAGAATAAGGAAAGGTATTAAAGACAGTTCTGAAGTTTTAAACCTGGAGATCAGTGAGAATAAGAAAATACTAAAAAACAAAGTTGGCAGAAGGAATTACTGATTTTATGGCAAGATGATTTAGGTTTCAGAATTTAGGGTTGATTTTATCAGTGAAATAGGTGAATAGGTCAGGCATGCAGTCACAGATGTGGGACTGGAGCTTGAGAGAGAAATGAGGGATAAAAACCACATCATGGTAAGAGAAATAATATATGTGGAGGCTGCTTTTTAAAGTTTAGAACGTAAAGATAAAAAGGAAATAAGAGTATAGATCGTGAGGACCAAAGCAAGATTTTTATGGAGAGGGTAGAAATAGTACATTTGTGTAGATAGAAAGGGAGAAGCTGGTGAATAGAAATAGACTAAGAATCCTGAGAGCTAATAATTAAGGGGACTTCATTGATGTGGAGAAAAAGGAACAGTGATCGTAAAATACCTGGATTTAAGGATGCTGCTTAGTTAGGTCCTGGTCAGTCAATATTTTATTGTAAAAGGACAGTCATTGAATTTTAGGACAATAATTACCTCGACAGAATTACTTGGTGTAGTGTGTCTTCAAGCTTCGGTAGAAACATAATTCTGTCATATTGGTGTAATAGCCACCATTTGAGTGAAACCAGGGCATTTGTAGACATCTTTCTGTGTTGAAATTTGAAAGATATCAACAATTTGAAATTCTTTTCTGATTTACTAGCCTTCTTTTGATCACAGATTCCTGCAAACTTTATTAACATCAGTGCCAAATCTACAAAATAATTGAGTCCATCACTGGAATTGTTACTAAAGTAGAGACCCAGTTCAGTATTCTCCCTGATTATTGTGCAGTTTCAGTGATATAGTAACAGAGATAGTACTTGTCATTATATTACTTCATCAGTTTGCTGAGTAATACTCCAGTGGCCTTGTAAATAAATAAAAAAACATTGACCAATCTCTTAACATGTTTCCTGCTTTCCCAGCGAACTCTTTATTGTACAGAAAATGAAATAAAGTCCATTTACTGCCACCCATGGTCATTCTCATTGATAGTTTTTATGCTCTTAGTGAGAATGGAGTGTCATGGGGAAGAGAACAGACTGTGGAGTCAACTAAACCTGAGATGAAATCCTGGCCTGTTATTCTGTAATTATAAGGCCTTAGGCTAGTCCCTCCCTCCCCCTCCCCCCTCCTCTTCCCCCTCCCTCCCTCCCTCCGTTTTTGGAGTTTTTTTTAAAGAGCATTTTAAGGTTCAAAGCAAAATTGAGGGGGAGAGTACAGAGATTTCCCATTAGCTCCTGCTTCCAGACATGCATATAGGCTAGTTTCTTAATACCAGTAATTCTCAGTTTCTTCATCTCTAAATTACAATTAGTAATACTTACTTCATAGATTTGAGGATTGAGTAAGGTCATGTTTTTACAATGTCTGATATTTGATAAGTACTCAGTAATGTGTATGTGCTTATAGACATAATTGGCTTTAAAACTTACTTGGAGCAATATAGTCACAGGTGTGCTTCATAAATGTTTTGATAATAATGCTTGATATGGCCCTCACATCTCTGTTGAATGGATGAATGATTATATACATATATGCAAGAATAATAGTTATATGGGACCCTGATTCTGAAAAGCTTTCACATCAGTCATGCGTAGAATTGTTTGTCTACATGTACTGTATACCACTTGGTTATCTTAAAATTTTAAACGTGGCAAGTGATTATAGAAATGAGTTGAGTTGATACACTTTAGTCCCAGGTTAGATAATCTTTAGGAACCGTGGTGATTTCTGTTCCAGATCTGCTGTTTTCTTTCACAACAGTGGGCACTTTCTACATTTGTCTTAGAAATAGTACAACTGATTCTAGCCCAGGCCCCCAAACCCCTGAGGCTCTAAAGTGGATTGATTTTTATAAGCAGGATCTGCTGGCAGCAGTGATCAAAAAAGCTGTTGCTTTTGTTGCTTTGAAACTCTGAAGATGAGTAGTGGGCCCTAGAAATTATTTGCAGGTGAGGACCACTTAGTCTGCTGTGGGCTCGCTAACCTGGCTGGCCGGTTTGTTAGAGTACTGGTCCAGTTCCTTGTCTATAATCTGAGAACTGATCTTCCTGATGAAATTTTGTGCTTTCAATGAGGTAAAACATCTAAATGGATTAGCCCCTTGCCTGCAATATAGTAAGCTCTCAGTAAATGTTACGGCATCGCAGCTGCTGCTGTTGCAATTTGGAATAATGAGGATTAAATTATGACTAAAGCAGTATATTGATTAACTCACCCAGCCCAGTGCCTGACACATAGTAGACCCTCAATAAAAATGTTCCCTTTACCCCCATGTGCAAATGCTCACTATACACCGTTCCCAGTTTTAGGAGTAGGTAGCAAATTGCTGACTTTCTGGCTACAATGAATCTTCCCTTAGGCCTACAGCTAGAAATATGAATAGCTAGGTTAATATCCTTCTGAATGTCAAGGAGGTTTTAGAATTAGGTCTTCATGGTTTTAAAATTGCTTTTTCTTAATAGCACGTCATAAATGTGTGTGTTAAGCTGTTTGTCTGCTTGTACAGATGCTGTTGACTGAGTACTTGGATATGAAAAATACTCGTGCAGCCTCTGAACCCTCAGCTCAACTAAGTTATGCCAGCACTGGGCGCGAGTGTGCAGCCTTTTTTGCCAAGAAGAAACCTCAAAGGCCCAAAAATTCTCTTTTCAAGTAAGTATCACCCTGCTGGTACGATAGGTGTCAAGATGTGTTAGATCCCAGTTGAACGGTTTTCTACTTTATTGACAGCCATTACTTCACCCATTTAAAGTTGATTTGAAATAATTGATAGGAAGTGACTATATATTCAACTTTGTGTACTTCCGTTTTCTTTAAGGGAGGTGACTATTTTGGAATATGGTTACTGGACTATCTAAAACTTTTAATAAAAAAAATTCTGGAATTTGTTTCTGGGGAGTCATATAAAATGAAGAGAAATGAAATTCTCCCCTTGTTTCTGGGGAATTTTATATGAAATGAAAGGAAATGAAATATTTCAGCCTTTGGAAAGCCCCAAGTGCCAAGAAACAACCTTTGTTAATAAAGTCACGCAAATCTCTCTAGCTAAGTAGTATTGGGTTTTACTTGATTTAGTAAAAGAACAATGTGGAAATTCTTTTTTTCAAATTACGATTAGCTACCCTCACCTGGCCACGTATCCTAAGCATATGTCACTTGGTAACAGGTAACAGTTAATATTATCAACATTAATAATAATAACGATAACAGCTACCATTGCTTGAGTGCTTACTATGTACCAGGCACTGTGGTAAATGAGTTTCTCAGAAGAATCTCAATCAAACATAATTTGATTCAGATTATACCAAATTTGGGCAGCAGGGTAGTGGTTAATGCTTACCTGAGTCCTTACTAAGTGCTAGCCAAGGCATAAAGCCACTTTCATGGATTGTCTCATGTATTTATTCATTCTAACAATCTAATGGGCGTGGGTTCTATTTTTCATCCTCTATTACATGGTAAAAAAAATTGAGGCGCATGCACAGAAACATGTAATTCAGAAAAGAAGACAGACAAGTAAATAGTTGGTGACAGTTCCATGTAGTAAAATGTATGAGATGAGCACATGGTATTAGTGGAGGTTAGGAAGGGACTCTCAATCAGAATCAGCTCTTAAGCTTCTCAGGAAACTTCACACTACCCTCCTGGGAGCAAAGCCAACTCTTCCGCTGAGTTAACAGTGCCTTGGGAATCAAAGGCTACCAAACACTACCTATGTGGTATTGGGTATTGTTTATTCTCATGGTCAATGACTTTCTCTCCTCAGCACTCATCAGAGGGGATTATTGGATCACATACATGGCACAGAAAAAGTTCATTGGAAACCCCAATCTATTTATCAGAATTACACGTGATCTAAATGCAATGTGGTATCCTGGAACAGAAAAAGGATATTAGTGGAAAATTTTGTGAAGTCCAAATAAAGTCTGTAGTTTTGTGTCATACCAATGTTAATTACTTAGATGCAACAAAATGTACCACGATTATGTAAGACATTAACATTAGGGAGAGATTTGGGTGAAAGGTATACAGGAACTCTCTGTACTATTTTGCATCTTTTCTATAAACTTAATGATTCCAAAATAAAATTTGTTTTTAAAAATTGTTTTAAAAAATCAAGGCACAAGAGGTTAAGGAAATTATGCAAATTCACACGGCTAGCAAGTGGTAGAAATAGGATTTAAGTCTTGCCAGACCTATGGTCTTCTAAGGAATTAATAGATATTTAAGAAGTTGTATCTGTAAATCTAAGCATGTAAAGTGACTACATAAGTATCATCCCAGTATTCTGAATTCCTTCTTTTTAAATATTTGAAAGTCCAGTATCTTCTGTTGATGCACTTTTGAGATTTGTTTTCTGTCAAGGATTCATAGAGTTCTTAATCATTAAGGAAAGTTTCAACAGTTCATTTATCTTGTGGTCTAGAGGAGAGGAGATTTACCGTGCCCACACTGGAATGAAATCCATTCTGTTTATTGAATTCGTTCTCTTTTTTTTTTTTTTTTTTTTAAACAGTTTTATTCAGAGGTTGGATGCAGTATCAGTTAAAAGGCTTTAGTCTGCAAGTAGCATGGAACCCCAAATGAATAGATTAACCTATAAGAAAGTTATTATCTCACACATAAGAATACATGTAGAGGATTCTTTAATTCACTGGTACAGTATCATCAAGGACTCAGCCCTTTCCATTTCTCTGCATTCAGTTCCACTCCAGTAAAAATGGTGGTGCCCAGGAAATAGTGTGCGATTCATTCTGCAAATCTCTCTTTTTTTTTTAATTAGTAGGCTTTACTTTTATCCATTTTAGGTTTAGAGAAAAATTAAGCTGACAGTACAGAGATTTCCCATATGTCCCTTTACACCATAGTTTCTCCTCTTTATTAACACCATAGTTTCTCCTCTTATTATTAGTGTGGCATATTAGTTACAATTGATGAACCCATATTGATACATCGTTATTAGTTAAAGTCCATTGTTTATGTTAGGGTTCACTCTTTGTATAGTTCTGTGGGTTTGGAGAAATGCACAATGTCATATATCCACCATTATAATATCTTACAGAATAGTTTCACTGCCCTAAACATCCGATTTTCCACTTATTCATTCCTCCTCCTTTTCCTTACCCCCTTGAAATGACTGATCTTTTTTACTATCTCTATAGTTTGCCCTTTCCAGAATGTCTTAAAGTTAGAATCATACAGTACGTAGCTTTTTCAGACTGGCTTCTTTCACTTAGCAGTATGCATTTAAGGTTCATCCATGTCTTTCTGTGGCTTTTTGTGGCATCCTTTGTATCGCTAAATCATACTACTTGTGTGGATGTACCACAGTTGTTTTTCCATTCAGCTATTGAAAGACATCTTGATTGCTTCCAGCTTCTGGCAGTTATGAATAAAGCAGCGATAAGCATTCATGCGCAGGTTTTTGTGTCAGTGTCAGTATTCGACTCATTTGGATAAATACCAGGAACGTGATTACTAGATCATATGGTAGGACTATGTTTAACTGTGTAAGACACTGCCATACTGTGTTCCAGAATGGCTATATCATTACAGATCCGTTTTTATTAATGATTAATTATCCATCTATTAATCTTTTTTGCCAGTCACAAAGCCCCTCTGCAAGTTTTTCTCAAGAAAACTAATAGGACCAGGGTCTGAGGCCCATTCCTAAAGCAGTCACTGGCAAGGGGAAGCAGACCATGGTGACAGTCTTAAAGCAATCAGAGTTCATCTCCAGTGATAGGTCTGCAGCTGGAGAGGGAGCCCCTTCTGAGCACCCTGCCGAGTGAGAGGGAGCAAGGGCGCAGACGCCCAGATAGAATCGGGCCTGTGCCAGCGAACAAGATAGATAGTGGGAGGAAAGGTGTTTGATGGAGGCAACTAAGACTGCCTCAGATACTGCCTAAGGCCTGCTGTTAGGCCTTTTCTTTCCCCTCTCCCCTCCCTTCCTCCCTCCGCCCCTTCCCGTCCTACCCACCCCTCTTCAAGCTCAACTGACCGTTCTCAGTCTGAGCCTATTGCAGAAAGCAGGTTTCGGGGTGTTTAGATTTCATGCTGTCAGCCCTCACCCCTAACTTGCAACCTCAGACCACGTAAACATTTTCAGACATGTAGCCAATCCTGAAATTGTGGTGTAGGAAAACATGTTACTGGAAATGAATAAGTGAACTTAAGTAATCGTTACACATTTGCTATTATTACATAGTAATAAAAACTCATCACCTGCACAGAATTAGGCCATTCTTAGAAATTTGCCCATTTCTAGTCTTCGTTCCACCATTAATGAGCCATGTGAGTCAGGGCAGTTCTCTTGTCTCAGTGGCCTCAGTGCCTTTGGCTGTAAAGTGAGGAGGTGAGACTGGCTAATCCCTCATGCCTCTTTTACTGTAAAATCATATCCATCTGTGACTTGTTGCAAACACAAAAAGGATTCCTGAGTAGTGAAAATGCATCAGGTCATAAAGGATTCAGATTTTGGCAAGCTGTCATCTGTTTCTGTCACATCTGTGAAGAACCTTATTACTCTCTTTAATTGTCCCTAGCCAAGG